>NW_028277383.1:0-1310595 GCF_059751315.1 Micrasema longulum | reverse complement strand
TCTATCATACATCGTTTTACCACACATTCGCCTGAGGGATCGCATTTCGACAACATTCAACCTACTTTTTATCATTATTTTTCCAATTCCATACTTCGCTCCCATACATTAGATTAACATACATTAGCAACTAAATAATCACAAATAAATATGTGTTCTTAGGATGCAATCATTAGTAAACGCTCGAATTAGTAAGATGAATAATTAAGCATCCACTTGTCAAGCAAATTTTCATGGAATACGTCCATGACGTCATCGTTCGAAAATTCAGAAATGAATATATAGCCCGTAGTTTGAATGAAACGAAACAGTGTGCGGCTATAGCATGTTATATCCGCCTGTTTCCGTACAAATTGATATAAAAGTATAGCGCGACAGCGCGACTTCTCAAATAAACAGAACTAATAGTTTCATTTATTTTTCAGTTTGTAGGCAAAAGTCGAGCTGAGAGAACATAAGTTTGAATCATATTTTTTTGAAGGAATGTTGGACTTAAATACTTAGCGTCAGCAACCTGCTTGTTTGTGCCTTGAACCTTAAATCGAGAGGCGGCAAAAATGATTTGCAAAGAAAAGGGTAATCAATAAATGTTAGTAAATATTTTGAGATACTGACTTTTCGAGACTAACTTACCAAAAGTTAAATTTCTTCGCAGGAAACCGCGAAAATATTAAAAGCTTCTATTGTACCCCTCACTGCAGTACCTATAGTTGATTTATGATCTAGATATTACTTTAACCTTTTTCTAGTTTCCTTGTATGACAGTAAAGGAATACAGTGTATTACATATTGCGATCAGCTTCAGAAAAATAATTTTGAAAGGGATAAATAAATATTTAGTAAAATTAAAATGCTCACGGTTAAAAGGCGTAAAATATATTTACCATTGCTTAATTCTAAGCTAGGTCCGTAAAATTCTCTTTCACTGTGTGGCAGTAATTTAAGCAGTTTTCGTGTCGTGGAGACGGTACCAGAATATCTGATAATGATAGTGATTAATGGTTGCTTTAGGTTCCGAGGAGTGACAGAAGGTGGCAGCTTGTCAAGACGAGCTGATGATGAAGGGGTTTGGCTCCAGCGGACACAAATGATGCAAATATAATTGGACTATTCTCGTGCGACCCTACATTATATTATTATATACACGGTTATTCGTAACATAAAAATAATTTTTACAGGATATCTATATATATATATATATATTTTTTTTTGAAATAATCTAATTAACCGAAAACAGTATGATAAGTAATACGTATTTTAATATTGTGTTTAAATTTGATGAATTCTTTAGCAATTTGCAAAACGTTAAAAAAAAATCTATATTATTATTTTTATTTGCACCGTATGGTACGAGTACGTTAGGCACATATTGGCATATTGTCAATCGCAATGTATCAGCGATCATTATTAATTTGTAATACAAATTATTCCACCTTTCTGTATTTTTTATTTTGTCCGGCTCGTGACCGAATAGTCCGCAAGTTTGCCTACCATGAAAGCGGTCTCGGGTTCGTTTACCTACATGATTGAATTGAAATGTTTATTTAAAAGGATGCTTTGATACTCAAATTTTTTTTGGAATAGCACCTCGAGTGTGAGACTTATCACCTTACCTTGATGTAACAAAAAATTTGTCGGCCACGTGGTGTAATGGTCAGCGCGTTAGCCTGCCATGCAAGAGGTCTCGGGTTCGATTCCGGACATGGCTGATACGAAATATTTATTTAAAAAGGGTGTTTTCACACTAGAATATTTCATAGTCCCTGGACTGGACTGGTAACTGAAGCGTAAGACTGATCACCGTACCTTCATGTAACAAAAATAATCAAGAAACGCTGCGATTGGTGTACCAATGCAGTGCCCTATGCACCATTAGGTGCGGAAAGGGATGATGATGATGAACAAAAATTATCAAGATACAGTAACAAAGCCGTGCCTTATGCACCATTAGGTGCGAAAAATGAATAGTGATAACGACGATTTGAGTTTTAAATAACATTTTATTACAAAAATATGTTGTAAAAAGATAAGCATAAAAAATGACAGTTCTAGGGAGCCTTTACGTTAGATCTTTCCAGTAATCCAACCCAGGAAACCAAACATGGTAGGAAAACGCGGTAACCAATAGATTCCTTATACGTATTACCAAAGAGATTAACAACATTTTAGAAAAGGGAATATGGAAGTTTAGGCATGTACAGGGCTTATCACATGTAATTGGCTTGTTTCAGTGGCAAATTAACACACTGGGTAACATTCACCATTCGGCCTATGTTTGGACATCCACATTTCCTCAACTCTTCCGACTGTTGATTTTTGTGAAGTAAGAGCTGAAACCTTATTGACGGGGTGCGATTCATCTGACTGAAATATTTCACCTACTAGAAAAACGCCAGAAAACATTTTTCATTTTTAATATATCAGGAAAAACAAAATAAATTTTTATTGTTTATAAAAAAATCCAGTTAAACTTTTTCACATATATTATTAAGTAAAGAAAATGTAAAATAATTAGGAAGTTCAGTGGTTTTTAAAAAAATATTTCTTTATTTGTAAATAGACTATGAATCTAGGCCGATTTTAAAAAAAATCTAAGTCGCATTATCAGCGCAATGATTATTTGAAGTTTTGATGAATTGGGTTCTCTATTTTTTACCACACGTACATAAAACAATATTTTTATCCAGTATTTCGTAGCACTGAACTTCCTTATTAGGACAAAATATAATTTACTGTACAATAAAATAAAAGCACTGCTCGAGACATATAAACATCGCAATAAAGATTATTTTTTTATTATATAGATACATATGTTATGCATTTAATTCAATTGTCTCGCAAGAAAATAAAATCTAACTTGATAAAATAATGATAAAATCCATTTCAAATTATTTTTTGGTTATTCCTGCTGAGTAAAAACACTCTTCAAATGTATCTGATTTCGTAACATAAAGGGAATAAATTAGTGTATTAATTTCATAAAACATCATTAGAAAAGGTTTAGCCCTTATTCCATAAAACCGTCACTACACGGGATTACATAATACCTGTAACCTGTAATAAAATGCATATCTATATTATTTGTGAAGTTAACGTGCATTAAATACGTGGCTAGCCATAATATTGCAGTAAAAACTGTACCTTTTAGAGACTAATCTAAATAATGATGATTGGAAAAGGCCCGTAAAAGGGCCGCCTTATATTTTTGTTGTCATTTCGTGCAATTAAAACTGACATGTAACTTGGGTTTTATGTAGTTGTGCATAGGTTGCTTAGCCATATGAAATAAGTCGGCACGAAACAGTGTTCATCGTTTGTGTATGCAATGCATTTTAGTAAAAATGTTTGATGTATGTACAGAAAAAAGTATAAACCACGCGAAGAGTTAAGAATTTTATTTTATTTATTCAGTCAACCCTCCTATAACGCGATAAATTCGTACCCTGTTATATGGAAACCGAGCTAAAAGAAACTCTGAATCAATACAAATCAGATTTTTCGTACCGCGTCATACCTTCTATGTACCACCTAGATTAAGCAGAATGTCTACAATATTTTATTGTCAAAATTCTCGAACGGTAGCTCAATATAACTCACCTGTTGTTAGATTACAGAATACCGGGAATGAATATGCATCACATTTTGATATATTTAGTTTATCTCTGCCTTACTTAAAAAATAAAGTGACCAACATATTTTTATCAAAAAGAGCATCATCTTTAGAAGATTGGGTTGGAATAGTTATAATTTGATTGATTAATGTATTTTGTTATTGTATAATTTCTTTATAATATATATATATGTATTTCAAGTAATTAATAATGTGTACAGTACGAGTATATTAATATTTCATACTCGATTTTTTTTTTAAAAATATATTTTTAAGCACTCTTTATACCACATATATGTAAATGGCAGAAATGCCGTATATAAATAAATAAATAAATATAGGAACCACTCTAAAGGAATTTCAGAAATAATTAAATTGTGCATAAATCAACCGATTTGTTTAGCAATACATACTAATAATAGTTTAAATTGTATACAAACATAAATAAATGGCAAAGAATATTTGTAATTTTACATATTTGTGTTTGAGTTTATTAAATATGATAATATAATAAAATAAGGAACCCTACGAGAAATGGAAACAAAAACTGTTATCTTGCACGCGGTAAAAAACTAAAATTAAACTAAATTTTACAGTAAAGTTTTTTGAAAATGTACGAAAAAAATAATTAAAAAAAAATTAAAACGCACTACTTTGATCGACGTCACTGGGTCATATGAACCAACCAATGATATGAGAGCTGTGAAGAATATCCGGTTGGCTTACCGTAAATGAACCAATCGGAAGAACTAACAGAGAACATCCTCTGACGTCACACGCGGAGTTATTTCAGAAATACAAAACTTTGAAAAATCATAGCGCTGATAATACGATTAATTATTTAGTTACTTACGAACATTGTCCATTTATACAATTTATGGGGATGAATATTACACTATAAGATTAGTTAAAAACACTAAAAAAGAATTAAAGAAACATTGAAATACATAAGGGACAACAAGATAAAATAAGAACTATTTATTTATTGCTATTTAATTTTGATTCAGCAATCTACGTTTATATTTTTTTTATCCTCTGCTTAAAAGGAAACACAGTGTGTCATCATCTCTATTAATACCTCACAATAAGCGGAATCCACTGTTACTTTTTTTTGGTAAAGAGAAAAAGTGTTTCATATGAATTGGAAACTATTTGTTTGTTTATTTAATACTAAAGAGTAGCCATCCAGTCGAAAATATTCGTCCGGGACTCTGGTTTGAATTTCACAAAGATAACTGTATTCTTCATACGGTCGTCTGTTTGTCAACTTAATTAATGTACAATAAATATTTAATGTTACTTATATAGAAAAAAGATACGCTTGCGTCACCCGGAATAAATTATTTTGAAAAATGCTGTACTTATAAAAGCAGATATTAAATAATAGCAGTACGCAATAAGACAGACCAGCTAATAAAATATTTTTTCTTTATCAAAACTGTTCACACATCATTTGTCAAACACTGGTTTTTCAATTGAAATTTATAGTAATATTGTTTATGCAAACAACGAAATATATACAGAAATCAATCAATACCGATAAGGTTTACACATAACGTAATACAAATGTATGTATGTACGAGGACATTTGACCTTTTATTACAATATCGATAATATTTATTAATAACTGGCCTTAAATCATCAAATACCTACTGAATTTTTAGTGAACTGAACTGCGTAATAATATAAAAATTTCGGAAGCGGACGACTCGTATCTTTGAAAGCAGTAGTTTGTCTACAATGATTTGGATAAACGTATGTATGAAAAATATGACTCTGGCAACCTTGATTCTGTTACATACGGCATAATTGGATGGGGTGGAGTTTTGGACGCACATAGTCACCCTGTAGAAATCGCACAGAAGAGTATAGTTAAGATAATGTACAAAAAGCATAGACTATTTCCTAGTAATGAATTGTACATAGAGAGCGGACTCCTTAATTTGAAAAAGTTATATTTATTACAATGCTTAAAATATGTACACAAAAATAGGGAATTGTTTGGCAATAATTTAAATAGGACTAGTAGCAGATCAGAAAGTGTACTGTCGGTTCCAGGATGCAGAACTAAGTTCGCACAGAGACACTCTTTCCATGTTGGTCCAAGATCTTTTAATCTCCTACCCAAGGAAATACAAAATATAGAATCCCTTTCAAAGTTTAAAGCGGCTTTGAGGACTTGGATCAGCATGGAAAATACAGATATACACCTATTGTGAAAGAGTCGTACAACAGCATATTCTAAACTTTGATGTCTTAATTACATTGTTTATGTCATTTTCCTGTTATTTCTGTATGATTTTTAATGGCATTGTCATATTTGTGTTTGTATACCAAAAAAATCACCAAAAACAATAAAAAAGGAATGGCCCACGCTCAGACGTTTAAGTCTTTGTGCGCATTTTTTCCAAATTTAAGGCTATGTTTATTTTTAGAATATGTATTTTTTCTCTTTTTCTCTTCTAATGTTTAATAAATATAATGTATAAAATATGTAATTTAATACATGCATAATATGTAACAGTATGGAAAAAAAAAATTAAAAAAAAAAAAAATCAGTAATAGAAATCCGTTCTGCGGTGGATGCAGGGTGCAGTTACCTTTATTACCATGTGCATATGGGTGCTGGTTATATTAATTAGTCTTGAATAGTATCAATTTGTTCTCTTTCACATGCCATCCTTATCGAATAAAAGTGATAGAGGGTAAATGTGGACATGGACAAAAGAGTATGGTTTACTAATAAACCCGTCTAAAACACAAATTATGTTTGCAGGTAGTCAAAGATTGCTTAGTAAGCTAGACATACCTTCACTTAATCCTCTTATTGTCAATGGTACCAATATCCAGTACAGGAAATCCGTAAAAAATCTAGGAGTACTAATGGATGAACATCTCTGCTGGCGAGCTCATACTAATGAACTAAGCCGCAAAATATTTTTCAGTCTACACTCACTTAGAAGGTTGCAAAAATTCTTACCCATTAGTACTAAATGCACTCTTGTACAAGCATTACTACTACCCATTCTAGATTACGCTGATGTTTCCATGACTGATTTAAGCTGTGAGCAACTCGATAAACTTGAACGACTTCAGAATACATGCATAAGGTACATTTTTGGTCTTAGGAAATATGACCACATTTCTGACTATCGTAGGCAACTGAAATGGCTCAAAATTAGACAGCGGAGAGACTATCACTCCCTCTCACTTCTGTTCAATGTACTTCATAGTCCTAACGCTCCTATATACCTGTGTGAAAAATTTCAACGCTTATCAGTTCATGGTTTACCTCTTCGTTCTCATTCTCAAGGCACTCTCTTAATACCCATACACAATTCCTCTTTCTTCTCTAACTCATATAGTGTCCATGCGGCTCGACTGTGGAATCATCTCCCATCCACCATCAAAGATGTTACTACATTATCTCTGTTTAAATCACGTCTGAAGAAACATCTCCTTTCTCTTCCTTAATCTCTCCTCCTTTCCTTTTTCCTCTTTCCTCTTTTTTTCCTTTTTCCCATTGAGTAATAGTTTCGATTTAAGGTAATTTATAAACAAATACGTTTATTTCTATTTTTATATATCTTTAAATTTTTAATCTTTTTTTTCTATTGAATATGTTCTGTAACTTGAATTATAAAAATAAAACTTTTATTTTATTGGTTGGTTGGAAGAAATTGCCATTTGGCAATAAGCCCGCCAATGTACAAATAATCATTATGTACAAAAAGTTAAATAAATAAATAAATAAATGTAGCGAATAGCGAGCTCAAATTTCTAATCTATGATCTATGTCATCGTGACATTTTTAATACTTCGAGTAAAAGAGTAAAGTAAAAGAATCGAAATTTACAAATATACAGGCGGTAGGTATTGCAAATTGGGGTTCAAACTGTCAGTAGGGTCACAGTGAGTCACATCTAGCTGGATGGTGTGATTCTATAAAATGCTCCGAACGCCCAGTTGCATTCCACCGGCAACACTACTGACTAGTCCTACTCGTTAGCGTCCACGTCGCGAACCCCGGACAATGGGATCACACTCGTAACGGTGTGATCGCAGCAGATAACGAGAGGATGAAAGGCGAGTTTCTGGCGCCTGCAAACCAGAACCAACCAGCTAAGGGAAGGTAACCCCGACAGAAAAATCCACCAGAGAAGGCAACGGGAAACCACTCCGGTCATCTTTTCCCAGGAATCACTATGGCGAATACATACAATAAGCAGTTGTCCTGGCTGCGGAGTAGCGCAGGACCGAGATGCTTTCGCTGTAGTGATCGCCAACGTCGGGGATCTGACAAGGCACCTCAAGAAGAAGGTATTGCAAATACTTTAAACAGTGTACATTAAAAATAATAATAAATAAAATAAATTAATTTAAAATTATACTATAAACATAATTTAATATTACATAATGCTACTTCAGGTTAACCTGCTGAACGAGGCATCAAGTTTTCGGCGTCTTAGACCTCCGCTGCTAATTTAGATGGTAGTTCATGTCACATCTACGAGATGCGAACCTGAGAAATGGTAATTTGAATCCTTAAATATAGACAGAATAATCAATTTAATAAATATAAATATAGTCACCTCGGTCTCGTGGTGTTAATGATCAGCTCATTTGCCTACCAACGAAGAGATCTCAGGTTCGATTCCTGACATGTTTGAAATTAAATATAAATTTGAAGGGGGCTTTCACACCAGAATATTTCATAGTCCCTGGACTGGTACATGAAGCGTAAAACTGATCACCTTTCTTCAATGCAGTGTCCTATGCACCATTAGGTGCGGAAAGGAACTGATGATGATGAAATAAAGTCACAGGTCATAAGGCATGTAAAATACCTATATTTCCATATTCCATCTCAAAATAGTTTTTCATCTCTGACGAAATATGTACTAATTTAATTTGAAATGTATCATAGATGCGTACAACTAAAGCGAGTCAACAATTTCCACATTCTTAATTAAAGGTGATTATAATATTAATAAAATTCTGACACGTGAAAATTCATTAGATACGTGATTTATTATTTATTTATTTTACAGAAACAAACAGTCGACAATGATATAATAACATAAAAAATATACGGTCTAAAGACAGACCAGCGAAGTTTCTAAATAAAAGGTAAACATATTAAATTGTAGTACAACAAAGCGGTGTGTTTATGTGTATTTGTATGCTAGTAAGTGTAGAGGTGTGTTTGTGTGTATTTGTGTAGGATTGAGTGTTCAGGTGTGTGTAAGTGTGCGCATCATTAAATAGCAAGTGGGATCGTATTAGAGGCAAATATCAAACGAATCAATTTATAATTATTAGAGCGGATAAAGAGTCACTTTTTTCAACAATGTTTGATTATGTCCAAATGCTTGCAGACTGGCTGGATTTCCTCCCTAGGGAGTTGTTCATATTTAAATCTATTTCAACAGAGAGGGAAAACATTTTTGAGAAGGGAATATGGAAGTCTAGGCATTTACAGAGCTTATGATCTGTAATTGGCTGGTTTAAGTGGCCACTTTAGACACTGTGTAACATTAACCATTCTGCCCATGTTTGGACATTCACATTTTCTCAACTCTTCCATCTGTTGACTGAGTTTCAGCTCTTTTACTTCACAAAAGTCAACAGATGGAAGAGTCGAGGTAATGTGGATGTTCAAACATGGGCAGAATGGTGAATGTTACACAGTGTGTAAAGTGGCCACAATGACGTATTTTTAACCCATATGGATTAAAAATACAGAGCTGGGTGTAAATAAATTGTACCGAAAATATTCGTCCAGGATTCTAATTCAATTTCACACACCACGTTATTATTTATCCGCCCGGATACGGTAAGAATTTTTACTGTATGTTATTTAAATAATGTTCGTACACAAGATGGTGCCCACTACCAAGCAAGGATCTAATCGGTAATGTGATATAGAAGACTAGGAAATTTCGTTCATGATTGTTAAACTCGGAAGCAAGGTAAATTATTGGATTGTTTACTTTGTGAAGGCGTAATATAGTATACATTGTACATGTAATAATAGCGTAACAAAACCTATTGTTGTCACGGAACATTAATAAATAATTAGGTTTGTTTGTAAATTCGGAAGACAACCTTAACATGCCGTAGTATGTATGTTGATAATTAAATACCTTTACGCCATCCGTCCCTAAATTAACTAATTTTATTAACAATCTAAAATTTAACTCAAACAACAATAATTACTAGTAACTAGCAGGAAACTGTTACATGTTAGTATATTCGGCCCTTCGAATCTTCCCTGCGGGCATTAATGAATCAGTCATCTTGGCCTTATTTGATCGGCTCTTCGGGCCTCGGTTAGTAGGGAAATATAACGTATTTTAAAAACATTTTTAAAGTAATAGAGGCCTATGAAAAACTGCCTGAAAAAATTTTTTGAATTCCCGCAAAAATGGTCATTCTATCGGCCACGCCCCTAATATGTCACGATTCATGTTTATTTGTTCCTGACTATTAAAAATTGTTAAGAAAATTGACGCAAATCTTGAGGTCACTACTATCAAGGCCAAACATGACGCGTTTTTCTAGTGACTTACAATTTATTACAATTATAATTAATATTACTCTATTTTTTTAGAGTAATGCTAATTATTATTGTAATACTCGTATTTCAATAAAAAAGTAAAAGTACTTAGAAAAATTAATGTGTTTTTTATTGTTTTCTTTTATTTTGTGCGCTTAAATAATGAAATTTATACCTTTAATGTGGATTTCACTACAAGCTGAACCTTAAACGGTCATTCATTGGTGCTTTGACCCTATTGAAAATAAATAGATTCACACTACTCTAGTTTATTGTATATATAATATTTAATATATTGCATGTGTTCATATATACATAGTATTAAGATAAGCACATGCGAACTTTATTTATTTGCTCTTATAAACAAGATTCTATGTGGTACAAAAAATATCCTAAATGATCAATCAAATCTGCAGAGATAAATAAAAACGTGTAATTAATCACAAATGGTTAACTACACATGTATGTACATACCTACACGTGTATATTTTCGGATACGCGTAGGATTGTAACAAATGGAAAGAACTAGAGAACAGCGGGATTAATTATAATCAAACGTAAAAATATTTCGTTGTTTCTTATAAATGAGGAAAAAGATAATGGAAATAACAGAAAAATTATGGATGTTCGTACATAAGCAGGATGCTTTATAGTAATATAATAATAATCACCAACGAGTCCTCTAAATACCAATAATATAATATTTCCTCATTTTTAGGTCAATCAAAAAAATAGTTTTTACAGATAATTTTTCTCAAAGAGAAATTTAAGATTTATTTACTCACGTACCTACTTTAATAAACGATAAGTTTATTTATTAATTACTTATATCCCTAAATACGTCTCTATTTTTCTGCTTATGTTGGTTGTCAGCATTACAAAAAAGAGTACGTTTTAAGTTTGATAGCTGGCTTCTGGCTGGTTTATTTATCTTAGAGCGAATTCCTGTCGTCATGATATATTATAAATATATTTGACTGAAATTGAACTAATTTAATTGGATAAACATTAAGATAGTAACACAACACAATATTTTTCATGAACTTTTTTGATTCATAATCAGTTTAAGATCCAGTGTTCATTAAACATGGCGGCCTCCATGGTGTAGTGGCCAAGACGCTTGACTCACACAAGTAAGGTTCCGGGTTCGAATCCCGGTGAGAACATATAAATTAAAAATGTTATTTTTCTCAAGCCAAGTGTTCTGTGTTACAATTCACCACTGTAATTGGGCCTCCTGGCCTGTTGTGGTGCAAAAATAAATAAAATAAAATAAAATAACTAACCAATTCCTGAAGTAGAAAAGACAAAAAAAAACGAAAAATTCTAATAATTCCTTTAGTACCTACAAACATTTTTTTTTATTTACAGTAGTTATTGTAATTCAGGTTGAATGAAATATTGAAGTCGGGTACGGAGTAATTTTTTATCAAGATTTAAAAAAAATATATAAATAAAAAAATACACAGAATATTAATTTACCTCCAACTTTCTACGAAAATTATCTATTAGTTCTGTTGATATTTGATGGATAAAGCCTTGATCCCCTATTCGCTGAATAAAATCGTTGGTACGCAATTAATACTTCACAAATGAATATGATTATGCTTTTTATAAAAATGGAACATTAATCAATATTGCACGATGATTAATTAATTTCTAACAAGGTATGAAGGTTATTAAAACATCTTAAAATCTTTGTACCAACTTGTTATTGTTTTATCGGTCTACTGGTGTAATGGTCAGCGCGTTTAAATATGAGCGAAACTGATAGGAAGACCCCAGTAGCTCAATCACAAATAACTATCGACGTGCTTAAAAACATGCCAAGCATTTGAGCGATCATGATGAACAATAATGAACATGCTTAAGTTATCGCAGTCATAAGTCAACGCTCGCGTCGGTTTGTTTTTAGTTTTTCTCGTAAATAAATACAGTTCACTGGCAATAAACCGGCGTTTACTTTAAACAATAAAACAATATATTGCATTTGCAAAATAGTAAGGAGCATCTAATACAAAAAAGTAAAAATTAAATTACATTTGCTATGGTGACAGTTTTCTTGACGTTTGGCTTGCCAACCGCCGGCTAAATGCAATAAATAGCATGATAAATAAAAAATAAATAAATTTTAAAAAGCAGTTTTTAAATATTTTCCATATTTACACCGGTGAAATTCAATTATGTGATTGCGCAGCAGGATTATACGTCGCGAAACGTAAATATGTTGATATTTAATATTGGGTGTTCACAGAAGTTGCATTGTGATCGCGAATACGATAAACAACCCTAGTGAGAAATTAATATCACGTCGCTTATTAGCACGTCGATAGTTATTTGTGATTGTGCTACTGGTCTTAAAAAAGGTTTCCAGTTGTGTTGGGTGAGAGTTTTTACTTTAACATTTCTTTGTCCCTGAACTTACTTCCGAAGTGTAAGACTGATCACCTTCTCTTCAACGGATATTTGGTGTACCAATGGGTGCAGATAAGGATATGACGATGTTGAAATGATAGGGTCCGTGTATAAATATCTATACAGGTACGTGTAGATTGATTTATTGTATGAGTAAGAAATGTATTTGTTTGAAATAACCAACAGTTATGTTGGGTTATGAGTTATGAGTTATGATTCACATGTGCACGCATGAGATATGGACCGAGTAACCAGATATGTACGTGGAAGAAAAGTAGGAATCCCTAATAGGGTTTAGCCTGAAGGCGAGTGGAAAGGTGAGAAGTCAATTAAATTATGATTAAGTTTCATACAAACAAATTTACAAATACTCTCTAGTCGTCTAGTTAAACGACTTAGGGCTCTATGTGCAACTGGCTAGTTGCACATAAAAAGTTAGGTTAAAAAACAGGTTAGTTAAATAATAAGGTATTTTCATAATTCGCGAATAAGTTAGAGAATTCGTTAATATAAAAATTTAGAGCGGTTTTTCACTTAACGTGTCCGGCTGGATCATATCCTACTTCCAATATGCGGCGACGGATATAGGTCCCTAGGGTACGTATTCTGATGGGAAGTTAAAATTTATCTTTAATATCTTTAATCTACAAAGTAAAATTAAGTTTTCTGTGTAAAAAATATAATTTGTTTTTTTTTTTTTTCTAAACATGTACAATTACCGGTTACCGATGAAGTTACTTTGAATTTTCATACAAATATACACATCGATATTAGTTTATACCGTCTCAGTTTATTTACCGATGAAGATAGCCGTTCATAATCGCGGCCCAGAGCCCCGATTACAATGGGAAGTTAACAGAGTTATCTTCGACTGTCTAAAAAGAAAACCCGATAATTGTGTACGAAAATAAGTATATTTGCTTGAACATTTAAAGTATCTTCGACGGTAAGCTAGAATTGAACATGTTTAGAAAAAAAAAAGTTCGAAAAACCTTTAAAATCAATATTTCTGGGCAGGGAAAAGAAAATGAAGAATATGGAAAAAAAATAGTATGCGCTGAATGTCGAATATCATCGTTTAAATCCATATTCTTTAAGAAGAATAATATAAAATGAATGAATTATATTCTTTATTTTGCAGCCAAATGCTAATTAATCTATTTCAAAAAAAGGTTTCCTGTTAAGCCTGACTGATTACGAAAATAATAATAATTGAAATCACCATTTTAAATATACATCAGAAAAAAAAACCGATAAAAAAATGTGGTTCTTTCGTGACTCGTAATGTTTTGGTTAATTCGTTAATCTCGATTTCATTCGTATCAAAGGCTTTTTATAAATATTCGATATGATATCTTTTGTCGTAAACAATAGCCTCTCTCGGTCTAATGCATCCATTTAGAATGTCTTCAATTCGTTTAGTGAGTACGAGTACGGAACTGCGTGACCAGATCAAATCACGCATCTTGTCAACTGGCTGGGTTTATATTTGACAAAGTATTCGGATTAACGTGATTGATAAAACTATGGACTAGGAACTAATTGCGGCTAAAAAAGCTGTTATACGATTGTATATTATATCGTATTATACAATCGCAACTAGATAATATATGAAATTATCATCAAAATGTTTTCGTATGGGATATTTATTTATTTAAACGCCTTGTAGGCTTTTATGACATGTATTTTACAAAAAAGTAGCAAATAAAAATCAATTTTAAAGCTCATTGAACTACATTGCAAGTTATATTAATATTAATATTTTCCACGACAATTTGAACACTATACAATACAATGACAAGAAAAATAAAATTTATATATATGTATGTGTATGTATATCTGTGTGTATATATGTTTTAATATTTATGTGGGTATGTGTATATGTATGTGTATATATACATATATGTATGTATTTATGCATGAATACATTGTATACGTGGGTATGTACGTGCATGTATGGGTGTATGTGAATGAATGTTTATAAGGGTGCACACATGTGTGTGTGAGTTTTTTTTTTTTGAAATGTTATTACCATTTTATTTTATTTTTACATCTGAGCATGTTTTTCATTCTTTATTTCTATTCTTAATTTTTAATTACTCTTACAAATTTTCTTCATTTTTAATATTATTTCCACTTGTAAATACTCACTACAAACTACAAACTTTAAAATATCTTTTTTTTTTTTTTACTTAAATTTTAATTTTTAAACAACTTTCATTTATGTTTTTCTTTTTCCTTCTCTTTTTTATACTTTCATAATTAACCTTACATATAATTGCTTTATAATATGTAAACTTCACTGGTCCATTAAAATTAAGTCTAATTGTGTAAAATATTAAACTATGTAACTGTACTGTATGTTTCCTAAATAAAAGAAAATAAAAAAATAAATATTAGTCTGCCTTGGCACGGGTCTTCTCCTCCTAGGTATTACTTTATATTATAGGTATTCTTAGTAACAAAAAATTTAGATGAATGTAAAAATTAAAACTGTGTTTACATATTAGTAAAACATATATGCGCATACATAAAAAAAAACATAAATTGCAATGGAGAAAACAGAAGTACATTTTTTCCCATCAATTATATTAAAATAATCTTAAATTTAGAATAAGTTACAAAAAAAATAATCGAGTACCTTGGCTTAAATTCATCTCCAATCCAAAAAGGTAGAAGAGTGCGATTTTCCAGTGTCCCACCAGTCAGATTCATTCAAATAATAATTACACAACATATTGACGGTTCGACCTTTTTTTGAAAACAATATAATAAAACGGTTCTTTATCATGTTTTGAAAATATATGAATACGGTATGAATTCTTCTGACATAGTTACAGATCAAATTTGGTCAAATTATGGAATCAATTCACAAACGCCTAATCTTTTCGCGGTCGCCCTTTCTAGATAAATACGAGTATGTTTTGTTTCCTTTGATTCAAATAAAAATATAAGGGTTTTGGGAATTATCACTCGTCTTTATTTTTTTAATAATCTACAGTAAACTTTTATCAAGAGTTTTAACTAACAAACTGTTATGTGCCGACGTAGTGGCACACAGAAAAGATTAATCGACTTTCACAAAATCAATTTATAAGACACGAAGATTTTGTATATTCATTTATTATTTAAAGACATCACAAAAAGCAATTGTACTTTTAAGAATAACGTCATATTGACGTAGTAACGACGTGAGGTTACATTTCTAATTTCCTCCAAAATGACTGCGTATGAATTTATATGATGCAAGTTTTGGTTCTAAGGAGGGGTAGATTAATACAAAAATACTCACTGTTTTGCCCACGATGCATTATGAAGCATAAGGTTTTCAGGTGAATACCATTAGCGACCCTTTTAAATAAAAATACGCGATTTTTGTATTGCATAAGAGATTAATATCAAGAGATGGCTAAGTGCCAAATGCATCTGAGCTCTAGGTATATTACATCCTCTGGAGTACGTAATTTCTACTACCAAGTAACCAAATACAAATGTAATATGTAATTACATTTTTTTTTTAACGCGTATTTTTGTATTGAAAATTCTATTAATATTTGTATGGAAAAATAAACAAATAAAAAAAAAAAAAAAAAAATCATGACAAAACTTAAAACCTTAAGTACGGTAGGTGAACGCGCCAACCACTTCACTACGAGGCGGACATATCTTCACTCGATTTCCTTCCCAGGATTTGTACGTATAGTTGACAACACTCATCCAAGGTTCCGGTCTATTTCACACTCAGAACTGTATTTTTAAACAGCACGGACACAAAAAAAGGCCCAATACTGAAGTGGGTTAGCGCACAGTACCTACAGAACAACTAGTCCTGACAAAAATCGTATAATTGAGGGTATTCTTTGAAAACGTGGCTCGTTACAAAATACCTTCATTGGAACAAGTCATTAACACGTTACAACAGAGATGAAGAACATTTTAGAGAAGGTAATATAAAAGTCTAGGCATCTACAGGGCTTATGACCTGTCATTGGCTGGTTTAAGTGGCCAATTTACACACTGTGTAACATTCACCATTCTGCCTATATTTGAACATCTATATTCCTTCAAATATTTCATGTGTTGATGTTTGTAAAGTTAAAGAGCTGAAACTTTATTTTTGCGAGTGAGATATATCTAATTGAATTATTTCACCTACATACTAGGCACCGCCTAATTTTTTCAATTTTTTTTCAATTTCTATACTTCTTCATGGACCAGGTGGATTTAGATGTCTAGACTTCTATTTTACCTTCTCTAAAATGTTCTTTATCTCTGTTGTAATGAGTTAATGTTAACAACTCCCCAGGGAGTTGAATCCAGTCCTTCTCTATAAATATTTAAACAATCTCAAAATATTGTTTGTACAAGTCATGTTTGCAAATAATACCCTCAACTATTCTGTTCTCACCGAGAATCGAACCCAGAATACCCAAGCCTCATATTAGGCTTTAATCAATTTTAGATTTTGCTTGTTAAGATCAGAAATCCACGTGCAAGTTTGTTGCACAGTAAAACATGTAAATTAAAATATAAATTTATTTTGTAATGACGATTAGTATACACATCTGTCACATAAGACCAGTAAATGACCAATCAGGTTAATTTAAAATGCTAAGTTGAAACACCACGTGATAACGTAATTTAACCTATACCTCTATCGCATGCTGAGTAAGAATGCTTTCTAACCTCAAATTAAAATGTTCGTGCTACTGTTCTGCTGTAAAATATGTGTATAATAATAATACCAAGAAGTTTTATGGACTTACAAGTAATTTGGATTTTTCGTTCTTGTAAAGAATTCGAAAAAAGACTCCGAGAAAGAAAGAAGGTTTGACTTTGTGAAGAAAATAAACACGGCGGAAGACGATTTGTTTACCTTGGCAGATACTTTCCAACAGCCTTAATAACTCCCTACTTGAAAAGGAATTGGAAATCTTAAACCTGGACCCGATGACAATGGGAAGTAAACAGAGTCCTTCTTTGCTGGAGATCCAGCCAGCCATTGTTGAATTAACTACCTGGTAAAGAAGTATAAAAATTGGAAAATTGTTTTCGGGAGTTGCCTAGTAGGTGATTTGATTCAGCCGGATGAATCTCACCCACATAATAAAGGTTTCAGCTCCTTTACTCCACAAAAGTTAACAGATGGAAGAGTTGAGGCAATGTGGATGTTTAAACATGGGCAGAAAGGTGAATGTTACACAGTGCGTAAAGTGACCACTTAAACCAGCCAATGACAGGTCATAAGTCATTCTCTTCTTAACAATGTTTTCTCTCTCTGTTGAAATGAATTTAAAAGAGTTATTTCGACTGTCTATAAAGAAAAACTGATAATTGTGTACGAAAATGAGTATATTTGGATAAACATTTAAAGTATCTTTGTCGGTAACCTATGACTGAACATATTTAAAGGTAAAAAATGCATGCAAATTCTGCTTTTCATACAGAAAACTTAATTTTACTTTGTAGACAAAATTGAAGATAAATGTTAACTTCCCGTTGTAATCGGGGCCCTGGGCTGGTATTCCAAACGAAATTATAGCGCGGTATAGCGCGTTTTTACGTACTAAATACGCATTATAGCGCGCTGTAAACTCGTTCGGAATACCAGCCCTGGGCCTAATTAGGTCGTAATTATTTTTATTTAGAGTATTCTTTCATAATATGCATGCTTCCACTTTCTATTGTTGTATCCTAACTTGGGTCTTGACCTTATAGAATTAGGAATACGTTATTATTGTTTTTGTAATATGTATCTTTGTATGAATGAATAAAAAATATTATACGTTAATTTTAGTAAAATATGAAAGATTTCAACAAGATCCTTTTAAAAATAGTATTAAAAATGTAATTCCCTATTGCTATCAGACAAAAAACGTACTCGCTCGCAGACATTTGGTACATTATTTGAGATTTCCAAGGCCCGTGTAATAAATAATTCCATTCAAATTTTCGGGCTCACAGGATTCAAACAGAAGTTTAAAAATATGTGACCAGTCTGTTTTTTATTTGCTGGAAGATAATTCTTTTAGAAATAAGCCCAAGTGCATATATTTTTTTTCCATGAAGTTTTAATAAATTGATAAATATGCAGGTATAGTTCGACGATATTTATTGAATACCGGAGGTACTGGCTTTGATCACTTTGATGTGACGCAAGACTCGGTAGAAAATTCAGCTCCGCTTCAGTAATGTAGGTATAATTTACAAAGACACCATTCATCATCGCATATCTTCTTCTATTTGGTTGGCCCGTTGGTTGGTTGGTTCGTTGGTTGTCAAGGCGAGATATTGATGAGAGTCGATTGTCGCGGCCGACAAAAAAATATTATTACTTTTCATGCATAGGTTATTGGATATAGGAATAGTCTTTATGTGTTAGTTTATTTATTTATTTTATAATTAAAACTTTTCGACGGGTTATTAAATAAACCTTTGTGGGTTGGTATATAAGCAGTTAAATAATTAAAGGTATACAAAGCATGTTTAAAAAAATATTAAACTCCATGTCGCTAGCCCCAACAACAGTGAGATAAACCGGAAATGACCGATTTTTAAATAAACGTGCAGGTATTTTATTTTATTTTATTTTTATTTATTAAGGAAAAACAACGGTTGTTATATAAGAATACAAAATATAAAAAATAGTACATACATCCAGTTAAAGTTTTTCACAAATATAATGAGAGAACATGTTACACGGTAAAGAGAAAAATAAAATATTATATAAGACATGAGAAAAAAAAGAGCTCGTAAGAAGGTTAAGGGATGAGGAAATAGAGTGGAGGAGTGGAGGAGGGAAATTTTCATAATACAGTTGACCAATTCAAAATTTTGATATAATTATAAAATAAACATAATTAATGGAACATAAACTTATAACACACTGACAATTTTATTTTTTTTGATGTCACAAAATTTTGTATTAAAAATATCTAAATGGGGACAAAGTAAATTAAATTTGGAGTAGCTACGATAAATAAACGAGTTTTGAACATAATTTTTTTTGGGCAATAAATTATTAAAATAATTAACATGTCGTGTTGTATGTTTATTAATTAAATCAACTAATGTTTTCAAATAATAAAATATAATACAGTCAAACTCGGTTATAACGATCACGGAAATAGCGAGATCTCGGATATAACGAGGAAACATTAGTTGACATTTTAGTTCATGGTTTTCTCCAAACAATTATTCACTGTTGAAACGAGCTACTTCTCGGACATACTGAACAAAAATATCGTCAAAAATTACACAAAAAAATTTCAATTGTTAAAAACATCATTCTGGAAATAAGAATCAAAGTAATAAAATCTAAACGGTCGGCTAACATAAATGATAAATACCACCGGGCGTTGAGATCGGATTATGTTTATGATAGCTATGTAAGTGTCTAAGTACCTAATTGGATTTTTCACCGACAATATTGAAAAATGAACACACATGGTTTTTAAAAAATTCAAGATTTGTGAACTTAGTAAGTGCCGGTTCGGCGTATTGTTACTATTTACGGCTGCTTTTGTAGTTTATGAATAACATGCTCGGGGATTTTTACGGTGTTTTTTTAGATTTTTTTTTATATTCTAGGCTTATTTCAATACACAATAAACATTACAAGTGGGTGATATCAAATGAGTTTTAGACCAGATTAGTCAAAACCTATCCCCTGTAAAAAAATGTATGAATTGTATGTACACATATGTACTTGTTTACTTAGTGACAATGTGCAATAGCGATTGTATAAAAAAAAAACTCTCTCTGGTATAACGAGTAACGCTTATAACGAGCAAATTCAAGTGGTCCTATCTTCCTCGTAATAACCAAGTTCGACTGTAGTTGGTTAGTTAACCTACATATATGAAAATATAGTAATTATAATCTACTTCAAATAATTTAATTCAGTCCGATTATCCCAGAATATGTTATTCAGAGATATTTATTGCTCTGGGCTAGCGATATGTGCTTAAAGTAATAATACGCCACTGCCACTGGCTAATAGAGTCGCGCATACGGACAAAAACCATTCTATAATTATCAACCACGAAGTTAGCTACAGTTTACAGCAACACAGCCCGTAGGTACTCGGGTCAAATACAACATTTAAATCCTTGATTTTTATACTATTATTAAATATAATTTCTTTTAAAAAGAACATATATGAGATAGGTAATTTGTTTATTATTTTTAACTGCATCGAAAACACTCCTCCAGTGTTCTGGTTATACTTCACACAGAAAAATGTATTATTTATACGCCAGAACAGAGATAAAAATAAATAAAAACTTTTTTTTTTAATTGAATCGGCATTCACTGTTAGTTGTGTTCTTGTAAAAGAATAAAATTGTGTAACACTGATAACAAAGTTTTATTTTCATAATAATTTATAAATAAAAACAATTAAATTGTTTTTATTTTTAAAGGAGTAACCCACTAAGCCCATATTTTACAATTAGCTATGTAACTAGAGTAAACATGGGTGTCCGAAATATGTTCCCTCAACCTGCGGCCAATTGGCATATGTTTGATAGAACGGACTTAAGTCTGTTGCGAGCGTTCGCCGGCTACTTTTCTCTTCGCAATTACTGAAATGCCCATATGTACGCTAAGATACGGCACAAATCGATCTGGTAAAGCGATGGTATAATCTTTCACCGGTAAGTAATGTTAATGTCTTAATCAATACTTGTTTAAAATAGCTATTTTAATGTTAAAATTATTGTATGAATATGTTACTAGCTATCTAATGCCTCTGTCCTGCTCAGTTAGTCGGGCGTATGGTGAAACGATAAACAAAGGTGACGCGTAAGCGAAAAGGAGCGACATACTAAATAGAACTTACAGTAGACCGATGTAAACAGTCCGTGCTTTTTACTGTACTACTTGTTTTGCTTGTCAAAGGTGACGTGATATGACGTGACGATACTTGCTCCCTCCGCTGGTCTTTCATTTCCTTTGGGGAAGACTTTTTAGCTCGCATTTGCATGGAGTGTTATCTTAATATATTATATCTCAATGATATTTTAGAGGCTTTTCTGTGCTTGAGAAAGAGATGATACAGAATGCGTTATAAAATATAAACCACAACACCCAGATCAATTATTAAGAACGTAATAAGTTAGTTGATTTTTTTGCAACTGGAGGGAATAGAATTCGCGACGCTAGTTTCACAGTTTGTTTAACCAATTCCGCCACAGCACTAGTCATATATAAATATTTAAAAAAAATCTAAGTTATATTAAAATTAAAATCATTTTTTACTATTCAGATTTTTTTTTAAATCAAACACAAATGTAAAAACTAGGCTACAGACGATGGTGCATCTATGATAGATCGATACTACTCGGTAATGGTGATGACTTAGTAATGATCTGGTATATTATTGCATACTTATACATAACGGTAATATTTCACAATGTATTCACATACATATCGAGACTCATAAAGTATTGTTTCAACGAGTTCTCCCGCAGTCGGCATATTATTGCGGACTTATGAATCATATTTGTGTATGTAATATAATGATAATAAATAAATAAATAAATAAATAGGGCCTTATAACCTGGTTTTAAATTACGCCTAGGCATAGTGATAGAATAATAATGGTATAGTAAAAATTCTTACTTATAAACCTCGGGTATAAAGCTGGGATATCGACCATAGAAACTTATTCCACGTTTATACCTGCGTTCGACGTGGTATAGCACCGGAATAAGCCTACGATCTGTCATCTACTAAATTTTTCAGTAGTAAAATGGATTGCATTTATCTCAAATTTAAACAGTTTAGAAAACACGCTGTCTTTTTAGAGATTTTGAAGTGAAGTATTTATGAGTGTAAAAATGATCATCAAATTTACATTACATTCAGATAAATTTTATTTAAGATATAAATTTAAATATGTAATATAATATATCTTTTATGTATAAATACTGCAAAGTGCATATAAAAAGGATCATTTTTAACAACAAATGGAATATAACATAATATAGTTATATTTACTTATACTAGGCGGCTTCCGTGGTGTAGTGGTCAAGAAGCTTGACTCACCCGTGTTAGGTTCCGGGCTCGATTCCCGGTGAGAACACAAAAAATTAGTGTGAGTTTTCTCAAGTCTGGGTATTCTGCGTCGTAATTTACTACTGTAATTGGGCCTCCTGGCCTGTTGTGGTGAAAAAAATAAAAATTGATAAGTAAAGTAAAAAAATAAAATAAAATAGGATAAAATTCATTATTTTAGTATACCTTGATAAAGAAGCTTGCGTAGCTTTAAAACCGGTCGGTAGAAAAAAAAAGTTGAAAAAAAAGTTGTTATATATTTATTTTATTTTAATAAATAACCCTAAAGTAAGTGCTTTAAATGTGCATTTTATGTATTTTTTATTTATATTCAATAAATATTCCACGTCAACCTTGCCGGTAATTAAATTCGGGATCTCAGGCATGACTGGTAAACGCTCTTACCAACTTACCGTGAGTCGAAATGATATCCACTGGATTTCTCTTTCCTGGATTTCTACCTGAGAGCAACTATCGAGTCAAAAGTACATATCAAGAGCTACGGTTCATCTTCACAAATAGATTCTACAAATTACGTAACGAATTGTCGGCTACTGCTCAGCGATAAATATGTAAGTATTATTCTTTATTAGCTAGTGTTCTTCTACTATACAACTCCCGACAGTGTTTTTGAAGTCATATCTTTATTTTATGATAAAACTGTGTTTCTTTAGAAATTATTTACGTGTTACCAAAGTGCAGTGCCTCCAACAAAAGTCGATCGTAAATCCATTTGTTATTAGTAATCGTATAGCGACCACCAGGAGAGCACAGGGGATTGGACATAGAACAGAATTATTAAAACCCATACAATATATTAATATTATTATTAGGCTCCGATACCGTCAACCTACAAAAGTACATCGGAATTCCTTTTTATACGGTTTCGAAATAACATGGTACTAAAATGAAAATTTAAAAAAAAACTTTAATTTAAGAGTGTGTAATTGTGATATAACGGAATTTCTGTGCCACGGTAAATTGTACAAAAAAAAAGTTTTCTCACGCGAGGTAAAAAATAAATCATTAAATCAATCTTTTAATATATTTTTTCGTTTTTTAGCACAAATTTTTGACCAACTCTTGATTTGATCATTCTGTTTTTTTGTTGTCTGGAAGATATTGCTTTTAGCAATAAGTCCGCCAAAGTACTTATTTTTGTCATTCAAGTTATAAAAAAAATAATTGTAAAGCGAAGTTTCTTTAAAATGAATGAATTTTTTTTTAAAGATGATTAAAAAAAACATAATACTTTGAACGACGTCTCTAGTTCTTTAGAATCAACCGACGATGAGTATTGTGATGGATTCCCTGTTTACGAGAAGCAAATTCACCAATCAACAGAACTCAACGAAGATAACTTGAGACGTCACACGCGGAGTAATTTCAAAATCACAAAACATTAAAAAATCAACGAACTGATAATATGGTACATAAAAATTCATATTTTTCAATGTTTTGGCTTAGTTTGTTAGTCTACTAACAAATTAAAAAATAAAATAATAAAAAAAACACTTTACTTCCTTCTTGCATTAGGTATTCGTTTTTTTTATTCCCTGCATCCTTTTTTACTTGCTAGGCACGAAGAGGTGTGCGCAAGGGAAGGGTGATGGTTAATAATCCTTGTTACGATTTTTAAAAGTATTTTATTATCATATTTTTCAATAAAATTAACGTACAGTAAATAGTGGAAAATTTTAAATGCCGAAATGATTTATTTTACTGGGATTTATAAACTTATCCTATAATGTTTTAGTATACTTTTTTTAAACGGTACTACGTGGAACGTCTCCGTGTAAGATAAAAGGTTCCGTTGTTTTGATATTTTTAATTCAAGGAACGGTCAAATTGTACTTTGTGTTTCATAGATATGTTATAACCAACATTCTTTTTAAATGGAAATAGCTGTAGGTACATATTAATTATTTCCCTATTCGCACCCAGTGGTGGATAGGGCACTACATTGATGCATCAAATGCAGCGTATTTGAATCATTTTTGTTACATGAAGGATAGCGCGATCGGTCTTTTATTTATTTATTTATACTTTCACATTGTTTGTATTCTTTTTTTTACAGAATAATGTTCCCACACTGGGGTGTCCCGTGCCGAAGGAAATATTTTACAAAATGTGAAACATGCCTTAAATTAGTTGTTTAACAAATTTAACATAATAATAATCTTAAATAACGTAATTAATCTAATTGACCTAATTATTATTAACATAATAAACAATAAAAACTAAAATAATTATAAAAAACATAACCAATTTATAGACTAAATTGCATAAACAGTACACACATTTTACCTATTTGGCTCGATCCACTTATCGATCCGTGCGCAACCCACCTCCACTATCCATTTCTTAATAGCAATTTCATATTGTGAGTACTTACTGATTGTCCTTATGAATAATGGAAGTAGATTGTACACTTTAACCGAGTAGTAGGCCAATCCTCTTTGACCGAAGGTTGTTTTCCTTTTTTTTGCAGCATCAGGGTGGAGTATCTAGTAACTCTTGTATTTGTGGAAGGAGTTATGAAAGGTAGAGAATAATGTTTGTGTGCGTATAGTAACGGAGCTTTTATATAAAGTTGTTTTATAGATTTTACATGAAGATTTTCGAATATACCGTGGGAGCTAGTTCTGATTTGGACTCTTAAGATAATTTTTATTAAAGCTTTTTGTGGAATTTATTTTTGTTTGATCAGTGTGCCAGTGAAGACGATGAAATACGCAATGTAGAAACTACATTTAAAATCGATGTTTCACATGGTAGACGAAAACGTCAACAATCCTCACACAAAAGAACTGTTAGAAAGAACATGCCTATTGCAGTACATAAAAGCTATACACATGAGACGTATTTTGGTGGCAATTTCAATCCTGTAAACATTTTAACGTAGTTATGCAGAAAGCAGCAAGCGATAGAAAAGTGAAACTAAGATAAAAGCACCATTGTGAAAAGAGTGAATAATAAATTTTACACAACAGTTGGACTTTGACGAATGATAAACAATGAGTACATTTTTTTCATATATAACAAACAAGAATCTAAGTATGCATTTCACCAGTTTCAATGATTTTTTTAAGTACAGTCAGATTTTTTTAGTGCTGTGGGAGTTTTCTGCAAATCGAGAAATGCCGTTTTTGTGATCGAAACTATTTTCAGAAGGTGATTACAGTTTTGTGTGTGAAAGCGGTCTGGCTGTTTTTAGCAGAACATAGAATTGACCTTACTGCACCCGATAATACCAATATCTTTTGGTACGTTTTTTTGGTTTTGTTTTTTTACATTATATTATGATACATATTAAATTAGATTTAATTTTAAAAATTTAACTTATTTTAGTGTATTCGGGAGCTCTATTCTTGTAATTTTCTAATATTTAAAATTTAAAGTAGCTATTTTTTCCAATTTCATAATACCTACTTATTTTTGAACTGATTTTTTATTCCGTATGTCGCGTTAAAGTTATAGTAAATCATGAAATTAAAATTTAGAAAAAGAATATAATCAAAACTTGTTGTTTGTTCTAAACGTGTTAAGTTAGTGTTCATGCGTAACCTATACTTCTCAATGAGATCGTTATCTATCTCTGAAATAAACGCATTTTAAATCAGGTTTCATATCTGCCTAATATATTGTTTTGCCCAGCAGTGGGTTTGTCTAGTGCAGTGATCGGCAAAGCGGGTCGAGAGCCGCATACGGCTCTAACCACTTGAATGCGGCTCGCACAGCGCATGTTCACTTTTTGTTCGATTTATTTTGTCTATGGGTCCTCCTAATGAAGAACTTTTAGGATTTTTGCCACTGTTAGGTAAAACACGTGGCGAGGAAATTGTAAATGCTGTCATTAAATGCACTGAGAAACATCATATTAAACTCGATATTTTTTTTAAAATTTTGACGGATGAGCCAAATAGTACGACTGAAGTGAGAAAGGTTTTATTTATATTTAGAAGGCAAAATTTAATCACGAAATACTTGGTTACTTTGCGCTCAGACTTTGGAAAAAAAAACAATGTGTTGGATTCGGTAATCAAGATTGTCAACCAAATTCTAGCTAAAGCTCTTTTCGATGGCTAATTCAGAGAAATTATAAAAATGACGAGTGAATACGCGAATCTTCATCGACGTGCTAATAAGCGACGTGATAACTATTTCTCACCATGGTTGTTTATCGTATTCGCGATCACAAGTGAACATCCATGAACACCTTATATTAAATGTCAAAATATTTACGTTTCGCGACGTATAATCCTGCTGCGCAATCACATATTTGAATTTCACCGGTGTAAATATGGAAAATATTCCAAAACTGCTATTTTTATTTATTTGTTTATTATTATCACGGTATTTATTGCATTTAGCCGGCAGTTGGCAAGCCAAATGTCAAGAGAGTAGTCGCCATAGTAATTGTAATTTAACTTTCACTTTTTTGTATTAGATACTCCTTACCATTTTGCAAATGCAATATATATTGTATCATTTTTTATAGTAAACGCCGATTGTTTGACAATGAAATGAAAAAAAAAACAAAAAACAGACACGAGTATTGACTTAGAGATTACACACGCGTTGACTTATGACTGCGATAACTTAAGCATGTTCATTATTGTTCATTGTGATCGCTCAAATGCTAAGCATGTTTTTAAGTACGTCGATAGTTATTTGTGATTGAGCTACTGCACAATAAGATACGTTGGCTTTCAAGGGGAAACGTTTTAAAACGAAAATATGTTTGCCTGTCAAAAGTAATCTTAATTAACATATTACAACAGACATGGAGAACATTTTACAGAAGGGAATATAAAAGTCTAGGCATCCACAGGGCTCATGACCTGTCATTGGCTGATTTCAGAGGCCACTTTACGCAATGTGTAACATTCACCATTCTGCCTATTTTCGAACATCTGTATTCGTTCGACTCTTCAAACTGTTCTATTTTTGAAGAAGTATAAAAATTTAAAAATATTTTCAGGCATTGCCTAGTAGGTAGGTGAAATAATTAAGATGAATCTCACCCGCAACAATAAAGATTTCAGCTCTTTAACTTTAAAAACGTCAAAAATTTATGCGAAAATAAATCAATCACAAAGCATTTATATGCATTATAAATGCGTGCGCACGCATGCTCATTTGCATGCATATGTATATGCACCTACTTATAAAAAATGTTTTATATACCTTCATTTATTTTTTGTGTATTTTGTACTTAAATTATTAATATTGTAATCCCACAGCAAGCACAAGAAGTTGCTTCTTTTTTGGTGTAGTATTCCGTTTCCTCTTTTTGTTTTTTTTTGTACTTTTGCTTTATTATGTATTTCTTTTTGCTAACATGTTGTAACTTTATATTATATTAAATAAAAAAAATACAAAAAAGTTGTATCCGAAAGAGTCCCTTCTAGATAGATCCTTGGACTTAACATGGATTTAGATTAGAAGAAATAAAGGTACGCCTAAGGTCATATTAAATTATTATTATATTACTTGGTTCATTTTTATGATTGTTAATATATCATTACGATAGCTCTGTGACATTTACTGATTATGATAAATGCTTAGTAGGTATACGTGACGAATCAAATTAATATGATTCAAATTATTTCTTTATTTGTTAAATTATTATAATATCTCGAAGAAGTCACGATTCAAATTACTGCAATGGTGTAATAGTGATGGTATACGGTATTATGTAAAGATTTACTTTACACGCAGTACCGAGCAAAAAGATTATGATAAACGAAAAACAATTCCTTGTATAATCATTTCTGGCTTTCAAAAAAGTATTATGTACTATTTACTATCAATATTTAACTTTGTGACTTATTTTACTTAAGGAAAGCTTTAAAAATATAGTTCCTTTGATCAATAATCAAACAACCTTTCAATGTAGCCCATCATACGATGTTTCATTATCATTAGCTCTACTTGACCGAGTTCCTTCGGGATATGCTTGGCTACAACAGTTTAGAGAATAGAAGGAATGGATGAGAGTAAATAGAGAGAGTCATATAATTTTGAATTCTGTATCCTTACCTCTGTTTTGTAAAAATTCATTGAATTTCTTAATAAAGATGTCAGTCTCCAAGATGTCGCGAAAGCGATGAAACCGGTCACTGGATTTTACAAATTTGTGGATTAAAGTATCACTCGTCTTTTATTTCTATAATAAATTACAATGAACTTCCATCAAGAATTTTCACTTACAACCTAAAATATAATAAGTACGTCTTGAATTTTAGTTTTTTAAGTAAATGTTAATTCAAATAAATGAATTAAATTGAATCGAATTGTATTGGCCACCCTATACCTTTTAAACTCACGCCCCTCCCTTCATTCCCTTCCTCTTTTTTCAAGTATTTTTCCCATAACATAAAAAAATTCATGACTTTTCTTTGTCTACAAGATGTCTGTAAGATTGACAAAAGTTTAAAATATTTTAAGTTTGTTTAAATGTTTGTAGACAAACACTGGATTTCGCCCCCTGGGGAATTATTAAGATTGACATATTGGCTAGTTTAAGTTACCACTTTATACACTGTATGAAAATTCATAATTTTGCGTATGTTTGAACCTCTTTTTAAAATTCTTCCATTTGTTGATTTTTGTGAAGCTGAGACCTTCATTGAAGGGAGTTGATTTTCATCCGACTGAATTATATCACCTACATACTGGGCAACGCGTACACCAAAGTTTGTTCATTTATACAAGAATTTCAAAATAAACAAACCAGCCGTGTGATATCCGACGTAAGCCTATTTCACACATATCATCCTAATCTAAACGGCACGGTAAAATTAAAGTGTATAGATATTTATTAGATTCGTTTGTACCTATTATAATTTGATAATATTTTTAGTTTTTTTTATAAAACTCCATAGTTAATGATTTGAATAAAAATATCAATAAAACCGCCTTGGTTAATATATTATTTAAATAAATATATACTCGTATATATAAGCGCTCTTATAATTTACAAAAATATTTCAATTTTGGTGACCATTTTTAACGAGCTGTAAATAACTCACTTGAAAAATTAAAATCAAGTTGGGGTACACTGGAATTCAAACCTCACACGTCTGATCCGTGAGTCCGCAACACTAGCCACGAGACCTCAACCCGATTAAAATAATATAGTAAAATTTAACAAAAGAGATTTTTATGGTAAGTTTTTCAAAATCATTATTTAAATTTAGCGACTACTCTCAGGTAAAAATCCGGCAAAAAGAAATCGACCGGAGATTAGTCGGTCTCATGGTGTACTGGTTATTGCGTTTGCCAGGCATTAAATAAATAAATAATTGTAAAACAATAAATATTGATCGACGGTATTGTATTTTATCAAGCCCTGTAGATTTTTGCCGTGGTGTGAAATGGGCCAATCATGCGATATTACGCAGTAGGCTCGTGGTTTGCACATGCACAGCGGTCCATTCTCCGTGAATGTACGGAAAAAAATTTAAAATTTAAAAAAATGCTGAGTTGCATACATAAAACTCGTCAGCAGGTTCTTGTAAATTGCATCGATTTTTTACACTTAACCTACATTAACAATAATTTTACTTGAAAAACATTACATATTACATTATTAAAAATTAAAAGCTATCACTAATACAAAAAACTTTTTTCTATTAACCATAATTTGAGCAAACCTCTCACTCCTGTATTCAACTCAGTATTTTTTATATTGGTTGTAACATGTTAAATATTTTAGGGATACTGTTTTTTAGTGTCCTTTTGCCATATTTATTGCAATATGTAGGAACAGCTAGCCTTTCCATACTAGTAAACCTGGTGTTGTAATCATGTACCAACTTGTGTTTATACTCGGAGTGCGACGCACGCTGACAAATTATTTTGTACCAAAGTAACATTAAGATATTGTATTTAGATTATACCCTTCTCAAAAACGTTCTCCATTTCTGTTGTAATAACTTAATACATGTCAACATATAACAACCAACAAAGGTGGAAGCATTTAAATCCCGGCTCAAAATAAGGTTAAATCCAATACTTGTCTACAAAAATATGGACAAACTAAAAATATTGTTAGTTAATCCATATATTATTTAACATATTTAGGTTAAGCAGAAAATCTGCAATATTTTATTTTTAAAATTCTCGAACGGTAGATCAATATAGCTCACTAATTTTTAGATTACAGAATACCGGGAATGAATATGCATCATATTTTCAAATATTTAGTTTATCTCTGTCTAACTTAAAAAATAAAGTGACCAACATGTTCTTATCAAAAAGAGCAAATCAATTTCAGAAGATCGGGTTAGAATAGTTATAATTTGATTGATTAAAGTATTTTGTTATTTTATAATTACTTAAAAATATGTATGTATTTTAAGTAATTTATAATGTGTATAGTACGAGTATATTAATATATCACACTCGAATTTTTTTTCAAGCGCTCTTTATACTACATATATATAAATGGCAGAAATGCCGTATGTAAATAAATAAATAAATGCATGTTGGTATTTTGCATTTTTTTTGCTAAAAAAATGTTTGTATTGAAATGAATCAATGCGGCTTTTTTCGCAAGAACAACGACGCAGCGCCGACTATAATATGTTTTCTTATTTTTTAAATAATATTATCCGAATTTAATGAGTTTTTTTTTAATATACCTCTCCTAAAATGATCGATTTTGCAACATTTCGCGATATTGCAACATTGCTATAAAAGATCCCAAAACGGTTTATGAACCACACCATTTTATGTATTCGGCAAATATAGAAGTAAATTAGACGGTGTTGGATAATTGCCCACTTTAACAACAATAAAATGCTTACGCCGTAAAAACACATCCCATTTAACATAAAACATTGCGTCAATCGACGGATAATCATTCTTAACGATTACCCACGTTTCACTAAGATGTAATGACTAAGATACTTGACCCACACATGGAAGGTTCCGGGTTCGATTCCCGGTGAGAACACGAAAATTAAATGTTATTTTTCTCAAGCCTGGGGGTTCTGGACTATAATTCACCACTGTAATTAGGCCTCCTGACCTAAATGATGCATAAAAACACCCGCCTCGTAGTGTATTTAGAGTGTTTGCTTACTACGCCTGAGATCTCAGGTTCGATTCCCGGCAGGGTCAACATATAATTTATATTTAAAAGTACAGAATAAAAACCTCCTTAGTATTTTATAGTCAATTTTAAATGTTAATTAATATGTATTTATGGATGTGTGTAAAAAAATCCCTGTTTTTAAAAAAAGGCTCCCACTTTAGTCTCTACACTTAATGGGTGATAAAAATTATAATTATCAATTATTATTGGCGGCCTCCGTGGTGTAGTGGTCAAGACGCTTGACTCACACACGAAAAGTTACAGGTTCGATTCCCGTTAAGAACACAAAAATTAAAATGTGATTTTTCTCAAGCCTGGGTGTTCTGTGATGTAATTCACCACTGTAATTAAGCCTCCCGGCCTGTTGTGGAGCAAAAATAAAAAAAATAAAAATTCAAAAAAATAACATGTTACTAAACGCTGTTTTGCAGCAATGAAAATAAAATTGTTACCAAATTTTTTTTTATTTATTTTTAAAATTTCACTACGTTCAATTGTCCCAGGTCAGCTCCGTGAACACCCTCGACCGCGCAGAACTGAACGTTGCGCGTTGGAACAATACGAAAATTCGTCCGCAGTTCACACGTAAGCGCTGCGAAAATGAGTTCACGAAAAAAATATTTATTTATTCCAAGAAGTATTAGAGTTGTTAAAGAACGAACCATTGAACAAAATCGATTTTTTTCTGCCTCCATTTTTGGCAGCGAAAATACGTGGGAGCGACGCGCACGCGTCATGCAAATCGCTATTGTCATAAGTAATACAAATTGCTGTTTACACGTGGACAATGGTCGAGTCCTGAAACCAAGCAATATAGTATTGTCCACTTGTAAACGGCCTTCAAACCTACACAAGTTTTCGCGTTCATATTTAAGTAGGAAACAACCATAATTTTTTTAACTAAATTAATACCGCCCCTTATTGCGAATGAATTAACATTGTATTGTACTGTGAGTATAATACAGGTATACCAGCATACTATGCAATATGTTTATTTTTATGCGTGGGATATTTGTGATTGTAATATAGATATGTAAATTTTAATAATCACACGAAGGGCTCACTCTAAAATGAAATTCAGCTCGTGAATAAAGACATAAAATAAATTGCTGATAAACGAACTATTGAATATTTCGCCAACGGCTACAGACTTCGGAGACAGAGGCGAACTTATATTAGCATAAAAAAACATTTTGGAAAAAGACATAATAAATATGCTGAAAACATGCCGAAGGTAGCTAATGTGACGGGGAGTATACAACTAATGACAATTATTATTGTCACTGAATTTACACAACGAATGACAATCATTGTCTTTGAATATATACAACGAATGACTACTGTCATTGAATTTATACACGAATGAGTGTCATTCGTTGTATAGATATACTTCTTCTGTTATTTTTACGCATAGAATTAAGAATAGTCCAGAAGAAGCGTAGAATCATATTTGAATACATCGGACTGTGTGCAATAATTCCCCCGCTATGCCTACTTTCACCGCGCGCATTCGTAAGGTCGCAGCGTACTGTTGCTTGATTAGAAAAAAAAATCATAGCACAAATGTAAGGTAAAAAAAGCAATCTGTTAATTTCTCTAAAATTATATTGTGCACGTGGAAATATTGATTGACACAACATAGTAGATAAGTAAAGGGTCATTTAATAAGAGTAATTTATTCAATGAACTTTAAACTTAAAATATAAAAGAAATTTTATTTGACATAAAACGGATATTTTTATATCATGTTAAATAATATTTAATGTTTTGAAGATAATGTCGGTCAAATGGCCACCACAGAGCTGTTTAATCCGAGATCCAATTTTCATTAATTCTCTCATTAGATGAGCAAAGTAGGGTAAAAAAAAATACTACCCTGGCAACACTAACGAAATTTCCATTTTGTCTCTTCGACAATCTGACAGATGGAAAAATAATTAAATTTTTAAGTGATGCATTTGTTACATACACATTCATTTGCTAATTACGCATGAAATGTGATTGCATCTTGTTTCTTTAAGATCCTAGCGGTATTTCTACACTTTAAAAGAACACAACACGGCATAGTTGAATTCAAATCAGGAGTTGCGTACTGAGCGACGTCTACAAAGAAACTAATGGGGCAAAACGTAAACCTACTCATTTATGAGTAGTTTAGTCGCCTTCTGCTTGATGTGCGTATGCGGTTTCTGGAATATTCTTAATTCTATGTTTTTAACCATTTATGAATTTGATTTTATACAAAAGAAAGCAGATAAAAATTTGCGTTAAAAAATTTACGGTTGATCTACAGATTTCATCAAGAAGGACGTGTCTTTATTTTACATTGCTACTTCTTGTCATTTGTTGGTTGGAAATAAAATTGTTTTATAAACAATGTTCTGAATTCCAATACAAAATGACAACAATCACTCACTTAATACTGGGTTTCTCTCTCGCAGTCAGGCTCGCTAGGATGGTGGGTTGAACAGGGCACTTGACCTTGTATAGTCACGCGCGACGGCACGATGAGTTCGTATAACTAAAACTAATAAACAATTATTGCGCGGTACAAGGATCCAAATTTTACACGGCAAATTGAAGATCACATCTGCTTGCGGAGACAATTAGTAGCTGATTGACATAGAGAAGGGTATTGTCACCCACCCCAGTGAGGTTGCTACATTTTGATCAGAGTTTAGGAGGCAAATTTGAATTGTTACATATCAACCTCCAATGTGTTCCGATTATATTTCATCCTGCCCCATTTAAGCAGCGCGTAACTAAGCACGGGTCCAAATAATATTTTCTGGTACCTTAAAATTCAAGCATGGCAATACCACGTCAGACCGTGCATTTTAAAAAAGCAAAGTGCGCCCATCACAAGTGAAATTCGTGAATAAACGTGTAACGTAACAAAATCTAAGATGTAGTTTTTTTTATATCGTGGGAGCATCGCCTTACGGCATGTAAGTACTATGTAATTGAATTTGTAATTGTATTGTCGTTTCGATTTGTCAGAACACGGAATCTAATGATGTATTTTTGACCATGATTGTAGGCTTCCTAAAAACCCAATTTTATTTTTATATTTAAAATATATGGAATATTACCATCTTTATGATGGATTATCATTACATCTGTCTAAATCTTGAAAATTTACGTCAAGTTTTATTTATAAAATCTGAATTGTTTAACCTGATGCCGAATAGACGACAATAAAGTCGGCTGGAGTTTTATTTGGAGGAATGACGCGGACAGCTGTGGCTTACGCTAAGATGTTGGCCATATGTACCTTTTAAAACTGTAACCTTTCACAAAATATTCCGGCTATTTAAAACATAAAAAAACTTTCTTCATTCAGACATTCTTTTATTTTATCAAAATTGGACATTTTTCACACTCCTCACAAAGGGACTCTACAATCGTTATGTATGGCGCAACCACTTACCGCATCGTCAAAAGGATTAAACATAATTAGTGTCCTCGGTGGTTTAATGATAAGTCACTTGACTCATGCGGAAGGTTCCGAGCTTGATTTCCGGTGAGAACATAATTAAAAGTAATTTTTCTCAAACCTGGGTGTTCTGTGCTGTATTTCATTACTGCAATTAAGCCTCCTGGGCCGCGATTACAAACGCCATCTTCATCAGTACATATTTAGACGGTATAAAGTAAGATAGTTCTTAACATTTGAAAGGAGTTTTTGTGACATACAGACGCGTGTATTTTGTGTTTGATAAAGAATGTGGTAATGTTAATAATTTATTTAGCATCTCAGCCGCCCCTGGCAAATGACACAACTATATTATTCCTAGATAATCTATTCACAAGCTCCAAAATAAAGCGCATAATAACAGGGCGGCAGTAAGTCATATCACCTGAACGTGCCACAGCTGAATAAAAGAATGAACAAATAGCGGTTCTGCTCCTCCCATCTTCCTCCACATATCCATTCCTGCAGTTTCTCTTATTAGATCCAGTATCTCGATAAGGACAGTTGCCTTTTAACACCCAATTTCCAAGTTTCACTAAACCTATATTTACAGAATTAATGAATCAATAATGTACGAGAAGAGTGGGTGTCAACTGAGTGGATTTGCACTAAGCCTTACCTCGATATGGAATAGATAAGATTTAAATCAAAGATTTCTATTTTTATGACGTTGACCCTGCTAATATGTTATTCAAAATTTTGTCTATGGTTGGCACACGGTTTAAACGTAAAAAGTACATAATTTTATTGTGGAATCAGAATCACGGGATTTAAAAAATGATTCCATTATTTGTTATTTCAACATTTTACAGGCGTGAATTGAGAGCTACAATATTGAAGTTGTATATAAAATTTTATGTAAATGTCTTAAAACTAATATAATTGAGTTGTAAATATGTTGTCGATACTGTAATATTGAATACCAACTTACTAACTTGTAAATATAAATTTCCAACAATATTTTGAGTTTGTCCAAATTTTTGGAGACAAGGACTGGATTCAACTCCCTAGGGAGCTGTTAATATTAACATATTACAACAGATATCAAGAACATTTTAGAGAAGGTAATAGAGAAGTATAGGCATCTACAGGGCTTATGACCTGTCATTGGCTGGTTTAAGTGCCCACTTTACACACTGTGTAACATTCACCATTCTGCCCATATTTGAACATCAATATCCCTTTAATTCTTTCATCTGTTGATGTTTAGCCCTGTCATATCCCTTTAATTCTTTCATCTGTTGATGTTTAGCCCTGATGATGCTTAGACTTCTATATTTCCTTCTCTAAAATGTTCTTCATCTGTTGTAATATGTTGATATTAACAGCTCCCCAGGGAGTTGAATCCAGTCCTTGTCTACAAAAATTTTGGACAAACTCAAATATTGTTGACAAATCTACCATGAAGGAGTATAGAAATTGAAAAAAAATCATTTTCAGGCGTTGCCTAGTATGTAGGTGAAATAATTCAATGAGATGAATCTCACCCGCAGAAATAAAGATTTTAGCTCTTTAACTTCACAAACATCTTATCGTATTACCTTCTCTAAAATGTTCTTCATTTCTGTTGTAGTATGTTAACAAATTACCAACATAAAAATGTGTAAATATCATAAAGAAAAAAAACAAAACACAGCACTCGCTGTAACAACCCAGTAGCGCGGTGATAAAAGCCACAGCAAAAAATAAAAATACATATTATAAAAGTAAATAAAATCATACAATTTAAAATATCCATTTGCTTAATCACATATGGTTAAATTTTCGTGTTACAAACGAATAGTCAATGGCATTTCAAGTGATGGGTAAGCCTTTCTTGTCTTCATTTCCTTACAGACTTTCATTGTGATTAGAAGTGACGCTACGCAGAAAAATGTGATGAATTATATACACCACAAATGTGAAAAACGGATATACGTATTGTTTCGTTCGTAAATTTAAAAAATAATCAAATTCGTTAAATAAGTAGATGATTTGTTTTATTTTTGTGTACATTTCCGCAAACAAATAATAACACCGACAGCACCTCAGACTTAAGTTGCCATTGATGTTGGTAAGCGAATAACGAGTCTTTTTATTAAACGTCAGTGCATGTGCCCATGAAACTAATTTTACGGATGCACAACTGTGTAAATAAAAGTAATTACTATGTGTTTTGCTTTCAACGTCATGTTCATTATTGTATTATTGATTTAATGTTGTATAAATATAATTAAGGTACATTTATTACAGTTTAAATACAAAAATAATTCTTAAAAAGCCCAGAACTTACCCATCAAAACTAGTATTCAAAGAACTTAATATACCAACAATTGAAGACATTTTTAATAAAGCCTCTATCTTACAAACTTTTAAAGAAAAAACAATTGAAGTGCAAAATTCAAGTAACTCTAGATTTTCTAATAATTTAATTTTGCACAGATGTAAAACAACAGCAGCGTTAAACCATTATACGTACATAGGTAAAAAAAAACTTTAATAAACTTCCGGAAAACTTAAAATCTATAAATAATTATCAAACTTTTAAAACTAAAATTAAAAAACATTTAAGACTCACCCCTTCCTAGACTTCATACCAAAGAATGTTTATTTTTTAATGTTAATTTACCTTGTTTATTTTTAATTTTAATTTTAATTTACTTTGTTTTAATTTACTTCGTTTATAAAAAAAAAAAATGTGAAACGAACTCCCTCTCTAAACACAAGTATCTACTTTATTAGAGAGGTAGAAACGTTATATGTAAGATGTTCTGTATATTTACCTATTTTGTATTTCAAAAAAAATAAAAAAATAATAATAATATTTACGTAAGTGTAATATTTTTATTTTTATTGGGGAAACAACAGATAATATATAAATAAGAAAATATCAATAATAGAACATACACGTTGAAGCTTTTAACAAATATACTCGTATAGAACATGTCACACAATAAAGAAAATATGTAAAATATTATATAAGAAAAGTAAATAGTATGTTAATTAAAAATTAAAGTAAAAAGGTTGGGGCCGGAGGTGGGTAATTTTTATAACATAGCCAATTCGAAGGTTACTTAAGATAAAAAGCACATAGCTCTGTGGTGTAGTGGTCAAGACGCTTGACTCACACACGGACGGTTCCGGGTTCGATTCCCGATGAGAACACAGAAATTCAAATGTGATTTTTCTCAAGCCTGGGCGTTCTGTGATGTAATTCATCGCTGAAATTGGGGCTCTTGGCCTGCTGTGGCGCAAAAAAAATAAAATAATAATTACACACTGTTAAATGTTTAATTTATTTTTCTCTTGTTTTAAATTCTGTTCCCCTCCAAAAAATTACAAGATACAAGCACAGATGGAGAGGGACTTTATTTTTGTTTATGTATATGTATATTTTTTTTGTGGAAAGGTAATGAATGTTTTTTGTTCCTGAACATATGCAATTTTGCTGGATTTTTTTATTTTATAGTTTTTTGTGTGCAATATCTATGGGATTTATCCATATACTAAAATAATTAATACACAAGTTATCTCTGCTGACAAGAAAGTATTTGAATTAAAAATTATATCCTTCGGTAAATATAATAACATATTTGTAAAATTTTATCACACTTTGCTGCTACTCTGAACCAAAGGATTAATCACCGTGTGTTCATTTGATTTACGATTAAGATAAAACTGAAATCATCCAACGCAATGGCTTGTACTATACCATTAACATTACTTTAGATAAAAGATACGCATATAACTGGAATAATAAATTTATTTAGAACTTTATAATTATTACTCGTATTAACATCTTAATCAACACCTGAGATATTTTAAACTATTAACACTATGCAGTACGTCCGGGTTTTTAGCCAAAAAGTCGATAACAAGCCGCGAGACGCAAGAGTGCGCTCCGTCATTTTCACACTGGAATAATCTTGAAAATTCGCCATCACACCAAAATGCGTCTCACTAGTTTGTCTGTCTAAAACCAACTACGAGTCCAAAATGGCCGAAAATTGACAGATTAATTATTAACATGTGTATCAATCTAGGACTAAAAAAAACTCTTACAATTACCTATTTAAATTTGAAATTAAATTATTTTGAGTATTTCTCAGAACAACGTAAAGATCTCTAATTCCAATAGCACTTTTTAATAACCGACGGAAGTTTTGGATTTAGGGGTATGTTTTTATAACCTTGTGTAACATACATAATACTGTCGCAGTCGTTGTTATGTATATGTGCCATCAAAATAATTCAATCAGCCACTCAATTAGACGACTAGACTGTCCATTAAATGACGAGATTCAATAGAATGGCTAACGGACGCTTAGCCAAAATGCTGAAAGCAACCTTTTACGAAAAGGCTAAACGTTGCAAAACCTCTTTCATTTTACAACAATAATAACAGTTTCATTTTTTAAAATTATTTTACTATTTAAAATTAGGCTAGGTCAGGATAGGAGATTAAGGTTACTAATTTGTCAGCCTCTTGGTATAGTGGTCAGCGTGTTTGCTTACTATTCAAGCGGTTTCGGTTTCGATTCCCGACATGGTTGACATGAAATATTTATTTTTAAAAGGTTTTACACTATATTATTTCATAGTCCCTGAACTGGCACCTGAGCGTAAGACTGATCAGCTTAACGCCATGTCATACAAATTAATAAGATACGCTGCGATTGGTGCAGTTCCCTTGCACCATTAGGTGCGAAAAGGGAATAATGATGATGATGAAGTATAAAAATAATAATATTTTTATTTTTTTACATAATTTAATCAAACCTATCCCAACCTAAACCGGCAGCTTTTGTTTTAGCCAAAGGGTTAGCCTTTCACTAGAAAAGCGGCCTCCGTAGTGTAGTGGTCAAGACGCTTGACTCACGCACGGAAGGTTCCGGGTTCGATTCCCGGTGAGAACACAAAAATTAAATGGGATTTTTCTCAAGCCTGGGTGTTCTGTGATGTAATTCACCACTGTAATTGGGCCTCCTGACATGTTGTGGTGCAAAATAAAAATAAAAATAAATAAATAAAAAAAAAAAAATATTTTTTTTTTACTTGCTACCAATGTGATTTTTATCACATCCTTTCATCTTTGTTAATATTTATGGGACGTTTAAAAATCCCAATTGAATATCCCCGCATACAATTTATTCGGTATATTTTTTTAGTTTTCTATAAGAGCTCCTGGGTTGCTTAATGCTGCAATAAAAACAAAGTTATTTAAGGATCCGACGGGATAGCTTTTTATCATTTTGAGTATTATCAGTTTTTAAATCCCATTTAACATGGACATAAAATTACGTCAACCATGGGAGTGGAGGGAAGATATGAATTCGTGGTTTAAAATGCTCGTTTAAGGACGATATTCGTTGCATTTTTGTATAATTATGTAAATACTTGTATATTTTAAATGCAAACGTGAATCTGTATTCAGATAAACATATGAACAAAGGGAGTTTTATTCCCACATTTCGATATGCAGATTGATTAAAAAACAATACATTCGTACCACCATGCTTGAGCTCCTGGGTTGCTATTCTAAGCCACTCTCGCGGCACGAGAAAACAGTTTTTTTTGTGTATTTTGTATGTAAATACGTGAGATAATACTGCCGCGAGAGCGTTTGGAATACCACCCCTGGGCCCGTATTGCAATGGAAGTTAACGTTTACCTTCAATTTTATATGCAAAATAAAATTAAAGTTATCTTTATGAAAAATATAAATAGTATGCATTTTTTCTAACCACGTTCAATTACAAGTTACCGACGAACATACAAGATGATGATTTCATTGCTACGCTTTTTTAAACAGTTGAAAGTAATCGTTGGGTAGTGTTTTGTCTTTTGCGTTTTGTGCTTTGTAAATACCCCGCAACTAATCCGTAATTTAAAAAAAAAAAAAAAAAATAAACATATATTCCTACTCGGTAAGAAACGTGGGTGTGTCAAAGCTATTGTAGTTCTCGAACTTAATAATATTACTGCCAACAGTACACGACATAATACTTTTGTGTATGTAGATGTAGTTAGACTGTACTGCCGTGCAGACCCTAGGCTGTCGTAACTCACAGTTTGACGTTTTTTAAGTTATTTATCGATTCTTAATCCGCATTTAATAAGCTATCAGTGTATCCAACTCTTTTTTCGCTATGACAACTGAAAAGTTGTTAATAAAATATCTACCCTCGCAGTAACATTAAGTTAACATAAGCGGCTGCCTCCGTGGTGTAGTGGTCAAGACGCCTGACGGAAGGTTCGATTCCCGGTGAGAACACAAAAAAATAAATGTGATTTTTCTCAATCCTGAGTGTTCTGTGATGTAATTCACAACTGTAATTTGGCCTCCTGGCCTGTTGTTGTGCAAAAAATAAAAATAAATACATGATTAAAATACTAACTAAAATCGTCTTAATTTTTTTTTTACGTATGTTGAATACTTTTATTAGTAAAAATGAACACCACGTATTTAAAAAAAAGAACATTATAATTTGAGAAATAAACCATGTTTTTTTTAAATGTTTATTTTAATTCAAACTGCACTCAAAATAAGTACCTGCTTTAATTTTTCCCAAAAAACAATTAAAACGCTGAAAACCTTATAAAATCCAGGACCAACCCTAGTGTGTCTTGATCATTTTTGTTACATGAAGGAAAGATGATCAGTTTTACGCTTCAGGTACCAGTCCAGGGACTATGAAATATTCTAGTGTGAAAATACCTTTTTTAAATAAATATTTCATGTTAAACATGTCGGGAATCGAACCCGAGACATCTGGTGGTAGGCAATCGCGCTGACCACTGTACCGCAAGGCCGACACCGAATTATTTAAAATCATTAAAATAGGCTTTTTAACAGTATCACGCGTAAATACTGCATTGTAACTAATTTTGGGGCAACTTTTTGTCTGAAGTAACTGTTTTTCTTTATTTTTTATGACTTATTTGACACGACTTTTACTCACAATCAATTTTCATCATCATAGCCTTACGGGGAAATTGAAAAAAAATGTTTTTATCAATAGCATTGCGATTCACTTGTCTGAAAAGGATTTTGCTTTTTTCTCGAAAGTGGACTTTTCGAATTTTTATCATTATTTATTTTTTTGAGTTACGGTGGTTTAGGGATTGCACGACAGTGTAGAGTAGACTTGAGTTTTAAACGTATTGACCTTTCACGGTGCTATGCAAAAACCAGTCATGCTGATGGTATCAAATGTATACCATGTTATTTACTTCCGTACAGATTGACAACTCATGTTAGTTGAACAAATTACAACAGGGATGGAGAATATCTTAAATAAGGTAATATGGAAGTCTAGGCATTTACTGGGCTTGTGACATGTCATTGGCTGGTTTACGTAGCCACTTAACACACTGTGAAACATTCACCATTTTGCCTATGTTTGAACACCCACATTTCTTCAATTCTTCCATTTGTTGATTTTAAAGTTAAAGAGCTGAAACCTTTATTGTTGTGAAGAGATTCATCTGACTGCATTATTTCTCATACTAGGCAACGCCTGAAAACAATTTTTCAATTTTCAAACTTCTTCTTGGACCAGTTGGTTTTATTACAATACTTGAGTTTCACCCCCTCGGGAGTCATTAAGATTAACAAATTACAACAGGGATGGAGAATATGTTAAATAAAGGAATATGGAAGTCTAGGCATTTACGAGTATGTGTATGCCTAGACGTAGTATGTGACATTTTCCTTTTTCGGTAGGTGGTATGTGGTATAGAGGAGTTTTTCTGTCTAAAAAACAAATCTTTCTTCTGTGTAACTTCTATCTAATCCAATATCCGGCCTTATTTTACTATCCGGATACCGCATAGAAGCTCAATTTCCGGCCGGATACCGGATAGAAGCTTATTATCCAGATATTAATTTCATGAAATCAACGCCACTAAATTGATTTCTTGATTGTTTGAGAAATCCTCATTGGAAGTTATCCTCATTGCAGTATGCACCTTTGCAAGAAGAAGTACATTAAAAGAAAACAGGCAATAATAATTGCCCAAGTTAGATGAATCTTTAAATTTATTTCAACAGAGAGGGAAAACATTTTTGAGAAGGGAATATGGAAGTCTAGGCATTTACAGGGCTTATGACCTGTCATTGGCTAGTTTAAGTGACCACTTTACACACTGTGTAACATTCACCATTCTGCCTATATTTGAACATCCACATTTCCTCAACTCTTCCATCTGTTGACTTTTGTGAAGTAAAAGAGCTGAAACTTTTATCACGTAGGTGAGATTTATCCGCCTGAGTTGAGGAAATGTGGATGTTTAAACATGAGCAAAATGGTGAATGTTACACAGCGTGTAAAGTTGGTCACTTAAACCAGTCAATGACAGGTCATAAGCCCTGTAAATGCCTAGACTTCCATATTCCCTTCTCATTTTTTTTCCCCTCTCTGTTGAAATAAATTTAAATATGAATAACTCCCTAGGGAGGAAATCAAGCCAGTCTGTAATCATTTGGACATGCTCAAACATTGTAGATGAATCTTACCCGCATCAATAAAGGTTTCAGCTCTTTAACTTCGCAAAAGTCGACAGATGGAATAATCGAAGAAATATACTCAAACTAGGCAGAATGGTGAATGATACAGTTTGTATAGTAGCAACTTCAACCAGCCAATGACAGGTCATAAGCCCTGTAAGTAAATGGCTTGGCTTCCATATTCCCTCCTCTTAAATGTTCTCCATCTCCGTTACAATATTTGAATCTGTTTTATTTAGAACAATTTTTTTCCAAAGATTTTCTCTCTTTTTCTTTGGCAAAATTGTTACAAAAATGGTGCTAAGAAATGTGACCGTTAAATGAATAAATTGTTTACTTATTTACTATAAATTATAAAATGGCATTTATTAATTCAAAAGCAAATACGATGAAGACACAAGAACGTTCAGTTGATTAGATAAATTATTTTCAAATTCCATAAATAAATAAATCAGTATTGAATTTGTGGATCTATTCAATTTGTAAAATCTTACCTTACAAATTGATCTGAAGACCACCGGTATTATGTAATTATAATTTACTGGTATTTATTTATTATCCAGCAAAATATATTGTGAGGAGTTCAAAGATCATCCGCGGTGTAAATCACGCGAGGAATTTATGGTTTAATCAATGCTTTTATATTAATTTACAATTAATTAACTGTGACGGCACCTGGCACCTATTTCGATATCTCGTGCACCCGAATAAAGTTATTTATTGCACGAAAAACTTATGTAATAATTATTGAGTCTCTAATTACTAAACGGTCTCTTAATGCTCCATGAAAATCGTTAGCAATTTTTTAGCAATATGTAATATCAACTCCTCAATAAAGATAATATGCATGGAAAAGATGAAAAAATTACAGTCGTTTGACGTGGGAAACGAATTTGATTCAATTTTTATAAAAAAAATTAAAGGCAGTAATTAAAATTTGAATCATAAACAATAATTTAATTGGTCAATATGTAGGTACAAAGACAGTCGAATAATGTTTGGTAAGCTCAATACCTTTCAGGCATTGTATACTGATTACAGCGGGAATTATTTATTTATTTATTTATTAACGGACATTGTCCATGTATACAATTTATAAGGTTTAAATATTACAATAAAAGAGTAGTTTAAAACATTTAAAGAAAAAAGAAAGAAGCATTGACAAACATAAGGGACATCGAGACAAGATCTGGACTATTTATTTAGTGCTCGTTTAAATCGTTGTAAACTTAAACCAAAAAAGTCCAGATCCTGTCTTGAGTTAACAATACGACAAAGGCGGGTCATTGGAGAATTTAGGCCATAGTTTGTTCTATGCTGATCGATTAACAGTACTTCATTGTTTCTCAATCTACGAGTCGGAATATTGAATTTTACTTGTCCCAGTAATGATGGAACATCGATTATACCATTTGGTATGCCGAACATATATATGGAGTCAATATTAGTTCTACGTTTTTGTAGACTAGAAATATTTAACATTGACTCTATTTCAGCATAAGAATAATTATCTCTCTCTAGTCCAAGCATCCACGCTATTTTTCGAAGCAAGCGATGTTGGACTGATTCAATGTGATTTATGCGATAGAATTTTTAGAATTGTGTGAATTGTATAGAAATTTAAATTTATTTCAACAGAGAGGGAAAACATTTTTGAGAAGGGAATATGAAAGTCTAGGCATTTACAGGGCTTATCACCTGTCATTGGCTGTTTTTTTTAAATTTTTATTTTTTTATTATTTTTTTTTGTTTTTTACAATAAACATAAATGATAAAACAGAGTATTAAAAAAATAAAGCATAATTACATAACAATGAAATACATATTAATAGTAAAAAAAGTAAACAAAAAAATCCCACAAAGGCATGGCCTGTTCGTGGGTATACAAAAAAATGTTGATGAATTTTTGCTCCTTTAATAAATAATGGACAGTTATAATATTTTTGTGTAACATAAGAAAGAAAAAGATAAGATATTCTGTAAAAGATAATATGTTTTTTTTTTTCATAGTAATCAAAAAAGGAAATAAAAAATCTTAAAAAAAACACAAAAATATTCCTTAAATGGCAACAAAATAAATTATAGAAAAAAAGAGTTCGTATCTTTAGTTTGAATCCAGTTTTTCAAAAGAAGGAAAATTTTGAAAGTTTATAATCAATGAAATATTATCAGTAAAAAAGCATCAAACATTTTTGGGCCTATAAAATATGCATGTATATCTAAAATATGGTTTAAGTGGCCACTTTACACACTGTGTACATTCATCATTCTGCCCATGTTTGAACATCCACATTTCCTCAACACTTCCATCTGTTGACTTTTGTAAAGTAAGCGAGCTGAAACCTTTATCACGTGGGTGAGATTCTCCTACTAGGCAACGCTTGTTTGTTTCTTTCCGCTTTGTTGAAATAAATTTGAATATGAATAATTCCCTTGGGAAGAAATCCAGCCAGTCTGCAAGCATTTGGACATACTCAAACATTGTTGTATTTAAGTTGTTTACTCACTTTTAAGTTCTTCCGTTTGTTTCTTTTATGAAGCACGGCACTTTTACTATTGCACGGATACCGCTTTCGTGTAGATGTCGATGAGTTGTATAATTTATGCTGTTTATGTAACACTAATTGGACTTTGTCATAAGCATGCAGATGCAGGATATGATAAGGATTTATCAGAGAAACACTTTTCACAATATGACTTGCTCACAGGACGGTAGGACAACAATAATTTGAATAAAGAAGGATGTAGGCCGGGATATTTACAGTCTTATATGGTATTTCTAACACATGTAATTGTGAACTCATAGAATTTGTGGAGGAGTATTTAGGTATTTTTATTGATACTTATAATTAGAAATCAAACACTGATTTGAATCTACTGAACACTTTATTCTATTTTACAAATATAAACATGTAAAAATAAAAACTTCGTGACAATTGTTTCTACTTAATTATTATTTTCTACTTAAGTACCTTGAATTATATAACTATATAAGGACATTCAATCCAAATAATCTTCACATTCGTTTGAAAATGCCCTAATAAGGCGAAACAATTGTCACGAAGTTTTTGTTTTTATATGTTTATATTTGTAAAAATAAAATAAAGTGTTCAGTAGACTCAAATCAGTGTTTGATTTCTAATTATACGTTTAAATATGGAGTTCTACAAAATAAACACCAAATCAATCAATCAACAATTTTTATTGATCATAATTTTAAATGGGATCGTCATATATTTAAACTTTGTGATCGATTGCGGACTCTTGTGAGTACTTTTTATAAGTTATCATTTATTTTGCCTTAAATCACTCTTAAAATTATTTTTTTTTTCTTTAGTAGAATCAATAATAAGATATGGTATAAAGTCTTGGGGACATTCGACATTAAAATGATCGAGGGTCTACAGTACTCTATAGTTAAGCAAATTGTACCTGCAGAGATTTACGAACAAAGAAGTAATAATGATCTCCTGTACAAAACAATCAAAACTCTGCCTGTTCGAGGACTACTGTGGTTTTGCATAATTTTGGAACAATTTAATATTAAAACATTCAAGTTTCCTCTCAAACATAACCCTAATACACGCTTCACGTCTAATGATGGCTTGGTAGTACCAAAAGTATGTAATAAGTATGGAAATAGAAAGTATGTAATAAGTATGGAAATAGAACTCTCAAATATTTAGTACCTAGAATTTTTAATTTATTACCAAAAGAACTTAAATTTAACTCACATTGTAACAAGAGCAAAATAAGAGAGTGGCTACTCGATCATAAGTTTATATATGAATAATAGCTTAGGTTTAAATATTTTAATTTTTCATACATATATTTTCTTGTATTGAAAGAATAAATTTTTATATTATAATTTGTATAAACATGTTTATTTTGATCTTTCCGGCTGTTAATTCTTATCTGTTATTCTTTGTTTTTATTTTTTATTATTAAGTTAGTATAAATATAATCTTTACCAACAAGCTACAGATAGTGGCTTGGTGGGATTTTAGTTTTAGTAAAAATATAACAAGTAAAAAAAAATTTAAATTGTAAAAATGTATAATTATACTATTAAAATAAAAAGACAATTTTTTTTTTTTTTTGAAAACATAAACTTAATATAAACTTTTAAAAACATTTCATTTAATACAAAAAATTATCAAGAAAATATTTTTTAATTGAATTAAACGATTTTTTTTATTTCTTCGGGCAATTCACTGAAGAATTTTTAACCCTTGTCCAATGAGTTTAGAGACTCAGTATTTCTTAGAAGAATGCTCTCCGAAAGCACTTACCACAAACTTACTTTAAAAGATTTTTGATTAATATTATTAAATCTAGTTTTTGGTTATTTTTTTTTTTATATAATTCAAAATGTAAATACCGTATATGAATATATTACAAAAGAGATACCGGATATTTAAGAGAAGGGAATATAGAAGTCTAGTCAACCTGCCATTGGCTGGTAGACATGGCCACTTTACACACACTGTTACATTCACCATTCTGCCTATGTTTGAACATCTAAATTCCTTCAATTCTTGAAATATTGTTGATAAAACCAGCTGGTTAAAGAAGAAGTATAAAAATTTAAAAAAATTGACTATGTAGGTGAAATAATTCTGTCAGAATGTCACCCGCATCAATAAGGGTTTCAGCTCTTTAAATTAACGTGAGGAAGTTCAGTGGATTTTCTCATTTTTTAAAATTCATTATAGATTTTTTTTCTCATTTTTATATATCATTTTATCAGCGTTATGATTTTTTAAAGTTTTGTATTTCTGAAAAAACTCCGCGTGTAACGTCAATGGTTCTTTTCCGCTTATTCTCTGTCAGTTCTACCGATTGGTCCGTTTACGGTAAACAAACCAGAAATCTTTCACAGCTTTCTTACCATTGATTGATTCATATGAACCAGTGGCATTGTTCAAAGTAGTCAGTTTTTAATAAAATATTTTTTATCATATTTTTCGTACATTTTCAAGAAACTTTGCAATACAACTTAATGCTCTAATTTTTACCGAAGAAAACATTTTTTGTATCCTATTTGCCGAAGGGCTAAAGTTCCTCATGAAGAATATAGGCAGAATGGCGAATGTGATGAAGTGGCCACTTAAACGAGCCAATGACAGGTTATAAGCTCTGTACATACATTGACTTCTGTCTTCCCTTCTAAAAATATTCTTCATCTCTGTTGTAATATATTTCTGTTGTATTTATTCGCCCCATAAATGGGAAAAGGGTGCTAAGAGTCTACCGGTTACCCGTTACTAGACTAGATAAATCCGATATTTTTGAAATCAATAAAAATAAAACATTCAATCTAAGAAGCATGTTCGAACCAGGAAAAATAGTAAAAAAATAAAAAAACGGGTGCAGGGTACTGAAGAAAATTTATAAATAAATCAAACAAAATGCTTTTGAAGGTTTGGGATGACGTTATTTCACCTTAATACGGTTTTAAATTTTAAGAGGAGTTTTAAGTAAGAAATCTTTAATTCTTATTTCGTAATAGGTATCCAACACATAAGAATAAAGTTTTGAAATACGTTTTCTTGGTATTTTTAATGTCATGTTACAAAATAGAAAACTGGAGAAGAAAAAAGTTTTATACAGAAAATTTGGTTTGGTGGTACAATGGAAAATTATAAAGTTAGGGGAATATTAAAAGAAAAACGACTGATTCAATACATAAGTGTAAGTCGCTTCAAGCTTTCAATTAAAGTGACAATAACAAAGTTTAACAAAAGAAAATAAAAAGGGCTTTTTCAAATAAGCTCAGAAAATAAACATGCGTTTAGTTTGAGAGAAAAATAAACAAAAACAAAACAAACCATCACGCCGTTTCCCCGTAAGGGTAGGCAGCAAGAACACAACGCCATATCACTCTGTCATATCATTCGTACATCTTCTCATGCGCGCACGCCGATTATTGCGACTTTTGATATGTCCAGTCCATCTTCAATTGTTTGTTAAATTTGGTCATACTATGTCTGTCTCGATCTTCCTCTATTTCTGCACCCATTAAAATTCGCGTCGTAAATCTTCTCAGCCGTTCTTTCGCTGTCCATTCGCTCTACATGTCTAAACCAACGCAGAGGCCCCTTCTTGATTTTGTCGATAGTGCTTATCTCAGCTTTACGTAATGTACAGATCTCGACATTTGTGCATCTATCGTACATATTTTTACGAGACATTCGCCTGAAAGATCGCATTTCGACAGCATTCAGCCTACATCATCTCTGTTTTTCCAAGCCTATTCTTCTCTCCCATACTTCAAAGTCGGCAGTCGGAACCAGGACTCTATTGTGAACTACTAATTTTGCCTCTTGCGACATTTTATTTGCCAATGTTGATTTAAGGGCACAGCAAGAGAGAAATAATGAACAATATTAGTAAAAGATAAATTTTAGATTTTTATATTGTAAGATAATATCAATATTTATTATTTGATATTTTTTAACGGTGTGTAAAAGAGATCATCGATGAAAGATCATAAATTATGTAAATAGGTAGATTTCCATACTCTAAAATCTTCATTTCCTTTGAAAAAATATCTAAATATTTAAATTAAGATCTAAATTTTTGCAACAGGGAGGGAAAATATTTATGAAGAGGTAATATGGAAGTCAAGGCATTACCGTCATTGACTGGTTTAAGTGGCCACATTACACACTGTGTACCATTCACCGTTTTGCCCATCTTTAGATCTAAATAACTCCCTAGGGAGGAAATCCAGACTGTCTACTAACATTTAGGCATACTCAAAACAGTATTGTTCAAATAAATATTCCCTTAAACAATTATGCATTTTCTATTGAGCATCTACGTGTTTAAAATATCTGCTTAGATTACGATACTAATTATCGAATTCGTTGGGGTCCAAATTCAATTAGCAACAAGCATGAAAAAGTTCAAAATCATAATTTGTTGTTTACAAATTTGAGTAACACAATTTTAATTAATTATAACCTAATCGCGGAACCTGATTCGATCCGTAATTTTAATTGATAACTGACTATTTAGGACTATAAATCAAAACGAAATCAGTAAAATCCTATTAGCCAGGATAAATGAGTAGCAATACCTGTATTTTAAGTGTTACCGCTCATCCTCAAATCAGGGATGTGCCATTTTAAACATCAGTATTATTTATCTCAATGAATATGAGCAAAACTAAGCTTATGGTCATTGATCGAGCTAAATAAAGTAGAGCAATTATCCTTACTGCGCAACTTAGAAAGAGTCAACAATTTAATTTATCTAGGTTCTCTCATCAGCGATGGCGGTGGGTGTGAAGGTGAAATACGGCGACGTATAGGTATTGCCAAAAGTACTTTGAGTCGGCTGGTAAAGATTTGGGAGAATCGCAGTTTAACCATTAACACCAAAAGAGACTGGTGAAGGCCTTGGTTTCTCAGTGTTCATGTACGGTGTAGAGTGTTAGACACTAAGGGAATCTGAAAATAAAAAAATCGAAGCTTTCGAAATGTGGTGTTGGCGGCGAATGCTGCGGATTCCGTGGACGGCCAGGCGTTCGGATACATCTATACTCCATGAACTGGATATGGGAGAGAGACTAACATCCATGTGCGAGAAAAGAATCATTTAGTTCTTTGGGCATATTTCCAGGGGGAACTCTTGATAGTTTGGATAAAACTATTCTCCTGGGAAGTGTCGAAGGGATAAGGTCGCGTGGACGTCAACCGACAAGATGGAGCGCAACAGTCACTAAATTATCATAATCATCACTGACGAATGCCTATAGAAGAGCACAAGACCGTTCCAGATGGAGGGAGACTGTTTACAGACGAGCCACTGGAGTCAGGCGTAATCACCATCCTCAGACATAAGGCACGGGTTGAAGAGAGAGAGATTATTTATTTACGATCAAAAAACCTTCTACAAAATTATATTACAAAAATTATATTTACTGTAGAACAAATTACAATGTAAAACTATGTAAAATATTAAATATATTTTTTTTATGTAATAAAAAAAAATATTTAAAAAAGAATTACAAAAACGTGTATAAAGTTGAAAGTAGGAAAAAAGGGAGGAAAAAATATTAGGTTTTAAAATTTACTCGTATGTATGTTACTAAGAAATGTTAGGTACGGAATTCATTCCAAGAACGAATAAAAATACCATCGATTTTGCCCGTGTAACGTATTTATTTATGTATACATCATTTGTGTTACTGTCCAAAAATCATGTGCGACTCGTGATATATTATAAATAAATAGACCTACCTACACGTTATTCTTAATTACCCATCATTCGAATATAGAAATAAGATCTATACATAATCTTATATATATAATTTCTCTGTGCGTGTTATGTCACCGAACTCATCCTAAACGGCTTAACCGATTTACGTACGGTTTTCAAAGAAATATAGATCTTTGCGCTCTGCGTGTTCGTAGACATAAAAAATTTTAATCGAATCTGTAAAAAAAAGTTAGAAGCATAAATCTTTTTATTATCGACCTACCAGAGTTGCCATTCGACGAGAATGTATTTACAAAAAAAGGAAGGTTTTCTTTTGTGTTTAAAAAAGGTTTGTTTTTGAATGTTCACAAAAAATATTCGCTTTTTATGGATCCCAATCAGATTCTTTCCTTACATTCCTTCTAATTTCTTCCCATTTATTTCTTTTTACGGTTTTTTTGGTAATACTAAAAAAACTATTAACTGACTAATACATTTTTGAAAATCGCATTCATGAATAAATTGCACCCCTGTTAGTGAGAAGAGCCGAGTTTGACGTTTGCAAAAAGAATTCTATATTTGAAAATGAATTATTTTATGTTTTGGAATTTAACCATAAACATGTACCTAGGTGTCTACTTAAATTCTATATTTGAATATTAATAGGTTTTAGAATTTATGAATTCAATCATAAACAAGTACCAAGGTACAAACTTATCAATGAAAAGTATTTTTCCAAGGTAATTGCAGGCAAGCCAACGTTCGGGCAGGACGTCTGTCGGGTCAGCTAATATATTATAAATATACACGCGAGAAAGATATTATGGGGACCAAAGACTAGAGTAACGACTAAAAATTATTGTCTATGTGCGCGGTACCCAATTGACATAATGCATGTAAGACCGCGCAAGACGCCACTTGCCCTTCTCTGCATCCGCGGCATTTCAGTTTACAACTTAGCGTCTGTATTTTATTGTGAACCCACCGCCTTTTTTGTGAGTGAAATAAATTGTAATTGTAATTAACCACAATTATTTTATTTTTTCTTTGAGTTTTAAATATAAATTCCTCTTCTTCTTGTGCCCTTCTAGGTGTCCCCGATGCTGGCAATCACTTCTTAAAAGTCTTCTATTCCCAATCTCAAAACTAGCATATAATCTGAGGTTAGACCCCTACCCCTGTTCAACTTTTTTCAGATTCCCGTGGGTATTCACTCGGAACAGGTGAATAATATGCAGCAACAGCAGCTCTAGAGAGATACTTTTCATTCTTTGGTTTGGTTCAGTTCAAACTTAGAAATAGCCTGGGCAATGAAAAGACCGCAAAACTGGAATTTCCCTTTTTATATTTCACCATCACCCTGCAGCCAGACATACTGGTTTAGGGAAGCATTGGTCGCAGATGAATAATAAAGATTCTTTGTCATCTGATAGTACTCCAATTGTTAACTCGATAAGAAATTGATGTCTGTTTTTTTTATTTGTAATTTTCGTTGTTTAATATAACATCTTTCCTTATTGATGAGTTATATAAATAATGTTATGATAATTTTAAACCCCGCCTTTACTGCTGTCTTAAGAAAGAAGGACGCATCTAACATTTTTTACGAAAATGAGTCAAATACATATTCGGAATCAGGAAAAAAATACGCATCTACAAAAAATACATATATCTTCCTTAAATAACCACAAACCCTATTATTTTCACTTATAAATGAGACTAAACTGCAAAAAGTCTTGAAGATTACTAAATACAAAAGGCTGTTCTGACTTATATAATTATTAAAGACTGATTTAATTACTATTTTTTCTTCTATTCCGTTTTAAAAACATCTGAAATTACTGTACCTACTCGTTTTCAATTAAATTTAAGATCTGCTGGTAATTTCAAAGTTAATTGATCATTAGGTCGGCGTTACTAGTTTGAAAAACAGTAAACGGCCAGTAACGTCTATTTTATTTAGTTGGGTAGAATCAATTAGCATATTAAACTAACAAAGAAAGAAGTTTACTTAATTACTAAATAAAAGGGCGTAGCTAGAAACGTCTTTTCATTGCAGTATAACATATTTTCTTGTATTTTTTTACTAAAAAGAAGATGAAAATGTTAATTTTGAAATATATAACGTAAAATTTATTAAAATTAATAAATTGTAGTATTTTTCACACAGCGAATTTTTCAATCTCTACTACCATCACTACCATCACGCCATTTCCCCGTAGGGGTAGGCAGAGAGAATGGACCGCCACACACGTCTATCCTGGCATACACTCCTAGCCTCTTCCACATTCATACATCTTGTCATACATGCCCTTCGGTTCTGTCTGCTTTTGACATGACCAGACTTAAGATTTTGGTTTATCTGATCATGCCACGTCTTCCTTGGTCGTCCTCGTCTAACGTTGCCGTTCATTTTTGCCATATAAACTTGTTTTACCTCAGATTCAATCTCAGAGTTACAAAATATTTATTTTCTCCGTTTTTTTATGTAGAAACGTCCTTCTTTTAAGCACTAGCATTGATTTGCAATTGATGCTTATAAATACAAAATGAAATAACTATCTCTGAAAACACGAATACCTATTAAGAAATTAGGCACAGCCCTGCTTCCACCAAAGAAATCCATAAGTTTAAGGCTTTAATTACTTTACCGCATCATTAATATTAACATAAATTAAATGTTTAAGCGAATCGGGTACACAGAGGTAAACCGGTATGGCACCGTTCTGCCTCATCAAATAAATATATGTCGGTAAGTACTTCCAATACACTTAATAAAGAGTGTGTAACTACTAATTATCGAAGATTAAAGGTTTTATTTATTTTGAGTTGTTGCGCAAATTAGCAACGCAAATTCTGAAATTCATTATTTAAACCTAATATTAAAATGTTATGCATTTATAAGACACCACGATTAATTTGAAAAATCACGTCTAAATATTAATCTGGTTAATTGTCATACGATAATGTGATGAGGGAGAAATAAAAAAAAATTCAAATTCTACAGAATAAAGCAATGAGAATAATATTCGGAATAAATATATATTCAAATGTAGATATAATGCATAGAGAAATTGGCTTTCTCACAGTAAATCAACAATTAAAATATAATGTTGCCATTTTCATTCATAGTATAATTTAAGGATTCAATCAAATGAAAAATAAAATAAAATTTTACCAACAGTGTGGTGCCCGCCACTTAACCTTTCCAAAACTAACACTTAAACAAATCATTTGTGTAATATGCAGGTATGTAAATGTATTGTAAAAATCACGTGGTTTGATTGGCTAATGTCCATTCCAAACATTTTAAAATTCAAAATATACTTGTCAGTACGTTTCTAACTCTATACCCTCCTCTTCTTTATTTTTACACCGCGGTTACATTATGGGAAATTGGAAAGGTTATATGGCGATAACTCTACCTACCATAAATATTTATTTATTTATTTATTAATGAAATCATACAGTCTTTATATAAAATAAGGTACAAAAGCACAATTTTAAAAAGTAAGACCAATTACAGATTTCACACTAATGAATGCAGGAGGAGAGGGGAAAAATAATTTAATTCTAAAAAAGTAAAAATAAAAATATTACATAAAAAGTTCATAAAAAGGAGAAAACATTGAAAAGCTACTCTACTTTCCTCCCTCTCTCTCTCTGCTTCCATGAACATTTCAATTTAATTGTAAAAAAAATCACAACTAACAATAAATTATTCAATGCAGGTAGTAGATGTAGGTAAGTATAAATTAAGAGTTGAAATCAAATGATTAAAATTAAAAGTTAAAATTAAAATGAAAAGTTTTAAAGTAAAATTAAGTTAAAAGTTTAAATTAAAAGTTAAAATTAATAATTAAAATTAAAAAATTAAAATTGAAAGACAAAATTAAGAATCAATATGACACTATAGATTAAGAAAGATAAGATTACTAATGAAAAGGAGTTTCAAAACTCACTGTACAAGGGTTTAAACTGTACTTTTGATATCCATAAAATGTAATGTTACCAAAAGTTTATATGAGTTCTTAAGATGTTATGAACTAACTTAATAAAGCATAAATAAATCAAATAATATCAAGTAAAGTAAAAAATATTCCAGCATTGCAACACATGCAAGAACATGTAACTTTTGATCAAGCTGTCTTGAGATACCTTATTTTATCGATTTAGCAATCTTAGCGTGAAAATAAGGTAAATGAGAGAGATTTTATGTAATTGGTATTAAGGTACTACATAAAATAATGAAGATATTTATAAATTTACAAAAATATGTTAAGGCTTAGTAAGCCTTAACATGTTTTTGTTGTGTTAACTTAACAGTTAAGCAAATAAAAAAAGTAAAAAATACCAGAAAAAATATTACGCATCATGGTATTTTAACAGTTAAAGTTATTTTTAATTATTTTACAGTTGTGTTTGTTTCTTGCTTTTATTTTTTAAGTGATTTCATTAAGCTAACGAACGATAGAGACCTAAAAATACACTCTTGACTGGTATGAGCAAATACGGCTCAAAGATTAATTAAAATACATTCTTATTGGTTCCTTATCTTATAACGGAAATTAGAAGAACAAAATTTAAAAAGAAAGAAATAAAAGAAGAAAGAAAAAACCGGGTTGTGGACCTGTGGCTAGTGTCGTAGACTCATGAATCAGAGATCCGAGGACCGCTCCCCACTCTACTACAACTTGATTTCGATTTATCTTATAGTGAGTTATTTAGAACTCGTTGAAAATGGCCACCAAAATTGAAATGGGCAAATCATAAGAAAGTAAAGATTTATTTTTTAAATAAAAAGATAAATAAAAACCTTGGTTTTTTGGGCAGTCTGCCCGGTGTACACCTTAGGACAGTTTTTACCGTCAGTTTTGAGAGGGTTGAGAGAGTTTGTCGATCTAAGACAATTTTTGTTAATGTGCCTAAAACGGTTTTGATGCCGTGTTTTTTAAGAATTTTGGAAATTCCATCTGTAACATTTTGAACATATGGCAAACGAGCTGTCCCTGTATAATTGTCGTTATTTTTGACATGTTTGTATTTTGATACGAAAACTGTAAATAAAATATCTTTATTTTTATACCCGTTTCCTTCTAGCGCTTTCGTTAAAATATTTAATTCATTATCTATGTTTGTTTCTTCACAAATATACGTTGCCCTTCTGGCAAGTGTATTTATGAGACACAATGAAAGCATCCGCCCCTTTCCCGAAACTGTTCATAAAGACTTGTGTCTTTCATCAGTATCCCATATCAATATCTTTTTTTTAAAAACTAATTAAGCGAAAATGTAATATTTCTTTACAATCAAACCGCGGAAATAACAAAACAAAGAAACTTTAAAAGCTTTTATTGTACCCCTCACTGCAGTACTGTCAATTTGTGATCAATAAAATACACATGGTCAGCACAATCTCCTTTTTCTAATTTCCCAGTATGACAGTGAAGGAATACAGTGTTAGTTCCAAATTGAGACCGCGCCCGCACGCTCCAGATCCCGCCTCGGAAAGGAAAAAGAACATAGTAATACAAACAAATCAAACAACGACACAAAACCCAAATACATATGGGAAACATTAGAATAATTTATGAGACAGTTTTTGTAACGGTTGGTGATGAGAAGTAGCATGATAAATGTACCAGTGATAAAAAAAACACCTAAAAGCGTAGATTGTGAAGCGCCACAGATTTCAAAGCTGTAGAATGCAACGATTGCGACTCGGTACAAATCCTTAGTACTTAAGGTTACACATCTATCTACGGTGGACGCAGAAATGCTATCTAAAACGTCGGTAAATAGTACGAACGACACACGGCATAATAATCTAGAAAAACTTATTGTAAATCTGAACGGCCGTGAAAATCTAAGAAGTTTAGCTAAGTGCTGTTTTTAGCTTAGTGCTGTTTTTCTCGTGATCGATTCGAAATTATTATTTAAAGAGCACATTATTAAAATATCTAACAAAGCTTGAAAATTATTAAGATTTGTACTTAGAACGGGAAAAGATTTTAATAATAAAAATACATTAAAATATCTTCACACATCTCTAGTTAGAAGCCAACTAGATTATAATTCTCCAATATGGTCACCTTATCAAATCTTTTTCTCTGATTCTATTGAGAGAATTCAGAATAAGTTTCTTAGACATATTCATTTAAAGATAGGTTTTTCTAGTAATCAATCAAATTATAACATAATTTTAGACTATCTAAAATTAACTAAATTGCAAGAACAAAGAACATCGACCGATCTTTCGACTTTATGTAAAATAATACAACCAATGTTTAATACCACCTAGGTTAAGCAGAACATTTACAATATTTAATTGTCAAAATTCTCGAACGGTAGCTCAATATAACTCACCTATTATTAGATATCAGAATACCGAGAACGAATATGCATCTTATTTTGATATATTTAGTTTATCTCTGCCTAACTTAAAAAATAAAGTAACCAACTTATTTTTATCAAAAAGAGCAAATCAACTTCGAAAATCTAGGAGTACAAATGGATGAACATCTCTGCTGGCGAGCTCATACTAATGAATTAAGCCGCAAAATATTTTTTAGTCTACACTCACTTAGAAGGTTGCAAAAATTCTTACCAGTTAATACTAAATGCACCCTTGTACGAGCATTACTACTACCCATTCTAGATTACGCTGATGTTTCCATGACTGATTTTAGCTGTGAGCAACTCGATAAACTTGAACGACTTCAGAATACATGCATAAGGTACATTTTTGGTCTTAGGAAATATGACCACATTTCTGATTATTGTAGGCAACTGAAATGGCTCAAAATTAGACAGCGGAGAGACTATCACTCCCTCTCACTTCTGTTCAATGTACTTCATAGTCCTAACGCTCCTATATACCTGCGTGAAAAATTTCAACCCTTATCAATTCATGGTTTACCTCTTCGTTCTAATTCTCAAGGCACTCTCTTAATACCCATCCACAATTCCTCTTTCTTCTTTAACTCATATAGTGTTCATGCGGCTCGACTGTGGAATCATCTTCCATCCACCATCAAAGATGTTACTACATTATCTCTGTTTAAATCACGTCTGAAAAAACATCTCCTTTCTCTTCCTTAATCTCTCCTCCTTTCCTTTTTCCTCTTTCCTCTTTTTCCTTTTTCCCATTGAGTAATAGTTTCGATTTAAGGTAATTTATAAACAAATACGTTTATTTCTATGTTTATATATCTTTACTTTTTTTTTGCTATTGAATATGTTCTGTGACTTGAATTATAAAAATGAAAATTTTATTTTATTGGTTGGTTCGAAGAAATTGCCATTTGGCAATAAGCCCGCCAATGTACAAATAACATTATGTACAAAAAGTTAAATAAATAAATAAAAAAAAAAAAAAAACTTCAGGAGATTAAGTTAGAATAGTTATACTTTGATTGATTGAAGTATTTTGTTATTTTATGATTACTTTAAAATACTCGTATGTATGTATTTCAAATAATTTTTAATATCTATAGTACGAGTATATTAATATTTCATACTCGTTTTTTTTTTTTTTTAAACAGTCTTAAAACTACATATATTTCAACGGTAAGAAGTTATAAAAGGTTGCAGTAAATTATTTGGTCCCAGTTGGGCGACATTCTAATGGTTATCACAACCTTAATGATCAAATTTATAAGATATAGAAGAATAATAAAGATAACCAAATAAAGTACCTACAAACAACTGACCATTCACCAGTTTCGCTCAATCGGCAAGAACATGAGAATTCTCCAAAAGAATAAGATTATGTTGTTTAAATTTAATTTTATGAACTGCATCAAAAACATTATATAAAAAATCTTTACTGTAAAATGGAATAAATATGACTCAGAGATCTGGATTTTATGAAATAAACAACTCGTTAGTGAAATACAAAATGTTGATAAAAGAAGCAATCCTCTACAAATATAACAAGGTAAATATTATAAAATTAATATTATAAAAAATCAGAATTCTGCCTTGCTGGTTTGAATAAATGGTTGACAATAAATTTATCTAAAAAGTAAACATTCGTAAAAATAATAATAATAACAACTGAAATAGGTTCTTGATTGTTTTCTTCTCGCCGTAATATGGAAAAATGTTGAATTTACGAAATAAAAATCCGTAGATGGAATTTGACATGCGACGTCTTCGGTTGATATGCTTGAAGTTATGATTGGCTAAGTTGATGAGTTCCCAGAAGATTGTTTGTCGACATCTGAATTCAGTAGATGATCGTCTGCTGCATTGCATTTGTTAATTTGTGTCTCGTGATGTTGAAGAAAACTTTAGAATCTGACTCCGACTTTTCCAGGTATCTACGAATAAACTTCGTAATGATTTGTCATCCATTAAAATCATGGACTAAATATAACATATTGTAAAATCTTTATCATGGGACAAAGTAGATAAAAAGGTGTGGAAAAAATGAAAAAAAGAGAAGAAGAAAGGGGAAGAAGGGAGAAAAAAGGGAAACCTATATAAAATACAATATCATTAGAATATTATATCTCTCTGTACAAGAATTGCGCTAATAAATTAAAAACAAACAGGCTTACGTTACGTTGAACGTTGGCTTTCTTGAAGGACTACATTTTTTAAATGTGTGGTTGCCTGCCCTTAGAGTTCTTCCGCGACAGCTGGACTGCTCTTTCCGAGTTTTCGAATGGAAAAGAAATTATTTTTAGAGCACGGGCTTCATACGGATGAATTACTACCGCGGCCGTCAGATGGCGCTAAATCAGGCAACATAAAATTATATTCGAGTACTAAAATGTCTTCAAAAACGGGGTACGTTGGACTTGTTTTTTACAACGTTACAATATGTAAATGGCAGAAATGCCGTATATAAATAAATAAATAGATTAGAAAAAAGAAGATCATATATGTATACGAATATATCCTATATAATACATTACCAAGAAAATAGTTAAGGCAAGTATAGTTCCAAATAAGGACGTTGGATGTCAAAATTAATGAGTAACCCTACGGGCATAGAAGTATTACTTCATTCAGAACACGGCTACGTTTTATTTTTCAAATTAATAAAAATATCACGCATAGTGTCATTAACTGGGTCTTCAAGGAAGCTTATCACTTAGGACAAGCTAATTATATATCGAATCGGCATAGACATTAAAAAAATAAACTTTTCACTACGTAAAAAAATGAAATAAATATTGGGACATTGATATTTAAAATATATTAGTTGTTATCAATGTTACGCCCATTGACGATAAATTTCCAGAGGATAAATTTTAATTAATAAATCTTTTACGTGTTTATACTGTTTATTACGCAATCCGTCTTATTAAACAATTCTAATTTCCATATTTCCAATCAATAGTGTGGTTTTATAAATATATTATTTCAATAAAGTATGTAAAATGAGACGATTCAGCTGCCGAAGATAATTTGTATGTGCGCGGCAAAATATCTCTAAAGCTCGTATAACATGGGTCACAAAATGGTATAAGACGTGTGCAAGACCCAATTGATATTGTATCCTGTAAAATACAAATTGATTGAAATCTGTGCTCAAATCTAAAAATAGAATAGAATAGAAGACGTCAATTTTTTAATTAATATGAACAAAGATGGTCCTGACTAAACACAGGAATTTCCTAGCTAGTTAGGTTAGGTTAGGTTGAAACCTGAAACAATGAATTTATGTACATTATAAAACGCCCACGCCTACTGTTAATACCATCATGATCATCATTCCCTTTCCGCTCCTAATAATGCCCAGGGCACTGCATTGGTACACCAATCGCAGCGTATCTTGATCGTTTTTTGTTAGGATAATGTGGTAAGATGGTAAATATCTGTATTGTGAAAAATATCATTGCTCTAGTACCACAATCCAGTGAGAAAATACGGGAAAACGTTTGTATGAAGATAAGTCAGACCACGTTTCCTCTTAAAAATTTGCCCGAGAAGCCACAACCAACGAACATGAAAATAATTGCTTATTTAATATGATGTGTAACATTGTCCATATTCGAGCGGATAAATACAGTTATGTGTGTGAAATAGAACCAGAAAACTGGACGAGTGTGTTCGACTTCCTTAAAACTTTAAAATCCTGAAAAAGGAATAAATAATTTGTAATTATTTCTTATTGTTAGTGGGTTTGGTATTTAGTGTTAATTAAGCGTTGTTAATAAACAAACATTGTTATACAGAAAAGTACGGAATTGGTCTTTAATTTTTGTATATTTGTAAACGCTTTGTATTTTTGCCGTAGTGGTGTTGTTTTCTTGAAATAAATAAATAAAATAAACAAAATAAATTAAGTATTCTAGTGCATGAATTCATTTTGTCTCGCGTAAAAATAAGACAATATCTTTAAACCACGAAAGGCGTGTGCTTATCAGCGTTAAGGCCAGTTGTAAATTATAATATAATTTATATTATTTAATAAACAAAGCGTGCAAATAAAATTCTTAAATTTAGGCCTATTCTAGAGCCTAGGCTCCATTCTTAACATTCTTTAGGTTTTATACTCCACAATTCAAATTATTGCATTCGTATAATCCTATTCTGAAATAAAAATATCTTAATACATATTGCGGGCCGTTTGTAGTCACATTGAAAATAATTCATGAGGTTCTTAAAGCGAATGATCCAGCACGCATCTACATTAGCTTACACCTATTGACGAGGTCTACGTTCATGGCGCTCTGAAGGAATGTTGAGTTTCGGTAAAAAATCGAGCGTCGGTATTCCCGAATATAATATATAACTAAAGGATCTTTGTAGAAAATAAATAAAATAAATAAAATAAATAAAATAAATAAAATATATAAAATAAATAAAATAAATAAAATAAATAAAATAAATAAAATAAATAAAATAAATAAAATAAATAAAGTAAATAAAATAAATAAAATAAATAAAATAAATAAAATAAATAAAATAGATAAAATAGATAAAATAAATAAAATAAATAAAATAAATAAAATAAATAAAATAAACAAAATAAACAAAATAAACAAAATAAACAAAATAAACAAAATAAACAAAATAAACAAAATAAAATAAATAAAATAAATAAAATAAATAAAATAAATATTAAACAAAATATAAAAAAAATGAAATAAATGAAATAAATGAAATAAATGAAATAAATGAAATAAATGAAATAAATGAAATAAATTAAATAAATTAAATAAATTAAATAATATCAATCTCGCGTATCAAAGCAGCAGGAACAGCACTAACGACAAAGGCCCATCGGGTGTGAGACGCGTGAACGGGGAGTTTCTACCCCGCCAGCACCTCCTACCGCGCACGTCATGAACGAAGACCACGTCTTTAACTTGGTGAATTTATGTGCGGTATGTGAATCGTGTATAATGTTCTGTGTAGGCTGTAGTTTTGTGTAAAATAAAATACACGTCCCTATAAAATTAGCGATAAAACTTTCTTTGTTTTTAAATTTGATTAATAATTTATAAATACAGATGTTTGCCCTATTAAAACTACTATCAAAATATTCGTATTCAAATATTTATTCATAAAGTAGAGTGCCTACGCCTACTCATCATCATTCCCCTTTTCGCACGTAATGGTGCAGCGTATCTCGATCATTTTTATTACCTGAAGGTAAGATAATCAGTCTTACGCTTCAGGTGCCAGTTTTATTCGGAAGAAAAGTACAAAGGAATGAAATTTTACCCAAATTTAATATATATATATGTATTAACTAGCTTTTTCCCGCGGTTTCGCTCACGTGACATTAGGGAGAAATCAGTTGGGTAATTCATTAGTTTGGTCGATTAGCAATAAAAAAATTCCCGATGACACATTTTTTCGGAACAGAAAATAGTCTGTATCAATTGCCGGTCCTCCAAATTTTGCTATGAAAAAAATACGACCATCCGTTAGTCCATGGCGACGTCGCATCGTTATTCTGTTCACAAATCTAAAATCATCATCATTACCTTTCTGCACCTAATGGTGCATAGGGCACTGCATTGGCACACCAATCGCAGCGTATCTTGATCATTTTTGTTACACGAAGGTAAGAAGATCAGTCTCACGCTTCAGGTATCAGTTCAGGGACTATGAAATATTTTTAGTGTAAAAACACCCTTTTAAATAAATATTTCATTTCAACCATGTCGGGAATCGAACCCGAGACCTCTTGCATGGTAGGCAAATGCGGTGACCATTACACCACGAGGCCGATGTTCACTAATCCAAAATACTACCTACTACAAAACCAAAACGGTAGGCAAACCAAACTTACCATAGATAAAGCAAGTCAATTATAGGAACTAAAATAATTAATTTCAAATTTATTATTTTTGACATCCTACCTTAACATTATTTTCAAATAGCGTTGCTCATCATACCGCTGTTATCAAGTTTTGATAAAAGGCCTTAAAAAAGGAAAAAAAAAGCGCTCATCGTCGGTATATTTTAAAGATAAAATTGTGTCAATCGCTCGCTCCGTTAAGACGTGAAGGAAACACAAACAAACTTACAATCAAACAAACGCACTTTCGCATTTAAAATATAAGTATGGATAATATGACATGACATTGGTCGTAGGGAGTCAGAAAAGTTGATGCATGCCACGGATTGGAGAACCTTACTGGATGTCAAAAATAAAATATAAAAAATAAAGAATAATTTAAAAAATATATATTTATAGATGACAACCATGAAGTTTCGCATAAATAAATTGTCTATGTTTTTATGAATGTATGTATGTGTATGCGCATGGGTGTATGTACGTGTGTGTGTATGTACATGTGTATATATGTGTATATTTATATTTACATGTGTGTATATATGTGTATATATGTGTATGTCTGTATGTATATGAATCAAAATGTGTATCCGAATAAGTTTATATTTTGTTTGTCTGTGCTCTATATTAATTTGTTAAGTATTATAATATATTAAAATGTAATTGCCTAGCTTGGAACGGGGTATGTACCCTTGTTAGCTGGGCAAAGTGAATATGGAATTGTATTTTGATAAAGAGTGTGAATAAATAAATAAATAAAAATAAAAAAAATAAAATAAAAATAAGGATGGATTAAGAAGTATTGATTTATGTTTGCCATTATTTGTGAAAGTGATGTCTAACAATGCCCTTCAGATTTTTTTCCTTTTTCTCGTGCCTCCCCTGTCGGAGCACTCCAGAGAATTGTGCACTCATGGGCCAAATGTCCGAGGTTCAAATCCCATTCTACCACAACCCGATTTCCATTTTTCCAGCGCAAGTTATTTACGACTTTTAGTTAATGGTCTGAAAATTCCATAATAGAATAATAAGAACTCAAGTATTTCGATTTTTTAAAAAAGAATTGAATAAAAAATTGACAATAGACGCGCCGCGCCCTATAGAGTAAAATATATTTTAAAATAGTGATACAAAACGTACCCGTAGTTACTCAGTTTGTTTATTCATATGGTATTAAAATTGCAAGAAATACTAAGAGGATATACTCGTACATCTGAAAAAATAATATTAACTCGCATTTATTATATTTTGAAAACGTATTCCTATCAGAACAGTCCTGGGGTGGTAATCTGATCGCAAAAGCGCGCGTAAAAAACGCATTATTAACGCGTATTTACGTACCAAATACACGCTAACAAAGCGATCTCTTCGGGCGCAATTCCGTTCAGAATACCAGCCCAGCTGGTAAGAAGAGCTTCGCAATTGCGCCGCTAGCGGCCAACGCTAACGCTAACGTCGAATTAATTACGCCTAGGCGTAAATACTTTGACGTTAACAAAAAATAATATTTATGTTTGAATTTATTTCAACAGAGAGGGAAAACATTTTTTGACAAGGGAATATGGAAGTCTAGGCATTTACAGGGATTATGACCTGTCATTGGCTGGTTTAAGTGGCCACTTTACACACTGTGTAACACATACTGTGTATATCAGGAGCGTGCGGTGAGATTTTCGGTTGGGGAAGCAATATGTACATACATATCCAAAAAGTACATAAATACGTAAACAAGTCCAGTATACCATGTATTACAACTCGTAAAAAATGAACCCCAAAATTTAAATATTTAGGTCAATCATAAAAACGAAAATACTTATTTTACTTATAAAATATATATTCGTTTACCTTTTATTTTTGTTTATTCCCAAAAAACATATTTATTAGCACTATCAATTTATTGAGTTACAAGTTCCAAATCCATGGGACTTATGTTGAGATATTTGGAATACGCCTCTCAGATATGGAATCCCCAGTATGCCATATATATAAGTAGAATAGAAAATATTCAAAACAAATTTATAAAGTACCTTAAATACAAAACCGGTATTTCTTATGTATCTACTCTTACTGCCTCCACCTTCCATGGAATCATTTCTCTACAATACCGCAGAGTGTGTGCGGACCAACTCTGCTTTACAAAATTATGACAGGAATGGTTGACTGTACAGAGCTGCTTGGTTTAATAACAATACATGTGCCAGCCAGGATTTGTAGACGGTACCACCTGTTTCATGTACCAATAAGTAAAACATCGTATGTTAAAAATGCTTTTTTTCGTAGGACTTTTTCAATGTACAATACAAAATATAAAAATATAGATTACACAAACATCACTCTGTCAGATTTTAAATTTACACTAAAAATGTATTATGTAACTTAGTAGACATTATAATAATAAATATGTACATCTCCCCTCCCCTCCTTATCCTCTCTTCAAGCATTTTTGTCCTTATCCCGCCCAATTTACAGTAACTTAATGTTCTTAAAATTAATATTTTTAAAATCTTTGATTATTGAGCATGGTGTATATTTATTTTAGAATACTCGTATTAACTGTTTTAAGCTTTTTTTTTCTTTTTAAAAGTAAAATACAAATTATCAAGTCCTACTGAACTGCATAAAATACGGTTCGTCAGTAGATGCTTATAGTTAAGTTCTTATATTTATTTATTTATATACGGCATTTCTGCCATTTACATATATGTGGAATAAAGAGTGCTTAAAAATAAAATAATATAAAAAAAGAAATATGAATATACTCGTACTGTACACATTATAAATCACTTAAAATACATTTATATTTTAAAGAAATTATACAATAACAATATATATATTAATCAATCAAATTATAGCAATTATAATTTTTTTTTTTTTTTTAATAAATATAAGCGTTCTTATAATTTACCCTAATATTTCAATTTTGGTGGCCTTTTTCGACGAGTTGTAAATAACTCACTATTACAAAATGGAAATCAAGTTGGGGTAGAGTGCGGTTTGAACCTCGGGCCTCCGGCCTGCGAGTCCGCAACACTAGCCACGGGACCACAACTCGATTCAATATTATTATTTATAAATTATATTCTCGTATATACGTAATCTTATCTCTTAAATTCTATACAAATAAAAACTCTTTTTATTATGGAAAAAAAAGAAAATATATATTCCCACGTATGTCGGAAATATTATGTTACACGCAGAAAAAAAAATGTCCAATAAAAAAAGAAAAGCAAAAAAAAACAATTTAAAAAACCACATTCTAAAAGCCAGATTTTTCAGCATACGTCTTTCTCTTAAGCCTGATGAGTTTTTTTTTATTTTTATATTTAATGGGAGCATATTATACATTTTTGGTATATTGTACCTAGTGTTCTTTTCCGGTATTTATTATTAAATTTAGGTAGAACTTGTCCATCTACACTAGTGAACCGAGTGTTATATACATGCTCCAATTTATTTCTATATTCAAATAGAGACGCATGCTGAGAAACCAGATTGGACTATAATATATAATGGTCCAAGCTAGTTTCTCAGCATAAAATATTTATAGATTTATACAATAGGGATATTAATCACTAATGAACGAATAAAACGTTACACAGTACTTTTTACAATGTTTATCGGGGAGGTTTTTACACGTTTTTATGACACAACTAAGTATTTTTGTTTCGATTCTAAACATCACTGGCGGTCAAAGAACGACTAAATACGCGTCGTTCATGACTGAGCGTTTGGGCATGAGTTAAGTCTCATAAATTTTTAGGGCTCGAGGCATGTCTATGTGTATTTATATATAAATGTATAAAAATAATTATATTTAATTGATTGAACGTCCAGGACCGCAAGTACCTGATGCCCTGTAAAGAAGCGTTTATTTAAATCTAAAAACCAAAAAACCTATTTAATATCATCCAAAAATATCAGTCCTTAGCTGGCAATTAAGATTCTAGCTTTAAATTGTGATTAAATCTGTTCTTGTTATTCAAATTGACGGATCGTCCATTTCGGGACCCTATCATTAATGAAACAAATGAATGAGTTATAACCGTCGTGTTGAGGCGGAATCTCTTTAAAAAAAGAACACCGCTTAGCCATTGATGAAATTTGTTGCCAGTAATTTTAACACGTTCCATTCTTGTTCCGTTTATTAATTTAAAACTGACAGGTTGCGCGTACACCTGGTTATTTTCTTTTTAGGGCCACAATTAATTATTATTTTGAAAGTAAACTATATTAAAATAATTAACGGACATGTAAAGGGAGGTTAAGGTCTGATTTGAATTATAAAGGTACTGAGATAAACCTGAAAACATATCACGGGAATGTGCATATAATATTAAATTTTTATAATCACTCTATGGCTGGCAATCCCGCATGAAGTCCCGGTTTCTATTACCAATATAAATAAAATATATGAAGGTCATTATACATTTCAATAACATTCCAGTGCCCTTATCACTATTAGCTTATTTAAATAAATTATGACTAATGTCTCTATTTGTACGATGAAAATACGACGTGTGTTTTCCACAAGTTCACACATATTAGGTTACCTACAGCTGTGAATATTTTCACTCAATTACAGCACAATGCATCTTTTAGAAGGTGCATGAATAATAAAATCGTGACTCCTCCACATTAGACACGTATAATATTCCCTATAGATCTCTCGAATATGCGCTGTGTCATTCAAATAATATACTGCAAATGCAATCAGATTTAAAAACGTTTATATAAATGCGGTACAAATAATGCAGTGTTATAAGTTGAATGTCAAATCAACAGGTGAAAGGGAATAAACCCAGTTGCGTTTTTTTAGATGGGAGTTGCTTATTTTTTACCTTGCTTATTATGTGCGAGGTGTGTTCAGAAAAGAATGGGAATTTTTAAGTTTCGCGGGTTTCAACAGTCCGATTGTCATAATTAAAAATTATATTGGTACACATGCTCCTGAAGTATGCTAAAATTTTCAGCTGTATTCATTGCTTACTTTGTCTGTGGCAGCCGCAAAGGTTAGACGTGTTTTTATGAGCTCGTCGATTTCGTTTGCTAAAAAAAACGGATCATAGAATTTGTTTCAAATTTTGTGTAAAAAATTAAATAAAGTGTAACAAAGTATGCAAAATGGCCTAGGGTGAGTCTGTTATGAGTAAACCAAGAGTTTACGAGTGGTATAAGCGTTTTCAAGATGGCCGTGACGACGTTGAAGATGACGAACGGCCCAGACTTCCCAGCACATCAACAACCGATGAAAACTCACTGCGTTCTTCAATTTTAATGCCATAGTGCATCGTGGATTCTTAACACGAGGTCAAACGGTCAATAAAATACTACCTACAAGTTCAACGCCATTTGCGTGAAACAATCTGAAAATAATTCCCGGAAATGTGGCAAAACAATTCATGGCTTTTGCCCAACGATAATCCACTTGCTGACACTTAATTGCTAGTTCGTGAATTTTTGGCCAAAAACAATACTGTAACGATGCCCCAGTCTCCATATTTGCCAGACATGGCTCCGTGTGACTTTTTCCTATTTCCGAAAATGAAATGAACCTTAAAGGGCCGTCGTTTTACAAGCACAGATGACATTAAAAGCGCATCGCTGAAAGAGCTACGGGCTATTCCAAAGATCAAGTTTAAGAAGTGTTTCGAGGATTGGAAGAAGCGTTGGCACAAGTGCATAATATCTAATGGGGACTACTTTAAAGGCGACAACATTAATGTAGACGAATAAATGAATATATTTTTAAAAACAACGAAAATTCCCGTTATTTTCTGAACACACCTCATACAAGGCTTATAATATTAACTTCCAAAGGTATGTTCCTTCTAACTTTTCAAAACTATTGTGTCTGTCTGTATTGTGAGGATCTGGTTGAATTATCGACTGTGGCCTCATCAAGAGGATATGCAGTAGCTTATTTTTATTCTTAGAGGTGGGAAGCTCCTGACGTCACTGCGACCTTTGAAGATCTATTGTGACGGGTCCCCGTGAATAGTTCTCGCACTCCAAGCCCAGGTCTATATAGAGCATGGCTACTGTGTGGAAGGCGAAAGTTTACATTTTGGTTAATCTCCCCTTTCAAGCCTAGATCCGTAAATTATCGGGCTATTGGGAAGAGGGCGAGCTTTTTAATATTCTCTGGTTTAACCAGTGGTTCCCCGAGGATGAGGCTCCTTTTATGATGTAAAGCATCACATTCACATATAATGTGTATAGGTGTTTCCTCATCTGCGCTGCAGAACCTACATCTAGAAGTTTCGTTGAGGTTCATTCTAGCAAGGTGTTTTCTTCATCTGTAGTGCCCTGTAAGGGCTCTAGTAATAACCCTCACTTGATTTCGGCTGAGCTTTATTAGGTCGAAGGCAAACCTTTGCGAGTACCCTTTTATCAGTTCCTTCGCATGGTGCTGACCAGGTACTTTTTGCATGCAGTAGCTTATTAGTTTAATTAATTGGTGTTTGACCAAAGTTTTTCTGTCACTGTCTCGCAGATGCCTTCCCGATACTGCACGTCCGACTAATTATGCATAGCTAAAATCGACAAAATCAAGGGCTCGTATTCACCTCAAAACGGAACCGATATTGATTTATTCATCGTAATGAAATTTTCTGTATCAGTGGATTTTGCGTTTTTTTTTTTTTTTTTAATGATCATATTTGTATATCCTGGCGTTTTAGGGGTTTTTGGATGGTCCCATGAGAAAAAAATATTTATTTAAAAAAAAACAAAATGATACAATCACGCCAATAGTAAATATCTATTGTGTATAAAAACCCTGCTCTAGTGCTATCATCCGGGGGGAAAACACTGGAATTATTCGTGTGTACGAAGAAAAGTCAGATCACGTTTCTTCTTAAGAACTTCTCCGCATTGGCTTTAAGAAGAGGAAATAACAGAAACATTTTTTACGAGAGGCAGGTCTATTGTTGGGCATCAACAGACCTTCCGTCTCACTTAATCAGTGTTCGTCGTTTCGTGTCCTTCTTTTGTTTATTTTAATAATTACAAATTGTTTTTAGGTATTATCCTTCCTGAAAATTTTCCTTTACATTTCTCTTTAAAAAATTCCCATTTGACAGCCGCGAAGCTTAGATGAATATAAAAAAATATTGGGTCTGCGACTGTCAAAGTATAAAATATTATCTTGTTCTGTATTGATGCATAATGTATAGGTATATGTATGTCCATAACCAATATGAAGAGCAGTCTCTTTTGCCCTTTTGATAATGTTATGTCCCTTTTACCAACCTCCTGATAAATGTTTGCATTGTTGATTATATTTGCATCCATAATAAAGTATTTCGGCCCTAAAGATGGCCATAAAGCAAACGTAATCAGTACAAAATATTTATCAATATTAAATTTATATCGTGACAATCGTGATATTGTAAGGGATGCACAAACAAACAATTGATTATTATTAACACTTTGAGTACCGGCCAAATACACATAGAATTTACCATGTGCCCGGCCCATTTTAGTGAAATTTCACGAATTGTGAAGGATTTCTTAAAAGTGTCATAATTATGAAAATGCTGAGTTAAATCAATTTAAACTTCTCATATTTATTTGGAACAATTTAATAAGTCACTTTTGTATGATAGGTCAGCTAACATTGGCCTTGATGGAGAGCCACATTGCAATTTTCACGCATATACAGGGTCTCACTCCTTTTATTGTGCTTTGTATCCCGGAGCCGTGTATACACGTAATTATAATAACCACGCTTTGTGTCCCGGTCCCGTGTTTTCACGTGGGTTACCAGCAGCAAAAAAGTACTAATAAAAGTCACTAGATGTTAATAAATGTACTTTTTTAGACAGCTGGTAAAACACCCGAAAACACGGGACCGGGACACAACGCGTGGTTATATAATCACGTGTTTACACGGCTGCGGGATACAAAGTGTTAATCATTTTTTTATATTGAAATGTAGTTTTTAAAATTTATACTTTTATTCAAAGGTACATTTATCACGAAAAAAATTTACCTATCACTAACTACAAGAGTCCAAAGTCCTGTGTTGAGTTGGGATACAACATAATGGAAAGTGGAAGCGTACGTATTTTAAAAAAATATAAAAGTAAAAATTGTAATATAAACATCAATTTTAATTCAACAATGTTTTAAGCATGTCCAAATGTTCAGCCGGATTAATCTCCCCCACGTGATAAAAGTTTCAGCTCTTTTACTTCACAAAAGTCAACAGATGGAAGAGTTGAGGAAATGTGGATGTTTAAACATAGGCAGAATGGTGAATGTTACACAGTGTGTAAGGTGGCCACTTAAAACAGTCAATGACAGTAATAAGCCCGTAAATACCTAGACTTCCATATTCCCTTCTCAAAATTGTTTTCCCTCTCTGGCCAGTCTGCAAACATTTGGACATGCTCAAAACATTGTTGAACTAACTAGCCGGTAAAAAAAGAAGAAAAAAAATTGGAAAATTGTTTTCAGGCGTTGCCTAGTAGGTGAATTGGTTCAGCCGGATGAATTTTACCCACATGATAAAGGTTTCATTTCTTTTACTTCACAACAGTCAACAGATGGAAGAGTTGAGGAAATGTGGATGTTTAAACATGGACAGAAAGGGTGAATGTTACACAGTGTGTAAAGTGGCCACTTAAACCGGGTCATTAGCCAGGTCATTAAATGACAGGTCATTAGCCCTGTAAATGCCTTGACATCCATATTCCCTTCTCAAAAATGTTTTCCCTTTCTGTTGCAACAAATTTGGATCACAACACCATACCTGGAAAACACTATTAATAATAAATAAATCTATGCAATTTTCTTTTGGACCAAATTTGAAATCGTAAGAAAGTATATTATAAAAACAGGATTAAAAAACAGTTTACAGATTATTGTAGTAACATTCTACGAGTATTTAAATTTCGTAGAGATTCAAGTTTTTCGACAAATGTCAATAAATATGTTTCCTTACCTTTGTATCATAACAAAGGGCCACATGATTGGTGACCACACTTGTCCATTGTGTATTCATAATGAGGACGCCTCGAGGCTACAATTTGTTTAAAATTAATAGTACCATTATTCAATTTATTACACCAGTTCTTCAGCAAATTGTTAACCTTTTCAGCGAACGATTTAAACCCATGTAATGATGGACTTATCGAGTTAATAAATTAATATTTCTTTAAATTATCGCCATTGTTATTCAACCATAACAATTTAATCGTAAAGTTAATTGGAAAACTTAAAGATCAAATGTTTGTTTATTGAATTACTTAATAAATTAATCAAATGATTTTAGGTACCTTCTGTTATAGACGGTGGGTTTGCGTTATGCGTAAATTCATTGCCTATTGTTTAATATCGATACGAATCGAATTTATCATCTAGATTAGTAATCCAGAATGACATTCAAATTCTTAAAGTATTTAATTGAATAAAACGCGTTAAAATTAATGGTTTCATTATAAATGATTCAACGCGACCACACAGAATACAAAATACGAAATCACCCTTTTAATATTATTTAAAGATTGAATAAGATTGCATTGATATTTCTTGTAGTAAAAAAAATATTGTTTTAAATTATTTTTTCTTCTTCTCGGTTAAGATCGATTATTTTAGTATCAGCTAAAAGCTAACTCCTGAGACTTTGAGTTTCAGCTGTTCTTTCCTCTCCTTGGTGGTCTTCCGGGCAGACGGCAAACGGCAGGGATTTCGTGAGCAATGGTATAGGGGATTTTAGAGCTGTCGATTAATGGAATTATTGACGTAATCTATCTATAATCTATTTACTATGCAATGGGTATCGCAAATTCGTCTAACTTCTTGACTCTATTGGGTTCTGATTCTGCCTCTTTTGGGTTTCCCTGCGATTGCCTTTAGTACTTTCATCTCTGACGTTCTGGGCAGTTATTTGGTTTTTCGTATTTTTTATTTTCTCTCTATCTATCCTCGCCTCTGTTGTATACACCATGATTTGGTCTGACACACCTTTTGCATATCCGAATTATGTTTCCAATAATCATGTGTTGATTGTACTATACGACATTTCTTAGGCATCCAGATGTTAACTAACTGAGATGGATATGTTCTCATCATCACTATGGCAGCATCATCTGCATGGCATGTGATGTTGATGACCTTATCTCCCTTAGTAGATTCACTACTTTTTTTATTCTTAAAAGCATTTTTTTATATATGTTTGTTCTGCTTGTGTAAGAAAAGGTTTTAGACGTCTATATTGTTGTTGTATATTTAGTTATAAAGGTGCTAAACTTGCTTTGTTTCTTTGTTGTTCTCAATATGTGTTATTTTCTAAATGTTAATATTATTTATGTCCCGAATTGAGTTGTTATAATTCCTGGGAATGTAATTCAACATATTAAACTTGTAAAATACTTTGTTTTATATGATTTATAAATAAATTAAAAAATTAAAAAATGTAATGAGATTTAATTGTACATATATAAAAAATATAAATATTCTCGTTGGTTTAATCATGGGTATACTTAAAATATTTTCCTTTTCACCAAATAAAATAGTGTCTTTTAATAATAATATTAAAAACTAATACGTTTTCATAAAACAACGTGAGCAAAAATCTAACTAAATAATGACAAAATTTGTAACCAAAAAAAATCTTTTTAATTATGAATATGAAAAAAATATTATTCCAATTTAGATGGCAAATGTTTTTCTGTCATGGTTTCCAGTTGAAAAACAAAATAACTAAAACTAAAATAAATAAACAACTAAATGTAAATGCCTATTAATATCTACATTCCTTCATGAGGTTTCTTCTGTATACACGTATGTACTTCGTATTATAATACCGCATTAGCTCGAATATAACGCGATATTTTTTCCTGAAAATATTTTTCTAAAAAAAACATCGGCGTTATATTTTGGGTTAAGATTAGTGATTTTTTTCTTTCATTCCTACTTTAAATATAAAGATCGCAATATATTCGGGATAGCACGGTAATTAAAATGAAATAATCAAGAAATGTCAGCAGAAAAACTCAATTTATTATGGATGCACATTTGATATTTTTTTATTAGAAATTTCGACCAATTATTTTGACCGGTCTGTTTTTTGGTGACCTCTTAAGGGCTACTTGCTCAAAAAAAAGGTTGGAGGAAAATAATTTTTGCATTTTAGTAAAAATGGGTTAGATAAAGCAACATATTTAAATGAAAACGCAAGAATTGTTTCATACGTTAAATTTTTGCGGTGCGGTCAGAAATCAAACGGGTGGAAGCGTATTATAAAAATAAATAAATTAAGGGTCAGCAGTTGCACCATTAGCTTTTAGTCAATTGATAAAATGCGTTGCATGAAAAAGTAAAAAGTAAGGCGACCTTTTTTAAAACTTTAAACTATTTTTAACCAAACTTATTGCAGTGCAACTGGCCTTAAGTAGTACCATAACCATTTAAATTCAGTTCATATGTACCTGTACTTATTTTTTTTTTTTAAATTTGACATGAAGATTTTGAACACCCAGTATTCACAAAACTATTTAGGTACTATCGTCATAAAATATGCAACTTTTTAATTAATATTTTTTTTTTAGTATGGCAAGTAAATGACACCATATTTGAATCAATCATATTTCCCACGTTCTACGAGAGCGTGTACTCAGTACCTGTCAAATAGACTTTGTTGTTTTAATTAATAAATCATCTTTATCTTCTGACGTCAGGTGCACTTAATGAACACACAACACAGTTGATCGACAGCATATTTATTCAGTATGTTTACCGCTCTTCTCTATCATAGTCTCTGCTCTTTTCACCAACTAAATAGATAATCATTACTTCCGAAATATGTACATGAGTTATTATAATAATTTAAAACCTCACCATTATGATTGAATGGTGGAATGTCGTGACTTAAGTTGTGCACAAATTACTATCAAAACTCTCTCTAAAGCTTTGATATGTCTCGAAAAGCTTCACCATAGTCAAACAATCAATTCCATGGGTGGGAAAGACAAATAGGTATTTGCATTTTCAAAAATTTAGTAGGATAAATAATAAAAAATATGTGTTTTTTAAGAATAATATTTTGGTTGTAAATATTTCATTTCTACAGTATTTTTTAAGCAAAGTTTAATTCATCGAGTGGTTAATATGAATATTCTAAATCGCACGATTTTCTTACATTTTATAAAACTATAGCATTAATAATACGATTTTATGTTACTCTAAAAGTTCTTTACATTAATTCAATTTTGTATTATCCTTTTAAATGATATTTGGTCATAACTTCAAATGAGAATTTTTTTATAAACACAGACATCACGCAGACCGCGTCCTATAAAATAAATGGATTGTGTGTAAATTTGATTATGTTTTAAATCGCCTGGATTATCTGTGTTCGTCAAGGAGATGAGTCGAATAATATTGAAGTCTAATGGTGAGGCTTAGATTCGTTTTATAGCAATTAAATGAGCCATCAAGTGATCGTTCCTGACCCGTGATCTCACCGCCACACGACTAGAAACCTGCACAGACCACACTACGGACTAATCTCAGAATGAGGGATAGGCAATCTTTTCAAAAACAAATTGGAAAAAATACTTTTAGTTTTGTTGTACAAAAACACATCATGTCTGTTGTTTGCGGATGACTTAAAACTGTTCTTAAAGGTGACAACTTCTAACGATTTTCGTCTTCTCCAAGCCAAATTATTGGGCCCTAGTGTAATTCGACTAAATGTTAACGACATGCATTTTTATGTATTTGCATTTTTTTGGTAATTGCATTACATTGTTATTAATTTGGATTTAGACAGAACGTCAATTTACTTCATTTCTTAATTTTACAAATACTTTTGATATCAAAATTAAATTCACCTTAAAAGTCCAAAAAGACAATAAATTAAATATTCTAGATTTGACATTAACGAACATCAATAATCAAATAGAATTTAACATTTTCCGAAAACCATCTTGCATGGATACCGTCGTTGATTACTCATCCAACCAACCTACTTCCCAAAAACATTCCGCATTCCATTCAATGTTACATGTTTTATAAATTTTCCTCTTTCTAAACCTCATTTCGAAAATGAATTAAATTTCATAAAAAAATAGCTTTTAATAATGGATAAAAATGATTTAAGAAATACTCTTTTAAATAGAAAACTTAAGAAAAAATCAATCAAACAATGTTTATATTCTGTCAACGGTAATTATAATAATACTAATTATGATAATAAATGGAGAAGAATTCTTTACGTAAACACTTTATCCACAAATAAATCAAAATTTTTACCAAAAAATATCAAACCGGCTTTTTATGCGAATAACAATATTGGTAAATTATTGCTAAATATGTTTATTAAATAATTCGGGTGTTTACATTCAGTTTAAGTACTGTACTTGGTGATACCAACGACAAATATTTCTTCTGGTTAAAGGTTCGATCAATAAACTTTCGGACCTCCTTTTCAGTTGCTATGTCGATCATCCACGTACAAGGTGCAGCAAAAAGGTTGAAGACACCTGCTTCAGGACTTGGCCGCCACCGTGATTATCTGATTTCATCATTTGTCAAATACTTCAGGATAAATAAAAAGTTAGAAATTAATTGCTACTTGCAGCAGGGATGCCGCTACAATATTTTGAGTACGTCAAAATGTTTGTAGACAAGTACAGGAATTCACCCCATAGTTAGTATCTTTAGCTTACGCGATAATAAATACCAGTTAACAGTCGTATGTCGTGGTCATTGTTTACCAATTGTACTTTAGTTAATATTTCCATCCAAACGATTTCTATGTTTTGTTTTATATTAAGTTACTTCTAAATATTTATTCAAAGAATAAATCGTCGTGATCGCTGAAAAACGACGGATGAGCTTAAAATGCGACATTGTTTTTTTTTAATATTCAATCTTAAATAGGTTATATAACAGCTTTATACTCCTGATTTGAAAAAAAAGAAATACATATAACTAACCCAAGTGTCAAATAATATACTTTTTACTTTTCAAGTTGTGACATAATGTGTCAAAAAAGATTTTAAACCGATCTCGATGTAAAGTTGAATAAAATCACATGCGTCGTTGTTCTACGATCATAACTTTATATACTTTAGTGTTTTAGTGTACTAACATGAGAATTTACACTTTAGTATATATTCTAAGAATATTTCATCGTTTTCATACAGATACAACTTGCATCTATCTCGGTACAGTCTTACCTACATAGATATTGGGAAATATGGGAAATACAATATACAGCACATTGCACTCTTTTATTTATTTTTTAATTTTTATTTAAATCTTAAAGTAGGGCACACATATCATACATATTGTTATGTGTGTTCTAATAATAACATTGCAAATATATTTAATTTATAAATTGTTTATCACATATGTCTTGACCACTATTTTAAATTTTGATATGTTTTTTTCTTCATAAATATTTTTTTCCATTTCGTAATACTTTTTAATTGCTTTAAATAAAATTAAATTTTGTGACTTTGCCTTTTTCCTAAATGGAAGTCTAATTTTCTTCTTTTCTCTAGTATTGTGATCGTGTTCATGCTGGTTCAGATCAATATTTTTCCAAAATTCTGTTTTACTATTAGAGTTTATAATTTTATGAACAAATATCATTGTATTGTAAAATATTCTTTGTTTATATGTTAATAATTTCATTTCATTTACCATCGACTTTACCCTCGTGTATCTGTTTTTTTTCAAAATGATTCTAAAGGCTTTATTTTGTAATACAGTTAATTTATCTATGTTTTCTTTGTTTGATAAAAATAAAATGCTACTACAGTAGTTAACGTGTGGTTCAATAATTGCTTTGTAAATAGTTTTGCAAGAGTCCTTATCAATAAATCTTCTGATCCTTCCCAAAATTGATATTTTTTTTGCAATCTTATTTATTACCATCTTAGCGTTTTGGTGAAATGTAAGTTTTGAATCCAACATTACACCTAAATATTTAATTTCAGTGACTTTATTAATTTTTTCATTTTCTATTACAATTGATGGCGTAATTTCTATTCTTTTGTTTCCTATATTCATATATTTAGTTTTGTTGACATTTAATTTTAATTTATTATTTTTTAGCCACAGTGATACATTATTAAGATCATGATTTAGTCTGTCCATAATTGTTTTATAATTTTCTCCCGATATATATATTAAGGCATCGTCTGCAAACAGGCTTATTTTTGAATATTTTTTTATTAGGGATTAAATATAAAAAAAATAATGTACGTATTGTATTAATATTATTTTTGCTATTTAATCGTGATTTTTTTCATAAAATGCCTAATAAAGATAATGAATATTATTATTATTATTATTAGTGCGTCGTGGTCGGCCTCGAGGTGCAAGAGGTCTTGGGTTCGATTTTAGACATGGTTGATATGAAATATTTATTTGAAAAGGGTGTTTTCACACTAAAATATTTCATAGTCCCTGGACTGGTACCTGAAGCGTAAGACTGATCATCTCACCTCCATGTAACAAAAGTGATCAAGATACCCCGTGATTAGTGTACCAATGCAGTGCCTTATGCACCATTAGGTGCAAAAAGGGAATGTTGATTTTCATACAGATACAGCTTGCATCTATCTTGGTACGGGTTTACCTACATAGATAGATGCAACAAAAAACTGATATTGGAAAATATATATAGCACATTACACTCCATTATTAGGGATTATATATAAATATTGTTTTAATATACGCATTGTATTAATATTATTTATACCATGTAATTGCGATATTTTTTTATAAAATGCCGAATAAAGATTATTAATTTTTTATTATTTATTATTAGTATTATTAATATTATTATTAGTTTAACGAGCATTAACCTTAGAGTACCTCAAAGTAGAATTGTCTTTTTAAAGTGCCATTTTACGGTATTAGACCCCAGTTTTTTTAACATGTTAGACCCTTACGTAAAGACGTAATACTGGAAATTCCGAACCAGTCGGGACCTCTAACTAAGAAAACATTGAGAGTACACTGTAAAAACGAGTTAAATAAATAGTGATTAGAGAAGCACTTAAAGCGTAAGACTGATCCTATGACGGATGATCCAGTAGGCTGCATTTTATTTACCAATGCAGTTCACCATTAGGTACAGATAATGTTTTGATGATAAATGTGCTTAAGTCATATATTCAAGAGCGTTCAATGTCCTGGATGAACATATTTTGTTCTCCAAAACGAAAGCCATTTTCAGGAGAAATGTACGAGTTTGAATTTTGTCTAAGGGAAGAGACCATTGCAGGAGACTGCTGCGAGACATTGCATAGATTTATACATAGTACTTTTAAGCTTGTTGTCCAGATGTTTATAAAAATTTATGTTTATGTGATCATTTTTATTTTTTGTATTCCTTAATAATTAATGCATGCTTCCACTTTCCATTGTGTTGTATCCCAACTCAACACAGGGCCCCTGGTCTAATAGAGTTTTGGATACGTTATTTTTGTTTTGTAATATGTGTCTTTATTATAAATAAATAAATCCTCAGAGTAATAATGCGCCAAGCTGTAGAGGCGCCTAAACGTAGGAAAACCATTCTATGACTATTGGGTATTAAGTTAGCTACAGTTCGCAGCAAAACAATGAGCCATACTGAGGTCGAGAACTGCCAAATGGATATTGATTTGCATTGTAGTTTTTTTTTTATATGTACCTGTGTATTTATTATTGCAGTGTTATTCCAATTTATTTTTGTATATTTCGCCTATATTTATTTTGTAAAACTGAAAATACGTGTGTGTGTTTATTTATTTATTCATTTTACGCACAATATACTTATTGAGACATAAATCCCAACTCCATGGAACCTGTGTAGTCCTATGTTGAGTTTGTTTGTTTGTCCGTCACATCTCCGAAACGGCGAGTCGTAGCGGCCTGATATTTGAACACGTCATTGTAGATGCGATTTCAAGGTTAACATTGCTATTTCTGAGTAAAATTTTAATCGACCTCTACTTGATAAAAACTCAAACTTTATATATATGCCTAGTGCGGCCCTGACATATTGCCCGTAATCAACTGTCAATTTTAACAGCAAACATATATTAATTCACAAATTTATCTCCTAAATTGAGAAAAAATAATATCTGAAGTAAATATGTTGATATAAGGAAAGTGTTTAAGCAACATAATACACGTGTCGGGACAATAAATGCTAAAAATAAATGTAAATCATGGGCAAATACTTTCAATCAATTACCTGTGAAAACTGTCTCCTTTAACGCCTTTGACGCTCCTACTGCTGCAACCAAACATACTGCAAATTACCATAGTCGATTTTATTTATTACAACGTACATATCCAATTTATTTACAAACAAAGCCAAGCACAGCTACAAAAGCATCCGATCAAACCGTTATGTTTATGTTGCCAAATAAAACAAAATGGCCACCAATTGGTTGCTAACCAACAAACCAACATCGCTTGCGTTCCATAAAACATAATGATAGGGCTTCTCTCTAGGTTACGCAATATTACTCTGAGAATAAATCAAATAAATCAATTAAATTTTTGTGAATTTATTAACATTTTATCCTTGTGTTTTGTGTATCGTCACCCCTGCTCACATCTAATCGACCCCGACTCTTAACTTTTATTAAAAATTCAATTTGATCCTCAAAGGAACTATTTCAAAAAGGTTTAACGACTTCCTGTTATTTATTTTCTCATAAAAATAGATTAGAGCCTTACACTCGACGTAATAATATTACAATAATGAATATAGCATGAAAGAAATGAGCATAATGTGCGGTCACATTAATTTATTCTGGAGTTTTGTGGTAATGTTAAAAATATTATTTTTAACAAATTAAATGGTTTTTTTACAAAACTGTGTAACTGAAATTGTTTTCTCACTAACGGCAAAAAATATGATGTATTAAAAATTAATAAAACACTTGGATTGCTTTGGACACAATATTGTAATACATGGAATCTTCATTAATCATTCCATGTCCGCTCCCTCGTTGGAGCATATGGTGTCCACGAAGATCCTTCCAGCTCCTGTGCATCCCCTACCAAGACAGGTTCATGTCTCGTAGTTCTGACATGAAATGCTGACAAATTGTCAGCAGTGGACGTCCAGGACGTCGAAAACCTTTTAAAAAAAAAAAATACTTTTGCATCACAACAGGCCAGGAGGCTCAATTACAATGGTGAATTACATCACAGAACACCCAAGCTATAGAAAAATCACATTTTGTGTTCTCACCGGGAATCGAACCCGGAACCTTCCGTGCGTGTGTCAAGCGTCTTGACCACTACACCACGGAGGCCGCCTATCCCTTGTAAAGTAGGCGAGCGTGGTTAAGGCTCTCAAGAGGCATCCGCAGTACATGGCCAAGCCAACCGTATAACCTCCGCTTGATGACAGTTGTCACCGGAATTTGCTGCGTCCATTCTCTTATTACTTCATTCCTCACAAATTTAAATCACCGCACACCCAAGATTCTTCTGAGACACTTATTCTCAAAACTCAGTATTTTGCTGTTTTGGGCCGTAGCGAGGTCCCACGATTCGCATCCATAGAGAAGAATAGGTGCTATGCTAGCTTTATATAGGCGGCATTTGGTTTTTACTGAGTAAATATCCGATTTCCAGACAGCCTTCATACTGTTAAATGTGGCGCATGCTATTTCTAGCCGCACTTCCGGTTATTTTTGAAAGCTGCCATTTTTCGTAACATATACTCCCAGGTATTCGAAACTCTCGACTCATCTTTACAATCCATTACAATCCCTCTTGATAAAAAATAAAAGATTTTTTTTGTGAACGCGCTCGTAAACGCGGTCGTGAATTCATTTTCGCAGCGCTCAAGTTAATTTAAACCTCAGCCGAATTTTCGTATTTATTTGTTCATATTTTTTTCCATTATAAACTATGATTAATCATAAAAATAATGTGACCTCACGGGGGTTTCCCGTGCCGAGGACACTTAACAATATACTTTTTTTTTAAATATTTTTACATCCCACCTTCGAATTTGATGTAAGTACATCGGTTTGTCCCGACTGTATACCTCGATACGCATATATACGCATTAAAAGTGTCAAAAAATTTGCTCCACCTTACAATTTTTCCTATTGTTACGATTTATTTCAATTTTTAACGTTCTGAGGTTGCCACGTTTTTTCTTAAATGCCTATTAAAAATGTGAGAGAGAACTAAGCCAATTTCGAAGTTGAATTAAATTCTGACATAACTGTCACTTTAATAAAACGAACGTCTAGATGTGAAAATAATGCCGCTAGATTCTGACTTATTTACAAATAAGAGTATCTAGCCGTTAGAAAGTTACCAGTCTAAAAAAGTAATTTTGTTATTTTATTTTTTCCATCTGTTTTACTATCTTTCCGAGTGTTAAAGAAGCCGGCTTTGTTACCGCTCAGTTGATAAATACAGACGATCGTTAAGCATACCATGGTAATCGTCAAAAGTCATAGAAAAATCATGTTCAAGTGAGCATTTTTTGCTTGTATTTGGATTTATTGGAGTTGGCACTTTTTATCACGGAAGCCTATTTAAAACATAAATGAGAACTATTTTAAATTCGAATGAAATAAGGAACCCGGACTAAATTTTCAGGGTTATTCATTGATTGAATTCGATCATATAACGTAAAGATGACAAGTCGGTAGAACATACCGAGGTAGATAAATATATTACAGAATTTAAATGTACCGTCTTAATACGTACAGATGAAGATTGCGTTCATAATCGCGGCACAGGCCTATTTTTTATCATTTTTTAATTTTTTTTATCATAGGCGTCAGGGTAAGTCCCGTGTTATTTTTATGTTTTTTTTTGTTGTCTTTGTATTCTTGTTATGTCTACCTTGTAACTGGTTTCCTAGAAGGCAATCGCGTAGCTCAGATTGCTTGCTAAAAAATCCATGTTAAGTGCGTAATAATAATTACACAAGATCGTATTAAATTATAAGCAGCATTAAGAGTAAATACAAAACAAAAGTAATAGTCTAACAACATTTGTATAAATCATTTTGACAGAGCGATATTACCAGCATTGAAAAAGAGGTAATTACATTAGCAAATACAAACCTCTTCGCATTTATTACTTTACCGCCATCTTGTAGATTATATTATGCACAAACATTACACGTACAAAAAAGATTATTTATATTTTTGTTGATTGAATAAAGTGGAGGTTATATTTTTTTTTTCTGTAATTAGGATTTTTTTAATAAATAGTCGTTTTCAGACAACACGGAATGAATTTGCAGGTATCTAGTTTTGATGAAATATTACATAATATGATCTTAAATTTATACTTGAATCACTAATTTTGTGATGCAAGAGGTCTCAGGTTCGGGAAGGGAATGATGACCACGGATTTTGTGGTTATTCGTTATAAACCACCGTTTTTTTAACCTCTAATTATTTTTTCTTTACCGACCGATTTTAAAGCAAATATTCACAAAAAAATCGAGATAAATCGATTAATTTAATTTTGATAGTATGAACTTTTTCAAAGATTTATATATTTTTTATTACGGTACGTAAAATATTTATTTCTTTATTTATTATCATAGATATCAAAGTATTTTAATAAAATAAAAATATATAAGTAAAGAATATAGGGCCTCACTTATAAACTTGGCATAAAATTAGGCCTAGGCATAGTGGTAGAATAAGGATGGGAATACTATCCTTATTTTATTGGTACAATAATGAGGGTATTCCCATCTTCATTTAACCACTATGCCTAAGCGTCAACTTCGGTATGCTTTTCCGACTTATCATCTCTGACGTCAGATGATCGAATTCAACCAATAAGTAACATCGAAAATTTACTCCGCGTTCCTTACTTAATTAAAATATAAAATATTTCTCATTCATACTTTAAATAGGCTTTGATAAAAAGTGTCCAGTTAACAGCGATTATAAACTCAAACAAATCCCATTTAAAGCAAAAAATGGTCGCTTGAACATGATTTTTATACAGCTTTTGATTATTACAATGTTTTTGCGGCTAGATGCTCTTAAATGTTAATAACGGAAGCATCTAGCCAGTTCATCTAGCCGTTTGGATTCAAAACTGACAGTTTTGTCAGAATAATATTCAGAATACCCACACGCACAGGCCATGCTTAAGTGAGTTTTTTTTTTAATTGTACCAAATGTAAACAAATAAATTGTAAAATAAAATAGTAATAATAAATTTAATTTGACAAAAAACTTTAAAAAAAAACTCCTTTCTCTTTCGTATTTTAAATGGGCTTTTAAGAAAAAAAAACTGGCCATCTCAGAACGGTTAAAGAATGTAATAAATTGTAATTAAAGCAAAAACTGCTCAGTGGAACAAATTCGTTCTCACTTTTAATGAATAGATATGTGTACCGTGGGGTACTAGACCCGTCGGTACAATCCGATGTACTTACCTCAAAACTTAAAGGCGGGGGTCGGTAGTGTATCTTCGTAATCGCTTGGGAAATTTTGTCTTCTACTATAACGTCATGGCCCTGATAAAACTATAGTATTTACAATGTAAAATTTTGATGTCAATAAAACTACCACCATAGGTAGTCCTGTATTCTTCGAAGGGTGCTATTTTCCAAATAATTATTACGTGAGCAAGGAATGTACAAGACAACAGAAAGACGAGTTTTACAGACAGGGACTCGACGTATCAGAAACATTGCATAAAATTACAATATTTTGAGATCAAATGTTTGTAGACAAAATTCTGGATTTCACCCCCTAGGGAGTCATTATTAACAAATTACAACAGAGATGGAGAACATTTTAGAGAAGGGAATATGAAAGTTTACAGGACATTTACATGACGTATGACCTGTCGTTTGCTTGTTTAAGTGGCCACTTTACACACTGTGTAAAATTCACCGTTTTGCCTATGTTTAAACATTCATATTTCTTCAATTCTTCCATCTGTAGATTTTAGTGAAATAAAATATCCAAAAACCTTTATAAATGTGTGTGAGATTTCTCTGGCTGAATAATGCAAAATTTAAAAAAAATTCTTTTTATGGTACCAGTTAGTTCGATGAACAATGTTTTTTTTACGTCGATATATTTATAAACAGGCTGGATTTCCTCCCTAGAGAGTTAATTATTTGCCCTCTCTGTTGCAATAAATTTAGATTACTCAATACATCGTTAATGTCTACTTCTACTTAGACGAAAGCGCTCGCTGGTCAATTAAAAGGAAACAAAACTTAACCAAGGATTTACAACAACAAAAAATTAGCTATGCAGTTTTATCCAGAAATATTTACAAAAAATCAGTATTATAAATTATCTATAAATAATGCTTGATAAAATATCTAGAGGTCTTTCCACCGTAAAAGCCAAATGCGCCAACCACTTCTTCTAGAGCCAGACAAATAATTTGTACTTAATTTTACAATAATAATGGTTTATGGTATGAGAGATTGATTGACTGTATAAACGCGATGAATTATCGACCACGATCGAGCTTGTTCTGAAACTTACATAGGGACGAACCGAAGTATTGTTATAATCCTTTTTCCTTATAATTCAAGTTGGTAAGTTTCACTGCACTTGGACTTTGATTAATGACTCTGAATTTCATATGTAATCAACAATATTGATACATTGAAATGATTACATTCATCTGAAAAGAAATTTATTGATTGAATGGTTTTTCAATGGAAAACATTTTTGAGAAAGGGATTATTTTTATTTGTTTTTATTTTTATAATGAATCGAGTAACCTGCAGTGACAACCGTCATCAAACAGAGGCGATACGTCTGGCTGGGCTATATATTAAAGATGCCTCCCGATCCCCCGAAAGCCTACTTTACAAGACATCGGGTTCACGCGGTCCAGGGCTCCGATTACAATGGGAAGTTAACATTTATCTTCAATATTATCTACAAAGTAAAATTAAGTTTTCTGTATGAAAAGCAGAATATGCACACAACTTTTTCTTCTAAACATGTTCAATTATAGGTTATCGACGAATATACTTTAAATTTTCATGTAAGTATACTTATTTTCATACACAAGTATAGGGTTTTCTTTATAGACAGTCGAAGGTAACTCTGTTAAATTCCCATTGTAATCGGGAGCCTGGACGTCCACGGCTGGCAGTTCGTCGGTAGTTTACTTCTAAACTACGGGACGCGAAACTGACTTGGAAGGCGATTTTGTGGATATCATATGCTCCATCTAGGGAGTGGCCATGGATAAGTAAGTAATAGAGCTGAAACATTTGAAATATTGAATAAATCAAATCATTTCACCTATTAAAAAACGCCCAAAAATATCTTATAAATTTTGGTTAGTTCCAGTTTTTTTTTTTCATAATAGAAACATTTTTAGATTAAGTTTTTCTACTGACATTTCTTGGTGGAACTGCATTTTAATTATAATAATGAAAATACTTTATAGTTTTATTCCACTTTTATTTATAATTATTTTATTATTTTTTTACCAGTGATCGGGTTTCGTCGTGACCGACATCGTCAAACTGGTAATAATTATAAATAAAAGTGGACTAAAACTATAAAGTTTTTTTTTAATTATAATTTTTAGATTAGTTTTGAAAAAACTACGTTTTTGTGATTTACCCAAATATTTCAATTTTGGTACCATTTTCTCATAGTCGTAAATAACCGTGTTAGAAAATGGGATAAAAATTGTCGTTAAGTGGGATTTAAACCTTGAACCTCTTGATCTGGATTCCACGTCGCTACCCACGGGACTACAATCCATCTTACGTTACTCAAAATATTTTGGCTAACCATTTAGTTTTAAATCTTCCTTTTCTTACTTTCTTATTTCACATTTTTTTTAATTGATTGAAAAAATCTATATTTTAGGTAATTACTAACCAAAAAGAATCTAACTATCATCTGTCGTCATCACGCTATCATAATAAGTGGACGGTGTTAACCAAACATGTGTTAAGCCTCACCAACATCAATTACCTCATTCAGATGTTGTAAAAAGTACCTAATAGAACAAAAAAAAGTTGATTTAGTATTTATTATTTTTTAACATAAAAAATTAACAAAATGGTGGGATAACACTTTTTACAGAACACCTTAAAAACTATTACCTTTGTAATAACAATAACTCAAAAATGTTTTAAACAATGTTACATGCCAAAAAAAGGAATTTTTTTTAATATTAAATTACCAATAGCATATATTTTATTATGATGAAAAAATTTTGAGTAAAAAAAATGAAATTGAAATAAAAGTTTCATTTTCTAAACCAGACGTCAAAAATACCTTGGGATTTATTTCCAATATGAATCCCCAAATTACAAAAAGTTAGCTGCCGTTTGTAATAAACAAAATTTTGGCAAAGAAAGCGTCTTTTGCGGGAAACATTTTTGTGTTTTTTATTTATTTTTTATTATTATTATTTATTTTTTTAATATTTTTTTTTTGCACCACAACAGGCCAGGAGGCCTAATTACACTGGTGAATTACATCACAGAGCACCCAGGCTTGAGAAAAATCACATTTTAAATTTTGTGTTCTCACCGGGAATCGAACCCGGAACCTTCCGTGCGTGAGTCAAGCGTCTTGACCACTACACCACGGAGGCCGCCATATTCATCAAATTGAATTATTTCACCTACATACTAGGCAACGCCTGAAAACATTATTTTCTTATCTTCTTATCTTATCTTATCTTATCTTCTCTTAAATGTTCTTCATCTCTGTTGTAATATGTTAATATGAACAGTTCCCCAGGGAGTTGAATCCAGTCCTTGTCTTCAAAAATTTGGACAAACTCATAATATTGTTGATAAATCCACCTAGTCCATGAGGAAGTATAGAAATTGAAAAAATAACATTTTCAGGCGTTGCCTAGTATGTAGGTGAAATAATTCAATTAGATGAATCTCACCAGCATAAATAAAGGTTTCAGCTCTTTAACTTCACAAACATCAACAGATGGAAGAATTAAAGGAATATAGATGTTCAAATATAGGCAGAATGGTGAATGTTACACAGTGTGTAAAGTGGCCACTTAAACCAGCCATTGACAGGTCATAAGCCCTGTAGATGCCTGGACTTCTATATTACCTTCTCTTAAATGTTCTTCATCTCTGTTGTAATATGTTAATATAAACAGCTCCCCAGGGAGTTGAATCCAGTCCTTGTCTACAAAAATTTGGACAAACTCAAAATATTGTTTTAAGTTTATATTTATCATTTTACTGGAATAAAATAAAATAATAATAATAGTAAAGCAGTTCGTTTTGTACATTGTTTTTAGTCCAGTGGCGTGGTTTTTGGTTAACACATCGAGGCATTTACAGAGAATTCATCATACTATTTTTTTTAAGTAAGAATACCATTTTTGGAACATGATTCTGACACTAACTCAAATTTTCCGATTCTGTGGCTCGACACTTTTTATGCACCACACCATTTGAGTATACGTATGAGAATCTAACAATATCAAAATCCTGTTTATTATGAACAAGTCAATTGAAGCATGTACATGTTTTTTTATGTTTTATACACGTAAATCCGAAATGAAAATGATACTCGTAATCATTATATTTCAGTCGGCAATCATCAAACCGCAAATGAGTAATGTTTATGTGTGTTTATAAAAAGAGTCATAAAGTAAGGATTAATATTACAATGTTAATGGAAAAACACAGTATGCAAACGCTAAATACTAATGATTTTATTTATCATCATCATACTTTTATCCACACATGAAAGTGCACAGGGTGATTAAGAGCAAATACAACGTTTCGATCATGAAGGTAAGGTGATCAGTATTACGCTTTAGGTCCAGAGACAGTTTATTTATTGATTTACACAAATAAGTTTATTGTACATTATTTGAGACAATAAGTCCCAACTCCATGGGACTAAAAGTCCTGTGTTGAGATGGGACATGCAATTATATGACACAGACACATGAGTATATCACCACAAATATAGGATTAGAAAAATGATACATAATAATAAAAAAATATTTTTAAAAACATATATATGGCACATCAATATGGTAAACAGTAAGCATTTGGAAAAGCATCAAGGAGTTTCCCATTCAAATCCCTCCCACTAAGGAAAATCCAGTCCTTTCTTAAAAATAATTTTTGTCCTTGAGAGCTTAATACGTTCTTCCAAAATATTGAACTCTTCGGTGCGATAAATGAGAGATGTCTCTGAGCGAAAGTCCTACGGGTTTTGGGTATGACATAATTCATGCTTGGGAAAAATCTCTTACAAACATTTTGCTGAGATCTCTCCTTATTGTTTGACCAGAAGTGTGTAAGTGCTTCTTTTAGGTACAGTTGTGTCATATCCAGCACCTTCATGTATTGGAACAGCTGTTCTGACGGGTATGTTGAAGGGCGCCGGAACATTATTCTCAATAATAATTTATGTGAAATTATGAGCGGCTTGAAAATGGATGCAGTGAAATATTGCAGAGTAAAACCACATTATAAACAAATTAATATTTCATTTCGACCTTGCTAGATTAAACCCGAGACTTTAAGTATGGTAGGCAAATGCCCCACCCACTCTACTACCTGGGCTGGTATTCCAAACGCTCTCGTGGCCGTATTATCTCGAGTATTTTGGATGTAAACTGTTTTCTCGTATCACAAGAGTGGTTCAGAATAGCACCTCTGGGCTGGTATTCCGAACGCATTTACAACGCGCTATAACGCGTATTTAGTACGTAAAAACGCGCTATAAGCGTTCGGAATACCAGCCCAGGCGCATTATTCATTCTATATATTCTCCCTAGTTCGAACATAATATATGCCGTAAACAGTCAACGTCCGGGCCTGATTATTTATTTAAAACATTTATTTATAAGGATATTTTCACACTGCAATAGTTTCATAGTCCCTGTTCCGGCCTAACCTAATTTTCTTGTCAACAAAATGTCGAGATTCTCTGTGATTGGTGAGCCAATACATCGTCCTATGCACTATTGAGTGAGGCGAATAAGGGAATGATGATTCTGATAATTTTGTGGTATACCAATAATATATCATTGTTTGCATATTAAATAAGTGCATTCAGTTCAATTATTCATAGTCTCACGCAAATAAAATGTTGATCGAATTGATAATGAAATGGTGAATGCATATTATAATTAATGAAATGCATTAAATTAAGTGCTCTTCTATGAATAAGTTTTTCCGTAAGCAAATTATGTATAGTTGTCACTACCCAGATCCTATAGATAGATATTTTTATGTGCTTTGGTGTTAATTCATTCTAAAAGCTCGATAGTACAAATAAGTTATTTTTAGGTACTTTAGGCACTTTAACCCAATCGTGACGATGATCTTTTTTTTCTTTTCAAGCTGAAACTTTAATGGTTGTTATTGAAGTAAAAAAAATATAATTTTTTTAAATTCAAATTTTCGTTTTCCCACCCCCTGGGAGCCGCCAACAGTTCCATATACACAGTGTTTCAAAACCAGACCGCGAAACTTTCTCATGGTAAACTTGAAAATAAATCCTAATGGTTTTTTTCCAAAAACTCTTTTTCCATAGTTTGAAAATGGAGTAAATCTTTAATTTCTCAGACTAGCATCGCTTTCACGAACCCCTACCCCTCTTCTACATTAAAAGAAACGTATTTGACCAACGAAGCGATACGCACAGGACAAGGGAAGCGGCTGGGTAGGAAAGGGGAGGGGGTTTGTGAAAGCAACGCTAGTCTGAGAAATTAAAGATTTACTCCATTTTCAAATTGAAAATCATGAAAAAACGAGTTTTGGAAAAAAAATATTAGGTTTTTTTTAATTACCATGAGAAATGTTCCTCCAAAGTTTCGCGGTCTGGCCCTGAAACCCGTGTATTTAAAATATTATTTTTTGGTAATGTTTTAGACATACAGTCATTTATTTATTTATTATATTTTTTTAACATATACGGCAATTACGCTTTTTACAAATATTATTATACACATATTTTTTTTTACCCAAGATTTAGAATAAAAAATTAAACCTTAAAATTGTATAACACATACAAAAGAAGTTTAAAACTTGGGTTGGGTTATTTATGAAATTAAAAGCATACTACCTTTCAAAACGTTAAGATACATATATACCTCGCTCATTGAATCCATTATATCTTACGGAGTGCGTGTCTGGTTTCTCACCTTCCGGTCTCATCTGGGTAAAATTTATGATATTCAGGTGAGACTGTTGAAGAGGATTGTACCGGATAGCATAATCCGTGAGACGAAGCATATGGGCGAAGGTGTATATTTTAAATTCTGTAATGTCCTGCCGGTAAAACAACTTTGTGACTACAGATTGATTGTAGATCACTTTGTTGATCCGGAATATAAAAAAAGAGTTTCCCACACTCGCAACACTAGATTAAAAACTAAGGGCTCCCTGTCTGTTCCCCGAATTACAAATTACTTCGGAGAGCGAACATTAAATTGCGTTGTTCCAAGATTGTTCAATGACCTCCCACAAACCATCATTAACATGAAAAATCTTCAAATGAAAAAAAAAGAACTGAAGAAATATCTTCTAGATACTTTATAGTGCCTGTTTATAAATAAATCTGTAAAATATAAATAAAATAAATGTAATATAAACCTGTCATAAAAAAAAATGTGTCCCACCGAAAAGTCTTTAGACTAAGTGAGTAACAAATTATTATATGTATTTTTTAATTATAAAATAAACGCTGCTCTGCAGCACTGAAACTGAAAACAATTAAAAAAATAAATCTAAAAATCAAATTAAATAATAAAATATATTAAAGTATTTATATAACAAGAAAATCATAAAGCACTGTTTCATAAAAAAACGCATACAATACTCAGTCATGAATGGGTTAGTGACGATGTATGTACTTATTCCGTAAGCTTGATACTTCAAAATAGAGTAACATATTAGGTATGACGGTATTCGTTTGAATGACGATATTTTTACTGACAATTTACTTATAAATTTTCACTTTTCGCAATCATATTTTTTCCCAATAAATTGATAATTTTAAATTAGCGATGTTTATCAATTCCAAAAAGTGTCAGAGGGGAAAAAGAAGCCCCCTGATGGATTCGCTGTCTCCCCTCTACTACGGAACTAAGATGCTCGGTCTATCGCCGTATCGGATGACCAGGAACAGATTTGTAAAGTCGATTATTGGTTCAGCCGTGACATGTATGGCCGCCATAGGATTCTTCCTTAATTCCTTGACAGTCATCACGTATTTTTTCTTTGCCACCAACAATATTATTGTTAGGGTAAGCAAAACTTTTTTTTAAAGTAGACAACAGAAAAAAGTAGAACATTTTATTATTGAAAACTGTTAGGTTTTTTTTATATCATATTTTGTTTTAAGTGGTAAGATATGTCCGTGTTGTCGTGTATTTTTCTAGTTGGATTCAATTTTGTCCTTATAAAATATAAAACTGAAAAGTTAATCAATAGGAATGTCCTAAAACTTCCTTATAGGAATATAGTTGTTTGAAAAAATGACGTAAAACATAAATGAGAAACGTGTGAATATATTTCAAATTAAATTGTATTTAAAAAAAACAAAGTTATGCATAAAATAAGTAGTTAATTTTAGTGTTCATTATAAAAAAACAGTGTTAATATTATAAATTAAAACAATAAAAAATGTACAATAATGTTAGAATAAGTACAAATGTTCATATTGTGTTGTCAATATTTTTTAATACCATGTAAATCATACATAGAACAAAATAAATAAAATAATAACTGAAAGAATATATACATACTTCAAACTTACTTAAATTACTTACGTAAATACATTTTGTTGTATTTTTTTCATCAGGCAATATTCGCTTGAACTTTTGTGGTATACCATTCAAAATTATTTTTGGCTGGTGTTATATTAATTACGAGTATTCGTGTACATCGTTATTTTTGGTTTATTTTTTGCACTACAACATGCCAAAAAGTCTAATTACAGTGGTGAAATACAGCACGGAGCTTGAAAAAATTCACACTAATTAAATAATTCACATAAGTTTCAATTATATCAAAGTTATTGTTTCCCTTGGTTAAATTGTGTTTTGTTAGATTATTTGCATTTCGGCAAAAGGCCAAGGTGTAAAACATTTTAACTGATTTATTTCATATAGTTATTTATTCTTCTTTACGTAGGACAAAAGCAAGCTGAAACATAAAAATTATATTATTTATGTTAATTATTATTTTGCAATAGAGTGTAATTAGCGCGTAATAGAAGAGCAATAAACACGCATAGAGAGCTGAAATTTTCGAGTGTCCGATATCTCAATTAATCAAATTCCTAAGGACCAATAATATGAGACCCAAAGGGCCAATTAAATGAAGCCAGAAGGAACAAATTATCTGCCTTGTTACAGTCGGCTTTACCTGCTAGTTATTCTCACATGAATATTGGTATGTACACTGGAACTTTGGTTTACACTGTTTTCGTGTATATAGTGATTGAATGGAATTTTTACTTACCCGAAAGTTTTGTTGTTCGGGAATGAGCGTGTATAAATGAAATATTTATCTTGTGTATTGTGTGGAGTTTATTGTTAACTTTATTAACTATAACAAGGAAAAAATATAATAAAACGTATGCCAACAATACTGACGAAACCAAACCACCATATATGAATTTAATTTATGTTAAATGTTGAAAGTCGTAAACAACGTCGTGCCGAAACAACCAAAATCAGCGCCAGGGTAAGAGAGGTACATATATAGCTCCTATATTCCTGCGTGAAAAATTTCAACGCTTATCAGTTTATGGTTTACCTCTTTGTTCTAATTCTCAAGGCGCTCTCTTAATACCCATCCACAATTCCTCTTTCTTCTCTAACTCATATAGTGTCCATTCGTCTCGACTGTGGAATCATCTCCCATCCACCATCAAAGGTGTTACTACATTAGCTTTGTTTGAATCACGTCTGAAGAAACATCTCCTTTCTCTTCCTTAATCTCTCCTCCTTTCTTTTTTGCTCTTTTTTCCTTTTTCCCATTGAGTAATAGTTTTGATTTGAGGTAATTTATAAACAAATACGTTTATTTCTATTTTTATATATCTTTAGCTTTTTAATATTTTTTCTATTGAATATGTTCTGTAACTTGAATTATAAAAATAAAACTTTTATTTTATTAGTTGGTGGAAAGAAATTGCTACATGGCAATAAGCCCGCCAATGTACAAATAACATTATGTACAAAAAGTTAAATAAATAAATAAGAGAGTCTGAATTTAGTTTTTCAGTTGTCGGTGACGTGTTGTGTTGCTGCTTTGGCAGGCCTGGCACCTGAAGTCAAGTATTGCGAGTGCCCGTAACACAGTCCAAAAAATAAATTATTATTAACATTTTTGAACTTTGATTTTTCTATGTGTAATAGTGTAAGAATATAATCACACAATTCGTTATTGAAATGCCTTATGTACATCGCTCTTTTACTCACTTTGCATATAATATATATTATTACGATAATAATAGTGAATAATCATGTTACGATTTAGGGTATCGTGGTATCATGTACAAGGTACAATAAATAGTACATAATTTCTTTTTTTTAATCCCAAATTAATTTTTACATAAGGAAACCAATCCAGCATTTTTTATTTTAACATATTTTTTTACACGTTTCTGTATGGAAGTATCTCCGAATAAAAAGAGGTTCCAGTGTACTTCTAATGTAATTTTCTATATCTTTTTGTAAAATTGTTGAGGTCAGCGCAGTGTTTTATATGAGTATCTTAAATGGAGCTAGTATAGTAATAACGTGTCTGTTTATGATACGTCATTGTCCTTTTGCTAATAATCAGGGATGAACTTTTCAGATGACGATTCGCTTGAGGCTATACCTAGGATTCCTATCGTCCCTATCTATTTACCTAAACGAAATCACAGGACAGAAGAAGTTTGAAAGTATCGCCGACTCTTTGCAAAGCATCGACAATGTCTTGGCAAACATGGGAATCAAAATTCCATACAAGCAAGCTAAAAGGCGTATAATATCTCTCGTTACCTTGCTATACGTCTTCTTCATATCGTCCAGTTCTCTCGACTTTGGAGCCCACTGGCGCGAGATGACGTCATACCGAGCGCAGTTCACGTTGCTATTCGTCATTCCAAACGTACTGCATTGTGCAGTTTCGTGTATCTTCTGTACTTATGTGTCTCTGATAAAGCAGAGATTTCATTTCATAAATAAACAGATTTTGGGATCGATATTAAAATTTCAAAAAACGAAGTTTTCGTCCGAATATCACACGAAACACATATTTACCAGAAGGTTAGTATGATTTCTTTTCATCCATATCATTATTAATATATTTTTCAAGTTAGTGAATTAATACAGCAGCACCCCACCCCATCAACTACGTCAAAACTTATTTGACAGTACATTTATAATATTTCTTCATCAATATATTAGTATTCATGTATTTGTGGCGTAATAACAACCGCTGCGTGATAGTGCATTTGGCCACAATACATGAAATTCTATTTGTCCATGGTAATGAAAAATACAATTCTGTGTGTGAAAGATAACCAGAACCCTGGACGAGTGTTTTCAGGTTGATGGCTGTTCTCAGATATAGGTCCTGAATAAGGAAATCGATCGGAGATAAATCCACCTTGTTGTGACAGTTGACGCGTTCGCCTACCATTTCTAAGGTTTTGGTAACGCGGACGTTGAATATTGCTCTTGCCATATTCAAAGAAGAAATCAAGTGTTGGAGATTCCATTTTGTAAATAAACACTCGGGCAGAGGCATGCAAATGTCCTTGCTCCTAAGCTGTATAACTCCTACTTAAAAGACACAACGGAAAATGATAACTTAAGCTTTCTTTCTTCTAATAATTCTAGAAACTGGGTCAAAAATATAAATGTCAATGTTTCTTCTCCAGATAAACTTTTAATTTGATAATTTTTTGCTCTACAAGTATTTTTATTTATCCTATTATCTATTTTCCACATACTCTCGTTTAAAAAAAACAACCTGAATGTAACTTTCAATTTTGTTTTTCATATAAGGAATCTACACCTTAGATTTCATCGTGTATTCTAGATTTAGTATACCCACGCACAGTCCATGCCTATGTGGGATTTTTGTTTTCATGAAAAACGTGATAAATTATGTAATAAAAAATGTACTAAATATAAACTAAAAAATCGTAAATTAAATCAAATTAAAAAATCTTTTCTCGTAAGCTGTTTTTTTTATCTCTAGTATTTCATGACATTGGTCATAGGGTGTCAGAGAGGTTGATGCATGTCGCGGATTTGAGATTCTTACTGGATTTTAAAAATAAAATACAAAAATAAAGAATAATTTTTAAAAAACAAATTGCAATCATGAAGTTTCGCATATATTAATGAAATTGTGTATCTTTTATGTACGTTTGTATGTGTATGCGCATGGGTATATGTATGTGTGTATGTATGTGTATATGTGTATATTTATGTGTATGTATATATATATATATATATATATATATATATATATATATATATATATATATATATATATATATATATATATATATATATATATGTGTGTGTGTGTGTATATGTATGTATGTATATGTATATATAGTTTATATTTCATTTGTCTGTTCTTTCTATTAACTTGTAAATTATTATTATGTATTAAAAGGTAATTGTCTAACTTGGAACGGGGAATGTACTTTTGTTAGCTGTGCAAAGTTAACAAAACATGTATATATGATAAAATGTATAAATAAATAAATAATTATTGAAATTAGGCACCCAGTGTGTCCGCAATTAACACCCTATTTTCCCCACCCCAAAATATTTTTTTTACCTTTTTTTCTTTTCGATGGACTTTGAATTAGTCAATGGAATATTTAATGAAGTAATAGATAATGCCAAATCGTAGATCATAGTTTTATATTTTGAATTCTATATCACAAAAACGGTAATCGAAATATGGGCACTTTCCTCTACATTCGCAAATCGTTAATTTTTATAGTAAATAGAAAAGTATTTTTTGACAATCTGCCAATTATCGTATAGTAAAAAAACATAATACATTTTTTTCCTTTTCAGGAACAATATTAAAGACAGTTTATTAGAAACTAAAATGATACACTGTGAATTGTGTTCTTTGTTACAAATATTAAATTCAATATATTCCACGTCCATGTTATTTACACTGTGGATTTCTTATTGTACCGTTTTCACACAACTGTAAGCACTTTTTATAGAAGAACACAAGTTTTTTTTATGTTTACATTATTATTATAAATATTAAGTTATAATGGCTTCAAGCTCTAACGGTGGGTAATAATATCTTATTATGTTGCCAAATTTTAATCAAAAAATATTACACCTTTTTCTTTAAAACAAATTAGGCCCGTTGTTAACGATCGTTTTTGCAACGGGTATGTACCCGTTTTTGTACCGTACCGTTGGACAGTTTTAAACGGACTAGTATGAATAAACGGATTGTCAACAATGACTTCCGTTTTTCACCGACCCGTTTTTACGGTATTAAAACGGTCATTAACAAAGGTCTGAAAAACGGGTACACACTCCACCCCCGGTGGTGCCCGGGTAATCTCGGAAAACCCGGAAAAGTTGAAAACGGAAAAATTCGGTGATGCCTCGTAAAAACACAGACACTTTATACATTATAAATATCATGGATATGTCAGCAATAAATATGATGATTTTATATTCTTAGAACCCTGATTACATAGGTCTTACCTCAGTTAATGTGCTAGTTTCGGAAAATGTAAAAAAGTTAAAACAATAAGACAAAACATTATAAACCCTAAGCTAAACTACTATAATTTACAATATTTGAGTTTGTCCAAATGTTCATAGACAAAAGACTGGATTTCGTAATGAAACCAACTGGTCCAAGAAGAAGTTTAAAAATTGAAAAATTGTGTTCAGGCGTTGCCTAGTATGTGAAATAATTCAGTCAGATGAATCGCTTCACAACAATGAAGGTTTCAGCTCTTTAACTTCACTAAAATCAACAGATGGAAGAATTGAAGAAATATGGATGTTCAAACATAGGCAAAATGGTGAATGTTACACAGTGTGTAAAGTGGCCACTTAAACCAGCCAATGACGGGTCATAAGCCCTGTAAATGCCTTGACTTCCATATTCCATTATTTAAGGTATTCTCCATCCCTGTTGTAATTTGTTTACTATAATTTATATTTAAACTCCAGGAAAACATTAAATAATTATGGACTTACAATGCGGAAGTTAAATTGTATTTTTTTATTTGTTAAAAGACTATCAAACTAAGCCAAATTAAAAAAAATATACATTGTTATGTATCGTATTATCATCGCTTTGATTTTAAGTTTTGTTATTTTGAAATCGATCCGTCCGTGACATCATTGACTGTCGTCAATGAGTTGTCTTGACATTAAAAAAAACCGTGCGTATGAAAAAACGCTAAACATAGGAAATATGTCAAAACACGATTCCCAGAAACCGAAAATATGTCAAAACCTTAGAGTGATAACCTAATAGAGTCGCCCATATGGAGAAAAACCATTCTATGATTATTTATCATGAAGTTAGCTACATATTACAGCAATACAACGGGCCGGGGCGTATGTACTCGGGTTGAGAATTGCGAGCGCTAACCAAAACCGTCAATTACACATTTGTTAAACTAAAAAACAAACCAAAAATTTGGAGCCTTTTTTAAAAAAATATATATTTTCATGTTTTTTGTTTTTTTTTTTTTAAGAAATATTTGCGTTCTTATAATTTACGCAAATATTTAATTTTGAGGGCCATTTTCAACGAGTTGTAAATAACTCACTATTTGAAAATGGGAACCAAGTTGGGGTAGAGTGGGATTCGAACCACGGATCTTTGATCCGTGAGTCCGAGACACTTGCCACGGGACCACAACCCGATACAAGCTATAATTAATAATGAAAATAATGTGACCTCACTGGGGTTACCCGTGCCGAAGACACTTAACAATATACTTTTTTTAATTAATATTTTTTCATTTGAGAATAAACAAAGAAGACTAACTTAATAAACAGAAATAATTAACAAAATGTTCAGACAGTTTTAAATACGACATATTTATGTTTATACACCGCAAGACAAATAAATTTACGAGTTCTCAAAAAAAACTAAAATTGACATATAATGAATTATTCTTGATATTTAATTAGTTTTTTTTATATTGTTTGACATATGTGATGACTACTCGTTATTTCAAGGTTAAAATAAAAAATCTTACTCATGAATTGTACTTAGAAATTGCCATTATATATCAGGTATCAGATTACCCGAACCTTAGAGACCCATAACGGTTCATTTATGGTCGAGTGTTTGTGATGGAATAATAAAAGACATGTTATTTTTTAATTCATATTTAAGAAGTAGGTTCTTATCGCTTTATTTTAAATTAAAGTATTTTACATTTAAACATATTTATAACATTCAAAAATATTTAGTACTTAGTGAATTCACCTTTATTTTTTATAACATGTAAAATTCTATTATTTAGAGAAGCGTAAAGCGAATCTAAAATTTCTGATGTTATTTCTTCTTCCCAAACTTGAATTAAGTTTTTTTTTAATTCCTCAATGTTTTTTGATTTTTTTTTCCCGACTTTTTTTTTCATAATCGCCCATAAATTTTCTATCGGGTTCAAATCAGGGCTATTCCCGGGCCACGTCAACGATTTTAAGCCAATTTTCTCCTTGAATTCATTGATCTATAAAAAAACAATAAATTATTTATCATGTGGTCACAAAATGCATTTAAAAATATATATATTTGTACTCACAGTGCGGGCTCTATGGCACGGCGCAGAATCGTCCTGAAAAATTGGGTCCGCGGTATACTGCGTAATGTCCTCGATTGTTGGAATAATATGTTTTTTTAACACTTTTTTGTACTGAATGGCATTCATCGTACCCTGTACAAAATTTAGAGGTCCTAAACCGTATGCTGTCATGCACCCCCAAATCATCACGTAGGGTGAATGTTTAACGGTTCGAGTGACGCACGACGGATGATATCTTTCCCCACGTTTTCGTCGAACTATCTTTCTGCCGTCTGGACCAAAAAGGTTGAATTTTGATTCATCAGAGAAAAAAACATTTTGCCAATCCTCCAAGGTCCAATTCTGGTGCTCTTTCGCCCAATCCAGTCTAGCCTTCTTCATTTTGTCCGTGAGTAATGGTTTCTTTGCGGGACTCCGTGCTTGGAAACCATGCTCCAACAGCCGCCTGGACACTGTTTTTACTGAAAATGTTGATGTGCTGGTAGACTGCACCTCTGCGTGTATTTCAGGTGCCGTTAAAAATCGATCGCGCATAACAATTTTTTTTATTAAGCGATCATCTCGGGCAGATGTCACGCGCCTCCGTCCGCTTCCTTTTTTCCGTTCTATGGATCCAGTTTCTTGGATTTTTTTTAATAAAAACCTCACTGCACCTTCTGAATACCCAACTCGACGAGATATTTCACAATTAGATATGTTTTCTTGCGACAGTGTGATTATTTTGGATTTTATCGCAATCGACATTTGCTTTGCACTTTCCATGATTGTTGTGTTATGTTCACTCAAACGCGGGTAAAACAAGACTGTTGAGACATTTTAAAATGTAAATATTGTAGAAAGGTGACACATAGTGTCCTTAATTTATTAAACAAAAGAAAGAGGTATCGATAAAGGATTTCTTAGAAAAAGGGTTCAGTAAAGTCAAGGGGCGCGGTAGCAGGTAAACTCGTAATTTTTTTTGTCTTGCGGTGTAATTAATTTATGTACATTTATATTATTTATATTACAAAACGCACAATCAAATAACAAAAACCTAACCTAACAAACTATACACTTGTGGAGCAGTTGATTTAATATTGGTTTGGGCGAATAAGAATTGTTCTATCCAATAAAGCTTACGGGCTTCTCTAGAGAATTATTACTCTGAGGTTAAAAAAAACACATAATTATCAATTGATAGGCTATTCTAAACAGCTGTTCACTAGAACTTGTGAAGTGTTAAAGTAGTTCATTTTTATTAAAACGTATTTTTTCACAGATTTTCGAGAGATTTCGCCGTACAATTTAATACCATAATTTTTACCGCGTGTAAGAAAACATTTTTTATTTCCTATTCTATTTTATATTCCTTATTCTAGAAACCTAAAAACATAGATTATATTTTCAAAACGCTGTAGGTATTAATTATAAGGGATAATGTAAATTCTATTTTCTGTTTCAGGTTTTATTGGTTTGCAGAAATCCAACAGCAGAGTCAACTATCAATCATGCAAACACTCCATGCTGTCGTAGTATTGGTCGTCATGATGCTTTGTATCATTGGATTAACTGTTGTTTGCGAATTGTGCATATCAGAGGTAAATAATATAAGTCGTTTTTAATACATTTTATGTACACAAATCTTGTCAACTCAAATCACTGTACCTGGCGAAGTGTAAGCTGGTTCTCGATAGCGGGTATATTAAATTTTGTAAATGTCACAGCGCAAATAGATAACAAGGAAATGGAGTGAATAGGCTGACCTTTCTGTAGCTTTTTTCTTAATACTATGCTAAAGCGAAAAAACTCCACATATCTCCGTTTTTTTTGTCATAGTATTTTTTTTGTTTATTATTTATTATATTTTATATTTTGCGATGCGTTTTTGTATTGCCATTGTCTAACATAAAAAATATTTAATATATATTTTATATTTAGAAAATTTCAATATTATTTACTAATCTACATAAAATATGTATTGCTAGTTCTATTTTAGTATCTAAATTATTTTGTTTTTTTGTATCGAAAGTAAAATAAATAAATAACGCATTATTTATTTTATTAGTTGGTTAAAATAAATTCGCATTTACCAATAAGCCCGCTAATGTGCTTAAATTTAAATAAATAAAAGTTAAATTACTTCAAATATTTTTTTGTATCTATATTAATAAATGCATAAGTATTTTACAGGCTAAGAAATCTGCTTTAATTCTATTTAGAATTAACCACTATTCTTCAGACTGCACCGATCTGGTAAGCCCTCTAGCATTATACTGAATAAATTATTACAGTAACAATATATTTTATAAGCAAAGCCCAATATTATTTATAAAATGTATGACTACAAATTCAATAAATTTATTTACTTTCAAACAGTTTTCGCTGCGGTTTAATATTAATTTTGTGCATTTTCAATATTAAGAATATTTTTTTATTGAATTTATTCACAATATAAAAGTTTGCTTGTTATTCAACGTTTTTTGTAATACGGTACAGTGGCGGCGTAGCGTGGGTTGGCACCCGGGGCGGTTTTCAAATGAGCACCCCCAAAATAAACAACAAATACTGACTAAACGTGCTTACGTGATTATATTTTTCTTAAATATTCAATAACATGGTCAAAGTTTACTTTTATTCCCTTTCAATTGACAAAATAGAGAGATTGGATAGTCGCGCTTGGATCATAGTCGATGTTAAATACGATTTAATTAACTTTAGTTTTGAAAAGCTTCTTTCACATGAAGTCACCGAAACGCACATAGTTAGGAAGAATCTGAGACACAGCGCTAAATTCGGAACGGGCTCAGAATAGTCCCATTTTACAATGAATCTCAAACCTTACACCTGCGACTGACTGGACGGCCACACACGGTGGTGACAAAATATTTGAGGCGGCAACACTTGGTATGAAAAGTGGTTAATCAATGTTCAAGAAGAGGGAGATAGATGGCTATTTTGCAGTTCCTTAGTAAGTAGGCACTTGCAACCATAGAGATTGTGGCACGTCTGTGGAAGTAAACTGTACAGTTTCTTGTGCAGTTTGCAAACTGTCCCGTATAAAGCCAAAACTGTGTGGAATATAGTGTAGCGAGAGATTTTTTTGAAAAATATATGTAAATCAAAAAACGTAGTACTTTATATAATTGGTACACATATTATTTATATTTTTATGTATTCCATTGCTTTATATTTGTTTTATTATATATTATACTATATTATTTATGTTTAAGTAACATATATTCTTGGCACATATATTTACTTTATATTTGAATAATAACGATTTTTAATTTCTTACATTTGATTAGCAAGGCATTTATAATTAAGTAGTTTTAGTTTTTTTATGTTATTGTTTTATTAGTATAGGAATACGTATGCTCTAAAGATAGAAAATCTCCATCTTAGAACAGGCTGTGCCATGTTAGATGGAGACTATCATAAACAGAGAACACTCCGTTTTCATTTTACATTAATTGGTTTTATATAGATTCCCTGTTATTAAGTATGCATATTATTTTTTTTGCAATAAATTAAAAAATAAAATCAATAAATAAATATTGAATGGTTGGCGTGACGTTTGGCTGACCTGACAGTTTAAGTTTTTTTTATGTAAAAGTTTAAGTAGATATTGATATATTTAATGGTTTCAAAAGCATATTAAAAAATAACATATTTACGTTATTAGCTTTATTAGCAATTTCCTGCGTGTAAACATACTGCATTGACTTTCGATCGCGCTACAAAAATATACATATTTGTGTCTTATATGGATAATGAATGAAGAATTCGCTCGCCTCCCGCGCTCAACGCGCTCACCCCGCTTGTCAGCCGTGCTCGTGGTTGCGCGAGTATTTTTTTTGAGCTGCACTGTGGACGGTGTCACCCCTTGGTGATGGGCAGCCGGGGCGGACCGCCCCCACCGCCCCCCCTATACGCCGCCACTGATAAGGTATTCTTTAACATAAATATTTTTTCCAGATTAGACTCTTCATTTTGCAAATAACGGAACTACCCAAAGAAATTACTGCGGGCGGATTTTTTTCTGTTAACCAAAAACTGATGTCAACGGTACGTATCGATCTTTGAAAAAATCTGAATACAAAACAAACAATAAATTATTATGAGATTAACTGAATTTGTGATTTAGGAATTCGTTAATTTGTTTCCCTATTCTTAAGAATAAAACGTATGGACCGTAAAAAAAAGTGCGCCACTGTAGTCGAAATTAATTCATATGTAGGTACAATGCATTCGAATGCTTAATAAGCCTATTTTTTTATTAACTATTTTTTTTACATTGTAAACAAAAATAAACATCTAATATAAATAATGTGTCCTCCCTGGGGTTACCCGTACCGAGGACACTTAACAATACACTTTTTTATATTTTTTTACATGTGAGAATTGAGAATATATATGCAGAGAGAAATTACAAAATGATTATATTTAATTTCTGTAAACCTATATTACGATTGTTTTCAAACTATATTAGTAACGAAAAATGTTCAAAAAGGATTTAAAAAAATGTATAGTGGAGCTAGGTAGAAGTAAAATGGATTGTCTCATTCGCCCAAACCAATCAACTGAATCAACTGCTCTACAAATGTATAGCTTATGTTATGTTTTTGTTATTTCATTGTGCGTTTTGCAATATAAATAATATAGATGTACATAAATGAATTATAAACATAAATAAAACTGTAAGAACATTTTGTTAATTATCTTTGTTTATTAAGTCTTTTAAAGTCAAGGATCTTATAAAGTCTTCGTTTATTCGCAAATGTAAAAATATTTTTAAAAAAAAGTATATTCTTAAGTGTCCTCGGCACGGGTAACCCCAGTGAGGTCCCTTTATTTTTATTATTAATCATAGTTTATAATGGAAAAAAATATGAATAAATAAATAAACAAAACAATTTAATTTTTTAAAATAAAAACAATAATAATCAAAATATTATTTATATTTTAAGACTATGTTAATGTGCTAGTGCCTGTAGGTGAACCAAGTTAACACAAGATATTTTCTTGTGTAAGCACGCACATTTAAATGACTTATTCGAATTTTTTTTACGCACACTGTAAGCTAAGGTTTATTAAAGATTTGAATGAACTTTACCTCGTTTATTTATACTTTAAACTGCGTTGCACGTGCCGAGACTCAGACGTATTTTTTTGCATTAACAAGATGAAAACAGACTGCTTCCTGAAGTATGGAACAAGAATTGGTGTGGATTTCGGGTTTCCTAAGGTGAAATTGACTGAAACTCGATACAGCCTTTTCTACAAAGGTCTGGCGTTTAACGAGTTACCAGAAGTTCTCAGGGAAGCAAAAAGCGTCTCCAATTATCGATCCAAATTCTTCGTAGTGTTATACCTGTAAGAAAATTTACGTAATATTATAAATTTCCAAGCTAAATAAATAAATACAATAAAAAGTACGACTAGTACAATGGTTTACACGACACGAAATTAGACTTATTTTAAAGAATTATCGTTTAGGTTTACATCAAAATCAGTTTTTATCAGTTCGACTTAACACCTATCTTACCTACATTGTTTTAGAAATAATTAAAAAAAATATGCTCATATTTAATTTTCAAAGTTTTCAGTCTATGACGCTTCAGAATTTTAGTAATTTACCGATCACGTATGTGTTTGACGCTTGGAAAAAAAATGTAATTAAAAATAATTAAGTTAATCAGTACAAAAATGCACTAATATTAAATCTATCAAATCAAAATCTAATGACATGTTAATATATTTTTTTTATTTTAGATATTTGGATCAACTGCTACATTTCTAGTGATTTTAATTCAGTTTGATTTAGCATCGAAAACCTAATAAAGTCCTCATTTTTCAAGTACCTACCTACACTTAAAACGCAACTCTTGTGTAGTATCTGCGGTAACTGTATTTGGTATGTTGATATATTATGTATAATTCTTTAAATCATTCTTCATTCTTTCTTTTTTTATTATATACATGTACCCGTACCCACATACATAAACATATATTTATTTATTTAAAACTTCAAGTTCAAAAAAATTAATACTTTGGCGGACTTATTGCTCAAAGCAATATCTTCTAGCTAACCAAAATACAGACTGGTCAAAAAAAATATTGGTTTTATTTTGTTGACTACATTCTTAATCCATATTGGTCGGAGGGAGTCAGAGAATTTGTTGTCCGATGTAGAAGGACGTAAGCTGGTTGCTTGTTTTACTAGTAATTACTTGGGATTTAGGATATAGAGATTTTGGTATTATTTATGTTTTCTCTGGATATTCATTGTTTACCTTTAAGACTGAAAAAGCACACATTATGATAAAACTATAAATACTTTTAAATATCATTATAAAATACATAATTTACTGCCTTAGAACGGGGAAGCTATCCCTAGTTAGGCAGTTTAGATGAACCAACAGCAAAAATAAAAAATATGTCTGTTTACTTTTACTACTGAATTAATTTGTTGTATAAATAATTACTTATATATTGCTGTAATAAATATGTAAAATAATAAAAATAAAAAAAAATTTAAAAATTATTTTCATTTTCTTTATTTATTTAAAAAAAATATTTTTACTAAGGAAGATTCATACATGAACAGAAAATATAAAAAAATAATAAAGAAACCCACTTAACTTAGCAGGTTTCCTTTTATTCCTTTACAAAGAAAAAAGTTGAAGAAATTATATAAATTTAAAAAGTAATATAAACATTATAAAGAACTTAAGGATAAGCATACGTATTTTTCACACAAAATATAAGTACAAAAAAATAAATAGTAAAATGTTAACATCAAATAATAATCTATATAAAGCCTCGTTGCATATTAGCCATTGAGTCTTTTTTTTTTCTAAAATGTTTTGTCAACATTTTCTTTTCAGATCTACTTAGAAATCTTATTGAACATTTTATGGATTGTATAATGAAGTATTCTTTGGCTATACTCGTTTAAAAACCTCGGTACTGACAAGCCTTTACGTTGTGCTAGCCTTGTATTATGTGTATACCCTTTTTTGTAGGTACTGTCGGTACCTAAACTAACGGATACCTAAAACAATTATGCACCAAAACGAAATATACTATTTATTTATCGTTTATAGTTTTGGTGAATATTTATCATCATTTTCATAACTGCGCATTATTTTTAAACCAATTTTAAAAAAGAGGAATTACCCTTCAAGTCTTTATTTTAAAGACGCGTCAGCAAGTAGGAAAAAGAAGATATGGAAGGAAGCTATGAAAAATACACCACAACACCCAGACCAATCAAGAAAAAATATGTCTCGTTTCTTTTTCTTGCGTTGCAAGTTAGCCTGCAAAATTCTTGCTAACTAGCAGTCTGCTAGTTAGCAGGAAACGAACCCGCGACACAGTTGGCTTTCTAACAACTGCGCCACGTCGCCTGTTTATGAGTATAAACTTTCAATATAAAAATCAAACACTGATTTGAATCTACTGAACACTTTATTTTATTTTTACAAATATAAAAACAAAAATTTATGTGACAATCGTTTCGCCTCGTTAGAGCATTTATTTGTTTTTTTAATAGTGGTGTATAGGGTACTACATTGTCACTTCAATCGCAACGTATCTAGTTCATTTTTGTTACATGAAAGGTAAGGTGATCAGTCTTATACTTCAGGTGCCAGTCCAGCAACATTAAAATATTGAAGTGTAGAACCACTTCTAATATAAAAATTTCACGTCGGCCTTGCCAGGAATCTAACCCAGGAACTCAAGAATGGTAGGCGAACGCGCCGACCACTACACAACAAAGTGGACTTGTCTTCACTCGATTTCCTCTTTCAGGATTTTAACCTGAGATTATCCATCCAGTCAAAAACGCTCGTTCAGGGTTTTGGTTTTTTTTTTACACTCAGAACTGTATTCTATATCCGCCCGGACATAGAATTAATTTCCTTAGTGGGAGGGATTTGAGTGGGAAACTCCTTGATGATTTTCCGAATGTTTGAGTTTACTGTTTACCATATTGATGTGCTATATACGTATATGTATTTTGGATCATTTTTTGTGTTTTTGATCCTATATTTGTGGTGATATACTCATGTGTCTGTGTCAATTAATAATTGAAGCCTTCCCACAATTAATGATATATCTTACATTTGGGCTGTAGTGAGTTGTGAATGCAGTAACTATCTACATCACACTATCCATATTTCCAATTTAAAAAATATATTTAGCAATCCTGAATAATAATAATTTGAATTTTTCTTTGACTTTCCTGCATTAGTGATCTTTGTAAATTCAAAATGGGTGAAAATCTTAGTGATTTACGTCGTGACATAAATCATGAATGCATGGAATTTAACTATTTTTTCTTATATCTTTAAAAATGTTCATGATTGTTCTGTTTTTCTACCACTATTATTTTGTTGGGAGTATTTTATTTTTATTGTATTTTAAATGTAAATGTAGTAAAGTATATTATTAAGACTAAGTTAATGTTTTATTTGATTATCTCAAAACAACAAATTGTGCGAAGGCTTCAATTGCTCATCCCATCTCAACACAGGACTTTTAGTGCTATGGAGTTGGAACTTATGTCTCAAATAATATGCAATAAACTAATGTATGTAAACAAATAAATAGATCACTATTTACTAGCCCTGTTTTTTTGTAAAGATTATTTTGAACTATTAAACTTCTTTGTTATAATAAATTTCATACAAACAACATTACGGTGAATTTAGAGCTTGTTTTGAAATAACTAACGAATGTTTCTGGTTTTTTATGCTTTTGTCGTTGTTAAACATTATTTTTACTATAAAATTAATATCCTAGCATTTTTATTCAAATTATTTTTGTACACCCACGTCTTGTTCGGGTTTCGGGTAAATGTATAATGTATACAAAGTATCCATTAAGTTAGTAACTGCATTGCCTATCAACCTACATACAATCAAGACCAATCAATTTGACTGAAAACCTAACGATTTGTGTCAAGAGTGGAGATACAATCTTCAATACTGCGCAGGACCAAAACCGGGATTTTCAATTTAAAAAAAATAATGAATTTGAAAACAATTTTAAGATTATTTATTTATTTTCAAAGTTGTGTTTGACATAATTCTACCCTATATTATTAAGTGAATCGGCATTAAATTTGTGGAATAACATAGTTAAATTAATAATCAACAAAACACTTTGTTTTTGACCACTTGAGTTTATTTCAATGCACTACTTGTTTTCGAAAGGCACAGTTCCTTCTAAATTTCTAAGTTAAATATCTAGGTACTGACAGCGGTGGGAGGAGGTAATAAACGGGGGGTTTAAATAACGGGAATATTGTAAGTAATGACGAGGGATTTTTAAATATAATATTATTAATTAATGAGAATTTTTTTTTTTTTTATTATAAAATGTCACCGAATTTGCCTAGTGGTTAAAAGAGACAAGTATTTATACAGCAAAGTCCAAGGTTGTATAAGGCATTTTTTAGTGACACTGAAAAATTTCAATAAAATCATCATCAACTATAATATACAATCAATAAAAAAAGTTTTTAAAAATTAGAAGAGATTTAAGTTTAAATTAAGTACTGGTTGTATTTTATTAAATATTTGTTTTTAAATTATCTGTCTCACTGGGTTAACCTGATTAACAACATTGAAATTATAAAATGTTGACATAAATCACAAATGTTTGATGAATGCTACATATAAAAATATTTAATGAAAAATATCTTAGTTTGACGTAGCGTAGGCTGGTTAACACAGTAGGAGTGGTATTCTAAACCGCTCTCGCGGCCGTAGAAAACACTTTATTCCGTGTGTTGAATGTAAATTCACGAGATAAATGGTTTAACAAGCTTCCCGCCTAAGTAAAGGGATCCATCAGTCTGGAGCAAAGAAGCAGACGATTAAAGGACGTCCTCATAAACAATCAAGAATTCGAAGTGTAAAACTGTTTTCAACTATTATTTCTCCTTTAAAAAGAAAGGTTTCATTGTTTTCAAATTAGTCGTATTGTTTTTTTTTTTTTTTAGAAACGCGACGATAAAACTTGCCAATAACGATATTCCTAAATCCGGCTCTGTGATATCTGATATCATATTATTTTACTAACGAAAGCAAACACATTATCACATAACCTAAAAGGTTTAATTAAAAGGTAGCATTTTAATTGACATGCCCGTGGTACCTATGAAATAGAGATGCCCATGACCAATTGATAAAATAGGAATCCGATTAAAATCATTTAGTTATGAGAATAACCATTTAAATGTTCATAAATTTAACGTTTTTTGTTTTTGTATAATTAGAGAACCTTTTCATGTGTCAGTTTTCAAAAATGTTAGTTTAGGCAGATAATTTTATGAATAAAACAACAACAGTAAAAACCCAAAAAACAACACAATATAACACTATAAATATGACTTGGCTATGGTTAAAAACAAATAAAAATATATTATGATATATTTTGAGGATTTTCAACATTGTAGCTAGATTTGAAACCGGTAGACATAATTTATTGACTCAGCAGTAAAAGCAAAGTTCATTTACAATAGTTTTTACATTTTTGCATTAAGAGGACATGCGGTATAATTTACTTTACTCAAACGTATTCTTATATTTTCTCCCTGGATAGTGGCACTAGAGCAATGGTTTATTTACATACTATAGAAAATTACTATTTTCGTATTTTTTTGTTTTTGTTTTTTGATAATTTTTTTCTTATGGGAGCTAGAACTTCATTCTTATAATTAAAAAAAAAAAACAAAATCCGTTAAGTTTTGCGCAGAAAATGGGAAAACAAAACCTTCAATTTTGTCGATTTTAGCTAGGCAAGACCAGTCCGACGCCGACGTACAGTTGTCTTTTTCGCACAATTTTGGGGAGGTGTCTGCGAGAGGGTGACAGAAAAACTATGTATATATACGCATTCTTTAAACTTCGCTACCACCACATTTCCTCTTAACATTTATTAAGTACAGAGGCACAGTTTATAGTGACATAACCAGGAACGACCCATGCCTGTGAACTTATCCCGACTCGCTAGAAAATCCGCGTTGAGTTGGGGTGCTCGTAGAGCATTCATAAACATGCATCAAACATTGATTAATTCATTTTCAAATAATTTGTTGAATTTATTTTAAGTCGGTGATGATAAAATACTTGTTCTTTCATTTACCTTTTTTGGTGCGCAGTATTAGTTTTATTTTGACTTATTTTAATTTTACAGGGTATTTGAAAAAAAAAAACTGCTAATTTAGACGAAAGCTCTTTGATATCGAAATTTCTGCTGGTATCTATTTTATTTCAGAATTTTTTTTTACTACAAAAAAATATTTATTTATTCATTTATTGCACACAGTACACAATTATATTTTTTTATGTCCCGACTTGTTAGAAAATTCCGTGTTAAGTCAGCACTCTTCTATGTGTAAATCAAAACATTTATAAACACATTAAACAATATACAAAATAATAATAAAAAAAACTATAAATAATAAAAATTTATACATGTCAAGAAATGGAATGCAGAAAAGTTATTTAATAATACATGGCAATATTTAATAAATAATTTATAGTAATTTTATAATTCAATTCAGTAATTAATTGATAGTAAAAATAAATACAAACTAATTCAATAAAGTAATAATAGTAAGACATCTATATGGTAGAATATGTAATTTAATAAACATGATAATTAATAATTTTATGCTTCTATTTGCAATAGTTAAAATATATATTCACAAATTATTAAGCATCACTATTAAGTTTATTCAAAGATGATATACAGCATCGATATTATATATTTATTCCCGAAGCGATCTTAGTGGTCTCTACCCCCGATAAAATCCAAAAGGGGATCTTCATCTTAAATAGAGACGTTGTTTTGGATAACTTAGTATGTTTATACAAGACGTTGAACACTCTTGGAGCCATAATTGAAGTGTCTCCGAGCAAACATCGAACGTGTTCTCGGAATGAGTAACTTCAGCCCTACGGGAAATGGGATACAAAAAATATTTTCTTGCGCGGGGTAAAAAATAAAGCATTAAATTGTAGTGCAAAGTTTCTTGAAAATGTACGGAAAAAATAATAAAAAATATTTTAATAAAAACGCACAACTTTGAATGACGTCACTGGTTCATGTAAATCAACCTATGATCTGAGTGCTATGGAAAATTTCCGGTCTGCTTGTCGCTTCTGGACCAATGGGAAGATCTGAATGAGAATAAGCGGAAACGAACCTCTGACGTAACACGCGGAGTTATTTCAGAAATACAAAACTCTAAATAATCGTAGCGCTGATAATACGATATATAAAAATAAAAAAATAAAAAATTAACTTAGTTTAATAGTCTATTAACAAATAAAAAAATTTTAAAAAACCACTGAACTTCCTTATTAAGTAATTTAGGTTATGCGAAAACCTCGTACGGGCATTCTGTTGGGACCTCCTTCCGTAGTCGCCTGACCAGAAAGTTGTCAATACTTTCTTGATACAAATTTAAATAATGGTTCAGATGGGTATGTATAATACATAATATTTTTACATAATATACTTACCGTTTGTACCTCTAATGCTCTAATGGAACAAGATTCTCGTGTTCAGAAACAAATGGATAAGGTCGTTTGTTAAAAAAAATATTTTTTAAATTAGAAATCTAGACTCGACCGTTAGCAGGTGTGAATTTCGTTGAATCACTGTGTTCTAATTTATTGTTATACGTAGAGCTTAACATATGTTGTAAAATAATAATTAGTATTAGTTATATGAGCAGCCCATTGCAAGGTGGAGTAAACAAAATGACAAAATGGTCAAAATGTTGTACTCAAAGTTTTACATTTATTAACTTTTTGCCAATATATTTTTTGTTATTTTTAATTGGCATCGATGTTTTGTACATAACCGGGATTTTTTTTAGATTATACTGATCACAGGAGTGTAGGTAATATAAGCAGTGAGTTTACTTCATCTTTAAAACAGCAGTTAGTTGACTTCACCGGAAATGGGCGCATGTGTATGGAATGATTAGAAGGACGTAGGTATTTGATAATAACTATTTTTCAAAAAATAATTATCTAATTTTTCTCGTCATTGAAATAACCGAATCGTTTTACTAAAAACTCACTATTCGCATCACTAATACCCCGGTAGGTACACGAACGACTACTTCAATCTTGAAAAGGGCCCACTTCATTTGCATGTCAATCATTCCACACTCTACGCAGCACCAATTAATTTTAGCGTTTTCCTCACACACGATAACATCGGAAATCCATAATCAAATTAATATTTCATTTATATTCATAATACGTGGTAAGTTAATCAAAATGGTGAAAAAATCTCGTAGCTGCCGACCGAAACGCAAAAAAACGAAATTACTTAATAATTGTAAATATGCGATTGAAAAACAGAAATTGTTAACATAAAAATACAGAAGCAATATTCATTCTACTACTCGTTGCTGCCTGAAAGAAAAATATTAAGGAATATATTTATTTATTTATTTATTTATTAACGGACATTGTCCATGTATACAATTTATAAGGTTTAAATATTACAATAAAAGAGTAGTTTAAAAAATTTAAAGAAAAAAGAAAGAAGCATTGACAAACATAAGGGACATCGAGACAAGATCTGGACTATTTATTTAGTGCTCGTTTAAATCGTTGTAAACTTAAACCAAAAAAGTCCAGATCCTGTCTTGAGTTAACAATACGACAAAGGCGGGTCATTGGAGAATTTAGGCCATAGTTTGTTCTATGCTGATCGACGAACAGTACTTCATTGTTTCTCAATCTACGAGTCGGAATATTGAATTTTACTTGTCCCAGTAATGATGGAACATCGATTATACCATTTAGTATGCCGAACATATATATGGAGTCAATATTAGTTCTACGTTTTTGTAGACTAGAAATATTTAACATTGACTCTATTTCAGCATAAGAATAATTATCTCTCTCTAGTCCAAGCATCCACGCTATTTTTCGAAGCAAACGATGTTGGACTGATTCAATGTGATTTATGCGATTGACATAGAATGGAATTTAGTGCTGTAAACCAAAATGGAGTGCGAAGGAAACGATTTAATCGTGAATTAGAGGCAACTGTATGGCGAACCCAGTATTGTAAATTTATAATAATAGGGTGATTACAATACAATAGTTTGGTCATGTCTACAGAATGAATAATGATCGTACCCCTAGTAAAATTCTTAATGCCACTTCGGCAGCCAGACCAAAAGTGACTTGATAATGTAAAAAGTGGCATGAGAGCAATTGGTCTGACGAACTGAAGAAGAGCCGTAAGGCAGGGAGGAATGGAGACATATTCTGAATGAGGCCAGGGCCCACAACGGGCTCTAGTACCACTGATGATAATAATGATAACTCGTTGCTGTCAGCTCATCTTATAATCGTAAATACAAACTATGCGATCAACAATATTAAGAAATTTGTAGTGTTTAGCAATGAATAAAGATATCTGAGAAGCATAACGATTAACCCAGATTTCAATTCAAACAATACGCGACTTCCATCATTGCAAATTGGAACACAAGTTGGATCAACAAGTTGCATCCTACCTAAATATTATACATGTTGCAGGTGAAATCAGCTCTTCAAAATATAACTGAAAATCTCAGAAACTTGGTTTTTAACGAATATAACTTACAGAACTCATATTTTATCGTGTCGGAGAGTCTCAAGCTCGATTACCTGCAGGCATATTCTGTCACAATTTCGTTTCGTAAGTTCGTTCGTTCGTCATATATCCATCTCATTCTAACGCAATCAAAACCATATTTCGCTCTCGTTCCCTCTCAAACGAAACTAATTAGTTGCAGCATAAGGCCACCAAAGCATATGAATATTAAGTTTATGAATAATAACGAATATTAAAAAAATATATTACAGAAATCCACCAAGGGCCAATTCCACCACTAAAAGTAAAGTTTTATAGCTTTTTAAATATGAAACACCTCCAACAAGTTGTTTAATTTAAGTATTTTTTTACTATTTGAAAGTTAAAGAATTTGACTCTACTGCTTTTATTGCCCCTTTCACTGAGTTTAGCGAATTGCATTGAAGGCTTATGTCAGATATTGCTATTTTTCCTTGTGACCACATTGCAATTACAGGAATGGAAGCAAAAACAGCGTTCATTTACTTGTAATAAATTAACTTTAAAAAATCTATTTTAAGATTTTAATTTTCATTAATTTGAAAAATTACTTAAATCCGACGCCCTGCATAAAATTCACCATAAGATTATTTTCATAATCAAAGAAATATTACAGAGAATTTTTGAAATCTTTGAAAACAATATTTAACGTCCACCCTGCCAGGATTCGAACCTAAAACCCGGAGCATGGTAGATGAACGCGCCAACTACAGGGTGGACTTATCTCCATTCGATTTCATTTTGCAGGAAATTTAACCAAAATTATCCAATTGGACAAGCCCGTCTAAGGGTTCTGGCTCCTGAACGAAGAGACATGATGCCGAAAAATCTAATCATTTTCTAAGGATGATATGTAATAGTTTATTTAGTGCATGTTCTTATTAAAATGCATGTCGTGTTGATTTATATGTTTGTGCAACAACTATGGTAAAGGTGTCTAGTAGGTTTTCCATTTTGGTTTAATTAGTGTCCCGACGGAGAGACGGGTACGTCTTGAAACCGGTAGACATTGAAAAGTCGGTAAGTGGCTATACAAATATTTAATAACATTTCGTAAAGTTTTTGACCACAAAGTTAATGCTTTAAATATTAATAAGAGTTTATTTAGATATTAGGAGGAAACGCGGCCTGACTTTTTTTCATAACAAATCGAATCCCCGTATTTTCTCCCTGGATTATGGCACTAGTGCAGTGATTTTTTTACACACTATAGATATTTTTTTTAAATAAAATAAATATTAGCGTTCTTATAATTTACCCAAATATTTCAATTTTGGTGGCCATTTTCAACGAGTTGTAAATAACTCACTATTAAAAAATGGAAATCAAGTTGGGGTAGAGTGGGGTTTGAACCTCGGACCTCTGGACCGTGAGTCCGCAACACTAGCCACGAGACCACAACCCGATTCAAATTTTTATCATTGGCGTGTCTTTGACGTTTCGTTTTTTTTATCAATTATTTGTTATAGGAGCTAGGACCATCCGAAAACCCATAAAAGCGCCCAGTTTTATCTGTTGTCTATGGACGTACTGCATACATATACGAAATACAAATTTTGAAAAACAGGATAAACACCGACACAAAAAAATTCATTCTAAGATTCGTTCTAAAAAAACAAAATCGGTTCAGTTTTGGGGTATGGAAAACGGGACAACGAAACCTCGATTTTAGTTAGGCATAATCAGTTGGGCGTACATTTGTTTTTTTCAAACAATCTTTTTCGCACAATATCGGAAAGGCGTCTTTGAGGGAGTGAAAGAAAAACTAAGTTCAAATACCTATTAATCAAATGTCTCTGTCACCGCATTTCCTCGTAAGGACATTAATCACCGAAATAGATCATTTCAGTCTATTTTATTAATTAACTTTACGCATTGGCTACCTATACGACTAATTTCCTCATCATAAACCCTTTATTTCTAAGTTCTGAAGTAATGTTTAATAATTTGCCTCGCGCTAGTTTGATACCAAGTCAAATACCTCAAGGGCTCATCTCTAACTTACCAGAATACTACATAAAACAAATACAGGCGTCCTACGCTCTCGTAACAAGTAACAAGATCGCTCATACATTTATCCTCCTATCGATGTTTATTCATATTGAACCCACAAATTAATTACAGAATTAATATGCCGTTTACACGGGGCGGAGCAATGGAATACTTCACTACCTATAATAATAACGTTGTTCTTGATGGAAAAGCGTGTTTATCAAGATTATTTCAGCCAAAGAAGCATTCGCGATAAATTAACAACACATCGTATATTACATTTTGGAAAAGTTTTTTAACTGTAAACGTGTAATTATTATTTTTTTAAATTTTGTTTCCCAAACTGGATATTAAACATTTTTTTATAAAAGAATAATTGACACATTTCTGGTCACGCAGCTACAAGATGAGATCTTAGCAGAATGGATTTTACATCTACAAGGCCTAAAACGCATAAGACTTTTGTTCGAAGAAATTTTTCTTTCGTGGCCCCAAGAATCATGTTATATCCTGGATGAAAATATTACAGTAAGTTCTCCAAAACAAAATCCATGTTCAGGAGAAATATTGCAGGAGACTGCTGCGAGACATTGTTTATTAATAATTGTAATACACAAATGTATTCATTAATAATTAATTAATTTATTAATTCTGGTGTTGATATAAAATTGATATTTATATTACAATTTTTATCTTTGTATTTTAAAAAAAATACATTTTATGCATGATTCCACTTTTCGTTATGTTGTATCCGAACTCAAGACAGGGCTTATAGTCTCATGGAGTTAGGGATACGTTACTTTTTTATGTAATATAAAAATGTAATTTTGAAATTAAAATATATCTTATTCAAATATGAAATTATAATACTCTTCCCAATAAACTAAAAACTATTAAATCACTAAATAAATTCAAAGTAATTTGTAGTACTGTATTATTATCTTCTGTTTTTCTCTTTATTTCGTTTTTTTTATATTTATTTTACTCTCATGTATATTTAAATTACATAACTTTAAATCAATAAATAACTCTAACAGTGTAACTCTCCGAGCACGAGATCTAGTTTCTTTTTTGGATAGTTACAGATTTAAGATTAACTAAATATATAAAAGCAGTAATAGAAAAAAAAACATTTATTATTTAATGTAACTGTTTTCATTGATAAAATATACATTTATAAATATTTACAGTAAGATGCTAATGCATGCTAATACATACTAGAATTTAATATTACAACGAAAATTGATAATTATTTATGTTTTAATTCAATTCATTCGATTAAGTTGTTTGAAAAATAAATATTTTTTTAGAAAATCTGAAACAGTAGCGACAATAAAAGATCGCTACGAAAGTTATACAAGTTTAATATGCCCGTAGTTTTTTTTCAATTAAAACTTAATTTATGGCGACATGCATCTGTTACAATTTTCAGCAAAATTTAGAAATAAATTGAATAATTTCCTTTAAAAACACAATGGTGATGTCGATCGGGTATGTACTAGTATCTACATTATTTATCCGTACTTAAAATGAGTATTTATTGTACTTTAAAATTACAGAAAGCTGTTTTTGATAATAGGTAAGTAGATGCCTAAAATACCCCGTCCGCGAAAAAAAAACATAAAAATCGATCTTTATTTGATCATCTTTCTGCTATGTCATGGCAAAAATATGAAATAATTTAAAATTTAACATACGAGGTATTACGTTTAAAACGATGTAATTTCTACACGTGAGGCAGGTAAGAACACAGGCAGATACTACGAAACATAACATTAAATCGTAATGAGGTATGTAAACTTTATATTTTTTAATTAAATTACGTAATGAGAGTCCCTTCACTATATTTAACGATCACAATAATCGTTAGATTCTAATTATTTGAGTTGGTTTCTCTGCCGACATTAAAATTAATAAGGCAGAGATCGCTGGGGTTTTACTCAGAAAAGTTGTTATGCCATACGCACCTACATAATGTAGGTACAAAAGGAATATTATGAGGAAATTTCTTACTTAAATTTTTAGTACTTTGTGATAAGGGGGCTGTTAAAATACTAATACTAATTGAGCTTTTTTGTTTTCAGATAAAACATATATATAAAGAGTAACTCAATATTCTGCCATTTCTTTTTGTATTTATTTAAACCACTTAAATAAATGCCTAATTTGTACCTAATAGTCATAGCCACTAATTAGGTAGGTAGGGATTACTTTGGAAGAAAAAATCTTAAAACCCTTCATTTAGCAACCATTTGAGCATTTTTTCCATTATGCACGTCTCCTTCGTCACACCGATAGTGTTTAATATTAGAAGAGCGAATTAGGCCTCTCAATGACAAAATCTTTTTTCACGAGAGGGGTTTAGGGCTGGATTTTTCGTGGCGAGATGGATTTGAGTTGGAAACTCCTTGATAATTTTTCAATTATTTGAGTCAGTTAATCAAATGTTTATTATTGTTTGTACTTTTTACATGCGTTGACGTAAAATGTATTATTTTTTAATGATGCTTATGTTTACAATGTATATTATTATTGTTGTGCTACGAGTATATTGTTTAAGTATATTATTCGTCCCAACTTAATACAAGACTTTAGTTCCATGGAGCTGGAATTTGTGCCCAAATAAATGTAAATAAAATTATTATGTGAATAAATAAATAAAAGGCTTAAGCCGATTAACGATGAAATAACCCCATGCATTAATAAATAATAGCTACGTACCAACAACTGCATATAGTAACAACTATAATGTCATCAAATCAAAGGAATAACACACTTTGCTTTACACTACTTTAAAGGTTTTGAGCTAAATTTGAAAGGCTTGTCAGCAGCTGGGAAAGCGAGGATATGGAAGGAAGTTCTGAAAAATTCACCACAATACCCTGGCCAATTGAGAAAAAAGAGCGAAAAAGCATTAAATAAGTCAGATATATATTACGACGAAAATGGAGAGGATTTCTGAGAAGGGAATCTGTGAGGTACCGGGTTCGATTCCTGGCAAAATCGACATGCAATATTGGTTTAAAGGTGGTTTTTCATTGCAATATTTCACTTTCCCCGGGCTTGCATACTAAGCGTAAGACGAATGAGAAATGAAAATGAAAAAATTATCTAGATTCACTGCATTTTTTTAATGGATTTATGGATTTTAATATGAAATATATCAATTTCGGTGACATTTTCTTTTAGTTAACCATTTTGAAAAATGGGAAACAAGTTGTTATAAAAAGGGGTTCAAATGTGACCTCCGGAACCAGAATCCACGCCCTTATGATGATCAGCAAATCTAGTGTTACAATTTTAAAAAATAAAAATATACATACACATATTTAGGATCTGGTACTATTCATCGTTTAGTATTTGCCTCTGGGTACATTAAAACACTGACCAAACACAATGAATCTGTTCTCATCATTAGTACCACTTGACATTTTGACCTCAGCCAACAATCCTGGCCGCTATAATTAATAATAGAGAATAACAGTACCTACATAATAGCTCAGTGTATTATTATAATAATTCAAAATAATATGTTGTTTGTTTTACTAGACTACAGCCTTAAGAACGAAGTACACCTGGTTATGTTTATGTTTATTGTATGAATAAAATACATGTGACTACAATTTGTCAAATCTTATTTCTAACACGCACTTTTCTATAAAATCGGTGGGTACCTACTTTTAACACGTTCATTCGCGGCACAAAGCATAAGTAAGTCGCATAGGGTCTCTTCACACAATGTTCGTCACTCGAGATCCGTCAAATTTTACTACGAGAGTTTTGAATTATGCTAGATCGAATATATCGCTTAAACTCGAATCGATAAAACTGCACATCTACAGATAAAAGGTACTGTTTACTACATATAAAAAACAATGTCTTATTTTTATGTACTTGTGACGGACTCGCACATTTCTGTGTAAAAACTTACAGTCATCAACCACATGTTTTATTTTGCTGAATAGCATTCACCTTTCTGCCTATGTTTGAACATCCTTATTTCTTCTATTTGTTGATTTTTATGGATCAAAGAGCTATCAACATTTCTTTTTTGAGGTATGACTATTTTATCGGATCTGAAACTCATAACCTATTAAAAAAAAACGAATACGATTTATTTTCTTTGGAAGATTGGGAGTAGGTAGGTGCGTAGAAAGCAATCCAAGGGAGAAAGAAAATGATTTACTTACTTTTAAAAAATACATTAATTTAAATACGTTGCAAAAAAAACTCAAGTTTTGTCACCAAAACAAGCCAGAGAAGTATCATAAACCGGTTTCTTAAATTAAAATAAACACGGCGTGTATAATGTGTACCCTAGGCAATGAGAGTATTTTTTTGAAAATTCCGTGAATTTTATTAGAGAGTACCTAACAAATTAATTATACTACGCAGGTACTTCCGTAAACATTACATGACCGTAAATTTTTACACTTAATAGCTTACAAAATCAAGGGTGGCAGTTATTCAAACGCACGCATGCGCGGGAAAATTTGGGGCTGTTAACAATATTGGGGTAAAGTTTCGCACGAATTTGGCGTCTAATAACCGACAGCTGTGGCTTTACGCAGTGCTACTCGTTGTGCGATCTCTGTATTTAAACAAGTCGCTGTAAAATACTTCAAGATTAATTTCTCCAAGTACAACGGTGGTATGTCGGCATTAGCGAAGGTAAAATTACACTACTCACCTGTCATCGTTATTTTCCTTTGTTAGGGGTTAGATTCCGGTACTCCGATGAGATTCTCAGTGGATTCCAGCTCGAAATTCGCTATTTCAAAAAGCAAAATGTGTTCTTTGGTATTAGCATAGGAATCTTGTCGATAGCCTTGATTATACTATGTATCTTCACTGTCGGTAACCTGTTCTCAGTTATTATATAAATCTGGTGCTAAATAGTCGTGTTTTAGACAAAAATATAAATTAAAATGTCCCAACTATCATTTGCTTCAAAAGAAAAGGTAAAATAATTCATTTTTTCTCCTATTCATTTCATTTATGACAACATTGCTGATAGAAATTTTAGTATAAAAAAATCCAGTTTTACTCGAATTTAAACAGTAAATTTGTCTTCATCATCCATATCCATACTTATACATAAGTTAAGTAAGCCGTGAGCTAAACATTGCATTTTTTAAATGTAAATTAATGTATTTGCTCACCTACAAAATGGAATGATGTTTTTGTGCTGTTTCAATCGTATAAAAATTGTTACTTTTTCACAAATAAACAATCTCATTAAATTATCTTATTGATTTAAATATTATATCAAGCTGCCTCGCCAGGGAAGTTATTGCTTTATTCAGAGATTCTAAGGTTTAATTCTTTGGCCAATAGATGGTGATGAAAGGTATATTTGAATATCCTAAAACAACTAACAGGATGCCAACTCTCATCAAAAAATATTCTTATATTTAGTTTTAAGCAAGTAACGTAAAGCTAATATGGTTAAATTTATTTCAATGGAAGTTAATTGTTAACGGATTTTTACATATCCAAAACAAATCTATGCTGTCTTTAAGGTTATTAAGACTGCACATTAAACCAGCTCTTGAGGTAGCTTATTTAATCCATCAACAACGTGGTTCTCTTTAGCCTGAGATGGTGGCGTCGAAGTCGAGTATCCTATTTCAGTTTGAAAATTAAAATTCGGGCTACTACGGACTACTACTGTTGATTACTTAATACATCTTTATTGAGTCACCCAATTCTCACCGCTCCTGCTGCGTTGTAAGGCCGACAGTCTATAAAGACGGCATTGTTAAGTACATAAATAGTCATTAAACTACTACAAATAAAGCGCTCGCCCCTTTCCTGAAACTATTCACAAAGACTTGTCCTATTTCAGTTTCACATATTCAATATCAATTTTTTAGAAATAATGAAGCGAAAATATAATATTTCTTTACAATCAAACTGCAAAAATAACAAATCATAGGAAATTTAAAAGCTTTCATTGTACCCCTCACTCCAGTTTTGTCAATTTATCATCAGTCATATACACATGTCATGGTCAGGAAAGAATACAGTGTTAGTTCTAAATTGGAACTGCATTCATACCTCCCAGATTTCGCTTCAAAAGGAAGAAGAATGTAGTAACACAAACAAAATAAACAATGACACAAAACCCCTATAATAATTGGACTAGTGATTCCCTTCTGAAGTGTTGACTAAAATTTAATTTTCTTTTTGCAGCCGGTACTTTATTCGTACTGGCGAAGTTCATGCTCGTGGCGGGTCCGGATCTGCCTAAACCTGAAAGAGATCCCGTATGACATTAAAGCCGTTAGTCTCATCAAAGGAGGTGGTGAGCAGCATTGTAACGAGTATCGAGATGTCAACCCCATGGAACAGGTTCCTGCTCTGCTTATCGGTAATGACAAATCTCATTTTATTAGTCAGCGTGCTTTATCACCATTCTACATCACCATACAACTACCTGCACCCAATGACGCTTTATTGGTCAATCGAAAGCATCTTGATCGTCTGTTACATGAAGGTAAGGTTACTCAGTTTTAGGATTCAGGTGTCGTTTCAAAGACAGTTCCCCCTGACATTGACGACTACTTGGGAGAAAACTTTCCTGTCCGGAGCATTGCGAAACAGCTCCTCCTCTTATCAATCTTAAGCTTCTGGTGTTTTTTTATAATTCGTATCTTTCGATAAAAAGAAGTTAGCACAAGAGTCGCAGAGTACGTGTTTGTATGTAGTGGAAACAAGAGTGAAATACATTTTTTTTCCACTTTTCCACAGAGGGTGGAATATAAGAAGTATAAGTCGCTGCACAACTCTGCTCCAGAATGTTAAAAAGAACTATGCATTCCAGATGAACTAGCTAACAGATGTCTTACATTTAGAACAGCAACATCTACGGCAATTGGAAAAGTCATTACGCCTTTACACAACCAGAGCACTAAATTCGACAAATGTGAGTTTGCGATCGCAGGCTATTTTAATTTATTTCAATTTATTTATTTTATAAACGTTTATGTACATTACAAAAAAGTTCAATGTATACATAAAACGAAAAAATTTATACTAAAATTTAAATATACAAAAATGGTCAAATAAAAATACCCAGCAATTATAGAGAAAGAATGATATCCTCTCTGAACTTTTTTTCACTAATATGAAAGATGTCAATATCCGAAGAGATACGGTTGAGTAAAGACATTGCTGTTCCTACTGGCATTACCATCGGCAGGTTGGTTCTGCAAGCAGGAAGATAAAACAGCTTAAGCTGTCTATGTCTAAGGTAGTCATTAAGAACATAAAGAAAAATACTCTCCGTTACACCTATGTTGATCGTAATACCACGGATCAATCGTAAAAAATACATAAGCATGTATGCATTTCTTCTTTTCTCCAAACTATTGTAGCCAAGCATTCCCAGTATGAAGTCAGACGGGTACAACCACGGATAATATACGCACTCCCTTAAGTAAAGATACCTCAGAAATTTCTTCTGAACCATCTCCGGCATAAAAGAGTACTTCAATTCGTGGGGTGCCCAGATCAGAGATCCACACTCAAGTCTGCTTCGCACCAATGAGTTATAAAGAAGCCTTAGAACACGAGTATTCAAGAACGCCTTAGCTGTTCGGAGAACAAATCCCAACATTTTGCGCGCATTGTCACAGACAGTGCCTATGTGAGTATGAAATTTCAGTCTAGCATCAAACATAACTCCCAGATCTTTGATAGTGGCAGTTCGCTTAAGTGAACACCCTCCCATACAGTACCGTATAAAAATAGTTTTTAATGCCCTCGTATATGACAGAACATAACATTTAGAAACATAACATTTTAGTTGGTTCTGTGTTCCCCAATCAAATATATTATTTACATCAGACTGGAGAAGGCGGCGTTGAATGCTCTTCCAACAGAAGTGCAAGACTGTGACAGTGATGTTTTGGAATAAACTTAAAACCCATCTATTCTCTTGATTATTTGAATAAATCAGTAGCATGTGATGACAAAATAAATTGTTTTACCGAAAAGTTTCCATAAATTAAACATTTTAAGTCAATTTGAAATCAATATTCATATAACCACTTAGTAAAGCACTCTTGAGGTATTATATTAGGAAAATGGGACTACATAAATTATCCATAATAACAATGGGATACAAACTTATAAAACAAAGGCATGGCATGCTAATCGTTGAAATGTTAGACAAATTCTACAAATTATGGAATGTTTTTGGGAAAGAAAAATAAATAAATGATTTTGTTAGAGGATATTATGCGAAATGTCGACCTCGTGGTATAATGGTCAGCGCGTTTGCCTACCATACAAGAGGTCTCGGGTTCGATTCCCGACATGATTGATATGAAATCTTTATTTAAATTCGGGTTATTTTCACACTGGAATATTTCATAGTCCCTGAAGTGTAAGACTTACCACCTTGCCATCTGTAACAAAAATAATGAAGATACGCTGCGATTTGGGTATCAATTCAGTGTCCTGTGCATCATTAGGTGCGGAAAGGGAATGATGATGCGAAATCAAAAGTGGAATGGTATCTATCCATTTTAGGCAGTCTGTTAAATTGGCGGTGAAACATAAAACATATATTCTACATGCAAATACTCATGTTACAGTGTACCAAGCACAAAATAATATTTCTGCATAATCTCACATTATCTCGATTGTGGCACCTAAATGGCTATGGGATCAGGCTTGTGTGCTGAATCTCATCTCAAACCCCACTCTACCCCAACTTGATTTCCATTTTCTAAAAGTGAGTTATTTACAACTCGTTGAAAATGGCCACTAAAATGAAAATATTAGGGTAAATTATAAGAATGCTAATATTTCTTTTTTTATTAAAAAAATATAAAATAAAATTGGTAAAATATGTATACAAATATTATATTAGGGAATTTCTAAAAAGGTTAGCATGTTCTGAAAAATCCTATGTCACTTTGAAGTTGCATTTTCATAATTCATGCTGCATTTTCATTATTTTTATTTTCTGGAATGAAAAATGTTATTTTTTTAACTATGTACTTAATTGCAATTCTGTCTTTTGATTATTCAATTCATTAAATCTAAATCCTTTTCTCATTGCAGATGGGCACACATTAGTGGAATCCTTGTCTATTATGCATTATTTAGAGGAGACCCGACCGCAGAGGCCGCTGATGCCCCAAGATTGTCATAAACGAGCTAAAGTCAGAGAAATTTGTGAGGTAAGTATTAAAAACAAGATTTTTTACGAACAAATGCTCCACATTGTAAACATGCAAATCCACATCTTATTGCAATTTTTATTGTTTCTTATAAATTTAAATGTTGATAAGAACTGTTAAAACATTCTTAAAAGTAAATGAAATGAAATTATTAACATATAAACAAAGAAAATTTTACAATACAATGATATTTGTTCATAAAATTATAATCTCTAATAAAAAAACAGAATTTTGGAAAAAAATTGATCGGAACCAGTATGAACACGATCACAATACTAGAGAAAAGAACAAAATTAGACTTGCATTTAGGAAAAAGGCAAAGTCACAAAATTCAATTTTATTTAAAGCAATTAAAAAGTATTACGAAATGGAAAAAAATATTTATGAAGAAAAAAACATATCAAAATTTAAAATAATGGTCAAGACATATGTGATAAACAATTTATAAATTAAATATATTTGCAATGTTATTATTAGAACACACATAACAATATGTATGATATGTGTGCCCTACTTTAAGATTTAAATAAATTTAAAAAAAGTAATGTTTCTGTAGGAAGGAAGTGTCTAGGGAACCACGGTTGAAAAGAATTGAATATTTTCTTTTAAATTTTCATATTTTATGTATTTCTATGATTCTAACACTAAAAAAGACAATCTAATTTTAAAGTCTGCGTGTGGTATTTCTTCTGTATCCATGCAGATGAAGAAAGTGATAAATAGAACCCGAACCTAGACGAGTGTTTTTGACTTGATGGCATGTTTGAATGAGGTATCATTCGATATTAGATCTGGCTGTTTTCAGCAAAATGCTTATTTTAGGTGGTCAGCCAATCTTTAAAAAATCACCAAAATTTCTTTAACACATAATCAAATTATTTTTAAAGCTATTATAACAAATGAATTAAGTGATTCTTTACAATTAAATAATTCTTTACAATTAAGTACCCTAATATAAATATAAAATAATACGTACCATACATAATGACACACATGCATCAGAATTTTACTAGGGCTGGCTGTTTTCTGCAAAATGAACATCTTAGGTTGCGTGGTCAACCAGAATTAAAATATCATTAAAACTGGTCAATTATTTATTATTTGTCAAAGTAAAAAACATTTCAACTGTTGCGTAGATTTGATTATGCACTATTTTCACAAAAGTGCTATTATTACACTTTCACTATTTTATGGCTGGCTGCTTTCTGCATAACTACGTTAAATTTATATTTATTTATGATTATTTTTTAAAACTTCACTAGTCTGTTTTTCAAACTTTTCTTAAATGTGTAATTAATCAACAAATTACAGCAGAGATTGATAACATTTTACAGAGGGAAAATATGGTAGTCTAAGAATTTACAGGGGTTGTGACCTGTCATTGGCTGCTTTAACCCCTTATCGGTCTTTGGTATGAGGTTTTTACCACTTACTAAAGAAAAAAATTCTAAACTATTGAATATTATGATATATAAATGCATATAAATATTTTAAATATAATTTCTAAATTCCCCAGAGTCTTGCCCTCAAAGGGTTAAGTGGCCACTTTGCACACTGTGTAACTTTCACCATTTTGCCTATGTTTGAACATCCATATTTCTTCCATTTTTCATCTGTTGATTTTAGTGAGGTTAAAGAGCTGAAACCTTTATTTTTGTGAAGAGATTTATCTGATTGAATTATTTCACATTGCAATTGGCAATTGCCTGAAAACATTACCAGTATTTTTCTACAAGCGTTTGGACAAACTCATAATATTAAAATGTAATTAATTATTGTTAATTTTACGTTTTCTTTGAATTAATAAATGAATAAGAATTTATAAACATTAAATATCCACTTGACACAAAAATATACTTCCAAACAAACAAACCATCACACCGTTTCTCCTAAGGGGTAAGCTGAGAGGATCGAACGCCATATCACTCTGTCTTATATCTCTATACATGTACGCTGATTGTTCTGGCTTTTTACATGTATATTATTTATTATTTTATTTTATTTGGGAAATCAACAGTTCTACATACATATTTTTAGTAAACAAACAGATATAGTGTATAAACTCAAAACTAATAACAGATTTCCACATAGTATACAAAGTTAGTAAAGAAAATATATTACATATCAAATAAATACATACAATTTATGCATATAAAAATGTTATTTTCATGTACTCGATAATCAAAGATTTTTTAAATATTTATTCTAAGAACATTAAGTTACTGTAAATTGGGCGGGATAAGGACAAGAATGCTTGAAGAGAGGATAAGGAGGGGAGGGGAGATGTACATATTTATTATTATAATGTCTACCAAGTTACATAATACATTTTTAGTGTAAATTTTAAATCTAACAGAGTGATGTTTGTGTAATCTATATTTTTAATTTTTGTATTGTACATTGAAAAAGTCCTACGAAAAAAAGCATTTTTAACATACGATGTTTTACTTATTGGTACATGAAACAAGTTGTACCGTCTACAAATCCTGGCTGGCACATGTATTGTTATTAAACTAAGCAGCTCTGTACAGTCAACCATTCCTGTCATAATTTTGTAAAGCATTAGTTGGTCCGCACACACTCTGCGGTATTGTAGAGAAATGATTCCATGGAAGGTGGAGGCAGTGAGAGTAGATACATAAGAAAGATATGTTCAATTATTTATTTATGCCGTGTCTTTCTCGGTCTTTCTCGTTTTCTGCATCTCTCAGCATTCGCATTGTAAATATTTTCAGTCGTTCTTTCGTCATCCATTTGAATACATTTGAATACCCAAACCAACGCAGGACTCCTTTATTTGGTCGGTACTCACTCCATATATCTGTTCCTTAAAGAATAAACCACGGGAGTGACGTTGAACGAAATGTTTAGGAGACAAGATTTTGTGATTGTGCGATTTCCAAAACATGATAACTTTTTAATCAAATGAGATAATTTCAATCTATAAATAACTTTCAATGTAAAATAATGATTAGTTTTTATAATAAAAGTACATATTAAAATAGCATATCTGGGACTACTGATGTTTTTTTTGCATTAAAGCCAAGTAAACTTTAGGTTTCTATTTCAACTTAAAAAGCTTTTTTACGAGGAAGTGGACTTCGGTGTTTTATTCACGCATAATTTAAACTTCAAAATGGCAAAATGTGGACTCCTGTGTTTTATCCTCTTAGGTACAACTATTATGTATTGATTTATTTTGATCATCATTATATGTGATTGATTTGTTCGAAATACATGTTTTTTATTACAGTTTGAATATTTATTATTATGCCAATAAGTTCTTAAATGTTCTTGTGATATTTAAATTCTAAGTGTCTTTTTGAAAAAAATAAAAAACTTTTGCGCTTGGTAACGGACATTAGAAAATTTTATAACAGTAAAAAACATCAAAATACTGTTCAATAATAAAAAAATAAAACATTATTTTCATATATAGATTTTTCTATCAATTATATTTGAAGACAAATAATGTTTATTTTGTTGGTTTATGTCTTGTATTTTTTTTTGTTCTATTGGAAGGAAATTGAAATATTTTACTTCAAACCAAACATAGTTTTTTTACAATATTATAAATTATTTTGATTCTGTTCAATACATTATTTCCAATTAAAATATCATCAGACTAGCGACATCTGTTAACATATCAATTAAACTCTTTACACAGTTTTTTGTTACTCTGTTACCACAGGTTATATCTTCCGGCATTCAGCCTCTGCAGAACCTAGTAGTCCTTATCTACGTAGGCGAAGAGAAGAAGAAGGAATGGGCCCAGCATTGGATCACTAGAGGGTTCCGTGCAGTTGAAAAATTGCTCTCAGCATCAGCGGGGAAGTACTGTGTCGGTGACGAGCTCACACTTGCTGACTGTTGTCTCATACCTCAAGTTTTCAACGCTAGAAGGTATTTCCATAACTCGGTATTTAAAAAATATATATTTGCGTTCTTATGATTTAAACAAATATTTCAATTTTAGGACCATTATAACGAATTCTAAATTACACACTGTTAGAGAATTGCAATCAAGTTAGGGTAGTTGTGCGAAACTCGAGCCTCTGATCCTTGAGTCCCCAACACTAGCCACGGAACTACAACCTGATAATTGATTATAATCAATTATTGATTAGAGTAATTATCGTCAACTAATGTTAGTAAGTATTAGCATGTAACCACATACCGGTTTTTTTAAGACGTACTCAAATATTGTTGGAAATAAAAACATTTTCTTATTAGTCTTAAAACTGTTTTAATGCGACACTTTTTGTCTTATAATGCCATTTAATAACCTCTTAATTTGTTGCATGTAAACATTTTTGAGAAGGGAATATGGAAATCTAGGCATTTACAGGGTTTATGACCTGTCATTGGCTTGTTTAAGTGGCCACTTTACACACTATTTAAAATTCACCATTCTGCCCATGTTTAAACATCCACAGTTCCTGAACTCTTCTATCTGTTGACTTTTGTGAAGTAAAGGAGTAAAGAAATTTAGATCAGAATAACTCACTAGAGAGGAAATCCAGCCTGTCTGCAAACATTTGGACATACTCGAAACATTGTTCATTTATTTTACACATTTACAGACTTAAGGGTGTCGTTTTTATTTTATTTATATATTAGAAAAATCACATAAGCCAAATTACAAACAAATATTCTACTTAAACACTAAGGATAAATCTAGCAAGCGAAGGAGTGCGGTATAGCGGAATACTTGAGAGGATCTATCTAGGGGAGATTCCTATATAGGCAATGCCTGTTCTAAGGAACCGATATGTTGCGGCAAAAACAATATAATCATTTAGGGTCATATTTGCAAAAGTGTACACAGATATTAGAAGTATGAATGTAATCTATAAGTATGTATATAATAAAATAAGTATGTTTATAATATAATAAATATGTTTATAAAATAATAAATATGTACAAAATAAAATATATAAGTATGTATATAACACCTATAGGTACAAATTAAGTTATAATTGTTAACAAGTTTTAAAGAGATATGATACGACGCGCTGTGCATATTCTTTTGCTCAAGGGTTCGATGCGCCACAAAGAACAAGGAAGTTTTATTTTGTATTGCAGTAGTATGTAGCGTGTCTATCTGTATCACATTGCCAAAACTTCTTTACTTTATAGTGTCACACCCAAAATTACCGATTTTCATTGACAAGTTGGAAAAATTTCACAAAACACAGAAATGTGTTCCTATTGTATTATAAAATACAGCACATATCATATTACGAATGTCTGTATATCGGCAAGTGTCCAACGGTGTGTTTATTAAACTTCTTAACCCTTTCATATTCCAGCCATTTTGCATGTGTGCAAAGAATAATGTCGAATACTTTTTTCTTATTCAATACTTTTTGTATTGTTGAATGAATTTAGATTAAGATGTTTACAAAATACTCCAAATATTATCAATGTTTGTAAAAAATATTTCACGTAAATTGCAATTCTTCTCAGGATATATTCATGAAATAGGAAATGGATTAGCATTGTTAAACTACCTTAATTTATTAGGAATATATCAGTGGGCTGGCAAAAGTGTATATCCGACATTTTCGAAACTGTAGAAGCTAAATAAGGTTTACATTAATGAAAACATTCATGGAAAGAACCAATGAACCTCGTTTTTTAATTTGAACATTTTGAAAGAAGCTCTAGAGAAATATATCCTATTGTCATGATGAAATACCATCAGATTTTAACATGTTTTCTGTAAAAATGTATGTTTTGATAAAAGTGACAGATTTACTCTTTTGATATCACACTTAGTATGTATGAAGTGTGAACTAAAAAAATATATGTATTTTTGTGTGGAGAAAATATTTCAGTTCATCTTGCCAGAAATCGAACTGAGGACCTCAAGGATGGTAGGCGAATACTTACCGCATTGAACTTTTAATGAACATTTCAAGTCAAACTTCAGTCGGTATTGGTGAGAAAACCTTTTTTTACAATTTTTTTGTGAATTTCAGATTCCACGTAGATCTGCGGCCCTTTCCGATAATTCTCCGCATAGACCGCGAGTTGGAGAACCACCCGGCATTCCGTGCAGCTCATCCTTCCAGCCAACCTGACTGTCCACCGGAAGCTACGAAGTAATCACTACCATCTCTAGACACCCGCCTGGCTTAACAAATGACAACTTTAGTATCGTTGAGTATCAATCGATTTAAAACTAAATTAACAATATTCAAAGGAATTATTCCATGGTTGATAGATATTTTAATAGAGATGTAGAGCCTTTTTGATAAAAAAAAAGGAATATGGCAGTCTAGGTATTTCCAGGCAGTGATCACTTTACATATTATTACAATACACCATTCTGCCAAAGAAGATTTTTTTTAAAGTAATTTGTTGGCATTCTTATTTTATAAATTTTTGGACCATTTTCTTGCAGTCGTAAATAAAACCATATTACTTCAATTATTCCTCTGTTGTTTTTTAAGAAGTAAAGAGCTGAAATCCTTCTTGGTGTGGGTTAGATTCTATTGAATTATTTCAACTATTATAAAATGTCTAAAAATAATTTGTAATTATTATGCTTCTATATTGTCACAATAAATCTACACGGGTTGCAGTGCGTCAGGAACTTATTTAGCACTGATTCCTATCATTAAAAAAATGCATACTTGTATATTCCCCGACTTCAATATTCCTTTCTTTAAAAGGCTCTCATCTCAAACGGTTAAATTACTCGCCATTCTTTTGATTACTGTATAGAAATTGTGCTCTATGAGATCATTTTTTTAATAATTTTCTGTAGGGGTTTCTTTTTACGATTGTTGCTATGGGCTCTATCGGTAAATTCTCTCCACATATTTTTTGTTTATAAAAGTTCAGAAGCTAAACTTTGAAAGACGCCTTTATTATTCCAGTACTATGCAACCAATACCTATTTTCACTTATTATTATACCCTTTGTGGGTAGTTCCGCACACAATAACCAAAATATCAATTTAATTGACTGGAACCTACTTACACATAAACACTAAATCTAAACAAATAATAGGTTTTTTTTACTTTTACATTATTATGCTGATGTATATGTTTTATACAATTCAGAAGTCCGCAATCACAGTAAATCGTCATTGCTGTTTTTGTTTTTCCGATCGATCCATTGATAGATATTTTAAAGTCTTTTTGATATAACTGTGGATACGGTTTGAGACATATTTTTTTGAAATTATGTCAATATTAAAAAATAACATAATATGCAATATATTTGGAACTTACAGCAGTGTCATGCTATGTTCCACCTTAAATCCTTTTTGAAAAAATAAATAAATATGTGCTTAAAATTTTATCATTCACAAAACATGTTTTAAAAAAGGACAGTTTTACACTTAGAATCCGAGATGCTATGTACATATGAAATTAAGAGTATTTCATTGAAGTATAACGCACCTTGTTGATTTTTGAATTTCAATTATACGAGTGGATTTGTTTACATTCGTTCCAATAGATGATTATTTATTTTTTAAATCTAACGACAAAAGTAAATGATGTTTTTATATTTTTCAATGAATTGATTGATGTATATTTCATTGTGAAAAGTTTTTAAATAAACATAATTTTAAATTCACAGCAGGTAACAGCTAGGTATTTTTGAAATTTTAATGTTGAATAGAATGATAATTGTTATAAAGTGAAATAATATTATGTACAATATTATAAATATGTGTATTTGACATATTATGCATAAGTCTATATTTGTAAACCATAAACTTGTATTATGGCATACAAGCACAAGTTAAAAATAATAATTATGACTATTTACTTTATATATATTATTTATTATAATTTATTTATAATTGCTCATTTGGTAGGCATGTTTCCTACAAGCTAAACTGCTTATTATTTTAGGAACCTTACTTTACACAATTTTTTGCATAAATAACATGTACATGAAAAAAGTTTCGCATTTCTCCCCACCTAAATATAATATCGGATTGTTTATAGCCTTTACAATTACATAATATTATAATCTAATATGTTGTAATGTTAATAAAATAAGGTATTTTACAGTATGATTGATAAAATATACTTCTTGCTGAACATTTATACTTCAACAATATATTAAAAAAACAAATCCAAACCATTCAGACATTAATTGAGTTTGTCATATTATTTATAATCAGCAATTTGTTTATCATTATGTTATTATTTGCATCGCATTTGATAAAAGCACGCTGATTTCAACCAAAAAGAATAATTCTAAGTAAATCCACCTTCATACTCACAGAATCAAGTTTCATAATTTATTCTTAATTCACAGTTTTATTTAAAAAACACACTCCATTATCAATCACATTTTAAATTCTATTTGTTTTTTTTTTCTATTTGAATTCTTATTTCCACTCTGAATGTATTTACATCTATGACAAAATAGGTTTTTTGGTTTGTAAGATACGATGTGAAGATAATTTAGCAATAATCACTTCAATCTAACTTTTTATAATTACTGTAAAAAGTTGGATTGATTTTGTCAAGTTTATTGATAAAGAATGTAGGTATTTGTTATAAAAAAAAATGGTGGTCTGTTGTCTCTCAAATATGAGAACATTTGTATTTTGAATTATACAGAGAACTAATTGCTGGGACTTGTGTTTCAAGTCTCATAAGTTTTGATTTAGTAGATGATGGGTGAATTTTCTCCTTGCGAGTAGTGATCAAGACAGGCATATTGTCCTTTGTCTCTAAATATTAAAATGTACAAATTGTTTATGGTGTCTATTGAAATATTTTCGTTTAACTCTTGACAATGTACTCTGAAATAATGTATAAGATTTTATGTAAATAAATAATACTATTCTAACGAATAATTTATTTTTATAGTTTGAATTAATACTGTCCATCTTGTTGTCTAGTAAATTGTTCTTTTTCCTACCATTTCATTGGTTTGATTCCCTGGAAGGATGACATGAAATTTTTTACCCGGATGTAATCTGCAGCGGAGAACTACATTACAGATTTTGGTGTAAGTATGAAAAATAAGAATGAGCACAACTGAGGACAAGATTTACAATTAGTGTCTCAATAAATTTATAATCATTGATTAAATTTTTTTAGTTACCTCAAAACTCGTTTGCCTAAAATTTGTTTGACAAAAAAACTAAAATCAATTTTTGGTATTCTTTTTTCTTCCTAGTAAAAAAATTGACAGCAATGATAATAATTTATCTGTCATTTACACGAAGTGTGTCAGAAAATTTTATTTTCACTATTTAAAGATAAAATTTGAATATTTTTTTTAAAAATTTAAATATTTTTCTATGTACCATATACCTATGTTGGTACATTTCCTGATTTTTACTTATTATTGTATTTTTTAGCTTTTCTTATGTTATCTTTTATTTTAACCAAATTTACATACTTATGTTTCACTGCTGCACTTAAATGTAATTTCTAAAATATGTAAAAGCCCATTGGGCGTGTAAATCAATAAATAAATAAATAAATAAATAAAAATATTTCAATCTGGACTAAGTAATACTTTTTATCAAATCAGACATACATTTATTTAAAACCCTTTGCCTTTGGTATACCGATGCAGTGGCTTACGCAACGTTTTTTTAAAAAAAGAAATAGCGTTCTTTTAATTTACCCAAATATTTCAATTTTGATGACCGTTTTCAACGAGTTGTAATTAACTCACTATTAGAAAATGGAAATAAAGTTGGGGTAGAGTAGGGTTCGAACCTCGGACCTCTGATCTATGAGTCCGCAGCACTGTCCGCGGGACCATAACCCGATTCATAGGTTTGATATACGGGAATTGTGATTATTATGATTTTTGAGACGTAAATATGAATACCTTTTGTGTTTTACAAACCAACAAATTTATCGGGCTTTCAAAATGTTATTTTATGTGTGAAAATAAGAATAGTTCATCATTTTGACAAGCTTATAAATTGTAAAAATGTTATCTAAAGGATATTTCTTATCAAGCTTATAAATTTTTCATTTACGAATTTTAAAATATGAACTTGTATCGATTCTATGTAGTAAATTTAAATTTAAAAACGCCGCTAACCATAGAAAAACAAATTGTTCCAAATATTCACAAATGCGAACAAACCTTATTCGGTTCCAAACATATATGAATGATTCCTATTGGCTGGAACATTTGTACAGCGTTCCTGTGTCCCTCTGTCGACAATTACCAGAACCAGGCACTTTGTTTCGTTTCGAGTGCCGTAAACGATCTGTCAAACGCTCGTTCTCGCAGCGGCCGTTTATTCACGATGAGCATTGAAAATATGTATTGCTTTAAAATGGTGGTTAAATAGGTGTTCTGACTGTGTGCTGTGTTAAAGTGAGATCAATTTATAGTGCTCAGTTCCCGAAAACACCGTGTTCTTTCAAAATGACGGAAAAAGTGAAATCAGAAAAGATGACTAATGTCAGCAAGCCTGTACCTATGAAACTTTTCGCCGCTTGGGAAGTGGACAGGACCCCATCAAACTGCGTGCCGAGGTATGAATATTATGTTTACAGCATGCCGGTATGTGTTGTCCTAAGATAGGATGATAGATTGTTTGAGTTCGTGTTATAAAACATTAAAACGAGTGTCAGTTCGTTGACTTTCTCTGAGGCGTCACCCCTATGTCAAAAGCCTCTGTCAGGGCTACAATTGCGCAACAATGTTTGTATACAAATCCTCCTAATTACGATGGATAAAATATTTTATTATACTTGGGACTTCGCCTGAGAGATGTATAAAATCAACTAGGATAGTGTGTACCTTCGGGAAGGTCAAGGTGTAATCTGTGCCAGCGTAGATAAGAGTATTTATCTCCCAACGAATGTACAATGAACCAAAACGTTCATAATATTATTGTTTGATAATTTCAATTGTTATCGGTGCAAACTATGTAGATTGTTCTTATAATTATATCCTGTTAGATGCGTGTTATGAATTTTACTTGCCTAAAATTATGCATATTTGTATCTCTAGATAAACATGTTGCTATTCTCATATCATTGCATAAATTTCTAATTAAATGTAACCCGAGAACTTATCCGGAAATAAGGTTTGGACAGCAAATAATATTAAATGTGAAGTCCTTAGGCAATTCGTTAAAATTATAAATAAAAATGTATAAATTGTATTATTTTTTATCCTCGATTTGTAGTGTCTGAATCAATTTTACGATTTAAATGAAAATGATTGTATTAATAATGATTTTCTTACGGTAGGTACCCTATGTTGTTATGAGCAGTTTACAACAACAAATTATGATGAATATTATACAGAGACAGGGAATATCGAAGTCTAGGATTTACACGGTTTATGACCTGTTATTGTCAGTTTTTTTTTCTATTAAAAAATATATATTTACGTTTTTACGATTTACCCAAATATTAAAATTTTGAACCATTTTCTTTTAGTTGTGAATAACCGTGTTAGAAAATTATTTTTTATAATAGTTGTGGTAGGGCAGGATTCGAACCTAGGACCTCCTGATCTGGAGTCCGCGACACTACCCACGGGACGAAAACCTAATATGGTGTGGCATTCGCCATTTTGCCTATGTTTGAACATCCATATTTCTTAAAAATTTTCATCTGTTAATTTTTGTAAAATTAAAGAGCTGAAATATTTATTGATGCGGGTGAAATTCGTCTGACTGAATTATTTCACCTACATAATAGGCAACGCCTGAAAATGTTTTTTTAATGTTTATACTTCTTGAACCAGTCGGTTTAATCAAAAATGTTTTGTCTAAATAGACGATGACTGAAGTTCACCCCCTAGGGAGTTATTGAGATTAACATAATTCAACAGAGATGGAGAACATTTTAGAGAAGAATATGGAAGTCTAGACATTTACTCACTTTTGTCCAATTTTCTGTACGATAATTAAAATCTATCTATTTATATAAAAGGCAATGTTCGTATGTGTGTATTTGATCAGCTGAATAACTACGGGACCGATTTACGTGCGGTTTTCAGCGAAATGTAGATATTTACCATGAGCATATTTATAGCTAAAATCTTAAATTTATTTCGTAAAACAAAGTTAGGAACTTCAATGTTTTTTTCATCGTTCACGAGGGCTGCATTCGCCGAAAATGCATATACAAAAAAAATGGAAGAATGTTTTTTTTTTTATAAATAAAAAGTTTGTTTTTGATTGTTTACGAACAACACTCGTTTTTTTATGGATCCCAGTCGGATTATTTCATTAAATTCCTTATAATTTCTACCTTTTTATTTCTTTTTACTGGATTTTTGGTAATTGTAAAATAATATTAACCGACATACATACATAATACATTTTTGAAAATCAATTATTTTATGTTTTAGAATTCAAACATAAACAAGAACCTAGGTTCCTACTTATCAACAAAAAGTTACACCATATTTTTTCCTTTTGTCCGAACAGTTTTCACGCGCTTTCACGCACAATCAGGAATTTAGGTTTCTAATGAAATATCAAGCTCACGTCAACATCGGCTGGCGATTAAAGAACGACTAAATACGCGTTGGCGATGAATAAGCGTTTGGGCATGAGTTAAGTGACATAATTTTAGAGGGCTCAGGGTGCGTTTATGTGTAATAATGGGTCGGAGGTTTTATTTAAGAAAACCAAACCTGTTTCTTTGGTTACGTAAAAGCACTATAAAGCAAACTTTGTAAGTGTACTTAATCATGTTTTATCTTGACAGGAAACGCGGTCTGACTTTTCTTCATGCAAACATATTATCGTATTTTCATCCTGAGTTATAGCACTATAAATATTTACCATCGGCATATCTCAATAATTTTGCTTTATTGATGAATAGTTTATTATGGGAACTAGAACCATCCAAAAACCCATAAAAACTTCCAGTTTTATCTGCGGTCTTCGGGCGCACGGTATACAAATATGTTTTTTTTTTTAAACACAAAACGCACTAATACAGCCTGATTCTCTGTTTTAAAAAATAACAAGATCGGTTCAGTTTTGAAGTGCGGAAAATGGGACAACGGTTTCGTCTATTTTAGTTAGGCATAAAAGGTCGGAAATGCAGTTGTCTTTTTCACATAGCATCGAGGAGGCATCTTCAAGACAGTGACCGGAAAACAATGTTCGAATACCTATTTATCAAAATTCCCTGTCACCGCATATCCTCACAATTTATGTAATCCGAAACATAAAAATAATCACGTATATGCACATATGTAGTTTTTACTAAATACAATAATTGATATCAATCTTTCGATTGTGTTAAAATTTGTATAAATTGATTGTTATAATCTTCGTCGGTTACAAGGTATTAGTCCTTGGCCATAGTGGCGAGCGTTTTGCGGCGCAAGCGCGGGCGCGGTACGCGACACCTTGTCGCGCTCGCGCGGTCAGTATGAACACTACATATGTTTGAGTTCACCGCGCCCGCGCCGCGCCGCAAAACGTTCGCAACTACGACCGAGATCTAATCTCATAACCTAATTTTAATTAATAATATTATTTGCATATTATACAATATAGGCTGTTAAAATACACGGATAAAAATAATTTACTAACAAGTACCTTTGTTGTAAATTTCCCAATAAATTCGCCCGAATGAAGAACTCTTCTGTACATTACACCCGTAATATAAGCGGGGTCAATTCCTAAGTTCCATTACACAAGCACACTTATTGGCGCTAATTCGGCCTGTATTACAAGCTACGGGCCCTTTCCGGCCGCAGTACAAAGGAATGTATTACTTTTAGTAAACAAGACTGGCACTTATTGTAAGGGCCTTGTTTACCTTGAGCGAGAATCACCGCTCACAAGAAACTTCAATTTAAAGTATTCAATTGCTCCATAATACGATATAGATGAAAATCGCTGGGTAATACGAAAGTCAAGATTATTTTATTTCTGCTTACTAAAAATATGAAACCGATTTGTTGCGGCTCTATATATCTCTCTATATTTAATTAATCATAAAAAAAATATCAATCAGACTTGCCTATATCTTTGATGCAAACGTATCATAGCTTTTTTACAAATATGTTAAAAAAGCGAGGAATTTTCTCATAAGCTCATCTCGTTGACGTAATCATTCTCGCGTAGAAAGTGCGTGGTTATAATAGTTATTTATGTTTATATTGTAATATTTTGTTAACTAAGTATGTTTAAGTTACATTCATAAATTTATATGTGTGTAATCTTTTCCGTAAGTCTATGAAAAACAGCTAAAATAATTTATCAGGTGTATAATTTATGAGTTACGATGTTGCTTTCTCCATGGCGCCAGTGCGGCTCATCTCGTATCGTCATTATGACAAGGTGACTGTTGGAGACGATAAGTGACGCTTTCCTCGTTCTGTTAAGAGAAACTACCGCTTTTACCATACTCTGTGCGTTTACTGAGATGGTAGCACTCTAATAAACACGACAGTCAAAATGTCCCATAAGTAAAAAATACTTACCATAACTATAGTTATTATGATTTATGACTATACCGCTAAAGAAAACAAAATCATCATTATGCTATAATTGAGTATTTTTGTTATACATTTTATTATTTATATGGTATCTTAATGTTATCTTCAATTTTCGTGTAGATATATATTTTTTTTAATTACAAGATAAGTTCCTAGTTACGAAAAAAAATATAAATAAATACTCACGAAAAATATTCGTTTCCTTCTTTATGCATAAGAATAATCGATAAAATAGATATAAATATTATTTTTTTTCGTTTTTTTGTCTTAAGACACATTAAACCAAATATAAATGTTCTCGAATGCATTGACTTCCTTTGCCACCGCGAAGTGAATTTATGAATATTCCAATGCGTCAGAAAGCGTAAGTGCCATAAACGAATACAAGCATGGTTCATAATACATGTTTGAAAATCCAATTAACCAGTTTCTGGGTTTTATTATTCGAAGCATAAAAATAAATAAAATACTTTCTTGTATTCATAATGGTTATTGGAGTGAAATCTAGCATTTATGTAATAAATCAATTACTTACCAGTAAAAACGCATGTGTCGTAAAAATTCGCCGGTAAATTTAAGTAAAGATAGTAAAAATAAAGATAATAATAAAAACACATACACATGATGTACATATCGTAATACTGCTACTACTACCATTACGCCATTTCCCGTAGGGGTAGGCAGAGATAATGGAATTTATAGTTTACTATAAATGACATTACACTATAGTAATATTTTACACTAAAACAATATACAAAACTATACAAAATAAGTTGTACATGTGTACTTGTTGTTTAAGATTTATTCGAAAAAGCCGTATGAAATATGTCGATTTTGTTATTTCGACTGTATATTATATATTCCTAACCAACCAGCTAAGGGAAGGCAACCCCGACAGAAAAACCCACCAGAGAAGGCGACGGGAAACCATTCTGGTCATCTTTTCCCAGGAAACACTACGGCGAGTACATCAATAAGCAGTCGTCCTGGCTGCGAAATATAAAAGTAGCGCAGGACAGATACATATGCTTTCGCTGTAGTGATCGCCAACGTCGGGGGGACCCGGCAAGGCACTAGAAGAAGAAGATTATATTCCCGATACATGCAAGCCAAATGTGTGGGGCATTGCTTGAAAATAAAGGCAGTTTGAATATGTCCCTATGTCTGGGTGTTCTAAATCCCGCATTTAATTGTATATTATTTAGGAGGTTGGTAGCTTTTTAAAAGTTTAATATTTTATCTTTACATTATTTTTGGCATCCAAAACTTAATCATCAAGCTATCATAAAATAAATTATAAAGATGCTCTGAAATTGCTGTACCGAGTAATTAAGTACTGGTATTCAGTTAGCAACGAGATTCAATCTAAATCAACGGAAGCATTTCCTGAGCAATAGGGTTGTTGATGATTGGAATAATCTGCCACAAGAGCAGTGCCTCGATTATGATGGGAATATAAAGACGTCATACCTTCACCTTGCCGGTATAGTTGAAGATAAATTCCCTCTAGCGATTATAAAGATATACTACCGATCCCCCACCTTCAAGTTTTGGGTAGGTACATCGATGTGAAACAAGGGGAAGCGTACGTCACGGTACACATATCTACTCTCTAAAATGACATAGCTTCAATATTACGTCATAGTTGAAGATAAAATTCTCCCGACCGACTACAAAGACATACTATCGATACCCCCCCCCATCATCAAGTTTTGATGTAAGTACATCGGTTTATACCGACGGGTCTAGAACCCCTCGATACGTTTGTTTACGCATTAAAAGTGTCAAAAATTTTGTTCCACCGAGCAATTTTTACAGAAGCCTATTTAAACTATAAATGAGAACTATTTTAAATATTAATGGCGTAAGGAACGCGGACTAATTGTTTGCGGTCATTTCATTGGCTTGTTTCGATCATATGATGTCGATATGACAAGTAGGTAGAACATACCGAGGTAAGATACAGATAGTACAGAAGTTAAGTATACCGTCTCGATATATACATATGAAGATAGCGAGCATAATCGAGGCATTGATCTCATTGTGTAGTCTCAATGGGTTAAAAAATGGACTAGATTTTTTTTGGAAAAGTCAAAGTGCGCCAACAGCTAACTTTCGTTAAATAGATTTAAGCATTTCAGCTTCAAGCTGCTCGCTTAAAATGATTATAAAAATAATAATATCAAAATTATACTGAAACTATGAATTTTCAAAACCTTATATACTATGTAGGAGTGATTCTACTGAGTGTGTTTGTTATACACAACAAAAAATTCTATACACTGTTATACAAATTTAGGAAACATCAAACGACTTGGCTAATGACGCGAATCATCATGTAGGTGTTGACGTACGTTTTCTGTTTCGAGCTAATTTTCACACTGACCTCGATCAAATTCGACGTTATTGGCAATATTTCACTAAAGTGAAAACCGATCGTGTACCTACTACACACTTCACACTAAACAGGCACAAGCGGCCCTAAAGCGGAAGTTACGCACGAAGATAAAGATAACTTGGGGTATAAATATTGCGATTCTGACAGTTTTTGCTTTCGAAGATTCGTGCGTGCGTCGCGTAACATATTCCTGAGTTTTAGCATGTGTGAAATTGTCACATCGCCCAAACTTTTCGCTACAGTACTCTGATTTGTATGTAACACGTAAACGGTTATGTTTGTTATTGCGTCGCAGTTTTGCATATGTATGTATCAGGGGCGAACCGTGTATAGAAGCGATTATGCACAGCTTACCATTATATTTGACTAACCATAATAATATTTTATTGTAACTTTATTTACAGAAAAACAAATTAATAATTACCATTTATTTTAAATCATTTTTACCGTTTGTATTTTTATCCTAATATAAATATTAATATTAATAAAGCTCGCCCAGCGCCTGCGGTGCGCCAAGAAACTAGCCGATTATTCCAGCTTATTTTTTCATACAAATAATTGTACTAAATTTTGAATGTACTAACCCCAGTGCGGGTTTTTTCTCCTAGATTAAACTTGCAGATTACACAAAATATTTGAAGATTCTTGATTTGGAAAACAGTATTTCAAACATTGTTTTTTAAGGACTATTTTTCTTTGAGATGGTACTTTTGACATTTGACATAATACCGTAATTACTTTCATGCGTCATATTGCAGGACATATAGCACTCCACGCGGCCGTTTTTAGCACTAGTAATTACTAGAACAATGTGGCCTTCAATTGAATACCTAATATCAACTGAATTCGTAGTGGTATTTTTTATTTATTTTTTAATGAATTATATGTTAAAGTAATGGATAATATATCTATAAAATATAATATATCACGAAGTTACATCGTTTGAGTTGATTTCATCGATGAGAGTTGTTGTATCACCCAGAACTACAGAAAAATATCAATATATAGTATATATTACTTACATTATATTAAGTACCTGCTATGTAGGTACAAATATATATTATATTTTTATAGCTTACCTGTAAATAAAATCACCATTCACCACTGGTATGTATGTACATATATCATCAGCTAACCCTAATTTGCACCTGGTGATGCATAGGGCACTACATCGTTAAACCAAGTACATCGTGTCTCAACCGCCTATTACAGGAAGGTAAGGTGATCAGTCTGGAAGGCCTGTTGATGACTGCCAACAGGCCGGCTTCTCCTGAAGAGTTTTATGTGGTTTCTTTCCCTTCACATGTGCAAACGCTAAGAAGTTCGTGATTAGCCCGCTATTGCATACTATTCCTGATCCCAACACTGAAAGAAAAAATAATAGCTTCTAAAAAAGCAGAATCAACTTTTAGAAGTATAAACCTTGTACATAATAAGCGAGATAAATAATAAATGCAACTCCCATCTTTAAAAAAAGGTGATCAGTCTTATGCCTCAGGTGCCAGTCCAGGGAAAAATTAAATAATTCGTTGGAACACCACCTTTAAAAACAAATATTTCACGTCAACCCTCTTAGAAATCAAACCCAGGATCTCAATTGAACGTAGTTATACAGCAAGCAGCCAGCCATAGAAAAGTGAAACTGAGATAATAGCCATTTTGTGAAAAGAGTGAATTATAAAATCTACACAATAGTTTGAATGGTTTGGACTTTAACAAACGATAAACAATGTGTACATAAGTTTTTTTTATATATTACAAACAAGAACCTTATTGTGTATTTGACCAGTTTAAATTTTTTTTAACGTACCATAAGATTTTTCTAGTTTTTTGGGTGTTTTCTGCAGATTGAGAAATGCCGTTATTGTGATCAACACCTTTTTCCGGAGGTGATTAATCCAGTTTTTTATATGAAAGCGGTCTGGCTGTTTTTAGCAGAACATAGAATCGACCTTACTGCACCCAATAACATCAATATCTCATTTTTCCGATATTGTGGACTGGCTGCTGTCTGCATAACTACATTCAATTATGGTAGGCGAACGCGCCACTACGAGGCGTATGTTTCTTCATTCGATTTCCTTTTTCGGGATGTTTACCTATTTAGCAGTCATCGAGTCAAAAAACTCGTCTAGGATTCTGTACAGTTTAGATAATACAGTTCTGTTTGTACAAATGTATTTGTATACTTAGGAGCATATCGAAAAGATTGGCCGCTTCGGTGATTCGACGATTTTACATGTGCCTTAATCCCATCAATTCTACATAATCTTGATATTCTGACGTCCGATTTTAAACTAAGGTGCTAAACATTACCCAGCCATCCAATGTACGCACATTTTGTTCGTACATTCATTTTTAAACATAACAAATAAGCGAGTTTACTCTGGAACGTATGCATTACTAATTGCTAGATCAATTAATCGCCTCTGATGAAATTACGAAAATGGCGCCATATGAGTTATCCATTTTACAATGTAACAGTGCGTATTATCTCCCAAAATATTTCTGTAAGTATTTATTATTTTCGGATTATGTCAAAATCATTTAGATTAACGAGTATTTGATAAAAAATAATCTTTCCGTGCTCTGATTGAACGATTTTTACCAAATAAATATTTTATTGTTATTTCTATAAATACTCGTATCTCAAGGTTTTTGACTTTTTCTCTGAAATATTTTCGTAAACAAACGAATACTTTATTCATGCTACTATCGTATCAATTTTACGTGCTTTTTTACAATAATACTTCACGCTTTTAGTATGGCATCTGAAGTAAATACGACTACCTTACCTTCACGTAACAAACATGTTTGTATAATTAAGATAATTACGCTATTTAATTGGTGCACCATTAGGTTTAAACAAAGGTAAGATGTCTTGCAGTACCCGCTGGCACAGCACGGGTTTAAACTGTAACAACTCGGTTAAAAGCTTAGACTATACCCTGTCTGCGTAATCTGCAAGTGTGAAAGCACTACAATTAATGATATGAATCATACACGTATAAAAAAATCATAAAAATATTTATTTCTTATTTATCTACAAACCCCCATAGGTCTTTGCCCACATGCTTAAGTATTTATTTATTTAAAACTTCAAGTACAAAGAATAAGTACTTTGGCTGACTTATTGCTAAAAGCAATATCTTCCAGCCAACCAAAAAACAGACTCAAAAGAAGATTTGCTCGAAATTTTGTACTAAAAAACCATAAATGTATAAGATACGAGTACATAGGTACATAAAAGAAAAATAACCTAATTAATGAAAACTAATAGCTGTTTTTTTAATTGGGAGATAAGGCTTGCACATATTATCTATTTTTGAAATAGTACATTATGTTATACGTATTGAATGATAAGGAATATGGAATCAGATAATGAGTTTGGAAGGAGAGAGAAAGAGGAACCAAGAAAGAGAAAAGAAAAGGGGATAAAAATGTATATTAAAAAAAAACAGTAAAATTCAGGGAGTTCAGAATACATTCAGGATACATACACCATGGTTTACACAAATAATATTTACACTTTCTGATCATGTCTTTCGCTTCGCTCTTCTCAGGAAGAACACTTTCCATTCCTCGACATGCCTACCTCGGTACCATCGGTATCTTTTCCGGTTTTCAAAATTGAGTATCGTATTTGTATACCGTACGTTCGAAGACGGCAGATAAAGCTGGGCGTTTTTTTGGGTTTTTGGATGGTCCTAGCTCCCATAAAAACAATTTATCAAAAAGCAAAACAGTCGAGACACGGCAACGGTAAATATCTATAGTTTGTAAAAATAAACACTGATCTAGTGCCATAAGGGAGAAAATACGGGGATAAGTTTGTATGACGTAACCTCTGGACCTAACCGACTATTTACATTAAAAGATAAAAAAAAATCTAGTCTCACACTTGACTGCGTTTAAATCTCATTTTTACTATGTTGTGCCTTATCTGACTTCGCACCCCCGACCCGGGAATTTTAACCGTTCATTGAGGCTCAAAATTTGTTTTTGCATTATGCGGATCTAAAAAGAGGCTACAAGACCTCTAGAACGAATCCGGGTAAGTGGGGGAGCTTTTAATGTGAAACAAACAACTAAGTCTAACTTAACAATGTTTTGAGTATGTCCAAATGTTTGCAGACTGGCTGGATTTCCTATTCAGATCTAAATTTGATGCAACAGAGGAAAAACATTTTTGATAAGGGAATGTGGAAGTCCAGGCCTTTACAGGGCTTATGACCTGTCGTTAACTGGTTTCAGTGGCCACTTTACACACTGTGGAACATTCATCATTTTGTCTATGTTTAAACATCCACATTCAGCCGGATGAATCTCACCCACATGATAAAGGTTTCATCTCTTACTTCATGAAAGTCAACAGATAGAACAGTTGAGGAAATGTGGATGTTTAAACAGGCAAAATGGTAAATGTTACACGGTGTGTAAAGTGGCCACTTAAACTAGCCAACGACAGGTCATAAGCCCTGTAAATGCCTAGACTTCCACATTCCCTTCTCGGATATGTTTTCCCTCTGTTGCAGCAAATTACGTCTAATTTGTCTATGTGGCACACGAAAATTTATAAAACTCAAATTAAATTCAACGCAATCTGTTTTTTAATAATTATTTATAAATCATTTTATCATATCCATAACCTACCAAAAAACGTGACTATTTTTTTATCGAAGTTTTTCAATCATCGCGCATGGTGCGATTATTATAATTTACTAGCGTAATATTACAACTTGTTAGTTTTTTTTTTTAACAGCTTCTGTATTGAGATTAAACACTGGCTCGATTCTGACCTCACGGTAAGGTCAATGTCTAACACTTCCCTGTATAGTGGTTCGTATCCCACGCCGGACCATTGTCATTATTATTTAATCATTCCTAATGTTACTTAAACACCGCTTTTCTGTCTGTTCACCCGGGTTTGACGTTCACACCAGTATTCTGTTTATTTTTTGTTTAACTCCCTAGAAACAATGCTTCTTTTTAATGGTGTTGTTTGTTCATTACACAAAGTGCTTACTTCAAATTAATTAAAGTTTATTAAGATACTTTAGTCTTTAAAAGTACTAGTTATTATTTAATACGAACCATATAAAACACGACCCAACCACTTAGTGGAATTTTGTTTTTTTTAACCTTATTATTATATTTTTTTTTATCTACATGCCTTTGCAGTTAGCGGAAATTTAAGTGTGTGGAAATACAATTGTGAATGTGAAAACCTTTTCAATAAAAATGAAATAGTAATAAAAATATAAAGTAACAGTTAGTATGTTTACGCCACAAACGAGTTAAGTTTCGGGTATTTAAAATTACCCACCATCAGGTGTAAATATGAACAGTTCATACTTACTTGTCGGCCTCGCGGTGTAATGGTCAGCGCGGTTGCCTACCATGCAAGAGGTCTCGGGTTCGATTACCGACATGGTTGATATGAAATAATAATTAAAATGGGTGTTTTTCACTGGAATATTTCGTAGTCCCTGGACTGGTACCTGAAGCGTAAGACTGATCATCTTACTTGCATGTAACAAAAATGATCGAGATGCGCTGCGATCGGTGTACCAGTGCAGTGTCCTATGCACCATTAGGGGCTGAAAGGGAATGATGATGATACTTACACTATTTTTTATGTACAACGTGAAATATTTGTTTTTATTTTTAACTGCATTATTTCACTTTCCTTGGACTGGACCGAAACCTCAAAACTGTTTTATTTACCTTCATTTGGTGTACCGATGCGGTGCCCTATACGCCATCGGCTTCTGATGATGGTGATACCTAAAATTTGGCTAATTTCAGTACAAATTCCGTTCTATTTGATAATTTCTGAATGTTTGAGTTTACTGTATACCATATTGATGTGTCATATATTTGTTTTTTATATTTATTATTATTGTTCTGTTTCTGATCTATAAAATATTTGTGATGATATACTCATGTGTCTGGGTCAACTAATTGCTCGTCCAATCTCAAAACAGGACTTTTAGTCCCGCGGAGTTGGGACTTATGTCTCAAATAATGTGTAATAAACTGTCTTTAGGTGAATAAATAAAATAAAAATAAATAAATGAATTTAAAACCAATAAAATATTGTAATAGACACTACGCTTAAAATAGTCCGTTTAGTTATTGTTAATTTACAAAAGTTATACGTATCTATTATTGTTTATTGACAATTTTTCGGAAAATTGGAAAATAATCGTCATTTTGTCTATGCTATGGTTTTCACGTTACGCTGTTTACTTTCGTCAGTTTATTTCGTTCGCAATAGTCATCCGACCACATAATAACAGTTATATCTTATCCACCCGATATAATGACGAATTTCTACAAACAAGAGCACGAATAAATAATATTTATAAATATATAATGCAATATTCAACTCCATTAGACTTTTACTGTCTTTATCGTGGGATTATTACTACAACTAAGTAACTCCAAAATCAGATTTTGTATCCTTCTCCATGTACGCTACAAATAGACAAGTTGTGCATTCGAATCTTAATATTGTCATAATTTGATGCACCACTTATATCGTCGTCCATCTTTCAAAAAGGCGTATCTCGAAGTTGTTAATTTTGAGACGACTTTTTTTTTAATCTTTTAAAAAATTTTCGCCTTTAAAAATAATAAAAAAATAATCTTACTGTATTTTGCTGGATATTTTTTTAATTAAATATTTTTTCTAATAATGACTCAATTTCGACAACAAACGAGATACGCCTTTTGGAAAGATGGACGACGACATATTTGTAGCATTCGTGGCTGACTTAAAAATTCTGATTTTGAAGTTACCTAATTGTAGTCATTCATCGGCATCATTCGCTTTCCGCATCTAATGGTGCATAGGGCACTGTATTGGTGCACCGAACGCAGCGTATCTTGATAATTTTTGTTGCAAGATGATCAGTCTTACGCTTCAGGCGCTAGTCCAGGGACTATGAAATATTCTAGTGTAAAAACATATTTTAAATATTTCATTTCAACCGTATCGGGAATCGAACCCGAGACCTCTTGCACAGTAGGCAAACGCGCCGACCACTACACCACGAGGCTGACGAATTGTAGTAATTACCCCGCGTTATTTATTACCTTTTGGGTCATGTCTAAATTATCAGAAAGACTATTATTTACTTGGTCTTAACGGGAATGTTCGAATCTAGGACGCATCTTACCGCACAATAATAATTTGACAATAATTGGAAACAGCGTAGCGTTAGTTACAAAATTAACCGTAAATATGTTTTTTTTGTCGAATCGAGGAAATCGTCACGTTCATTTTGAGAAAAAGAGAATCGACGCGAATCAAACCGGATGAGGAATCTGTCAATTCGTCTATGGATGAAATGTCACAGGTGATTTACTTTTTGAAATTTAAATGCAATAGCAAAGTACACTGGAATCTCGTTTTACACGGTTTCGAAATAACACCGTCCAATTTTTTTTATTTTTTTTACGTTATTTTAACAATGCGTAATTGTAATATAATTATACTATTCGCTGTTGGAAAGCACTTTATCACTCTTGGCCTGTAATATAATAGGATAGTTATAATGAATAATCTTTATTACGATTTTTTTAATGTTTTGATGTCATGTTATATTTAAGAAATAAAGTAATATACAATAAATAGGAAACAATTTCTAACCTATCCAGCATTGTTTTTTTCTAGTACTTTTTTTACAAGTATCCCATGAAAGAGATTCCAGTGTATTTCGTTAAATTTCTAACGAATTCCTACAAGTATTCACTTCTATGAAAAATATCAACATGTCTATTGTTTCAAATTTTAATTCCATTATAAACAATGCTATGAAATCGGGTTATAAATGGCTTTAATTCATAAACATCTTAAATTTTATTGATATTCAAATAAAAATGAAAAACTTTTTTTAGAAGGGAGTTTGGAAATCAACAAAATTACTGTAGACTGAATTCAACAAAATTAAATAGCGAAAATATATTGTTATTGAATCGGCATTCACTTCGTAACACTTCATTATAACTCCTCCCATCGACGGGTGATATAAAACTCAAAAAGAGTTTTATATCACCCGTCGATGGGAGGAGTGCTCTCCCGAAACTGTAGTAGTGTTCTTGTAAAAGAATAAAAAATGTGTAACACTAATAACAAAGTTTTATTTTTATAATAAGCGAAAATATCACTTATTAGAACTTTTTATCAATTTTGATAAGTAATTTGTACATTTTTACAAATACCCGTGTGCACTGAGCATACACATTTTTTCTACTATTTATTTAAGAAACGCATATTTTACATTCCTAAGGAGTTTTTGGAAAACTCATCTGGGGGCAAGCATATAACAACATTTTTTATAGTTGTATTGATTTTTATTATTATTTAATTATTTTTTATTTTAATACTTTCTATTTGGATTTATTTTCCTTCATTTTAATTTCTTTCTTTCTAAAATATGAAACAAACTTTTATAATAAAATAATATACCCAGAAACTACCGTTACTTTAACCACTTCTCTTATTCTATTCTATTTTGTAAACATAATGTATATTTTTTAATGCTTAAAGAGTTCAACTGTTTGTGCACTAGCTGCTCAATTTAGTAACTGATTTTGATGTGTGTATATTTATTAGATTTTTCATAAAATGTTATATATAAAAAAGTACAATATAATTTTACAATGTTTAACGTCGCATAACTTGCCTGCAAAGTAAAGAAAACCATTTTCTTTCGTCTAATATAGTGTTATGCTTATAATTATGAATTACAATCAATTTATCATGCTTTTCGACGACTGCTTTGATAAACATGCGTTTATAATACGTAATACCAATGCAACTATTCATTGTTAGCGCATTTCTTTATCGTTCTTTGACCATTTTATTATTAAGTCGATAAATTAATCCACTTTTAGTATTAAACGCTAATCTTGTAAATAATAATTGTTGCATTGTGTATACCAATATTCCGAAGGCGTAATTTTATATGCGATGTGTTGTTTTACAATCGTGGTTTTGGTAGCTTCGGGATATCAGGTTAATTAGCTATTGTTTCGCAACCACGAAATACCTGCATAAAGCGACGCTGTAAAACTACATTATATTCGGTTTGTGCAATCTCGCGACAATGGAAAAAATGAAGCGTCACGATTGTTTGATCCATTGTGCGGTTTATTTTAGAAGCGTCGCAAAAAAAACATTTTTACAGTAAAAAAAAATAAAAAAGTGTTGCGTCCTGCAGTGAACTATTTGACTAAAAAATGCTATTTTATTTATTTAAGTAAGGACATAATACGAAATATAGATGATTACATGCCTACGTTGTTGCCTACCTCTTTTAATTTACTGTAAATTAAAACCAACCTCTTTTCGTTTACTGTAAATTAAAACCAACCTCATTTAAAAATCTGATGACTAAATCCGAGAGTGTCTTCTTTAAAGCTTGTTCTTTCCATATAAAATGTTCATCTTACTAATTTAATATTGTTTTTAAATCACTTATTTTTTTTTTTTGTTTTAAATTAAGTTAATCGAGTTATTTTTTATTTCCAGTTCATTGTATCCATAATATGTATTTTGATTATTATATTGGATTAGATTATTATTACCTATATTGTAGATAATGATAAGTAATTGATAATTTCCGTTCAGGTTGTGTTTTTGCGCGTGAAATGGGTATATTGTTGTCGTTTGTACCTACTGAGAGAGGTGCAAGATAGCAATTCAGTTTCAGTGCTGAAATACGGCGTTTATTGGCTAAAAAGTTGTTAACTATCACAATTTAACAACGTAAATTTGCAAGGAAATATACCTAGCAACGTCACTAGGCACAAAAATAGCTGTTCTGAAACTAGTTATATGTATATAGTGTTAACAATAATATTGAATAGTAAAATTAATTTAATGAATAAATTAAGGAATTACACAATTGGAAAAGTGATTTAATAATTATTTAAAAAAAAAAAAAAATAAGCAACTAAACAATCTAGACAGTTATATATTTTTTTAATAGGCTAAAAGGAGAATCGCAGATTAAAAAAATTAAAAATGGAAAATAAAAAGAACAAGATTAAATGAAACAAAACTATTTTGAATTAATGTACGGCATTAAATTTTTAGGACCACTTTCAGCTAGCCTTTTCCAATTCTAAACTCTTTCAATTCAATTGGTAATTTATTTTTGGAAGAGTAAGCAACCAATTCGTAACATATGATTTTTATAATTTAATTGGTTGCCTCTATTATTATTATTATTTTTTTTTTTGTAATACACTCGTCATATCGCTTTCGCCTTTCAACATGCTACTCCGATCTTGGAAAATGTCCAAATTCTGCTTTAATGGGTTTATTCCTAATGCAACATTCCCACTGACGGGATTATGGCCTTGATGTATGTAATTTTATAAACATAAACTCTGCCTTCACCGGCATTGGCTGACGATGGCGTCCGCGTCCTCGGTGTATTCCAAATCGCATGTATTACGAGTTACGAGTCGGGCTCTATATCAATTTATAAATCGGGTTGTGGTCCCGTGGCTAGTGTTGCGGACTCTCAGATCAAAGGTCTGAGATTCGACCCTAACTTGATTCGAGTTATTTGTTTATTGATTTTTAGATACATTTAATTAACATAAAGAAGTAAAATTACCACACGTCTTAAAGTTTAAATTATTATTTTTTAATTTTAAAAAAATTAAATATTTACATTTTTCATTGATTAACCATGACGGGGTTTACATACATTTAACAAAATATTTTTACTTTTAAAATTCACATTCTACTGTTAATAATAATATTTTTAACATCTTTTGTAAAGGTTGTCTGAGTCTTTTGTTAAGTTTTATCTGGTAGTTTATTGTGTAATTTCAGTCCATGGTCTCGATTGTCCTTTTCTCGTTTTAAAAGGTTGTAAATGATATTTTTCTGATATTCTCGTATTGTGTTCATGTTTACTACAGTTTACGATTATTTATGTCATTTTGTGAAAATCACCTAATTTTTATCATTATTTCCTTGTCCACACCCAAGGCCGCACAGTGGACTGAATTGCACTGCAGTCACAGTGTATCGCGATCAATTGTTACCGGGAAATTTTACCGGGAATCGAACCCGAAACCTCACGCGTGGTAGTCTAACGCCTAGCCACTAGATGGACGAGGCTGACAAATCTTCCCATAGTTTCCCTTTAAAATACATAAACCCGAAATTAGCCTTTTTATTGAAAACACTTGTTAAGGATTCCAATTCCATTTAACACAGAAATTCTTCATCATTGCGCCCGGACACGGGAAACACCTCAAGGGCGCTAAAATACATGGTGTTCATTAAACCCTGTCACATCCGAAACCACGATGATCGGTATGAATAAGAAGACATATTGGCACATTAAAATATTTTTTTAGAACGAATATTTAAAAAATATATATATCAAAACAAGCCAATGGTTGCTTACTTCTGCAGGGGTGAAACGAGGAGGGGGAGGGGGGAATCTGATACTGCGCCACGCTCCCCTCACTTCTCCCCTGCAGAAGTAAGCAACCATTTGTTTTTTAAATATTTTATTTAAAAAAATATTCTTCGTTCTAAATATTTTTTAAATGTGCTAATATGTCTTCTTTCCTATACTGATCATCGTGGTTTCGGATGTGACAGGGTTTATACAACACCCTGTATATATGTGTTTAAAAATAATAATTATTTAGTTACATGAATGATACAATTTTTTTTATATTTTTATTACAATAAACTTTTACGTATTCAGTTAATGTTATAACTGATTTTTTTCAAAAAAGAGACTAGCTCTTTTGGTTGAAGAGGGACTTACACTGTTTTAGTTATTTAGTAATTTGAAGTTATATAATTCCGAATATACATGATAAGAAAAAAAAACTTTTTTTATGCACGCTGTATGAATGTTACGGAAAATGGCAGCTTTCACAAAGAACTGGGAGTGCGGCTAGGAGTCGCAGGCGCCACATTTAACAGTATGAAGGCCTGTCTGGAGATCGGATATTTACTCAGTGAAAATCAAATGGCGCCTATATAACGCCCGCATATCACCTATTCTCCTCTATGGATGCGAATCGTGGCACCTTCAAAAGGAAGAAAGAAAGTTCATCAACAAATTAAAATTAATTAAGTTAAGTAAAAATATTGTATATACAGTGGTTCTTTAAACCTTGTCACATCCGAAACCACGATGATCGGTATAGGCGAGAAGACATATTAGCACATTAAAAAAATATTTAGAACAAAGAAATTTTTTTTAAATAAAATATTTAAAAAACAAATGACTGCTTACTTCTGCAGGGGAGAAGCGAGGGGGGCGCGGCCGTGTAGTTCAGACTCCCCCCTCCCCTCTTCTCGTTTCTCCCCCGCAGAAGTAAGCAATTATTTGATTTTTTTTTCTATATTTTATTTTTTAAGATTTTAGTCGTTATACCAAATTATTTTAATGTGCCAATATGTCTTCTTCCTCATAGTGATCATCGTGGTTTCGGATGTGACAGGGTTTAAAGAACACCCTGTATATACTTTGACGCTGGAAAGGAAAAAGTTATCAAGCGACATGTAGCAATTTTACGGAAGAGCCAAATAAAGAATCTCGTATTTTAATTGTATGTTTTTATTATGTAGGAATTACGCCAAAATGGAAATTTTTTTTTTAATTAAAAGAAAATAAACTTTAATTGGTTCTTTTGTAAAGTTGTCTACATGTCGCTCGGTAACTTTTTCTATTCGAGCGTCGACTTACATTAAAATCGTATTTTAACATTACATTTTCTATACTATATGCGTGTTACGCATCGAATATGTAAATTCCTCGCATAGCTCACATTCATAACTTGTGCGGGCGTAGGTGTGTATAGAGTCCTAGATAATATAATATTCAGATTGTACTGTCATTCCCACCTGTTTGTTCACTCTATGCCTCTGTCAGCACTGAACCACGTGTGTAAGGTACACACAATTCTCTATGTTCCTGAACTGACTCATTCTCAATATAATATGCTTATCAAATTACTCGTAAATAGGTCATATGTTTGCTAAACCAACCATGCATACTATATTTACATAAAAATGCTTTTATTCATTATAGTTTTTCATAATTATTAATTTTGATAAATTAAATAGCGCCATTTTTGTACTTGATGCAATACTGAATTTAATTTGACTTAAAATTGAAATAAAACTGTATTATTTTGTCAACAATATTTTGAGTTTGTCCAAATTTTTGTATACAAGGACTGGATTCAACTCCCTGGGGAGCTGTTTATATTAACATATTACAACAGCGATGAAGAACATTTAAGAGAAGGTAATATAAAAGTCTAAGCATCTACAGGGCTTATGACCTGTCAATGGCTGGTTTAGTCAATAAATGGTGAATGTTATACAGTGTGTAAAGTGGCCACTTGAACCAGCTATTGACAGGTCGTAAGCCCTGTAGATACCTAGACTTCCATATTATCGCTGTTGTAATATGTGAGTATTATTTTGTCATAACGCTACGGATTTATTCAAATGATTTAGACTTTAGACAAACAGTTTGGTTTCAATATTTTTCAAAAAATATGTCTTCATGCTCAAAATTTCGCTCTTCTGCTGGAAGAGCATTTAACAATAATCATGAGTCTTCTTCTCTGGTCTCAATCCTGGGATTGGCTGGCAGCAATTACATTCATTCTTCTCCTCCATTCCTCCCTGTCTTGTGCGGCTCTTTTAAAGTCAACATATGATGAGCAGCGCACGTCCTCTAATAGGTCCTCCAGGTACTCTCGGCGTGGGCGTCCCCTAGAATCTGTCCCCTCGGTCATCCCCTCCAATATGACATGCAGGAGGCCTTCTTGACGTATTACATGGCCGATCCATCTCGCTCGCCTTTCAGACAAGGTCCTAAGCAGGTGCCTTCTACCTTTGATTCTTTTGAGAACCTCCTCACTTGTAATGTGGTCTCTCCAGGAAATTCCTAGTAGTCTTCTATAGGACCACATCTCAAAAGCCTCTAGTCTCCGTTTATCTCTTTCGGATAGGCACCATGTCTCGCAGCCATACATCAAGATACTCCATACATAGGTCTTGATTAGGAGTATTCTTAGTTTTAGGTCTATATTATTTGATTCAATTATTTTTGACCTTTTATTAAATGCAAGTCTAGCTTGATGTATACGGCTGTCGACCTCGCTCTTAGACCGACCGTCCCACGTTATTTTGCTCCCGAGGTAGACAAACTCCTTGGTGTTCTTTAGTGGTATTCCCGACATCACTACTCTCATCTGGTGTTGCATTCGGCCTACAGTCAGTAGCTTTGTTTTGTCTTTATTTATCTTCATACTGTAGTTATTTTGAAGAATGCTTTCCATAGTTGTTAAGGCCATGAGTACCATTATTATATTTTCTACGCATAATTTATTCGTTAAATACGGCAATGAGGAACTTCAACCCTACGGGAAATTGGATACAATAAATGTTTACTTGCGCGGTGAAAATTGTAGCATTAAATTGTACTGCAAAGTTTACTGAAAATGTACGAAAAAAAAAACATATTAATAAAAACGGACTGCTTTGAATGACGTCACTGGTTCATATGTATCAACCTATGATTTGAGAGTTATGTAAAATTTCCGGTTTGCTTGCCATGGAAGGACTTATGGGAAGAACGGAATGAGAATAAGCGGGAAAGAACCTCTGACGTCACACGCGGAGTTATTTCAGAAATAAAAAACTTTAAAAAATCGTAGCGCTGATAATACGGTGTATAATTATTTTTTTTAAATGTTGGTTTAGTTTAATAGTCTATCAACAAATAAAAAATAAAATAAAACCACTAAACTTTCTCATTGTTTACTACAAATTAGTTCATTATTTATGTCAGTATTTTTTTTTTCAGTGTATGTGTAAATTCTTCTTATTATTATTAAGTTCCTATTAATTTATGGTATTATAGTTTGACGTTTGTCGATATTGAATACACGAATTTTATATTCGAAAATTTTAATAATAAATGGTTTCAAACGCGCTCATTTATAAACATACATATAATTATAAACTTGTTTGAACGGAGAGGGAAAACATTTTTGAGAAGGTAATATGGAAGTCGCATTAACAGGTCTCTCACTTTACACACTGTGTAATTAAGCCAGCCTGTCTGCAAACATTTGGACGTACTCAAAACACTATTGATTAAACTAACTGGTATAAGTATATAAATTGTAAACTCTCTTTTTGACGTACCAAAAATACTTGAATTGATTAATTTTAGAGTACCTGCTGTCAACTCCAGGAGTACTTTATTGTTTCATTGCTCCAGTACTTCTTCCAACCAACAAAACAATTCATTGATACCGAGACTGCATAGGTTAGGTAACACTTATGGAACGGCTGCAGACATTCTGTCCAATTCTTTATTATCTTATAAGTCCACAATATCAAGTTTATTTGTAGCTGCTCGTCAAACTATTATTGAAAATTCAATTCCATAAATTAAAAAAATACTTACTTGTTTATTTTTATTACCTTATACTTGTTTTTTTATTTTTTACTATTATATCAAATTGCATTGTAGTATTGGCAAATACGCATTTCATAAATACATATTTTTATTTCTTCTTTTTTCGCGATAACATATGCTCGCTTGTTTATTAATTTAAGTTAAATTTGTCTTTCTTGCTTATCGTAACACTTCATTTACTGTGTTTGCTTTACAGAATTTATTTCATAAGCTTATATCTTTGCATTTTTTTGTTTATACGCTTACTGTTTTTTCTTGCATACCTTTGTTATTATTGTTTTTTTTTTACTTTTTAAAACTTTTTATTATATACTTTCTAACTAATTTCACATATTTTTTTTGTATATTCTGTGTTTATTATTTAGTATGTTAGCATGTATTTTATTTTTATTTTTTGTAAAAGCCTTTTGGGCGTTAATGAACAAAATAAATAAATAAGAATGACAAAAAAATTGAAAGTGATTTCAGGCGTTGCCTAGTAGGTGAAATGGTTCAGCTGGATGAATCTCACCCACATGATAAAGGTTTCAGCTCTTTCACTTCGCAAAAGTCATCAGATCGAAGAATTGAGGAAATGGTGAATGTTACACAGTGTGTAGAGGGGCCACCCAAACCATCCAATGATGACTCATAAGCCCTGTAGATGCGTAGACGTCCGTATAACCTTCTCAAAAATGTTTTAATAACAAATTAAAATTAAAATGAATTAAATTAAATGATCAAAATAACCCCCTATGGAAAAAACCTAGCCTGTCTTCAAACATTCGGTCATACTCAAAGCATTATTTATACGTATAATTATTATTATAAAGCGTGGTATGACTGGTTTTACAAATATGCGACTTGCGTAGTCACGTGATACACGTTTTTTTTTGTTTCACATTAGTTAAATCCAAAAATAGGTTGTCATATTATTATGATGTCCTTATTTCGTTAAATACAAAGAGGTAGGTACAAATCTGAATCATCAAATACTAGTTATGGTTGACATTTTTTCCGGAGACAAAAAACACAATATTGTATTGTAATAATGTGAAAAGCTTGTACTCACTTATCAGTCATAATTTTAGCATCGTCTTGATTTTAAAAGCAGGTAAATCTTCAATGCTTCAATAATCGTAAAATAAATTTAGTTTCAGACTTAGTAGGTATATTTATTTTCTCCGCGAACTTTTTCAGCTTACGTAATATTTTATTGGACAAATCGACTAGTGAAAGTGCATCTAGTTCATAGAACACATTTTTATTATATATTTATTAGTTTACTAGGTGATACACTAACTCATTGGCTACGCTTTATTCTATACTTTACTTCTTTCTTAAAAATGCATGTTTAAATCACGTCTGAAGAAACATCTCATTTCTCTTCCTTTATCTCTCCTCCTTTCCTCTTTATCCCCTTTTCCCATTGAGTGATAGTATTGATTTAAGGTATTTTATATACAAATACAATTATTTATATTTTTGTGTCTATAGCTTTTTGTGTCTTTCGTTTTTTTTTTTTTTTAAATTTTCATGTATTTTCAAGAAACTTTCCGTACAATTTCGTTCGTTGATCTAATTTTTGTTCAATTAAATTTTTGTTCTAATTTTTGTTTGTTAATTAATGCTCTAACTTTTTACCGCGCATAAGAAAACATTTTTGTATCCAATTTCCCGTCGTGCTGAACTGCCTCATAGGATTGACGAATTTCTACTAATTGTATGTTTTTTTATATAATATGTTTCTTCGTGGAGTTACTCTTAGTTAGGTATAAATCGACATAACTCAATTTCAGTTAGTCACTTATACCCATATGCAGAGACAAAACTTAAGGTGAGGAAAGTACATTCTAATTTCAAATGCAGAGAATAACCCGAAGGTGAAGACAATAGTATGTACTTTCCTCACCTTAAGGTTTGTCTCTGCATACGGGTATTAGTCATTTTGCCTTCCAAATTTAAAACAAAGTTAATTATTCTTATTTGTTTATTGTAAGTATTATTTATTACTGCCCTGTATTTCACATTGATATTCCATTACTCATTATATGTATCATCAATACGTGACTGTCTTAACCTCAACACATTTTCCAATAATGGTTCTTTTATTGTTTTCAGAATAACTAAGAAAGTCTTCGTCGTGTGTTTTTTCTTTTGTGATATTATTCTTAAAAATTGATTGTTCCGTGTTCTTTCATTAACTACTATTGTCGTTTTCTTGACAATCGCCTACGGAAAATTCTTTTTTTCACCGACGTTCGACGTCGACGTTGCAATATTTACGAAACTCCTTAACTCTCGTGTGGCTGTGATGTCACACTAGTCTACATACGATACGAGACTCTGTATATCTCTTTTTTTATGAAGTTTTTATTTTGTAACCTTCAAATTTACATTTTCACACTGGATTCGGAAAGTAATATTTATTTATTTATTAGTGTGTACACGGCACAAATGCCTTTTATAAACATAAACCTAAATACATTTAACATAACAGTGTTCATATTACAACAGAGATAAAGACCAGTTCAGAAAAGTAAAAGTAAAAGAAGTCTAGGCATCTACAGGGCTTATGACCTGTCACTAGACTTCTATATTACCTTTTCTGAAATGTTCTTCATCTCTGTTGTAATATGTTAATGTTATTAGCTCCTCGGGGAGTTGAATCCAGTCCTTGTCTACAAAAATTTGGTCAAACTCAAAATATTGTTGATAACAGTGTTCTATTACAAAATTATGAAATAATGTAATAACAATATATCTATACACACTCGTATTACACAGTTGTATTATAAATCATTCTATATAATAACTTTGGGATTTTAATACTTGGTATACTTAGGTAAAAAAAAAAAAAACAAAATAATAAAAATAAAGATGGCGCTGTACATTCGAAATAGCAAAAATCATAAATCATTGATTTGTTGGGATTGTTGCAATGTATATTAAATGCCCTAGGTATACTCGTAATACTAACTGTCTCAAATCTTTTCCTTGAGCTGTTTATTTTTTGATTGTGGCTTTTATTACTTTTAAACAATTTAGTCTTAAAATTTTTAACTATTATTATTTCCCAACCCTCACCTAGTGGTGTTCAGTACAGGCCACTGCATCGGTACATCAATTGTGGCGTATCTGGATAATTTTTATTACGCAGAAAATAATAACGCTTCTATCAATCTCACGCTTCGGTTATATTTCTAAGACGCTCGACTCACGCACGGAAGGTTCCGGGCTCGATTCCCCGTGAGGACACAAAGTTAAATGTGATTTTTTCTTAAGCCTGGGTTTTATGTGTTGCAATTCACCACTGTAGTTTGGCCTCCTGGCCTGTTGTGGTGCAAAAAAAACACAGAAAATTTCGCTAGCTTTTTTATTGTTTTTCCCTTTTCGCTCAAAACGTTTCCTTTGTAGCCGCTCCAAAAATCAGTTTTTTAGTTTTAAAATACCCCATGTCATAACTAGCGTCGATTTTATCGGAATGTCAAATTAGTATAAATCAAATTTTGATAGGCGCCCAAATCGGCAGTCGGACATCTTGATAGCATCAATGATTGTTCCATCGGTTGATAATATGAATCTATGACCCACTTTCCTAACAGAAAATGCTAATCACCGCCGCTGTGGCCGTCAGCGTCAGCTGGGCGACTACGGCTGGGCCATCATTGCTCTTAATGATGCGAGCCCTAATTCGGCTCGATATGGCTACATCGCCATTGGCTACAACTTTAATATACCACGCATCCATCTAACATCTGTTGGGATTGAGAAATTATCGGTTTTCATTTAAGATTTTTCGTCAATTATACAATCATAGGAATGCGTTGTGTGTACTCCGTATCGGAGTCGCGGAATAAATCCCGAAAGAAAATGTTTTAATGATTTTTTTATAAAAAAAATTGTAATTGAATTACATATATGAATTTCATAATTTAATGATTTTATTTACTATAATAGTATCGGGGAAAAAATAACTTTTTAATCACTTTAACCATCATTTTACTGTAATTAATTTCTGTTCATAAAATAAAAAATCAAAAAGATTCTAATATTCGTATACCTACAATATGTTCGCATCCACGCTGGAAAGGAAAAAGTTACCAAGGGACTTCATATGTGCATTATAAGCATTTTCATATGTGATTCCTTACACAGTTAAAATAAAAAAAATTGACATACGAAATACATAATTAATTTTAAAAAGAAACTTTAATTGACTCTTCTATAAAGTTGCTACTTATCGCTTGGTAACCTTTCCAGTGTCGATATACGAGTATACTATTTATTATCTCAAATCAAACAGTTTGGGTGAGTAGGAAGAAACTGCCCTCAGGCAATAATACCCACCCTTACATGTATATTTTTTATTTATTCAACTTTTTGTACATTGGCTGGCTTATGCCAAATGGCAATTTCTTCCAATACATAAAGACAGTGTTTAAAAAAATAAATTCTGAACAATCAAACCGTATATACGAATCCCTCACAGTCGGTTTCATGGAAAAAATTACAATGAAACGGTTTTTGGACACATATAACATGTTATGTATAGGGCAAATACGCCTAAGAAAATGGTAAATGGAAGTCTGCCACCTGCATTGAATTTCTTATGTTATCATTGTTACATTTCCACTGGTAAAATACCGGATTTTCCAGATGTATTATGTGCATAATATTAGATTCAGCTTACTTATCGATTTTCTGCAAGAATAACTATGCAGGTACCTAACTTATTTTTACATGGCTCTTGTTCTTGTGTCAATATTGCATTATGCCAAGAAAATGTCATTATCCGTTTATTTTTATCAGTAGGATAATAAAAAAATATAACAATACTGCCGTCCTTACGTAGAGCACAGTATCCAGCATTTTGGGCGACTTGCGACATTTTGTTCAATACTGATTCGGAATCACGAAGAAAATATATTTATTTAAGTCTTACTCGCGTATCAAGATTCCTTCAAGAAACATGAAATCTAGGAAGAACAACCGCAGTAACTAAATTTTCCGTTTATGATAATCTTTTTTTTTCGTTTTATTTAACAAATTACAACAGAGATGAAGAACATTTTAGAGAAGGTAATTTAGAAGTTTAGGCATCTACAGGGCCTATGACCTGTCATTGTATGATTAAAGTGACCACTTTGCACACTGTGTAACATTCACTATTCTTCCTATATTTGAACATTTATATTCCTTCGACTCTTCCATCTGTTGACGTTTTTGAAGTTTTGTAGCTGAAACATTTATTGTTGCGGGTGAGATTCATATTTTATTTTATTTTATTTATTTTTATTTGGGAAACCAACAGTTCTACATACATATTTACAGTAAACAAACAGATATAGTGTAGAAACTCAGAACTAATAACAGATTTCCACTAAGTTAGTAAAGAAAATATATTACATATTATATAAATATTTTTTTTAAAATTTTTCTTTTTATTAATAAATTTCATAAAAAGTACATATTTTTGTAAAATTCTAAACATATCTACTTTTACACATCTAGTAAATGTTATCACTGTAACTCTCCAAAAAAAGAGAACAATTCTTGTGCTTGGAGAGTGACTTACACTGTTTTAGTTGTTTACATATAAGTTGATTAAATTATTTCACCCACATACTAGGCAACGCCTGAGAATATTTTTCAATTTTTATATTTCTTCTTGGACCGGGTGGATTTATCAATAATATTTCGAGTTTTTCCAAATTTCTGTGGACAAGGACTTTATTTGAGTTTAATTTATCTTTTAAATTTAAATATCAATCTTAAAATGAAAACTTAGTTAATCTATCAGTTTTTTAATATTTTTATACATGGCATATAGTGATGACATCCATTGTATTAAAACTACAACAAAAACAACTTTTTTTTTCCTTTTCTGCGTTTTTCTCAGAAACATGTTTAACTGAGATACTGCGCTCTTCATACAGAGGGCAGAATCATCATCATCATAATTCCCTTTCGCTTCAGAACCAGTCCATGGACTACGAAATTAAATAAATATTAAATGTCAACCGTGTCGGGAAATCGACCCGAGACCTCTTGCATGGCAGGCAAACGCGCCGACCATTACACCACGAGGCCGAGAGCAGAATAATTTACATAAAAATATAAAGGTTTTTTTAATAGGCTTATGCATATTATTTCAAGGTACTTTTTTGTGTAGAAGTATTATTTGTTTACTTTACCGTCCATCTTACAAAACATATCGAGATACGCTACAATTCGAGTACAAATGTGCAAATGAATTGATCTTTGATAAAAATAATTTTATTTCATTTACTTTCATACAATTTTTAATTCTCTATCCTTACATCTGTTTTGTATAAATACACTGAACTCTTTAATAAAGATGCCAGTCTCGAAGATGTCGCGAAAGCGATGAAACCGGTCACTGGATATTCCAAATTTGTGGATTAAAGTATCACTCGTGTTTTATTTCTATAATATATTTCAGGAAGTTTTAACATGAAAAGTGTGAAAATAACTTCAGAGCAAGGTTAAAAAAATTTATAAATTTTTTATGTCCAGTATTTTGCCTTATTTTTAAGTTGTTTTAATAATTATTTGTGTTGGTTCGAAACCTTGCTAATAAATTAATCAGATGCGTGTTCTGGATATCGGCTTGTTAATATAAAATATATATTGACGGCAATCAGATATCCTTATATGGTTCTCTAAAACATCGGGTCAATGTCAACACCTATTACTTATCAATTTGTACGCTTGTCAAAGAAAACCCGTTTGATTTTAACCCTAAATTGCATTGTATCTTATTTGCTACATACCACAAAGATGATTATAATATTACCTAAAAGAAATAATACACACGTGATGTTACACATTAGAGAAGCCAAGATAGTACAAAAAAAGCGTAAAGGTCCGTGTAACGGACGGTTAAACGAATGAAATAAAATGCTAAAAATATAGTTAGGGTCCCCGGTATCTGTCATCTAAGTATTAGACCTACAATAAAGGACGATATTCCACTTTCGGGTCTGACCTTAGCAATACCGGCGTATTATAGATTTTGTTGCTGGCCCTAACAAGGGCATTGTTCTTGACCTCGTCTATTATTGCCCTAAAAGGAGCTTTTTTCTTGACTTTGACTATTATTGCCCTATGTTTTAAAATAATAAATCAGTTCGCTTCGAGCCTTCACCTAAGTCATATCTCATATCGTTTTATATCGTCACACCGCCTCGACCTTCCGCTCAGCTACTGGACACGGCCAACACCTACCCCTTTGCTTCTGTGGATTGTGGAATACAGTTCAAACTGTGGGTCTGCCACAGTCCGATTGCTAAGGTTTTTCCATCTTAAGTTAGCAAATATGTAACGAGTCAAATGTCAATGTGTTGTACAATATGTATAACAAACAAAATATAAAAATTGCTTTCTCACTTTCATTTCCATCAATAAATGTGTTTAAGATAAAATATTTTTCAATTCCTAAAATTTCCGTGAGTCCATTGTATAGTGTGTCAAATTTGATCCATACCTGTTTTTCCTAATATTTTCCAATTAGGATTTTAAAAACTATTTTTCCATCCATTATTAGCGTTTAAAATATAATGTTTAATTTTTTAAAAAAATGCATTGAAGGGTTAAAAGTGTACTCTTTCTGTTGGCACTTTCTATTGCCATATAAATTATTTTGAAACATTTGGTAAACATAATTGTGTACGAAGTTAGAATAACATAAAGTATATTGGGCGTAACTTTATGATAATGTGCTAATCATGCATCTTTTATTCACGGTAATTAAAATGGTTGATGTGTTGTGTATCTTTATCTCGGCTTTTCAATTTCAAACTATTTGTTTGACAGAACGATTAATTTTCACTGACCTAGTAATTTATTACTCATTTTCCAAAACATTTAGATGAATCTTTAAAATCTGACAACAGACAAAGAACGCTGTCTGTTACACTAAATACATACAACAACAACAACAACAAATCATCACGCCGTTTCCCCGTAGGGGCAGGCAGAGAGGATAGAACGCCATAACACTATATTGGCATATAGACCTCGCTTCCTCTACATTCATGCATCTTCTCATGCACGCACGCCGATTATTCCTACTTTTGACATGTCCATCTTCAAGTATTTGATGGACTTGATCGTGCCATGTCTTTCTCAGTCTTCCTCGTTTTCTGCATCCATCAACATTTGCATCGTAGATCCTTTTAGCCGTTCTTTCGCTGTCCATTCGCTCTACATGTCCAAACCAACGCAGCACCCCTTTCTTGATTATGTCAATAATGCATGTCTCAGCCTTACACACTTCACGGATCTCGACATTTGTGCACCTATCATACATCGTTTTACCACACATTCGCCTGAGGGATCGCATTTCGACAGCATTCATCCTACTTTCATCATTATGTTTCCAATTCCACACTTCGCTCCCATACATTAGAGTTGGAACTAGACCTCCGTTGTGAACTGCTAGCTTAGCCTCCTGCGATAAACATTTGATTGCCAAAGTAGGTTTTAGTGCACCGTTCACCCTGTTCCCGGCACTCACCCTCCTTTCAATATCTTTCTCGGCCTTTCCGTCCCTAGTAAACATACTTCCCAGGTACACAAATACTTCTACCTGATTCAGAATATCTCCGTTCACGCTGATCTCACATTTAGTTATATATTCATCCCTTTCAAAAACCATCACTTTCGATTTATCAACATTCATAAGCAAATCGCTTTTCTTGCATGCATCGTAGACTTTTGTTACCAAGAATTGAAGGTCTTCTTTGCTGCTAGCAAGAAGCACGGCATCATCCGCATACAGAAGACAGTTAACAGTTATACCACTCATTTTTGCTCCCATTCTTAAATCTTTCAGTTCTTTCATACAGCTATCGATGTATATGTTGAACAACCATGGTGACATTACACATCCCTGTTTGACTCCTTTCGGAATATTAAACCACGATGTGAATGACCCATTCACCTTCACACATGCTGTGCTGTCCTTATACAGTGACGCAATAGCCCTTGTCAGGTTACCATTTACTCCATACTCCGATAAAACCTTCCACAATTTCTCTCTGTCAATTCTATCAAATGCCTTTTGCAGATCGACAAATGCGCAGAAAAGTTTCTGATGTTTAGCCAGAAACTCTTCTGTCATAATTCGCAGAGCAAATATTTAATCCATACATCCTCTTCCATTCATAAATCCACTTTGTATATCCCAAACTCTATCTTTAGTCACTTTTCTTACTCTCTTAATCAGTATTCTGCCATAAATCTTTCCAACAGCACTAAATACCGAAATCTTCTTCTTTTCCACATCCGCTCCTAAGTGAAGCGTGTGGACATTACCTGGCACCTATTTGGAGACCCTATCGCTAGCCAGCACTTTCGCCTCCTCCCACGTCAATCCCGTGTCCCTTAGTTCCGCCGAATGAAGCTGAAAGATCGTCATTGACGGTCTTCCACGACGTGTTTTTATTTTTTCCATCAATCTGTATTTGCGGCGATTTTATATGCCATTTAAACATTTTGATAAAACTTTTTTTTTAAGCATTTCTGTCCTGAGCTACTCTTATGTTCCGCAGCTATTACGACTGCTTATTGATGTACTCGCCGTAGTGATTCCAGGTAAAATATGACCAGAGTGGTTTCCCGTTTTTTTTTTTTTTTTTTTTATTTGAAAATTTATTTATAAACCCTTACGGATTATAACATTCATTTTACATAAAATAATATATACATTTTTCATTTATACTCTGTTGTTCAAAATAATATTTTTTACATCTTTTGTAAAGTTTGTCTGAGTTGCATTTTCTGGTGGATTTTTCTGTTGGGGTTACCTTCCCTTAGCTGGTTGATTCTGGTTTGGAGGCGTCAGAAACTCGCCTGTCATCTTCTCGTTATTTGCCGTGATCCCATTGCCCTGGGTTCGCGATGTGGACGATAACGAGTTAGACTAGTCTGTAGTGTTGCTGGTGGAATACAACTCGGCGTACGCAGCATTTTATAGAATTACACCCTCCAACAAGATGTGACTCACTAACTCCAACTAATAAAATACAACTAAAGAAAATTAAAGTTAGGTCATAAACACACAATGTTTTACTTCCATGTATTGGGACTAAAACTCCGTTGTGCACTGCCAGTTTAGCTTTGATTGACTTATGTTTAATAGCAATTACTCTGCTTAGTGCATCTTTTTCTAATCTTCCATCTCTTGAAAACATGCTTCCCAGATACACAAATTCTCCTACTTGTTCAATACATTCGTTGTTTACATTTATTATGCAACCAAAAAACTCACTTACCCTTTTATATACCATCACTTTTGACTCACTTTCGTTCATCACCAATTTGCTCTCCAGGCATACATCATACATTCTAGTGACTATTTGTTGCAAATCCTCCTTAATGCTTGCTAAAAGAACTTCATCATCAGCTAAAAACGCTTACTAATAACTTGATGGTCCGAAAATAAATTATTATTTAATTTTTAAATTTATTTCAACAGAGGGAAAACATTTATGAGAAGGGAATATGGAAGTCTAGGCATTTACGGGGCTTATGACATGTCATTGGCTGGTTTAAGTGGCCACTTTATCATTTACTATTGAGATTATGATTTATAACAAAGAATACGTCTTATAACTATAAAGGTCTGAATCTGAGTAACTCTTAATAATTGCCTTCGGCCTAGCCGATTGCTACGTTACAGCACAGGTGGCTTCGCCCACTCCTACGTCACATGGCTAGCTTAGTAGCGATATCTCCTCCCCCCCCCCCCGTTGACTCTCATACTCGCTTAACTCCTCTCCTCATAGAGATATGATAGAGCTCGTATAAGTTTATTGTTTACTCCATACATTTCCAACACGCCCCACAATTTAATTCTATCAACTTATCACTTTTTGCAAATCAACAAATGCGCGGAATAGTTTTTGACTTTTTGCCAAAAACTTATCCGTTAGCATTCGTAGCGCGAAAAATTGATCCGTGCATCTACGTCCACTCATAAAGACATCTAGCACGTCCCACACTTTATCTTTCGTCACCTTTCTTATTCTCTCAATTATAATTTTCCCATACAGTTTACCGACATAACTCAGAAGACTGATTGCCTTATAGATTCCACGCTCCGCACGAGATCCCTTATATAAAGGCATGACAACTGACCTCCTCCGGATCCAAAGGCGTATGCCCTTCCTCTAGGTAGAGATTGAAAAGTCTGCGCAGCCACGCGCCCACGATCTGGCCACCACCCTTCAGATATTCCACAGCGACCTTTTCATACCAAACGGATTTACCATTCTTTATACTTTTCAGCGCACTTTTTAATTCTACCATGCTTATCTCTCATGCAGTGTCATCACTTGTATCTTCTTCTGTACAACCTAACTGTTAGGCAGGAACATTTTCAGTACTTTCATAAACTTTCATACATCTCTCTTCGTCATTCGTTATCATTGGGCCATTTTTTGCTTTAATCTCTTTTATATTTCCGCTTTCGTAGCAGTGTTGTCTTTTTCACAACTTTTCAAAAAAGTTTTTATATATTCATGAAAATAAGTGGACATTTTTATACCTTCCTCTTCGTTTAGTCGTTTTTTTGCGTTCTTTTACCCAATTCATAACCAACCTCTTGTATACTGTGTTACTATTTCTCCCTCTTTCTTCTATTCTTCTTCTTCTTATGGTTCCTCTCCCCAATGGAGGTTGGAAATCATCATTGCGATTCTTACTTTATTGGCAGCTGCCCTGAACAAGGACTGAGTGCTGCAATGGAACCAGTCGCGCAAGTTCTTAAGCCAAGAGATGCGCCTTCTACCTGCACTACGTTCCCTTCAATCCTTCCCTGTAGAATGACTTGTAAAATTTTATATTTTTCGCCTCTCATCACATGCCCAAAGTACTCGAGTTTTCTTTTCTTTATGGTCTTCAGTACCTATTGGTATCTCTAATTGCTATAAGCTTCATCCATGAATTCTTTTTTTTATTTATAAGATCTTCAATACCATCATCTCACCATGCATCCTTTTTCTTCTCTTCGGGACGCTATCCCGCATACACTCTTCGTTTTCAGATTCACACAGACTTGATTTAAATAGTTTCCATATTCGGTCAATATTTACTTCTATTATTTCACCCTTTCTTAAAATGTGAATGCTTCACTCTTACATTTACGACTTGCAGCTTTTTAACGTTGACTCTGGATGAAGATGTCGCAGTTTTTTTTCGTCAGCCCATCCGCGAAATAGAATCACTCTTGTTACAACTAGAAAGTGATCCGATTCCAGTTCAGCGCCCCGAAGCGCGCTAGTATTGGTTATGCTTTTTCTTTATCTAGAGTTAATTATCGTCCTTCTCCTTATGATTAAAAAAGGTATGCGAAACAAAAAAGTTTCACTCGAGACACACAAGCAAGCTTTTTCCATTTCCATTGATCCTAGAATAGCAATACATTCCTAGGGCTGTTTCTAGGCCATCTCTAAAAGTGCCCACCCACCATTTAGATTATTTCTAAAAAAAATATCAACAATATTTTGAGTTTCTCCAAATTTTTGTAGGCAAGGACTGGATTCAACTCCCTGGGGAGCTGTTTATATTACCTAGAATATTTGTTTATATTACTACTACTGTTTATATTATTAATACTGTTTATATTACTTAGAATATTTATTTTAATAAAACAGCTCCCCCGGGAGTTGAATCCAGTCCTTGTCTTCAAAAATTTGGACAAACTCATAATATTGTTGATAAATCCACCTGGTCCATGAGGAAGTATTGAAATAGAAAAAATAACATTTTCAGGCGTTGCCTAGTATATAGGTGAAATAATTCAATTAGATGAATCTCACCCGCATAAATAAAGGTTTCAGCTCTTTAACTTTACAAACATCAACAGATGAAAGGATTGAAGGAATATAGATGTTTAAATATGGGCAGAATAGTGAATGGTACACAGTGTGTAAAGTGGCCACTTAAACCAGGCATCGACAGGTCTTAAGCCCTGTAGATGCCTAGACTATATTACCTTCTCTTAAATGTTCGTCATCTCTGTTGTAATATGTTAATAAAAAATATATAATACATTTCTTACATAATTGTCATTAATTTAGAAGATGTTTTTTAAATTGACATAAATTTATTTTCTTATTTAAAGATTCTTCTCATCGTTTTTTTGGATCCCTTAAAATATGTATGTGTATATTTATGTTTTTCCTTTTTAAAAAAATCTTATTATTTTATTTTGTTTTACATCTAAGCATGTTTTTCATTCTTTATTTTAATTCTTATTCTTAACTTTTAATTACTTTTACAAATTTTCTTCATTTTTTTACTTTAATTTTAATCTTTAAACAACTTCTATTTATGTTTATTTTCCTTCTTTTTTTGTACTTTAATCAATAACCTCACATATAATTATTTTACACTATGGAAACTTCACTGGTCCATTAGAGTTAAGTCTAACTGTATAAAATATAAAACAATGTAACTGTACTGTATGTTTCCTAAATAAAAGAAAATAAATAAATAAAAATATTTAAATCAACCGCGTGTATGTTAAATCTTAATTTTCTTTTGAAAAAAACATTATCTATCGACTATGTTGTGATGCCACCCATTTAAACGTGTGTTATCATTTTTCACATAATCCCATGATCTTTCAGCATGTGGACACGAAACTTAATACTGCGAGCTTTGTAATAAAGATTGCATTGATTGCCCTACTGCTTAGTAAAATACAGGTAAATAATTTATAATAATGAGTCCCACTTATCTCGCCAGTATTGTGATTCACCGTCTTATCTTGTTACTTCACTGATACATTTAGTATAGCGTCATTGCGGGCTCACAGCTCACGTCGCGCTCAGCTTCTGCGTCTTCTGTTTTCGTGATAATAAATTATTTTTAAAAAACGTATTAAAGTTTACCTATCATATTTACTAGTTATGGTGGATATTTCAAGGAGGAAGCGATCCTCCGATTATGGTGATGTTAGGTAAGTCATTTAAGCAAAATATCAATCGTAAAATTTATTTGTTATTTGTGTAGAACAATAAAACATATGTTAGTAAAAAGAGACAAACATTTTTATTTTCGAAGATTAGCGTGATTGTTATAAAAACACCCGAAAAAAACATGAAGATTATAATATTTTTACACATACAGGGTGTTCTTTTAACTCTGTCACATCCGAAACCACGATGATCAGTATGAGCAAGAAGACAAATTGGTAAAAAAAAATTGAAAATTTTGTAAATAATAAAATTCGTCGAAACTTTTAGTGCATTTTCTATTATGTGAATAGTTGTTATGTAGTACAACTATTTACATAATAGAAAATGCACAAATACTTTTTTTAAAAGTACGTTTATTTTTTCAATCGGTACCTTAGTCAGGAGATATTTTACTGATTTTCTGCAGGATCTATTGCGAGGGGTTCGATAAGAAGACAGTTATGACTAGACTTTTGGCCAGGTTTAATCGGATCTTGCCCCACTGTGCACTGGCTGTTTTATTGCTAAATGTTTTTTTAATATTTTTAATTGTTATTTAGAATATCTGATAAACAAATTTAGTATTATATCATATTTAATTTTTATATAATGCATTTTAGCTCAACACAGGTTTTTACCCAATGAGCTGAAATATGTTTAAACGAATGTAACTGAATGTTTGTATTTGAATAAATAAATAAATAGGAAAACGAGATTGAAAATTGAGGATTGTTGAGGAAACTATTATTCTTGAAGAATGCACAGCAAATTCCTGATGCTTTAACCGTTATTTTGTATAAATATATTCCAGTTTGTAAAACAAAACAGGCCAGGAGGCCCAATTACAGTGGTGAATTACATCATGAAACACCCAGGCTTGAGAAAAATTACATTGTTATTTTTGTGTTCTCACCGGGAATCGAACCCGGAACCTTCCGTGTGTGAGGCCGTTTCACTTCGAAATTTTCAAAAATGTGAATAATAAAAATTACAATAATTAGTAATCTTATTTGTCTATAATCATCATCATCATTTCCTTACCGCACCTAATAGTGCATAGGGCACTGCATTGATACAAAAATCGCGGCGTATCTTGATCATTTTTGTTGCATGAAGGTAAGATGATCAGTCTTACGCTTCGGGTACCAGTCCAGCGGCTATAAAATATTCTAGTGTGAAAACACCCTTTCAAACAAATATTTCATATCCACCATGTCGGGAATCGAACCCGAGACCTCTTGCATGGTAGGCAAACGCGCTGTCCATTACACCACGAGACCGACAAGTAAATATGAACTAATTATAGTCGTAGTAGTTATAAAATTAATATTTGTCTATAAACTTTTTGTAAAACAAAACAAAATGAGAGTAGGGGTCGTAGGCGGAAAGGATAGAACGCCATATCACCCATACATTCATACATCTTCTCATGCACGCACGCCGATTATTCCTACCTTTGACGTGTCTATCTTCAAGTATTTGTCGAATTTGGCCGTCCCATGTCTTTCTCGGTCTCCGTCGTTTTCTGCACCCGTCAACAAATCTGAATATAAATATAATGTAATATTGCGCACAAACATAGTACAATAACGTCGCCGTGCGATAGTATTAGGAGTATTTTATAATTTTATTCCTGCGTTTCTCGCCACCTGTCATAACAAAGAACAAGTCTGCCTTCTAGTATTTACAGTTTGTCGCATCAAACCACTTATATTAGTGGCAAGGTAATATTTTTCAATGATTGCACTGTACCCGAGGTCCGCCTGCCGTCAATTATGGTTATCACAAATTATAGTTATTTCAGAAGTATTATTGTTGAAAAGTATATTGGTGAAAAAAATTACACGATATTTCAAGTTGTTGATACCGTTTATTTTCTATTCTGTTTTGTTTTGCTCGACCTTGTCTTATGTCAGTATCTCTTTATTTTTAGAACTTTCACACAAACTCAATGTTATGTAGATGTAGAGAGTGCATGGGGGGAATCGGTCAGGCTGAGAGCTTACGATAACAACTGGTGGTTTTAAATTGTTGATACCGTTTATTTTCTATTCTGTTTTGTTTTGCTCGACCTTGTCTTATGTCAGTATCTCTTTATTTTTAGAACTTCCACACTAACATCACTTCGTATACTTACCTATTTAATGTTATGTAGATGTAGAGAGTGCATGAATGGAATCAGTCAGGCTGAGAGCCAACGATAACATTTTATTTATTTATTTATTGGGGATATCAACAGTAATACATGTAGCAAAAATATAACAAATAAAATATACAGAGAATAAAACCAATGACAGATATCCACAGAAATACATTGAATACACGTACAATACATACTAGTGTGTTTGCGTGAGTGTAAGTGAGTGAGAGGGTGGGTGAGTGGGTGTTATATTGGAATGAGGGTGGACATGTGTATAAATATTGAACAAGTGTCAAGTGTCGAAAATATAAATATATATATAAAATATTAAGAATTAGACATAAAATAAAATAAGATAAAATAAGACTTTATTATTGAAACTAAGTAAGGGACAAAAAAATGTGTTTTAAAACGCGCATTTTAAATGTTATTTTTTACAATAAAATGGATCAATAAAGGGAAAGTTCAAATTATATTCACTAGCAAAACGTATAAGTGGAGAGTTCTGGGCATAGTTCGTACGAACTGCTGGCACATGAAATAGAGAGCTCGACGTGTGACGGGTGCGGTAGCCGGGGACATTCAATGATAACTCCGACAAAAGAGCCGGACTATCAAAGCGTCTACTAAGTATGTCATGAAGCACCCCCATGTCCAACAGTAGACGGCGATCTTCTAAAGTAAGCAAGTGGTGTTTTTTGAACAACTGGTGGTTTCGACAAGCTAAAGGGTCCTCCAATAGGGATGATGCAATTTTAAATGGCTATAATGGCAACACTGCATTTTATTTTTTATTATTCCTTATGTCATTTGTGTCCAGTATTGTATGCCATTTAATCATGGAAAGATACACGCTTCAACAACTTTTCGAAATTATTAAATTGTTTTATCAAAATCAGTGTTCGTATTTTTATTTATTTATACTTTACATTGTTTGTATTCTTTTTTTATACATAATAACGTTCCCTCACTGGGGTGTCCCGTGCCGAAGGAAAAATTTTACAAAATGTGAATTATGCCTAAGATTAGCTATTTAACAAAGTTAATATAAATTAACTAGTGTTATCAGCTTAAAAGTACCTGTTCGAAATACTCGGCAGCTAACATTATTTTTTTAATCTCCTGGCAGTCACAATTATTATTACAATTCACCAATACCTAGACTACACCGGCTAAGTAACGAGTATGGTGAAGTTGATATATTTCGTCTGTCTTTATATAAATACAGGTTAAGTATTCAAAAGGTTATAAATTAATTTGTATAAAATTTCTTAATATTGTTCTTTATTTACTTTTTTTTTCCTCGTGTATCTCTATAATAATGTATAAACTTATATGTATGTGTCTATGTTTTCATATGTAAATTTATTAAATATTTTTCTATGTACCCTATACCTATGTTGGTACATTTCCTTATTTTTACTTATTATTGTATCTTTTAGCTTTTCTTATGTTATCTTTAATTTAGACTAAATTTACATACTTATGTTTCACTGCTGCACTTGAATGTAATTTCTAATATATGTAAAACGCTTTATTTATTAATTTACACGCCCCCCCCCCCCCAAAACTCTTGTATACGAGTATTATGTGAATACTGAAAGAAACTTAAGAAGAATTCATCGACTCACTATTCGTCGTATTGTAGACAAATTTGAAAGTGAATTTTCTTTACACCATACAAGAGTACCAGTACGACAAAGAAATGCACGTAGACAAGAGAACATTGATGCAGTAGCAGCAAGTGTAAGAGATAATCCAAATTTATCAATTGAACGTCGTTCTCAAGAATTAAATCTTTCTCAAGCAACAACATGGAGAATTTTAAGATAAGATTTGGGTTTACACCGTTACAAAATTTAATTGGTTCAAGAATTAAAACCAGCAGACCACCACCAGCGTCGTTTATTTGCTGATTTTGCTTTAGAACAAATCAATGCAGATCCATTTTTTTTACCGTTCATTGATGTTTAGTGATGAAGCTCATTTTTTGTTAAACGGTTATGTAAACAAACAGAATTGCAGAATTTGAAATGATGAGAATCCACATGAAACTCTTCAGCGACCATTACATCCAGATAAAGTTACTGTGTGGTGTGCAGTTCATGCTGGTGGAGTAATTGGTCCATATTTTTTTGAAGAAAATGGTCGAAGAGTGACTGTCAATGGAGAACGTTACAGAAAAATGTTGAATGAATTTTTCTTTCCTGCTGTTGATGAAAATAATCTAGAGAATTTGTGGTTTCAACAAAACGGTGCCACCAGCCACCTGCCATACAGCTACCGTAACAATTGATTTATTGAAAAGAAAATTTGGCGATAACATTATCTCAAGAAATGGTCCAGTTAATTATCCACCCAGATCTTGTAATTTAACACCTTGTTATTTCTTTCTTTGGGGATATGTTAAGTCATAAGTTTATGCTGATAGTGGCACTAAGCCATTGTGTGTGCGTGTACGCCCAGCCTAAGCTTTGTTTTTCTACCACTCTAAGCCAAAAGCCTTAAAAAAAAGGTTTAATACAACACGAATCACCCAGGGCTGCTATTCTAAACGCTTTTGCAGCCCGTAGAGAACGCTTTAACGAAAAGCATTTTCTAAAGCCGCAAGAGTGTTCAGAATGACTCGTTGAAATTGGCCCACAAAATTAAAATATTTGGGTAAATTTTAAGAACGTAAATATATCTTTAAAAATAAAAATTGCATGTTTTATCCCCTCTTAAAAATGTTCAAAATCTATTTTTTTCATTAGATATGTCATCTTCATAATTTCCCTCTTCGCACCCAGTGGTGCGTAGAGCACTTCAATCGCAGCGCATTTTTTATGTCACTGTTTTTATCGTTTATCTTTAGCGAATTTAATTATTTTGTAGAAAAAACCTTTCTGTGGATTGTATTATGTCAGGAATTGAGTAATCCGAGATTTTAAGGCTGTACGGTAGTCCGTTTTGTCAATGCCAACCCTCCGTCGTGGGTCAAGCCTCTGTAACGTTTATACCCCAGCTGCTGCCTACTGGTACGGGGGCTGGTTATATAGGGGGTGGGGTAGTGAAGTATGGCTTTATATTCGACCTTTTTCTTCTCTTTAGATACATACGTTCTCAATAATTGTTTCGATTCGGCAGCTGAAATTCAAATTGATTACATTTTTACGAAATGTTTACTGTTTTTTTGCTTTATGATATTTTATTAAAAAACTGTGTTTTTTATGTATAAAATCTAAGTGTTTTCTAACGAATGCCTTTGTATTGATATCAAGGATACTGTACCATTCGAATACAACGTCAAAAAACTTATAATAATTTATGTATAGAATTTATATTTAAGCACTATTATAGATCGATAACGGAACACGGGAATCTAATTATTAATATCCCAAAACCAGCAGACGAAAAAATAATCTAAATATAAATTTCGTACAACAAAGTGGGAAAACATTTTTGAGATGGAAGATGGAAGTCTAGTTATTTACAGTTCGTATTACCTGTCATCGCCTGGTTTAAGCGGCCACTTTACAAGCCGTATAACATTCACCATACTACCTATTTTTAAACATCCACGTTGCATCAATCCTTCCTCTTAATGAGAAATTCCTTTAAATCCTCCTTCCTGAAATTAGAGTTAAATTCATTTAAATTCGCGGCGTATGAAATTGAAATTTTTAAAGAAAAACTCGCTTATTGGCAAAAACTAAGTATTTTTTTTGATGAGAGAAACCGATAGAAAGACCCACCGTGGAGAGAGTGCTTTGTTGACATTTGTGAAATAAAAAAGCTGAAACCTTTTTTGATGTGGGCGATATTCATCTGGCTGAATTATTATCCAGCCTTGTCTACAAACATGTTGATATACGCGAAATATTGTCGGTTTATAATTTCGTTCAGTGAGCTATCCTTACAGCCATGTTCTTCATTTACCAACGTCAACAAACGCATTTATCCAGCCTTTCGCTCAACAAAGGGCCGTGAAAGAGTGAATGATAAAATACGTTTGCATCCTTTTGATGAAGGCACGTTTGCGTTGCATTACAGTAGACGATGTAGTCTCGTCGGTCTGACATTTGAATGTCGGCTGAAGGTAAGTTCCTCGCGCCGACCTTCGGTACTCGGTGCTCGGTATGGTATGGTGTGGTGTGGTGTGGAGTGGAATGTATCACGCGGACCATGACTCCACTCTGTTCCCGCCCTTTGTTCTCGTCACGATCAGATCGATTTCCTTCCACATCGCCATCGCCTTGAAGATTTACGGCACTTTTTGCTACCTTTTCTGTCTGTGTTTGTATTTTCGTCCAGTCATCCGTCGGACCCCCCTCTCGCGCTCCCTTCCCTTCGCTCGCCCGAATCGTCCAATAAATTACGAGTATAAGCCCCTCTCGCCACTGTATGTAGTCACATGCGATGTTTCGCTCCAGTAATTCCACGGCAAATATTCTGGACCGCTCCAAAAATGGCCGAGTAATAAATCGGCGCCAGTGAAAACATCATAAAACAGCGTATGTAATATGCTTTCCAGTTATCTTGTCATTCCGCCATGACATCTGTTGGCAACGATGAAAGTGTTTTAAAAATGAAGACGAATCAATTTTCCGCGGAGAACATAATTAAACAAATGTGTTTTTATATAATTCAGATGTTAACATAGCTACGTTTGCGCAATTTCGAAAGTTCGTTTTTTTTAATAACCATAACGTCCGAATGCTGAAACACCATCCTCCGTAGTCTGCAAGTAATAAATCATTGTGTGGTAGACACGTAAAGTGAATACGAGTTTACAATAACGTTGCTGGACAAAAGGATTCGAAACGCTACGAATAAATCAAAAAGCCGTTCTTCTCTCGCAAAAACTTGCTCCAAATAATTTCATTCATATACCTACATGTCTCGTGTACGTTGATACCACGAGCGTCTCGTTTTATATGTTTTCCTTTCTTGTATAAAAAGTGGTAAACATCGAAATGAGCACAGGCAGCGAGGCAGCCTCACTGAGACTGGAGTTATACAAAGACTAGACGAACAAAAGCCGCGCCCTACTTTATTTGGCAATCGATAGCATTTCGAACATCTGCGCTTAATACTTTTTTGCATAATGCCTGTCGAGAGTTCCTGCAGACTTTTGTTACGCAATAAAATGTAAAATATTATAAAATAGCTTTCGAATTATTCGATTAATGAACGCATAGAGTGCATAGGTAATCTCGTATTTTTTTCGATTCAATTGATTTATTAAAAATAATACATAGGTACATTACAAACTAAAATTTAAGACGTACATATTATAAAAAGACAAAAAATACCTAAAGAAACTCTTGTCAAAATAGCAGGAGAATCCTGCTCCGGAAAACCCCTTTAGATACATGGAACAGATTAATATCCCGAGCGATATTGTTCAGCATAGCGGTAGCCCTTCCAACAGACTGGTTAGTCTTGTATATTGGAATATGAAACAGTCAATGCTGACGCTGTCTTAGGTAATTATTAGGAACATACAAACCAATGCTTATCATAATCTCAGAATTGTCGATCATACCGCGCAACAATCGATAAAAATGTGTAGTCAAATAAACATTCCTTCTAGTCTTTAAACTGTTGTAGCCAAGCATACCCTGGAGAAATTGGGTCAGGTAGAGCCAAGGATAATACCCGCAGTCTCTCATGTAGAGATATCTCAGAAACTCCTTTTGGATTTTCTCCATCATAAGATAGTACTTCAGTTCATGTGGCCCCCAAATCTTCGAGCCACTCTCGAGTCTACTTCGCACCAAGGAGTTGTAAAGAGTTCTCGGTACGCGGGTTTTTTCAAAATCCCTGGCAGTACGCAGAACAAATCCTAACATCTTCACTGCTGTACTGTACAACATTATACATACTTTGCCACAAAGGCAACACTGTTACATAGGACAACAAATTCGTCGGGATTGTAGAACAACGACGGATGTGCGAAAAATGGGACATTGACTTTCTTTTATATTTGATATTGAAAAACTTACATGAAGGATTTTTTCCAGGTTTGAAAAAACAAATATACATAACTAACCCAAGTGTCAAATGGTATACTTTTGTACTCATCAAGTTGTGACATTATTTCTCAAAAAAAAAAATTAAACCGCTCTCACGCAAAGTTTAAGAAAATCACATGCGTCGTTGTTCCACGACCCCGACGAATTATACAACCTCATCCCTAAAACATGGAAATGTGATAGTGTTGCTAAGCTAAAGAGCGTGCTGACCTCGTTTCTTCATCCCATTTATTTATAAATTTATTGCGTATAAAGATATATTTATATCCGGGGAATTTATATAAAACTAGTGCATTTGAACATTAATATGGTTTAGTTAGTCTCCATCTAATATGACTCAGCCTATTCTTTGGTCGGGAGGAGTCGGAGAAACTAATGAATATTAAAGTAAGACAAAAATTGTGTTCAAAAATACTATCTGTAAATTAACGAATTACGACGGGGATGGAAAACATTTTGATAAGGGAATATCGAAGTCTAGGCGTTTACAGTGCTTATAACCTGTCATTGGCTGGTTTAAGCGGCCAATTTACAAACTGTGTAACATTCAACATTTTGACTATGTGTGAACATCCATATGTCTTCAATTCTTCCAGCTGTTAATTTAAGTGAAGTTAAATAGCCGAAACCTTTATTGTTGTGAAGAAATTCATCCGATTGAATTATTTGACATACTAGGCAACGCCTTAAAACAATTTAACAATTTTTAATCTTCTTCTTGGACACACAGGCAAAATGGTGAATGTTACAGTGTGTATAGTGGCCACTTAAACCAACCAATGGCAGGTTATAACCCCAGAAAATTTCCATATTCCATCGTGGTTTCGGATGTGACAGGGTTTAAAGAACATCCTGCATATATATTTATAAAAATAATACTTTCTAGTCTAAGTACAGGGTACTGACCGTAATTGGACTGGCAATGATACAATAAAAATCTAAATAAATTAGACATAATGTGAGTCTGTGCTTTCGGCCTGCATTCGTGTATGTCTATCTGTTTTTGTTTTGTAAAAGAATACATAAAAAATATGTGCGTTTCATCCGCTCTCGACGTTGATATGTGTATTACAATATAGGAAACCTGATATTATATCACGTTTAGTTTCTCTAACTCTGGTGAGGCCACGACTGCAGCCAATCTCCGGGAAACGCCGCACCGAGAGAAACGCCTTACCGGTTCTTAGCGAGATACGATCGCACTACATACTCGTACAAGTTTCTATCCTGATTTGACGGACATCACTATTCAGTTCCAAGTTATGCGGAGTTGGACATTCATTTTGGCAAATCGCCTACTGAAGAATATTCCTGGTTCCTGGCCCACTTGATATATTTCTGAAGAATTCAAATAATATTCTAGTTAAGATTTAGAAATATCTTCGAGGTTATTAATATAAAGTTTCGTATATTATTCAACAATGTAACGAAACGCTGGAAGGTGCAACAGTGCTGCTTATTATTTTATATGTAAATTATCCTTTACTTCCATTGTATGTTAATTTTGCTAATCAAAACGTTGCGCTGAGTAAGCAAAGGTCACCGAGAAATAAATAAATCAAACAACAAAAAAAAATATTCTCCCTTCCCGGTGATGTGTAGCCATGACACATTGCACTAATAACTTTCCTTCGTTGTACATTAATAATTTATTATAAAATTATAAATACTTATTGGGCACAGAAAAAGCATTTTATCGGAAATTGGAAATAAATCACCTATTCAATCAAATGTAAGTAAAAGAGTACTTAATATGCGATTATCTCACGCACTCTTCACGTCTCACTCTCGATACTACAGTTATATTCGAACGAGTAAGATAATTTCACTCGCGACGCAAGCCAGCCCATACCACTGCCACAGAACGCCAGTTGCTCTCGGAGCTCCGCTAAATGTGGTCGGTTTGCCAGTGTTGCGAGCGTTAGCAAATGATTTTTTCGTGTTTTTAGCGATTATATATAAAAATAAATCTCTCTTGACTCAAAATATAGTTGATTGAAGCAATTGCCTATGAATATTCCATTTTTCAGATTTTAAATCTCTTATTTTTACAGTACCTACACAGCTTTGAAACGCGCGATTTTTTTTAGCATAGTAAAATAAGGTTAATCGAGCTTCGCCAACTAACTTATTCACTGTGTTCATTTTATTTTTATTCATATATATTACCGAATGGCCGTTTAAACGCCATACTCCACGGTAAAAAAAAAACACCCCGCACGATTTACCGTTATTATTTTAATAACATAGGGTGGATCGTTTTTCATTGTATTATATAGGTATTTTTTAATTATTTAATTTATTTAATGACAGGTAACCGCACTGCCAGTACCTACATTATAAGAGCGACTAAGCTAATAAAACTAAAAAATAATGTAATCAATTAGTATCTACCCACTCTAATTTTACCATGCCGTGTGGATTGGGACGTTATATATGAAATGGGCCAATCTCTTTACATCTCGGCAAATAAGATTTTCAGCAATTGTTTGGTATCCCATTTTTTTCTCATTTCGAGTTGTGAAGGCGTGAAATATTGAAAATTCAACGACAAGTGTCTCGCCTGTCAACTTTCGCTTTATAGAAAACGAATTAAATTGTAAATGGTATTTAATTTTTCCTATAAAATACGGAATCTGCAGCTTCAAAATACCAAAAAAAAACTATTATTCACAGGTTTCAGTACAAGTTATAAAATCATAATTATCAAACCCTGATCCGCACCCGGTGGTGCATGGAGCACTGCATAAAACCTGCATATAAACCAAATGCAGCGTATTCCGATCATCTGTTACATGAACGCAAGGTGATCAGTCCTACGCTTCAGGTACCGGTCCAGGAACAATGAAATATTTCATATTAAACATCCTTTAAAATCAATATTTCCCGTCTACCCTGCCGGTAATCGAACCCAGGACCTCAAGAATGGTAGACGAACGGGACAACCTCTACACAACGATGCGGACGTATCTCCACTCGATTTCCGTATTCATGATTTTCACCTGAGAGCAGCTATCGAGTCGAAAACACTCGTCCAGGGCCCCGATTACAATGGGAAGTTAACTTTTATCTTCAATTTTATTTGCAAATTAAAATTAAGTTTTCTGTATGAAAAGCTGAATATGCATACATTTTTTTGTTTCAATATGTTCAATTATACTATAAATGTTCATGCAAATATACTCATTTTCGTAATCAAACATCGATTTTTCTTTATAGACAGTCAAAGATAACTCTGTTAACTTCCCATTGTAATCGGGGCCCAGGGTTCTTAATCTATTCTACACAGAACTGTCTTCTTTATCCGCCTGGAATTGGTTTTTAATTAATTTTAATTATCTTTTGATATCACTACAGAAAAAATATTATTTCTACCAATACCGTAATATTTGTTTTATTATTTTACTTTGTTTACCGGCATGCAACTGTTTACATTAATTATTGTGGATTTTATTATTGATATATTCTTATTATATTTTTACGATACGGATTACTAGATAATATCTTATCTATCGCGATTTAAATTCATAATTGAGTGTTTTTGTCAGCGAACACATTTTATTAAAATCAGAAATGATTTGTTGGCAGGCGTCAATTATTGTTAATCTGCAAAAGCCTTTCTTTCCTCTTATCCCTCTCATCCCTATAATATTACATCTTAAGAGAAAATGCGGTGGCAGAAAATAAGTATTTAAACATACTGTTTCTCTCACTCTCTCGCAGATTCCTTTCCGATATTGTTCGATAAAAACAACTGCGCGTCGAACTGATTATGCTACTATTACTATTTTGTTGTCCCATTTTTCGGATACCCAAAACTAAACCGATTATGTTTTTATTTTTAAGAGTATCACAGTAAAATTTTCTGTGTCGGTACCATACAATTATAATATACCTGGTGGCGCGAAAAACCAAGTTTGCATGCATCGTACTGTGTCCAAAAGTCTGTCATACGCCACCTCCCCCCCCCCCCCTACCCGACATCCCCTCTGCGTTTTACATGAAGTGACCGCGCAATGTTGCCAGACCATGAACAATATACTATCATAACACATATATAAGGTTTTTTTTTTGCTATGTTTAACCACAAAAAATATTTTACTGACTGGACTATAAAAAAACAGGTACTTTTACTAGGCAAATGTAAAAAAAAACATTAAATAATAATTTAGTAATTAAATGTATTATTATTAGGCTGAATGCTGTCGAAATCCGATCTCTCAGGCGAATGTGTGGTAAAACTATGTACTATAGATGCACAAATGTTGAGATCCGTACTTTATGTAAGGCTGAGACAAGCATTATAGACAAAATCAAGAAAAGAGCTCTGCGCTGGTTTGGACATGTAGGACGAATGGACAGCGAAAGAACGGCTAAGAATATTTACAATGAGAATGCTGATGGACGCAGAAATAGAGGTAGACCGAGAAAGACATGGCATGACCAAATCCAACAAATATTTGAAGATGGACATGTCAAAAGTTGGAATAATCGGCGCGCGTACATGAGAAGATGTATGAATTTATTTATTTATTTATTATATATACGGCCTATTATTTTAGAATGACTAAAATTATAAAAAATAAAATATAGAAAAAAAAACAAATGGTTGCCCACTTCTGCAGAGGAGAAACGAGAAGGGGGAGGAGGGAGTCTGAACTGCACGGCCGCGCCCCCCTCGCTTCTCCCCTGCAGAAGTAAGCAACCATTTGTTTTTTTATATATTTAATTTTTTCAGTTTTTAGTCGTTCTAAAAAAATTTTTTAATGTGCCAATATTTCTTCTTTCTCATACTGATCATCGTGGTCTCGGATGTGACAGGGTTTAAAGAACACCCTGTATAAACTATATATATACATATAAGGGCGGGCATATTGCCTTGAGGCAATTTCTTCCTACCTACCCAAAACCGTTCAGTTTGAAGGACATACATGGACATATTGAATCTTACAATTTTATACAAAAAATAAAAACAAAGATTAACCAAATATTTTTTTTAATTTTTTTAAATACACTATACTATGAAGAGAGGAGAGGGGACGGAAGGAAAGAAGAAGGATAAAGGAATAATTGAAATATTTAGATAGTGACATTAAAATCTTGACTTAAATGTTAATAAAGAAGGAGCGTCTCTAACATTAGTGGGTAGATTATTCCTCAATCGAGCGGCTACTACTGATAATACGTTTGCATGAAAAAAAGTCCGACCGCGTCTCCTCTTAACCCGTTATAGGTCACCTAGAACAACGTGGTACATAAATATATTACCGGAATATTTACTTTCTAATGTTTCGTATTAATAATAAGTCTTATGTCACAAGAGTTTCGTAATAACGCACACTGGCAGATCAGTCTTCGATTCAGTTTTTTTAAATGCAATAAGTTTACTATTTTTCAAATAACATATTTTGTTAGGTTTGCAAAAAGAAAATCAACGCGAAATATGTGTCCTATAAAAGGTCGGTAAAGTTATGCGTAGACGTGACGTAAATATACACACGGATCTTAAAATTTTACCGAAATCTTATTAAAACTTCCGCTCAGCAGTAATTGAATAAGTTTTCAGTATATTTGTATTTTATTCATCTGTTATTTTTGGAAACATTTCATTTACATTCGGAATAATAAATGATATTAACTGAAATATTCTCTTCTAAAAAAATTGGCTTGCTCACAGTTAAGCAACAAATTAAATATAATGTAGCAATTTTTATGCATAAAATAATTAAGGGGGTGAATAAAATTAAAAAAATAATAAAATTTAACCACCAATGGGTAAAAAACAAGGGGTAAAAAAAGATAAGATTACCAATGAGGAGAAAAACAGAATCTCAAAACTCATTGTACAAGAGATTGAAGCTGTACAATAAGTTACATGTAGAAATAAAGGAAATAGAAAAAATTTAAATATTTACAATTAATTTGAAAATACATGTTATTGAGAAATTTTCATTAAAAAAATGTAATATTATTAAAAGTTTATATTAGTTCTTAAGATGTTATGAACTAACTTAATAAAGCATAAATAAATAAAATCAAATTTTTAAAATTAATGTTTACGTACTTCATAAAAAAATACATCATTCATAATATATTTTTATAATATTTTAAATATGCTTTGCATTATATATTAAAAATAAAATAAACAAATAAAAAACAAGCATATGAAAAAAATTAGTTTAAAGCAGCTAGGTACACAATATAAGCATGCTATTAACTTCTATTTAATATGGAACATAGATCTACATTGATCTTTAAAATGTACAAGACTCACGTTAAAGACATCGATGTTGTAAGCATATTGGTTCGCAAGTACATGCATCCGTACCAATGGAGAATTCGCGCTGCATTAGGTCGATGATGGACCGCAGTAGAATAGAGTATTACATCGGGTAACTCGACCTGGCACTCCAATAAAATTTATGAGTTGACAACAATCGAACATTGAGGTTATTGTATTATTTTTAATAAAAAAGCTAGTCTTTTAAATATTTGTATCCACACAACAAAATGCAATGAAGGATATCAGTTTCATAATGATAATTGCCTTCAAATCACTGAAAAAATAGCATATAATATTGTAAATAGAATGAGAAAACTTACATATGTATCTATTAGATTAAGGAATATATTAACGTACGTACAGTACGGACTAACCGGGTGGGTTTATTACAAATATTTTACCGGTTGAAAAAATACATTAATTATAAAAGTTATTTTGAAAAAACCGTCTACTTTTCCCACTGTTCAATTATTTAAAAAAATTAAGGTTTTAGATATAAAATTGCTACATAAAAAGAATTGTTTGCTTCAAATACATAAAGATAAAATATAAATAGTAGTATTTCTAGGTCACAAAACGTAAGTACGCGACCTAGAACAGGTGGTAATATCTTAATTCCTTAATTAAACACAACTACAGCACAACATCATTATACTTACATAGAAATATTTTTCTTTAATGAAATGAACAAAGATAATAAAAAGTGCAGTCAGGAATACAATATATTTGAAGTGAAATGTTACATTTTTAATTCTTCTTTATGTAACACTGATTAAAATCATCGTTTTTAATCTTTTTGTAATTTATATATGTTATCCTAAAAATATTAGTAATTAAAATAAAATAAACTATTGTAAGACGTCACTCCCTATTACGTACACAAGAATCGTTTATTTCTTTTACGTAATGGAAAACGTTAATGTAAATATATGTATTTAATTAATGTAAAAAAATGTATTTAGTTGTAATATTGTATTTTTATTTGTTATTAATAAAAAATAAATAAAAATAAATTTTCGTCTGTTTGTTTATTCAAATAATCATTTAAATGTGTGTAATTTATATATTCAATCGGTATATTTAGTTTAAAATTGATAAAACACAAAAATTGTATGGCTTCTTCGATTTAATTTTATCCATACAACTGTAGAAAAAATCATCTACGATTTTTTTTGTTTACAATATTCGGTTCATAAAACATAATAATAATTTAATATTAAATGCCCCGTGTCGTGTTAGATATTTTTCTCAAATAACAGACTTTTGAAGTAATAAATGTATACCTTTTTAATTCTTAATGAATAAATAATAAATCGTAACGTGATAAAATCTCATTATTTCAAGAAAACTCACAAACCCGTTGTACTGTGAAGTCGATTTTGTATCGGAAAAATTGTCTTCATGTTTTCGATTATCAAATTACGTTTCTATCGAACTTCAGAAATTAGATTTCTTCAGCTCAGTACGTAAATTTAATAACCATAGTACAGCTCACTGATCTTGAACTGGGATTTGATTAGTCTAAAACGATTGATGTACGATGTACTTTTCAAACTGTTATGATTTATAAATAGCATAATATAAAAAAATACATTTAAGAAGGCTGTGAAAAAAAGTATAAGTTGTTCCAACTAGTACAAATTGCAGCTGTATCTACATGCCTAAATATCTTCACTAGTTTTTTTATTGTGTAAATCAGAGGTCCTCAAACTTTTTTGTCCCTAGTCCACGTGCCGATTTTTTTCTGTTTTGGGTAAACCCCCTGCGTTCCTTATATTGTTTTTTTTTATTACAAATTCATCAACTTTATGTGTTTTTAAGCTGACCAAAAGCTATATAAATATATATATTTAAATAATTTATAAAGCGCCGTTTTTGTGAAAATCACCTCAAGGGCGCTGTACAATAAATAAATATCCCACCACGTCGTGCAGCTACAGAGCGCATGGACGGTTGGGATTCTTGTTCCTCGTCTACAATTATGATATACAGGAGCTAGATTACAGCACGTCTTGCAGCTACAGAGATATAGGCAATAAGAAATCTAGCCCATTACATTTTTTATTTGACAATAAAGTTTAGAGATTTAGTGATATATAAAAATAAATAAATAAAAAACAAATTTATAAAAATAGAAGTTAGATTACAACAAGTCTTGCAGCTGCTGAGCGCATGGACGGTTGGAGTTCCTGGAGACCTCATTTACTAAATTAGGATATTTGATAGTTGATAACATTTACCTATCGAAGCTAGATTACTAATCGTCTTGCAGCTACAAAGTTCATGGACAAGTGAAATTCTGGCAACTTAAAATAATCAATAAATTTACAAAACCAAACATTGAGCATAATAGTAAATTTGTAAAGTGTTCGTGCTAAAAAGTAAACAATAAAAAACTAAACAGATAAAGCACTTCAACACTATGGATAAAATAACAGATAAAAATATCCGAAGGGTAACTTTCGTAGATTTACCGAAGTTCAGATAGGGTTTACTGAAGTTCAGATTTTTTAAATAAAAAAATATGTTCATTATTATGCATTTGTTAATTAAAGCGACACAGAATAAAAAAAATATTATAATTTGTGCATCCAATAAATACCCCAAAAAATACATGCTGCTTAATGGGGAGATGAATCTGAAAATAATTAAAAAATATATTTTGCTAATATTAAGTCAGGTTTAACCTTAAATCTCCTCAGCGAATATCCAATCTATTTTATTTTTGGAATTTTACTGTTTCCAACACATTGCTACTGGTAATTAATCTGTAAGATTTTATATGTTCCACAATTTTAATAAATCCACCTAGGTATTATTAAGAAATTTATGTATTTATTGAAAGAAAGTATTTCCTAAGTACCTTTATAGGCGCCATCTTGTTAGGTGGATTATTGCATTTGCATGAAGCCAAATTTTTGGTGACGGCCTGCCTGGATGGGATCCACTATTGTGGACCCTGTGGCGTTCTATCCTCTCTACCTACACTTACGGGGAAACGGCGTGATGGTTTGTTGTTGTTGGTTTTGTTTTTTACCAAATATTGGTTTAAGTTGCATTTATAATCGTTTAGGTTGTTTCTTTTCTATTTCTATTAAAATGTTACGCTTTTATAGATACACTTACAAACGGTTTGTTCACGCAATAAAATAAATAAATTTAACTCTAACATAACTCGATGTCCCGTGGTCGATGTCTGTCCCGCCAGTTTTCCCATCGCGAATGTCTAATTATCTAATTAACCAGAATTACATTTGTACATATTTACATGCCACGTTCTTCAAATGACTCGCCCATTACAATTGCTCGCGGTATTTGCAAATATTGTTATGGCTGTCGGGCGAGAGATACACCACGACCGATAGGAATTTTCTTTATCTTCCGAGATCGTTCTGGCGGCTTCGGGCAGAGCTAACGCAGGTGCCGACAGCAGGTATCTTGCAGTACCTCGCATCGTTGGAATTCCCACATTACGCAACCTCGTTAGTGGGGGGCGCGGGCGCGGGCGTGGGCCACGTTCGGTAGCCGAGATTGTGTGATAAGTAATAATGATATTGCAGTGGGCGGGCCGAACGTTATCATCATTTCATTGTTTTTAATTTCGAGCTGTTAAAGACTGATGTATTTCGTTTCAACATTATAATGGTCGCACGCCATGTACCTGTAAAAAAATATGTCGCAAAATATCGTCGGTTGACAGGTTAAACTCATTAATTTATTCATTTGTTTAGATAGATAAGTTTACTATTCATTATTTGAGACATAAATCCCAACTCCATGGGACTAAAAGTCCTGTGTTGGGATGGGACGAGCAATTAGTTGACACAGACACATGAGTATATCATGGTGTTACTAAATTTTCTCTGTTTAAATCACGTCTGAAGAAACAAACCTTTCTCTTCCTTAATCTCTCCTCCTTTCCTCTTTTTTCCTTTTTCCCATTGAGTAATAGTTTTGATTTAAGGTAATTTATAAACAAATACGTTTATTTCTATTTTTACAAATCTTAAGCTTTTTAATCTTTATTTTCTATTGAATATGTTATGTAACTTGAATTACAAAAACAAAACTATTTTTTTTTTTGGTTGGTTGGAAGAAATTGCCATTTGGCAATAAGCCCGCCAATGTACAAATAACATTATGTACAAAAAGTTAAATAAAAAAAAATTAAAAAATATATCACCACAAATATATGGCACATTAATATGGTAAACAGTAAACTCAAGCATTTTGAAAATCATCAAGGAGTTTCCTACTCAAATCCCTCCCACTAAGGAAAATGCAGTCCTTAACTCCTTTCTTGAAAATATTTTTTGGCCTTGAGAGCTTAATACGCTCTTCCAAAATATTGAACACTCTCGGTGCGATAAATGAAAGATGTCTCTGAGCAAAATTCGTACGGATTTTGGATATGACATAATTCATGCTCTGGGAAAACCTCGTGCGGACATTTTACTGAGACCTCTCCTTATTGTTCGACCAGAAGTGTGTAAGTGCTTCTTTTAGGTACAGTTGTCTCATATCCAGCACATATTAAGTACATGTTTTCGGTAAAATTACTTTATATCACCATATTCCATATTTTTCAACTAAACTCTCGTAAGTCTGTGAAATTATGCAATCCTAAAGCTATGCTTCGGATCGCTTAATGTACTCAGTGTTTTTTCCGCGTAAGAGATTTTTGAAAAATATAGACTTTAGTGACACAATGTCACTCTCTCCACGAGTTTTACCTGTCAGACATGCATATATGCATTCCAATAAAAAAATAAAAATTAAATATCAGCTCAAGGAAAACGCTTATAATTACGGCAAACAACCCTTTTCTATGGATAAAGTTTGTCAAAACACTTTTCGACTGCAATAATTGTTAATTTATTATTATGTGTATTTAACTAACACAGTAGAACTCCGTTTATCCCAACTCCAGGCATACGGATTGTCAAATATCCAGTTCGTGATCAGGAAATTAAAAAAAGGAGAAATTTTAATTCAATTGTGTAATTAACTTTGCTGGACATGTTTAAGTAAACCGGATTGTGGTCCCGTGGCTAGTGTCGTGGACTCATGGATCAAAGATCGGAGGTTCGCACCCCACTCTACCACAACTTGATTTCCATTTTCTAATAGTGAGTTATTTACAACTCGTTGAAAATAGCCACCATAATTGAAATATTTGGGTAAATTATAAAACGCAAACTTTTTTTTTTTTTTATGTGATTCCAATTAGCTGTATTATTTCAAGGGCGATAAAATCTGCCACTTATTAATCCAGATAATTGATTTTTTACTGTATTTTAAAGATTTCATGTGCTTTTAACTTTATTCATATTTATTTGCGCTCTTTTTATAAAGTGCGTTACGGTATTTCTCTCTTAATATGTTTGTTCAAATTGTGAAATTTATGAAGGTAGAAACCAAAAATGGTAAAAATAAAAATGCTTCGCCGACCTTTTGATTCAATATGATTTATTGATTCACAATTTTATTTTATGAATGTACCCTCATGTAAATATTATAAAACGAATATTTTATTTAATGTTTATATTTTCAAGTATTTTCTTGGATTTGTGTATTTTTACCGATTTTTTTGTAATATTTTCTAACTTTGAGTTTTCTCTTTTTTCAGGTAAGCTTTAGTTCTTTCTACGAATTCTTCTTTCCCTTCCCGAGCGTCTAACTAGTTCGGTAAGTTTTTTTTTCATCGTAGTTTTTTTGTCAAAGCGTTTTTAGTGAAACGCATCCACGTCATTTTATATATTATATTATAATTGTATAAAATCAATAATACGCTGACACTCCGGAACGTGTCTGCGGGCCAGTGGAGTGGCTACATCCATCAATAAAAAGAACATTATATTGAATACACATTTTCTTTTATAACTATATATTTATATTATACATTGGATTAAACATATAATTAAAATCAATATATTTTCCTTGTCATTTTTACTCTTGTAAATCCATGTTTTAATATTGTTTTTTATTTTTGTACAACTGAACTCATTATAATGTTATATTGTAAAAGGCACTTGTGCCGTATAATAAATAGAATAAATAAAAAATAAAATTTACATTTCTGTTGAAATAAAATTTTACATTAAGGCTGTATTTTCCAAGATACCTGAACAAGAAAAAAATGCATACAAAGAATAAAAGATGGATTTCAGATGGATACTAGAAATAAAGCGATAATTAAATATGAATTAAAACCATTTTAGATTATATAAAACAGTGTAGGCTATTTACATTGAGCAGGTTCTTTTATATTTTTAAGTTTATTAAGATGTCCAAGAGGTTTGAAAACTTAAAAACGTTATCATCTCAAAACTTCTATTTGTTATATTCATCCTTTATATAGTCTTTATTCATTAAAAAAATATACACATTATTACAATATTAATACATTATAAAAAGAAAACAAAGTATTAAAACATATTTTGTCTCGATAAACTATTAAATAATAGTTTGTCATCGGGTGCTCGGACATTAGTTTTAATTGATAATCAAATTAAAGAGTACAGACATAATACTGTTTACATATAAAATACTGAGCATACATATATTATTTTGTTTTTGATGCTTTAAAAAAATATTATTAAGAAAATAGAAAAGAAAAATCTCAACAAAGCCAGATAAAATGGTTTGATTTTTTTATTTTAAAGTGGGAAAATATAGAAAAATAATACAGTTAAAACTAAAAAATAGCCATTTACTTAAATTTATTTTAAACAGAGAAAAAATGTATACATATATATAAATAGTGTGTGCTCATAAATGTAATCTAAACAAGATTTTAAAAAAACTAAGTAAATCAAAAATTTCAATTCATATCTACAGAAAAAAGTACCCTTCATATTTCAACATTTTGTAAAGTTTCGATTGTGTTCGCCTACGATTTATTTATAGATATACGAAGCGCGCATTGAAAATATTCCCGAGTGATTTATTACTGTTTGATGTAAGGCCACTTTATGAGATTCTGGGGAAAATAAACACGAGTTCGGATATTTCGCTACCCTATGAAAACATCTTTTCCGGTTGTTGTTGAACGCTCTTCGCGTTATTTGTTATTCTATGCAGCCGTCTTCCCACGACTCGGCACCGGACGGTCCGTGACGATTCGTGATCTGTTTCCAATTCTTTGAAATTGTGGCGCCACAATTTCAATGACGCGTCGATAATGTGCTGGCGACCGCTACTTTTTTACACAATTCTGCGTTTCAGTTGAAATGAATTCCATTCTGTTCATCGGGCTATGAATATTTACAAAAATAAATATGCTTTTTTAATGAATTTAAAAAGAAGCAAAGCCCCGGTAATGCCTTTTTCCTCAACGGGACAAAATTTACCTGCAATTTCAGTCAAGAAATTAGCCTAAAATCCTGTTACTCTAATTGGTCTTTTTTTACAATTACTACATATTTTCCTTTCGAAATTTAAACATCACTCGTTTGTTTAATTAATTTGCATTTAATAGCCCCCATTAAGCCTAAGAAATTTTTCTTTTAAATCTAAAACGCATCGTGGTGGAAATTTTCATCATATCAAATATGTAGGTATAATTATTTAAAATCATAAATAGTGGAGTATTTTTTAAGTTTTTTTTTATTTATTTTTTATTTAATAGCATAATTATACATTTTTACAATTTAAAAAAAAAAATCACTTATATTTTTTACTAAAACTAAAATCCCACCAAGCTACTTTTTGTAGCTTGTTGGTGAAGATTATATTTATACTGACTTAATAATATTATTTACATTTATAAAAACAATGAATAACAGATAAAAATTAACAGCCGAAAAGATCAGAATAAACATGTTTATACAAATAATAATATGTAAATTTATTTTATTTTATACAAGAAAATATATGAAAAATTAAAATATTTACACAAGTCCTGCTATAATTGAGATAGTTTATCTATGGATTTAAAAAAATCCACCTTTTGTCCATGATTTATGTCAGTTGAAATTTTGACCACGCGTATTTGTAATTTCTGGAGTTTTGCAAGGTTTTATATTCAAATTGCTCAACTATTTATACTCTTTTCAAAAGCGACAAAAATCAAAATGTGGACCAAAATGTTAGCATTCATACATATATATTTACTTTATATTAGAAATATCAAATTCAATCAAGTATATTTACATAATCATTTAAAAAATTAAAAAATGTTGTCGATTTGTTTTTACACTAGAATTTTTTATAGTCCCTGGACTGGCACCTGAAGCGTAGTACTAATCATATTACGCTCACGTAACAAATATGATCAGGATACACTGCAATTGTGTACCAATTCACTACCCTATGCACCATTAGCTGCTTATAAGGAATGATGATGAAACAATTTACCATTTTTTAAATGCTTGCTTAAAGTGCTTAAGCAAGAAACACTCAGTGGTCAGTTGATTAGTGGATATCTCGTAATTAAATAAGATTGTGTAATATCTTGTAATAGAGTTTTACCATATTGAAAAAATCACTTATGCTAAAGACTTCGTCGGGTAATATTAATAGATAATGAACAATAAAATTGTGTCGGTATTGTATGTATTTATAGCACAGTATGAGGAATTTGCAAATGAAGAATTGAATTACGTTAATTCCGAATGATTTCATCTGACTCAACCAATGAACTGTCGAACCCTTTCACCTGATTCCGTATCCATATTTCATAGTATTTAGTATTGACATTTATATGGGGCTTCGTTCGAATACGCTTCCGTTACACTATTGTTAGAACTAAGAACAGTAGAGAGTAGTGAGGACCACCAACGATTTTATTAGATATTCAGTCTGATTTTAGTGCCTTGAATACAGCCGAATAAATCACTGCTGCGCTTGTTGAGGTGATTTCCGAGAACACTATAAATAAAGTATCGCCATCACCCTTTTTAAGGCCAATCTTTAAACGTAAATCGTCAATGCCCGAGTACTACTTACATTCACCCAAAACACTCTGAATTACATCAAATAACTCAAATCTGAAATTACGTAATAGATTAGTGTAAATTTTTCTTTATCCGTTTTTTTATTTTTATTTTATTTTATTTGGGAAATCAACAGTTCTACATACATATTTATAGTAAACAAACATATATAGTGTATAAACTCAGAACTAATAACAGATTTCCACAAAGTATACAAAGTTAGTAAAGAAAATATATTACATATTGAATAAATACATATAAAAATGTTATTTTTATGTACTCGTAAATGTTTTTCAATAATCAGAGATTTTTTAATATTTTTTTAAGAACAGTAAGTTATTGTAAATTGGGCTGGATTAGGACATGAATGCTTAAAAAGAGGATAAGGATGGGAAGGAAGATGTACATATTTATTATATTTCAATTCGTAATAAATTATTCATAGATATGGGGTAGTCAAAATAAAAAAAAAGATACCTTGAAACATCTGTAAATAAATTAAACGTAAACTGTTCATTTGTAGGCGCCATTAGTCTCGCTTTCTTTTGGTTAAATATAAATCATCTTATATTTAGTTACGCGATAAGTATAAAAATATTCAAATATATGTATTGTAAAAAGATGTAATTTTGAAAAAAATGTACATTGTAGAATAAATCCTTTTTTTATATGAATCATGTATAATGTTAATTATTTTATAGGTTTACAATATTATGTCTGTACTCTTTCATTTGATTCTTAATTAAAACTAATGTCTGAGCACCCGATGACAAACTATTATTTAATAGTTTATCGGGACAAAATATGATAAGTACTTTTTCTTTTTATAATGTATTAATATTGTAATAATGTGTATTTTTTAAAATAAAGACTATACTAATTAATTAACTAACTTTTATTGTGACCACTGACTTAATTAACAATAACTGTATATATTTTGATATTCCAGTAAAATAAGCCGGGCTTTTTATTGTAATCATTCGTAGAATATTACAACAACACTACAACTTCGAAAATGTGGAACTTGAAAACTGAAAGCATTTACACGCACAATGAGAAAGGTTTTATTTATACTGTACTTTATTATGCATTGATTCAAATCTTTGTGTACATACAGTATGCGTATTTTACACATTTACTTCAATTTCGTGGGGTTTTATATAAAAATCACATCCCTCGCTTTATTTATAGAAAGCACTTTGTTTCGTGAAGTTTTATCTCAGAATTAATCAGCTGCCACCCTAAATTGGTACACGTACACATCTCTTAACGTAATTGCTACCCCTCGTCTTAGGGAGAAATAAAAAATACCTCGTTTCTTTGAAGAGAATGCCTTTTTTACCCTCGTGCGGCCCTTTGTTTCGTTGAGATTCTTTTTTATTTAAGTCCTACTAATACAAGGCATTTTAAAATCAAACTACAATATTTGTGCATTTCCATAAAGCAGCAGCGGATAATAACTATGTATATGATCTTGATTGAGATCTTTTATAAAATCGTAATTTTTATATCAATGTATTATTGTTAGATTTAAACGGCAGTATTTGTTTCCCGTTTTAGTCAATACTTATATAGGTACATTGGAGATAAAAGGAAGTGCTTAATGCATGCTCCGTAATTTATTCCTCACATGTAATCATTATTATTTGCCGGAAACCGGACGGGGCTTTATTTCCTATGGAAAGGCATTAAAAGTTTTGATGTATGTGCATGAGTACTAAATCTGTGTGCAGAATCTGCGAGTAGACGCGTTTTCCTCGAGTTTCTCATCCAATTAAAAATATACCTGCATGGTCATTAAAATGACATTTGGTTGCAAGTTGCAAGGTGAATGAAAATGAATAGCTCTTAGATAGGTATGTTGTTTTTTAGTGCTAAGTTCTAAGGCTTCTTTATATTATGAAAACTTCACTGGTCCATTAGAGTTAAGTTTAACTGTGTAAATTGTAAACTATGTACCTGTACTGTATGAAGCCTGTGTCAAAAGTAAATTGAGTTACATAATCGCCTTCTGGGGAACTGGTAACAAGACAGACATAACAAGAATACAAAGACAACAAAATAAAATTCTTAAACTAACATACAACCTACCCTACCTGACCTCTACTACTGAACTGTACAAAAAACACACCAGTTTGACATAAACTACTTGACTAAAATTGAGACCTTAAAAATTGTGCACAAAATAACACTGGGAAACATACAAGACGACGACATAATATTAGTCAAAAATGCTGACATACACAAATATAACACCAGGCAACAACAACATCATCATATTGAAAAAGCAAAGACAAACACAGGACAGTCAAAAATACTACATAATGGACTTAAACACTACAACGACTTACCTTACTACTTGAAAACTTTTACTGGAGACAAATTTAAAATCAATCTGAAAAAGCACATGATAACTGAACTAACTAGACTAGACGAGACATAAAATGACTAGACAATATAAAATTTCTGATGTAACCCTAACGGGTTTTTTAAAATTGTAAATAAATAAATAAAAAAATAAAGAAAAAATTTAAAAAGGCAAATGTAAATATAGCACGCTGATAAATAGATATAATAATTTAAGACTAAGAACACTGGGGTTAAATCACTAACCAATAATAGCGTTAAAACCATATTTTATTACTTTTTTTTGTAGAATCAATTTAAAAAAATCAAATATAACATTAACGCACGAGATACATACAGTAGGGCCCGTATTACAATGGGAATTATTATTATTACTATGGATAACTTCTATAGCGCCATTTTCGTAATGTAATACCTCAAGGGCGTTTTAAAGTTAGCATTTATCTTAACAATTTTACAATTTTATCTACAAAATAAAATTAAGCGTTCTGTATGAAAAACAGTACAAGTACGATTTTTTTTCCAAGTAAATTCAATGAAGGGTTACCGACGAAGATTTCAAATGCAAACTTTACAAGATTGTTTTCTTCTTCAATCAGACATTAACTCTTTTAACCAATGGTGTAAAGTTAATAAATTAGAACTAAATATTAAAAAAGCAAAATAATGTCATTTCACAGAACAAAACAACCGATTTCCTTCGAGTACCTAATAGAAAACTCCAAAATTGATGTAGTTATGTCCATCAGAGATTTAGGAGTTGTTTTGGACTATAAACTGACATACAACGAGCATAAAGATAATACAGTAAATAAATCACTGAAATTACTTGACTTCATTAACAGAATATCCTCTGATTTTACTAATGTCCGTACAATCAAAACTCTTTATTGCTGTTCGCCCTCCTCTAAAATATGCCTCCGTGGTCTGGTCTCCTTTCTATGTCAATCGCTTAAATCACATTGAATCAGTCCAACATCGCTTGCTTCGAAAAGTAGCGTGGATGCTTGGACTAGAGAGAGGTCATTATTCTTATGCTGATATAGTCAATGTTAAATATTTCTAATCTACAAAAACGTAGAACTAATATTCCATATATATGTTCGGCATACTAAATGGTATAATCGATGTTCTATCATTACTGGGACACGTAAAATTCAATATTCTGACTCGTAGGTTGAGAAACAATGAAGTACTGTTCATCGACCAGAAAAATAATATGCAGCGACAGCAGCTCTAGAGATATACTTTTCATCCTTTGGTTTGGTTTAATCCAAACTTAAAAATTGTCTGGGTAATAAAAAGGCCAAAAACTGGTTTTCCTCGTTGAATATTTCAACTAACACTCTGAAGCCAGACATACCGATTTGAATTGGGTTTGAGAGACATGAGTCACATATGCTAATTTCAATTTATTTACGTTTACGTACATTAAAAAAATGTTTCAATGCATACATAACACGAAAAAATTAATTCCAAAATTTAAATATACAAAGATGGTAAAATAAAAATACCCAGCTTTTTTTCACTAATATGAAACATGTCGATATCCGAAGAAATACGGTTGAGTAAAGACATTGCTCTTCCTACTGGCATTATCATCGGCAGGTTGGTTCTGCAAGCAGGAAGATAAAACAGCTTAAGCTGCCTATGTCTAAGGTAGTCATTAGGAACATAAAGAAAAATACTCTCCATTACACCTATGTTGATCGTAATACCACGGATTAATCGGAAAAAATACATTCGTGAACAATATTCTGTGTTTACTATATTAGTTTTATAAAACCACCCGTCGATGGGAGAAGTGCTCTCCCGAAACTGTAGTAGTGTTCTTGTAAAATAATAAAAATTGTGTAACACTAGTAACAAAGTTTTATTTTCATAAAAATTTATTATAAATGAATCTCTGTGAGCTGCCTATTAGAAGTTTGAGCTTCAGCTTCAACCGGTTCAAAATTGAGTTACCCGTGCATACATGTGATGGTTAAATTATCCCGAGTCACCGTTGCATGTCTCTTTAACCTCTGTATCTACTGTTGTTGTATCAACGTAAAGCATAGGCAGCATGGCGTGTTTACTATAAATGACACCACCAGTAAATACGACTAAATTAACCCAAATATCGTGATTCCATTCGCTGATTCCAATTTATCACAAGCTTTTTTTCTTAACCCAACATGCTTTGTTTCATTTACCCAATTATTAAAGTCGTCAGAAAATAGATAGACTCGAAAAATAATCGGTATACATAATGAAACAAAGTTACAGTTAAATTATTATTTAATTACGTTTTGCACGGATGCGGTGTTCGCGCATGACCGCGGAGCATGAAGCGCCACGCCACGAAGAAAAGGGAAATCTGTCTCGCGTCTCACCGACTACTGACCCAAATCCTCAGCTTTATCTCGGTTTTATATTAAATCCTTTGCTGGAATTTTTTAAAATGAGAATCGCGTTTCTTTTGTCACGTTCGGTGCTTCTATCTGAACATTTTTTCAGCTCATTCTGTATTTCGAATCTTTGTTTAAAAAGCCCGGGTTGTTCCTTCATTTAACTAACTAACTAACTAACTAACCATCACGCCATTTCCCCAGAGGGGTAGGCAGAGAGGATAGAACGCCACACCACTCTGTCCTGGCACACTTCCTTTGCTTCCTTCACATTCATACATCTTCTCATGCACGCACGTCGATTATTCCGACTTTTCACATGACCACTTTCAACAATTTGTTGTACTTGATCATGCCATGTCTTTCTCGGCCTTCCTCGACTTCTACAACCAGACACATTCGCATCATAAATCTTTTTAGCCGTTCTTTCATCATTCATTCGCTCCACATGACCGAACCATCGCAAAAGACCTTTCTTAATTTTGTCGATAATGCTTAACTCAGCCTTGCATTCTGCTCTAATTTCGACATTAGGGCACCTATCATACATTGTTTTTCCGCACATTCGCCTGAGGGATCGCATTTCAACAGCATTCAGTCTACTTTCGTCCCTTTTTTTCCAACTCCATGCTTCGCTTCCATACATTAGGGTTGGTACCAGAACTCCATTATGAACTGCTAATTTAGCCTCTTGCGATAGACACTTATTTGCTACGACAGACTTTAAGGCACCATTAACTCTGTTACCGGCACTAACCCTCCTTTCAATATCCTTGTCCATATTTCCATCTCTAGTAAACATACTACCCAGATATACAAATTCTTCGACCTGTTTCAAACTATCTCCATTTACTACAATCTTACATTCAGTCATAGTTACATTTCTTTCAAAGACCATGACGTTCGACTTTTGCACATTCATTAGCAAATCACTCTCCTTGCACACTTCGTAAACCTTTGTAACCAAGGATTGCAGTTCCTCTTCGCTGTCAGCTAGGAGGACTGCGTCATCGGCGTACAGAAGGCAACTGACAGTAAGATTACTCATTTTCATGGCACATATTATAATTAAATACACAGGTTACAAGCGCAAAGAAAATGGCTTGCCAATTAGTGGGCTATTGCTTACCGTGCATTTATTCTCTGATAGACTTTCATCATGATCAGGCGTGACGCTACGCATAAATATGCCGTCGTGTATCGTGTAATATTTTTTTTCTTAAAATTTTGCCAGCTGCCAGCGCAATGTCGTAGCAATGGTAACGAGTTACACAGAAATAATAGAAACTATAAAATTATGGATATTTATTTATTCATTCAAAAATTACATTAGTTTAAATATTAATGAACTTATTAAGGCTAGTTAGGCTATGCCCGTGTCAAGCCACAATAAATAACAATAAAAATACATAGTAAAATTAATTAGATCAAATTATTATATATAACAATCTAGAAAAAAAGGTAAATGTAATAAATAATAAAATTCCAAAGAATACAATGCAAAAAAGATAATAAGAAGTAATTTTTAAAATATAAATTATACAAATTAAGAATCACACATAATTAAATATACCAAATAATGGTATCATTAAAATCAACAAAATAATAGTTAAATATAGTAAAATATAGTAGTATTAAAAAAGAAAATAAGAGCATCATTAAAATCAACGGAAAAAGAATATAAATATGTCTAAAAACATATCTCTTTCTTACATGAATGTTTTTTTTTTCCGTACAGAAATTTCGGTTTTACTTAGGAGACAATATTAGTCCACAAACTAAAAGTGAATTTTCTGCATGAAAAACTTAAAATTCGTTTGATTATTTTTTTGAAACACCTTTAACTACAGGTTACTGACGAAAAAACTTAAATTTTTAATTTAAAAAAAATTTTTTTTGGTAAAGAAAATTCGATGTTTTTTTATAGACAGTTGGCGATAACTGTGTTAACTTCAAATTGTAATCCGGGCACAGTTATAGCAACTATAAATAAAACGATAATTGTATTGTATTTTCGTTAGTCGTTCCTACCCTACGTTTAACTTAAGTTACAAGAATTATATTTTTGGGAAGCGTCTGTGATGTATTTTGTTGGTGAATTAAGTTCTGTGTAGAATGTTTGTTTATTTAAATAAGTACCTACATTTTTGTTTGTGAAAAATGGCTTTTTGTTTATTTATATAATATGTATTAGTAAGATATGTGCACCTACATTAACTTGTACACCCTACGTGTACATTATTGAATAAGAAATTCTGTAGAAGCATACATTAAAAATGGAAATTTAGTAGTTTTAGAAGAAAAAAAAACGTATTCTAATTTCTATACATCTATCTGCCTGCAGCATATTTTTCGAAATGACTATTTTTTTCCGTTAAAAATTGTTATTTACGTCCTTGGCACGGGACATCTAAGTGGGGAAGCATTCATGTAGTTTATGTAGTTCTGCAATATTATGTATTTATTTTACTTACACTTAAAAAAAAAAAAAATTCAATATGTATTATAACAATAAATTCTTAAATTTACTAACTAACTAACTAACTAACCATCACGCCATTTCCCCGGAGGGGTAGGCAGAGAGGATAGAACGCCACATCACTCTGTCCTGGCACACTTCCTTTGCTTCCTTCACATTCATACATCTTCTCATGCACGCACGTCGATTATTCAGACTTTTCACATGACCACTTTCAAGAATTTGTTGTACTTGATCATGCCATGTCTTTCTCGGCCTTCCTCGACTTCTACAACCAGACACATTCGCATCATAAATCTTTTTAGCCGTTCTTTCATCATTCATTCGCTCCACATGACCGAACCATCGCAAAAGACCTTTCTTAATTTTGTCGATAATGCTTAACTCAGCCTTGCATTCTGCTCTAATTTCGACATTAGGGCACCTATCATACATTGTTTTTCCGCACATTCGCCTGAGGGATCGCATTTCAACAGCATTCAGTCTACTTTCGTCCCTTTTTTTCCAACTCCATGCTTCGCTTCCATACATTAGGGTTGGTACCAGAACTCTATTATGAACTGCTAATTTAGCCTCTTGCGATAGACACTTATTTGCTACGACAGACTTTAAGGCACCATTAACTCTGTTACCGGCACTAACCCTCCTTTCAATATCCTTGTCCATATTTCCATCTCTAGTAAACATACTACCCAGATATACAAATTCTTCGACCTGTTTCAAACTATCTCCATTTACTACAATCTTACATTCAGTCATAGTTACTTATAATATTCAAATTCTCTAACAGCTTTTAGAGGGGACATTATCATCATATATATCATCCAAATAAACAATATTTCCTTTAGTCCACTTCTGTCAAGATCGTATCCATTTCACTTTACACTTTCCATCTTTAATAGAACAACTTGGCATAAAGACTCGATTTATTAGCTCCACATGTATCGATGTAATATTTAGTAATCAATGTTAAAATAAAATATAATAGAATTCATTCCATGAGTATACCTTGATAAAGAAGCTTCTGTAGCTTTAAAAAATAAAAAAATAGTGGTAGAAAACAATAAATTTTAAAAATATACATTTGTATATATATAATTTATTTATATTTGAAAAGTTTCTACATATGTTCCAACTTCATTGGACTTGTCCTGTTTGGAGTTGGATCCTTTACGTTATAAAAAAAATAGTTTTCATGACACGATATTTAATTTAAAATACAATATCTTTAACGTGAGTCTTGTACATTTTAAATATCAATGTATATGTTCCATATCAAACAGAACGTAATATTCTGTTCATATTGCATTTTATAACATTATGTACCTAGCTGCTTTAAACCTTTAAACTGCATTTCTTTGCTATGTTGGTACTTTAATTGTTTATCTATTTAATTTTTTTTTTCACCAACTATACTTCTAAACACAGTTCTATATTTTATTAATTTAAATTGTATTTTTTAAAATATATGTTGTTTATACACTCATCTTTTTATTTTAATTTTAATTACTTCTTAACACATCTTAACACTGTTCCTATATTTTATTCATTTATATCGATTTTTTTAAAATTTATGTTGTTTATATACTCATCTTCTTTGTTTATACCAACTTTACTTCTAAGCACTTTTCTATCTTTTATTGCTTTATATTGTATTTTTTAAATTTTATATTGTTTATATACTCATGTTTTATATAACTTCCATGTATGTAAAAGCCTTATGGGCGTGATAAATTAATAAAATAATATCCTTTGTAAAACATTAAAAAACCAGTATGCGCTGATATGTATATAGGTGGTTGCTACCAGTTTTATGTCTAGCAACGGGGCGGTTAAAATTTCAATTTCAACCGAACTTAAAAGCTGTTAAACTCGAGTTTAATTATTATGGTACGCATTCCCTTCTCCCTTGGTCCGTATCGACGAGAGGCTAATCTTTGAACTTACAAAGAGACCCCTTCACGTTTTTTGTAGCAAAATTCCCATCCCCGACTGACTAGAGACTAGAGCGTCAACGTCTTCCGAGTGATGTCAGACATAAGGTTTACATTTTCGTGACAACTTACAAAATCCTTCGTAAATTCTAAACCTGATTTAAAAAACTTTTAATGCTTTGCTTCATTTATTCCACAAGTTTAATTTTATATTCTTTTATTTATTTGTGAAATAAAATGATTTTTTAGTATGAACATAAACCAAATACATTTATTAACCAATACATACCTACTTTTCCCATTAAATCCTTAAATATTTTTCATCATCATTACCTTTCCGCACTGCAATTGATACACCAATAGCAGCGTATCTTGATCATTTTTGTTACATGAAGGTAAGATGATCAGTCTTACGCTTCAGGTGGCAGTCCACGGGACTATGAAATATTATAGTGTAAAAACAACTTGTTGGGGAGTCATATATTGTATGGGTAGAATTACATTGCTCTCGTGTGTTACAACACGAACAATGTAATCCTACCTTGAATTAAATTTAATATTTTACTAACACTTTGTCAGTACCGTCATAATGTCACCAATACATAAACAGGCTCAGTCAAATTTGGTGTATGTAGGTAATATAAAACAATTTACGATGATTATAAAAAATATTGCCAGGTTTATGATTCCACCACTAAACAATGTTTTATAAAAGTTTTGTTATTTAATACCTAGGTCTGTTTTATTATTACTAGAATTTTTAAATAAATTAACCAACCGCGTGATATCCAACAGAGAATGACCCATTTCACACGTATCGTCCAAATCCACACGGCAACGATTAAATTGGGGTGGATTGACTTTTATTATATTATTTTGTATTTATTTTTAATTTATTCAGCGGCTACTCTCCTGTAAAAGTCCTGCAAATCGTAATAGATCGGAGATTAGTCGTCCTCGTGGTGTACTGGTTATTGAGTTTGCCTAGAATTAAATAAATAAATATTTAAAACATGTGTGGATTTTCGCCATGGTGTGGAATGGGACATTCACGTGATATCATGCCACATGTATCGCAGTTCAGTCTCAGTGAACGTATATTTTTACTTTTATAGGTCCGACTAAAAAATAATGCAGACTTTTCAGCTCGTTAGATCTATGGTATTTCTAGATAGAAAATGATTCATGTAACAGCTATTGGGTATCTTTTTTCTGTTTAAAGTAATGTAGTTCCACTTCTTCTGCGCACTGTTTTGCTCTCAGAGTAATAATGCGTAACCTAGAGAGGAGTCCAAACGTAGGAAAACCATTCTATGACTATTAGGTATTAAGTTAGCTGCAGTTCGCAGCAAAACAATGGGCCGTACTCAGGTCGAGAATCGCCAAATGGATATTAATTTGTATTGTAAATACTTTTAAATATGTACCTGTGTATTTATTATTGCAGGGTTATTCCAATTTATTTTTCTATAATTCGCCTATATTTATTTTAGAAAACTGAAAATACATGTGTGTGTTTATTTTTTAATTTATTTGTTCATTTTATTCACAATATACTTATGTTACATTTATTGAGACATAAATCCCAACTCCATGGAACCAAAGTTCTGTGTTGAGTTTGTTTGTCCGTCACATCTCCGAAACGGCGAGTCGTAGCGGCCTGAATTCGGACACGTCATTTTAGATGCGATTTCAAGGTTAACGTTGCTATTTTCGAGTAAAATTTTAATCGACCTCTACTCGATAAAAACTCAAACTTTATATGGATGCCTAGTACGGCCCTGACATATTGCCTATAATCAACTGTCATTATCAACAGTAAACATTATTTAATTCACAAATTTATCCCCTAAATTGAGAAAAAAACTCCCACTAAAGGCGCCACAAATCGATTCATATTAACATGACATATCAATATTTTCTAGACAACATGACATTTTCTAAGTTTTTTGTCTTTCCTGTAAAGTGCATAAAAATGAGATAGGTCATGTTGCCGCTTAAGTGACGATATCGTAAGAACGCAATAAAAATTTGATCAAAAAATTAAATTAAATGAATACAATCAAATTTATCACGTCACGTCTATTGCCAAGAAAGCCAAGTCAATAATTTATTTGATTAAAAAGGCGTATAAAAATATTACTCCAGAGATATTTCTAAAAATATACAAGACCAATGCAAGACCTTTATTGGAATATGGATATCAAGTATGGAGTCCCTCCTTTACTGAAGTCATCGAGCTATTGGAAAAAGTCTAAAGATGTGCTACAAAAATCCCCAAATGACTCAAAAAGATGTCTTACCACGGTAGATTAAAAGCACTTGGACTTACATCATTGGAAGAACGACGGAGAGGAGACTTGATAGAAACTTATAAGATACTCAATGATTACTATGACCTGCCCCCTGCATGAGATGTATCAATTAAATCCCAACACAAATTTACGGGGTCATAACTGGAAGCTCTATCGTCCCGAATTCCACCTCAATCCCAAAAAAAACTTCCTTTCTAGCAGGTTAGTTTCAGACTGGAATAAATTACCAAGTCTAGTTGTCCATTCCATTTCGGTCAACCAGTTCAAAAACCGTTTGGATGCTTTTTTCGAAGCAAGAATAACGCAGACAAAAAGCAGTACATGAGATATAGGCGCATCAGCAAAAGCCGCCCGCCTGTAACAAATAATAATAATAATTGAAAATTAATGACATGAGTGGATGAAAGCGTTATGTTGCGTACTTTCAAAAATGTACTTTATTACATACATGAAGATTTTATGTACAGCGCTTTAACATAAAACTAACTACGCCATCAAAAGTAGCAGAAAACCAATTTTACGAATGAAGGTGTTAAATAATCCTTAATGTTGATCCACTGATGTTCAAAACATTAACCCCAGATATCTGTGTTTTTTTGTTTTTGTCACTCATGTCTTCAAACTTTTTTTACTGGAATTGTATTATAATTAGGAAAAAACTTATATTTTCATATTTTTCATTCGCCCGGACACATAAAATAATGTTAATATTCCCTACTTCATTTCGTTTTCAATTTTTTTCTTTCTATTTAGCTGTCTGCATAAATACATGCAATATTATAACTGATTTCTGTACACATTTGTATAAACCACTTTCGTTATAAACAAATCTATAAATGAAGTGTGTGTAATGTGTGAAATGTCATAACACAAAGTGAAAAGTGTTTTTAATATTCTAAACATATATACCTATCTCTGGAATATTAAAAACACTTATATTGTTTCCAGAGCAGCCAATATCCTCGAACATCGAAGATATCGTTCGGTCAGAAGAATAAAAAAGCGCCGCGCTAAAATGCAATTCATACTGAACTTTAAAAAAATATATGCATTGTTCAGCCTCTCGACACTTTATTTTCTAAAGTTTGGGATGAAGAACGTTGTCCGAGAGATTAGATTAATGGACGACCGTTGCACTTCACGAGAAGGGTGATCGTCTACGAAAGACACTCCAGTGTAATATAAAAATTACAGCGGAATAACTCTGCTGAGCATTCCGCGAAAGATTCTTGCACACACAGTCTGGGCAAAATAAGAACTCCTGTACTGCAGATTCTGATAGTCAACCAAACTGGTTTTATTCCGCAAGCGGGAAGCGTCTAGAAATCCTCGAACGGACGCAGACCCTCCTATGACAATCGTCTTGAGGTTGCGGCAGTGGACTTGGCTTGGACACGTGCTGCGGATGGCCCAGGAACGCCTTAACCCAAGTTGCTTCTTCTTCACGACTGCGGGTTTCCGCCGTCCTGGAAGACTGTCGATGTCGATTTTTCGGCTTCATTCGGTGTAACTTAGGGATGTGGGATTGACGTGGGTGAGGCGAGAATGCTAGCTGGCGATAGGGTCTCCCGAAGGCGCCAGGTGATGTCCACATGCGGAAAAGAAGATATATTTAAAAAAATAAATCACTGTATTGAATTTTTCTAATGCACCGAGAATAATGCTCAGTAGACGTCAAATTTTTTCCGCTTGTATGCATTGATTGATGTTTAAAAATTGAAAAGGTTTTCACCTAATTGTACTACCGGACAGGTGGAAGTATTGACCTTATTGAATGACTCATCGAATCACAACGCTGGGGTCACTGCATTGCCGTTCCAAGCAAAAAGGCAGTATCTAGCAAAAATTAATAAGTGTGTTTTTTTAATGCCATCTGATAAATAATTGTTATTCCTCTTAATAACTTACTCCAATAACTTCTTCTAAAAAAAATTTAAAACTTATTTGAAAAATACGGTAATACAGTAAAACAACACCAAATACGTAAAACGTCAATTTCCTCAAAACCGTCAAATGTTGGTTACTGCCTTCTTGCTTGGGACGGCAGTACAATAGTCGTGAGGTAATTTCTACTTAGCGTGTCGTTGCGATGCGCATAACCTATTGATAAAAGTCATCGAATAATCTAAAACAGGTTATAATAACTATCGTTTTTAAATCAGTATCTCTAAAGTTAAAATGTATTCGTAAAAATCCATTTTTAATACCAATATTGGATTATGCAGTGCAAGTTTTATTATATATATATATTTGCGGCAGCAATTTAGGTCTGATTTAATGAATAAATGCTTTATATTATTACCAAAGTAGGTAAAATTATTAATAATTCACAACAAATTACGAATAGTGGCTTGGTGGGATTTATTTAAAATATTTCATTTGCCGTATTATGTTCTGCTTACCTTTTATATTATTATTATTTTATTTTTTTTAAAAGAAAAATACTAGAGTTCTTATTATTTACTTAAATATTTAAATTTTCAGACCATTTCCTAAAGGTTGTAAATAACTTGTGCCGGAAAAATAGGAATCAAGTTGTTGTAAAGTGGGATTTGAACCTGGGACCTTTGGTCCGGGTCCACAATACTACCACGGGACCATAACCTGGTTTTAATTTTGTTGAATTTATCCCATCCCTAAACTACCAGTGGCAGAACTAAAAAAACATATTTACAAAAAAGCAGTTACACTACGCCCGCACCTACGCAGTAAACTTTGTAAAAACAAAGGCTCAGGTTGATTTTCACTGACTTGTGCCATCTAGTTTTCAATATTTTTAGAAATAACAATAGCATAGTGATCATTATGCATTATGTCACTATTTTTTCTTAAATTTGAGTGAAAAATTATTGAATAATATTTGCTTTTAAGATGACCCAAATATTTTTAAAAATTGTACTGTCAATTATGTGCATACATAATATCTGTACCTCAGAGGCAGACGGATACAAATCCAAACGTCAAATGTTCAACACAAGTCTAAAGAATCTACTTTCTCTAAGTGATTTGTAATAAATTTGTTGCAACAAAAAGGAAAAACATTTTTGAGAAGGGAATAGGGGATGTTTTCCCTCTCTGTTGCAACAAATTTAAATATGAACAACTCCTTAGGGAGAAAATCCAGCCAGTCGGCAAGCATTTGGACACACTCAAAACATTGTTTATTTTTAATAATTTATAACAATAATTTTTATATTCAATATCTCAATACATAGGTTCATTAATTATAAGACTTACATTTCTTCAAAATCAACGGACATGATCATAAACTGGATACGAAAATCGAAATGTCATTTCATCAAATTTTGGATTTGCATCAGTCTGCCTCTGAGGTGCAGATATATTCAGGAACGTTTCTGGAAACCTTGCGTATTGTCGCTCAGGTGCGTTATATATAAATACATTTTTTTACTCTGCTAAATCCAGAGTTAAATTAACCATTTTTTCTCTAGAATATACACGATAGGTATAAAATTTTGTTTAATTTTACTTTTTTAGTATAGAAGTATTTCATATTTATAATAAATAAATAATCTTATTATTTCTGCTGTCTATAGAAATTGAGAATAATTTATATGAGATATGAATGTATAGGCATTTAAAGGGCCTTTTTTATGACTTATGAACCGTTATACCCGAGTGCCTATGGTTGAACTTCCACATTGTGTTCAATAGATGAGCACCAAATCTTTCACAGACGAGTTCCTGCCGCCATTTGTTTTTTTTTGTCGAGAATATTGTTTTATTACATAAAGCCTTTAGGTTTTTTGTCGCCACTGAGTTGACCCTCAAATAAATAATCTTTGTATCTATTAAATAGTCTTTATCGTGTTATAAAAATTTTAAACGAAAAATTAGTTGTTGAAATAACTTTCCATCTTATCGAATAATTCAAACCTATTCGACTATCCAAATAACCTACATCTACATGTTCGATTATCGTAATCGATTATTCGCGTGCCGTCTCATTGGGAAATTTTAACAAAATGTTACTACAACTTAACATAAATATTGTGTTTTATTATGTCTCCGAACAGACAGTAATCACATTAATATTATCATCGATTCACGGCAATTTTATTTATTCACGTATCGTATACATTATTATAATCAATCGAGACAAGGAAATTCAACTGACAAGAAATAAATATCGATTTCTATCGAGAAATAACTCGTTTTTTCAAACAAATTGTTAAATTCCACAAGATAGAGATAGTCAGTTCATTTTCTAGTTTATTTTTTTATAAAATAATAAGAGGCTAAATCAAATATAAAAAAATAAACAGCAATGCCATACATATGAAAAAGATAAGATAACCAATAAGGAGTAAAACAACAGTCTCAAAATTTATTGTGCAAGGGTTCAAAATTGTACAGTGAGATTACTTGGGGAAATAGGAAAGCCTTTAAATATTTAAAATTAATTTTCAAAATGTTTGTTGTTAGTTACTAAAATGTTGTGAACTAACTTAATAATCAATTCATAATACATCATCATCATCATCATCAGCCGTCTCTTGTCCAATGTTGAACATAGGCCTCCCCCTTTAGTCTCCATATTTCCCTATCCTGAGCCAACCGCATCCAACCACTTCCTGCAACTCGTCTTATGTCATCAGACCACCTTGTCTGTCTGAGGCCTGCCGACAGTTTTTCTACCCGTTCTGGGTCGCCATTCCAGGACTTTTTTGGTCCATCTAGAGTCTGTGATTCTGGCTATATGACCAGCCCAGCTCCATTTCTGGTTGACAGCCCTATGGACCACATCGGTGATCTTTGTTCTCGCTCTAATCCATGTGTTGGTTTTTCTGTCTCTCAACGAAATGTCCAGCATTCTCCTTTCCTTTCATAATACATAGGTAATTAATTTACAAAAAAAATCTCGCATTTCTTTTTGAGTTTCATTTGATATTCGTACCGGATATTAGTACAAAGCTCGAGATTAGAACGCCGGATATTAAGAAAAGCTTTCTCGTACAACAATAATAAACCTAACGTGATTTCGAAAACATACAACATATGGAAAATATACCCATACCAAATATGTGTATTTATCCGCCAGTTAGTCGAAATAATATTCTTTTATTTTCAACTACCGTCAACAAAGACAAGTTAATTAGACTGGCAGCGATTCGTTTCTGATATCCTCGCTTTATAATAATAATAATAATGGATAACTTATATAGCGCCATAGCGCCGAACACTTACTCCCACACTAATACACATAAACACACATCTACACTTACTCTCATCCAAATACACATAAACACATCCTTTTGTTGTAACCTAATTTAATAATACATATTTATTTATTTTATTTATTTTCTTTTATTCGGGAAACATACAGTACAGTTACAAAGTTTAATATTTTACACAATTAGACTTAATTCTAATGGACCAGTGAAGTTTCCATATTATAAAGCAATTATATGTAAGGTTGATTATGAAAGTATAAAAGAAAAACATAAATGAAAGTTGTTTAAAAATGAAAATTAAAGTGAAAAAAAGATATTTTAAAGTTTGTAGTTTGTAGTGAGTATTTACAAATGGAAATGATATTAAAGATGAAAAAAAATTGTAAGAGTAAATTAAAAATTAAGAATTGAAATAAAGAATGAAAAACATGCTCAGATGTAAAAATAAAATAAAATAGTAATAACTTTTTTAAAAAAAAACGGAAAAACATAAATACACACATATTTATTTTAAGGGATTCAATGATACGATGAGAAGAATCTTTAAGTGAAATATAAGACAATAAATTTAGGTTAATTTAAAAAACATCTTCAAAATATATGTATGATTTTCATTTAGAAACTTTGCTGGTCTGTATTTAAACTGTATTTTAAAAAAAGTGTTATTATATCATTGTCTACTGTTTGTTTCTTTAAAATAAATAAATAAAAATACATCTGCACATCGGACTGACTATGCCTAACTAAAATCAAGGTTTCGCTGTCCCGTTTGCCGCACCCTAAAACTGAATTGATTTGGTTTTAAATTTTTTAAAATTTTCTGTGTCGGTATATTTTACGTTTGACAAAACTATTTATCGTATTAATGTACCGTACGTCCGAAGACGGCAGATAAGACTGGGTGCTTTTATGGGTTTTTGAGTAGTCCTAGTTCCCAATGATAATTTATAATAATGGCATTCGGGTTGTGGTCCCGTGGCAAAGGTCCGTGGTTCGAATCCCACTCTACCCCAACTTGATTCCCATTTTCTAATAGTGAGTTATTTACAACTCGTTGAAAATGGCTCTCAAAATTAAATATCTGGGTAAATCATAAGAACGCAAATATATCAACAACAAAAAATGTGTATATATATATCAACAAAACAATAGGATAGAAACACACCAATGGTAAATATCTCTTCTGTGTAAAAAATCACTACGTTTGTATCAAGACAAGAGAGACCGCGTTTCCTCTTAAGTCATTGAATAATGGAATAATTTGAAAAATAATGATGTACCTAGCCAAGTAATATCTTTAAAAACATTGATAACAAACCTTGCTGTTTAAACCATGTTGTGGTTTTTTTCAAGCAGTGTTTATTTGTTTATTTCCTGGTTAAAATGTACATTTTAATAGCAAAACGTTTGTAAACTTACGATACGGATTTTCCTAAAAGTCTTACGTAATTGTATCCTCTCTGGAATTCATTTTTTTCCGTGTATAAACCTTAATGTTCAGTTCACAAGACCCTCAAAGGTCCTCCGATCCCTTGCGAAGTACCAAAAAAGGTTCTTCGTGTTTTAGACAGCTGACCCTTAAAGGTTATTGATTCTCCCAAAGTGGATCCAATAATGTAGCCAATTTGTCTCTTTCACCTTATCTGAAATAGCCCCTTACATAACGCGGAACAGTATGCTCTCCCAGTCGCCTTATTACGTTTTTCAGAGATTTTTTTTGTGTAATAAATAAAAAGTATCACTGGATATATAATGTCCTGCCAAAGAAATAACGGTACTCTACGTCAAAATTTGATTTTAAATTTGTGATTTTAAATCAGTATCGAGTTTTATACAGGTGTTCATTAAACGCTGTCACATCCGTAACCACGGTGATTAAAATAATTTTTTAAAACAAATAAAATTTAAAACATTAAAATATCAAAAAAAGCAAATGGTGGCTTACTTCTGCAGGGCAGAAAAGAGGGGGGGAGGGGGGAGTCTGATGCTGCGCCGCGCTCTCCTCACTTCTTACCTGCAGAAGTAAGCAACAATTTGGTTTTTTAAATATTTTATTTTGAAAAAATATCTTTGTCCTAAAATTTTTTTTTATATGCCAAAATGTCTTCTTGCCCATACTGATCATTGTGGTTTCGGATGTGACAGAGTTTAAAGAACACCCTGTATAGTTTGATCCTTTATTACAAGTAATATTTTTTAAATGTATATTTTTACTATTAATTAAGAATAAAATGTTTTAATAACGTTGAATAAAATTATCTATTTATACTTATATGAAACAAAATAATATACATTGTTGAAAAAAGAAACGCGTTTTATCCTAATTTTATTAATAATATTATATCTTCGTTAATCGTGTAAATTAAGCTGTCCATTTTTATTTTTTATTAAAAACATGCTTACATTAATTGATTACAGGGACACAGTTTATAGTGACATAACCAGGAACGACCCTTCTCTTTATTTATTTATGCTTATTAAGTTAGTTCATAACATTTTAACTTTAACTAATATAAACTTTAATTAATATTACAATTTTTTTATCAAAATTTCTCAATTATATATTTTTTCAAATTAATTTTAAATATTTCAATTTTATCTATTTCTTTTATTTCTTCAGGTAACTCATTGTACAGCTTCAATCCCTTGTACAATGAGTTTTGAGATTCTGTTTTTTTCCTCATTGGTAATCTTATCTTTTTTTTACCCCTTGTTTCATATGTATGACATTGTTGGTTAAATTTTATTGTTGTTTTTATTTTATTCATCCCCTTAATTATTTTATGTATAAAATTGCCACATTATATTTAATTTGTTGCTTTACTGTGAGCAAGCCAATTTCTTTGTGCATTCTTTCTACATTAGAATATATATATATTTTTAGTATAATCCTCATTGCCTTATTTTGAAGAATTTGAACTTGCCCGGACTCGTTAAAAAATCCGTGTTGAGTCTGGGCACTTGCAATACATTCATAAACATACATACACATACGTACACATATAAATATCACACATACTACATATTATCCTCTTTATATATATATATAATTCCTTGTACGTGTGATGTCACTAAACTCCTCCTAAATGGCTTAACCAATTTACGTGTGGTTTTCAGTGGAATATCATGCATATATGCGTATTCGTTGATATTAAAATCTTCAATCTAATATGTAAAAAAGAAGTAAGTAATAATATGATAGGTCTGACGTGATAAACGAGCACTAGTATGACAGCCCGCGTGGAACATGGAAATTCTAGTTTAACATCACATCATAACAAAAAATCATTTGGTAAGGTATTTAAAAGAATCATACTTTAATTGGATTAAATTATACTTTTTTTAATTTTTTTTAAAAACGGATTATTTTTTTTTAGGAAATAAAAATACTCGTCATACGTTCTTATCTGTATCCGCATCCTAATTGTTTTACTTAATAAAAAGTTTAAATTATATTAGACTATAATAAAAAGTTTAAATTTGGAAACAGTCAGTTTTGGAAAAGAACCCTACAATTGTGATAACTTAAAGTTAAAGCTCAATGTGGGGATATGTTAGTGGGAGAGGGTTTAGGGCGGAGTGGTGTGCAAACTGCGGTCAAAAGAGGCACGTATGCCTAAATTACGAATGACCGCAATAACCGAGTTGGGAATTACAAAACACATTTCCAGAAGGCAAATTGGGTCCCGTTCGACTGTCTGCCCCCTCACAATGGCGCTACTGTACCGTATAACATAATTTTCCCGTATCCCAACGTTTTTCGCTTTTAGATTTGTAAATAGTAGATACCTATTCAAATACACCGATTTTTAATAGGTACGTTTATTGTAATAAAATAAATAAAATCTACTTTGTTTTTAACACTTTTTTTTTCTACTTTTCGGTTTGAAAACTACACAAGCTTCTTTACCAAGGTGTAATGAGGAAGTTCAGTCCTTTTTTTAATAGACTATTAACCTAAGCCAAAAAATGTTGTTTTTTTTTTAATAATTAATATCAGCGCTATGATTTTTTAAAGTTTTGTATTTCTGAAATAACTCCGCGTATGACGTCAGAGATTCTCTTCCGTTTATTTTCAATCAGTTCTGACCATTTGTCCATTGACGGTAAATAAACCGGAAATCTTCCATAACTCTCTTATCACTGGTTGATTCGTGTAAACTAGTGATGTTAAAAGTATTTCGTTTTTATAAAAAAAATAAAAAAATTCGGACATTTTCAAGAAACTTTGCCATACAATTTGATGCTCCAATTTTTACCGCGCGCAAGAAAACATTTATTGTGTCCAATTCCCATGTTGAGCTAATAAATCAAGTCTTTTTGTCTTGTAAGGATGGGAAGCGTATTGTGAGATGGGTACGACCTTTAAAACTAGACAGGAGTGTACATATGATTTATTTGGTTATTTCTTTTTTTTTCCTTATCGCTCTTTTAATTTCTAAGATTTCCATGTTGTCTAATTTTAATATTTTATATTCAACATGAAGAACTTTTAATCCAGTGTCTATTGAAATTATGTTTATTTTCTATCAGATGGTTTGCGTTTTTTTTTAAAATTATTATTTAGGCATCTTAAGTGTTCTTTTACTTCTTTAAAGTTTATTTTAGTCATTCCAATGAATCGATCGTTAGAATTGCAATCATAAGAATTCAATTGGCATAATATGCCAGATTGATTATATTTTACTTTGTCTTTGTGATTTTTTAACAATGTTCCTATATTATTAGTTTTGTAGAATGTACGTTTAATGTTTGATGGTAGGGAAAAAAATAAGGAACGTGTACTTTTATTATTGATTTTTTAAAAATATTTACATATATTTACACTATATTTATATCTATCCGTGTCCTGGTGGATGAAGAATATAGTTTTTTTATGAAATAGAACCAGAACTCCGGACTAGTGTTTTCGACTCGATGGCTACTTTAAAATAAAAATCCTGAAAAGGTGAATCGAGTGGAGATATGTCCGCCTCATAGTGCAGTGGTTGGCGTGTTCGCCTACCGCGCTTGAGGTCCCGAGTTCGACTCCTGGCAGGGGGATATGATTGAGATATGCTGCATTTAATTTAGAAATGCAGTGCCCTATGCTGTTGGTGCGGTCAGGTGCGGAAAAGGGTTTGGTTATGACGATATATCTATACTATACATTTAATATATAAATTACTGCTGTAAACATGGGACTTATTTTTTAATTTATTAATATTTTTTTCATTCTTCATTTCCTCGTACATTTCATCCTTTATGCTGGAACAGTATTGAGATTCCGTATTTTTCGAATATGAGTCTAATTCTAACTTTATTTCTAGAAGGTAATATAATGTTTTTTTTATTTTTTTATTTAAAACTGTTTTAGGATGTAAACATTAGTTAGTATATCATTTACACACAGTATATAAAAATAATTATTGTAAATGCGTAGATTTTCAAATTCCCTTTAAAAATAGTTTTGTTTAGAATTTCTGATAAAACCCTCCGAAAGTTGGTCCAGTTGAAATTTATGGAACATAATTATTGTCAAAGACAGTTCAATAACATGATCGTTTTACCGGATGAAAATGGCACGAAGGATTAGTTTAGAATTTATTTATTTAACACTTTATGTACATGAACATAAATTATTTCATGATTTATTGGCAAATATAAAAGACTCAAAATGTAAAACAAATTTTAAAATAAAAATAACTGCACATATTAATAGTGTAGCGAGAGATTTAAAATAATATATATATGTAAATCAAAACATGTAGTACTTTATATAATTAGTACACATATTATTTATATTTTTATGTATATCATTGCTTTATATGGTTTTTTATTATATATTATACTATAGTATTTATGTTTAAGTAACATGTATTCTTGGCACATATACATATATACTTTATATTTGTATAATAAAAAATTTTAATTTCTTACATTTGATTAGCTAGGCATTTATAATTAAGTAGTTTTAGTTTTTCTTTTTTTTTGTTATTGTTTTATTAGTATAGGACTCCTTATGCTCTAAAGATAAAAAACCCATTCCGTTTTAGAACAGGCTGAGCCATGTTAGATAAAGACTATCATAAACAGAGAACACTCCGTTTCCATTTTCTATTCATTCGTTTTATATAGATTCCCTGTTATTAAGTACGAATATGTATACTACTTTTTTGCAATAAATTTATTTTAAAAATATATATATAAGGGCGGGCATATTCCCTTAAGGCAATTTTTTCCTACCTACTCGAACCGTTCGGTTTGAGAAAATTACAAGTACATGGACATATTCTAGGTAATATATACAAAATCTTTTTTTTTTTTTTTTTAAGAAATATTAGCGTCATTAGATTTACCCAAATATTTCAATTTTGGTGGGCATTTTCAAGGAGTTGTAAATAACTCACTATTAGAAAATGGAAATCAAGTTGGGGTCGAGTGGGGTTCGAACCTCGGACCTCTGATCCATGAGTCCGCAACACTAGCCACAGGACCACAACCCGAATCAAATTACAGTGTACAAAATTTAAAGCAAAAAATAACTAAAAAAATTACACTATACTATGAAGAGCGGAGAGGGGAAGGGAAGGAAAGAAGAAGGAGAAAACAACGACAGTAAAGAATTCGGGTACAGTTGATAATAATAATTGATAGTCAATCGGAGCCGAGTGAAAAGATTGTATGAATATTCGGTATCATTATTTATGGTATAGTTTAGTAGATACCCTACACCTACATACTATACATATTTTGATTTCTAAACAATACGCGCTGTGTTTACCTTACCTCAATGGTATAGATACGAATACAGCATGCATGCTTTATTAATTTTAATTTAGATTTCTATATCGTGCTTAGAAATTGAATATTTAAATCAATGTGCAGATATGTTATACTATGTACATACATATTTATATGGAAACAGTACCTTTGTGTGAAGACTGAAGTATAATCCAGTATTTTTTATAGCTGTTATGTTATTTTACTTATTAAATCATCATATAATTTGTCACACTGCATCATTAATTATTTTTAAATAAATAACGTTTAATCCTAATTAAAACTGCAAATTACATTTTAGGAGATCATCAAACTCCAAATGAGTTTTTTTGTAAATCGTGTATGTAATGTAAAATTACCTAAATACTTGCTTCGGCAATACATATAACTACGAGGGCTACCTTCTAAGTGTTTGCAAACGACCATTAGATGTGACATTAGTATTTATGTAAAATTTGACTAAAATTTTTAATTGTTAGGACAGTGACAGCTCTGAATGACTCAGCTCGACTTTTTTTCGACTCGAAATTTCAGTTATTTTACGATTTTAGTAAAGGCCTAACTCAATAACACTATTTAGTGTTATTAATGAAATATATATTTATATATTAAAGAACCGTCAGAAAATACTTTTTACAATATTGGTTTGCAGAACTTCGTCGTGGCCGTGCTTTTGTCAGTGACGAATTTCGTGAAGGTCGACTAAAATCGGTTGTTTCAAAAAACGTCGATGCTGTGAGCAACATGATTGAAGAAGATCGTTATGTAACTTACTGTGTAATATAAAGATCCTTAAGCATATCTAAGACTGCAATACATTCGATTTTGCATGACCATTTAGCTGTTAAAAAATATCTGCTCCCAATGGATTCAGCATAACTTAACCGAAGCTCATAAAAAGGCTAGTGTCAATTGAACGTAGTTATGCAGAAAGCAGCCTGTCCACAATTTTGAAAAAATGAGATATTGATGTTATCAGATGCAGTAAGGTCAATTATATGTTCTGCTAAAAACAGCCAGACCGTTTTCATACAAAAAATTGTTTTAATCGCCTTCTGAAAATGGTGTCCATCACAAAAATGGCATTTCATAATTTGCAAAAAACGCCCACAGCACTAGAAAATATTAACAAAATTTAAATATCATTAAATCTGGTCAAATACAAACTTTAATTATTGTTCGTAATATTAAAAAAACTGATATAGTCCTCGTTTATCATTTGTAAAAGTCAAAAACATTCTAACTGTTGTGTAAATTTGTTTATTCACTCTTTTCACAAAGGTGCTATTATCTCAGTTTCAATTTTTTATGGCTGGCTGCTTTCTGTATAACGACGTTCAATTGGTGTTAGAAAATGCTGAAAAAATTCACCCGAGGAACTGGAAAATCCGTATACAACACTGTTGCAAGTGACGAAACTTGGATATATTCGTACGCGTTAGAAGCGTAACAACAATGCCAACAATAAATGGTTTTGGTGCTCGAACCTAATCCAACAAAAGTTACTCGTTTCCAAAGCGCGTCCAAGAAAATGATTGGTCGTTTCTTCGGATGTATTGGTCTTGTTGCAACAATTCCTTTAGTAAACCAAATGCTGAATGGTGTCATCGTTGAAATCGGGGAAAACAGCCAAAAACTTCTCATCGTCCTTTACTATGACAATGCCAGCTCTCACACAGCAAGTCTATTAGTTTTTTACACTGGGCAACAAAAAAAAAACTTTTTTTGTCTCAGAATGAAAAATATGTGATTCTGAAAGTATCTCCAAGTTTTTCTCCTGAATTTAAATATGATATCGGGTTTTCCCCATCACTCAAGGTTTAAAGATACAGGAATTTTTAATTTCACGCATTTTAATACATTCTCCATTCTTAACTGCGCGATATTTGAATATTCTGACTTACCTAGAAACTGTAAAAATTTGTAATGCTTGCCATGCTGCATTATCCAGTGGATTCAATAGTTCCTTGAACTTTTCAACATACATTAGTGATCGTATTTGTGGACCCACAAATATTCCCTCTTTAATTTTTGCATCACTAATTTTAGGAAACTTCAGTTTGAGGTACATGAAACCAGGAGTATGGTCTATGGCTCTGACGGAATTTTGCGGGTGATGGAGAAATTCCGAATACATATTTGAAAACAGGATAAAAAAGTGCATTAAATTCAACTATTCGTACCCGTGAAACAAAAATCATGTTGATCAGTGTTGTTTAAAAGAACGAAAAAATATGAATATTTCATTGCCCGTATTCACCTGATGTTATCACCTAACGACTTCTTGGTATTAAAAATTTGACCTACTGGTTTAGGAACACAATAATTTCTGGATAGCGAATTTATGTAGTGTCGGTTTTTCGATAAATCGCTTCAAGTGCCAAACAACAAACTCACTCGGTATGCAGTAAATAAGTTACATGTTTATTATGTTGGTTGTTTATGACCGTGAAACTAAAACTTTTTTGACTTTTGGCATTTTAAATAACAGTTGGCACGGTACAATACCACCCCACCACCGTCCCGGGGGTGGGCGGGGGTGCCACGTGCTCAGCGCGATATAGGACACATTTAATTTAAATGGTCTAGCTCCACAATTTTTAAAATACAAACTCTTGGTCCAAAATGCATGGTGTGAACTTTATCATATGTTCAAATTGTTTTTATGTAAGTTCCCTCGGACATCCGTCTATTTTCAAAAGACGATAATTATCCAGCATTCAATTTAAAGACAGCTATGATAAGACGTATTTTTTGGGGTTCCTAGTGTTAAATAAATTATCTTATTTTTATAATTAAAATGAAGATACTTTGTTTTTAACCACTTTTTTTATATTTTTATAAGTGTTTAAAAACAGAGTTTTTTTTTTCATTTTCTTCTTCGTGCCCTTTCCGCACCTAATGGTGCATATGACACTGCATTGGCACAGCAATCGCAGCGTTGTTAAATGAAGGGTAGATGATCAGTCTTACGCTTCAGGTGCCAGTCCAGGGACTATAAAATATTAGTGTTATAACACCATTTTAATTTTACCTAAACCGCAAAAACAAGTACTTCAAATATGCATTTTATAACTTACCTGTTTTTAATTAACAATATTTTGAGTGTGTCCAAATGTATGTAGTTATTAAGATTGAAATTTATTGCGACAGAAAGAGAAAACATTTTTTTTCACGTTCTTTTTTCTATGTTTACATCTTCCCGATACCGGATAGATAAATTACGTTTGTGGTCAGAACTAGCTTGGACTCTAGATCTAAAGCATCACATTCACATTAATGTGTATAGGTGTTTCCTCATCTGCACTGCAGAACCTACATCTAGAAGTTTCGGAAAGGTTCATTCTAGCAAGGTGTTTGTTCAATCTGCAGTGCCCTGGGCGGGCTCTAGTGATAACCCTCATTTGATTTCGACTGAGCTTTATTAGGTCAAAATCAGTTCCTTCGTATGGTGCTGACCAGGTACTTTTTGGCAGAGCATTACACTCTGCTTCCTGGGCCATGACATTTTATGACAGCCATAAATATTTGGGCACTTCATAATGGAATTGGATCACTGCTATTTAAAGTGTCTCCTTTGATATGTACGTGTATGTTACATTTTAAGAGGATTAAGAGCTTTAGCCGTGAATGTTTTTAATGAAACATTGTTTTTATGGAGGAGATGGGCGATTTAAGGGTGGCGTTTGGCGCTACACAGATGGCGCAAATCCCTAAACAGATTATATCGGCTTTTGTTAATTTATTTTCATGTTTTCGTGCGAATAACGGATTATTTTGTTACCTCGGGGTGCACAAGGCTGAGCATGAGCACAAACGCGACAGATAACCCATATCTTATTATACGAGTAAATTATGATTCTTTTGTAAAACCAGTTTCGTATTGTGTGCACATAAACATAAATATTTATATTCCGCATTATATCTACGTTCATTTTTATTAGATTTTTATATCCATGATATTTTGGGTAAAAAGTATCTTTTACAGACGCATTATAATTATTAAAAAAACATATTTGCACACATCAAACTTTACAAACTTAGGCGTTGTATCTAATAGAACCCAATGTTTTCCCTTTCCACATTATTTTTATTATGTTTCCAATTATTTTAAACTTTATCTCCTAACAGGTAATTTTACCTAAGTGTTCGCAATCACACTAACATTTTTTATAAATTAGTACACATATTACTTATATGCATCATCGTTTCCTTTCCGCAACTGCAGCGTATCTTAATCACTTTTGTTTCATAAAGGTAAGATGATCAGTCTTACGCCAGTCCAGGAACTATGAAATATTCCAGTGTAAAAGCACCTTTCTAATTAAATATATGCAACCATATCGGAAATCGAACAGGAGACCTCTTGCATGGTAGGAAAACGCGCTGACCATCAAACCACGAGGCGGACGAGGCCGTTAATATTTCCCGGACTATATTTTTTTGTGATTTGAATTGAAAAATTCAAACATTTGTACAGCCTGCGGCTGCTAGTATTGAACATTTTATATCTAGAGGAGATGTACCGAATGTGGAATAGCTTAGGGAAAAAATAATTGATTATAATCAAATTGTTTATTAAGTATTACACATTAAAACCTTTAGGACCATAATATATGTACTTGTTTTACATTAAATCTCATCGAAATATATAAAAAAACATACAAATCTAATCACTTTAAACATAAAGTAGAACAACAGTTTTTTTTTAATATACTTTTTAATATTGGATACTCAGATTTTTAAATTTTTTTATACAAAATCACATATTATGAAATCGAATTTAACTTCAAAACATTATGGGAACATAAAAGTTAGTATATATTTTTTTATTTTATAAATTTTTTACGCCCATGAGACTTTTACATACATGGAAGATATATATCAAACATGAGTATATAAAGAACATAAAATTAAAAAAATACAATATAAAGAAATAAAAGATAGAAACAGTGTTAAGAAGTATAGTTGGTATAAAAATAAAAATATGAGTGCATAAACAACATAAATTAAAAAAATTACAATATAAAGAAATAAAATATAGAACTGTGTTTAGAAGTTAGTTGGTTTTTAAAAATATATATATATATATCTTTTTTTTTTTAAATAAGCTAAAGATAATGCAGTTAAAGGTTTAGGAGCTAGGTACATAATGTTATAAAATACAATATAAACAGAATATTAAGTTCTATTTGGTATGGAACATATACATTGACATTTAAAATTTACAAGACTCACGTTAAAGTCATCGATGTTGTTAGCAAATTGGTTCGCAAGTACATGCCTCCGGATTACTATTGAAGGTCAGTAAAAGATCGATAATTTTGTGGACAGTTTTTTTGAAAAATTAAGTGAAACCGTTAATATCAAATCGGTTAGGCAGAAAAACGTAATCACTGTCATCCGGGTAACATGTTTTGATCGGTCATTGGAGACGTCGGTACCCTGGGTTATAGAGGGCATTCTTGCTTAGTTTTTAAGAAACACCGTCATTTCATATAAGGGACGTATGCCATATTCGGTACATCTCCACTATTAACAAAATCTTCCAAAACGTATCTTTTGTCTTCATTGTAGTAATAGTTTAACCGGAAATTTAGGGATCATTTTGGAATTTGCACTTAATTGTGCCGTATTTGCTATCTACTTTCCTATCAACCTTTTGAAAAGAATGGTGATCTCGTATTGTTAACCGGAAATAAACAAAATATTCTATTATATTTTGTTTAAAACTATTTTACACGTTATCTAAGAATGTAAAGTGAAAAGAAAGAAAGATACAATATTGTCTTTCCGAACAATATTTTTTAGATAAAGTAATTGAAATTTAAACACTTTTAAATAACTCAGATAAGAGATGCCATATGAACTTATCATCGTATGTGAACCGTCAATTTAAGTGGCTCCCACATTTTAAATTTCATCAAGTAATGTCTGTTTTCAATGTAGTCCATAAACAGCGCGCTTCAATACAGAGTTGTCAAATCAAAAGTTGAGATAGCCTCAAAAATGTCAAACGCCATTTCTAGATTGCGCTCACTGGCGCCAAGAAATGTCAGAAGATCTGTTTAGTGTGGCGTAATTTATATGCTAATGGGTTCCGACTTGTCACACAACATTAATTGTGTATTTTCGTTACAACGATATGACTTAATATCGACTATTGGCAGCTTTACTATATACAACATATTACATTTTCTCTCTCATTTCAATATCAAGTAAACATTTATATAAGTAACGACATTAATTTTTAATAGAATGAAATTATTTATTTTATTGATAGTTGGCCGCGATGACCTTTTTTTAATCTCATTTTAATACTTTTTCTTTAAATCCGTTACTTATATTTTTTGTCGGTTTAATATTTTACGCTGTTTTTTCCTCTATTACAAGATTTTCTTTATACTGTTTTTTTTTAATGAAAATATTTTTTTTAAATATATTATTTATTAAACGTATTTTAGTCCATTTATACGCCTTTTTGTTTCTATAAAATTGATTTATTAATTCATTCAAAATTACACTAGTTTAAATATAATGGAACTTATTAAGGCTTTTTAGGCTATGCCCGTGTCAAGTCACAATAAATAACAATAAAAATACATTCTAAAATTAATTAGATTAATTTATAATGACAAAGAATAACAATCTAGAAAAAAGGTAAATGTAATAAATAATAAAATTGCAAAAAATACAATGCAAATAAGATAATCAGAAATAATTTTTAAAATATAAATTATGCAAATTAAGAATCACACATAATCAAATATACAAAATAATGGTATCGTTAAAATCAACAAAATAATAGTAAAATATAGTAGTATTAAAAAAAAAACAAAATAAGAGTATCATTGAAATCAACAGAAAAAGAATATATATATAAAAACATAATTGAAATGATAATTGAGCTGTTTTCTAGAAACTCGCTCAATACTATAGTAAGAAATAGGAGCAATAAATCCAATGCCAAATAGTAGTACGTACGAAATTAATATTTCTTATTTGTATTTTCCGTGGAAATATAAATATATTTTACTATCGATATACAATACAACGATACACATACAAATAAACTTTATCTTCTTTTAGTAAGTATGATAAAAATAAATTTATCATTTGAAATCTTTGTATTAAGACTAACCTACTTTTATGTTTTAATTCATGCATCTACCTTGGGTTTTATTGCATATCACGGTAAAAATATTTGCGGAAGCAAATGATATCTAATATCCATTGTTGGTTCTGTGACCCAGTCACAATCAGGTTTTCTTAGATTGTGTTATTCTATCGTTAATTTATGCCAAGTCCAAAATTAGCATATTATAATATAAACAATTATCATAATTAAAATATTTGGGTAAACCGTAGGAACGCAAATATTGTTTTTAGAAAAATAGTAAAAAATATCAAGTTTTTTTTTTAATTGAAAAAAGATTGCGTTTTTATGATTTACCCAAATGTTTTAATTTTGGTGTCCATTTTCAACGAGTTGTAAATAATTCACTAAAGGGTTTCTAAGTTATTTTGTATGAATCGCTTTGGTGGACCTTTGATGGACGGATTTTATTGCTTTAGTCTTTGTTTATAATAGCGTAATTTTATTTATTTTATTTTATAAACATAAACGCAAATCTGCTTTTTACAAACGTTAATAATATTAACATATTTGGCTTAATATTTTTATTTTTTTTTAAACATGAATTTCCTTATACCCAAAATGTATTTTAAAAAAATTAAATCAAAAATTATACAAAATTTATATTTAAAAAATTAACCTAAAAATTATACAGCATATTCAGTAGAAAGTTTAAATAATAAAACATTCTACAGTAAAACAACAAGAAAATCATAAGTACTGTTTCACACATATATAGATATATATATATATATATTATGAAATGGATGAATAAATAAATATAATTACCATTCACCATCTTTGAAAAAGTTCAAAAGGTTTGTTCTATAGGAACAATACCCTACACTAAATATATCAGATACGTGAGAATAACTATTGCCGAGTTCATGAAGTCTATTTAATACGGCATTACAAGTATACACTGTCCGTGAATTGTTGCTACAAAACCTTGGCACCTGTCTAGTCATTCTTCCAGGCACCCTGAAGTTGATGAGAGATAATAGTTCAGGGCAATCCCATATTGAATTTACAATTTTGAATAAATTTAAAAGGTCTATAATTTTTCTTCTATCGTTAAGTTTTAACAAATTTAATGTTTTTAGTAAAAAATCGTAATTTAAAAATTCATGACTGATTCTAAGTTTAAAATTTACATACCGTAAGAATTTTTTTTGAATCTTTCAAGAAAATTTTGGTGACAGTTGTAGTAAGGAGTCCATATTGTAGAGTTATACTCTAACTGGCTTCTCACTAATGAAGTATACATCAACTTCAAAGTGCCTATGTTTTAGAATTCCTTAGTCACACGTTACATGAAGCCTAACATTTTTAGAGATTTACTAGTTATATTATTTATGTGCCTAATAAAGTAAATGTAATCACGTTTTAACGCACTCATATGCAATTAATAAACGATTTATTGATTTTGCGGTCGGCGCTTAGATTTATGAATGTAAATTAGAGAAAAAAACTACTATACAATAAATAAGACCAATAAGATTACATTACATACAAATAGGATGTAGGATTTTATATAATTGTTCTTATTTTGCATTCTAATGGGCATGTATGGTGTGACAATGGTTGCAAAGAACTTTTGGTTTCATATTTGGAGCATTCTTTCTACGTGTCCCGCCCGTCGCATCTTTGCGACTAACGGAAACGTAAAATTGTTTCAGCATTTCCGTGATTATTTTTTTCTTTTATAAGTTCCATTTTCAATTGTGCTTCTAAATATTTTCTGGTCAGATACTGCAAATTTTGTTTATAGTACTTGTTTTACCTATCATTATTTCATTGCTATTTTGTATAAACATTTTTCACAAATAACCGACGGTTACTTTTTTTAGGGGATTTTAAATTTATTATAGAAGTATTTATTTATTTGACACTTTATATACATGTACAATATATATATACATATAAGGGCAGGCAAATTGCCTTAAGGCAATTTCTTTCTACCTACCCAAACCGTTCAGTTTGAGAAAATTATAAATACATGGACGTATTGAATCTTACAATTTTATACAAAAATTAAAAGCAAAGATTAACAAAAATATATATATACTAAAAAAAATATGAACACTATACTATGAAGAGAGGAGAGGGGATGGGAAGGAAAGAAGAAGGATAATGGAACAATTTAAATATTTAGATAGTGACATTTCAATCTTTACTTGAATGTAAATAAAGAAGGGGCACTCTAACATTAGTGGGTAGATTATTCCACAATCGAGCGGCTACTACTGTGAAAGAGGAGGCAAGAAAATTAGAGCGATGACAGGGTATTAAAAGGGTTCTCTCGTTACTAGAACGAGGAGATAGTCCGTGTTGTGAAAGAGGTTGGATGAGCTCTCTCAGATAAACAGGGGAAGTGGGATTATTTATAATATTGTGAAGAAGTGATAGAATGTGAATGTTTCTTTTATGCCTGATACTGAGCCAGTGAAGTTTTAAGTATTTATTTAGGTAACAGAATTATAGGCTTTTTTAATATCGAATAAAAAAGGATCATGGAGAAATAGGTTACATTGAATGTGACACGACCACTTAATTTAAATAGACATAATATCCGCGTGTTTTAATGAAAATATATTTGTGACACAACCTACCGTAACAGTTCGGTGAGAATGGTCTGGTTTAAATCAAGCTTCAACCGTTAGAAAAGGTGGGTGGTATATATCATTGTTTATTGGCGTTATCTAACGCTAATAAATTACATTACACTATCGTATAATATTCAAACAAGTTTTCAGATCAAGTAAAAGGAAATTTACAGCAGAAATTTGAATAAGTATGAAGTCATTAAAAATATATATTATATATCGTGAGCATACCAGAAAAACTAACCAAGTATATTTTTGGCGATTTTAGGATTTTTAAACTGGATTTTATTTTTTTACGGAAAAAACCAAGAGAATTTGATAATTGTACATTGTTTAATTTTGTCTATGAACATCTGCTACAGAAAATATCGACAAAATCTAAACACTTCCATACTAACACAATACATTGCAAGTGCTTTGTCCATGTAAAGCAAAATAAACTTTAAATTAAAAGTGTACGAAATAGAATACTCAGTTTCTAGTTTGTGACTATGTAAAAACTTTAACTTCTTGATTTGCCAACAAACAAAAATTGTGACATATTTATGAATGAATCTCACCCGCATCAATAATGATTTCAACTCTGGGTTTTACTTTGAAGAAATATTGGAAGCAAAAAGTTAGTAAATATTGTCGTTTGTTTACATTAAAAGAAAAACTTGCCTATCAGAGCTATTATGATATGATATAGCGTTAGATAACTTTCAAAATCTTGCATTTATTTTTTCATATTTTGATAGGTTGAATTAAGGTCTCATTATCACAATACTTGTGATTAATGGATTCGAGTGTATTTAATTTTAATCCTGGTTGTAAACTTATTTAAAACGTTCAATAAATTAAATAATTATGTTACTAATTAGGTGCGCATTCACTCATGTTTGTATCTCTATGTTTTTTTAACGAGATATACCGCAAACTTCAGTATTCTTTGAAATTGATTGTGTAAAAAGTGCTCTATCTAAAATCTTCGTAAATTTACAAAGCGGCTAAACGTGGCTAACCAAATTGTAAAATATTAAACGTTGACAATACGACTAATCGTAGATCAGCTGTTTTATAATGCGGAGCCGTTTCGTGATTTGGCTAGACAATAATATGTATATATAATCCGCCTTATGACAATCCGGCTGCGACATGTATATAATCTTACATAATATATATATATTAAATATCCATTGATTTTAAATTTATTGCTGTTGCATCCGCATGTATCTCTGTTGAGAGGGAAAACATTATTGTAAAGGGAATATGGAAGTCTAGGCATTTGATATGTTTGATTATATTTTTTTCTTTGCATTTTACAATAAGTTACAAATACAAATATAACTAGTACGTAACCACAACAAAAACCCACAAAGGCATGGCCTGTGTGTGGGTATACACTTTATTTTAAATTTAAATAAAGGCTACTGGAAGAATACGATAAATGTCCAAAAATAAAAAATAAGTGATAACATTAGAACACTTTTTTTGTCAATTAAAATGAAATAATTATAATAAACGTATACGCTATTCATTAAAAAAAGAAGCTATTTAAATCTGCTTTTTTTAATCTATAATTTCGACAAAAATTTTAATCGAAACCAATTCTTAATCGCTATCATATCGTCCTTGTGAAATGCATTGAACAGTTTTGGAGCCATCAAAAATTGAGTTTCTTTGCACGAGTCTGGACTGGATTTACAATAAGGTATTTCAAAAAACAATTAAATCTTTGACTAGATCTATTAAAATTTTCAGGAAATAAATGTTGGCTCATAAAAACATATTTAAGACATTGCTGGCAATAGATTTCTCGTAGCTTTAAAGGTTCAGCTTCCTGAAATAATTGGTTAGAGGGAAAAAATGAATTTTTATGAAGATTTTAATAATTAGTTTTTGTACGGTTTCTTAAGGCTTAATATGATTATTTTAGGCTCCTTCCCATCCCATTATTTCATAAGGAAGAGAAGACTGTACAAGAGCATAAACCAATTTGCTAGTGTTTGGATGAACATAACTAGTTAAACGTTTGAAAACATAGGTCGAATATCTCAATTTGTTAACATTTTTTCAATGTGATTAGTCCATTTAAGTTGACGGTCTAACGTTACTCCCAAATATTTTATCCACTTTGAAGTTTTCATTTTTTCACGGTAATATCATATATCAAGGTTGCAGAATTTATTATGAAACATAATGTTAAGGTCAGAAGAAGGGTCTGACGATTTAGAATTGTAAAAAGATATGAAGAAAGTTTTTCGCAATTAAGAGAAAGGAGATTCCGATCTAGCCACTCTTTGATTACTGTTATACATTTATTGGCTTTTATGGCAGTCTCTTCCCAGGATTTATCTTGCACAATTAGTGCAGTATCATCAGCATAAGAAAACAGCTTACCAGGCACATCAATATAACAAAGATCGTTCCTCTGTTCCTTGTGGTACTATATTAGATGTCTTAAATTTGTTGGGAAGTATTATTTTTACGAAGCATTGATTAAAAATATAAAGTAAAGGTGTATCATGTATTTCTTTTGTAAAAAAATTGAAATTATTGAAAACTTCAAACAACCAGCACTTTCGTAAGCGATTAGGGGTGGTCTGAAGGACACGAAAAAGTCAATAAGGTATTGTTTTAAATTGAATATTACAACCAGAATTATCTTCTTTTCGCAAAAAAAGATAATACAATCCTATAAAAAAGGTTTTAATTAAAATATTTATTTTTTTTTCAAAAATATTACCGAAGGCATAATTTTAAGTAGAAATAAAGGAAAATGTCACAAAAATGTATGTGATTTAAAATGCTTGTACTTTTTTCAAAAAATTAAAATTTGGCCGCCGCCACTTTTATGTTAAATTTATTATCTTCAAATTATTACGACATATTTTTGTTCAATACTTAGTCTTAATTGAGATCCCAGATACCTAAGTTCAGTCTAAATTTGAGATGGCGTAATCTGTTGGTCTAAAAGTAAATATATTTAATTACATAAATCTTTTAAGTATATTTTTTAACCGAAATCCCTTAAAAAAATATTGTTTTTATCTAAGTTATGTTTTTTTATTTTGTTATTATTGCGTGATTAAAATAAAACATTAGTTTTAAAATGCCAAAATCGTATTATTTCCTAATTTTGCGTTCGTTTTACCAGACTACAGGCTTAACACTCTCTCTGAGTTGGCAGAGGTAGGACGAAAGCAGAGTGAATGCGGTCGAAACGCGGTCTCTTAGACGAATGTGTGGGAAATCAATGTGTGACAAGGTTACGAATGATGAAATCAGGCGAGAGTGCAAATCTGAGTTAGGTGTAATTGATAGTATTAAGATCGGGTCACTAACACGGTTTGGTTAAGCAGAACGAACGAATGATGAAAGAATGGTAAAACAGATATATATGTCGAGACTGAATGATAACGTAGGACGTGGACGATCAAGAAAGACATTGCATGATCAAATAAAGTCAATGACTAATTATTTAAAAAATAGCACTCTACGAAGAATACAGATTACCTATAATGACAGTTTTAGTGACATCGACATACTACATTGTAAATACCATATTTTTATCAGATCAGTTAAAGACATTTTAAATTTATCTCCTGCTTGACTTTTAACTTTTAATTTGATTCTTAATTTTGTCTTTCAATTTTAACTTTTTAATTTTAATTCTTAATTTTAACTTTTAATTTAAACTTTTAACTTAATTTTAATTTAAACTTTTCATTTTAATTTTAACTTTAACTTTTCATTTTAATAATTTGATTTCAACTCTTAATTTATACTTACCTACATCTACTACCTGCATCGAATAATTTATTGTTAGTTGTGATTTTTTTTACAATTAAATTGAAATGTTCATGGAAGCAGAGAGAGAGGGAGGAAAGTATAGTAGCTTTACAATGTCTTCTCCTTTATATGAACTTTTTATGTAATATTTTTATTTTTACTTTTTTAGAATTAAATTATTTTTCCCCTCTCCTCCTGCATTCATTAGTGTGAAATCTGTAATTGGTCTTACTTTTTAAAATTGTTCTTTTGTACCTTGTTTTTTATATAAAGACTGTATGATTTCATTAATAAATAAATAAATAAATAACTCAAGTCTGGTCATGTAAAAGCCGAACACACACTAAAGGGCAGGTATGACAAGATGTATGAATGTGAAAGAAGCTAGGAGTGTATGTCAGGATAGACGTATGTGGCGGTCCATCCTCTCTGCTCAATACCCCAACGGGGAATTGGCGTGATGGTAGTAGTTGTATATAGTACAAGCGGTAAATGATCTGTAGGGAATGATAAAAGAAGAGTGCTAAGTCGAGCGGCGCGGTGTTGTAGTTTTGAGTGGCAAATGCACTAATTACTTTGTTATTATATCGGCTATTGGTATTGACTATGAAAGTGAAACAATAGAGGCGTATCCATCACGGCCCATACAACACTCACGGGCTTAGTAATTACGATTATCAATAAATTAATGTGTTCAAGCTGCGCATTGTGTGTAATTAGATGTTCGATCATTAGTTCCTATTACTACGAGTAGAGGTACATGTACGTAATATAAGTGATGCTTGTCTGGCACTTGGAACTCAATTAATCCATCTGAGCTGGAAAAACTCAGCCCATGGTCCAAAAAACCTTGCGTAATTTAATTGCATATAAAAACAAACTCTTCAACAGTACGAAAACTCTTAGAATTTAGGTTATATGAAGAAGTCAATGTGAAACTATAAATTTAGTGTTTTAAAGTAAAAAATTATACGTATTTATAAATAATATTTAAAAAAAAATATTTTTAAAAAGAATTGACGACACGAGTCGCAAATTTTCAAATATGTGCTTTTTTACATAAATGAACATTTAATGTACAGATCTATCACATAAAGCCGATGGCCCATTAAAAAGTAGCAGAAAACCAATTTTGAGTGCGAATGAAGATGTTATTAAAGCAATATGTAATTAACAATATTTTGAGTTTGTTCAAATTTTTGTAGACAAGAACTGGATTCAACTCCCCGGGGAGCTGTTTATTTTAACATATTACAACAGAGATGAAGAAAATTTAAGAGAAGATAATATAGAAGTCTAGGCATCTACAGGGCTTATGACCTGTCAATGGCTGCTTTAAGTGGCCACTTTACACACTGCGTAACATTCACCATTCTGCCCAAAAAAGGTCATAAGCCCTGTAGATGCCTAGACTTCTATATTACCTTCTCTTAAATGTTGTTCATCTCTGTTGTAATATGTTAATAATATGTAATTGTATTGGCGTTCAAAACTTTAACTGAAACTGGTCGTGGTCCTGTGGCTAGTGTTGCGGACTCTCGGTCCGAGGTTCGAACCCACTCTACCCCAACTTGATTTCTATTACAGTTATTCACAACTCGTTGAAAATGGCCACTAAAATTGAAATATTTTGGTAAATGATAAGAACGCTAACATTTATTTTTATTTATAAAATATTTCTGCTTCTTGTCTTTGTCACATAACACATTTATTCACTCGTGTTAATTTTATTAAAGTTAATTATTAAAATTATTTTGACAGATAAATATTAACGACTTTCTCCCTCGAAACTCGCATAAAACTTTCGATGGAATGACCTGGATACTGGGTATATGTTAATTAATCAAATAAAAACAGAATACATTCATCACAAGGCGGGGAAAATTATTTTAAAAAGGGAATATCAAAGACTCGGTCAAAGCTCGCTTAAAACATTCAAGTAATTTTAATTTTAAGATCAATTATGTTCCTTGTATTTCTATCTGTTTTTTCTGTCTTGTCTGTAATATTGTTTTTCTCCCATTTAACACATGTAAACACTTTTTGTTTCTGGCTAGTTTTACCAAGAATGGTAAAGGCTATAATAAAGGAAAAATAAAAAATAAACGACACTGGACACTGCATAGGTACTAGATATAAAAATGCTCTTTGTATAAAAAATCTGCATATTAATATAGGTATTCAAATATAATTTAAAAAATACATAATAGTATGGTTATATACTACAACAAGCAATGTGTGCTTTTAAATCAATTTATATCGATTCGATCCATCAATAGGAAAATGTATATAAAATGAGTGAAAAAGAGATGAGAATATGTTTTAAATTAAATTCTACAATCAACAGTTATTTGTTTCTGCATCTCGATCCAAACGACATACGACTCGAATCGTTCATGTTACAATGATGTTAAGACGATACATCATTATTGTTCCTAATTACAACTTTACGATGAACACCATCGATTATAATTATTATTATTACGATTAACATTTATGAGACGAAAGCACGCGATTTTATTGTCATTCTATCACGGAACTTTTTATTCAGACATTTCCCTCATATTCTTCATCAAAGGTAATTGAACTTAATTGTGTTAATTCATGTATAGGTATGCCCCGGTTAGCCTAGTTATGACAATTCGAGGGAGTAAAAATAATATTAACCCCACACTCGTTTAAGATAATAGGTTAATATAGAAATGAAAATAATCAAACGAATTTACTTATCAAATGATTAGTAATTTGTTTTGTTTATTTTATTAGTTGCATTTATTATATACGCGCAGAGGACTTATTATATGTAGGTCTAATAAATATGTATCTAATATATATATATACATTGAAGTATCTTATTATTTATGCTTTATAGATATACATAAATAATTATAACAGCCTTAGGCAAAAAAAGTAGTAAACAGTAGATTTTGAATAATTGAATGAATGAAATAATCGAATAAATCATTAATTTCATAGATAATAGGAATAAGCGTTTCGGAAAAGTTGCCATCTTCGAAATTCATAGGGGGAGGGAGGGTGGCCACGGAATTCAGAGTAAAGTCAGTATCTTCGAAATTCGTAAATCCATGGAGAGGAGGGTAACCACGGATTTCCCAAGATGTAAGAATTACCCCATCCCCCCAGGATTCCCCGTATCCTTAAAAATCTGAATGCCAAACAGGTATTTCAAATATTAAATTCAATAAATTTATTCATTCATTCAATAAATCATGCAATTACCAATTCGTTCGAATGAATTACTGCATTCGGATGAATTTAGTAATCAAATACATTCGATTATTTTCATTCGAATGATTTATCTCTAGTTAATAGGTAGTCATAGAATTGATCAATTGATTCCTGACGGGGTGGATCACCAGAAAAAATGTCTTATACTACAAGGTTATCAGTCTTATGCTTCAGATCCCGTCTAGAGGTAATGTTGCATTGTAAAACTAGCCTTTTCTCTGTGTTCAGGCGGATGAAGAATAAAGTTATGTACACATAATTAATAAATTAAGGTCATAAGCCCTGTAAATGTCTACTATTACTACCATCACGCCATTTGCCCTTACGGGCAGGCAGAGAGGACGGACCGCCACACACGTCTATCCTGGCATACATTTATAGCTTTATCCTCATTCCACTTAACAAATTGAAGATTTTAAGAGCTACAAACATGTCCAGGCCAAAGCTCGTCATTTCAAAAAACAGCACGTAAATCGGTCCAGTAGTTATGCAGTCCATCGAGGACACACATATGAACATTGCCTTTTATATATGTATATATATATACTATATACTATATACTACTACTACTACTACCATCACGCCATTTCCTAGAGAGAATGGACCACCACACACGTCTATTCTGGCATATATTCCTAGCTTGTTTCACATTCATACATCTTGTCATAAATGCCCTTCGGTTCTGTCTGCTTTTGACATGACCAAACTTTCTGATCATGCCGCGTCTTCCTTGGTTGTCCTCGTCCCACGATACCGTTCATTCTCGCCGTCCTCGTCCCTCGATACCGTTCATTCTCGCCATATATATATATATAATATAAATATATCTGTTTTACTATTCTTTCATCATCCATACGTTCTACATGACTAAACCATCTCAGAGAACCTCTCTTATAATCTTATCTATTATACCTGTCTCAGATTTGCACTCTTGCCTGATTTTATTATTCGTAACCCTGTCATACATTAATTACCCACACATTCATCTAAGAAATCGCATTTCGACTCCGTTCTTTCATCCTTCCTCTGTCGGTTCCATGTTTCACTTACAAACAAAAGTGTTGGGATTAAAACTTCTTTAAATGTGTAGACATTTTTTAATTCCCCCGAATACTGTCACTATTTCTAGTAAAATCCAGTATTCAGAAAGAATTGCTATATTTAAACATCCAAAATTAAATACACATTATAATGAAATTAAATATGAAAAAAAAAACTTGCCAAGTGATAAAAAAATGTAATGTCAATTAAATAAATAACCGAGATGCTATATTTTTTTATTGCTACTCGAAGAAAACTCAAAAGCTTCTTTAAAGCTCATCGGGATACAAATTTATTTGATAAAATTTGACCTTTAGTAAGCTTCGTCTTATCCCAGAAGTCAAGGGCTGGGTTATCTCTGATATCCCGAGAAAAGAAGTTATTGCCGCAGATCGGATTCTCGGAATGGACCTCTGCCAAAAACTCTTAATATTATTACAAGTCTCGCACATTCACGGTCAATTCGCCCATTTGGCGATTCGACCGGTATCATGAACGCTCGCGCGCCAAAAAAATTAGCAGCATTACAGACGATTACATAATATTGCTTATATCAGCGAAAAAACTATTTTAACAACTTATCTCTAAACGTAATATTCCACATACGAGTATCGTCCCTTCGGTAACAACAGCGCGTATCTAATTTTTGTTATTTTTACTGGACAATGAAAATTTTGCTTATTTTATTAAAGAGCTCAACTTAATAATCATTTAAATGAAACGTTTATCTATAAACTGTCGCCTACTTAAAACTCTCAAGTCTATTTCCTCGTCAATTTAATAAAATGAGCTGTTTTTTTTACCGTCCTGTAAAAATAACAAAACTTATACGGTGTTGTTACTGAAGAGACGATTTTATCACTGCTGTCAAAAAATAATTAGGCTTTTAATTATGTATGTACATATTACATTTTTACCAATTATTACCTTTGTCATTCTTGAATTGCAACTTCAGATCAATGTATTTGAAAAAAAATACACCTTGTTTTCAAAAGAGTAAATGACCATATTTTTTTTATTTTGGTTTTATTTTATGATTGACTGACGAAAAATTGTGTCTGAAATTAATGAATTGGCAATGTTTAATTCCCCTTTTATTTTTTGTGTCATCTTTATTTTTTTGCTTTTCATAATTTCAAAGCTAATGAGGCAGTGCATTGTTTTATTTTATTTTTTTAATAGACTTGCAAACTAAAAAAAAAACAACTAAAAAAAGGTAACTAAAAAAATGTACATTCGTATGTATTTTATTATCAGCGCTATGACTTTTTAAAGTTTTGTAATTTTAAAATTACTCCGCGTGTGACATTACGAGTTCTCTTCTTTGAGTTCTGCTGATTGGTGAGTTGTCTTCCCGTAAACTGAAAATCTATCACAACACGATCATTGGTTTATTTGAACTAGTGTCGTCGTTCAAAGTAGTCCATTTTTATTATTTTTCCCATACATTTTTAAGAAACTCCCCTGTACAATTAAATGCTCTAATTTGTACCGCGTGTAAAAAAACATTTTTGTATCTTATTTCCCGTAGCACTGAACTTCCTCATTGTTTATTAGGTTTTTATTATTACTTTTTATGAGCCTAGTAAATCTAGGGATTCTCACTTTTGAAGTCTTTTAGCCAATTAATCGGCGCGCTCATTCTCGATGATACCGACATATGATGTTATCAATGTCGTACCAATTTCATTTTTAGTTTATAAATCACAAAATATCTAGCTTGCCCAACACATCCGCACACCGCATTTGAGGACATAAGTCTCCTTGGCGGTGCCCACATACACGGAAAAATTGCCCGTTGCCGAACGAGAAAAGCTGCCCGGAGGAGCTCTCTGTAATCTGGTAGCAAGAAGGTAATCCAGAAGTACACAATATGCACTATATTGAATTGAGAAAAGACGGAAGTGAATTCTTCACTGACTGGGATTAAATTGATTGGACATGATAATTTTGCCGAAATGATTACAAAACTTTTTAAAAGCCTTGAAAAGCGATAAGTTCCATTTGGTAATCAATGAGAGAGGGAAAGGGACAAGACCACAGGATGTATTCAGAAGATTGATTAGGATATCCGCAGCAGCACATAGGGGAATTAACAAAATTAGAAACGAATAATTTGTCATTAAATTTACCATGACCTGATAAAAACTGCGTAGTCCAGTGATCAGGGATAACCCAAGATTTTAAGCGCTGGCGGATTGAAGGAAAAAAAGGAAACGTAAGATTCCCATCGCGATTCCCAAGCATCAAGGCTAGCATTTAAAGACATTTTTTTATCCGATTCAGACATTCCTTCAGTTGGGAGTAGACGGACGCCACCAATAGCAGAGGAACGCTTTCTTTTTAAGTGGAAATTCTCGGATCGTTGCTGGACTTCCAGATCCAAAAGGGAAAAGCCCGTTGGAACCGGGAGTGCATCAGTCGAGCGTGGCAAGAACCAGGAGAGCCACGAAATATCTGCTAACAGCTCCCGTTTGCCGGTGATACTGCATATTAATACTTAGTGTACTATGCCGATGGGCGTTTGGCGGTATGTACGTCACTCCACTGTCAATCAAACTATTGCCGGTAATAGCATAATGTATCCCCGTCACGTCCTCGTGTGTACATAATTTAATCCTGATGAGATGCTTCCATGAGTAAGACCGTGGAAGGTGTTCTCCATACACCATAGAAGAATACACATCCCGCGGATCCTAATTACGAATTCGTAACGCGATAAAGGATGAATGGTTTTGCGTATCAATGGCGTATATAAATATTGTAACCGAAAGGTTACGCTATTCGTTCGCAAGACGCATTGCAGGTCGAACTGGCAGTGGTCGGAGGAGTCCTACCAGGCTAGTGAAAACATTGTGATTTTTGTTTCGAATTAAATTCAAGTTCTAATAGTCAGTGTTATTGAGTTTTGCACATTTAACGCGTAAATTATCAGTATTTTTGAAATGTGTTTGTGAATAAGTTCTATGTGTGAAAATGCGATTCTTCACCCCCATTGCTGACCAAAGGTTTGTACTTTGCTCCTATTTGCCTATATCCTATCAAACGTTATCTTTTTCAAGTTATTACTTTGCCATTGCACACTGCAGCACCTCAATTGTTATCAAACTTTACACATTTAGCAGATAACTAAGAATGCGTTATGTTGGCTATACATAATCCCATAATGCGATTGTGGCTTGACTGAGCACTAAGCAATTATGTGTCTGTTGACCTATTTCCTCGATAATTCCGTTTTTTTCTTCTGTACATATTATGATAACAATATTTCTTAATGCCTTATTTCTAGCTAAGGTCATTTTACTGTCTCTAAATCTTGTTTGGATAACCCAAATGAATTAAATGAATCAACATAAAAGGGCTTTCCTGAAAAAATACAACCAGGATTAACAAAAATTAACTTTCTAAAGAAATCGTAAAAAGCAATAGTATTTACGACTCAGTATTTTAAGATTTGATGTCCCTTACTTCATTTTTTAAATAAAATTTATGTTTATGTCTTACGCCACTGCTTTGGTCTTGTAGAATGAATGGATGACGAAAGAATTATATAACAGATAAATATGTATGGCGAGAATGAACGATAACGTAGGACGACCAAGGAAGAGGTGGCTCGATCAGATAAACCATAATCTTAAGTCTGGACATGTTAAAAGTAGACACTACCGAAGGGCATGTATGAATGTGGAAGAAGCTAGGAATTTATGTCAGGATAGACGTGTATGACGGTCCATCCTTTCTGCCTACCACTATGAGGAAATGTCGTGATGGTAATAATAATAGTAGTAGCAACTTTTAAGGCAGCCGTTCTCAAAGGAGTAAAATCACCCGAAAAATAAATGGCGTAAGGGTCACATTTATTTTTTTATTTTTTAATTTCACTTGTCTAAAGGGCCATTAAAAACAAATTTTCGGAATTTTGTCCCTTGCGTCATTTCATTTTTTTGTCGTCGATATAGTACCAATAGATACGAAAGCATGACACTGAATTCTACATCCGAAGTTTAAACCTCGAACTGCCGCAACTTGATTCGTATTTCCTATAGCAGTTTTTAATAAATTTGACTAGTCGAATTCATAAAAAAAAAACTGCTACCGTCGCCGTACCAGCGCCGACGGTATAAAGTAAAATATATATTTATGTACGAAAATTTGTGTATTTGTTTGAAAATTTTAAGTACCTTATCCCACAATTGAACATGTTTAGAAAAAAAAGTATTCATATTATATTTTTCATGCAGAAAACTTAATTTTGCTTTATTAATTATTATTGAAATTGTTGAATTAAATAACTGAATTGATAACTTGATACATTAAACCGCGTTCACATATTTATCGCCCTAGAGCGCTAAAAAGGCATTCTTATAAAGTGTCTCTAGTGGTGGAACAAAGCAAGTGGGTTTACTTAACTTACCCCAAAATTAAAAAGTTTTTATTGATTTTTTTGATGACTTAGAAATGTTTATTACTTTATACCTACCATATATTATCATAAAAATTATCGCTTTGACGTCAATCCGTACAGTTTTTGAGGTCACAGCAGGTACTTAAATAACTGATAACTTTTATTACTTGAAAATACTAATGTTGCGTGTGACAGGCATTTTTATGTCAAATGCCGGAAAATAATTTAATAAAAAATAAAAAACAATAAATTCTTGCTAAAAAAAAAATATATTTTGTAAAAAAATTTACCATTTGTTAACATTTTATTTGTCTGGTGATGCATGTTAAGGGTGTAGTAAAAAAATAACTTAATGTACTTTTAACTACCCACCTTCGACCAAGGTTTCGGTTATTTATTTATTATATGGCCTAATTATATATTTATTTTATCGCCTAATATGACCTAAGCCAATTACAACAGTTACATGAAGAAATAAAAATACAAGAAACGGAACAAAAAGAACACAGACATATGTAGCAAAGACAAACAAGGGCAATACAATAATGGTATACAATATATTCATAAATACAAAAGACATAAGACTTCGAGCTAAACCACGCCAATCCAACTTCATTTCACGGTTTTAGTCACGATGAGCTTACGAAAAGCAGGAAGATCTATCCCAATGAATTCCAAGTCGTGTGATGAATTGACTAATCTACACATTCTGGACATTGGGGCATAAAAACAAAAGTTTCTCTTAGAAGATTTAATAAATAGCAGATTTTGTTGAGCATACATTATCACGAAAAAATAAGAAATAAAAATATGTATCTATGAAATGCGTATTTGCCAATACTACAATGCAATTTGATATAATAGTAAAAAATAAAAAACAAGTATAAGGTACTTAAAATAAACAAGTAAGTTTTTTTTTAAATTTATGTAATTGAATTGTCAATAATAGTTTGACGAGCAGCTACAAATAAACTTGATATTGTGGACTTATAAGATGGTAAAGAATTGGACAGAATGTCTGCAGCCGTTCCATAAGTGTTACCTAACCTATGCAGTCTCGGTATCAATGAATTGTTTTGTGATCTGTCATTGAGTGTTTTACTTTCAGTACTGCAGAACAGCGTTTATTGATTATAGTTACATGTTCTACACCATATTATACTATATTTTTAAAGTTTATTTTATATTCTGAAGTCTTAAAAATTATGTAGTTTAATATTGGATGTGTGCGGAATACCATAATATATATTTTTTAAATATGTGTACTGTAAAAAGTTTTGTTCCGTAACCATTGAAAAAAAAGAGGTGCTTAAGGAGTACTTTTTTTAAATTCTTTTTAAAAATGATTTAAAGATCTTCCATGTTAATAATGGTTTTCGCGAGATTATTGAACGACCTTGGAATAATGTAATTTAATGTTTTTTCCCCGAAGTAATTATTCAGGAAACCGTTAGTTTTAAATGTGGTAAACTTTTGTTTTTTTATATTCCGGATCAAAAAAGTGATCTACAATCGATTGGCCGTTTTACACATTGTATAACATTCACCATTCTAGTGAAGTAAATGAGCTGAAACGTTTATTGATGTATGTGAGATTAATTTGGCTGAATTATTTCACCTACTAGGCAACGCCTGATAATACTTGAAAACTACAAGATTGCTTTCTCTGCATTCTTCGTCCGCCGGGACACGGAGAAATATAAAAGATAAAAATCATATTAGAGACATTAAATATTTGAAATATGTCGAAAATCCTGTGCTTTTTCAGTGTGAGTTTATTTGCGCTAATTTAAAAATCACCCGCGAGGAAAGCCTTCTCGTATCTGGCCTCACTGACGTATACATAAATATTATGTCAATATAATAAATAATACTTACGCACATACCGTCACGTAGTATTTGCCCATAAGCTATAATTGAGCGGTTAGTACAAAGAAGACCCACTGATGCACACCATTTATGACATTATTGCGCTCAACGATAAGTTGTATTGATTCGTTCATTTTTAATTAAGTCACTGTGATGTGTTTTAATATCGGAACACGGGAGACTTCTAAAATAATCGTTTAAATTTATAGTATTAAGTTGTTATATAGTTATACGATTAATAATAAAATATTTGTGTTTTTTTTATTTACTTAAATATTCCAATTCAAGGCCACTATAAACTGATCTAAAACAACCGTGTTTAAGAATCAGTTAATTGTTTATTTTCCATCAATGTATATATCAAACTTCAATTGTATGCACTTTGGCGGGCTTATTGCTCAAAGAGGTATCTTCCAGCCACCCAAAAAACAGACTGGTCAAAAAAAAAGAAAATTTTTACTTCAAATTTTTTTTAAAAATTTTAACTGTTTTTCGGCTTGCACATACGAAGTATAAACATATTTTACCATGCACATATTATGATGAAGAATGTGGGATCAGTTTGAAAGAAGACAGAAAGAGGATCCAAGAAAGAAAAGGAATTAGAAATATATTGAATGAAGGGAAGTTGGAGTATATTATAATAATGTCGCAGGCGTTTCTTAAAAGTGGCCAAGAAAGGTGTATTTTTATATGGAGAGGTAGCTCATTATAAAGTCTGGCACCATAGAATTAAGAATAGTCCAGAAACCGCATACGCACATCAAACAGATGGCGACTCAAATACTCATAAATGAGTAGGTTTACGTTTTGACCCGTTAGTTTCTTTGTTGACGTCGCTCAGTACGCAACTCCTGACTTGAATTCAACTGTGCCGTGTTGTGTTCTTTTAAAGTGTAGAAATACTGCTAGGATCTTAAAGAAACAAGATGCAATCACATTTCATGCGTTATTAGCAAATGAATGTGTATGTAACAAATGCATTACTTAAAAATTTAATTATTTTTCCATCTGTCAGATTGTCGAAGAGACAAAATGGAAATTTCGTTAGTGTTGCCAGGGTAGTATTTTTTTACCCTACTTTGCTCATCTAATGAGAGAATTAATGAAAATTGGATCTCGGATTAAACAGCTCTGTGGTGGACATTTGACCGACATTTTTTTCAAAACATCAAATATTATTTAACATGATATAAAAATATGCGGCTTATTTCAAATAAAATTTGTTTTATGTTTTAAGTTCAAAGTTCATTCATTCAATTCCTCTTATTAAATGACCCTTTACTTATCTACTCTGCTGTGTCAATCAATGTTTCCGCGTGCACAATAAAATTTTAGAGAAATTAACAGATTGCTTTTTTTTTACCTTATATTTGTGTTATGATTTTTTTTCCCCAACCTTCAACATTACCTGGCGACTTCACGAATGCGCGCGGCAAAAGTAAAGCATAGTAGGGGAATTATTGGACACAGTCCGATGTATTCAATTATGATTCTACGCTCCTTCTGGGCTATTCTCAATTCTATGTCTGGCACCTTGAAAAAAATCAGAAATGGAACGTAGTTATGCAGAAAGCAGCCAGCCATAGAAAAGTGAAACTGAGAAAATAGCACCTTTATGAAACGAGTGAATTATCAAATCTTCACGACGATTGGAATTTTTTTGATTTTGACAAATGATAAACAATGAATACATTACTTTTTTTACATTACAAACAAGAATATAAGTATGTATTTAACCAGTTTTAATGATTTTTAAAGTACCGCCAGATTTTTCTAGTGCTGTGGGTGTTTTTTGCAAATTGAGAAATGCCGTTTTTGTGATCACCACTTTTTTCAGTAGGTGATTATTACAGTTTAACTGTATGAAAACGGTCTGGCTGTTTTAGCAGAACATATCATTTACCTTAACAACAATATCTATTTTTTTCAAAATTGTGGACTGGCTGCTTTCTGCATAACTACGTTCAATTGATGAAGAATTATGCGGTGAGTCGAAGAATGGAAAGTGTACTTAATAATTAAGTGTCCTTAATTTAATATGTGTTCTAAGTTTTTAATCGCTTAACTGTGCATTTAATTAATTTATTGATATTTATGCAGATTAGTTTACTCTAGATTTTTTTTCTTTGACAACGGAAAATTAGCATTTCGAAACTGTTATCGACCATTATTGTAATCTAGTGATTAGAAACAAAATGCTATCTTCTATTTGCTTTCTTATCTGTCGCTGCCCCAAGTTAATAATTAAGGCCAATCACAATCAAATCGTATCACTTCAGTTCTCTTAGGATAATCTTCCACGTGAACCCCCCCCGCAAGTTTAGTTTCTCCAACGCCGACTAATGTTAAGGCCGCTTTATATGGATGAGAAAACAGAATAAGAAAATTGATCCTCGTTAGACTTTTATTTTTGGAAATCCTGAAATTCAAAACGATTTTTTTTTTCGATCCAAGTTTTCACTCAAATTATTTGCGTATACAAATTTATTTATTTTATTGAATTATTTATTTGACAAATTGTAGTTTGCATTAGTTTATGGTCTGTTAAACGTATTACGTGAATGGTGTGTAAAAATTGAAATAAAGTTCCCGTGGCATTTTTGCTACACAAAGTTTTCTGACTGAAACATCCCTAATTAGTCAGAATCTACGCTCGCCTACTACCTTGACATTTTTTATTTATTTTTAAAACACACGACAATTAAAACAAATTGTATCGTGTACTGTGTTATACAACAAGTCAAAAATCAAAAATTAGCTACGAGGTTTTGTTGAACAGAATGAGGAACTTAAGCCCTACGGGAATCAGATACAAAAAATGTTTTCTTACGCGCGGTAAAAAATAATAGTACCGCAATGTTTCTTGAAAATGTAAAAAGAAAAACGTACTACTTTGAACGACGTCACTAGTTCATATAAATCAACCAGTGATAATTGAGTTGTAAAAGATTTCCGGTCTACGGTAAGTCAACGGACCAATCGGCAGAACTCACCAAGAAGAAGCGGAAGAGAACTTGAGACGTCACACGCGGAGTAATTTCAGAAATATAAAAATAATAGCACTGATAATACGATACATATTTTTTTTTTAAAAACCACTGAACTTCCTCATTATGACCTATTTTTTATTCAGTTTTCAAACCGTCACCCGTTTCTCTGATTTATCTTTACTTTGTCTTTGAATGAAGACCTCGCTTTCTCTAAATTCATACGTCTTCTTATGCACGAGCGCCGATTATCCTACTTTTGATATGTCCATCTTCAAGTATTTGTTGGATTCGATCATGCCATGTCTTCCTCGTTTTTAGAATCCATCAACATTCGCATCGTAAATCTTTTTAGACGTTCTTTCGCTGCCCATTCGCTCTGCATGTCCAAACCAACGCAGAACGCCTGTCTTGATTTTGTCGATAATGCTTTTCTCAGTAATACAAAATGCACGGATCTCGACATCCGTGCACCTATCGTACATAGTTTTACTACGCATTCGCTTGAGATATCGCATTTCGTCGGCATTAGTTATCCGACCCATACACATAAAGCTTTAGTGTATAATTATGCTAATTCTTTCAATTCAATACATTTTCACGGCCTTGCGACGTCCATTATACGCCGTGAATTAATTCTAATCACACACTAAATTAAAATGATCTCCTTATGACATTTTCGTCATTGGAATTTACTCGCGTGCATAAATATAAAGCAGTCATTTTATATCTGGCTACGAACAATAACTGTGCTTAGTTCCGTAAGATTTTTCATTTTATTTTGCAAATGTCAGCAATTCTCTGTAAATAGTTAAGTTTCACGTTGATGACGTAAAATCTATAAAGTCGCCTGTTAATCGTAAAAATATACGTTTTGATGTTATCTATTGCCATAAGTATTATTTATTATGTGACTCCTCCTTTGAGGCAGTCGACCAATTCACGTACTTGGAAACTACAGAAATATAGAAACTTATATCAGCGGGCAACAAAACATATTTCTCCTTGCTGCCAATGTTTAAGTCAAGAAGCGTCCATAGGAAAACGAAGATAACCCTGTACAAGACCATTATTAGGACTGTATTGGCGTATGGACGCGAGGCACTGACCCTGACAGTACGGTCCACTGAGTTGCTGGATATATTTGAAAGGAGAGTTCTTCGCCGAATCTGTGGTCCCATGAAAGATTATATCTTTGATCTTCGCAAATTTGACCACATAACCGAGTATCGCACGCAACTACACTGGCTCAGTATCAGGCATAGAAGAAACATTCACATTCTATCACTTCTTCACAATATTTAAAATAATCCCACTTCGCCTGTTTACCTGATAAAGCTCATCCAACCTCTTTTACAACACGGACTATCTCTTCGTTCTAGTAACGAGAGAACCCTTTTAATACCCTGTCATAGCTCTAATTTTCTTGCCTCCTCTTTCACAGTAGTAGCCGCTCGCTTGTGGAATAATCTACCCACTAATGTTAAAGACGCCCCCTTCTTTATTTACATTTAAGTCAAGATTGAAATGTCACTATCTAAATATTTGAATTGTTCCTTTATCCTTCTACTTTCCTTCCTACTCCTCTCCGCTCTTCATAGCATAGTGTTAATTTTTTTATGTATATTTTTATTTTGTTAATCTTTGTTTTTAATTTTTGTATAAAATTGTAAGATTCAATATGTCCATGTATTTATAATTTTCTCAAACTGAACGGTTTAGGTAGGTAGGAAAAAATATGCCCGCCCTTACATATATATTTATTGTATATGTATATAAAGTGTCAAATAAATAAATAAAGATGGAGAAGAGTGGCACATTAGGCAAAATGCCGAATTGTACACCATATATGAAGCCCCTAGTATCTCAACCCACATAAAACTGCTTAGGTTGAGATGGGCTGGACACGTACAAAGAACGCCTGATGCGCGAGTAACTAAGACAGTCATGACTGGACATCCTGGGGGTAAAAGAAGGATTGGAAGATCCAGACTGAGGTGGGAGGATGACGTAAAAAAATATGCAGCACAGCTTCTACAATATGCAAATTGGAAAATGACTGCTGAGGACGGGCCGAGTTGGAGGCAAAAGTTGAAGCAGACCAAGGCTCGATTTGGGCTGTAGCACCATCGAAGAAGAAGAAGATTATTTATTATTAGAAAACTATTAAAACAGAGATGTATAACATTTTAGAGAAGATAATATATAAGTCTCGGCATTTGTTTTTTTTTTTAAGTTAAAGAGCTGAAACATTAATTGATGCGAGTGAGATTCATCTAACTAAATTATTTCACCTACCTACCAGGGAACGCCTGAAAATATTTTGCAATTTTTATTCATCTTCTTGGACCAGTTGATATTTTTTATTTATAAATCATATAATACAAATAAATTACATTTCCAGGAGTTACTATAGCTCAATTCGTTATTATAGTGTTTTATTCAATATTATAGTGGTTTTTTTTTTAAACACATATTCAGAACAAAAAAGCCAGTTTAAAATCTTTACAACTAAATATATCACAACAGTTTATAAACCAAAAAACTTTTTTTAAATTTAATCTAGGACTAAGGTGGATAAGGTCGTTAAAGTCACGTGCTACGCAGACGATGCAACCATTGTGACAGAATCAGAAGATGATTTACAGCGCATGTTACACAAGCTTCACCAAGCATCTAAGTAAATTTAACATGAGCATCTAGCTCAATTTTTTTTTCACCTTTCATTATATTAATAGTGACACGAGTAATTTTAAGCACATAAATATCATTCGTAATAATTGTATCCAGTCCTTGTGTACAAACTCGAAATATTGTTGACATTATCACATACCATCCGTTGTGTGGAGCCCACAATACATAACAAACATAGAAAGAATTGAAAATGTTTAACGAAAATTTTTGAATTACCTAGATTATAAAAACAATAAAACGCTTTGTACTTACAGCCAATCTGCCAAACGAAATGGATTTTTTACCCTTGAAAATAGACTAACTGTGTCTGAATTATGGTATTTACATAAATTATTAAATAATAAACTCTTTTAACATACTCTCCAAAATTAATCTTAATGTCCCCTTTCGCGTGACAAGAAATAAGTATTTATTCCATCTGCCAGTCTGTAGCACTAACTATGCACAACACTCTTTCCTCTTATCGTTCTTGCTCAAACTATAATGCTTTTTTTTCATCTATTGATACATTTTACATGGCCCTCAATTTATTTAAAAATAAATTAATACTTATTATTTTTTTCTGCGATACGATCCCACTTACTATTTAATTATGCTCACACTTATTCCCACACTAATACACATAAATACACATCTACACTTACTCTCATACAAATACACATAAAGACATCCTTTTGTTGTTACACAATTAAATGATATGTATGATTTTTATTTAGAAACTTCGCTGGTCTGTCTTTAAACCTTAATTTTAAAACAAAAAGTTATTATATCATTGTCGACTGTTTGTTTCTTTAAAATAAATAAATACCTTATCATTTATGTATCGTTTTGTTCTCCTTTTATAATTACTGTTGATATATTTTTCACCGAAGCTTTTACTTAAATGATCAAAATTATACATAATACAGAACATTTGTCCATAAAAATATGCTCGGCATAATATTACATTTCTGATATCGTTGATCAAAGTCATTTTGTGATTTTTGACAGGAGTGATTTTTTTTTAAAAACTCCTTGGGAATATTGTATATAATTATGTATAATATGTTTTCAATTTAATAAAAAAAATATTTAAAAAAATTATTGATCATCAATATCGATCAACAAATAATATGAATTGATATTCAAATCACCACGCGACAATACTCCCTTAATCTTTAATGTTTGAAACTGTTTATATCCGGCTAATTTTCTCACCCTATTTTTAGTATTAGTTTTTATGCTGTAAGATTTCTGTTTCTCTATTCAACGGTTTTTGATCATACTGTATTTATTTAATAATAATAATACATTAGTCTTTGTTTAATATCCTCATATTCGTCACTTCCGGTCCATTAGTGGGATGGCATACCGGGTTATAGGCTATACATGTATGAGACAGCCCGTATACTAGAATCATTTGTCAAGCTTTATTGCTCATCGTGTCATATCACTAGCTGACATTTGGAAATTACATTGTCTCTGTACGTTATTATCACACTAACAATATTATACTTACGGTTAATAAGATTTTTGCTTAATTTAATTCGCAAAAATTCGCTCTAAGGGCGTTTTCTGTTGGTATATTCTACACAGTGGCAGCTGAAGGGGTTAAAAATGGGGAGGTCATTTCTTTTACTAAATATGTTGGTACACGTGTATTTCACAATAATTTTCACACAATTTTTTTTTTGTAAAAATACATGAATATATTTATGTTTTTTATAGATTTTTCTATAGACTTTTACATAGATTTTTCTAATATAATACACAAATTTACAAAATACCTAACATGGCGACTTCACTTTGTCTTGGCTCATAGAGTTTCTTAAAAGGGTCTTAATTCGCTTTAGCGTCGAAAAACATCCTTCACTCTCAACTGCCGTCATCGTAATTCCACAAATAAAAATTACTAGTACATTCAACTTTAAAACACAAACAAATTACAAAAATTGTACAGGATTTAAATTTTACCAGTCAATGTGAGTTTAGTGCATACGAAACAGGACAAACACCAGGTAATTAAACACGTGCAAAAAACAATGTAATATTATAATAATATTAATTCACAAAGCTCATTTCAATCTTGTAAAAAGGGACGAGAAAATATAGGCTTATGTTAATCCTTTCCACTAAAAATTCGTCCTTGAGTATTTATCATCGTATCTCTTCCAGTCTAGACCAATGCCAATATCATATGATTATTATCATTCTTATTCTTATCTTCCTTGTTTCATATTGTTATCTCCCGGGACAATGCCCGCGATCGAACTAATTTTAGGCGAAATGTTCCGATGTTCATGTACTCACGGAACGTTTCATCTCTTTCTTACTCATGAGAAAATCTAGAGATAAGACTTTAGCTTTGGGACAGTTACAGAAATGACCCGCGTATTCGACATAACATGAAGATTAACAGGTGCTTATATATTTCAATGAATGTTTTTTTATTTTATTAATATTACAAAACCTTATTGCATTACATTATATACTTTCTTTATAATGTATTTTAGGTAAATTATTTTAATTAGTGGCAAATTTTGGGTGGTCATTGACCCAATGGACATTAGGGAAAGGCGCCGCTGATTCTACATATATCACGTCTTGCAGACACCAAAGCATTACAACAAAAGTACTCATTTTTAATCCTATGTTCAATATATTAATAACATCTGAGGAAAAATTAAGAATCCTTTTCGAAAAGCTATAATTATTTTTTTCAGTGTTATAATATATCAGAAGGCGCGTAGAATCATGTTTGCATACGTCGCAGTGGGTCCAAATGTCTGACATCCCGCCCGCGCGCGTGCGTGAAGTGGCCGCGTAATGTTACCAGACTGCGAACAATTTATTATCATAACACGAATATAAGATAATTTTGTGTATTGTTATGTTATGTTTTATCATAACAAATATTTTACCGACTGGACTAAAAAGAAAAACAGGTACTTTTGTCAGGAAAACGTAAAAAAATTATCAAATAATCATTAAGTAAATTAATACCGTTTAATATTATACTAAGGTAGAACTTAAATAGAAAGCTGGGTAAAACAATCGACCACCCTAGCTATCTATACTAACAAAATGTTGTAACGACTATATCATCCTGCCCCATTTAAGTAGCGCGTGATTAAGCACGAGTCTAAATGATATTATGCTACGTTAAGATTCTAGCATGGCAATACCACGTTAGACCGTGCATTGCTTGAAAAAAAAAAAAGATCGCCCGTGAGAAGCGGAGGAAACGTGCAACTTAAATGGGGCAGGATGAAATATAGTCGTTACAATGTCTACCTTGTTTTAAATAAAACATAAATACGTTAACATGTTAAATAACAATCTGACATATGGTAAAATAATCTTAAGTAATATTATTTGTGAATTCGCTACTTACACATGAAATGTGATCCCACCCTATTCCCTTTTAATCCCAGAAGTATTTTGACAATAAGAAACGATACAACACGGCATTGTTTAATTTAAATCGGCAGTTGCGTACTTAGCGATGTCTACAGAGTAACTAGTGGCTAAATCGTAAAACTAATCATTTATGAGTAGTTTAGTCGACTTCAGTTTGGTGCCCGTACGCGGTTTCTGGACTATTATAATTCTATGACTTAACGTTATTTTTTGAATGATTATTTTAATTCGACATTGATTCTCTTATTCTATATCTTCTAACGTTGAATTTTCTTTCTTTCAGGTAAGCTTCTAAGCGCTTTATCTACCAATCCGAATGTTTTTTCGGCTTCGTCTTGATCACCTGTTTTATGCTGAACGTAAGGTAGCGTAAGTACAATAAGTATTAAATTGCCCTTTAAAAACATTATTAAATAACCGATATAATGAATATGAAAACAATATTATTTGCCATCTATAGAAATTATTTATCCTTGCTCCTTACTCCACGCGCCGAGTAAAGATACTGGTTTTTCTAAAGCAGCCTTGAACTCAGGAAAGCACCATCCGTATCGCTGTGTCGACATAAAAAGCATCATGAATATCTAAAAAAAAAAATTTTTTTTTTTCGCCCTATTTCAAATCTTCCCATCGTATCAGAAATACTAGAAAAAATAGTTTCTCATAGGCTCGTTAACTATATCGAGCAGAATTCTTTATTTTCGGTAAGGCAATCGGCATACCGACGTTTTATTCCACGGAGACGGGAGTGATAAGAGTACTATCTGACATTATAACGGTGGTAGACTCTGGTAATCTGGCGTTGATGGCTCTTCTGGACATGGGTGCTGCATTCGATACTGTAGACCATAATATTTTGCTTGAACGTCTGGAGAAAACTTATGGTATCCGTGATCAGGCACATGCGTGGTTCAGTTCATATCTTAATGAGAGAGAATATGCAGTTGTGTTCCAGGGTAAAAGCTCAACCAACTTTCGGGTGTCTACGGGAGTGCAAGAGTACTATCTGACATTATAACGGTGGTAGACTCTGGTAATCTGGTGTTGATGGCTCTTCTGGACATGGGTGCTGCATTCGATACTGTAGACCATAATATTTTGCTTGAACGTCTGGAGAAAACTTATGGTATCCGTGATCAGGCACATGCGTGGTTCAGTTCATATCTTAATGAGAGAGAATATGCAGTTGTGTTCCAGGGTAAAAGCTCAACCAACTTTCGGGTGTCTACGGGAGTGCCTCAAGGGTCAGTACTCGGACCACTCCTCTATCTCCTGTACACTAAAGATATAGAGAACATTATCAAAGAATGTGGATTGTGGTCTCACTGCTACGCAGATGATACTTAGATTTATTTTTATTGCAAACCAGGCGAGAGAAGTGTGCTTGTCAATTTAATTGATGGATGCATCGAGAAAATAGACTAACATTAAACCCATCAAAAACTGAACAACTATGGGTCGCTTCAGCCAGACGACAGAATTTGATCCACTAAATTTACTGAACGCGCATTTGCGGTCGCAGGCCCTATGGCATGGAATGCTCTCCCAGCAGAGGTGCGAGGCTGTGAAAGTGAAGTGATGTTTCGGAAAAAACTTAAAACCCACTTGTTCTCTAAATCATTTGAATAAATCCGTAGCATGTGACAACAAAATAAATTATTTTAATTAAATTACAAATTTAAACGAATCACTATGTAAAGCGCCCTTGAGGTATTTTGTTACGAAAATGGCGCTATATAAGTTATCCATAATAATAAAGTATAGGTAAAATAATTATTGCCATGATTAGACTGATATACAGGGTGTTCATTAAACCCTGTAACATCCGAAACCAATAAATCCTACCCAATTAAAATTCAATATTTCTCTATATTTATGGGAAATGTTTGCTAATACTTTTTATTTTTTTATTTTGAAAAATCGTGGAAATCAGAATTCAGAATGTCCTTCGGTGAATGCAACATTTTGAAATGATCGAAAAAATAATGTACTAATATAAGTCCAAAATTATTTCGCCAAGACATGATAGAAAATATATTTTTTTTAAATAATTGAAAAATCCCCAAAACATCGCAACGATTCCCGAAACCACCACCACCGCTAAAAAACAGAAATAATCATCCTGAAAGATTAAGGTAGCATAATATGTAATACTGCATAGTAATAGTCAAAAGCATTTCACATGCTAAGTTGAAAAATGTGTATGTGTTATGTGGTAAATTAAACAGAAAAACTAGTAATAGTCGCGACGACTGACCGCTGCGCTGTATTGAATAACGGCCATCTTCCTGTCGTCTCGTCAGCCGGACTACTCGTCTCCTCGTCTGCTCCGTGCGCTGCGTGAATGGGCGACTGGGCGACTGGGCCACAAGGCACAGGCGCGGAGAGCACAGATTGGATGGATGGATGAATAAATGAACGTCCGTTCGGTGGCACCGCCAGTGTTGTGACTCGCCCGATGCTCCGGCGATTTATGGCGTTCTCGCGAGAGCGAACGTGCACGCAAATATTAGCGGAATGCTATCAAAACAAGTTGTGTGTGCCGACCGGTAGCGACATTGCTCCGTAGAAGACATTTTCACATACATATCATGAGATATTCACAAATTTCCAACTTGATTTTCTTAACATGTGTTTGGTACTCCCTATGGCTATAAATCATACGATTTTTCATTTTAAAACGAATGTTCTTTTTAATCGCGCAACATTAAAAAAAAAAAAAAAACATAATTTAGGTAAAAACAATATTTTTTAAAGGTATTTCAGTTAAAAAAATATACAGAAAAGTTTTTATGTAACTACATTATAATTACTTTTAGACCGGCAGATTACGACATTTTAAATTGAGACTAAACTTAGGTATCTGGGATCTCAATAAAGACTAAGTATTGAACTAAAATTTGCTGTATTAATTTAAAGATAATAAATTGAACATGAAAGTGGCCGAAGCAAAATTTTATATTTTTTGTTTTTGAAAAGAAATAAAAGCATTTAAATCACACACATTCACATACCGAAAACGATAAGGGCAGGTCTGAAGGTCATAAAAACGTAAATAAGATGTTGTTATAAATTAAATATTACAACCAGAATTATCTTCTTTAAAAAAAAATAATACAATTCTATTAAAAAAGGTTTCAACTAAAATATTTAAGTATTACCGAAGGCATAATTTTACGTAGAAATTGAGGAAAATGTCACAAAAATGTGTGTGATGTAAAATGTTTCTTTAAATTTCTTTATTATTGTGTAGAGTTCAAGGTTTCTGATATCTAAGTTGCCCTCCGTGTAAAATATTCAGTACTCCGACAGACTAGAATTGCTTTCCTCTTTTGTCGTTCATTACCAAATTACCAACCTGTGTAATCTGCATACATAGTTAACCTGCACTTAACATCGGATAGAATAAACAGCCGATCAATATTTCTTTAACTAACATGCTAAGTGACTTCCTCTTGATGAAATTCGATCAAAATTTTAGCAATCCACAAACATTTGGACACACTCAAAATATTGTATGCGTGTTTATGTATATTTCGAAAGAAATTCGATATTGATTTTGGCCAAGCCTTTTGATGATAAACTCACTTACAACATAAATATTATAAAGGCTTTCGGGATCCTTCTATCACACAATTCGATTTTCTTTGAGACGACCTTCTGCTTTTACCTTTAAATGATGTCAAAGGGAATCCTGTGTGTATTTACTGCGCCGAATTTATCGGAACCTTTACCGGGGCTCATTTCCCGTACCATTTTCTTTACCCGTTCGTTATTCTAATAATCTCCTAAAGGTGATCTTATTTCGGTAGGGTTTGTTTTTAAAGATTTACTGCAACCCTTCATTTTATCTAGTAAACAACTCCACTCCTACCGCTAAATATTTAGATGGTTGTATTGTGTGTATTATTTTCGCATGTTAATCATGTTTGTACATCTGTCCGCTATTTTTGCATTAACAATCCTAAACCTAGCTAAAAACCTTTTTTTCGTTTTTTTATTCTGCTTATTTACGCAGTTAGTAATCTGTCCGCTTATATTTTTCTTGATTTATTACTAACAATCCTGCCGCATACTTATTAACGCTGGGCCGCGATTACAAATGCTATCTTCATCGGTACATATCGAGACGGTATAAAGTAAAATCAATATTTATGTGCCAAAATGTTTGCATTTGTATAAAATTTTTTAATAATTTGTCGATAGCCTGTCGTTGACCACGTTTGGAAAAAAAATATGTATGCATATTATATTTTTTATGCAGATTACTTAATATTTCTTTGTAAATAAAATTGAAGATAAATGCCAACTTCCCATTGTAATACGGACCAGGTTCTCCAAATTTTCTTGTCTTCCATTTTTTGATTCCATTCAGATCCTTTATTTGTCTTATCATTTTTAATTTTATATTTGTCGCATGCAGCAAAAAAAATTTCAACCGTCGACTATCAATAATCTATTCTGAAATTCCTTTTCTTGTTTTTTTTAAACGCACTGTCATATCTCTGTTATACATATCCCGACCGATCCAAAGCTTCAACCATCACACTTATTGAAAGAGTCATGTGAAAATTATATTTACATCACTGTCTTAAATATCTTACAAATGTATACGCGGTGGTAAAACTCTTCGCCTTAAGTGGGAACCTCTTCTAGTTATAAATCAAGGCCCTGTATTATTTTGAAGTTTTGCTTCGCTGAGCACGCTTGGCTCTCTGCTGCTAAAATTGAGTTTTTTTTATCAATTATTACTTCACGTATTCATAAAATTGTCTCTAGTGATTGTCGGCCGAACCCACCACTCAGCAACGATGCAGGCCACAGATACGCGCACAGTATGATGTATTTTGAAGAGCGTACATTGTCGAGTCTAGTAGGCTCGAGTGTTGAGTGTTGACACACCGTTAGAGTACTTGGTAAGAGATAGGTAGGTTCCTACAAGACGTAGAATACATTCTAGGTACTGCAAACATTCTTGAACTAATCGGATTTTTTTAGGGTCAGGTTTTACACGCGTGTTATTTTGAGTACATACGGGAATTATTACCACATGAAATTATTGTTATTATAAGTAAATCTTGATCTATTGGTTCTCGTGAGAGCTTTTACGACATTCTGCTGCATCGAGTTATTTACAGCTTTATAAAAAATTTGCATGTAAATTATACCTAAATAATTCTGACAAATTCACCCTTAATACTCGTAAAAAATTCAAATTACTTTAAAAGTATGTTACGATTTTAAAATTAATTTATTAATCTCGAAAAATCTGAATGTATTTACTGTATTGCTTTTATATAATAGTGTGACACTGAGACTGCAATTAATTAATATATCTCTGAATAAATCTTTTCGAGTTTAATTTAATTGCTTCCTTGGCCCAAAAGGCATGGAGCCATTTGTGCTTAACCACGTTTGTCGACTGATCTTCCGTTTGGATTGCCGAATTTACAAATTTTAAATTAAAAATCGCAACTCCAAGTAAAGAAAAACACAAATAGGATCCATCATAAGCCCTGTTTATTATCTTTACTTAAAATTAATTTCAATTTCATTCTGATAAAATCAGCGCTTTCATAACTAGAAAAGGTTTTTTTCTTTCTACACGAGTAGTAACTATATTATGAAAATTACTTTAAAAGGATTAGGTTCACTTTTACATCGTCATTTACGAGTAATTTTAAGTTTGTAAACGACCTTTGTACTGTTACGTTAACAATATTTTTTAAATATAAACTGTGAATCCAAGTGTAAACATTTTCATGTTTATTTATTAGAATTGTACATTAGCACCGCACCTAGCTCAATAGACTTTTACTAAGTCTTAATATCTATAACCAGTTTACTAAAAATAGCTCGTTTTGTACATAAATCAAATTACTGATCGTGTGATAGTGGAGAAATTATTGGATAATTATAACTAAGAGAACCATTTAAGGAAAGTTGAAAGAAAACGAGGAATCAAAAATAGAGAATGCTTTGATTGCTTGTATTAATTCCACTTTTATATATCGCGATTTGGTTTATTTTTTATTGTGATTTCTATTTAGCATATTTAATATAGTTATATTATGATTAGTTAATCATCTAAAAATACAGCCATCATTTTAGTTCTAAGTATTAAACATTGATTTGAAACATAACCTCAACTTAATGTTATTAAAAACGAAACAAATGTAAATATGTTAAAAGTAATGTTTAATAAATATGTTTGTGAAATATATTTGATATAGATAGTTAAGAATTGTGTAAATTGATGGATTGTTTTTATATGCATAAATGTAAGTGTATAAAAGTAAAATTAATGTGTTAGAATAGAAATAGATTTATGTTACCTAAATATTATTTATTTTATTTTTACTTTTTTGTTTAGTTCAAATTACATTTGTACACATATTCACTGACAGATTATGGCTTTTTAGGGTGTGCCCGTGTAAAGCCATAATAATTAACAACAACAAAATATAAAGTAAATTTAAATAATTACTTATGATACTTTATAAAAATTAAACAATAACAATCACAGTACTCGAAATAAAATTAAATACTTGGAACAATTATTACATTTAATACAATATTAAAAATAACATTCCAAATAAAAGAAATAACATTAAATGCTTATAAAACTAATAAAATATAAACTATACATAAAACAGAACAAAAACTTAATGGTTATAATAATTTAAACATGGTATATTTATTTTTATTTATTAATTACATTATACGTACGTTTGTTAAGGGCAGAGACACAGTTTATAGCTACACAATCAGGAACGACCCATGTCTGTGAACTTGCTCCGACTCGCTAGAAAATCCGTGTTGAGTCGGGGCACTTGTTATGCATCCATAACTAACTATATATTCGCACATACATATTTATATTATATTTTATACACACATATACATATATATTAAGTTTATACACATCATTAAAACTTTATACATTATTACATTTTACATTTATAAATACATATTAATCATTTACCAGTTAGTCCACATTTGATCGCAGAAATCCATTCCCGTTCGAGCAAACCAGTTACTCAAACCAGATTTGAATTTCGAAAATGACTATAAAAGTGATAAAAAAATAATATAAAATGTAAATTAGAATAATCAATAATTTATCGAAATAACGGTTCAAACGATATTAAAATAATAAGTGCAATGTCATATCAAAACTAAATAAATTCATAATAATATTTATTTTTATAAAGTTAAGAATATCAACATGGAACTAGAATATCAATATGTTTTCTTTCAAATAGTAAATAAAAATACTGTAAATGCTCACGATGGATATATATTAATTTCTTGGTTATAAATAATCTATGTTTAGATTCGTAGTTAGGGTCTATTTATCCAGAGATTAGTAATATCTGTTTTGAGCCCTGCTGAGATCAGTTATCTTTCTTTTAACAAAAAATCGATGTAAAGTACGCGGTTCCTTTTAATTTATCAAAACAATACACAGCTCAAACCTCACGGAAATAATGTTTTAATTTATTTCGTCCAACGCTGCATAAAAGTGTCGTAAACTAAAGCCTGTTTTCACGTTTTTAATTTGACGTTGAAAGAGGAAATCCATCCTTGGAAAAAAATGTGATTTCTTAAACAATTTGGCTTTTGAATATGCAATTCGGTCTTAAAGATTTTCTCGCCCGGTTATAAAGGGTTTTACAATTTTCTACTCTGAAAAGAAAAAAACACCATGGCAAAGCCGTGCTTTGACGAAGCTTAATTTTCTCACTTTAAAAGCTTATTCAAATTTATAAATTAAAATAATTACTCTTGTTATATTAAGTTCGTAGTTTAACTTTCGGATTTAATATATACAATACAGTTTCTGGGCTTTTTTACGTTTACATTAATTTTTTTATAGAATCGGAATACGTAAAAGCTTGAAATGAATTAATTCGATTTACCAACCTAAGATCACGTCTCTTGGAGTTAAAACTTCATCCTTAAGGTTATTTTTTTGTACCTTGATTAATCAACTGCTTTTTATGAATTTTATTTATCAAAATAAAAATCCTCATAATATAAGGAATGGGCGTAAATTAAATTTATCCTAAAACAGATTTCATCCACCTATTGCAAAAAAAAGGTAAATTTATCATCATTTACCTATCTGATCTCAGCGACTTCGTTCACTGCATTGGTTCTCAAATTGCCAATTAGCTGGATCATTTTCGGCACCTGGGAGGTAAAATAATCAGTTTTACGTTTATGTGCCAGTCTAAGAGCAATAAAATATTGCAGTGTATAACCACATTTAATAGAAATATTTTACTTAAATTTGTTTCAACAGATAGGGAAAACATTTTTGAGAAGGGAATATGGAATTCTAGGCATTTAAAGGGCTTATAACCTGTCATTGGCTGGTTAAAGTGGCCACTTTACACACTGTGTAACATTCATCATTCTGCCCATGTTTGAACATCCACATTTCCTTAACTCTTCCATCTGTTGACTTTTGCGAAGTAAAAGAGCTGAAAACTCCCTGAAAATCCCGTGGGTGAGATTTATCCGGCTGAACCAAATCACCTACTAGGCAACGCCTGAAAACAATTTCCCAATTTTTATGCTTCGTCTTGTTGAATTAACTACCTGATAAAAGAACCTCGTCACCCACTACACGACACGAGGCGGACTTATCCCCACTCGATTTCCTTTTTGTCATTTTTACATAATAGTAGCTATCGAGTCGAAAACACTCGTCCAGGGCGGCTCTTGTTCTATTTCACACACAGAACTCCAGAGAAAATCCAGCCAGTCAGCAAGCATTTGGACATACTCAAAACATTGTGTAATAGTAATTTCCTTTCACTAGGGAGTAATTTCCCTTTCAATCATGCTGTATTATGGTATTCCTAGAAAATGTACTGTGCATGTCGGGTTTCAATAAAAGGACGAAGTTATCAGTACTTAGTTTACTAATCAGGGATGGTGGCGCCAAGATGTCTACGATACGAATCGGTGCGACAGGGGCCAACTCACTGCTCGCCTCCCCTTATTACAATGTAAAGCTTTAGATTCTTTCCATGTTAAGTTACTTGACGTCTTCGGGCCGCGTGGATCGTAAGATAGTAAGTCCAAGTTTAGTTTTTTTACCTTTAATTTATGGGATAGCGATGGAGAGATAATCGAAGTACTTACCTGCGACACTGTTGGGTAGAATTAAATCTAAATATAAAGTTTATATTTGAAGCACTAACTTTGTGGTTATTCATTATAATAAAATAAATAAAACAACTTTGTTTTTAACCACTAATTTTTATTTTCTACCGACCGGTTTCAAAGCAAACAAGCTTAGAAATTAAAAAAGTTATTCATAATAAGAAAACAATAATTAATAACCAAATAAACAATATTTCTTTTGGTCCTCTCCTGTCTAACTTCGAAAATAGTGATATCAAATTACCACCCGTGTAAGGAAAAAACGACTTGATTTATTGGGTCCACGTGTAGTATTTAGTGAACATGATAAAAATAAAAAGGAATCAATTCATTAGTTACGTAAACCTTGACGAAGAAGCTTGTTTGCTGTGAAACCGGTCGGTGGAAAATAAAAATTAGTGGTTAAAAACAAAGTTGTTTTATTTATTTTATTAGAATTTAATCTCTTTAAAGCGTCATCTAAAATTTTGTCTTTAACTTAACGTAATTCATTGAACGTGTAAATAAAAATGTGTCCATCAAAATACAACATAATATCGTTAGGTTTCTGGAACAAGTTGATAGCTGTTTTCGGAATCTCTAAGTTCAGTCATATTGCTCCACTACTTCGGGAATTACCCTGGCTACGTTTTCCACAGAGGGTGTAATACAAACTCTGTTGGCTTATGTATAAAGTCACCGCACAACTCTGCTCCGGAGGATCTAAGGGAACTATTTATCCTAGATGGATTAGCTGACAGGCGTCTTACGCTTAGATCAGCTACGTCTACGGCGAGAGGCAATGTTATTATACCTCTACGCAAATAGCGCACTAAATTAGGTGTCAGCGCATTTTTGCGGTCGCAGGTCCTATGGCTTGGAATGCTCTCCCAACAGAGGTGCGAGGCTGTGACAAAAAAACTTAAAACCCACTTGTTCTCTAAATCATTTGAATAAATCCGTATCGTGTAATAACGAAATAAATTGTTTCTCTTAATTTTTTATTTATCTATAGAATCACTTTTTCAAACGCCCTTGTTGTGGTATTGTATTACGAAAATGGCGCCATATTATCTATCCATAATAATAATAATAATAAAAGCTACAAATTTTCTCAAAATGGCATCAAATAATCTTTGTTTATAAAAAAAAAGTAAATAAAAATATTTCGTATTTTATAAATACAGAAAATAATATTTTATAATATTCAACTAGCAGTTCTATTTTTTATTCGGGTTCGATTCCCGGCATGGTTGACATAAAATATTTATTTAAAAAAAAATGTTTTTACACTAGAGCATTTCATAGTCCCTGGACTGGCACCTGAAGCGTAAGATTGATCACTTGCCCTCATGTTACAAAAATGATCAAAATACGCTACGATTGGTTTACCAATACAGTGCCCTATGCACCATTAGGTGCGGAAAAGGAATGATGATGATGTTTTATTTAAATCGTCGGAGAGTTTTCATTTCACTCGTTCTTGAGGTTTTTTATTCTAGTGTCGGCCCTTGTTTCAATCCCGTATGTCATGTTCGGTTCATAGTATTGGCTTTGAACTTTAACGATTTCTCGTGTAAATTGCTAATTGCTTTCAGATATTCAGCAAAATGCATTTTGCGCTTCAAAACTTGAAATCTCCGTTAATGTTATTCCAACAAATGTGTCACCAAATCTAATATCTACTGAAACTGTTGATTAGATGAAGCTAAGCAAATGTCATTCTTTATCCCGTGACAATCTATTCGGTTCACAGTATTGGCCAGTGAACTTTAAAATTCTTAGTTCATGAAACGGTTTGGAATCTTATAAATATTTGATGCTATGAGTCACGTGTATACATTCTTACTACCGAGAAATTCTACTCATTTTGTTTTGTACCAGTGATTTACTACGCTAATTCCTCGCTGTGCCAATACAACTAATTTTCAATTATCCAGAAGGTCGTTAAAATTAGCTAGCGGGAATTCCGGGTGTAATTCCTTTGCGAATTGTAATATTGGAATGAGTTTTTGTACTACACACTTTATTCTTATATTCGAGGCGACATTCTTGCTATTAATAATGTACTTAAAATAAAATGACGAATTGCCGATTGTATTTCCATAACAATATTATAATGTTGACTGATTATTCTATTTGCTGGCCCTGCCGATTTCAATAACAAATTTCCCGCTGGGGCGCTAGTAAATTTACCTAAAAACACCACTATTCTTAAAAGCTTTTTAGACGTGTTTTTATGAAAATACAAACAACGTAAAATTAATAATCATCCGACTCAAATATAATGGACTAAATTATACCCTAACTAACTCAATAGACGTACACAAATAATAACCATTTACTTGTTTTAAGTCTGAATTTTATTTTTTCCTAGTTTTCTCTTCCACTAGGCAAACCTAAATCGAATGAGAATTTTTTTTTTTTAAATTTCCGTTTCGGTAAAATGTTTAATTGTAAAACGAGACTACTTCGAAATAGCTTAGCCAGCGCCGGCGCCCAAAGTTATTATTTTTTTAGTGGGGGACAATCATCTTTTCGATAAAGTACAATCTAGGTACGTAAATTAGTCAACCTCGTTTCTCATGGACGTTGCTTTTAATTTATCACGTACTAATTCTGTTTAAAATTTTACCTACCTCGTTTATTCATATTTCTTAATTTTACCGAAGCTGTTTTCGTCCTATTTTCTCCAATTTCCTTTCCACTTCCATAAATCAGAGTTTGCGCCGAGACGCCATTTTCCAGCAAGGAGCTCCATTATTTCCTTGCGTCATTCCTTCCCTCCCCCCTCTCACCCGCCTCCACAGTGTTCACATTCGTGTCAGGCACGTAAACAAAGCTAAAGGCGCAGACGGAATCCTTATTCCCAGGCCCTCTTCACAGTTAGACTCGCCCCGTAGGCAATATTCTATGTTGTAAATAATGTGTGTGTATACTGGTATACCTACTATCGTCTCCTCGTCTCCTGGTACAGACCGCATCATGAAAAGTCTAATGGTCTTTTTATGGTCACTATTTTCTGTTCCATTTCGGGCTTCTGACGTCAAAGACCAAAAGCTTCGGGCGAAAGTAACGTATTGCGTGTAAAAAACTGTCATTGTAAAACTTATTTTCATATAGTAGCTTCGATACGACGCGCAACGGCTGTTGAGTTTTCTGTATTTAGGAATATTGTATTAATATTACCACCAAAAAAGAAAGAAAATAAATACGTACAACCGTTGTATAACTCGAAATGTGTATTAAAGTTATTCGATACTTAATAATTGCATATTTACTGTGCTTAACTAAAATATCTTATGTTTGTGCGTGTGAAATATCAGCAGGCATTCGGTCACAATTTTGTTTTGTAAGTTTGTTCGTTCGTCATATATTACGCCGTCGTTCGTTGTATTTCGCTCTCGTTCCCTCTCATACGATACGAATGAATTTACGAAACGAATTCGTTACAGAATAAGGCCACTGTTTACTAATACTAAAAACTTTTTACATATCTTCGATTTTCGGTAAACAGTATTTACGTATTACATTATTGGATACCTGTATACATAAATATTTCTCTGTGTCCAGGCGAATGAAGCATTCAGTTCTGTGTGAAGTAGAACTAGCATCCCGGACGAATGTTTTTGTGCTGATGGCTGCTCTCAGGTAAAATCCTGAAATTGAATGGAGATAAGTCTCCCTCTAGGGAGACCTATTATTGAGTTCCTGGGTTCGATTCCTGGCAGGGTGAACGTGAACTATTGGTTTTAAAGGCTGTTTAAACTGGAATATTTTATTGTTCCTGGACTGGCACCTGAAGCGTAGGACCGCGTACCTTTATGCAACAGATTATCCAAAAATGCTGCATTTGGTTTACAAATGCAGTGCCCTATGGGACAACTGGGTGCGGAAAGGAAAATGATGATAATTATATAATTAATTAAACATGTATGTATAAAACCAGGGCCAAATATGACTACCTGGGCCCTGATTACAATAGAAAGCTCACATTTATCTTCAATTTTATCTACAAAGTAAAATTAAGTTTTCTGTATGAAAAGCAGCATATGCATTTATTTTTTTCTTTTAAACATGTTCAATTATAGGTTACCGACGAAGATACTTAAAATGTTCATGAAAATTGTATATTCAATTTCGTACACAAATATCGGGTTTTCTTTATAGACAGTCGAAGATAACTCAGTTAACTTCCCATCGTAATCAGGGCCCTGGGGGGTAAATTCAATCAGAAGTTAACAGAGTTATCTTCAATTGCATATAAAGAAATTACGTACGGAAATGTGTATATTTGTATGAAAATTTAACTATACAGATTGTTCATTAAACCCTGTCACACCTGAAACCACGATGATCAGTATGAGCAAGAGGTCATATTGGCACATTAAAATAAAATTTTAGAACGAACAAAATTTAAAAAAATAAAATATCAACAAAGCAAATGGTTGCTTACTTCTGCAGGGGAGAAACGAGGAGAGGGGGGGTGAGTCTGATATGACGACTACCGCGCGGCGCGCTTCCTTCGCTGCTCCCTCGCAGAAGTAAGCAACCAAAATTATTTGTTCTAATTTTTTTTCATATGCTAATATGTCTACTTTCTCATAATGATCATCGTGGTTTCGGATGTGACAGGGTTTAAAGAACACCTGTATTTGTCGGTAACCCCTGTAATTTGATATGTTTAAAAAAAATATATGCGTATTCTGTTTTTCGTACAGAAAACTTAATTTTACTTTGTAGATAACATTTAAGATAAATGTTAACTTACCGTTGTAACCGGACCCTGCTGTTAGTAGACAAAATTAAAAACCTTAAAATACGAAGTTTAAACATTTTTTCCCTTAAATCAAACACATATATAAATAAAGCATATTGTAAGAATATGTATTAAGGTAATATACAAAATCCGTTACCAATACCGTTCCTTTGTTCGTAATTTTCCCGAAAATAATCTCAAAATCCGTTTGTTGGCTAAAACTTAAATGTAAAGTTAGTACGCCGCCGGCACTGAGAGCCTTTTGTCGGAAAATACCATTACTAAAGATGTAAGGAATTGAAGGAATCCTTAAAATAGAAACACTAAAACGTGATCACTTAGTTTATTCGGAATTTTTGATTAGATTTGGCACGTTGGCGTTGCTTCTCGACTTATATCTTTAGACGAACAATATAAAGGATAGGAAATAATAAAATTGACAATAATTATTTATCCACGATTTAATTTGATTTAATTTTATTTGATTTAATAGCATAATTTTACATTTTTACAATTTAAAAAAATTTCACTTGTTATATTTTTACTAAAACTAAAATCCCACCAAGCCACTTTTTGTAGCTTGTTGGTGAAGATTTTATTTATCCTGACTTAATAATATTATTTACATTTATAAAAACAATGAATAACATATCAAAATTAACAGCCGGAAAGATCAGAATAAACATGTTTACACAAATAATAATATATAAATTTATTTTTTAAATACAAGAAAATATATGAAAAAATAAAATATTTACACCTAAGCTACTATTCATATATAAACTCTTGATCGAGTAGCCACTCTCTTATTTTGCTCTTGTACAATGTGAGTTAAATTTAAGTTCTTTTGGTAATAAATTAAAAATTCTAGGTACTAAATATTTGAGAGTTCTATTTGATGAGTTGGATTTTGAAGAATCTAGACTTACGTGTTGAATGTTAACTTTCCCCATATTATGTTTTATGTGTAAGGAACTAATGATATTTTTCACCCGTTTCCATAACAAGTATTTAGTTTGATTGTCTAACTAAGGTTCAGTACCCTATTCTGAGTTATAAAAAAAACAATTAAAAAAATTGCAGGAGTGTTAAAAGTGTTTTCAATAGATTAATGTTTCCATACCATAAATTAATATATTTGGAAGATGCAATTGAATAAATTAAAATGTTTTAAATGTAAGCAATAGACACCGTAATCTTATATAATGTTTTTACTCTTTGTGTTTTCTTATTGTATTTTTTATTTGTTTTTGGTCAGGCTGTAAGAAATTGCCAGTGACAATAAGTTCGCCATTTAACCGTATATCTTTGTTTTATTTTTTGTATTTATCACATTGTATCTTATATTATGGTTAATAAAGATTTTTTATTATTATTATTACTAAAATATGTATTAAGTTTAAAAAACCTGAAATTGTATTATATCGCAACATCGCATTAACCCGAAATATAAATTATATATACGAAATATAAAATATAAGTTATTTTTAATTTAGACTGAATTTTCACCGTTCCTTGTAAAGTCACCTCTTCTGCTCCCAAATCTCACCAACGCAACCAACACACGCATAAACTGCGGTCTTATTCTGTAACCAATTTGTTTCGTTAATTCATTCGTATCGTAAGAGAGGAAACGAGAGCGGCATATACGACTTTGATTGCGTTAGAGTGAGATGGATATTTGACGAACGAACGAACTTACGAAACGAAATTGTAACAAAATGAGCCTGCTGTGCGTGCGATAGGCAAAATGGCTCGACTGTGGCTCTGGTACACCTGGACACGGCCTTTACCACGAATATAACGCAAATCTTTTTTTTAAATTTTTATTATTTTGAATAAAAAATATCGCGTTATATTCGGGCTAATACGGTATATTATGTATTCTTACAAGGTAAACATATATTAACATATTACAACAGAGATTAAGAACATTTTAGAGAAGGTAATATAGAAGTATAGGCATCTACAGGGCTTATGACCTGTCATTAGCTGGTTTAAGTGGCCACTTTACACACTGTGTAACATTCACCATTCTGCCCATATTTAAACATCTATATTCCTTCAATTCTTTCATCTGTAAATGTTTGTAAAGTTAAAGAGCTGAAACATTTATTTATGCGGGTGAGATTCGTCTAATTGAATTATTTCACCTACATACTAGGCAAAGCCTGAAAAATTTATTTTTTTTCAATTTATTTACTTCTTCATAGACCAGGTGGATTTATCAACAATATTTTGAGTTTGTTAAGTTGAATCCAGCCCCTGTCAACAAAAATTTGGACAAACTCAAAATATTGTTGAAAAATATATTAATTTTTAAACTTCTTGTACAAAATAAATATACATTGGCGGGTTTAAATTAATGTCTTCCAACTAACCAATTTATTTATTTTTAAACTGAAAGTCTTCGATATTATTGGCAACTAAAATTGACCCTTGATTAACAATCAAAATACTTACCACAAAATTAATTAAACCTCGAACGTTATTTTTGGTTGTGTCGGTAATATTAAAGGGTAAGTTTGTAATACCTTCTTTCGGCATACATCTCACTTAAAATGTAAACGACGCCGTTTTATTTCAAATCTATAACCTTTGAATATCCAAAACATTTACATTTTAAAACGATTATTGATTTTATTGCCGAGTTTCTATTCTCACTCTAATCAACTCTGAATTGAGGAATAAGTTTATCCATAAATAATAGAGTGCACAGCCCTCTTGGGCAATCCGAAAGAAGCTATTATTCAGTATTTAGTACCTTTGTAGAGTTTGTACCATCACGTCTTTATTGATCAAACGTCCGCCTTGCAAACCGAGTAACAAGTCTCGAGACGAAGTACTTAATAACTAATCGCCTCTACAGACAACAGGTCGGAGTGGCCTCGATATTTCCCCTGAAATATCAGAAGAAAATGCCCTATATCGCACCATGTTTTTATTGTTTTACTGATCAAATTATTTCAGATACTAGTAAACGCCTTCAATTTTATTAAATTTATAAAAATGCTGTAAAGGAAATATACTTTTGTAACCATTGAGGTATATAACTAGAGTAAGCATGAGCGTTTGAAATATGGTCCCTCAACCTGCGGCCAATTGCTATATGTTTGATAGAACGGACTTAAGTCTATTGCGAGCAGTCCCCGGCTACTTTTGAACTTTTGTCTTCTCGCAATTACTAAAATGCATATATGTACGCTATGATACTGCACAAATCGATCTGGAAAAGCGATGGTATAACCTTTCCCCGGTAATGTTCTTTTCTTGATCTTAACTTCTTGAACTTACAGTAGACCGATGTAAACAGTCCGTACTTTTTACTCTACAACGTGTTTTTCTTGCTAAAGTTGACGTGGTATGACGTGACGACACTTGCTCCCTCCGCTGGTCATTCCCTTTCCTCTGGGGACAAATTTTTAGCTCGGATTCGTATGGAGTGTCATATCCTTATCTTATATATCAATGCTTGTAACTAAATTTTATACAAGTAAACACTGTTTTTGCTACTATTCGTGTTTGCGATATGGTCATGATCGACATAAGCCCTCCATATAATTTGCCGAACTCACGGTGGCCCAAACCCAAAGGGACAGTGAAAGTAGTAAAGTTAAAATCAATTAGAATCGCAGGAATGAAATTGAAAAAAAAAAACGCTTTAACGAGTAACTCGTTTATTGACAAAAAAAAACATTGTTCTTTAGTATGAGCGAAACCGATAGAAGACCCGCGATCTTTAAATCGCTTTTCGGGTATAACAAGTGAGTGCTTTCTTATTTTTCTTTCATTTTAAACCGGTTGTTTTTATGATAAGCATTTTTATGAGTCAAAAACGTAGTAGAGCTGGATTCCACCCTAGAGAGATTTGAACAAGATCAATCTTAACAAGGACAGAAAAAATCCTTTGAGTAGAGAATAAATTATGAAAGTCTACATTCTGACTTCGAAACAGATACGGTAAAGAAAAATAAAAGCTAAAAGATTCTTAGAATTTATCACAGTTTCTAGAATATCATATTTGTTCTATTAAAAGAACCAGTGATTTAGTCTCCCATCTCCTGGTAAAAAAAAACTTTAAATAATTTAACTATATTTTAAGTATCTCCAAATGTTTGTCGACAAGGCTGGATTTTTCTCCCGAAGGAGTTATCGATGTATAAAATATTGCAACAGAGAGGAAAACATTTTTGAGAATGTAATATGGAAATCAAGGCATTTACAGAGCTTATAACCTGTCATTTGGCTGGTTTAAGTTGCCACTTTACACACTGTAACATTCATCATCCTCCCATTTGTTTGAATACCCACATTTCTTCAACTCGTGAAGAATCCCACCAACATCAATAAGGGTTTCAGCCCCTTTACAAAACAAAAGCCAACAGATGGAGAGTCGAGAAATTGTGGATGTCCAAACATAGACAAAATGATAAATGTTACACAGTCTGTAAAGTGACCACCGGCCAATGACCAAATTCCCTTCTCAAGGATGTTTTTCCACTCTGTTGCAATAAATTTTAATGTAGATAAGTAAGTAGTTACCTATGTTTTTTAAATTTCTTCACTGTAATTTTAAATTAAAATAATTCTAAATAAAATTCAAAAATATATTTTATTAGATTGTATTTCTTCTTACTTTGTTTTTTTAAAATGTATTTATTATTTTTAAAAACCCGTTAAGGTTATATAAAAAGTATAGGATCTAGTATGTTGTCTCGTCTGGGCCGCGATTACAAACTCCATCTTCATCGGCACATATCAAGACGGTAAAAAGTAACATCGATATGTATGTATTTGTATGGAAATTCAAAGTATCGTTTTCGGTGACCTGTAATTGAACTTGTTTGGAAAAAAATATATACATATTATATTTTTCATACAGAAAACTTAATTTTATTTTGTAGATAAAATTTAAGATAAATTTAACTTCTTATTAAATACGGGCTCTGGTAAGTGTAGTCAGTCTGTGCTTTTTTTAGGTTGATTTGAAATTTGTATCCAGTGTAATTTTTCATTGTATAGTATTTTTTGACTGTTTCAATATTGTCTTTGCTTTTTTAATGCGGTTGTGTTGTTGTCTGGTATTTGTTGTTGTATTTGTGGTTGTATTTGTGTATGTCAGCATTTTTATTAATGTTATGTCATCTACTTGTACTCGTATATTTCTCGGTGCAATTTTGTGTACAATTTTTATCGTCTCAATTTTCGTCAAGTATTTTATGTCAAACTGGTGTATTTTTTCGTACAGTTCAGTCGTAGGGGTCAGGTAGGGTAAGTCGTATGTTAGTTTAACTATTTCATTTTGATGTCTTTGTATCCTTGTTATGCCTGTCTTGTTACAGACCCAGAAGACGTTGTTTTGTAACGCCCACTATTCTTTGAAAATCGCGGTTGTGGGGTTGTTTCATTCCGGATTATTTTTAGACCCCTTGCGCGACACAACTGTATTACCAAAGGTCGCGAAGGAATGGTCGTTTTCGCTTTGTTTCCTTCGTTTATTTTTAGTGCTTTCTACAGCGACCTTTCACCAATTTTTCACTTGTCTTTCGTTCTCTAAGGGTTAATAAACACTAAACACGTACATCGTGACCATTCCTAAATGCCATATTTATTTATATCTAGCCTCCATTCAGTAGTAGAATGAAAATATATTACGTGCTATTTTAGTTTTACCGGCTTTAAAAATTTACGCAACACCTGTTACGAACCAATACAAAATTTACTTACACGTATTCTATGAATTTCTTTTTTTAACATTCTATTCTAGTCAACCCTTGTATGCGATCTAATTGTTTCCGAGGTGCAACATAATTACGTTGGATGTAAAATATACTGAATACTTGAAAGTTTCCATTGGATACAACACAAAACGAAAAACTCGGAGATTTTATTATAGTACATAAATATAATTGAAGACATTGTTAGAAAAAGGTGTTATGTGACAAAAACAAAAAGCAGCGATATCTGGGGTTAAAGTTTTGAACACCAATACGTTTTATTAGATTACAAAACACTGGCGATATATGCCTCATATTTTGATGTATTAAATTTATCATTGCCTATCTTCAAAAACAAAATTTAGAAAATATTCTTAGCAATAAGAAGATCAGCTTAATAGATCGGCTTAAATAGTTTTGTTTAATGTAGTTAGTTATTTTATCGGTGATTATTTAATATATATTAGCTAAGTATAAAACATGTAGGTTTTTGTCCATATATGTGTATATATTAATACATCATATTGAATTATTATTTTTAAGCACTTTTTCACCAACGTGATGTGTAAATGGCAGAAATGCCGTGTATAAATAAATTATTGATAAAATAATTCCTCCATTCGCCTTCAAAATATATTTTCTGTTACTTTTAAATGCTGTAGTTAGCTTTATTATATGCAAGGGCTGTACATAAAATCTTCATTCATGTAAAAAAGTACATTTTAATAATTTGCGATATAACGCCTTCGTGTCTTCAATTTTACTTGCACGATCCATTTGAAATGCAATTTACTGCAAGGAAAATTTAATTTCTATGTGTACCTGTCATATTTTATTTTTTATTTTACGCATAAACCTTAAAACCCTGAAGATAAAGGCACGATTGTTCATTCTGTTTTAAAGGCTGGCATCTCAAAAAAAACATTTTTATACAATACCTTTATATAAATATTTTTACTGATCAATTTTCTGCATTTATATATATGTATGAATAAATAAAAATAAAATAAACCATGTACATATACATACTTTACAACCTTTACCTAATAAACAATATGTTGGAAAGGTTAGGTGTTTTTACATTATTGCCAACTAATCTATATTATGGGCCTTACTCATAAACTTGGAATAAAGTTACGCCTAGGCAAAGTGCTTGAATACGGACAAGAATACTATCCTTAGTCTACCACTATGCCTAGGTGTAACTTTATACCAGGTTTATATGTAAGGTGTTATTTTTTACTTCGTCAAACAATAAATCCACCTGGTCCAAACATCAACACATGAAAGAATTAAAGGAATATATGTGTTCAAATATGGGCAGAATGGTGAATGTTATACAGTGTGTAAAGTGGCCACTTAAACCAGCCAATGACAGGTCATAAGCCCTGTCGATGCTATTACCTTCTTCATCTCTGTTATTTTTTAGTACAAATTTTTGACCAACTTTTCTTTTGACCTGTCTGTTTTTTGGTGGGCTGGGATATATTGATTTTAGCAATACTTGAAGATTTAAATAAAACTATATAATGTTTTATATCTCTTGCGTCGCGTTTTCTACATTCTCATCTCATATCACCTCTTCGTACTTTGAAAATGGATAAAAAAATATATAAACAATGCGCCTATCTAAGTATGTATAATATGTGTACGACCCAATTTTCAGCGTCCTTCAAATCTTAAATGCCTTCAGTTCGTATACGTAAAGTAATTAAATCAAATTAGATTTCTGCGCAAATATTTTCTCACAATGATGTTGAAGCTACCGGATGCAACGGAAGCATGATGTTTGCTGACCTCGACGACTGGACATAATAAATATGTTGCTCAGCTGGAATAGAACATGTGGAATGCAAATACCATTTTGTATATCAGGAAATCTCTTTTGCGCCATATTGTTTGATCGTACAAGTTGTAGTACGTATATATACAATATATATTTTTTCTTTTATTCGGTAAACATACAGTACAATGAGGAATTCCACTGTTTTCTAATTATTCTTTTTTCTATTAGCGTACTATTTAACTAAGCAACTTTTTTTTGTGCTTTATTTACATATGATTTTTTAAAGTTACATTTATCAAATACCGCGCCAAATGACTGTAATCAGTGTACCACTTTTCAGTAGTGACGTCATGAAACAGTTGGCGTTATTACTTTCACTGACCGCGGTAAGTTGTATTTCTCCAGCCAATAACAAAACTGACAAGAATCTATGGAATATTGATTACTTCATTTAGTTGATCGTAATTTGCTCATTTATATGTTATGTTTGTTTTTACGAACGTTTCGATTTAGAAAAACCTAGAAAGTTGACATAATCTCTGGTTGAAATGTCAACAAAGTATTATTTGCCGGATTTCAGGTCGTAGATCGTAATCGAATTATTCGCCGCCGGTAACACTGTTGAAATGTCAAAACTTTTCAATCACAAATTATACTCTTTTTTTCTATGGTCAAAACGTTCGTTACAAGGTGCGGGGGCTTTAAAGCGGAAACCGAAAATACTACACGTAGATATAAAGAGTGGCGTCATTATTTACGATTTTAAAATGAATTCTATTTTTAACATTTTTTTATTTATTTTTGCGTGCGTTTTTGAGATATTTCATCCTACTCCAAAATTTTTAAATATTCACGTGTACACGAAAACATTTTTAAAATTTAATTCCGGGTTGGGCCGGAATTCCTCATTACGTAGTTTTATAGTATACAAAATTAGACTTAACTCTAATGCACCGGTGAAGTTTCCATATTATATTACATTCGAAGGTTGTTTATTTATTTAACTTTTGTACATAATGTAATTTGTACATTAGCGGGCTTATTGCCAAATTGTAATTTCTTCCAAGCATCAAAAAAAATTATAGTTTTATTTTTATAATTCAAGTTACAAAACATATTCAATAGAAAATAAAGATTAAAAAAGCTAAAGATTTATAAATGGTTAAAACGTATTTGTTTATAAATTACCTTAAATCAATACTATTACTCAATGGGAAAATGGAAAAAAGAGGAAAGGAGGAGAGATTAAGGAAGTGAAAAGAGATGATACTGTAATCTTTCTGTAATCTTTGATGGTGGATGGATGATTTCATAGTCGAGCCGCATGGACACTATTAAAGGTTAGAGAAGAAAAATGAATTGTGGATGGGTATTAAGAGTGTCTTGAGAATTAGAACGAAGAGGTAAACCATAAACTTATAAGCGTTGAATCATAGTACATATGGACTTTATGGTACATATAATATTTTTTATGTAAGTGCAATAATAGGTTTTCATTACATTGGAAATGAGGAAGTTCAGTGCTACGGAATATTGGATATAAAAAATGTTTTCTTACACGCGGTAAAAATTAGAGCATAATTATAAGGTGAAGTTTCTCTAAACTGTATGTACTCGTAAAATTAATAAAATTATTTAAAAAAAAAAAAATTTATATGACGTCACAAGTTCTTCCGAACCAACCAATGTCAGAGTGTTGTGATTGACTTCCGGTTTCCGGGAAAACGACCCAACGGCTCAGCTCGTATTTCGTATGAATAAAAAAATAAACATTCCATTTGTCAATACCGTGCAATGTTCGCGAAGTAGAGATATTTCTTAAACTAAACATCGCCGACACGCTACGTTTAGAATTAAGGTTTAAGTTACTGCATATACATGCATCATCATCATCATTCCCTTGTCCACATCCAGCGGTGAATAGGGCACTGCATTGGTGAACCAAATACAGCATATTTCGATCTGTTACATGAAGGTGAGGTGATCGGTCTTACGCTTCAGGTGCCAGTCCAGGAACAATAAAATACTGCAGTTTTAATAACTTTTAAAATCAGTCGGGAATCGAACCCAGGACCTCGAGAATAGTAGGCGAACACGTCATCCACTACACAATGAGGTGGACTTATCTCCACTCAATTTCCTTATCCGGGATTTTCGCCTGACAGCAGCCATCGAGTCGAAAGCACTCGTCCAGGATTCTGGCTCTATTTCACACCCAGATCGGTATTCTTCAGAGATGAAGAATACATTTCAATGCACAGTCTGAATTCTAAGAGGCGTAATCTGCCGGTCGATTAGTGATTATGTTTTGTTTGTATAAAACTTTTAAGTACGTATAATTAAGTGATAATTGTGTGTCTAATGATACTATGAGGGCAGGGAATAAATGAGTAGACATCGACAAGTAGTTGTTATGAATAACCTTTGCGAAGAAACCGACCACCTGGCATGCTTTATATTGATTTGAATTATGAATTCGATCAACGATTGTTCAATAATGTACTTTGTTTTCAGTGCAACGGCATAGTTATGGCTATAGATAATAAGTCTTAATAAAATTAACTGAATCCTGCCATATTAATAGATTTTCTTTTGTATAAAATTCTGTAAAATATTAGATGTGTTGAATTTCTAAATGTAATTTTCATTCGCACCGTCTGATGAAATTTTAAACGACATTTTTATTTTTAATTGGGATATTAATATGTAACCGGAACACGAAGAACATAATATAATAGGGAAATAATGCTATGTACCTCCCATTAAGCGCTTTATTAATATTTATCCCTCCAGTCAAATACCTGTTTTAATTATTTATTCTCGTGTATATTGAAATTAACATTAGATTCCTTTCATTAGCAATTTTTATTGTTGGTGCGTAGATTGTTACGGTCACTGTTATCAATGTGTGCCTTTTTTGGGTAATCCCGTGTAAGTTGGATTCGTTCCGACGTTTCAGCTACCATTGCAGAAGCCATTTTCAGGGTAAGCTGAGTGTTTTGTAGAAAAAAAAATGTCTATGTACTAGTAATATGTACCGTGCCGCAGTCGGCAGTAGGCACATTCGTGTCATTTTAGTAGTGCGCAGTTGCCGGGAACCATGTTGAGTTTCATTTCAGCCCGTCGTCTTTGTTTATATTATTTGGTGGCGATGGTAGCCGAAACGTCGGAACAAATCCAACTTACACGGGATCACCTAAAAAACATAAATATTTATTACAATATTTGAGTTTGTCCAAATGTTCGTAGACAAAAGACTGGATTTCACCCCCTCGGGAGTCATTATAATTAACAAATTACAACAGGGATCGAGAATACCTTAAATAAGGGAATATGAAAGTCTAGGCATTTACAGGGCTTAAGACCTGTCATTAGCTGGTTTAAGTGGCCATTTTACACACTCTGTAACATTCACCACTTTGCCTATGCTTGAACATCCATATTTCTTCAATGCTTCCATGTTGCAATGGTTGCCTTATGTAATGTGACAAATTCTTCTTTATTACATTTCTATTGCTCCGAACAACAAAAAAATTAATTGTGAGGCCTGAAGAGGCGATGATTATAGGTATCCGGAAACCAAATCAATCGAGGCCCGAAAAGCCGATCAACCAAGGCCTTCATGGCCGATAAACGATGCCCTTAGGGCCGATGAAACGAGACCCAGAGGGGCAATTACCTGACGCCCAAACGGCCGAATTTAGTAATACACGAGAATACAAATAATACATGTACCAATTACACATCAATTAATAAATGCGTTTATAGTGTCTTAAGTCGATTATTGTAATGGTATCTACGCAGATCTACCAATGAATAAAATGACTCTCCAACAGTCTGTATTGAATGCCGCAGCGAGATTTATTTTTGGAATCTCTAAGTTCAGTCATGTAACTCCACTACTTCGGGAATTACACTGGCTACGTTTTCCACAGAGAGTGGAATATCAACTCTGCTCCAGAATATCTGACTGCCAATGAATAAAATGACTCTCCAACCGTCTGTATTGAATGCCGCAGCGAGACTTATTTTTGGAATCTCTAAGTTCAGTCATGTCACTCCACTACTTCGGGAATTAAACTGGCTACGTTTTCCACAGAGAGTGAAATATAAACTCTGTTGACTTATGTATAAGTCACTGCACAACTCTGCTCCAGAATATCTGAGGGAACTCTGCATTCCAGGTGAACTAGCTCACAGACGTCTTACGCTTAGATCAGCTACATCTACGTTTTAAGGAAAAGTTATTATACCTCTACGCAAACAGCGCACTAAATTCGGCGAACGCGCATTTGCGGTCGCAGGCCCTACGGCATGGAATGCTCTCCTAGCAGAGGTGCAAAACTGTGAGAGTGAAGTGATGTTTCGGAAAAAACTTAAAACCTACTTGTTCTCTAAATCATTTGAAGAAATCCTTAGCATATGGTGACAAAGTACATTGTTTATCTTAACCAAAAAATGTTAAAATTTAATTGATATCTTTATAAAATAACTTTGTAAAGCGCCCTTCAGGTATTATATTACGAAAATGGCGCTATATAAGTTATCCATAATAATAATACATATAAAGATTCTTGTTTTCTAATCCTTATAATACGGCTATAATCGAAAGGTTACACATGAACTCGTGTTTCACAAGAATTTGCATCCATTTAGGTTTTTATTTTGTTGGCAAGGTAAACTAACTAACGTAAACTTTCCCGTTTTAGAAATATGCAGTTGCGGGAATGTTTTGTGGGATAATTTTACTACATTATTCACTCAAATGGTTTCCTTCAATGGCGCTTTAAATTCTAAAACCGTATTCCAAAGAGCTCAACATTTTTCATGCTATGCCAAAGCATATTTTTTAGATTTGTCTTTTTTTTTATGTGGCTATTATGACGTCAAGCGTTGTATAGTTTAGCGGTTAAATTATAAAGCTTTGAAAATATTTTAACAAAGAGGTATATTTACTTTTTATTTAAAAATAAGCAAACAATGATGGTAACGATGTTATTATTTTTTTCGTCTGACACCCGGAAAATATAATAAAAAAGCATATTTTAAATTTGGTACGAACGGCACGTATTGCTTTACTGCGCCATACATATTCGCATATATTATATCTACATTAATAAGTATTTTATCAAAATCGTGAAAATCCCCCCAAAATATTTCGAATATTTTTATCGTTATTCCCGATTTGGATTTTTTTTTTTTTTATAGTATTATTCTTTTCTCTTTTTTTTACTCCTGGGCCGCGATTGCATACGCTTTCTTCATCGGTGCATATCGAGACGGAAAAAAGTAAATTCTATATTTATGTACATAAATTTGAATATTTGTAAAAAAAAATTTTTCGGCAGTAACCTGTAATTTTAATTGATTTTTTATTCGAAAAATTTAATTTTATCTACCAAGTAAAATTAAGTTTTCTGTATGAAAAGCATAATATGCATACATTTTTTTCTTTTAAATATGTTCAATTATAGGTTATCGATGCAGATACTTTTAATGTTTATGCAGTTATACTCATTTTCGTACACAAATATCGATTTTTCTTTATATACAGTCCATGATAACTTGTTACTTCCTAGGGGCCCTGGTTAATTTTTGATTTGTTTTTATTCGCAATATTCAGTTGTCTCGGATTGAAGAACATTACATTATTTTGGGAGTCCAGAATTTATATGGCTTTTGATCTGTAATTAGTGGGTCAAAAGGATCGCCTTACCCACTGTGTAACATTTCTATTATGCCTATATTTTCTTCATAATAAAAAATATTTATACTGTGGTAGTATTTTTAATATTTTATTTTAGCAAATTCGTAACAATTTTTTTTTTTTAAATCTTTTTTTTATTAGCAAAAACACTTAAATATATAAAAATATTTGCATTATGGTATTTATTTATTTATTTATATGTACATTCGCCCAAAGGGAATTTTTAAGGACATATTTATACAAAGAAAAGTATTATAAAAGAAAGTAGAAAGACACAATGGTATATAGTAGACTTTGTGGGAGTGGAAGCGGGAGAGAGGTGTTTATAATTTAATGGGATTCAGTGATCGTATGAAAGAAGACAACTTGTTATCAAAGAAATCAAGACTGGTATGTTTGTTGGCAGACCTAAGAATTCTGTGCATCATCATCATCGTTCCCTTTCCGCACCTAATGGTGCATAGGGCACTGCATTGGTACACCAATCGCAGCGAATCTTGATCATTTTTGTTACATGAAGGTGAGATGATCAGTCTTACGCTTCAGGTACCAGTCCAGAGACTATGAAATATTCTAGTGTGAAAACAAAACTTTAAATAAATACTTCATATCAACCATGTCGGGAATCGAACACGAAACCTTTTGCATGGTAAGCTAACGCGCTGACCATTACACCACGAGGCCGACTTACACATTAAGGTAGGCATTTTTCCCTTTATTATTTAACATAACATTATTTAATTTTATTATTTAACATTACATTAAGGCCTTTTACTAAAACATGTTGACATCGGCCGGAAACAAGTTACATGAATTTACAAATTATTCGAACGCACTGCACACAATATGAAATATGTATACTGCTACCTACGATCACGCCATTTCCTCGTAGGGGTAGGCAAAGAGAATGGACCGCCACACATGTCTATCCTGGCATATATATTTCTAGCTTCTTCCACACTCATACATCTTGTCATACATGCCCTTAGGTTCTGTCTACTTTTGACATGACCAGACTATATATATATATATATATGTAGGTAGGTATTTTGTTTGAATTTAAAAATATATAAAGGGAAGAGAGACGAAGGGGTGCCGACATCCGCCCAAACTAGGCAGGAAATTTCCCACCCTACTCCCAGCGCCGAGCAGGTTTAGTGCACGATACGCGCTTGGGAAACTCGCGTTTTTATTTCAGAAATAAAGTTGGGCTTTGGAATTTTCAGAAGAAAGTTTCAGAGCAGTTTCGTCAGGCAACAATCTGTGTATGAGAGGTAATGGAAGAACTTTTCACACGAAAGGGGCGGGGTACGGTACGTGAGCTTCTGCCCCCGGGGCAAGGCGGGGGCGGAAGGGGTAGGAGAACTTTTGAAGCAGAAATGTCATTTCGTGCCCATGAATGATCCATATTTTTTTTTAAAACTGATAACAATTTGTTCTAACTTTCACGTGCGTAATTATATTAAAAAAAACAAAAACAAAAACTACTTTTTTTTCATGTGAATGTTTTGTTTATTGCGTATAAAATAATATTTAAATAAATTATACTAAAATTTAATACTCACATATAAGGAATAACTGAATAAATATTGGGTGTTAACATAAATTGTGTCCGTTCCCTTTTTCAAGATTAAAAATAAACAAAAAAGTAAAACAAAATGAAAAGTAAACTAAATGAAAAGTAAAACAATTCATTTATCTTCACATAGATTAAATAACGATATATTCGTCTTTTATTCATACGATAAATTGAACGCAGTTATGCAGAAATCAGCCATAGAAAAATGAAACTGAGATAATAGCACTTTTGTGAAAAGGGTGAATAATCGAATCTACACAACAGTTGGAATGTTTTTGACTTTAACAAATGATGAACAATAAATACGTAAGTTTTTTTTATAGAACAAACAAGAATTCAATTATGCATTTGACCAGTTTTATACATTTTTTAAGTACCGTAAGATTTTTCTAGTTTTGTGGGTGTTTTCTACAAATTGAGAAATGCCGTTTTTGAAATAGACACCATTTTCAAAAGGCGATTATTACATTTTTTTGTATAAAAGCGATCTGGTTGTTTTTAGCAAAACATAGAATTAACCTTACTGCACCTGATAACATCAATATCTATTTTTCAAAATTGTGGACTGGCTGCTTTCTGCATAACTACGTTTAATTGTAACAAAGGGAACTTATCTAAAACCTTTAAAATTTAAATGATTCGTCTTGAGAATGAAAACATAATATGTTACTAATCCTTCATCTTCTATCTCACACTTCTATTGATGCTTGAAAAGCTATAATAAACAACAGTGGCAGCATCATTATACTTTTAAATTACAGGAATGGAGGTAATCTATTTCTTGTGGCAGAATCTAATTTTGAAATAAAAAAACACTTCAGATTTCGGAAAGAAATTTCGTATTACATTTTGTCCCAGTAAGAAATCGAACTTGCGACGTCGCAAACAGCCCAATGCAGTAACTAATATACCACGAGGTTATTATTTATGAATGTTTTTAATAATTATGAAAGTATAAGAGCCGCTATGTGCCGACTACTGGAGCGTTGAAACATTTTCTTACATGATCAAAATTATCATTTTTTAAGGGTAAGCGGTACGAACAGAAAAGTAATAACTAGTGCCCTAAAAGAAAGTAATCGCACAGAAATGACGAACATCACAGAACTGACGTGCCGCTCAGTCATCGATAGTTTTAGACGTCGCTTACAGGAGTGCCCTGATCTTAACGGGTTACATTTAGATGATGTAATGTTCAAAAAATAATTCCCATTTTATGTAGATTAACACGAAATAAAAATATGTTTCCTATTGTTATTAGTTTCTTAATAATTTACATTTCAAAGGACTTATGGGCCATACTGTATCAGGCGTCAGGTTTCAGGGCCTTTAGAACACACGAAATCGTCAATAATTTTCCCAAGCGACCAACTACTGTATCATCTGATTTGATTATAAAAAAATGTTTTCTTACACGCGGTACAAATTAGAGCATAATAATATCGAGAAGTTTCTCTAAAATGTATATATAAAAATCAATAAAACTGTTTTAAACTACGTCACAAGTTCTTCCGAATCAATTCCGATGGAGTGCTGAGATAGATTTCTGGTTTCCGGAAAGCTAACTCACCAATCAGCAGAACTTATGACATGAAAAATACCAAACTTTAAAAAATTGTTATCATCAAATCCCCGCAGAGGTGGGGGGAAAACACGAGCCGATGCGACGGATCACGCGAGAATAAGATAGATCGGATACCTTACGCCACATTGTATACGGGTAATGGGCGAATAGAGCGAGCTTTTCTATCAACTGCCGCGTACCGCGGATTTGCGAGATAATTTGTTCGGGAGCTTTCAGAAATCTTTTGAGAAACGGATACGATACGCTGAAAGGAAATATTTAGAGGTCAAAAGGTTTTTTTTTTTTTTTTTTTTTTTTTTTATTTGAAAATTTATTTATAAACCCTTACGGATTATAACATTCATTTTACATAAAATAATACATACATTTTTCATTTATACTCTGTTGTTTAAAATAATATTTTTTACATCTTTTGTAAAGTTTGTCTGAGTCTTTTGTTTAGTTTTGTCTGGTAGTTTATTGTATAATTTCAGTCCCTGGTTCATTAGTCTTGATTGTCCTTGTCTTGTTTTAAAAAGTTGTATATGGTATTTGTCTGATATTCTCGTATTATGTCCATGTTGACTACAATTTTTTACAAAACAACAATTTGTTACACAAACGTGCACATTACACACAAAATTTCAATTTTTCAAATTCAATTTTATTTATTCATATATATGTACATTAAAAAATAGAATATCTTAATTCATACATATAGAAATAATAAAGTAAAATTAGGTATAAACAAAAATAACACATAAGTATTCATATTATCCAGAGAATAATAACTCTAATGTATGGGAGCGAAGTATGGAATTGGAAAAATAATGATGAAAGTAGGCTAAATGCTGTCGGAATGCTATCCCTCAGGCGAATGTGTGGCAAAACGATGTATGATAGGTGCACAAATGTCGAGATCCGTGAACTGTGTAAGGCTGAGATATGCATTATCGACAGAATCAAGAAAGGGGTGCTGCGTTGGTTTGGACATGTAGAGCGAATGGACAACGAAAGAACGGCTAAAAGGATCTACGATGCGAATGCTGATGGATGCAGAAAAGGAAGAAGGCCGAGAAAGACACTGCACGATCGAGTCCATCAAATACTTGAAGATGGACATTTCAAAAGTAGGAATAATCGGCGTGCGTGCATGAGAAGATGTATGAATGTATCGAACCCGGAACCTTCCGTGCGTAAGTCAAGTGTCTTAGTCATTTTTTCAGATTTTCCAGCATGATTGAGGGATTTATCGGTGTGTTCAATAATAAATATTTTATATTATATGCACTCGTTCTTTTCAAATATAATTTTAAATTTGATTTATGTTATTTATTTACTATTCTTGATGAAATTCCATTGTAATTTGGCCTTTACCTTTTACAAATACAAAAAATACACTTCCACCTATTTATTTGTTCAATAAGCGCTTTCACCTTCTAACGGGCATCTTCAGACAGTATGAGTGGAAGTGTAACAAGAATTTTAATATGATGAAACTATAAGTTTTTGCGTAATTTTTTATATTCACATAAGGTATATCGCCATAAAACTTTTACAGACCCAATACACAAATGTATTTAATATAGACTCGTGTAGGCATAGATTAGTGCCATTCTGGAAATACGGAAACTGCTCCAATTCTCCGGAAAATTTATTTCCGTCTATTCGTCAGGGGTGATATTGGAAATGATTGATTTGGATTGAATTCTCAAATCGAATTTCTTTTTCCAATTTACTGGCAAATAGTTTTCCTCTGCGATTGCTTCTGTGTTATTATATCACCGGTAAATATTATTGTTATATTGTTTTACCACAGGTAAATATTACCGATCACCACGATATGCCATAGGTTACCAATCACCATACTGCCCAATGTCATGGCAGTTCAGGGTCTACATAGTAGGTACTTCTGGTCGCGTTCATTGGCACCCACCACCCTCCATCGTACACTTTATTACAATATGCGTACATATTAGTGGCTGTAGTTATTGCTATTTTTTAAATTAGTATTATTTCATTAGCATGCTATTTTATTAGCTTAGCTTGTAAATTACTCTTGCTATTCGAAATTGTTATATAATACAGCATTCGAAGAAAAAAATCTACAATAATTCTTTGAGAAAACTTCAGGAACAATTCTTTCAGACCTTTTCCCCTATTTTTTTTATCATCATCATCATTCCCTTTTCGCACCTAATGGTGCATAGGGCACTGCATTGGTACATCAATCACAGCGTATCTTGATCATTTCTGTTACATGAAGCTAAGATTATCAGCCTTACGCTTCAGATACCAGTCTAGGGACTATGAAATATGCTAGTGTGAAAACACCCTTTTAAATAAATAATTTATATTGGGAATCGAACCCGAGACCTCTTACATGGTAGGCAAACGCGCTGACCATTACACCGCGAGCCCTATTTTTTTCAGGACAAGTAAATCATATTTTTTTGAGAACTTTTATTATTATTCGTTATATGCAGACAGCCTTTGATGGTGCGCCTATATCTCGTGTACAGACTCTTGTCTGCGTTTTTTCCCTATCAAAATAGCATTCAAATGGTTTTCGAACTGGTTGACCGAAATGGAATGGACAACTCGGCTTGGCAATTTATCCCAGTCTGAAACCACTCTCCTGAAAAGCGGGTTGGAACTGGAATTGGGGACGATGGAGCTTCCAGTTACGACCCCGTGAATTTGTGTTGGGATTTAATTGATACATCTTGTGCAGGGTAGGGTTATATCAGTGTTTTTAGATTCTTAAGCTATGTTTAGAAACTATCGATTAAAATAATACCCTATTGTAATTCGATTGTTTAATGTGGTTGGTTAGGTAAAACTACCTATTCTTTGATTTACGAAATAATGCTAAAATCACCTAGTTTTATTTACAGCAGTTGCTATTGCTAATTTAACTACAAATTCACAACGCGAATGATGTCCGCACTATTGTATATTAAGTAGCTCAACGCTTGTTCCGTATATTTTGTAACAATCAATCACAAGCTACTTTCAGGACATGTTTGAAAAATTCATGAAAATATTTTACATTGCCTTGTATTTCCGGGGTTTTTGTCAACCATTTCCTCCGAAATACGAGAATTTCGTGTTCAATCTCGTGTAAAAATTGTCGATGTTTTTCCTTTGTGCTATTTTATGCCTTTATTGTTATCGTTTTATAAAATACGATATAAATCAAAGATTTTTACGGTGACAATAAAGGTAGAAAGTATTCCAAAATAGCTGAGAAAATATCGTGGACTAAAGTCTCTTTGTATTTTCCTTTTCACGGAATGTTTTCCTCTGATATTAGGGGTATATATTTTTATTCTAGAATTTCTCTTACTGATAAATTGGCCTCTCGACCTGTTTTCCCTAGGACGCCTTAACTTTTTTCCTTTTCTCTGATATTAGGGATATGTATTTTTATTCTAGAATGTCGCTCGCTGATAAATTAGCCTCTCGACCGGTTTTCCCTAGAACGGCCTAATTTTTTGCTAACAAGTAATAAATCTTTGTATTAATATTTCTGATATTTTTCTAATAGAAGTTCCATAGACACAAGTGTTTTGTTTTAATTAACGATCCGTAAAAAAAAAATTATGCCTCATGCCTCGGGAGAACCTAAATCCACGTTGCCTCTTCTTTACACCTGCGGGCTCCCGCCGTCCTGGGGTGATATTCTGAACGCGAAAGCGCTCGTAGAAAACGCTTTTTTAATGCGTATGTACGTACTAAATACACGCTAACAGAACGATCTCTTCGCGCGTAATTTCGTTCAGAATACCAGCCCAGGAAGGCCGTCGATGACTATATTTTGACTTTATTCGGCGGAACTAAGGGACGCGGGATTAACGTGGGAGGAGGCGAGAGCATTAACTGGCGATAGTCTCCTGGAGGCGTCTGGTGATGCCCACATGCTCAACTTAAAGCGGATGTGGAAAAAGAAAGAAGATATATAAATCATTGTGTATTTTAATGCATCGCATATTTTCGGTAAAGTCGCTTTCTATATATATTTGAATTTTTAATAAATGGGGTTTTAGATTCTCATATACTAAATTAGTCATAATTACTTTATAATAAATAGTGGGCATGCAAAAATAGGATAACTAAAACGATGACAGTAATCTTTTCGAACGTCGGATTCAATTAGCTATCGTCGCTACGATTTAAATATTACATTGGGCGTTCAAAAATATAAATAAAACAATAACATAGTAATGCTTTCGAACATCGAATTCGTGTTAACATTTTAAAAATAAAACCTTTTTTTTTTATTATTATTTAAAATGTACGCGTACATTACAGCACGTCCGCCAGTTAAGATGTACATAATATGAGTATCATAATAAAATGTTGAGAAAGTGAATCATAGAAAATTTACGGGTATAAATATGTATGTACTTGAATGTGATGAATTCGTTTGTTGTCCCTATTTATTTTTAAATGCAAGAACATTAAGAGTTCTACTTATAAACTTGATAAATAAAACCGCTTGTAGTATAATAATTGATGGAGCGGCACAGTCACTGAGTTATCAGAATCATCACTGACGAATGCCTATAGAAGAGCACAAGACCGTTCCAGATGGAGGGAGACTGTCCGGAGACGAGCCATGCCTGGAGTCAGGCGTAATCACCATCCTCAGACATGAGGCCCGGATTGAAGAGAGAGAGTATAATAATTTCTGCACTGCATTGAATTTCACTGTTTCCGAGGGGTGGAGACGACGCGTTGGCCTATGTCCATACTTCGTCTTCCGTTTTCATCAATATGCATAGAGTTTTCATTCCTTAGAAATAATTATGTAAACGTTCCTCTATGGGCAGCTGACAGAGTCCCCCAGGACTGTATGAGTGGGCTTTTGGATCCCCTCAACGCATTATTTCATCATTTCTGGACTGGCACCCGACGCGTAAGACTGATCACCCTGCCTTCATGTAACAGATGATCGAGATACGCTGCATTTCGTTTACAATTTATGTGTCCTATGAACCACTGGGTGCGGAAAGAAGAATGATAATGATGATATTTTTTTTACATTTTATTTGTGTCAACGAATCACTAGTTGGCTTTATTTACGCCCTTCATAAAATGTAAAATCAATACTCCTGAATAATAAAAGATTGATTTCGTTCAATATCCACACTAGCCAGAATTTACGACGTGATTATGTGTATGTAACGGCGTATTTAACGGACTCCTATATTAGCTATTTGATGGAAAAAAATTATATTTGCAATTCATATTCATTTTCCTGCTACTTCGGAAAACATGTTTACATACATATGTTATGAATTTTTCAGGCAAGTATTTAGGAATTAACATTTATAAATATTTTTATTTTATATCCGATTTATTCACAATTGTATCTTTATTAGGATTCCGTATGCATTACATGTTTTTTGTTTTAATATTCTGCCATTAAATGTAATAATTTTCATATTAATACACAGTGTTTCAAGGCCAGACCGCGAAACTTCAGAGGAACATTCCTCGTGGTAAACTTTAAAACATGAAATGTTTTTTTTTTCAAAAAACTGTTTTTAGTAGATTTAAAAGATACAAACCCCTACTCCTCCCCTACCCATCCGTTTCCCTAGTCCACGTCCGGTGCGTATTGCTTCGTTGGTTAAATGAGTTTTTTATCTTATTTTTTGTAGATGAGGGGTAGGTTTTGCGAAAAGGATGCTCCGTAAGAAAAATTAAAGATTCACTCCATTTTGAAATTTAAAAAAAAAAGTTTTCGGGAAAAAATTATGATGATTTTTTTAAAAGTTTACCACAAGGAATGTTTCTCTGGAGTTTCGCGATCTGGCCCAGAAACACTGTGTATATTGCATTAAAAATGAAAAAAATATTTACTTTTTTCAATATATATGTATACCTAGCTCGCTTAGCTATCTTAGTGCACATTTTCTTATTTAAAAACATATATATTTGAAAAATCTTCATCGAAATAAAATATTAATGTTTTTTATATTGATTTTAAACTAATTTATTTTTCACTGATTTATAATAATTGTTTATGGATTCTAATGATTCACCAAAGACAATTTTGGGAATAATGTACCTAGATACTTATTTCAACAAATCGTTTTTTAATATAATGGAATATGGAAGGAAATTTTAAAAATTAAGAAAAATCGTTATCGAATATTTTTATTTTAACTGGGGGACGCCAGTTTCACAGTTGGCCGTCTAACCAACCGTGCCACGGTGCCTGTCTTGTTTTTCAAATAAATCAATGCATAATTTACTGAAAATTTTAAGAAATATCAACCGTCATGCATCTAATAAGTGTAAGTGCTTTTCAATCAATTTTAAGGGTAAAACGGCAAAAACGGACTCATAAGCAAAACATTCATTTTAGAGGAGAGCAAAAAGACGATTAAAAACCTTATTTGTTTATTTATTTATTAACGCCTAAAGGGCTTTTACATATACACAGATTATAAACAATTTGCAAATATTCAAATACATATATATATATTTGTGGGATATTGAGTTCTTATCTATATAATATATAAAAGGCAATGTTCGTATGTGTGTCCTTGATAGTCTAAATAACTACTTAACCGATTTACGTGCAGGTTTTAGCAAAATGAGCTGTGCCATGGGTATATTTATAGCTTTTAAAATCTTCAATATGTTTTGTAAAAATAGTTAGCAGCGTAAATGTACTATTCATCGAGCTACAAGGGTTGCATTCTACAAAAATGCATATTATACTTAAAAATTGGGAGGATGTTATTTTTTCGTATACATAAAACGCTTGTATTTGAAAGTTTACAAACAACATTCGTTTTTTCATGGATTCCAATTAGATACTTTCCTTAAATTTATTATAATTTATACCTGTTTACTGAATTATATTTTATTCGTTTTTACTGAATTTTCTTTCTTTCTTGAATTTACTACTTTTTTGAAAACATAAAGTGCACCCCTGTTAGTAAGAGCAGCGTTTGACATTTACAAAAAGAATTTCATTTTTAAAATGAATTATTTTAAGTTTTTAAATTCAATACTTACCAATGAAAAGTTACACAATATTTTGTATGTTTATTCGAACGGTTTTTACACACTTTCATGACACAATCGGGCATTTTGGTTTCGAATTAAATGTCAAGCTCACTTCGAAACCCGGCTGGCGGTTAAAGAACGACTGTGATTTTTTTTACACGCTATTGAAATTTACCATTGGCGAGTCCCTATTGTTTTGTTTTTTTGATAAATTGTTTATTATGGGAACTAGAACCATCCAAAAACCCGTGAAAACGCCCAGTTCTATCTGCTGTCTACGAGTGCACGGTATACAAATATGATGACTATTTTAATAAAACAAAGATACCGAAAATTTCATTGTGATACTCTGTCTAAAAAAATAACAGAAGCAATCTAGTTTTGAGGTGCGGAAAACGGGACAACAAAACGTCCATTTTAGTTAGGCATAAAAAGTCCGACATGCAGTTGTCTTTTTCGTACAGTATCGATGAGGCATCTGGAAGACAGTGAAAGAAAAACAGTGTTCAAATACATATTTATCAAAATTTTCTGTCTCTGCATATCCTCATTTTTTTTATGTAATCCGAAACAAAAAACAAAAAAGTATATGTGCATATATAATTCAAACTAAATACCATAATTTATTTGATTTATTCATATTTTTCGCTTACAAACTATAATTAATAATAAAAATAATGTGACCTCACTGGGGTTTACCGTGCCGAGGACACTTAACAATTTAGTTTTTTTAAATTACATTTGAGAATAAACAATGAAGACTCACTTAAAAAACAAATATAATTAACAAATATTCAGACAGTTTTAAAAACAAGGTATTTATGTACATCTATATTATTTATATTACAAAACACACAATGAAAACAACAAAAACCTAACATAAGCTATACAGTTGTGGAGCAGTTGGTTCAGCATTGGTATGGGCGAATGAGACAATCCATTTTACTTCTACCTAGCTCCACTATCCATTTTTTATAGCCTTTTTAAACAATTTCTCATTACTAATTGCTTTAATAGATAGTGGAAGTAGGTTATAGATTTTAATTGAATAATACTCAAAATCCCTTTGTCCGAAAGTGGTATTAGTTTGTATTTGTTTAATTGATATCAAACTTTAGATTGTGTTCATTTCATATTTATATGAGTACATATATGAGGCCCGTCTTTTAGTGAACGCATTTGTGATATCAAGAGTCGATTATTGCAATGGAATATATTATGCTGGCTTACCTAAATATAAAATGGAGCGATTGCAGTTTATTCTGAATGCAGTTGCCAGGTTAATATTTGGTGTATCAAAGTACGATCACATTACACCTTTGCTTCAAAGTCTTCACTGGTTATGTTTTCCAGAGAGGGTCGAGTACAAGCTGTGTTTGTTAATGTACAAGGCGATGCTTAACACGGCTCCTCAATACCTTAAGGAACTCTGCGTTACGGACGAGCTGGCAGATAGGCGCCTCACTCTCCGCTCAGCCTCCTGTTCTGCTGTAGGGAAGGTGATACAACCTCATTCACACAACCAGAGTTCCAAATTTGGCGATAGGGCTTTTGCAATAGCCGGACCTTTGGCGTGGAATGCTCTGCCTTCAGAAGTTCGAAATTGTGTAACAGAATCCCTTTCAGAAAAAAAATAAAAACTTGTTTATTTGTGAAATCGTTTCCTGACTTGAAAAGTTCAACTTTTTAGATGTAATTTTTAGAAGTACCATATTATGTGTATTACAAGATTTGTAAAATTTGTCAGTTAGTAAATAGTAATTAAGAGTTAGCCTGTAGATAGACCTTATATTTTTATTTAAGTATAATGTACAGCGCCCTTGAAGAGATTACTCACGAAAACGGCGCTATAAAAATTGACGAAATTTATTATTATTATTTACTCAAATTTAGCAATAGCAAAACATTGCCGGGTTAAGCTCGTATTTAGTAAAGTAGGTTTTTATTTCATGTAAAATATATTTTTACATACAATCAGAGAAAAAATAAATAAAAAACATCTACTTTTAACTAAAAAAAACTTAATTACATAAATCGTCGCATTTTCAACTGTTGTTTTGCCGGCCGTGATCCTATGTTTTCTTTATCCAGTTAGGAGACAAGGAGCCACATTTTTATATGATGTTATATTTTACTCGTGTAGGGTTTCAAAAAAATGCGTCAGTATCTCGAAAATCTAAAAAATGCAACGAGCCCGTTTTTGCCGTGTACCCTTCAATTGAAAATAAAAGTTTTGGTTTATGGGTGTCAATATTGATATTCCTCTTCAACAAAAAGATCCGGCGCCAGTTGTTCAGAGTGTCGAAACAATTAGCTTCAATTTATCGCGTTTTATCAATCCATCATCCGAGAAGTGTCGAGTTGACGGTCCAGTAAAGATCTCCACGCGTTTGCGGTTCGCAAACCTCGTGTGTTATGTGGACAGTATCAATTGCTTTCCAACCAAACGACCAGTTATGTCATTTGTTTTTTTTTTAATTTGTCGAAATGTTTGTGGACAAAAATATAAATAATTTTAAAAATGCGATTTTTAATACTTACACCATAGAATTAAGAATAGACCAGAAGGAGCGTAGAATCATATTTGAATACATCGGACTGTGTCCAATAATTCCCCCTCTATCCTCTACTTTCGTCGCGCGCATTCGTGAGGTCGCAGCGTAATGTTGCTTGATGGGAAAAAAATCATAACACAAATATAAGGTTAAAAAAAAAAGCAATCTGTTAATTTCTCTAAATTTTTTTTGTGCTCGCGTAAATATTGATTGACACAACAGAGTAGATAAGTAAAGGGTCATTTAATAGAAGCAAATTAAACTTTAAATAAAAAACTAATTTTATTTTACATAAAACGGTCATTTTATGTCATATTAAATAATATTTTATGTTTTCCAATTTTCATTAATTCTTTCATTAGATGAGCAAAGTAGGGTAAAAAAATTTACTACCTTGGCAACACTAACGAAATTTCCATTTTGTTTCTTCGATAATCTGACAGATGGAAAAATAATTCAATTTTTAAGTAATGCATTTGTTATATACACATTCGTTTGCTAATTACACATGAAATGTGATTGCGTCCTGTTTCTTTAAGATCCTAGCAGTATTTCTACACTTGAAAAAGACACAACACGGCATAGTTGAATTCAAATCAGGAATTGCGTACTGAGCGACGTCTACAAAGAAACTAATGGGTCAAAACGTAAACCTACTCATTTATGAGTAGTTGAGTCGCCTTCTGTTTGATGTGCGTATGCGGTTTCTGGACTATTCTTAATTCTATGACTTACACAAATATGTATTCAAATTAGTACTAAATAGTTTTCCGTACGTTTCTCACGATGGGAATAGCGTTTCTGACTATTGTACTCTGTAGGTTCGTGGAAGATGCAAAGGAGAATTAAATAATATGATATGACATGATTTTCCTCTATTAAGCTCCTAGTATTACACTAGGAGAAGTTTTTGTAAGCGATCCTTTTAAGTTAAACGTTTTCGGTTGAAGTGAAACCTTTCAGCGGAAGCCAACACCAGACGTATTTAAATCGTTTTATTTGTATGCAAATTAGCGTAAAATTGAATTAACACTAACAGATTACTTAGTACATAATAACTATTCCATCATAATATATTATGACACTCACCAACGTAAGCGTAGGTACTGAAGTACAGGTAAATGTCGTTGTACGCCGGGGTTCCGTTCCGAGAGACACCAGCGTAAAAAAAATCGGCGTAAAATGAACACAAATATAATGGTAGTTATAAGGTTAGGTTTTGTTCTAAGAACAATGTTTATTTAATACATATCATATATATATATATATATATTCAAAATAAATTATAAATGTAGTTAATAAATACAGTTTAATTTCGTGTATGAAGAAAGGTCAAACCGTGTTTCCTCCCTGAAAAAACTATTAACTTCATTTTTAAAACATGACAATGTACATTTGTACATACATACCCAGAAAATTTAGTAGATTGTATTTATGACGGATTATTCACATCCAACTTCGCTCTCATTTTATTTCTGAAAAATACTTGTGAATGTGACTCGATTCGATATTATTCTTAGTGTGTCAGATTATCACAAATTACCCGGAAAATAATACTCACGCTTCTCTGGAATTTAGTTGTTTATGTTCCAAAAATAAAACTAAGCATTTAGGTTATTCAAATAACATTCGTTCTTCGTTAAACCTTATTCACATATAATTTACAAATAACATTGAAAGGATTTATACTCGTAAAATCTTCCCGGAATTGTAATAAATTTTAATTCGGATCAACAATGTAGTCTGTTTTCTTTTTCGTCTTTCCTAATGGAACCTTCGCAAAATAATTGCGAGTCCTTCCGGCCTCCGGAAGTCCTGTTTCAATAAGAAAATGGCCGAATAAACATAATTTGATTAATGTTTACAAATATTTTACAGGGCCGTGGATTCGATCGTCCTCGACCCAAATAATAGTACTTGGTTTTTAAAGGGTAACCTTTGAAAATAGAAATAATGTTGGCTTACTTCTAGTGTAACCTAAATATTTATGGAATATCTTTGAAAAAAAAATTAGGAAAACCTCGCTCCCAAAAAAAATCGGTTTCTCTAAGAGTGTTTTTGGCACGAATATTTTTTTCATACAAAACCGCTGCTGGTGTAAAAAACTTCTCGAGTCATTTCAGCTTATGGAATTTCAGATCTCGCAACTTGATCTGTCAAAACTAAACAGGCGTTATATTACTTTGTGTTCTAATTTTGGTTTTATTTATTTTTATAATTATCACGGTATTTTTATACGAGTATATTGAATTAATTAATTAGTTTTCAAGCAAAATCTACCCCCGTTTTTGTTCTAGTTTACTGTGAATAAATTACTTTACAAACCTCTTCAAGTGCACTCCAAGTAGAAAAAGCACTTTGGTAAGTTAAGAATGAGTACTATAGGTAAAACTATATCTAATTGTAATTTTATACTAAAATTATAATTTTAAAACTATTTTTTTGCACCACAACAGGCCTTGAGGCCCAGTTGCAGTGTGAATTACACAGTACACCAAGGCTTAAGAAAAATCACATTTAATTTTTGTGTTCTCACCGGGAATCGAACCCAGAACCTTCCGTAATGTACAACGTGATACTAGATACGTATTATTTAGATTAGAAGATTTGAGTCAAAGATTGGTCTATCGCCTTATTTATTTCGTTTCATTAAACGTAGTAAAATCATTACTTTGTGTAAACCTTTTTATTCTACGGTATTTAGATAAACGCGTTTTTTATGTTGTAAATATTGCAAACTTAAAAGGACCCGGCGTTTTATGTACTAACTTTTCGGATAACAAACAAAACTTAGTGGAGATACCAACACGGCGTACAAAGAGTTAAGTAAATTTGAGTTTATTATCTATGTTAGACCTTTCACGACCTCCAAACAACAAGGGTAAAACTTCGCTTCTATGGTAAACCCTTTTAGTTTTGAGGTATGTGTCAATGGATACTTTCATTTAATAGCGAATTCGCTCCATCATTTGAGGGTAAGAGCATCTCATCTTAATTTTAATTTGAAATGTTTAACCACTAACTAAATAAATTAGTTACGTATTATTATTAGTCGTACAATTTAAACCATTGTTTTATTATAATTATTTGTTTCCGCATTCAGAATCTGATTTCAGAGTAGTAATTGCCAAACTTTCTTAAGTATAACGGCAGTCAATAGTCCGATACCGGCACTTTGGTATACGTTGATTGGTAAACTCCACCCCTGACCTATTTCGAAGTTGATGAATTTTTTTGTACTTTTTTTTCGACATGGTCCCCCTGAACTTGTATGCGCTTCTTCCAGCGATGTTCTAACATTTCTATAGCTTCCTGGTAGAAGATTTATCCGACCCCTACCAACCACAATTACATATCACCAATCATGCTCCAGCACACAACACGTTAGTGTGAATGGCTGCTGTTCACAAAATTAGGTTTGAATTGTTTAAACACCACATTAACCTGATTGAGCACTGAGCGACTACTGGCTATTCTCAAAACTAAAGGGAAATTTGCGTGGAAATATTTTTTTTAACAACTAGGTCATGCGCTTTGTAGATTAGTGGTTGCAGGGGTCGGACAAATGTTCTACCAGTAAGCTGTCATAATCATTCACTGTATAGTACCCTCTAGCTGTCTTGTCCCTAGACTGTGAATAGTTGGGTATCAACACCTTTAGTATACATTACCAGCTTTCAATAAGTATAATATCTATGGGGAAATACATTTTAGAGAGGGTGCTAGCGTGACCCCTGCGATACGCTGCTCTGTTAATCATACACTGCGTAGTAATCTCTGGCTGTCTTGTCCCTAGACTGTGAATAGTTCGGTATCAACACTTTTGGTGTACAATACCAGCTTTCGATAGGTATTATCTACGGAAAAACACACTTTAGAGTGGGTGCTAATCATGACCCCTGCGGTACGCCACCCCCGCTCCGTTAGTTACGCACTGTATATCAAGTAACCTCCGGCTCTCTTGTCCCCAGACTGTGCACGCTGACCATCACGCGGCTGTCCGTGTGCGCGCCGCTGCCGGCAGGGCTGGGCTCCGTGTCGCTGGCGGCGCGCATGCACTCCTCGCGCCGGACGCTGCGCAGTAACGAGATCCCGCTGCCGCCCAACGGAGCCGCGCTGGACACGGACTTGGACCTCAACTTCAGTCTGCAGTACCCTCACTTTGTCAAGCGGGACGGCAACAGGTAACTAACACATCTATAAGTCTTGATAACGAATCAGTCAATCATCGAAGCTTTTGATGTTCCTATTGGAATTGCTCTTATTTCCTCCGTTCGATTTTTTTAACATATTTTTTGCATTCTTGCCACCCTCGTACGTGTTCGCAATTCGCAATATAGCCAGTTCGTAAAAAGGCTAAATCACAGAACTCGTTGATGCACCGAACTTAACTTTTGTATGAAGAAATACCAGTAGAAATAAGGGAAGAAAAAAACATAAATATGTTGAAAAAATATGCGTTTAGCAAATAAGCTAATATACAATACTTAAAAAGTGTATTGTGTACTAATTATTGATGATTAATATATATTTTACCAATAGCTAGATTTAAGTTAATATTTCATCATCATCATCATTCCCTTTCCGCACCTAATGGTGTATAAGGCACTACATTAGTGCATTAGTACACCAATCGCAGCGTATCTTGATCGTTTTTGTTACATGAAGGTAAGACGATCATTCTTAGGCTTCAGGTGCCAGTCCAGGGACTATATAATATTCTAGTGTGAAAACACCATTTTTATTCAATATTTCATATCAGCCATGTCGGCAATCGAACCCGAGACCTCGTGCATGGTAGGCAAACGCGCTGACCATTACACCACAAGGCCGACAATATTTGGACATTCATAATTATGTATGCACTATTTTAAGGTTAAATCAATATTGTACAATAAACATCGGACTCAAAAATATGGCTTAAATTATACATTATTGACCATAGTTTACTGAGAGTGGAGACTAGACTTATAGGATTCGTCTGCCAACTGTACTGTGCTAAATACACTGAAAATATGTATAACTTTCTTGTTTTTTTTTAAATATTGTTTTAATTTTAGTGTGGCAACACGTTTCGCTATCTTACACCCAGACGCTTTGAAACTTATAATTTCTTATATTTCGGGGGCTTAGGGTCATAAGGGCGAAACTACAAAAAATGCTGTTTTGTGTTAAGTACTAATCTGATATCCAAACAAAATATCCTGTTAGTGACAAAAAGATGAAACTCATCCGATAAGTAGTTACCTAGATAAATTTGTGTAAAACTACAAATGAAGCGTTTTGTTTAAAGTCAGAAGAATAAAACACCTTTTACATCATTTTGTTAATTTACTAATGTTGAAAAAAATTGACTGGGTGTTACTATCGTGAAAAAACCCATGTGACGGAGTGCCTACTTAAATAATTTCGTCACAGCGCTTTATGTGAGTATGATGGTTTATATCCTGGGATATCTTCGGGAGACACTGGTTAAACCTGAGGAGAGAGCTTGTCCCCTGCCTAATTGATAGCTTAGATAGTGTCAATTTTTTTAAAAAATAGTTTCAAACACCTCAAACAGTTTATTATCACGTCATAAATTAGCTGTAAAATTACTCTGCCGTAATGTTGTGATTTATATTGACCCTTTTAGACCCAAGCCACAGATATTATGACAAATCTTTCGAGGTTCATTACAAATATCACAGCCTTTTCTTTTGCTACAAAATGTGTTTTTATTCATTCACAAGATTCAGGGGATTCACTCTCGGGTTTTAACAAAAAGCATTCCTTAAACGGATTTGTTATTTAAAATTTAAATAAATCCACATTCTTCGCGGCATGTTGTACTCGTATAAGGCGCATTTCCGTTTGGGCTGAATGCGGCCCCTTGTCATCCAAATAGAGATTAATCTTTTTATGGGTAGATTAAATTTGGAAAGTGAATTCAATTCGCCCGCCCCGAATTCAAAAGTTTGAAATTAAATTTCGAACCATAGACAAAATAGATTGTGCACGTGACAATTTAAAATCCTTTTTTAACATGGAATGGCATGCAACATTTTTGCATGCAATTAATATTGGTTTTCACAAAATTGGTGTTTGAATGGTTCAATATGCTTTTGGATATTAAGATTTTTTAAATCATAAATAATATGTATATTATGTAATTTTTTTTTTTAAACGTTGGCGTTTAGAGGAATCGATATGTTTATATTTGGGAAATAACTATGGTTATTTATACTTTAGATGATATGGACAAGACACTGACTTTTGCTTAGGATTTTGAGTTAGATTTTCTGTAAATTCACAATGAGGAAGTTCAGTTTTTTTTATTTGTTAATAGACTATCAAACTATGCCAAAAATTTTTATTTTTATTTTCATCTGTATGATTTTTTTAGTTTTGTAATTTTAAATTATTCCGCCCGTGACGTCACGCTTTCTCGTCTGTGAGTTCTGCTGACATTTGAAAGTAGAACTCCGTAGCGTAAAAATACACTAAACGTTGAAAAAAATGGCTGCCAAAAACCGGAAATCTATCAAAATACATATCAACGTTGTAATTGATTGTTTGATTCCAAAGAACTTGTGATGTAGTCCGAAATAGTTAGTTTTTATTAAAACCATTTTTATTAATTTTTTCATACATTTTTGAGAAACTTCGTCTTACAATTAAATCAGTGGCGTCTTTGTTACCAAATTTCTAGTGAAGCTCAGATTTGAAGGATAAGTATAATATGCGTAAATGTTAAGTAGGTACCTACAGTAAATAACACAGTACGGACCATGTTTGTAGGCATCTTTGAGCATTTTTATATTGGTTGCTAGTTTTTTATTTTCATCATATGTTGATATAATGAGAATTAAAATACATATTAGGTACTGGTGAAAAGCAATGATTTCTCAGTGAGGCTCAGCCTCACTTGCTTCATATGCGCCTTCGTCCCTGAATTAAATGCCCATTTTTACCGCGTGTAAGAAGACATTTTTTATATCCGATATCCCTTAGCACTGAATTACCTCATTGAATGTGTTTTTGTAATTCTATCCCTATAAGTTGCGGCGTTAAAAATAATAAATTATTTTTATCTTTTCAGGCTTCAAATTTTGCTACAAAGGCGGAAAAAGTACAAAAACCGTACTATCCTCGGATACAAAACAATTGCTGAAGGAATAATTCGAATGGATCAGGTACACCACAACTTATCATTATTATAAAACAAGGTGTTCCAGAGAGCACCACCAAACAAAGCCGTGTGATAAAGGATCTTAAAACCTATCGAAATATCTCCCATGTACGTTAGACAATTTTTGTTTCTTCGTGAGTTATGAATTTTTTGTGATTTTTCACTTGTCTCTTTATTCTGACTCCAACGCCGATTTTATCAAACTGTTCAATGGAAGTTAAATGCTGTTGAAATGCGATCCCTCAGGCGAATGTGTGGTAAAACGATGTTTTATAGGTGCACAAATGTCGAGATCCGTAAACTGTGTTAGCCTGAGACGTGCATTACTGACAGGATCGAGAAAGGGGTGCTGCGTTGGTTTGGACATGTAGAGCGAATGGACAGCGAAAGAACGGCTAAAAGGATCTACGATGCGAATGTTGATGGATGCAGAAAACGACGAAGACCGAAAAAGACATGGCACGATCAAGTCCATCAATTACTTGAAGATAGACACGTCAAAAGTAGGAATAATCGGCGTGCGTGCATGAGAAGATGAATGAATGTAGAGGAAGCGAGGTGTGTATGCAAAGGCAGAGTGATTCGTCAGCGTGATGGTTTGTTTGTTTTTGTTTGTTTGTCAATTTTAATTTTCAATTTCTTTATTTTATACGTTTATGTACATTTGAAAATGATTCAAGGCATACATAACACAAAAAAAATTAAACGTAAATTTAAAATATATTACAAAGATGGTAAAATAAAAATACCCAGAAATTAAAGGAAAAGGATGGTATCCTCTCGGAACTTTTTTTCACTGATATGAAAGATGTCGATATCCGAAGAGACGGTTTAGTAAAAACATTGCTCTTCCTACTGGCATTACCATCGCCAGGTTGGTTCTGCAAGCAGGAAGATAAACCAGCTTAAGCTGCCTATGTCTAAGGTAGTCATTAGGAACATAAAGAATAATACTCTCCATTACACCTATGTTGATCATAATACCACGGATTAATCTGAAAGATAATATTACTTTACCTCACATAGATAAATACTTCCTCTTTCTAAACTCTTTTCTTTTATTTATCGACTACACCCCCTACAACTCTCTTCCCGCACTCGTTTCCCACAGTTCCTCCCTCTGTTGTTACGGATCACTTTTTTTTTAGATAAAAAATAAATGTTAACAAAAATACGCGATTTTTAAGGTACAACCGGAGTTGAGAAAGGAGAGAGGAATTTTTTATTTATTTATACATTTTTACATTACCTTTTCAAAACATGAAACATTAAAAATAATGACATGTATTCACGGGTTAACCCGTGCCGAGGATGAGGTTAGAGTTGAGTAGTATAATTGCACTCTAATGATCACAGAAAACATTTCTTTTAAAATCCCCCTCTTCAGCACTGCACTTTGTCCAACTTACCTTCTTGCCTTTCAAATTTCCGCCCATGATTTTTTAAATCAATTGATTTTCCTTTATTTGAAATAATGGCCATTCCTCATTCCTTTTTATATGTATCCGATAAACAAATAAATATCTCTGTCCCAGGTTTTGCAGCGGTCCATGGACATGGAACTCGAGCTGTGCAGCGAGAGCAGCGGCGGAGGTAAGGGCGACAAGGGGGCAGAGAGGGGCGGAGTCCAGGGAGCGGGGGTGGCCGTGGCCCGCCTTGCCGTGCACCAGCTCAGCTCCACCCCTGTTGACCACGACACGAAGAACAATAACACGCTGCTCATTGCGGGTTCGTACTAATGCAATAATGATGAACATTAAATCACCAATATCCTAACGAAAAGAGTTAATCAATGTCTATACATCAGGTTTAAAAAGATATTGTTTAATTTAAGACTCTGACTAAACTAAAAATAGTGTAATAATTCCTGCCTCAATACCGGGTTGCCTAGTGAGGGTGATTAGAAAACAAAATATTTTGTGAAATTATGATAAGAAAAATAAATTAATTATTATTTTTCTCAGTAATATTTTGTAAATATTAAAAAAAAAAAAAATCTAAATGTTTAGAAGTATATGTGTTGGGGAGCATGGGTAGAATTGAACCACTTTTTTTATAGGTTGTCTTGGGAAAAGAGAACAAGGTAAATCAACAGAGTAAATTGCTTATGTTAGCCAAGTTTATTGCATTTGTGAAAATATTAAATTGAATTTCGTAAAGCATATAAGTATGTATTATTTTAGTAAACAATGAAATATACCTGCTGGCTCACTCCTATGCATGTACGGGTAGGATTGAACCAAGAAGTATGTAGAATATGTATGTTATCCAGAACCAAGTATGTTATCAGGGCCTAACTGTACCGTCTTCTAATAATGACAAATATGGAATATTAGATATTTTCGCTGCTTCTCTAATCCTTTTTCTTGTCTTTATTCAATTTGGTGCATTTATTTTCGGTAGTTCTTGCATTTTATGTTTTCAAGGCCTTGTAACAACAGCCTGCAAACAAATACAAAATAAGATAAGATTTGTTGGTTAATTATACCCTGATAAAAAAGCTTGTGTAGCTTTGAAACCATTCGGTAGAAAAAAATGTGGTTAAAAACAAAGTATATTTATATTTATTTTATTACAAAATAATAAGATTATTTTTTTAGATTTTATTTATTGCGAGGTAAGAATTAATTATAGTTCAATCCTCTCCAATCAAAACTGGTTCAGTCCTCCTCCATCACTCAAATATACATATACGTTTTTAATGTTGTGAGTAGTATTCACCACGAACACACAGTTCTATATACCACATTTTGGATCACTTCCCGTTGTTTAGAACTGATCAGCGAGGTGTCAAACACTTTTTTTAAAACAATGTAAATTTTGCTTAAGCATTGAAAAGCGTAGACGATACTGTCGATACACCTGTGACGAGATCCAGGAGACAACTGAATGTACTGGACGGGTACGACTATCTTACATATTTCAAATCGTATTTCACAGTCGTATGGTCAATGATTCACTCCTCCCTATGGCTCATTCATACCCATGTTCCTCTATATATGCAATATTACCATTTTATTTTTTTCTGCTATTAAAATCACTCTTTAAAAGCATGTAATTTGATGCTATTAAATTTGGAAAAATACTGTTATGGACATAGACTTTTGTAACTGAATTTGATGCAAGTAAACACAGTTTTTGCTACCATTCGTGATACGGTCATAAGGAAGAATGACAATATCTGACAAAGGCCCTTCATATAATATTCCAAACACACAGTGAAAGGGGCAGTGAAAGTAGTAGAGTCAAATTCAATTTAAAACTTGAATCCCATTTTCTAATAGTGGGTTATTTAAAACTCTCCTAAAGGCCCTCAAAATTCAATATTTGGGTAAATCATAAGAACTCTTATTTAGAAAAAAAAATATGTATAATAAATAACTCGTTTATTGACAAAAACATTCCTTTTTTGTATGAGGAAAACTGATAGGATGACCCACAGTCTTTTAAACGGTTTTCGGGTATGTGGAGGTAGTACTTTCACTGCACTATTTTACTCTCCCTGAACTGGCACTTTTAGCGTAAAACTGATCACCTTATCTTCATATAACAAATTATGGAGATATACTGCATTTGGCGTACCAATGGGATTCTTCTTTTCAACTTTCTGCAGACCTGAGAGTCTGTTGTTACAGGATTATTATCTTGTAATGCTGAACTCCAGCTATCTCCCCACCGTTTCGGGGGTGGACGCTATCCGTCTGGTATTTCATGCAGAGCTATGTATGGGATTCTTCTGGATAAGGAATATGCTAATGAAATAAATAAAATTGCTTTATGTTCAGATCGAGGATACTCTGATGAAGAGGAAGAGGCGGAATTCAGTTCAGTGGAGGACAATGATGAAGGCATTATGACATCGTACACTTCTAACAGGCACAACAGAGCTATGGCGTATAACAAACGGGATCTCTCCTACACTAAGGTAATTTAACTCGATACCCTTTGTTTGCACATGCACACTAACATCATTAATTCAATGTTGATTGCAAACCGTTGGGGCGTTTGGTATATAACATAGTGTCAGACCAAAATAATTAAACAATTCGTTAATTCATTTTTTTTTAATGTCAAAAAAATTGGCTCCATTTTGCCAAAGGGTTTCGTTTGAGACTGTTTAATCTTCAAAATGTAAAATAAATTAATTAATTATCCTTAAAATTATTAAATGTTGCTTAAAATATTTAGGCAGGAAACAATTAATTTAAAGAGCATTATAATCCTTAAAAGATATATCAACTGTATTCAGGATAAAGATTTTACACACAGTAGGGAAATATCACATTTTTTTTACATTTCTGAAGTAATAAGGGTCTATAAAATACTGTCCAGTAAAAAAAAAAAATTTCTGCTAATAAGTAGCATAAAAATATTTTTAATTTGTAATTTTGAATTCCCGCAAAAATGGTCATTGCATTGGCCACGCCTCTAATACGTCATGATTCATGTTCATTTCTCAGCTTTGTTCCAAACCATTTCTTTTTTTAGAACATCGTCACGAATCTTGACGTCACAACTATCAAACCTAAACAGGTCGCGTTTTTCTAGTGACATATTTTTAATATATTTTTTTAAAAGTTATATATGAAAGCATTTCTCCACAATATCTTTAATTATTCTAAATCCATTTCATATATTTTTATCGGTTTTTGTAGTATGTGTATATTTCCTTATTATGTAAAAAGCGGTTTCATTCCTTTAAACGTTTTTTTAACCAACATAAATCTTACACGTATTCTAGCGAGTACTATTTAAACCGCAAACTCCTATTAGCGAAATCCTATTGCCAGAATGTATGTAATTGGTTAAAAACACATTGAAACAAATAAAACAATTGACCGAAATTGTGGTTTGATTGAAGCCTTTGTCCTAAACATGGTCGATGTGTAGTAAGGTTTATAATTTAAATTATTTATTTCAATATGATTAAAAGATCATAACTTATTATTTTTTAGTATGTACGCAAAATAATCCCCTGTTTACTTTATTTTTTTAATAATCAAGATTATTTTTAAAGTGTTTGCAAAAGTAGTTTATTATAATATAAAAGGCTAATTAATTACAAGCCAACTTAAATTATATTGCATTTAATAGCTTTTCAATCAATTGAAATATTTTAGTATTTTCGGACCGCAATATTTTTGTAAATAAATCCTGTTTTATATTTTTTATAATAATGTTTTGTGTAGTAATACCAAATAATGTACATAAATAGCACGAAGTGTATGTAATCACAATTAATCATTTTTATTTTCTACACTCGAATAAGCTAGCTGCCATACATAAATTCCAGGTTTGATTCCTGTCAAGGTCGACATGTAATTGATACTACAGAAGGCTTTGAGCATAATATACTAGACTTATGGGATCTTTTCACGTTTTTTCTTTATTACTATTTTTGAATAATCAAAAAATTAGGATGGTAATGGTATTTTTTTTTCTGTGTAATATCGGATGAATTTTCTAGAATGGTTTAAAATGTGCATATCTTTAATTTCCTGAAAGGGAGACATTGGCGCTCTATGGGACAAACGGCACACGTTACATTACCGCACAATATTTGTATGCAATGTTTATTAAAAGCACACTTGGCGAGCATAATGTATGACGTCAAATCGACATGGCGCAAACTGTGAGCTGTTTTGCATGTGCTCACTAGTTATATCATTAGAATCGTAAATCTCCTCTCTAAATATTTTCGATGTTATTCCTAATTTGTGAAAATACCCTATTGTCTTATGTATGTGTGAACAAATGATCGAGATTCACTGCAATTGATGTACATTACACACCAATTTAGTGTACATTTGATGTACACCATTCGTTGCGTTAAAGGCTAGGTAAAAGAACAATAAAAAATAATTATTTGCATTATCGATTCGAGGGAACTGTTTTAACACAAAGGAAACTAGATTGACAATCAGCGGCCCTGGAGTATCTATGGTGCTCCGATGACCCCACAAGCGAACAAAACCCCATTTGGCGGTCCATGGGGTCTATATAACAAGATGTTTCTTTGCAGTTGGATCATGACAGAGATATGGGATACTCAAATATGGACAGGGACGGGTATATAGGGGCTAAGGGGGCGGAGAGGGACAGCGATAGTGAGTTTGAAAACAGGCACAGCAAGAGGAAAGGGGGTAGCAGAGGGAAGATGGCTGTATGTAGATATATTTTGTTATTATTTTAACCCCTTTGTTTGCACTACTTTACACCCACACCAGTATAAATAACATCGCTAATTTACATCAACTGGAAGGCAAACATAATTCCACCTTTATACCACTTTTTTTTTTTTACAAATTACTTTGCTGTTTTATTAATCGGCTTTTTAACAAATCTCCCATCTATATTTTTTTGTGAAACTTAGTTTAGTAAATATTTTAAGTATGTACGTCAATTTTTCTTAAGACTCAATGTAACTCTAAGGGATTTTATCAATATAAATAGATATCTCAGCAGTATAAGGTATTTTTGAGAAGAGAATTTGATCTGTTATTGTCTGGTTTATAAAATCACTTTTTACACCGTGTAAGATTTACAATGTCGTTCATGAATGGACGTCCATACTTCCGTATTTTTTCAACTTATTTTTTTATTTATTAGGATTGAATCTTGATTTTTTTTTATAAACCATCAATACATGAATTTTTTGTGAAGTAACGGAGAAAAAACCTTTTTCTGTTCTCTCTACGTACGTGGAAACTGCATAATGATTTGTTATTGTCGACTCCATATTCTCTTCTAAAAAAAATTATCTCTCAACTTGATACAATTCCCAGAGTCTACAAAATTTTGGTGTTTACTAAAACATTCTCTTTTTATTTTTTTTCTAATATAGATTAGTTACTAGGTTATGTAAGTAGATTCTTATGTTTTCTTATTTATTTCTCCATATTATCCATTTTAGTGGTCAATTTAATATGTTTATATTTACCTGATTTTATTACTCGAGTATTTCCTCGTTTGAAATGTGTTTTAACTTTTGTATACAGCAAAGAAATCTGAAACAAAAGTTCGTGGCCCTGTTGAAAAGATTCCGCGTACCAGAAGAGTTGGAGCCCGGAGGGAATCGAAATAGCAACACGTTAGAAGGAGACAGAGAAATCGATGAATTATTCCAGGTATTAAAATTCATTGATTACTTTGGTGGTTCCCGTGTCCAAGCAAAATGACAAATTAAAGTTCTGTGTATGAAATGTATGAACTAGAACCCTAGACCACTGTTTTTGGCTCGAAAACTTTTGCTAGAGATTAGTAGGCTTCGTGGTCTACTGGTTAGCTGGTTTGCCTGTCATGCCCAAGGTTACGTCATTACGTAGCCAGAGCCGTAATTTGAAACCATCAAGTTTTAACTAGGCATGCATCAGGGGCGAACCGTGTATAGAAGTGATTATGTGCAGCTTACCATTATATTTGACTAATCATAATAATGTTTTATTGTAACTTTATTTAAATAATTTTCACCGTTTGTATTTTTATCCTAACATAAATATAAATTTTAATAGAGCGCGCCCAGCGCCTGAGGTGAGCCAAGAAACTAGCTGATTATTGCAGCTTATTTTTTCATATAAATAAGTATACTATATTTTGAATGTCTTAACCCCAGTGCGGGTTTTTTCTCCTAGATTAAACTTGCAGATTACACAAATTATTTAAAGATTCTTGATTTGGAAAACGGTATTTCAAACATTGTTTCTTAAGGACTATTTTTCTTTGAGATGGTGCTTTTGACATAAGACCATAATTACTTTCATGCGTCATATATCAGGACATATAGCGCTCCACGCGGCCGTTTTTAGCACTATTAATTACTAGATCAATTCGGCCAGTTGACATTTCAATTGAATACCTAATATCGACTGAATTCATAGTGGTATTTTTTATTTATTTTTTAATGAATAATATATTAAAGTAATGGATAATATATCTATATAATATAATATATCACGAAGTTACATCGTTTGAGTTGATTTCATGGATAAGAGTTGTTGTATCACACAGAACCACAGAAAAAGATTAATTTATAGTATATATTACTTACATTATATTATGTACCTCCTATGTAGGTACAAATATATGTTTTTTTTTTTTTATAGCTTACCTGTAAATAAAATCACCATTCGCATCGATGCGCAATTCTGCCGATATGATACCAATATCAATATTTATAAAAAAGTTTATGCATATCGATTCCGATACTGATATGCTACTACTACTACTACTACTACCATCACGCCATTTCTCCGTAGGGGTAGGCAGAGAGAATGGACCGCCACACACGTCTATCCTGGCATACAATCCTAGCCTCTTCCACATTCATACATCTTGTCATACATGCCCTTCGGTTCTGTCTGCTTTTGACATGACCAGACTTAAGATTTTGGTTTATCTGATCATGCCACGTCTTCCTCGGTCGTCCTCGTCTAACGTTGCCGTTCATTTTTGCCATATATACTTGTTTTACCATTCTCTCGTCGTCCATTCGTTCTACGTGACCCAACCATCTCAGAGACCCTTTCTTAATCTTATCAATTATACTTGTCTCAGATTTACACTCTCGCCTGATTTCATCATTCGTAACCCTGTCATACATTGATTTCCCACACATTCGTCTAAGAGATCGCATTTCAACCGCGTTCACTCGGCTTTCATCCTTCCTCTGCCAGTTCCATGTTTCACTTCCAAACATAAGTGTTGGGACTAAAACTCCGTTGTGCACTGCCAGTTTAGCTTCGATTGACATATTTTTATTAGAAATCACTGTGCTTAGTGCTCCGTTCATTTTGTTGCCCGCATTCACTCTTCTTTCAACATCTTTTTCTACTCTTCCATCTCTTGAAAACATGCTTCCCAGATACACAAATTCTTCTACTTGCTCGAGACATTCGTTGTTTACATTTATTATGCAGTCAGTAACCTCACTATCCCTTTCAAATACCATCACTTTTGACTTACTTTCGTTCATCGCCAATTCGCTCTGAATGAATAGTGAATTTTAAAATTTGAAAGCTAACATTGTTAAGATTTTTGTTTAGAAACCATAATATGATGAAGTTATGCGCGGAAACGCAATTTCGCAAGTCTGTTTGGATAAGGCCTGTTGTTTGAAACAATCTCCCAGATGCAGATATTTATTTGGAAACTGAAGTATTTTTCACATGGATTTTGTAAAGCCCGAAATTCAAAATGTATTGGTGTATTGGCAAATAAATACTGTCGTTTTCGACATATCGGAAACATCAAAATATCGCTGACATATCGTTATCGTTATCGATATCGGATTCATCCCAAGTTTTAACTCTTTTGTCTCTCAATATCATTTTAAATAAGCCTGGGTGCATAACTGAAGTTTTACCGGCAAGTGAAATGTTTATATTTTGTATGATTTCTTTAGGAGTTAGATTCTCTCTCCTGCGGTGAGGATTCTGGTCCAGAGTTGGATACGATCAGTATTAGTTCAACGCCAAAACCTTCGCTGAGGCCATTTTTCGCCAGCTCCAGAAGTCTCGCACACCACGAAAACACGCACACTCCCGCAGGTACGATGAATGCGATAAAAGTTTGGTTGCTTGCGTGTGTGTTAGAAATTAAATTAGCAAATTTTTATGATATTGTAAATTGGCTTTCGTACTAGTGGCATTTTTTAAAATTAAATGTGTAAAATAGCACTGTAAGGTGCTGTAAGGGACAAAGTGTAAATTGTTTAAGAGAGGGAAAAGAAAGTTTAAAAATATGTGTTTGTCAGTATTTAAATAATTTGTATCATAGAACATATTATATCCGTGCCTGGGCGGATTAAGAATACAGTTCTGTGTGTGAAATAGAACCAGAACCCTGGACGAGTGTTTTCGACTCGGTGGCTGCTCTCAGGTAAAAATCATAAATAAGAAATCGAGTGGAGATGAATCCGCCTCGGTGTGTAGTGGTTGGCGCATTTGCCTACCATTTTTGAGGTCCTGGGTTAAATTTCTGCAATATTGATTTTGAAGGTTGTTTGAACTACAATATTTCATTGTTCCTGGACTGGCACCTGAAGCCTAGGGCTGATCACCTTGCCTTCATGTAATGGATGATCAGAATACACTGCATTTGGTTTATTAATGCAGTGCCCTATGCACCACTGGGTGCAAAGGGGGAAGTAATGATGAAGATTTATATATTAACAAAAACAAGGTACCCATATGTTTATATTTTTTTATCTTTACTTTCTCTTGAAAAATTTACACTTTTCTAGTTTTCGCCAACGATAAAGTATATACATTATACAATTAATAAGATAAAAGTAATGTTTTCATTTTAATACTCGAAAATAATAAACAGTGTAATCTTTTTATGTATTATATTTATGTTTATGCTTATTTTTTGTGAAGAATTCTGTTGTATTATTTACTTTAAATATGGTTTTATAAATTTATTGATAGCATGGGGTTTATTTTTACTAAAAGACAAACATTTTTGTGTTGATCTTGTCTTGGCATTTAAAGCGTTGCAATTTCACATTATTTTTTTTTTTTATGTGCAACGACATGCTTTTAAAAACCAATTTTGAATATCTGAAATTAATGTTACCAAGTTATTAAAAGTGGTACCTACAGTATGGCTTCGCCAATCCGAACCCCCGCTTATCCGGTGATTGCGGTAATCCGGACGGGTTGGGCTGGAGCGTTCGCGGGGGAGATGGGAGGCATTTCACCTGCACCTAAGCAATTTGCTGTCAATCAATTTTTAGTTTCATTTAGCAGCTTTCCTACATGCTTATTATTCACTATTGTTAATATTGTCGAGGTTATCTTTCGATAATTAAATAAATTTCGAATTTTACATTCGAATAAAACATACATGTTTTATTACCGTTATATTGCAGACCACTAATAGATGGCCAGATGGCTTGGTAATACACCAAGGTCTTGTTTTTTCGCCTGTCCGGATTGTCGAGGCCCTACTGTATATGGAAACATTGAAATATTTCTCAAATATAAATGCCAACAACACATTCATTGTTTTTATACAAAAAATATATTTTATATCTGTTAATATTTTGGTTTTTATTAGTTCATTTTCATTATTTAGATGAAATAAATATTGTAAATTGTTGCGATAAATAATTAGTTATCAATTAATATAATTATCAATAGATTATCATTAGATGAAATCTTATAATATTAATAAGTTCATCATTGGTTATATTTTCTCATTCACTTATCGTTTTAAATATACTTACATAGTTTTATAGAGTAGTCTTATGGCAAGAATGACAACCTTCGTGAGTTCTCTTTTTGATAATATTGTAATTGTAATGTAAAGCTTACTGTGCAATGACCTTTTTGTAATATTTATTTATTTGTTATACATAACGGCCTAAGCCAATTACAACAGTTACACTAAAAAACAGATATCCTGAATGAATTTTCATACAATATCCACCTTTTTTTTTTGTTTTTACACGGTACTGCGTGGAACATACCACCATATAGGTTCCAGTGTATTCATGCATAAAATATATCTATATTTGAATATTAAATTGAATAAATAGGGAAAACCATTACATAAGTAAGTCAACTCTTTATTTTATTTTATTTATTTACTTAAGTTAGTTAATATTACATTGTATATTAACTAATATATTTACAATTATAACAAATACTTATTAAATATTTTTTACATAACTACATTATTACAATAAACATAACAACTCTCGCAACCTGACATAAGCGGAACGATGTATTCCAAATAGCATAGTTTGTTAATTTTTAAATAATTCTACAAATTAGTCAATTGCACAGTATACTAGTTTGTGTGGGAGAGTATGTGCGTGTGTGCGTGGCTTGTGTCCTTTTTCTGTGTGCTTACTTTACGCTACTACGCTAGCTGGGCGCACATCCGCCCCTGGGGTGGGCTTGCTACAGGGGCCTCCACCTGACCGCAGTGTGACCGCACCGATCACCCCTCTGGACTCCGCCATTCAGACAGCCAGAGAGAAACAGAGGCTGATCAGCTCTGCAGGAATTCCAGGTTTGTTTTGCCAAATGAGAAGAAACATATCAATCAATTTCTTCAACACTTTATTATGTTTACGATCACTTAAACTTTATTTTCTTACGGTTTAATTTATGGGCTCTTCTCGTTATTCTTTCTAAGTGATGCCTTCGCCATTTGAATATTAACTCTCAAAAGACTGTGCTAAAAAAAATTAACATATATGTATACTTCTTAATAATCTGTTTTCTGTAATTAATACGACTTTATTTTTCGAAAAAATAATAAAGACACCAAATTTTGCATTCTTTATAGACCCATTTGAGGTCATACCAGCCACACAATGGTTAATTAGATCAAATATCAATTAAATATCACTTTTTTTACTTGAGGTTCTACAAATGTTTTAAAGGTTCCACCTTTTTCTATGGCATATGAGATAGACTACCGAGACAAAATTCAACAATTTTACTACTGAAACAAATATGTACCATAATATCAAAATTCAAGCAGAAGGTTAAGAAATATGTTTTAAATATCTTGTAAATTAAATATATATTACGTACATGTATATGTACATATGTACATTTTTATTATTAAAGCACACATAAGAATATGTTGTGTCATATTTGAAGATTTAAAAATAAAAATTAAAAATAAAATTAATTAATTAAAAACTTCCAACGATTTTTCATATGGTAAAACTGCTTATTTAAAATTTGAGTAGATAACCAAAATTTAAAATACATTGTTGTCCAAATTCTGCGTTCCTTAAAGCTTAATAAATTAGAAGGGTTCCAAAGGCTGTGGAATGTTGAAGACCCTTGATTCTGAACATTGAAAATCATATTTTATATGACGCTATATAAAATATTATATTTCAAGAATCTTTGAAAAATGCATCGCTAGTAGCATGTTAATTTGAAATAAAAGACAAGTGGCATTACAAGCAATCTCATTAACCCTCCCTTGCGGGTGATGTGTAGCTAGTGCACATTGCATCTAATAATTGTAATATCTCTATTCTTTCATACGCATTAGTATTCTTCCGTTATACATTTACATATCAATTGAAATAATCAGTTATCAAATAATAAATACTTATTGGACACAGAAGAAGCATTACAGAAATCAGAGATAAATTAGCAATACAATAAAAAGTTTACTAATGTGTCTTTGTTTGTGCCAAAAGACTACCGAATATACAATTGTCTCGAACGCTCTTTAGGTTTCACTCTCGATACTATAGGTATATTCGCTAGCAGGCCAGTAACCAAGTAGTCAGTGCTGCTACTGCCAATAGCTCTCGGGGCTTCGTTAGGGGTGGTGTTGTGAATGTTTTATTTCACATTTGTAGTGATTATATTTAGAATATTATCACTTTTGACTTCAACTATAGTTGATTGAAGCAATCGCCCGTTAATATTACATTTTTCTGATTTTAAATCTCTCATTTTTGCATGTGTATTGACTACACAGCACAGCAACACGCGGATTTTTTTGCACAGTAAGGGAAAATAATAACGTATTCCTGACTCTATAAGGCCAAGAGCCGTGCTGAGTTGGGATTCAACATTATAAAAAGTGAAATCATGTATATTATTAAAGAAATCTTAAAATAAAAATTATTGCATAACCATAAATTTTAATAAACATCTGGACAACATGCTTAATAGTATATAAGTCTATGCAATTTTAATAGTCTAAAAAAAATCTAGATATGAGAGTGAGATTTCTCTCAATCCTCTTTATTTCAACTGATTTAATTTACAGTTGAAATTTAATATATTCAAGGCAATCTATTTTCTTTCACAAAGGTATCCTTCAATCACATAAGTGTTTCTTGATCTTGTGCACGTTGTTTGTTCTGTCAGGGGGTACTTTTTCTTTTTTTTCTTAATCCATATTTGATTGTTTCAGGGCTTTATCTATCTTGACGCTTTCACTGTTTTGCTTTATTTTGTATTGCTAGCTTATTGCACTCTATCTTTAATATTTTTCCACATATTTCTGTGTAGTTTTATACTTAAGAAAATTCTTATCATTATCCTATTAAACCTCTAGGGATGCTTGTTTTTCCAGGGTATTTAATTTTTTTGTTTGGTATTTTCACTAACTATCTAATTTTTATTATTAAATCTAATTCACCAACATGTAGCCATTTATTTTTTAAATAAACTTCTCCGCGTACATTACAAAGTTCAACACTACAATCCACTTGATCAATATTATTTTTACCATTCATCCGAATATTTCAATTTTGTTGGAGCATATGGTGTCCACAAAAAGCAGCCAGGCATATCTCTTATCAGCTGCCAGCTCCAATGCATCCTTCCAAGTAAGGTTTGCATTCCATAGTTCTGACATGAACTGCCGACGAACAGTCAGTAACGGACGTCCGTGACGTTGAGAACCTGTTGCCTTGTAAAATAAACAAGCATCGTTAAGGCTCTCAGAAGGTGACAGTTGTCACTGGAGTTTGCTGCGTCCGTTCTCTTATTTTATAATTCCTCACAAAGTAGAACCACCGCACACCCATGATCCTTCTGAAACACCTTTTCTCAAAACTCAATCTTTTAAGCTAGCAATATTTTTTGTTAGCAAATTACCCATAAATAATTGTGTTGGAAAATTCTAATCTATTTGTAATTAGAGTGAGAAGCGAAACATGGATCTCCAATCCGTAATCTGCAACACCACTGAGGGACCACAACCGTGCTCATTTATTTTTATTATTTCATATATTATTTTCACTCTTCTTTTTTTCTATTTTGAAATATTTAATTCGTGAGTAATATGGTTATTTGTAACAGTCGAGTATTTGATTTGAATTTAGAAAATGAGCAGTGGCGCAGTAGAGCCGGGGATCGAAGTATCGGAGGCCCCGATGGATCATTGTTACCGTTCCTAGATCAAGATGACAATCAGGATCTACAAAGAGAGCACCTGAACAATGACCATCAGACTTTATCCGGATCCCCTCCAAAAGAAAAGGTTTGTCCACCTATTGATTTCTTTACCTCAGCAGTGAAGAAAAGGATGATGCCATTATTTGAATTTACAGAGCGATTGAGCGATGAACTCCTCAAAAGATTTACAGCGTGTAAGATGAATAGATGCATAAACGCCCTGTGAAAAATGGCACTTAATAAATTATCCAAATATAATAATAACAAAAAACCAAAAAACACACAGCAGGATTCAGTATGACAAATTCTTAAGAATAAACGTAAAAAATGTGTGAATAATATACATACATATATAAGATATTGCACAAATTTAGAGAAAGCGTAGTATCTATGCTTAGATAGAGTGAATAATATACATACATATATAAGATATTGCACAAATTTAGAGAAAGCGTAGTATCTATGCTTAGATAGAGTGAATAATATACATACATATATAAGATATTGCACAAATTTAGAGAAAGCGTAGTATCTATGCTTAGATAGAGTGAATAATATACATACATATATAAGATATTGCACAAATTTAGAGAAAGCGTAGTATCTATGCTTAGATAGAGTGAATAATATACATACATATATAAGATATTGCACAAATTTAGAGAAAGCGTAGTATCTATGCTTAGATAGAGTGAATAATATACATACATATATAAGATATTGCACAAATTTAGAGAAAGCGTAGTATCTATGCTTAGATAGAGTGAATAATATACATACATATATAAGATATTGCACAAATTTAGAGAAAGCGTAGTATCTATGCTTAGATAGAGTGAATAATATACATACATATATAAGATATTGCACAAATTTAGAGAAAGCGTAGTATCTATGCTTAGATAGAGTGAATAAACATTTTATCCTCCCTGTCTTTTTTTAATGTTTCCATCATCATTAGGATTCTTCAAAATTTTTTCAAAATACCTAAAAATATTTACTCACATAAATTATATAAATTTGAATATGCATACTGTAAAAGGTGGTTCGATTCCCGGTGAGAATACAAATATTAAAATGTGTTTTTCTTCAAACCTGGGTGTTGAGTGCTGTAATTCACTTACAGTAGTGAATTACAGCATTGGGCCTTCTGGCCTGTTAAAAAAAATTACCAAAGTTCCTTATATGACTGTAGCTGTGGACTGTAATAAAAAGCATTGCTTCTTTGTAGAGATTTATTCTTGGAAGATAAAAATTTTAATGATGGCTCTGAGAGCCATTTTTGATTAATAATAAATTTTATCTTCATTCAGTATCAGTACTGCAGGGACCGATGAACATAACTGTTATTTCGGGAGCTAGGCAAGCAAGGCAGGGACAAGAGAGAAAGAATGAGAGCCTATTTCACTGACTCATATAGCCTATGAAGGTAGCGCCACATATAAACCAAAATATGAATGTAATGTACTGGAACCTACTCGCAGAAGAACACCAAATACATACAAATTTTTTTTTCTCAATACTGGATAGTTCATAATTTATATCAAATGCATTACACGGTTTGTTGATAATTTTATTTCATTATTTTAGGACGAGAAGCGTTCTCGGCTTTTCAGATCTGCGGTTAGTTCTAGTGCTCCGGGAAGTGCGTCCGGGAGAAAGAAGCAACAACAACAGTCCCTCACAATACCCACAGAACAGGGAGTGCGACCGTCTAACGACTCTGCTCAAAGTCCCACTAATGCTGAGGTACCTCATATTTCTTAGTTTAAAATAATCGCACTGCATTTTTACATGCTTGTAGATTTATTCATGTGAATCAACAACCTAACTAAATTTTGCTATTTATACTTTTAGTATTTTTTCCGCGTATAGCACGATGTGCCATTCGACATTAAATTTTTGCTAATAACATACTGCAGAAATTAAAACTACCAAAATATTCCGCTTTGGAAAAAGAAAATGAACATAATTCCATAATAAAAAGTTTGAATTAAAATATTTTAATTATTTAATTTTTTAAATCATTTTTGATGGCATAATTTATACTTTAGTTTAAGAAAAATACCCCAAGATTTGTGTGGTTTAAAATACTTGTATTTCTTTTTAAAAACCAAAGTTTAACCTTTTTTAATAGCTTTCCTGTTTAATCTACATTTTGTTTTGTAAAGCCTTGGCTAGGGATTCGCAGTTGCAAACGAGGTAATAGTAAAAAGCAAGGGCTTTAGGTCTCACACTGCACATGATACAATAATTTCAGTGAAAAAGCTGTGCCTGTTTATTTTTAAACTATTTTTGTGGTTCTATTTTTGAGATGCAAACAACTTGAGGCCGGATTATATGCAATTGCATATTTGCACACACATTTCCATATTTTGGCTATTTTTACAGGTTTCATATTTTACTGAAAACTTGCTGGTGGGGCGGGGCATATTTGTAATAGCTGTAGCCGACCTCAATAATGAAATGCATGGCTCGTATGAGCTTGAAATGAACTCCAAATTGCCAGAGATACTCCCGCATAAACTTGGAGAAAAGTTTGAAAATTTTTTTTTTTAAATAAACTTTTATGTTAAATGAAATTTTGCCGCCCGAGACAATATGTGCAGTATAGCACCTCAGTTGAAACACTTCCCGGTAAACTCGGTGGACGTGGAATGTTCATTCTCAATTTTTTTTAATGTTTTGATTGATAGAAGGCCCAACCGCAACAGAAAATTTTGAAAAGTACATTATCGTAAACATTTATTAAAACGAAGATTGTTTAATTTTTTCCTAAGAAATAAATAATAACAAATTTTTTAAAATCTTATGACACATATTTCAGCCTTTTTATGTTGCATATAATCCGGTCTTTACAAATAACCAAGTTAGTTCACATAGATAGGATGTGGCGAATGGTACTAATAATTGAAAAGCTTCCCTTACCATCTCTGGATATTCTTCTTTTCTCTTCATCCAAAAGACATAAATTTTTTGCAAATTTAATTACAGTTTAGAAATGCTGTCAGCGGAAAGTTCTATAAGATTTTTAGATCTTGCTGCTGACAGCCCGCTGCGCTTGCAGCACCTTGCACTTGATTTCTCGATTAATAAGAATAAATGGTCTCAATAAAAAGAAACTTAAATATGTTGTTGTTGAAATCCCAGACATAACAGTAGTAAAATAAAATTACGGTATTGAGGGATCGCCCGATTTTTTTTACTCGTAAGAAATTGCATGTTCAAAAAGTTTGAAAAACACTGTGGTGTGTTTTTTTCCAGCCTCGCCGCAGTCTTCTGGAGGCGACATGGCGAGCCCTGGGGGGCGAAGAGGGCGCCTCCCCCCCGCCTGACTGCCTGTGGCTGGTGCTGCCGGGAGGTGGTACGGGGGCCCGTCTGGCCCCCCACCTGCCCTCTCCTTCGCCCCCGCTGGTGCCCCTCAACGCACCCGAGGTCCGCGCTATCCTCCAGGCGTTGCTCAACAAGATCTGCAAATAGTCAGTACCTTCGTTAATAAAAATACACTCAAACCTTTTTTTTTCAGTGGTTCTGCGGAAAATCGCAAGAAAAAGTGAAGATGCGTTAAAACAGCAACTTTGAAGCAGCGAATTATAACATACCCAGAATCGCATTAAAAAAATATAGAAGGAAAAAAAATAATACAACATTAAAAATTACTTAAAAATCTTTATTTACATTATTATAAATTATCATTTTTGGTCACAAATTGTCTTGGTAACATTTTAAGGATGTGTGGCATATTAGGACAACCTATAATGTCAGACATCAACTAGAGAAATAATAATTATTTTAATTGTGTTCAACTGTCATCATATGATAATCTTTACTGCGATTTTCGATATGGCTCGAAATCACTCTCTTCTTCGGAAGAAATAGTATGGGCACTTTTAGACAATGGTTCTTCATAATTAGATGATTAGAACCAATGTCAATCTCACCATCATTCAGTGATGATTTTATTTTTCTAACAATAAAGCTAGTGATCAAAGTTTATTTGAATTTAATTTTTTCGGTGACTTGCAGTTGTTTACATACAGAAATACAATTGAATTGTGCCCATGTAGAAGGGCAAATACCATACAAACAAAGAAAACCAAGAAACAGTTGTAGTTTAATGTAAAATGGCAGCAACGAGGTACTATTGACAAGCATTTAATTTTCTGAAATAAACATTCTGAACCTCTGACGTCACACGCAGAGTTATTTCAGAAATACAAAACTTTAAAAAATCATTGCGCTGATAATACAATATATAAAAATTGAAAAAAAGAATTTTTTGGCTTAGTTTAATAGTCTTTTAACAAATATATATTTTTTTTAAAACCACTGAACTTCCTCATTGTTGAGCCCACGTTGAAACACCTCCGTTGTCCATAATTAATGTCTAATATTAATTATAAACACAAGCCTCCGCTTGTCCATAATTCGTATCATAAAGGCCAAAACACTGCCACATATGCCAATGTCACCTTGCAATAGACTAGTGAAACACTGGATTTTCTACGTAAATTATTTTAACAATGTGTTGTTAACAACGTAGTGAAAAATAGTAAAAATGCATGAATTGAAAAACTCCAAACTAAAAATTATTTTCTGTACTTGCATACTCTCAGCTCTTTATGACAGATTTTATTTGGTATGCATAGTAAAATCCTAAACTTTATATTTCTTGCAGTTATAACACATCAGCTAGACCAATTCAAGTGGTTCGTTTGGTACTCGTTGGGACCGATACATTAGTAAGTGCAGCGCTGAGATCGTATGTGGAACTCTGGGCATTAAGGCCTCCTGACTGGGGAGCTCACGTTCGATTCTATATCATACCACTTGGTAAGTATGCCATATTTTATTTAACTTATTTGTACAGAATAAGCATAAATTTGAAGTATATATATTTTTTTAAATTTGTTTCAGCAAAAATAATATGTGTTCACTGGGGCTTACAATATACATTTTATTTATTGTTTACATATGAGAATACAAATAGAAAACATAATATTCGGACAGAAAATTACAAAATATCCAAAAATTATAAAAACAGTTTTAAACCATTATAATAATATTTGATTTTTCTCTGTTATACTATATTTACTAATTTTCTCATTACTAATTGTTTTAATGGACATTAGAAGTTGTAGATTTGAATTGCATAATACTCGATGTCCCTCTAATTCAAAGATTTGAATTCATGAATTTGATAAGACAAAAAATGTATTAAAAATATATTTCCACCAAGAATGCTAAAATAAGATACAAAACTGACCTAATACCATTTTAAGAACCAAAATCCATGAAAGGCTGTACATAATACTTAACAATAGACTGTCGTATGAGTATTTGAGTATCCATTATCTAGTTTTTAATACATTTAACTTTTTGCAAGCGATTTCATTTCACTAAATTTTGTTTAGAATTTTCTTTAATCTACCGCCTTTTTTGTTCTTTTAGAGCATTCAAATTAAATCTGAGAGTGTTTCTTATTATTACTATTATTTGTTACAAGCAGGCAGACTTTTCTGTGTCCGTTCTTCCTTCAAAAAAGCATCCAAACGGTTTTCAACTGGTTGACCATAGGTGCGGATTTGTTCTAACTTTTTGAATTTTCCAGGGATTAACAACATATCAAGATATCTGTCTTCAGTGGATGCTGGCTATTCTTTGCTGTTTGGAGGAGATGGTTGGCAAGTGTTGTGTGAAAGGGTAGCTGATGGCTCTATCGGAGATGCATCAGAGTTGACGAGCAGAATCAACAGGTGCTTATATATTTTTCACTAAATACTCATTTTGTTTATCTCGTCCGTCATTTACTCTGACTATGCTCAAATTACTTTGGATTTTTTGCAGATATGTAAACGGTTCTGGTCCGACTATACAGCTGCCCATTGCTGAAGCCATGGTGGCTTATCGAGAGAGGTCTTGTGATGAAGATTCTAGTCAAATATTTGTGCCATTTGTTAATGTAAGTTACACCAAAATACTGTTTTTTGTGTTTTTTTAAATATTTTTTTTATTTGTTAATAGACTATCAAATTAAACTAAAATAAAATATGTGTCTTATCATCAGCGTTATGAAGTTTTGAAATTACTCTGCCTGTGACATTACAAGTTCGCTGCGGTGAGTTCTGCTGATTAGTGAATTGGCTCTCCGAAAATCTATCACAACACTCTCAACATTTGTTGATTAACAAGAACTCATTATGTCATTCAAAGTAGTTTTTCTAATTTTTTCATACATTTTTGAGAATCTTCACACAATTAAATTCTCCAATTTTTACCGCATGTTAGAAAGCATTTTTTATATCCAATTTTCTGTAAAATTGATCTTCCTCATTCAATTTAACTGCAACCGCAATTTTGTACTTAAGCCCATTGCAGGTGAAGTGGACTAACTGAAAAATTGTTCAACTTTTGTATTAAAAGTTTTAACTCCATGAGCTTTTTGCCTATTTTTTTACAAAAATGTTTTTAGTATTTTAAATTAACATGGATGTTTTGTAGAAATCCAGGGATAAAGGTTTTTGGATTGTGCTGATTATTTTTCATTTAATTTCCTAAACCACATCACTAATGACGAGGTGCTCAGCAGAATCAAAGAAGGGAGGCACCTAATCAAAACCATCTCAGAGAGGCGAGCCCAATGGATTAGCCACATTATAAGCCATGAGGGTCTCCTGCATGACATAATAGAGGGAATAGCTGAGGGGACAAATTACAGAGGGTGCCTTATCCTATATCCAAATTACCTATATCCAAAGAGTAAATGCTGAATGTGTGATGTTTCATACGGGTTATTTCCAATTTTCGAACAGGACGTGAGGATAGGTTCAGCGGAAAATTCACAGCACTCAATGGACCTGGAGGAGGGCGGGTCCCCTCCCGCGGCCCCACGCCCCTCCCCGCCGGCCACGCCTGCCCCAACCGCCCCCCTTCTGCTAGGCGCTGCGCCCTCGCCCGCCGGCCTGCTGGGGGACACAGCGCCCGCGCCCCCCGCCCAGCCCACCTGGGAGCCCCTCGAGCTTCAGCTGGACTACTGGCAGGTGAGATACCAGATAGGCATAGGGAGATATAGAAACACGAGAAAGGGGTAGCATGATAAAGACATTCACCGCCCAGTTCATAAGTCAGACAAATCAGACAAAATTTAATCCAGGATACGGCTCTACCCAATGTAGGGAGTACCGCTTTACCCACCGTTAAACTACTGGGAGTTTTACTCAATTCTGACCTATCTCTTGAGGCTCAAATTAGTAGAACGATAAGTTCATGCTTCTACCAGCTGAGACAAATTAAATGCATACGCAAAAATTTGCCGGTTGATGCTGCCCGTCAATTAATAAATGCGTTTGTAGTGTCTAGAGTCGATTATTGTAATGGTATCTATGCAGGTCTACCAATGAACGAAATGACTCGCCTACAATCTGTATTGAATGCCGCAGCCAGACTTATTTTCGGAATCTCTAAGTTCAGTCATATCACTCCACTACTTCGGGAACTACACTGGCTACGTTTTCCACAGAGGGTCGAATACAAACTCTGTTGGCTTAAGTATAAGTCACTGCACAACTCTGCTCCGGAATATCTAAGGGAACTATGCATTCCAGATGAACTAGCTGACAGGCGTCTCACGTTCAGATCAGCTACGTCTACGGCGAGAGGAAAAGTTATTTTACCTCTACGCAAACAGCGCACTAAATTTAGTGAACGCGCATTTGCGGTCGCAGGCCCTATGGCATGGAATGCTCTCCCAGCAGAGGTGCGAGGCTGTGAAAGTGAAGTGATGTTTCGGAAAAATCTTAAAACCCTCTTGTTCTCTAAATCATTTGAAAAAATCCGTAGCATGTGGCAACAATATAAATTGTTTTAATTAAATTACAAATTTAAAAGCTTCAAAAGAATGATAAATTTACAAGTATTTAATTAAGTGCCCTAGTAATCCAGACAGTAAAATACACTGGACCTTCATTTTATACTGTTTCGAAATAACACTGTCCAAAAATTAAATTAAATATATTTTTAAACATTAATTTAACATTATAATTACACTTTTTTTTTTAATAAAAATTTTCATTTTCAATGAGTTGTAAATCACCCTATATTAGAAAACGGAAATCAAGTTGTGGTAGAGTGGGGTGCGATTCTTAGATCTTTGATTCATGAGTCCACGACACTAGCCATGGAACCACAACCCGATTCATATAATTACACTATACGTTATTAGAATGTCTTACATCGCTCTTTTATTTACTTGGCGGATAATGTATATGAAAGTGATTTTTTAAAGAATTTTGACGTCATTTTATTTATTTTTTTAAATGAAGATTTTTTTTGTAAAAAAAATTAAAAATTTTTGTTTTTATGATTTAATCAAATATTTAAATTTTTAGGGGCATTTTCAATTAGTTGTAATTTATTTTTTATTTTATTGAAATTTTTTTCACATAAGCATTCTTCTAAACAATTTCTTTGATTCCCGCCAAACTGCAAAAGTAGTTTTATTTGCAGTAATAAAAAAACTCACTATTAGAAAAATGATAATCAAGTTGTGGCAGAGTGGGGTTCAAACCACGGACATATGAGTCCGCGGCAATAGCCACAGGACCACAACCTGGTTCGGACAAATGACATTTCGTGTCCTCTTCAGATCCGCACATTTTTAAACTACACATAAATTATTTTTTTTGTCAGATGGTGAAGCAGGAGTCATGGAAGGGTGAGGAGGGTTCGGCTCGGCGCCGCCTAGAGGGGCATCTCCCCCTTACGCCGGCTCCCTCCGTCGCCCCCGCCGCCCGCGCCTGCCTCAAGTCTTCCTTTCGCTGCCTGCACGCAGCGCGCCTTACGCCCGGCGTGGACCCTGCTGCCGCGCCCGGCTTCCACATCACCTATGCGACAAAGGAGAAGAAACAAAAAAGTAAAATCTATTTTCAATAATGTATTGTCAAATAGACGCGTTTCAAACTCGTAATCGATAAGAAAAAATGCCATCGTGTTTGATGAGAACATAATTTAATTTCAATTCAACTGTGAAAAATAAATATATTGTTTTATTTATAAATACAATCAATTTATTAATTAAATTAGTAATTAGTTATGTAATTTCGGCCTCGTGGTGTAATGGTCAGCGCATTTGCCTACCATGCAAGAGGTCTCGGATTCGATTCCCGACATGGTTGATATGAAATATTTATTAAAAAGGGTGTGTTCATGCCAGAATATTTCATAGTCCCTGGACTGGTACCTAAATCGTAAGACTTATCATTGTACCTATATGTAACAAAAATGCTCAAGATACACTGCGATTGATGTACCAATGCAGTGCCCTATGCACCATTAGGTGCGGAAAGGTAATGATGATGATTTAAATAAAAATAAAAACATTAAACAATTTGTTTTTAACCGCTTATTTCATATACATATTTAATTATCGAGGCATAATTGAGAATTGAATATACCTCTACATACAAAAAATATTACTTGACTTACAAAGACTTGATTTATTATCTCCATATTTATTTATACATTTTTAATAAACGTCCAGATAAACTTATAATAAATGGTTCAAAGTACATAAAGTATTATAGAACATAACAAAAGGAAACCAAGAACACATTAAAAAGCGGAGAATTGAGGGGATGGCCATTCGATGGATAGGATAGCTAATTTATGTAACTAAGAAACTGTTCAAATACAAACAAAACTAATAAACCATCACACCGTGTCCCCGTAAGGGTAGGCAAAAATAATAATAAAACGCCATATCACTCTGTCCTTCGCATTCAGATCTCGCTTCCTCTACATTCATACATCTTCTCATGCACGCGCGCCAATTATTCCGACTTTTGACACTTCCCTCTTCAAATGGTTGTTAGGTTTCATCATGCCATGTCTTTCTCCGTCTTCCTCTATTTTCGCATCCATCAACATCCGCATCTTAAATCTTTTTAGCCTTTCTTTCACTGTCCATTCGCTCTACATGTCCAAACCGATGCAGAGCTCCTTCCTTGATTTTGTCCATAACGCTTATCTCAGCCTTACATAATGTACTGATCTCGACATTTGTGTCAATAATTGAGATATAATTATTTTACCTATACCTCAATAAAGGAACATCTGTAGCTCCGAAACCAGTAGGTAATTAAATGTAAAATACGTGGTTAAAAGCATATTAATTATGCAACGAATAACCACAAAGCTAGTGCTTCAAATATAAATTTTAATCAGTTATATTTTTAAGAACACTTTTTACAATGACATAAATATTTATTTTATTCAATGAAACATTTAAATAACTTTCAATTTAAACTTATAAAATTTTTTTAGTCATGAGATTGGGCAAGAAAAAGGAAAAAGACAAGGACACAGACACAGGACGAAGCCAAACATTAGATAATGTGTCAAGACTCATCTGCTCCGCTAAGACCTCACACAATGTGCCATTAAAAGGTAAATAATTTATCCTGTAGTATTTTTCCAATAAAAAGACCCATTTCACCATATTTAACAAAATCTTCAAGGGTTTTTGATGTTAATAACAGTCAAGGTAAAAAAAAGAGTAAAAATGAATTGAGGGCACCAATGTTCTTGTGGCTTTAAAAACAGTAGGGGGAGCAGTTGAAGAGAATGTCGTCACCGTTTCGTAAGAAATTGTAAAACAAGGCACTTCTAATTTAGAGTTGTAATTCCAAATTTTACTTTCTTTTTTATAGACTGTACATTTTATCAACTCATTTATTTTATTTTTGTATATTTAATATTACAAATAAATATTATTATAAACCTTTCCTATCAAGATGTGAAATATGTACAATTAACTCAATTTTTTCCTTCCGAGGTGAAAATATATGTATTAGATTCTTAAAATTTTAATTCCTGACGTCCTTTAATTCATTGTTACAATCAACGACATCGCAAGACAGATGTGTAAACAAATGTTTCTATTTGCTTTCAGTTTATATAGATGGTGCAGAATGGAGCAGCGTGAAATTTTTCCAGCTTTCCATCCAGTGGCAGACGCACGTGAAGAACTTCCCCATCGCCCTCCTGGGGGCTCCCCTGGCCCCCCAAGAGCTCACTTAAGGGGCACTCCCGCACCGGTACTTGGCCGAGCATCCGCGAAACATGCTCAGATTAAGTTAAACGCATTGAGTACAGTGCCATCGTGCTGTGAAATAATAATGTATATATTTTCTAAACGGCAATTCCAGTCATATCGTATCTCGTTTGTTCCTCGGTAGTAGCTCCACTCTACGTTCGGTCGAATAGTGGACTTAGTATGTAAATTATTGTTCCCTATAAAATATAGCCGTGTCATAGTTTAGCGTGTATGTGTGTATGTTATTTAATTGTAATTAATATTATATTTCGTTTCCTTATTACTGTATTATAAATGTTTCTTTTTACACATATTCTTAAATACTATATAATAATATTATTTACTTCAAATTATATTTTATACTTTTTACGTATTATGAATTTTATTATTATAATCATTTATCAGGAATAATTAAATATAATGTATATTTATATCCCGTAGCATTTGAATCTCGGTGCATTCTTAATTTGGGTCTCTGTGTCTTAAGATTCCCTATTTTATTACAAAACGTTTTACTCGGTATTGTTTCTTAGTTAATTTTACTGAATGTAGAAATCGGTGAGTTTTATTATTGAAACGATCAAGGCATGTTGTGTCACGGATGGCAATATCATACCTAATGGGATCTGATGTGATATAATCCATTAAGTATTTATTATGATGAGTAATCATTATCTTAGAATAAAATATAATCAAGGTTTTGTAATTCCCTATTCATAAAATTAAATGTTCAATTTTTGTACTGTGGTGTATATTTTATAAATATTACAAAATACACAATATGTAACGTTTTTATTGTGAAACGGTAGATTCTCGCTGCCAAAGTTTTTGTCATATTCATAAAATTCATCGACAAAATTTCTACATTTTTCTTTTTATAGAAAAATAAAAATACGCAAATTTAAACTATGTATGATGAACTGTTAAATGTATCGCCTCTGGGTAAAAAATACAATAAATTTATATGCTTTTGTAGCATATATACATACGAAATTTTTCTGGTGAATTAGTCATACTGCTAATTTGATCGACAATATAATTAAGGCAGAATAACAATAAACTCTAGTGACAAATTTGAATAATATTTCACTAGTATCCCAGTATTCAAGAATCTTAAAAATTGCAGAAAAAAAAACTTCCATAAGAAAAAGAGTTTTTCATTTTTTAAATGATTTATTTATGTACCAAAGTTTGAAAAAAAGATCTCTGGCTCAAATTTTTATTTGAGGTATAATGTATTCCGTAATATTATTTTGAATTTTAGTAATTCTCAAATAAATTCGAGCTTCAACAGACAATAAAAAATGGGTCATCCTTTCTTACTGTCGAGTATTTGTGATTTACTTTTTATTATTACTCGAGAATAAATAGTTTTTAGTGTTGAATGTACTCAGTCGGTCATCCACTATCTAGCTTATTATAATTAAGTTATGTTAGAGGGATCGTATGTAATAATATTGCCTGCGGTAACAAATTATACATGTTTATGTGTATGAAGCAATAGATCACCAGCAGTATGTGCGTTATATAAATTTACGTGTTTTTAGGTATACAAATTACCTCACTTTAATATTTTAACCTTCCCCCATCTACAATAGTAACCCATAAATGAGTTTGTTTTTATACCAATATGTGTATAAGCTCGCACCGCAATATAGCAAACCTAGTTAAATTGAAAACTAACTCATAGAAGCTGAACATCTAAGGCGCTCTTTTCATAATATATATGGTAAATAAAACAATTCAAATGTCACACTTATTTTGTGATTGTTTTTCTTTGTTAGTCAATTCCGAGTTAAACAAATAAAAGCTTTTAAAATTGCATGTTATAATTTTTTCATTTTAATGTTTCATGTTTGCTGGGAATATCCTAGCATATTATGCACCAAAAACATTTATATGGTCTCTTTTCCGACAACCATCTTGTCTACTTGTGCAGGCCTGTATATGAATTAATATGATTTATTTTTTCAGTATTCTGAATAGTTCAATGCAATATTGTATTCTTAATTAAGTAGGTATGTATGTCATGACATTTTAGTCAACTTTAAATGTTTTCTACATTATTATAACACAGTGTGCAATACACAATATCAAATTGTGTACTTTGTCTAGAAATAATGTTTGTGTGTACTATTTTGGCTCTGCCACCTACCACAATTCCCGTAAATTGAAATAATTATTTGATGGAGCTTGTAAAATGCAAACTACACAGATTACAAGAAAAAAAGTTTATGAAAAGTTTTTAGTATGCATCTTTTAAATAACTTAACAAAGTTAAATAATGTCGATAAATAAGTTGAAATTTTTATGATGTTTCGCAATAAAATTGCCAAATGTAGATTTGCAACAATTGTGAATATTCTAATTTTTATATGAAATGAATGCGTTTCAAGTCTGTAGATGTAAAAAATTAAAATAATTCTTCAAGAATAATATACAGTTGTTATAAATAAAAAATAATTAACCTTCAGTAATACAGCTCCTTATATATTATAATATATGTATAGCTCATTGGATTAATAACTGTAGCTGGCTAAATATCTACATGTATCTCACACAAATTAAATTACTTATATTAAATAATAAGAGTATCCGTGGTTGTTACATAGCGTATTACCTAATATTATTGGAATGTCTTCCCAATACTTTTCTTCGTAGTTCATTTTTGCAGATTTTGGTATTAATAAACTACCAACAAATATCAATCAATTAAAATAGTATAAATTTGTTGTATACATACAAGGATAAAATGTGAATATCGTAGAATTTTATTTTTAAATGTGAAAACTAGCAGTTGATAGAATTGTGAAAATAATAATGCGTACATATCGTCACACCTTTAATTTTTTTCTTTTTCTGAAGATAGCTATGTTGTTTTAGAAAATTTTAAGTACTTGAACCAATTTATGTACTTATGATTTGTTTTTTAGCTTTTTTAATCGAAAAATTTTGCTTGAGCCTATTTAAAAAAAATAATAATGGGCTTCTTGCATTCAGAAAATCTGTATTTATATGTTTGGACAACTTTTAAAACATTAAACACTTCATTTATTACCTTTTGTTGTTGAGAGAACAAAATTTTTTCACTTGAGACGGGAATATGTATGCTTGTAAATTGATACGGGCATATTATTCTCCCCTCCCTCGTAAGCAAGTGTCTGGTTCTTTGCGCCAACTGAACTTATGGGGCCAGCTCTGGTAATATTTTAATAATATAATAAATCGCAGTAAGCCATGGCGCAATAAAAACACTGGTTATTTAAAAATTGGTTTTGACATTTTTGTTTTGTTTGACACTTTAACAGACAGAACTCAGCTTTAAGAATACATACCTTCAAATTAAAATAAATAAAATAGTGTGTAAATTATCGTGAATTGCCAAATACTTAGGAAATTGATCTTTTTAAGACATTTTGTAATAAAATATTATAGGAATCACAAATTATATCATCTGAACCTTCCATTTATAAAGTTTTTAGTACTAAAAAATGGGTATGTTTTAGACTACATTACTGCCAAATGATATCAGGTGGACTTTTAAAGTGCAGATTGTTGGTCAGTGTACAATATCACTATCTAAAAAAATATTTTAAAGATTCACGCTAACATAGCAATTTTTATTCATTACAAAAAAAATCTTTATTTTGCATGCATGTATTTCAATAGTGTGTTTTTTAAAAATGTTAATTATTACAGTTTTATTAAATTGGTGGTAATGTGCACTGACTGACAATATAATACGTACCTACAATTTGTATTAAAAATCATGTCAAATCAGTTTTAAGGTCCATTGTTTATAAATTTATACGATTTAATAAATTGACAGCAAAAATATTTTTTTTAACAATCATGTTATATTTAAATACTGTTACATCCATAACCTGCAAAATGGGCAGGATTACTATTAATTAAATCAAATAATTAAAATATAATAAATACTCTACACATTAATGTTTCAGTGTGGTTGTAGGCTTGTAGAAAATGATTATCAAATAATTCTGGTTGCGAATTGAATTAGTGCTGTTAATTAGGGAGTGCTATTTTTCTTTATTCAGTGTTAGTAAATGTAAAGAATACTTCTGTAATGTATTTAAAATCTATTAAATTTGTTTTTCTTGTTGAGGTTGGTAAAATATGTTTTGCAGCAATCTATTCTCCTTACAGTGTGTTAGATTTTTTATTGAGAAAAAAGTAATAACATCTTTCAGCAATCAGCACTATTGAGTTATTGAAGATTACCAAACTTTCCCGTATTTTTTAAATCATTTTGCCCTTAATGGTGCATAGAACAATGATTGGTACTCCTATTGCAGCGTTTCAGTGATCATTTGTAATATACAATATGAAGGCAGTACTCCACGAGGCGTAGTCCTCCACTCAATTTATTTTCCGGGATTTATCCCTGAGAGAAGCCACAGATTCGAAAATGCAAATCCAGGCTTCTGGTTTTATTTCACACGCAGAACTGTTCATTTAATACTCTTCTAATTATTTATTATCAAAAATGAAACAACATCAATTTATGATGAATTTCTTTGCGATGATTAGTTCATTTTAAATTTTTTTAAAATCATGTTTTCAAAAGAAAATTTGCCGTAAATTCTTACATTATAGCTGTAACAAAGATGTCACCTAACAGGAACATGTGAGACATCACCATCTCTAAAATACTACCTACTTCGGTAAATGTAGGTAGTCATTTTTATGTACATTTTGGAGAATTTTAAAGTATATAAAATTGTTTTCTCTAATTTTAATTGAATTTTTTTTTTATTTTTTTTTATTATATAAATAAAACACGAGTGATACTTTAATCCACAAATTTGGAATATCCAGTGACCGGTTTCATCGCTTTCGCGACATCTTCGAGACTGGTATATTTATTAAAAAGTTAAATGTATTTATACAGAACAGAGGTAAGGATACATAATTCAAAGTTATATGTAACCTATAGAAAATTTGTCGATAATGATCCTTAAGATAAAAATAACTTTATTTAATTTACTTACATATAACTTTGAATTATGTATCCTTACCTCTGTTCTGTATAAATACATTTAACTTTTTAATAAATATACCAGTCTCGAAGATGTCGCGAAAGCGATGAAACCGGTCACTGGATATTCCAAATTTGTGGATTAAAGTATCACTCGTGTTTTATTTATATAATAAATTACAATGAACTTCCATCAAGAATTTTCACTTACAAACTTAAATGTTTTAATTGAATTTTTACTGAAATTTCTCTTTAATATAAATTAAACTTAGATTTCTGAATTCCCGTCAACTGTTTTATGAAAACCTTTTGTATTTTCTAACAAAATGTAAGGAGAGCGGATCTCTAAGTTTTGATACTTTATTGTGGACTGTAAAACATTAGCACAAATAATTATAATCTTCAACTTGAGCAAATTCATGAGTATTTCTCCTGTTTTAGAGTTCATATAGCTTGGATTCAATAAAAGCTGTGGAGAGTTTATACGTTAAGGTGGACCTAATTCCCTGTTTGACTATTAAATTATTTCTTGAAAGCATTTATAGACTGATTGTTAGTTATTTTGAATAATAATAAAAAATTACATAACCCCAAATAAGGAGTAATCGCTTGGCGTACTAGATTTTAGAATATTTATAACTATCCAAATAATTGAAAATGTGAATAAATGTATTACATCATAAAATAGTATTATTTATACCCTCTCTAAATAAAATTTATACATATCATCGGTGATACTAAAATACCAGTTAACCTGTTTTTTTTTTTTATGATTATTTTTTTACTGCAATAAATTTATTACAGGGACTAAAAGCTGCTAGTTTTAAATTATTGTTATTTTTACTCAGAATGAGGGAGTTAAATGCAAAACCGCCACTGTTCATGATCACTATTTATGGGAAGATCTACAAAACCAGTAGCCAAATTGTGGCATTGGGGAAACAAGGTTCTCTTATCTGACAAAATATGTTTTTTTACATTGAACTTTTATTATATTTATATTTAAATATCGGTTCTATCTGCATCAAAATTTAAAAAAAAAAAACAAATTAATTATTAAGACAAAATTAATAAAAAATATTAGATGAAATAATATCTTCATTTCAAACTTTCATGTCTCAAAAAAAATTATGAATCCACATAGAACCTTGTTTCCCCAACGCGACGAAATGACTATTTCTTTTAAATTCAATGTGCACATTCAACATAAAATTAAGACTATCTTTTTGCTGCTGGTGTTGTTGGTCTTTCCGAAAACAGTGATCACGGACAGTGGCGGTTTTGCATTTAACCCCTTCAAATAACTTATTTATTCACAATATATTCATTTAAACATTTATTGAGATACAAGTCCCAACTCCATGGAACCAAAGTCCTGTGTTGAGTTGGGACGAATATATATAGACAAATATATGTATAAAACTTTTTCAGTCAATATCACCATATTTACTGCACATAATAAAAACATGAGTGTTTCCGATACTCCAGCGGTATTTTTGGTTGATTAAAATCGTAATAAAATATACTAAAAGAACCCTTTTTAGGTTGCCAAAAATGACAAAACACAGGTGCCGTGGCGCAGTTGGTAAGATGGCCAACTGTGAAACTGGCGTCGCGAGTCGATGGTGATTCCCGCCAGTTGCAAGAAAAAATCAAAGATTTTTTTCTCAATTGGTCTGGGTGTTGTGGCGTATTTTTCATTACCTCCTTCCATATCCCCTCTATCCCACCTGCTGACAAGTCTCTTCTATTAAGCAAACCTCTATTAGGCTTAGCGGATTATTCATTAAAATAAATATATATGTATGTATAGTTACGCGGTATTGCAATATCATGGATGATATGGTAATTGCATCATCATTCGTATTCCAGTGGTGCTCCTATCACAGCGTATCTGGATCATTTTTGTTATATGGAAGGTAGTGTGATCAGTCTTACGCTTCAGGTGCCACCCCGGGGACAATTAAATATTGCAGTGTAGAACTAACTTATTATTTCACGTCCAGCCCGTCAGGAATCGAACCCAGGCCCTCAAGCATGGTAGGTAAATGCGCTAACCACTACACTGCGAGGTGAACCTATCTCCACTCGACTTTCTTATTCATAATTTTTACCTAGGAGTAGTCATCGAGTCAAAAACACCTGTCCAGGATTCTGATTCTATTTGGAACTATATTCGTCATTTAGCCAGGCACACAATGCTTATTTACCATTTCTGATTTTAGCGCAATTTGGAGAAGAAAAAAAACTAATTTTACTTAATGCAGTATGGTTTTAGACTTCTATATTACCTTCTCTAAAATGTTCTTCACCTAATTGAGCGGCTAAGCTGTTCATAAAATGCCGGCACTCCATCGAATAGTAGAATAACGGACGCTTAGCCAAAATGTTGAAAAAAAACTTAAATGAAAGGACTGAACGTCACTTAGCCTTTTGAATTGTAAAGAGAGTTTACGGCTCGTCTTCCCAGGTAAGGGCGAGGGAATTTAATTTTTTGTTATGTATTGTTGAGACCATTTAGCAGGCAAATAGATTTCTGTCTGGTGGTAGAAGGAAAGTGAGGCTGATAAAATTAAACGAACTTTTATTAAAGTAATGTAAAACATTCATGTCCTCATTCTTGAATATAATATTACATAGGTTAGGATAAATTGGGTTAAGTTAAAAAATTTAAAAAAATATTTTTACTTAACTTGATAGGAAACAACTTTTTTTTATTATTTAAGTCAACCTAACCTTACTTCACATAAAAAAAAATGTTTTTTTTTATGTGAAGTAAGAAAAAAAAACACGATTTGGCGGTGACATGTCCATGTTTAAAATTGCAAAACTCTATACAAAATAATAAACTAAACATTTATCATCCCGGACTTATTAAATTGCTCTTTATTCGCTGCAGTCATAATATCGTACGTAGGCATCCAGTAATACCAAATAGACTAGCTTGTCGTGATAACTTATTCAAAAAGTTTAGGCTCAAATTTTCATATAAAACTCGTCTCCGACTCATGACTTGCAGAAAAAGCCATCCTGTATTCCATTTGTCTTATTATGCTCTCTATTTTCACTCACAACGAAGCACTTCAACAGAAAACAACACACATTGTCAGTTGCTGATGCAATATTTGTTAGATGACAGCTAGCGTTGAAGTGGTAAAAAAATGAACTAAATGACCTGTGGCTTTCGATTCTGCCGTTTCCAAAGGGCTAGCTTTCAACCAGCCAACGTTGAACGTTAAGCTATCTCGATTCATTCAACGAACGGTCTAGTCATTCAACTGAATGCTGGCATTTTGTGAACAGGCTAGCCGCTCTAATGAGTGGCTTTGGCGGTGACACATACATAAGCCTTGTTAGTCTAAACATCCATATTTCCTTCTCATTTCACCATCTCTGTAGAGATATCAACATGGTGTTGTCAACAGTAGGTATGCTCACAATAAAAATGTGCTTTTAACTTCACAAACATCAACAGGTGGAAGAATTGAAGGAATATAGACGTTCAAATATTGGCAGATTGGTGAATGTGTATAAAGTGGCCACTTAAACCAGCCAATGAAAGGTCATAAGCCCTGTAGATGCCTAGACTTCTATATTTCCTTCTCTAAAATGTTCTTCATCTTTGTTGTAATGTGTTAATATTAACAGCTCCCTAGGGGGTTGAATCCAGTTCATGTCTAAAATAATTTTGACAAACTCAAAACATTGTTGATACAACCTGGTCCAAGAAGTATTTAAAATTGAAAAATAATTTCAGGCGTAGCCACATGTGGGTGAAATAATTCAATCAGACGAATCTCACCCGCATCAATAAAGGCTTCAGCTCATCAACAGATAAAAGAATTACTAGACTTCTATATTCACTTCTCTATAATGATCTCCATCTCGGTTGTAATATGTTTATAGAAATGTGCATTTGATAAAACATTTTTATTGAATAAGTAATCTATATTTTGAGAATCTTTTACATTTTATTGTTGGTGGACCTGAAACCAGTCAGCATAATTTACAATTCATTGGTGTCAATATATTAAATAGTTATTTTACAAACAAAAATAAACTGTATTCACTAGCAAAAAAACTTTATTTATTTATTTGCTTATTTATACATTAAATTATTTCTACAATTTTTTGTTGGAAACTTTGCCTAGCTTACAGGGGGTACTTACCTCGTTCTGAGCCAAGCAAGTGCATTCAATTACATGTTAATAAATTATGTTTTTAAAGAAAAGAAAGTATTAGTAGCACGCATCAACTCTGATGACCAATGTCACACTTTCTTCAAGTTGACAACACTCCCACTTTTCCACAATTCCGGCAAAAGGTTCAATACATTTTTACCAACATAATAGTGCTGTGGTTGCGCCAGAACAGTATTGACTCCTTTTCTTAATATCAGATCCCTATTGGAGTATCTCGTGCTATGATTTAAAGTTTGGTATTCGTTTTTAAAATATATATTTTATTTTATAGGGAGTGAATCAATATAAATTGTCCCTTTAAACCATTTTCTCCCCCCAAACCACCAGAGGGTAAAACATATTCTAGTTTATCGTAATCTCTGTCTGGGGAAAATTCATTTAAATTCATGTTACTTATTTCTAAATCCTTTAATTTCCACAGTGCTAAGTGCAATGACTTCCCGTGTTTGGCTGTCACATAAACATTATCAGGATGGAAATCATTATTTTCACCGGGTCGATCAACAATCAGAATGCCAGTAATAAGAGCCCAATGAGCTTTATGTCCATTTTTGAGGCAAGGAGAGTGATTACGGTCGGTATCATAACTGTATAGAAATTATAAGGAAAATATTTTCAGAGATTTGTTTTCTCTAAACAGGGGTCGGCATATTTTCAGTAAACAGATCCAAAATATTATAGCGATCAATTAAAAAAGAATAAACAATACTTTCAGTTGAAATAATATTTAAATTCAAAGGATACGGTACCAGAGCTAAATAACCATCCAGAAGCAAGGATATAATTTCTTTGGAGAATAAATTATTATTTACAATTTTAGACTTAATATTATAATTCGATATACCAGCTGCGGTCTGAAGTAATGAGTTCGCGTAATTAACGCTAAATAGTTCTCCGTTATTTGAAAATAATTTATCTTTAGATATCTTAAGCAAATCTGAGGGTGAAATGTTTTGACTGAGTAACATAGATATTGCTACAAGACCACATGTTGGACCCTCTTGTAAAAGTGAATCAAATTGTTTATAAACACTGAGCAATGGTTTGAATGTTGAGCAAATATTGTATCTTACGCACGCATATCGTAATTCTGGATAGTTTAATGCCCAAGTGCAATCTAAATCCGAAATCTTGTAACTAGTATTCACATGTTTGACATTAGCACACACGGAATTATTGCATTTTGATACTGGTAAAGGCGGTGGTAAAGGGCAAGTAATATTGATCTCAGACATTTTTACCTCCCAATGTTTTTGCTAAATGCAAAATAAATCAAATAAAAATGACAAAATGTCAAATATTTTGACGTTTTACAAACATGGATAATCTATGGATTCCAAAGTATTCTCCACAGACTACGTATTCTCAACTGTGGCTCTACATTGTCTCTGAGTATTGTACCACCATCAGGAAAATTTATTTCACCGCCAACTAGATCCAGACTTTTCATTTAATTTGTGCAATTTTCTATCTGCGGTCACTCGTTTGTTTTCTATGGTTATAACAATCGTCGCGAGCCAAATACTGGAAGGGGTCCACGCGGCGTAAAAACTAATTATTCTATTCGGTATATAACATACACTCACATTCATATAAAAACTAGTTTCTATTAATAGATTTCGGGTATGTCGTCAGAAGTTAAGAAATTGAACGTAGACGGAGCGGTAGTCAAACAACCTGACGACGCGCAGGATACATACAAAAGTATACCAGAGGCTGATACTGGTGAGAAATCAATTATCTCGCATCATTTTCATCTTAATATCCCTAATTGCCTATCTGTTATCCTAAACTGTTAATTTAAATTCAATATCATGTAATTGTGGACTATTTTAAAAACAGTTTATCGACTGTAGGCAAAACTTAACTTTGACAGAAATTCTAGTGGAAATTCCTGACTTGATCACCGAACTTAATTTTCTTATAAGTATTGATCGTGATTGAGTGTGTTTGCTTTTAACGCCTTAATGATATAAGTATCATACATAATTTGCTGTTTAACATTGGTTAACTGCACTGTAAATTTAGTGTACCTCCATCCCTTCATGTGTGTAATTCCCACAGGAAGTATCCACTTAATCAATGATATTGGTATTGTCCGGATAGGTGGTATTCATAATACTTAAGCAAATTTTTAGGAGACTTGTTTTTTAATTGCAGAATACAAACCTGTTGCGAATTCCAACATGGTGAAAGAAAATGTGGATAATTGCGTGGATGGGGCAGATGAGAAAATGTTGTCTGAAGAAGAGAAAAAACTTACACCCAAGGGCGATATGGCTGACGTGAAGTTCGTAATCGCTGATCAGCAGAATGGAGACGCCAAGATAGACATCATGGTCATTAAACAGGTGAGACCTGAGTTATTGATTTTTCTAAATAATGTGTCCAACAGTGAAGATGTTTTTGCCAGAGTAGCGGAATGATGTTAAATTTCTAGGATATGGAATATCTAAAGACTACGAAAATTGTGAATTATTTTAGTTTTTGTGAAAAGGGCGTGTTTGACTAAGTTACGAAAAAATGGAGGAGTCATTTTATAAGACAGTAGATGTATATGTATTCACCTAGATGACATATTGAAGTCAAATACTTTTTACCTCGCTTGATGGGATCTCAAACGATGGGATTCTAATTTTAAGATGTATTTTTCTAAAGTGTATTTTTGTTATTATATTACTATGTAAATAATGAATGTATGGAAAAATAAACAAATTAAAAAAAAATAATTCAAAGTTGATAAATAAATGACTTCGTAAAAATTTTCAAAATGCCTCAAAACGGTCACTATACACCATGTGAAATTTTGTATATGTTTTAAGAGCCAATAATTATTTAAATTTATAAGTTAGTTTTGTCACTCGTAGGATGAAAATTAAACTCCATTTTTATGTATTAAGGGCGTGGCAACTGAAGAGTTTGTTTATCCCTTAGAGTATTAACACGCCTATGGCTAACACTGGCCTCACATATATGGAGAAAAAGCGTTATATAATTATTAACCGCGAAGTTAGCTACAGTTTACATCAATACAACTTGCCGTAGGTACTTGGGGTCGAGAATTACAAGCGCAAACTGAAACAGTCCCTTACACGTTTATTGTTAAACTAAAAACTCTATGTAATAGAGCTAAGGGACTTCTCTAGAAAATTATTACAGAAAAAAAAATGGTTTTAAATTCTAAAATACCGTACCAAATGAATCTGTCAATTTAAATTTTCTAAATCACTTAAATTTCGTTTTTCATTTTATACTAATCATGGCCAATTTATCTTTAGTGCGCTTTGCATTATTTCACATATTTTCTTGACTAAATTAGTGTATATCTTACTGTTGGAACAGGGTGGAATTTTGGTTGTGGACCTTTTTAGGAACATCTTCAAATGTTATTTTGTAGAGGAAACCACAGGGAGGCTAGAAATTTGCCCTACATCCTCACCTTATACCTTTTGACACTGAAAAGGGAGCAATGCAATACATCAGCAGATGGGGAACATCTTAAGGAATTTAAAGCAGATAGGCATCTGTGGATTTCGAATGTTATTATTTTTAAAAATTACAATTGCTTATTTTTTGCCTAGTTTATTATGTACAATGTTTGACTCCAATAGGTATGTTCCTTCTATTGTCTGTTCAGTATAACTAGAATTTCCAAATAAACAAACTAGCGGCGTGATAAAGAAGGGCTCATTTTGTCATGTATCTTCCAGATCCACATGACATTTACTTTATTATTTTGTAGGTATAAAATTTACGCAGCGGCTACTTTCAGGTATAAATCCTGCAAAATAAAATCAAGTGGAGATTAGTCGGCCTCGTGGTGCACTGGTTATTGCATTTGCCTGCCCTTAAATAAATAATTGTAATACAATAAATATCAATCCACCCTCTGTTATTTTATCACGCCGTGTGAATTTTTGCCATGGTGTGAAATGGGTCAATCACGTGATATCACGCATTGGGCTTGTGGTTCATACATGTACAGTGGTCCAGTCTCCCTGAACGTAATGCAGTTTTTCTTGAGTATTGTGCGAGGATCTGGTGGGACAATTATATTTTATGCATGTTTAGTATACCAAGGAATGAATGATGAATAGAAGTAACAGAGTCCTTAATTACTTTAGGGGTTTACTGGCCTGACTAAGGAGGAGCTGCTGAAGTTCAGTAACGACCCGTTCTGGGTCCGTATCCGCTGGTTCATGTTCATTTCCTTCTGGCTCCTCTGGCTCGGGATGTTGGCTGGAGCCATCGTCATCATCATGGGAGCTCCATCGTGCTCTCCTCCTCCACCTAAGACCTGGTATTTGTTTATTGATCTATATTTTCACTTTGACTAATCCGTTAAGCTTTACTCCCATTGTTCATTTTTAATATCCAAGTACCCAAATACAGTTTAAAATTAGAGGTACATAAATATATTGCTAGAAATGAGCGTAGAATATTTAAAAATACAGAATCTGAAAATCGATTTTTATAATATATGTATATTGTCTAGTGTCCTCGGCACGGGTAACCCCAGTGAGGACACGTTATTTTTATTATTTACTATTTTTTTTTTTTTTTTAATATTAGCATTCTTATAATTTACTCAAATATTTCAATTTTGGTGGCCATTTTCAACGAGTTGTAAATAACTCACTATTAGAAAATGGAAACCAATTATAGTTTGTAAGAGAAAAATATGAATAAATAAATAAATAAACAAATGAAATGAAAATGTAGAAGGGCAGGCTGAAAAGTAATGCACACATGCTTGTAGAACACGAACAAAAACAAATAGCAAAATTGGGAAAAAGTACATTAATGTGCAATTCTTAAGCTTCAAAATCATATATTTAATTTTCAACATAGTCAATGTTAAGCCTAACACATTTCTCCCAGCGTAATGTCAGATTAGACAACAAGTTTTTTTTTTCCGTCACTGAAAAATTCTTCTGACTTTTCTTTAATCAAGGACTTGATAGCTGCCTTAACCTCGTCTGCCGATGTGTAATGATTAACCCTGGGAGGGAACAGTAACAGTAAGCATGTTCAAACATGGGTCGAATTATGAATGTTACACAATGTGCAAAGTGGCCGTTTAAACCAGCAAATGACAGGTCATAAGCCTTGTACGTGCGTAGATTTCCATATTCCCTTCTCAAAAAAGTTTTCCCTCTGAGTTATGATGAGATACCTGGAAAAATTAACAATGAAAATTTTAAGAATCAATACAAGTACCACATTTACTACGCACAGATATAAAGATTGTGTTAATATGGGTTTGTTTAATATAAACTAACTCAAAATAAATTGTTATAAATATGCTGAGGGAAAATTCCTGGATTAATGTGGCATTCAAAATTCTTGCTGACATTTGTAACAAGTATTATTTATTTACAAACCAATACTTCCACATATAAAAAAATACATATATATATATATTTATATTAACCAAGGCCACTATTTCTGTTAATATCAATGGTGCAAATTTATTTATTACATACAATTTTGTTTACATATTTGGTTAGTTTCTGGTTTCCTTACTAGCTAAGAGTTTCCTGTGATAAGTCTATAATTAAAACATAATAAATAATAATCAAAAAAAATATTATGCAATTAAAACTTTGTTATTACTGTTACACAATTTTTATTATTTTATTAATTTTATAAAACCCGTCGATGGGAGGAGTGCTCTGCCGAAAGTGTAGTAGTGTTCTTGTAAAATAATAAAAATTGTGTAACACTAATAACAAAGTTTTATTTTCATAATAATTTATTATGAAGTGTTACAAAGTGAATGCCGATTCAATTAATAATAAAAAAATAATTTTGAAAATTTAGAATAACATACGTTTCCACTCAATGAATCTCAAACTCACATGTGTCAGAAAATGGTACAACAGGTTTCTGGGATTGAAAATTGTGCGTAAACATTCTAAGTACGTAGATGATTTCGGTGCCATGACAAATAACAGGCAGTTTCACGGTTAACAAAACTAACCATCTTGTGACTATGCAACTACTGACAACTAACATTATATTATTCTGTAATCAACATCACGTCCGAAGAAACATCTCCTTTCTCTTCCTTAATATCTCTTCCTTTCCTCTTTTTTCCTATTGAGTAATAGTTTTGATTCAAGGTAATTTATAAACAAATAAGTTTATTTCTATTTTTATATATCTTTAGCTTTTTAATCTTTATTTTCTATTGAATATTTTCTGTAACTTAAATTATAAAAATAAAACTATTATTTTATTGGTTGGTTTGAAGAAATTGCCATTTGGCAATAAGCCCGCCCCGCCAATGTACAAATAACATTATGTACAAAAAGTTAAATAAATAAACATCAGGTTTCTAAAATAACTTGGTTCATAAACCTTATTGAAAACCAATATTTCCAGAAAAGAAAGCGTAAAGCGAAAAAGTGCAGTAAATAAAAAATTAAGGATAAAAAGTAAACTGACACAAGCAACAACAAATATGCGTTTACCGTTATTAGCTTGGTTTAAATATTTGTTGAACAATAGGATGTGTTCTAATTTTTCTGAATTTGACCACAGATTTCACCCAATTTGTGTTTTATGTGACAATACTAATTAGGTCAAATATTGAACAAGATCTTGTACCATTTTGTGACCCATGTAATATGGGCTTTAGTATCAGTAGTAAAAAATTGCACTGTATATTTTTTTGATTTTGGTTTGCAATTGTTTATTACCTGAAATCTGTTCAGGTGGCAAGAAAGCCCTCTCATTGATTCTAACCTTAATATTTTTAGGTCTTGGTTTGTAATTCTTTATTACCTATCTTTTCAGGTGGCAAGAAGGCCCTCTCATTGATTCTAACCCGGCTTCTTCGGATTCGAGCACTCCGATGGACTATAAGTCTTATATAGAAAAGTTGCCGCTGCTATCTAAATTGAAGATCAAGGGTGTCATAGTACCCGCAACTCCGGGAGAAGATGATTACTCGGCCGTTATTCCAACACCTACCGATGTCGCTGAGTTCAAGAAATTAGCTGAATTAGCCAAAGAGAAAAATATTCAGTAAGTAACATCAGCTGATTAATTTTAGCAATTTTACAACTTCAAGTTAATAAGATATAGAAGACCTTTTTTGATTAACTGTCTTAATTTTTTTTTTAAGAAATATTTGCTTAAGGCTGTAATGTGTTGTAAATAAGTCACTATTATAAAATGGGAATTGAATTGAAGAGTGAGGTTCAAACCACGGATCCTTGATCCATGATGAACTACATGAGACATTAGCCACGGAACCACAACATGGTTGTTTGTATCAACTAATTAAATGCTCTAATTTTTACCGCATGTAAGAAAAAAATATATGTATCGAATTTCCCGTAGTACTGAACTTACTCATTGTTAATCATATTTTGTATTATGTTATACAACTATTAGGGTAATCTGACACTTGGAAGTTATCTAGACATTGTATTTTAGCCTGATTGTGGACCTGACACCGAACTATGTATCCAAGTCTAGTGAATGGTTCATAAAGAGTGAGAAAGGAGAAGAACCGTACCGTGACTATTTCATTTGGACTGACAAAAACAACAATGATGAAAAACTTCTTCCTAACAATTGGGTGAGTACTCCGGAATTAAAAATATTCAAACCACCTATTTCGTAATTTTTCACATAATAAGTTGGGTGTTTTAAACAAAATTAATTAATCTGATTCCAATCATATTTTTCTTCTTAATTTTTTTTTTTCTAGCTGTCTGTTGACTCAGAGACTCCAGCTTGGAGCTACTCTAAGATCCGTCAACAGTTTTACCTTCACCAGTTCAATGAATCCACACCGGACCTTAATTTCCGTAATAAATATGTCATTGATGAATTTACTAAGGTTATACAGTTCTGGGTAGAAAATGGCGCAACGGGAGTCAGGTAATTTTTCATTCAATTTTGTTTTTAATAAAGTTTATTTGAGTTATTTAAGTAAAATTTACTTTTTATAATGAAAATCATAGAACTAATTATGGTTTTCACTTTGCCTTGGCCAGAATTCTTAGGTCTGCCAACAAATATCCCAGTCTCGATTTCTTTCATAACATGTTGTCTTCGTGATCACTGAATCAAATTCAATTATAATATAACCATCTCTCTCCATCTTCCATTCCCACCTGGTCCAATTTTGCTCCCTCTCTTTCTTGTTTTATCAAGGAGCATGTATTCTTCTAAAAAAAAAACTTTCTGTCACATATAAATAAATAAATATTGTTCTTACTGCAGAATTGTTTAATGTCTTTCAGGATCTCCAAAGTAAAATATCTCCTGGTTGACCAAGGGTTTAATAATGAGACATTCTCGCCGTCTGGTAGCGGCAACAAGCGCGCCATGGTCCACAGTGAGTACGGCTTCTACACACACACCATGACAACATACCAGGCGGGCTTGGTGGATATACTATCCCAGTGGAAGGATGCTCTTCTCAACTCTACTCAAGGGAAGGGTATGTACATACATTTAACACTTAATTTCTTTTGAAAGTAATCAAAATCAATGTTTTTTTCTCCGATGAATATGTCAAATTAACCATCTAACCATTGTACAAATTAATGATAAAATTGAAAGTTCTGCAACATTTTTGTAGTGGACAGTATATTGGCTGTATTATTCATATCTCGGTAGTCAGGTGGCAGAAGGGATTATCTGTAATTTTCAAAAATGACCAGGAGAGCTGAAATAAGACTAGATTTTAAGACAGTAATTAATTACAATTTTAAATGATGATTTTTAAAAATTTTCTTTTCTATGTGTTCTTACTGAAATATTTATTAAAACTCTTAACAACTAAAAAACCGAAAAAATTACAGATGGTCATCTGATTACCATCTGACTACCGATCTTATTGTGCAATTCATTTAAATTTAAATGACACAAAAGTACATTCATAGCGATCAAATTTTAATATCAAAAGTATTAGCTAGTCCTTTGTTTACTACTTCTCTACAATTTTCTTATTTAAAAACAGTCCTGCCCCTTATCATTTTGTTGATTTGCTCTTTCCCACGTCAACTTATTATCGCTCTCTTATTTTTATTATATTTCTTATAATGCTTTAAACAGCTAACCTTTTAAAATTATTATTATATTAAGAGTCCTCCTCACTAGGGAAACCTGTTCTAAGGAGGACTTTACAGTGTTCAAAATTTAATTAGCATCGTTCATATGTCACTTAATATTTTATTAAAAAAATCTATGCTAGTTTTCTTCTGCCAGATTTTGATTTATTTTTTCAATGTTTTTTTGTTATCCGTTGTCTTAATTTTATGGGGAAGCATATTAAACAGTTTGGCAGAGATATAATCATTGCACCTTATTATATATTTACTTTGTTTAAAATTTCATACTTATTAAAAGCAATGAACATATCAACCGGTTTCGGACTAACTCTTCCTATGTCGAAGCATACATATAATCTTAATGAATGTTAACAAAGTTATATTTATTATTAATATTTAAAGCATTAACTTTGTGGTCAAATATTTTACTAAATGTTATTATATATTTGTATATAACCACTTACCGACTTTTCTATGTTGGTTTAATTGGTGTCCTGACGAAGAGACGGGTACGTCTCGAAACCGGTAGACATAGAAAAGTCGGTAAAACGCTGCGTTGTTTTCGATATAAAATTTCTATTAAACTACAAAGTAGATACTAACCTTCTAAATAAAATACAAATAAATGCAGGATTGAGAACACTCAAACATCGGGAAATATTGAAACTGCCTTTGTTTTCAAATAATGCTACATACCACACACCTATGGCCTGCATGTGTCGGGAATATAATATATACTGCCGAAACAATAAAATTGACATTTTTCATGATACTCTCTCAGCTTTTGCGAATAATCTCTTTGGAATAAATCTTATTCAATAAGTACACATTTAGAACTTATTTTTTATTGCATTGTATCCTGTATAAACAAAAATATTAAAAAATATGTATTACAACTTAACGTATAAATCTATTTTGTGTAATTCTATAATTGAAGATATATATGTATGTTAAATTATATCGATAAATGCTTTCAAATTGTATGTTTTCTAGTTTGTATCTTTGTTGAATTACCTAATAAAATAAAATAAAGTGGTTATATACAAATATTTAATAGCATTTAGTAAAAAGTTATATTTAATGTTTTTTATTAAGTATTGGAAATTACACAGTTAATACAGTACTCTATTGGTAATTTGGCACTCTTTAATTTGCTAGTATTTGTTTGGTCATATTATGTCAAATTTATTAGTTTGCCTCGTACCAGGTAGTTAATAAGGATAGTTTTACCCAAACATTAATAATAAAACTGTTAGTATGCACTATTCCACCGCTTTCACGAATAAGACACGTGCCTGGTTTTTAAAATGGCAGATTGCTAAGAGGGCACATTAATTTATTTTCATGTTTTACATTTACAAAAAAATCTACATGAATGCCGCACTGGGCACAACCCATGTTTAGGCATTCATTTACATTATTTAAATTATACTTATGGTGTCTAAAATGTATATAATATATATATATATATATATATGTATATATATATATATAATAATACATATCCATGCATACTTAAATCTGCACATATATAAGTATTGCGCAGATATTGAGATTATTAGATTATTAATTTAAAAGATATTTTACTGCAGGCATGCTGATGCTGAAAGACATGATAGACAAGTCTCCCGAGTCCCTGTCCAGTAATGGTAGTATCGTGGTGGACCTCCCGAGGGCATCCCGCCTGCTGCCCTACACCTACTCCCAGGGCTACACGGCCCCGGGTCTGCACAACTCCATTCAGTCAGTGTTCTCCCTTCTAGGGGAACACTCCTGGCCCTCGTGGACGGTAATCTAAATTACAAATTTACTTATACTATCTAATAAGTCAGCGGAACATATTTACTGTGATGCTCCAGCTCAAAATGTGTAGAAAATTATTATTGTGAATAATTTACTGAGCTATTTTGATAATATTACCTCAAGGGTAAAAAAAGCGAAGCTTTGTATTAAATACAAAGTTTAATTTTAAATAATTATTTTGACCCTTTGAACTCTTTATTTACGCACGACAGTCATTTTGCTTAATCCAATTTATAGGTTTAAATCATAATGACGCACATACAACGCAGTTGTTGAAGAAATCATCATTGACATCCTGAAGTATATTTTCAAATATAAATATACATAAAACATCACTACAACTCAATAAAATGTCGAATATTATTTTCCATACAAATTTGTCACACCATAGCCGCCATTCGTTATCTGTACAAAAGTAGATACATATTATATTTATGTCATCTGTAGATCTGTGTGATGGTATCGCGCTTGGCCCCGTCACTCTGTAACTACACACTTCGCAATATAAAAAAGTATTATAATATAAAATATTACTCGAATCTTCATTACTGCTAAAAGGGAAATATCACAAAAATATATAAAATGGATTTAGAATAATTAATTCTATTTTCAAAATCAATATGGATATTGTGAAGAAATGTTTTCATACATAAATGTAGAAAAGAAATTCAATAAAAATATGTTTGTAGAAAAACGCGACGTGTTTGGCCTTGGTTGTTGTAATATCAAGATTAGTGATATTGTTCTACACAAATTTCAATAGTAAGTAACAAATAAACACGAATAGTGGCGTATTAGGGGGGTGGCCAATGAAATTACCGTTTGCGGGAATTCAAAATTACAAATTTAAAAGTATTTTTTATGCCTCTAATAATCAGCCAAAAAAAATTTTTTTACTGGACAGTATTTCATAGACCTTTATTACTTTAAAAAAGTGGTATTTTCCTATTCTAATACCAGACATTTTAAATTTTGAGAATGAATGTGTTATTTTTTTAAATTATAACTTTTCATTTAATGAAGCCACAAAGTCACTTTTTACGATGCGCACTATTCTTAATTTACTTTTTTTTCAGTACACACCTGAAGATGGCAATTTTGCTTCGGAACTTGGTATTGTGACCATGCTACTCCCGGGAGTTCCAATACTAACACTAGATCAAATCATAACTGCGGATGATAACAAGACTGAGGTAATAATTTTATCGTTTTTAACTTTTTATCTACAAAAATGAAAATATTTAACACTATTAACTAAATCGTAAATGTTTACAGGGATATGAACAGTACTCCAATCTAGCAACAATGCGATCCCAGCCGAGTATGATGTACGGAGGTTATAACAGTTACCTCCTCGCTAATCAAACTGTATTTGCATTTAGCAGGTAAGGCTGTTGTTATGTGCTACATTCAAACTTGTAAGTTTAAATTAAACCAGTTTAAAAATAACACAAATGCAACTAGAAGTTCAAATAAAACGTAAAAAATAAATCTGTATTTTGTGAAAAATTATTGATTGCATCTAGACCTCTGATAAGTTTTGCATGCTGAATTAACCCTACGCACACATATAACTTATCTGTATGATTTCAAAACTTAACCTGGTAAGAAATCTATGTTACTGAGAAATCTGTTGTAATTTATTTTCATAAAACATGTTATTAAATTATTGTTCTTTACACTTGTTTAATGCCACTCGGACTATAGAGAATGGTAAGTATCTTTATTTTGTAGAAATTAGTTTTTAATATTTCATTTTTCTGTATGGTTTAGGACTCAGAAGCCAATTACAGCACTATTTAACTTTTAGTCTGTAATAAAACCACTCAACATAATTCGGTGGCTTGGATCTATAAGGGCCAATTTCAGATTTTATTTTTATCTTGCCAACATTTTGAAGAAGTTCGGTGTAAATTTAAAAAAAAAATGTATTTGATTATTTTATCTACACATACATAATAAATGCAAAACCGTCACTGTGCATGATGACTGTTTTTGGGAAGACCAACTAAACCAGCAACAAAAAGACTATTTCTTTAAAGTTCAATGTGCAACTTGTGCGTGGTATAACAGGTAGCGGAAAGGCTATTAATTTTAAGTTGAATGTGCACATTGAGCTTAAAAGAAATAGTCATTTGGCTACTGGTTTTGTTGATCCATCCATCAATCGTGATCATGACGTTTTTTATTCATATTCTCTTCAAACATATCAAACAGTTCATTATAAATGGCGGAAAAATTACATTGGCCCTTTTACTTCCAAGCCTCAGAATTTATGTACATAAATATTGGTTAGTGTTGATAGCTCTTTAATTTTTTTTTATTGTATTGATTTTTGTTATATTTTGAATAAAAAAGATATATTCATTTATGTTATAATTTACCCACATATTTCAATTTGTAAATAGTATGCAACTCACCCTCTATATGGCAACCATCAAGTTAAGTATACATCACCATCGTCTTCGAAAGACGATGGTGACGTATACTTAATTTGAAGACTGGGAAAAACAGCTCTTCCGGTGACTGTATAGTCCTATACGGGACCAGCACAGTCGGCCACAGCTCTCACACTTCCAGCTTGTGGGGGGGGGCTCCTGTAGGTAGCTGTCTTCCTCCCAGTCTTTTTAGTCTCAGACTTTCTAGCCAGAGGTCGTCATGTGCCGTAAATTTTCCCTCCTTTACGGCTCCTCTTTACACATCTCTATCCCTGGCGAGATCTTCCCAATGATCAGCGTCAATGCAAAAAGTCTTCATGTCACGTTTACAGACATCTTAAAATCGCAATCGCTGACCACCGTGGATCTTTTAGCATCACAAAGCTCTCCATACATAATATCTTTCGGTATTCGGCCATTCTCCATTCGACTCACATGACCGAGCCATCGCAGGCGTCTTTATTTTAAGATCGCCATTGCTGAAGGCATCCGAGTACGGGTTAGTACATCTGCATTTGTCACTTTGTTCTGCCACGTCACGCCAAGAATACGCCCCAAACATCGCAAATGAAAAGCGTTGATTTTCCTTTCTTGGTGTCTGTAAGTTGGACAGGTTTCACCGCTGTATAGGAGCACGCTGAGTACACAAGCTTAATAAACTTGTACTTTGGTAAATATTGTAAGTTTATCATTTTTCCAAACTTTGTCTTGGAGCTTTCCAAATGTGGTAGCCGCTTTTCCTATTCTACAGTTTATCTCCTGGTCTAAGGAACCGAGGTAACAAAACTTTGAATAAACCTGTAGTATTTGACCATCAACTTTCATTTCTGGCCTTTGGTCTGTGTCTTGTCTTAAAACAACAGTTTATTTCGGGCTTATTTTATTTGGGATTGGCAGATATACAAATAAGATTTTTTTTTATTCTGGAACATCAAAAATTGTTTTGAGTATAATAAAATGAGCACTCTATGTAAACCCATAAATGAATATAGTAATAATAAGTAATAAAAAAAGTTATTCTTTTATAATCGTAACATCTTGTATATTTCATGCGATGCTTTTCTTTGGATTTTAACTTTAAATTTAAATTGCAGGCTTAAATCTGGTAATCCGGGGCTGATGGTACTCTTCAATCCAAGTGCTTCGTTAGCTACTGTGAATCTCCAGACTATTCAGGAGGTTCCTCGTGAAGTACGAGTCAGCCTGCTAAGTGACAACTATGATGTTCCCGGAGTTACTGTCAAGTATGCGTATTATCATTTCTTTAATTCTAAATTTGTATTACATAAATTCCTTCAGTAGCCTCACGGTGTAATAACTAAGATGCTTACTTCAAAAATGTGGTTTCGATTTTCAGTGAAAACACAATAATTGAATTAATTGTATATTTCTAGAGCTTGTAATTCCGAATTTGTAGGTTAGAATATACCTTTTATATGAAAGATATCCATTATGACACATGCACTATTTGCACTTTGTAAGGGAACATCTTCAAGTCTTTTACCAAAATTATCTGTTGAAATTATCCAAAAGCAGAACCAAAATTTTTCATTCGTAAAAAAAAAATACATCCAAAGAACATTGGATGACAACTTTTGCACCACCTTGTATACTGGAATTTTATAATTATGTTGAGTCAGTAACAATAAGGGTTTTATTATTTTTTCCAAAGATACATTTCAAATAAGAGGATAATCATCTCTGCGTTTCAAATGAAAACCTAATAATCCTGTTTTTGTTTATTTCAGTGGCAATCTTCTGTCTTCAAACGTGACAGTCTCAGCGAAGTCTATTATAATAGTAACATATGTTCCCGTAAAAAAGGAATAAGTTGGATGACGCAAGAAAAAAAGACACTTGATAAAGGATGATGATCAATTTAGGCACAATAATTTTGCATTTATTGTCGTATAATACTTATACTTAATGTGCTTCCGTGATTTCAAACATTTTGCTTTGAAATATGATTTGCAAAAAAATATCGCATCAAGAAATATAATCTAGTTAACGAACATTAACTCTTTGTTTTTTTTTCACCCACCAAATAATCATAAACACTTCTACGGAACACAAAATATTTTCTTAGTCTACTGGAATTAAGATTTTCAAAACTAAAAAAATCATTTTAAAAATCCAATGGTTGCTAACTTCTCCAAGGAAAAAAACAGGAGTGCGAAGGGAGTAGCTAGCTCTGCGGAAGTAAACAACCATTTGGATTTTTTTTTTTAAACTTTGAAACACTTACGCACTTATCGCAGTTTCGGATGTGTATAATTAAAGATTAAAATACTACATAAAAGTATGTAGGTATGTACATAATTAAATGTTTTTGAAAAATTATAACAGTTTTAGGGAAAAAAAATAAGTTTACAATAAGTATTATTTAAGTGTAGGTAAGTAAAATAAAAAAAGTGTACGTGCGAATAGTGATTTTATTTTTATTTTATCACTAAGAATTTTAAATTTAAAAACTGACAATGGAAAACTAAACGTATCAATTTCTCCATACTCATTTCCAAGCTGGTGTAGTCTGACAATTGGAGCCACAACAAAGGTAGACTGCAATCTTGTACATCTATTTGGTACTTTGCTACATACCAGTCTCGTTAAATATATCATATTCTTGAATGTTGATGCGCTAATTTTTATTGAAACTCGAGGGCAGTGTCAAAACACATAACCGCCTTCCGTGTGCCTTGAACGTAGACCCCGTCTTTTTTATTTGATGAAAACTTATCTTTCACAGCTTTTGAAAACATTTATTTTACCGAATAACTTAGAATCCATTACTTTATTCCAGGAAAGCAATTATTGTATCTGTTTATTTGTTTCTTACAAAGACGTGAAACATACTTGGGAAATTAATATTGGCCATATTCAACAGTGTCCGACAAAATTTCACAAGAAGTGCAATTGAAGTGTATGAGGTTTTTTACAAGCATTTCGTAACAATTATCTGATTTACTAGATAAATCACTTCACCATTATCGTTCGAGGACGAAGCTTCACATTTATTTTCTCACCTTTAAAAGAAAATCTTTTAGACTCGCTCATTTGAGTCATTATATTTTTTATTTATATTCTGAAATCCCGTATGTTAAAGGAAAATACCCAGTCCCAACATTTTACTATCGCTTGGTAAATAAAATTTTCCTTCTGTTCTGGAAAACTGGCTTAAATGCTTTTAAGGATGTTTAACTTTATATTATTCATTGAATAGTGTTTCAAATAATATTTTGTAATGGTTGGAAGCAGTCCGAATTTTTGTAACAGCTTTTCTTAGTATTTGAGCAAAATATTTTTTTGTAGGCCCTGTTTCAAAACTTTTATTAATAAGTTCGAATCATGTCGCTCTCAAAAAAAAGATGTATATAAAATGATCAATTTCAGTTCATTTTAGAAAACTTCTTATTATTCGTTAAATAAAAATTAAAATATTAAAACAATCATAATAATGGACACTCAGTGATATAAGTACCAGTAATGTCAAAACAATGCAAATTACGAAATTACTTGTATCATTAAAAAAGTCTATTACTAAATTTAAAAAAATTAAATATCTTGATTCCACTTCAAACTTCTTGAAATCTTACTTTAAATAAAGTTATATAACAATTTCATTTAAATCGTATTCCGTATTACCATTAAAAAAACAGTTAAAATTGACCGAAATTTATTAATGATCAGTAGTTATAGAGATAAATGTCAACAATATATCCGCTGATCAAAGTCGCCTTACGATTTAAATGTCGCCCCATTTTACGGTCGCCATTTATTTCAAGGTTGGCTAGAGAGAGGGAAAAAATCATAGACAACAATACGCGTCGTTTCAATATCTATTCGGAATTACCAACATTTCAAACAAATGCACGATTCGTGGTGTACTGTTGGGTAGATTTGGATGATCGAATTTATTACTAACCGAATAGAAACGCTTTTCGTAAACGAAATTTATGAATGAAATTATTGATTATTAGAGCTTTTATAAACCTTAAAGGAGTCTGAGAAATCCTTTATATGTACAATGTGTTAAATCCGATATTCCTCCCGGGTGATAATACCCTATTACTAAATCTTCAATACAATTGCTAATTCATTTATATAGTACAATGAAGAAGTTCAGCCCTGGATGGCCATTGGATATAAAAAATGATTTCTTACGCGCGGTAAAAATTTACGGCAAAGTAAGTTAGAAATGTATGAAAAAATTATAAAAACGGCCTACTTTTCACATTTTTACTAGTTCATATGTATCAACCAATGATAAGAGAATTGTGAAATATTTCCGGTTTACGGTAAGTCAACGGACCAGTTAGCAAAACTGACCGAAAAGAAGCGGAAGAGACTTATTGAGATGTCACACGCGGAGGGTTTCAGAAACACGAAACTTTCATAGCGCTGATACATATGATTTTTTTTAAATAAAAAAAACATTGAACTTCTCTATTACTAATTCATTCGAATTATGTGTAGTTACTGCATTCGGACTTTCATTCGAATTAATTTAGTAATGAAATGCATTTGATTATTTTCATTCGAATGAACCACCTTCTCACTGGTCAAAACGTATTTATATTTTCTATACTATTAAAAAAAAGGGCTACTAATAAATAAAATTTAAACAAGCAAACCGTCACAACTTTTCCCCATAAGAGTAGACAGAGAGGATAGAATGCCACACTGCTAACTTTGCACATAGACCTCGTTTCCTCTACATTCAAGCACGCACGCGGATCATTCCGACTTTCGACATGTCTTGAATTTGGTCATGCCATATATCTTTCTCGACTTCTACATTTATCAACATTCTCATCGTATTTTTTTTGCCGTTCATGACCTGAATGACCTCATTCGTGTCCTGAATTTGGTCATGCCATATGTCTTTCTCGACTTCTACATTTATCAACATTCTCATCGTATTTTTTTTTTGCCGTTCATTCGCTGTCTATTCCCTCTATATGTCCAAACTATAAACCGCAAAGCACCCCAAAAATGATTTTTTTTTTTAAAACACAACAGGCTAGGAGGCGCGCAGTCAGAGTGGTAAATTACAGCACAGAATACCCAAGCTTTAAAAAATAACATTTAATTGTTGTGTTTTCACTGGGAAACTTATCCGGAACCTTATTCCGTGCGTGAGTCAATAAAATTGTCTTCACGGATGCTGCCAAAAATAAATAATATTATTTTATTAAAATATGTAGTATCCCTCTATAGTTTTTAGGTGGTGCCTAATATGATTCAATGGCAAAGTTCTAATTTAAAATGTATTTTTTAATTATATTTTTTATAACCAGCAGATGACGGGTAATAAGCCTTGTAAATGCCTAGATTTCCGTGTTTCCTTAATCCCTTTTGTCACGTTTTCCTCCATATCTGTAAAAAAAATATATTCATATTATTTTGTTGATAGAGTAGGATAAATTTTGCGAATCGTGCTAGGGACATATTTTTCCCATAACTGCTTCCGGGAGGGGGAGGATTTGTTGGTCTCGCCTCCGCCTCCCGCTGCGCTCGGGGCACTTCACAAATTCTCAATAATTCGTGGCATTGAGAAGTAGTCAGTTGTGTATCTGTGGTATAATCTCTGGTCAGTAGTTAGTAATGGTCGGCAAGTGCCGAGTGGCCAGTAAAGATTAGACGCTCGTCGACCTGTGACGTGTTGGTAACACTGTAACTTTTAGATCTACATATATATTAAAACCTAAGCTTTTATCTGCTTATCAGAACCAGCGCTGAGGTAGCCATTGTCAGAGCAATTCGTTTTTACTTTACAGTAACAGCCGTGCGGTTGTTGGAAGTGCTTGCAGTTATGATTTTTTTCCCCTCTGCGGGTAAACAGTTCAGTATGTAAATATTATTTGATTTCGATTGAACGCGTTATATCAATCTATAATGTGTGAGTTGCTATCGTGTGTAAGACGCTAGATCATACCAAATCATAGAGTGATTTAAAAATAAATTAATTTAGTCATATTTTGAAGTTACCGCCATATTTCCAACATTCTAAAATTGAGTTCACGCATGCGTAAACCACGAACTTTTTTTGTTCTTTTTTATTTCATAATCGGAACTCTGTAACAAAACTCGCGTTTTCAAAATGATGAATTGTTTTTTCAAGCTCTCTGTTTTAAGCATTTAAAATGTCTAATGAATACAAAAGTGTTAATATTAGAAATTTTCAGTGCCTAACTTGAGTTTGCAGTGAATAGTAAATTTCTGATATGGCCGGTATGTTAGGTTTTTTGTGTCTCGTATGTCAAACTTCAAATTGTGTATTACATCGGGGGGTCAGAATGAATTCGCCTGTCGTAGTCGCATGTCATATCTGCGGAAAGATACAGAATTTATTCCGTTGTTCGAAGTGTAAATTCACTCATTACTGTGGCTCGGAACATCAAAAAATTGATTGGAAACGACATAAGCCCGAGTGTAAAAGAATCGTTCGAGAGAGAAGTGAATCATCCTCCGTTCAGAGTGCTCGCGATAGTGAAGTGTCGCATCGGGGGTCGAACTCTGGTAACAATATTAATGTGTCGGGAGAACCCGCGTCAGGTTCAAGTTCGCAAGTTTCAACTTATGAGTACTACAGCCCCGGGGCGAGCACCTCGAGGGGCGACGACAGTACGTATCCAGTTGACGGAAATAACATGCCGATGGATGGACACGGCGATCCTCTTGCCGAACGGCACCCGTACTACGCGTTTCCCGAGTTAAACTTCTTCGGAGCCGGCTGCCCCCCGTCTCCGTACTGCAGGTGGAGCGAGCGTATGACCGACCCGGAAGAGGCAGATAGAGTTTGCCGAAATGTGATTAGAGACATGGACACGTACGGGGTTTGTGTCCTCGATGACTTTATAGGATCCGAGCAAGGTGGCAGAGTTCTCCAGGAAGTCCTGGAGATGTACTCCGCCGGGGTATTTGCTGTAAGTGCTTCCTATTACCATTAATTTGTTTCCTGGTAAAGCGTACCTACAGATTCTCGATACTATCCTAACCGACCTGCCTTGCTTTATTCATTTTTGTATTAAATGAAAGTCGTTTATTTTCCATTTAATGTAATTTCTATAAGTGTGCATTTATAATTAAGTAGTTTTATTTTTGTTTGTTATTGTTGTAATAGTATAGAACTACTTAAAAACATAAAAAATCTCCATCTTCAGATTGAGCCATGTTAGATGGAGACTATTCCAAATCAGAGGACGCTTTGTATCAATTTTCCAATTCACTAGTTCTAAATAGATTCCCTGGTATTGACTATGTATATTTATTTAAATATATATATTTTTTTTTTTAACAATAATTTTATAATAAATTTATAAAATTAATTTGTCGGCCCCGTGGTGTAATGGTCAGCGCGTTTACTTGCCATGCAAGAGGTCTCGGGTTCGATTCCCGACATGGTTGGCGTGAAATATTTATTTAAAAGGGTGTTTTTACACCAAATAAGTGTACGTATATTTAAAACAAAAAAAAATAGTTCATAAATAACAATGTATATAACTTTTTAAACATACGTAATTGTTACAATTTTTTGCTACTTACGTATCATATTATTATGCTATAGTTATTACAATATCTAATGTGTAATAAGGTAACTTGTGTGGCAAATTGCTTACAGTCAGCTGTTTTTGACATTGACAGGTAAAATAGTTATCTTCTCTTGTTTCTTTTTTCTTGATTTGTTTTTAAAAAAATAAATATCTCGATAAGTATATTCAGGTAAGCTATAAGCACTAATAAATAACGTTAATAAAATAAAATAAAAATTGTTTTTATGTATACTTTTTTAAGAGAAATACTTGAGTTCTTATTATTTATTCAAATTTTCAGACCATTTCCTAAAGATCCTAAAAACTTCTGCTAAAAAATGGAAATCGAGAGTGGGCTTTGAACCTGGGACCTTTGGTCCGTGAGTCCACAATACTACCACGGGACCACAACCCGATTCTGAATCTAAAAAAAAATACTACATCAGTATTTTTTCTTCTGTATGAACACATACGAGATTTCGATATTAGATACACGAAAACAACATATGCCAACAGTGAAGAATTTTTGTTTGACAAAAGAGATAATACATTTACAAGGTTTATGGCCTGTCATTGGTCATTGATTGGTTTGATCACTTTGCCTACTGTATAACATTCACAATTCTATAGTGTGTAAATGTGTAAAGTTAACACTTAAATGATCCAATGATAGGTAACAAGCACTTTTAATTCCCAAACGACAATATCTCTGTTGTAATATATGTATGTAATACACAATTCTGTCTATGTTAGGACATCATTAGATATTCCTTAAATTTACATGTTATTGAATTTGATCAAAACATTTTTTCTACCATAATCATTGACTAAATGTTACAAAGTGCGTAAAGCGGTCACCAGCCAGTGACAGATTATACGTCCTGTAAATGCCTGAACTATAAAATTCATTTTTAAAAAACACTATTGTTTTGTCTCCATAGTGGTGAATGTTACACTGTGCGTTAAGTAATCACATAACCTAGCTATTGTCTAGCCTTTTTTATAGTATCAAACCGAAACATGATTTTCAGCCGAAACCGAATTTCGGCTTCTGTTTTAGTTTTGGCCGAAACTGAAGCCTGTTTAAATAATTTAAAAGTCCAAATTTGTTGCAACAGAGAGGGAAAAATCTTTTTATGGAAGTCTAGGCATTTACAGGGCTTATTATTATTGGCTGGTTTGAGTGGCCACTTTACACACTATGTAACATTCACCATTCTGCCTATGTTTAAACATCCACATTTCCTCAACTCTTCCATCTGTTGACTTTCTATTTTACTTCACAAAATTTTGATCTAAATAACTCCCTAGCGAGGAAATCCAGCCAGTCTGTGAACATTTTCACACCAAAACGCCCACGATTCGGCGCTTTTATTAATTAACCTCGCGAGTTCATTAAAATAAGTGTTGACCTATAATGTTAAGAAGAAAAAAATGTATGCATATTCTGCTTTTCGTACAGAAAACTTAATTTTACTTTGTAGATAAAATTGAAGTTAAATGTTGACTTCCCATTGTAATCGGGGCCCTGCTGTTAGTGGACAAAATTAAAAGCCTTGAAATACGAAGTGTAAACATGTTTTCCCTTGAATCAAACATAATATATATAAAGTATATCGTGAGTATATTTACTAAGGTAATATACAGAAATCTAAAAATACCTCTTAGTTACCCATTGTAATCGGGGCCCAGGTTTTTCCCTCAATATCCGCTCTATAAAAATAAGAAAATCTTTTTTTTCTTTAGGGCCTTCTACTAAAACATGATAACACCGGCCAAAAACAAGTTATGTGGATTTACAAATTATAATAAACATAATAACACAAACAGAAAGGAATAACAATATTAAAACAAACAATAGACAACAAAAATAACATATGACTAAACTAAAAGAATTCCATCATAAATTGAAATAGGCACCAACAGAAAAAACCCACCAAAAACCTGATGGCGCCTATTTAACAAACAAGAGATACTTACAGAAAAATACACATAAGTATGTACATAAAACTAATGACTAGAAAACTTACAACATTTATTGTAAAAAATCATCATTCCCTCTCCGCACCTAATGGTGCATAGGGCACTGCATTGGTATACCAATCGCAGTGTATCTTGATAACATTTGTTGCGTGAAGGTAAGATGATCAGTCTTACGCTTTAAGTACCAGTCCAGGGACAGTGAAATATTTTAGTATGAAAACACCCTTTTAAATAAATATTTCATATTAACCATGTCGGGAATCGAACCCGACACCTCTTGCATGGTAGACAAACGCGCTAACCATTACACCACGATGCCGTACAAGCGAAGAAAACCGCAAAAGGCCGTACAAAAATAAAACAAATAATAGAAACATTATTTCAATGGATAGAAAAACTTAAGCTTTAAGGAATTTATTTTGAAATGCACATTTGTTTTATTGATAGATAGATTTTACGACGAAGCAGGTACTTAGTGCTTTCAAAGTACAATATCTTCGAGGGTACCATAAAACCGTAAAGGTGGTTTAGACAAAGACATCAAAATCCGTTAAATTGGCAATATTATGATAATGTCCTAATATTTGTAGCATATAAATTATTTTAGTCACTCTTTTGTAAAATTTAAATGGGAGCTAGAGTTCTTACTGTCCGTGCGCTCTGTAACAGCAAGACGTGTTGAAATAAAGTTTCTATATATCAAAAAAAATATTTTTTTTTGCATAATGAGGAAGTTCAGTGGTTTTTTAATTTTTTTTATTTGTTAATAGACTGTTAAACTAAGTCAATTTTTTTTTTTTTAATTTTTATATATCGTATTATCGGCGCTACGATTTTTCAAAGTTTTGTATTTCTGAAATAACTCCGCGTGTAACGTCAGAGGTTCATTTCACAATCTGTATTGAATGCCGCAGCGAGACTTATTTTCGGAATCTCTAAGTTCAGTCATATCACTCCACTACTTCGGGAACTACACTGGCTACGTTTTCCACAGAGGGTCGAATACAAACTCTGTTGGCTTATGTATAAGTCACTGCACAACTCGGCTCCGGAATATCTAAGTGAACTATGCATTCCAGATGAACTAGCTGACAGGCGTCTCACGCTTAGATCAGCTACGTCTACGGCGAGAGGAAAAGTTATTATACCTCTACGCAAACAGCGCACTAAATTTGGTGAACGCTCATTTGCGGTCGCAGGCCCTATGGCATGGAATGCTCTCCCAGCAGAGGTGCGAGGCTGTGAAAGTGAAGTGATGTTTCGGAAAAAACTTAAAACCCACTTGTTCTCTAAATCATTTTAATAAATCCGTAGCACGTGACAACAAAATAAATTATTTTAATTAAATTACAAATTTAAAAGCTTCAATTAAATTAACTTAACAATAGAATCACCATGTAAAGCGCCCTTGAGGTATTTTATTACGAAAATGGCGCTGTATAAGTTATCCATAATTAATTAATTAATTAATTAATTAATTAATTATTCTCATTCAGTTCTTCCCATTGGTCCAGAAGCGACAAGCAGACTGGAAATCTTCCATAGCTCTCAGATCATAGGTTGATTCACATGAACCAGTGACGTCATTTAAAGTAGTGCGTTTTTATCAAAATATTTTTTATTATTTTTTCTGTACATTTTCAAGAAACTTTGGCGTACAATTGAATGCTCTAATTTTTACCCCGCGTAAGAAAACATTTTTTGTATCCAATTTCCCGTAGGGCTGAAGTTCCTCATTGGAATCGGGAACTGGATCCCAACCGCCTATGCGCTTTGTAGCTACAAAGCGTGTTGGAATGTCTATTTTAAAGCGCGCTTGAGATGATTTTCAAGAAAATAACGCTATAAAAATTATCCAGAATAATTATGAAATTGCACTGGAAAGGTGCATTAAAAGAGACGGCTAACTTGTTGAGAAGGGAACATATAATTCTGGGCATTTACCGGGCTTGTGACTTGTCGTTAGCTGGTTAAAGTAATCACTTTACAAACTATGACATTTACAATTAAGAAGTTCAGCCCTATGGAAAATTGGATAAAATAAATGTTTTCTTACGCGATGTAAAAATTAGAGTACCGCAAAGTTAGTTAAAAATGTACGAAAAAAAAAATCTTAAAACACACAGTAAAACTCCAACTATCCCAATCGCTTTCAGAATTTAAAAAAAAAAAATTAAGACGGAAACGTGCTGCGATTTACAAAATAACGACTTGGCTGCCCGTAAACGGATGATGACAGTCAAACAGCTTACTTTGACCAAAATGTTCAGCAAGCAATAACTTTCATTTACAGTGCGGTACGTACATACTGTACTAATTGTACATTCATTCAAATGTGTATGTCAAAACTGCAAAAATGTCGCCAAATAGCTGATGCAATTTATTTATTAAAAATTGCTTCTGGTTCAATTGACGTCCTGAATTGCTATCTAAACTTTCTATTAATGTTCTTTAGAAAGTTCTTAGGAATAACCTTCTTCTTCATACTCCTCTTGTCTCATCTAATTAAAGTCAAAATTCATATTTATGGGGAAGTTTCAATAAATTTAATGTAATAAAAAAAGCATTAAACATAGATTTATTTGCGAATAATCATAATGACGTGTGGCGTTTGCTTTCGAAATAATAATGTCTTGTTTTTTTTATTTTTTTTTTCTTTTGGATTTAGATCATTGTTTATTTTTTGTTTGAGAATATATTTTAACCTACTGTGATGCTACTTGTGAAAATCTATAATTGGGTTATTTGTTTTTTTATATACGATAAATGTAGCTGTTGGTTATCCGAAGATTAAATACATACATTTGTAACTACGCTTAACATGTAAAAGTATTGCCTTTCATTTAGTTAATTAAATGCTCATTTTTCATTCTCAATCATTCATTTTCAACATACATACCGTAAGTAATGAATTAAAATAGACCCCTTTTTCGGAAAAAATCTAACTATCTGAATGGGGTCCGGTCCTAATTGATTCGGATAGTTGGAGTTCTACTGTACTTTGAACGACGTCTCTAGTTCGTATGAATCAACCAATAATAAGAGAGTTATAAAAGATTTCCGGTTTACGGTAAGACAGCGGACCAATCAGCAGAACTGACCGATAAGAAGCGGAAGAGAACTTGAGACATCACACGCGGAGTAATTTCAGAAATACAAAACTTTGTACACGGTTTTTCAGGGCCAGACCGTGAAACTTCAGTGGTACATTCCTCATGGTAAGCTTTAAAAAATCCTAATATTTTTTTTCCAAAAAGTCATTTAAAAAAAAAAAAAATGTAATCTCAAAATGTAGTGAATCCCTTATTTCTCGGACAAGCGGTCCGTCCACAAACCCCTAACTCTCTCCTACCCAGCCGCTTTTCTTGTCCGGGTCTGGTGCGTATCGCTTCGTTGGTGAAATACGTTTTTATCGCTTTTTTTTTTGTCGGAGAGTGGTAGGAGTTTGTAGAAGGAATGCTAGTTCGAGAAATTAAAGATTTACTCCATTTTGAGATCATAAAAAAATTAAGTAACTTTTTGGAAAAAATTTATAAGAATGTTTTTTTAAGCTTTTAAAGATTTTACGGAATTATTCCACCTAAGTTTTGTTTTTTCATACTTCACCTTAGACCAATTTATTTTACCAACGATTTTAAGTTCATATAACAAATTCTGGGTTCATTTAAAAAATGGGGTCATTGTGTAAACAAAATCCATATAAACCGTTGGGATAATACTGAATTTTATATTCCTCAATGGTAAATTTTTTAAACACGTATTTGCATGATACGACTATCACCACTGCAAGCCCTTGGTGATTAGTTGAGTTATTTGCCATAATACTGCCCTGCTAAGCCCAAAAGTCGTATCTGGGGTGCTATTCTAAATCTGCTCTACCCCCTAGACGCCTTAGAGGTGATTAATTTGGGGATTCTTTTTGTTTGCATGCGTTTACACTTTGCTTCATATATCCACACTGATGAGTGAACGTCAAATAAATATAAACTCGTGAAATCAAACACGATGATTTTCATTTAGAGCATTATTGCGACCTTAAAATACTTAATTTGGTTGAATTGACCAAACCGTATTCGTTTTTCCCGTTTTTCAAACAGTTTTATACATTACTGTGGCCATTATATGAATCGAAGTGTCGTCGCTCTAAAAAAATAAAAATCCCCAAATTAACCACTCTCTAGGGGATAGAGAAAATTCAGAATACCACCCCTGGTGATTTACTAATTTTATAAGAGCTTTCTGTTTTATGTTTTGCTGGTCTGCTTTTTTATATTTTTTACAGAGAAGCAGAAATGACTTGTTGGCTTAGTAAATATGTGAAGCTTTCGAATATCTATTACAAAACGAAAAATCTTAAGTTACGACTTTGGGGCTTAGCAGGGTAGAATGTGTCACCAATAGACACCATATACCACTGTCAAATATGGGATTGTATGCATTAAGATTTAAAGAATTTATCTTGGAGTAATTCATATAAATATGTTATACTTCTAGCCAGATATTGCTGGTAAGGGGTGTATTACAAGATGTATGAAAGTGGAAGACTTCAGGATTCTGTTTGACAATAGACGCATTTGTGGTGTTCCATCCTACGGTAAAATGGCACGATGATGGCAGTAAGCAGTAAGCATTATGCCGAGCGAAACATTGCAAAACATTTTTTTTATTTATAAATTTATTGTAAAAAAATAATATACATACTTAATAACAGGGAATCTATATAAAACCAATTAATGTAAAATGAAAACGAAGTGTTCTCTGTTTATGATAGTCTCCATCTAACATGGCACAACCTGTTCTTAGATGGAGATTTTCTATCTTTAGAGCATAAGTAGTCCTATACTAATAAAACAACATAAAAAAGAAAAACTAAAACTACTTAATTATAAATGCCTAGCTAATGAAATGTAAGAAATTAAAAATCGTTAAGTATATATATGTGCTAAGAATACATGTTACTTAAACATAAATACTATAGTATAATATATAATAAAACAAATATAAAGCAATGAAATACACAAAAATATAAATAATATGTGTACCAATTATATAAAGTACTACGTTTTTTGATTTACATATATTTTTCAAAAAAATCTCTCGCTTCACTATTTATATGTGCAGCTATTTTTATTTTTTACATTTTGAGTCTTTTATATTTGGCAATAAATCATTACATATTTTTGGAGCAATTACATTGTATTGCTTTTTACCAATTTTGTTTTTGAAGTGCTAATTACGAGTAGAATAATTTGTTCCGAGGATTAGTGTTAATTTTTTTCCACTGTAAGCATTTTTTTCTAATTGTAATATTTGAATCTTCAGGACGGACAACTAGTAACCAACACCCAGAGAAGGGACCTTATTAGGGGAGACAGGATCACGTGGCTTGATGGCACTGAACCCAACTGCAGCAATATAGGAATGTTAATTCAAGAAGTAAGTATTTTACCCTTTCTAACGACTTGGCTGACCGGTTTCGGAGCACGATTGTTTCTTTGGCTACCCTGATAAACTATGTATATTTTTTTTAAATAGTCTTACTCAATTATTTTTTTGACCTGAGATATTTCGAAAGTATTTTAATTTAATATTGCTTGAAACGGTGTGGAAGTGCAACGCCTATATATAAGAAACCACTATCTGTAATATTTAATATATCCTTAAACAGGCACTTTTCCGGAGATATGGCAGACTTCCAAAATTTATCCCGTATTTAAAAAGGGCAATAAAACATGCATTGAAAATTATAGACCTGTGGCAATTTTATCTATACCTACGAAGGTATTTGAGTGGCTAATACACCATTTAATCAATCTCAAAATAGAGCCATTCATAACAAATAAACAGCATGGATTTCGGTCAGGACGCTCAACCACCATAAATTTGATGGTATTTACGAATTTTGTCACTAAATCACTTGACAAAAGTGCACAGGTAGACTGCTCGTACAACGACTTCTCAAAAGCGTTTGATAAAGTAGATCGTCAGCTTTTGCTTCAGAAACTTCATAAGATTGGCTTCGGTGACATTCTTCAGAGATTTTCCTAAGTTATTCCTTAGATCGAAAGCAGTATGTCTCATATGGACTTTATCAATCTGCAGCTTTTCACACCTCGGGAGTGCCACAGGGGTCAAATTTAGGACCAATGTTGTTCACAATATTTTTAATGACATTAGCAATGAAATAAAATCACAAGAGCATCCAAAACAATTTATTTCCGGTATATCATGGATGGAGTAAAGCTTAAACAAGCATCGACGTCCAGGGTGCTGTTTGACGCTAAGTTATCATTTAATCTACGTATAATATATTTTCTTCTGCAGCCTTATTCTTTCCACTGGTGGATAAAGGCCTCTTCCAAACGTCTCCATTCCTTCCTATCACCCACTTTCATCTACCCACGTTTTACCGGCAATAGAGGCAATGTCGTCGACCCATCTTTTCTGTGGCCTTCCAACACTTCTTTTGTTTGACCATGGTCTCCACGTTATTATTCTGGGTGTCCACCTGCCATCATTTTGTCTCGCCAAGTGCCCTGCCCACTGCCATTTCAATTTCGCTGCACGATCCATGATATCCACGACTCCGGTTCGGCGCCTTATTTCTTCATTTCTTATTCTGTCTCTTAGACATACACCAAGCATCTGTCTTTCCATGGATCGTTGCGTGCATTTTAATTTCTGGCTACTTTTTTGTGTTATCACTAAGCAGTAACTCCCTTAAAATGCTTGGATTTGTTCTTAGAAATGCCAAGATTTTTTCAAATATTTAGGTTCTGAAAACATTGTATAATTTCTTGGTAAGAAGTTGCTCGGAGTTTAGTTCCATCATTTGGTCGCCAAATAAAACCACATATTCCTTAATGATAGAGAAGGTGCAGAAAAAAATCTGCGTTATCTGTATCTCAGGGAGTATGGATATTACCCGTGGCTTTTCCCGACTGACTTCTTACTAGGAATGCTGGGCTACCAATCATTGTTGGGGAGAAGGAATATTCATTTGGGTGATCACTTATTTCAACTCATTGGTGGTCGCCTACCGATATTCTGAATAAATTCGGTATATTTCTCCGACAAAGCCTACCACGATGCAGAACCAACCTGCCAATGGTTATGTCGGTAGGTAGAGCAATCGTGTTATTCAATCGTATCGCCTCGGATGTCGATATATTTCATGACAGTGGGATTTCTCTTAAGCTAGGGTTTCCTAGGACAGCGGTGCCCGCATCTTAACGGCCGTAGTGAACGGTGATGCGGTGGACAGCCGTCGTAGTGGTTACTAGAGAGTGGTTTTATTTTTTAACAGTGTTATCAACACCATTTTTATAGAAAACCACTCTCTAGTCACCGTTACGACGGCTGTCAACCGCATTAATGTTCACTACGGCCGTTAAAATACGGGCACCGCTGTCCTAGGAAACCCGAGCTTTAGGAAGGCAATTTCCAAATTGTAATGTGTATGTCCATATAACATGACTTTTTTCTTTTTTGTATTTAATAAATCTGATGTGTATATTTTGTAATGTGTTGAGAATGAATCGGATACTCTGCAATGTTCTCAATGTAACTAAAAAATAAAGAAATTAAAATAAATGTATGTAGTTTCAAAAATCACGTTGCATAATGAACAAAAAATAAATTTGAAAAAAATATTATCTTATTCGATTAGTATTATATTAACTTTCAGTGACATTTATTTCAAATATTGTGCGTAAAAATTCAGCAAAATAAAATGTCTACCCTAAGGATTACTTTGACATTTATCTTTACAAGTTTTGACCTATTCTTTTCTTTCTCAGGTTGACAATATCATCTTTAGAGCGAGTAGAATGATCGACAATGGGAAAATAGGAGCTCACGCCATTAACGGTCGAACGAAAGTAAGTCAACATATTATTTTATTAAAATCACCCATGAAATTGATATGAAAACAGTTAGCAATAAATAAACCATCATTTTTTATTCACAGGAAAAATATCCAAAAGCAATTCATGGAAACGTTAATGGAAAAATGTATAAAATACTTAAATATATTATGTATTTCTATATTTTCCCAACTACCTAGTATGTTTTTTTATAATGTCAAAAAATCTAATTAAATTGAAATCAATATTCTTTATTGGCACTTTATTATAATATTTAATAATATATAATATGTTTTCCAGCTTTTATTGTGCTACAATTAGTTATTTTAATTATTTCTAAATTTACAAGTATTTTCTGTGCACATGTCGAAAAAACGAACCACGTTTTTAAAAAAAACCGCACATTAAAATTGAACGCTCCCTCTTATTTAAAAAATATTTTTTACTGCAGCTACTAAGAGGAAACGCGCTCTGGCTTTTTTCATACAAGCGTATTTTCGTATTTTCTCCCTGGGTGATGGCACTGGGGGAGTGATTTTTTTACATTGGCGGTTTTACCTTATCGTTTTACTTTTTTGATCAATTGTTTTTTATGGGAGCTATATAGGACCTTCTAAAAACTCATAAAGGCCCTCAGTTTTATCTGCCGTCTTCAGACGTTCTAAACAAATATGACAGATTTTTTTTGAAAAACAAAAAAGGTACCGACACAGAAAATTTCATTTTCATACTCTTTCTTTAAATACATATAGGTTCTGTTTTGGGGTGCGGAAATCAGGAATACAAGACGTCGATTTTGGGTAGGCATAATCAGTCCGGCGTGCATTTGTTTTTTCGCACAGTGTCGGGGAGACGTCTGCGACGGAGTGGCGGAAAATCTATGCTAAAATACATCAACTTTTTCTGGCACCTCATATTCTCGTAAGGTTGTAAGTCTGATAAAAATTAAAAATCGTGCCATTAAAAAAAGAAAGTAAAGCAAATTAAAACAATTATTTTCAAAGCTATTACTGTTGAAAAAATGTGTATGTACCTTGGTCTTCCTACTAAAGCTCATGTCACACGTTTTGTTTAAATCAACACGGTACAACAAAATAAGGGTGGATTGAAATTTACTATATTCTTTTTATTTTTTGAAATTCAGCGGCTATTCTCAGGTAAAAAAATATGCAAAAGGAAATCGAGACAAGATTAGTCGGCCGCATGGTGCAATCGATATTGCGTTTGCATGACATTAACCCTTATACTGCTAAACAACGATATATCGTTGTTGTTAATCCCTATCATAAAGTTCCAACTAGACTGATGCTGACGTCATAATCCCCAAAAGGGTAAATGAATTCGGGAACTGCTTGTTGCACTTAACCGTCAGTGGTATAAAACATTTTCAAAACATACAAATTACTTATTCGACGGGTTATCATTTAGTTTCGTACCTATTTCAGCCCCACGGAAAATTTAACACAAAAAAATGTTTTCTTACGCGCGGCTAAAATTTGAGCATTAAATTGTACAGCAAAGTTTCTTGAAATGAATAAAAAATATTTAAATAAAAACGAACTACTTTGAATGACGTCACTTGTTCATATGAATCAACCAATGATAAGAGGATTGTGGAAGATTTTCGGTTTGCTAATCGTCAATGGACCAATTAACAGAACTAACCGAGAAGAAGCGGAAGAGAACTTGCGACGTCACACGCGGGTTAATGTCAGAAATACAAAAATTTAAACGATCGTAGCGCTGATAATACGATACTTAAAAATTAAAAAAGCTTTGTCTAATAACAATTTTTTTTTAAACCACCAAACATCCTCATTATAAATTTACTTATGATGTTTAAATTCGCAGTGCTTTTAAGAGAAGAGAAACGACCAAACACAGGAAACTTCTAGCTAGTCGGGACCTGAAACAGTGAACTTTTTTACATTGCAAAAACAGTCAAATGAAAAATAAATTAATGTTAATAGTTAGTTTTTTAATCACTTATATGATATTTGAAGAAAATAATTGCATTCGGTGTTTTTCCCGCGATTAAACCTGATCCAATAATTAAGAAAATATTGATGTACTTCCGTAATGAATAACTAATTAAATACTTTACTTTTAATATAATAACTCTTATCTAGTGAGGTCCCTATATCACCGGAAAATCCCAGAATTAAGAATATAAACAAATAATTAAAGAGCCATAAAACATAAAAATAATTCACCATGGAACCTAATGATTGCCAATTAGGACGTTCAGCTCGATATTGATCCAAAAATACTTTAGAAAAAGCTTCTTCGATTTCGTGCTCTTCGTAAGAGTCATATTATAAATTATTATCACTATCACTTAAAAAATGATCGTTATTGTCTAATTCACTTTCGGAATAGGTTTAGCTGCTAAGCTTCCGAGTTTCTCGGTGAGGTATTATTATTTCTATATCACTTTTAATATCCGTTATCATTTTGAATGATATACTTTGTATATTTATTCACAATAAAAAGGACCCTTTGCAGAGTTAACTTGTCAGTTAGAGTAACAAAGTAAGATTAAAAATATATTTAAATGTAAAAAATATGTAATTTACCTAAGCTGTTTGTAATTTCGGCAACTGTTGTCTATCTCGCTCAATCCATTATGCGTGAACTAGCTATTAGTGAAACGGAATATTTTTCTTAGAAGAGATATCAATTTGTGAGACAGTTGTACAAAAACATTATTTTTTAAAATTAAAATTATATTATAACATCTACCAAGAAATAATATTACTTCTTAGTACATTTACCGGTTACTTTTAAGTTTCAATCTAAATAACTCCCTACAAACATTTGAAACATACAAACAATTCAAACATACTCAAAATATTGTTGATTAAAATAACTTGCATAAAAAATTTAAAGTATTTTTAGGCATTACCTAGGTGAAATAATTTATCCAGGTGAAACTCACCGACATCAATGAAGGTTTCAGCTCTTTTAGTTTGCAAAAGTCAACAGATAGAAGAATTGAGGTAATGTAAAAATAGTCATGAATGTGGATGTGTAAACATACAGCTAAAATAGTGAATATTTTGTAGTGTGTAAAGTGGTCATTTAAACCGGCCAATGACAGATCATAAGTCCTTTAAATGCCTAGACTTCCATATTCCCTTGGCAAAAATGTTTTCCCTCTCTGTTGAAACTAATTTCAAGATATATTTTACACAATTTTTGTTTAGCATGCATTGATGGAAGTGGTAGGTTTGATAATATATAACAGAGCACTTTGCCCCGCAATCAGCAAAAAACTATCATTATTATTTCGTTTCAATAATAACTATTCAAACAATGCGCCTTGAGATTGCTGTACGAGATCAGTTTTGTTTGTTTTTATTTTCAATCTTAATTAAAAGGGTTTACAACCGCTGTACGAAAATTGTCTATTTGCGGCACGAATTGTCTATCTTGCTCACTCCACTGGGCTTGAATTAGATATTTATGAAATGGAAGATTTTTCTTGGAATTGCTATGAATTTTTAAAACAGTAGTGTGTTTGGAAAACAACGTATTCGATAAAATATTTTTAAAATGTATTAATAATAAGATTTCTGATTAGATTCTTGAAAAACTGCGTAGCAGCGTAAGGGTTAAATAAATAAAAATAATAAAAAATAATTCTGTTAAAAAAAAAAGAAATATCAAGTCGTGCCGTGTGGATTATTTACCAAAAATTAAAATGTATGTTATGTTTTATTGCAAATATTAAAAAAGAATTAAAATAAAATATTTTGGGCATAAATGTCTACTAATTTTCAATTCATATACGCGATCGTGTCAAATTTGTTTTCCTCTTATACTTCGCTATGACCATTGACATATTTATACATAGACATGCCCTGAGCCCTTTAAAATTATGACACGTAACTCATGCCCAAACGCTCAGTCATGCTCAACGCGTATTTAGTCGTTCTTCGACCGCCAGCTAGGCGCGACGTTTAGAATCGAAACAAAAATGCCTACTTGCGTAACTTTTCATTGGTAAATATTTGTACATGAGTGATTAACAAAGCTTAAAGAAATTAATTAATTAATCAAAAATAAATGTTATTTTTTGTAAACGTCCAACTACGCCTAGCGGCGCTATTGCGATGCTCTTCTTAGTTACAGTGATGCACTGATAGGAATATGTTTTTAAAATATGATAAAATCCAGTGACTTGGTCGAAGTTATAAGGAATTTGGGGAAAGAACCTGATTGGGATCCGCCAAAAACAAATGTCAATTGTTTACGTTAAAATACAAACTTTTTTATGTATTAAAAATGAGTATCGTTGAATATTTGGTAGCCCAGGGTTGGTATTCCAAACGCTCTCGAGGCCGTATTATCTCGCGTATTTACATACAAAATACACGAGAAAAACTGTTTTCTCGTGCCACGAGAGTGGTTCAGAATAGCACTCCTGGTATAAATTAACAGTACTTAGTAACTATGGGTAAGTTTTCGTGTCCACTACTTTTAAAATATATTACTCTAGGACTATAGGACATGACTATGTATCATATTATGCCAATGGCCATGACCTATCGTAACTTGGCTCGTGAGGTCACGCAGTGGGTACGTCAGTAGTTGTACCACTTCAATAGTCAATATTCAGTTAGTAGTCAGTAGTCGGTACCAAATACAAAGATGTGAATACTTGTGCTAACTTACTGAATTAGCTTGAAACTCACCCATTAATTCAAATTGACAAGATGAGAGATACTAAATTTATTCGTGCATAGTGTGCTGTGATACAACAGTCTCCGGCCGAAAGTTTTGTCTATAAAAATGGCTTTATTATTATGTAAATTTTACTTTCGCACCGCGTGGTAAAATTGATCCATTAAATTAGGTCTGGAAATGTCAAAACATTTAATGAAATCGCAGAACAGCCTACAGCGACCTTGTTACGTGTCCGATTATATTGCGTTTGTTATATTTCGATGCGAATTGTGAATGCGAATGCACTTTTGCGATCGTTATCTTTCCTCTCCGCCTCTCCCCCCTCGCCCAGTTGGTAAAGTTCTCGTGTCTACGTGACTAGAAGCATGCCCCAAAACTCATTGGAAGGACACACAATAATATGTGTGTTGCGGCTTCGTTCTAGAAAGAGATAGCGAGCAAACAAAGCGAACGCGTAAATCACCAACTATGCCGTGGTACTATCTTGCCTCGCACGCGGCGAGGGAAATCCCAACGCTGACGAGGGAGACGAAGCTCGCCGGGCCTAGTAATAGCGACTGTTTACGCGGCAAACTACAGAAGGTCGAGCATGCGTAAAGCAGATGGATGATCCGATCCCGATGTAGAACGTGGTATCAGGTAGTAGAGACATGAGACATGACTTGCCGGAAAATGGCAGCTGGTATTTCTCGTGAAATGGCCATAAATCCATGTATTGTTGTGTTTACATTCCGCATTTAGCAGAGCACACCTGCTAAAAGCTTTTCCACTTATTTATGTAGTTGGTTCATTGTCTCGTGCATTTCACATTTTGCTGATATTCCAGGAATTTCAATAATTCTATTACCTGTCTTTTGTCCCTGTTACAACACTGAGTTCAATACGAGTTTTATGTCCCGTTCAGAAAACTTAATAATAATATGTCCTTAAAGCTTACACAACTGAAAGAACTCCCTACACACACCCGGAAACCGGTTTAAAGACCGTGCGTCTTCTTGTCGGTTTCCCTCATACTAAAAAAAATGTTAATAATCGTTACTCAATGTTACTCTTTGAAAATTAAAATGTCATAAACCCTGATTTTAATTGAATTTAAATCTACTGTTCTCGTTGCCCCTGTCACGGTGTGTTATGGGCCGATATTATGTATATTATATAATATGTAAATCTGAAACAATCATACTCTTTTATGACATGACATAAAACCCATAGCTTCTAGCGCATTCCATTGTTTCAAGTTTTACGTTCGACACAATGATTTAAAATAGTTCAAATATTTACTATTATTTTCTCTGACTAAAGTTTTGCAAACGCAGTGTTATACAATCAGCATTCTACTTAAGTGATTTTGCTATCGTTATTCTACCAAATCCCTATCTTATCTCTTTAGATAAACTATTTGTGCCAACCATTTATTTTTGCCGAGCAAAACATTCCATTCTGTTATCAGTCAACAGTTAACCTCATTATTGCATCCACTCAAAACACAAAAGATAGTAATTAGTAAAGGTACACAATAATCAATCCAGCTTCAAATAAATACATCGCTGTTTTTGCGAGAATATAGCAAATTTTTATAAAAAAGGAGGGCAGTAAACCTAGTTCCTTCTGCCATTAAAATTGCTCGAGAGAAATGTGGAATGCTTTTAGTGACGTTAAAATTTCACAACATCTAACGCAGAAGCTATTATAAAAATTGGGTAAGGTATCCAAAATAAAACACTCTTGTTAGATTTGATTCTTATTTAAATATGGAATTCTACCAATTATCCGTATACACATAAATAAAGAAGCTTTATAGTATGTAGTAAGCCAGCCACCCAGTGTTTATCCAACAATTCAATAGTTAAGTAGCTGTTGACTCGCTATCAAGTATCACGATCGAAGTTGTCTATGCTGAGATTGCAGAGTGTGGAGTGAGTGCGGAGTTTTGGCACTTGGCACGAGACACGCGTTGTTTTGCAATGCAAAAAAATGTGTCGAAGCTTTATTACCGTATAGTAAAAATACTTAAAAAAAAAAAAAAACAGAAATTCATATGTAACAATTATTTTTCTTATTTACCAAATAAATTGTTTTTTCACTTTGTTCATTTGTAGAATATGAAATTGTTAAAGGCTGTCCAAACCAGATAGGATCCCGGTCCAATCCAAATAACTAAATAGATTGGAGTGCTGCAGAACTTTTTGAAGAAAAAAATTAAATACCTGGTTGTCACTGTTGCAATATGATCAATTTTATTTGTTCTTCATTATTTTTTTTTTACAATTCTGTCAATATCTACATGAATATTAGTTGTCAGACGCAGTTCTTGTGTACAGTAAAGACCTATATTCAGATTTTATAAAATTCATAGTTGAATACGCACTTTCACAAAGGCGGGTACTGCCCATCATCGATCACGTTTTCACATTTCTATCAATATCAACATGAATATTAGTTGTCAGACGCAGTGCTCGTGTAAGTGACTTATCTGACAGTGAAGACCTATATTCATATTTAAAAAAATCATAGTTGAATACGCACTTTCACAAAGACGGGTACTGCCCATCATCGACCACGTTTTTAAGATGAGATTCGTTAGTTTGAAGAAACGCTCGCCAAGGAGCTTAAAAAATTCCATCCTAGATTATGTAAAAGGGGTCTGATTGTAGATCACGTAATTCCGATTGGTAATCAATCTTTGCGCTTTCAATTGCAATGATTAATGGATGGATGAAAATAGATATATCGCTCTCTAATTTTTAAAATCTGGAAAACGCTGCTCAAATTCAATTACCCCGTCGATGTAATTCAAGTGGTCAAAAAGTTCCATCCTTCAAAATTTTCTTTCTATGTTATGTTCTTTGCAACTCGTAAATTTTCGTATTTGCTGTAGATCAAAAACACGTCGTGGGCCGCACAAATATAAGCCGCGGGCCGTGCTTTGGACAGCCTCGAAATAGATAACCGTATTATTCTAAATAAAACAGCTGTTCAATAGATTCATTTCAAAATATTGGGCCAGTCATATTTATTAACATTTTTAACTGGGGTGAAGAATCCTTCTGATGATGAAGGGAATATGAAAGTTGAACATTTGCAAGAAGTTTTCTTCAACTGCCTGTAAAAGAAAATCTAATCCTCTGTACGAAAATATGTATATTTGTATGAAAATTTAAAGTATTTTGTCCGTAACCTTCATTAAACATGTTTAATTTTTCTAAGTTCGCTTTATAGACAATAAATTGAAGATAACTCTGTCAACTTCGTATTGTAATCGGGGCTCAGTGCCTTTTTTCTTGTATTGTACGCAGCATTTGTCTTGGTTTTTTATAATCAGTAATAAATTGCGGTGCTTTCCTACTTATATATATATATATATATATAAATATAATACGCAGACAAGCTTAACTGAGTTGCACGGCTTAAACCCGCGCTGTGCCAGCGGGTGTCCTGCAAGACATTCGTCCCTTTAATGGTGTCGATTTAAGTTATTACGGCAAAACTACATGAATCATTTGACAGCTCATTATTATTCATATTTCTCACCCTGAGGGTATTCAGCGGTATTTCAACTTATTTCGTTTAGAAAACTAGTCGATAACAGGCCTAATGGATCATAATTAATAAATAATCAACTCGAAAGTCTCTGTCTCTTCTTGGAAATGTGTATGACGTTAATGACTTGTATACTTATAGAAATTACCCAGAAATGCAACACTATGTTTGTACGTGATCAAACAGAAACTATCGTCATATTTGATATTACCCACTTCAGCTTGTGTATTACGCCATCTTCGTGTTTCGTTCTGGGAACTCACTAACCTCCGAATGGAAATTATTGGAAGGTAAAATATTTACTAACGCTTATCAATATAAGTAAGTAAACTTGTATATTTCGTGCAAAAAAAAACAATCAATGAAATTTTGTCGGTAAGATTAATACTATGTAACTGAAGAAAGCAATTAAAACTTTTGTAATTTTGAGATAAAAAAACACTATACCTACCGACAAAATCGGTAAATTTCTTACCTTTCCATTGTAATACGGGCCCCGGGCTCCGATTACAATGGAAAGGTAACAGGAGTTATCTTCAATTGTCAATAAAACAAAATCTGATATACTGCCGTGCGATCACTAAACCGCCGCAACTAGAAAAATCCACTTTCGAGAAAAACGCAAGAAACCTTTTAAACGAGTAAATCCCAATAATATTGTTAAAAACTTACATTTTTTGAGGAAAACACTTGTCATATAACGCGTTAAAAAAATAAAATAAAGTTTTTAAAATTCACATCAGTTACTGGAGACAAAAAGTTGCCCAAAATAAGTCGAAATGCAGTATTCAAACTTGATATTGCAAAAAAAAGTTACTTTTAGCTGCCTTAAATGCAGTATTTCATAAGGGTTACTGCGTTTTAGTTGATTTTCGGAGAAAACAGACAGCAGAGGCTTCTTTTGAGCAGTTTGAATTAAAACACACATTTTTAAAAACATAATTTGTTTATCAAATTAAAATGTGAAAATTAAAAAAATAACACTGCGTTTTTTTTTACAAATAAAAATATTCATAATTAAGCTAAAAATGTTTTTTTTAATAACCAGATTTTAGTTAGAACTTTAATAATTTACGGGCAAAACTTGATGTTACTGCATGGGTAGGTATTTAATTTACAACATTTTGGCCACTGAAACCATAAATAGGACATAAGCGTCCGGCCAAATTCCAAGGTGGGAGTGAAGGATGACCAAGCGAGAGCTTCACCTGAAACCATAAATAGGATATTAGCGTCCAGCCAAATTCCACGTGGCATGTGAAAAGACGTTGACTCGAACTAAACTAACACGACTTGATATGATGTTTTAAACTAAAACACGAATTGATCGTACAATGTTTGATTTAAAAACAATATAACAACTAAGTCTAATACCCGTATGCAGAGACAAAACTTAAGGTGAGGAAAGTACATTCTAATTTCAAATGCAGAGAATAACCCGAAGGTGAAGACAATAGAATGTACTTTCCTCACCTTAAGGTTTGTCTGTGCATACGGGTATAAGTCATTAATGACTAATTAACGATTTAATCTCATTAAACTAAGTGTAATAATTTATTCAAAATCCATTCAACACCAACAATCAACGTTTGATCGGTCAAATGTTACTTAGTGTGTCACCAGCCGAAGGGTATTTTCACGCCACAGGAAAAATCCACCCTGCCCAATAAAAAACAGGGCTGATTGACTTTTATCGCATAATAATATATTTTTTAAATGATTTTATTATTGATTAATTGGCAGGTAAACGCACTAACCAGTACACCATGAGTCCGACTAATCCCCACTCGATTTCTTTTTGCAAAATTTTCACCCGCGGGTAGAAATTAAAGAAGTAAAATGAAAAAAGAAAACAATAAATAAGTATCCACCCACCCTAATTTTTCCGGGTCCAGGTGGATTGGCACGATGCGTGTGAAATGGGCCAATGACAGGTCATGAAACTACGTAAATACGCTTCCGTATTCCTTGATCATCATATATAATTCCTCTGTACGTGTGATGTCACCGTACTCCTCCTAAACGGCTTAAAAGATTTACGTGCGGTTTTCAGAGAAATATAGATCTTTGCGCTGTGCGTGTTCGTAGGTATAAAAATCTTCAATCGAATGTGTAAAAAAGAAGTTAGGAGCATCAATGTTTTATTCATCGATCTACCAGGGTTGCATTCGAAGAGAATGCATTTGCAAAAAAATGGAAAGATATTGATTTTGTGTATAAAAAAGTTTGTTTATAAATGTTTACAAACATTTGTTTTCTGTGGATCTCAATCAGATTCTTTCCTCAAATTCCTTCTACCCATTTATTTATTTTTATTGGATTTTTGGTAATACTAAAATAATATTAAATTCAAAACATTCATATAAATCGTATTCCTATATAAGTACACCCCTATATGTTGGTGAGAAGACCGGAGTTTGACGTTTGCAAAAAGAATGCCACATTTCAAAAAATATTTATTTTATGTTTTGGAATTCAACCATAAACAAGTACCTCGGTACCTACTCAAATTCAATGTTATTTGAATATTACCAATTTTTAGTTTTGGAATTTCATCACAAACAAGTACCTAGGTACCTACTTATCATTGAAATGTCTTTTTCCAAGCTAATAAATAGCAGGTAAGCCAACGTACGGGCAGGACAACGTCTGTCAGGTCCGCTAGTATATATATATATATATGTACAGTATTCTAAACCAAGTAAAAAACATAGGCTCACTAATCAATTTAGAATTAAAAATACATCAAGAGAAATCTAAGGTCATCACCCCGAGGCTATTTTTGTCTACGTGTTTCTGAATTCCTAGGCAGCTTAGTGGCGAAAATATGATGTGATCGGTGATTACTGAACACTTAAACTGTAATTCGCACATTCAAACCCATATAAAATTAGAAAATTTACAGGTTCATCCTCAGAGTACGAATCATTATGACGAAATATTATACTTAATATAATTAACTGTATTATATAACACGCTACTCATTACAACAAATATCAATTAAACAATAACAATGAAATGTGATAATTTTATGGCGCCGCGCCATTTTCGGGAGTAAGGTACTTCAAGGGCGCTGTACATTATACGCAATTAAAAAATAGAGTATCTATTGGTTGAATCTTAATTACTATTACAGACTAATTTTACAAATCTTGTACCACATGATTTTACATCTAAACAGTAGCACTTTTCGAGTCAACGATTTCGCAAATAAATATTTCTTTTGATTTTTTCCTGAAAAGCGATTTCGTGCTTCTGGAGTTAGGGCGTTCCAGGCCAAAGGCCCGGCTATTGTAAAAGCCCTATCGCCAAATTTGTTATGAACTTTCTTTTTTTGCACCAAACCAGACCGAGAGGTCAATTACAAAGTGCTAAGAAACACCATGGCTTAAAAACGTATATTTTGACATGTGAAATTAAATTTTGAACACTGCACGCGGTACTACTTAGGACAGGTTTCCCCAGTAAGGACTCTTAAATAAAGTATGTAGTAAAATAAATTTTATTTAATAAATCAATAAAAAATAACAACAGCAACTGATGATGGGTACTGTAAATGTCTAGACTTCCACATACTCTTCTCAAAAATGTTTTCCCTCATTTAAAATTAATTTCAATCTTAATTCAACCATGTCTACAAACATTTGGACATACTTAAAATATTGTTAATATATTTATCTGCTGAGGTTGTATTTTATCATTATTTTTATCTTGAATGTGTTATTTTCAATAAATAAGAATAAAGATACATATATTTAAAAAATCTTATTTTAAAAATATTAACATCATGGAATTCCATTGCATATCAATGTACGTGTATTTAAAATGTAGATAATATAATTTATTTGTGTAAACATGACCTATGATAAAAATATAATCTAATCATCCATCTTTAACTAACGATAATATGGTTATATATTGATTTAACAATTACTCATCATGAAACAACGCATAATATACTAAAATTCCTTAAATTCGTATGTAAATAGCACAAGTTTACGTACTTACATACTAACTATCTCAATTTCTGATGTCCAAATTGCTTGGTCTAGAACGAACATCTGCGTTAATAAAACACTATTATTAATAATAATGTACAAAACATTATCATAGATATCTCCATAGATGTGCAGATTTTTTGAGTAGGAAATATTTATTTACATGGCTCTATGTAATATTCCATTCCTCGACATACCACATCATTATTCAGCAATTCGTTTTCTGTTCAAGGGGCCAAACTTTGGAATGAGCTACCTCTTCATATAATAATTGATATTCTGAGGTTTTAATGTTGATAAAATTAAATAAAAATATTCTGATTGAATTACACTTTAAAAAATAACATTGAAATGGTTAGTGAAAAAAAATATTTTAAAATAACATTTAAAACCCCATACGAAAACTCCACAAAAATACAAGTAATGCATTTCCAACAAATCTTGTGATAAAATCAGCAATGTGATAAAAATAAAATCAAATGCCAAATAATGAAATTTTCCCACAAGTCGTCTTACGTTATAGATTTTTAGGTATTTAACTATATGAATCTAGTTTTGTAACAATTTGTATCAAACCTGACGTTTTTTACATTCGCGACCCGACGATATCGCCAAGTTTCATATTTTTTAACAATCTCTTGCAAAAATGTAGTGGGTAAAGTTATGCAATCATAAACAGCTGTTTCGGATCGCATAATAGACTTAATGATTTGTCACTACCGTAAATCTCTAATTTACGAGTTTTACCTGACAATGATAAATATACATATCATATTCTAAGGTGTTGCTACACGTGGATAGGCACGTAGCTCTTGTAGGTAGGTACTAGGTAGTCGGGTGGGCTACAACCTACGAGACTACCTTAGCACCATGGCCCTTTAAGGAGGGCCCACGCGAGAGACGGCACGCACACTGTACCTTCCTCCAGTGGTAATACCGAGAGCCATATTGACCCAGGACTGAGACAGTGTGGTGCCAGTCGTGAATAACTACGTGTCCGCGAGACCGTCTTCGATATAGTACAAAGTATCCGATTTCGTAACCCTTAATTTTGTTAGGCTATTACCAAATCGTTTATTAATCATGTCTTACTCGTATACATAAATGTTTTTATTTAATCATTGCGAGTCCCGAGTTGTACTTTGAATACTGTAGTGATAGAAAACCACAGATTCAGCACAGTAGTTTGTTTTGAGGATTATTGTAGCTGTTTACTCTATAGTCCTTAAAATGTAACATGATTAGAATGACAGTTGTCAGAAAAAGTGACGACATAACTTTGTAGTAACGTCAACGGAGTTATTTATATTGACACACGAAAAATCATTTGTATCTGGCGTGTTAATTTATTTTTTTATTACAATGCTCGAAACATAAATCAACAGTAATATATAAAATCAGCTCTAAAACTAAAAAAAAAACTAAAATAAACCTAATTATTAACGACGTTCTTACAAGGTTACATCATTTTGCAAAAACGTTAGAGATGGGACAAATTGGTCGAATAAAAAAAATATTCGTTTGATGTTGTTCATGAAAAAGTATAAATGTCTCATTTTTTGGTCTCAATTATGTTAAACACACTATAGTAGACTTGTTTTTTCGTTTTTTATATCAATTTTCGGAAACAGAGTTTCATGATTGCATGAAATAACTGATAAAATCGATTTAATCAGTAATCAGTAATTTCCTATCACTAATGAAATTAGTTTGACAACTGTCATTCTAATCAAGCTATATTTTAAAGACTATAGGAGAAACTATCGTGGAATGGCTCTCCCAGGATATATGGGTATGTAACACTGTAGTTATGTTATTATTTTATTTTATTTTATTAATTTTAATATTCAAGTACAAATAAGAAATACTTCGGCGGACTTATTGGTAAAAGCAATATCTTCCAGCCAATCAAAAAACAGACTGGTCAAAAGGAGAGTTGTCATTTTTTTAAAACTAATAAAAAGCCGATACGGTTGGCTCGGCTATGTACTGTGGATGGCTTCTGACCAGTCTTAACCACGCTTGCCTACTTTACAAGCTATCGGGTTCTCGACGTCCTGGACGTCCACTGCTGGCTGTTCGTCGGCAGTTCATGTCAGAACTACGGGACGCGATCTGACTCGGGAGAATGCACAAGAATGGGCGAAAAAAAAATTGGACAGATAGAATGATTGGGAAAGAGTTGTATTTTCTGATCAATCAAAATTTAATTTGATCGGTCCAGACGGTTTGCAGACAGTTCGCCGCCGAGCTGGAGAACGTTATAGTGACGATTGTCTTGCACCCACAGTTCAACATTCGCCTTATATCATGGTGTGGGGATGCATCACAAATTTGGGTGTTGGTAATTCAATAATGATAGAATGGGTCAGTGAATGCTGAAAAATATAAATCGCGATTAAATATATGAGAGGGGTCGGTAGTGTATCTTCGCAGTCGCTCGGGAGAATTTATCTTCAACTAAACCGTAATGGTGAAGGTATGGCGTCTTAAGCTTCCCATCATAATCGCGGCCCCGGTACAAATAAATAAACTTGGTAACTATGGGTACGTTTTCGTGTCGCTACATTTTAAAATATATTACTCTATAGGGCGTGTCTATGTGTTATGTAACAATGGCTGGCAAATATAAATTATAAGACAGTCAGCCACATTTTGTTAGTTTTTAATATTCCATTTTATTGAACTCCTTCAGGAGAAAAAAATGGCATTAATATCGAGCAATGGGCCCGTTTTAGGCCTCTACCCTCGCACTCACGACCCACGTCAATAAGATTTGTAATCAATTATTTAAAGTTCGTTTTAGATTGAAGATCCTAAAAGTTTAATATAATACACACGTAAATAAGAATTGTAATAAATTATTTATTAAAAATAGTTATAATAATAGGACCAGTTTTTTTCAGTGATACTTCTATATTGTTACATTACACACGCGGTTTCATCGTACTTCTAAACGCGCAACATTTCACGCTCGACATTTCGTGACTTCGCGTTATTTGTGGTTTAAGTAGATATTTAAAAAATACATTCACAAATTCTTGAAATATTTTTTCTATAAAGAATGTATTGTGTAAACACGTTTACGGCATGTTTTTTTGTTCGCGCATTGTTTAGCTTGTGTTATATCAATCCGCCTCGTGATTTAGTGGTTAGCGCGTTTGATTACCACGCGTGAGTTCGACGTGAATTTTTTTTTTGCAACGATGCCATTATTTATTTATTTATTTAGTATTTCACAGTTTTAAAATGTACAGAGTTTATTTGTTTCAGGTCCCGACTAGCTAGGAAATTCCTGTGTTTAGGAAGGACCTTATTTTATTCATGTGTTTTTTTTATTTTTAATTTCATTAAATGATGCTTAATAAATTCAAAGAATAATAATAACATTATAAAAAATCAATATAAATTTAAATTAGAAAACATGCAAGTAATAATAATAAAAATTGAATCATAAAAATAGATTAGAAAATATGCCATTAATAGTAAATAAATGAGACACAATTATTATAAATTATAAAACATACCGATAATAATAAAAATTGAACCACAAATACACATTATAATATATAAAATGAGTGATTAAAAAATTAAACAAAAATATAAATCGGAAAACATACCGATAATAATAAAAATTGAAGAACAAAAATAAATTACAGAATATACCATTTATAATTTTTTTTAAAAATAAGATACGGTTAAAATACTAGTTTTAAAAAGAAAAAAAAAAATGATTTCATAGTCTCTGCAAAATTATCGAGATATGCCGTTATCGGTGTACTGATGCAGTGCCCAAGCATAATTAGGTTCAAACTGTCAGCAGGGTCGCAGTGAGTCACCTCTTGCTGGAGCGTGCGATTCTATAAAATGCTGCGAACGCCCAGTTGCATTCCACCGGCAACACTTCTGACTAGTCCAACTCGTTAGCGTCCACGTCGAGAACCCTGGGCAATGGGATCGCACTCATAACGGTGTGATCACAGCGGATAACGAGAGGATGAAAAGCGAGTTTCTGGCGCCTCCAAACCAGAACCAACCAGCTAAGGGAAGGTAACCCCGACAGAAAAATCCACCAGAGAAGGCAACGAAAAACCACTCTGGTCATCTTTTCCCAGGAATCACAATGGCGAGTATATCCAATAAGCAGTTGTCCTGGCTGCTGAATACAAGAGATGCGCAGGATCGAGATGCTTTCGCTGTGGTGATCGCCAACGTCGGGGGGACCTGACAAGGCATCGCAATAAGAAAAAGATTGCAAAAAATCACATTATTATGATTCTAATAAGAAATATGCTGATTTTCTTTACTACTCGTATTTTGTGTAGGCATTTGTAAAATGTTTACTATTTATTGTAAATCTTATTTTCATATTTTGTTTGTATAATTTAATCTCAATTTTCATACATATAATTAAACTTTTACCTGTAATAACTACCACATAATAATATTACTTATAAAACTTTTGTTTAATAAATAATTAATATAGTTACGTAAAATAATACATGTTTTTTTTCTATTGCAATCTACTTTTATATGTTAAGTTAATCTTATAACTAACTTTCCAAAAAAAAAGACTAGCTCAAGAGCTAGCACAAGGCATGGAAATCTTGCACTCTTATAGCTGTTTATCAATTTGAAGTTATATAGTTTTGAAACAATTTTCTGCTTTAATGTTTTATTAAGAGGAAACGCGGTCTGCCTTTTCCTCATACGATCGTTTTCCCGTATCTTCTCCCCGGATTATGGAACTAAAGCAGAGTTTTTTTTTTTTTACATAATATAGATATTTACCATTGGCGCTGGCTATTGTTTTTTTGTTTCGATAAATTGTTTTTTATGGGACCTCGAATCATCCGAAAACTTAAAAAAGCACCCAGTTTTATTTGCAGTTTTTGAACATACGATATACAAATATAATAAATAATTTTGAAAATCGGAAAAGATACCGACACTGAAAATTTCATTCTGATACTCTTTAAAAAAAAAAATTGTTGATTTTTGGGATGCGGGAAACGGGACAACGGAACCTTGATTCTGTCGATTTTAGTTAGACATAATCAGTCCGACGTGCAGTTATATTTTTCGCACAATATCGGGGAGGCATCTGCGAGAGAGTGACAGAAAAACTGTGTTCAAATACCTATTTCTCAAATTTCCCCGACACCGCATATCGTCTTAATAATTAATTATCTGGTAATATATTTTGCGTACTTAAAAATTACGTTTAGTTGTTAAAATTAATTTTGCTACTATGCTGTAAAATATTAATTGCATTTTAGTTTTTTGAAAAATAAGTTTTACACTATTATTTATTTATTAACAACAGCAAACAACTAACCATCACGCCGTTTTACCGTAGGGGTATGCAGAGAAGAAAGAACGCTATATCAATCTGTATGCATTCAGAACTTCACTTTTTCTACATTAATTTGTTCATTTATATAAGTGTTAATCAATTTCATGAACGCATGTTTTTTTTCTTTATAAATTTGCATTTAAAAAATAAATTTGAGTTTATTGAATTTTTTATCTGATTTGGAATAGGTATTTTGCGTATTTTCTTAATTTGTTTTGATTTATTGTATATTTATTTATAGTTGGTACACGTGGGCCTCGTCACGTTCGCTCGTGATAACGTAAACTGATATTCCACGTGGCACGTGTTCACACTGCTCAGTGCTCATATTACTCTTTATGTTGTGATTTTTCATCTTGTTTTCCTACCCATACTGTTTCGAAGCTTATGAACCGGGCGCCCCGGGCAGCCGGGCTACAGAACGTCGCAGAAAACAATGGGCCCCCATTTTTACACCAAACGGTGGATAGGAAATATTTTTATTGATGTAGATATTTCAACAGAGATACAATATAAGAGGAGGGAATTTACACCTCTCCGCGTTTTCCATCTCTGTTGATTGAAATATTTATCTCGATAATCTTCCTAATATATTAAATCTAGTATTTTCGGAAATATTTCATTGATCTTGAATCTTGGATGCCTTATTTGAAGTTTCTTATTTTTTATAACGTTCGTCTGAGTACTTTTTAATGCAATGTAATTGAGTTAATGAGCCATAATCTGTTCCGGCTGATAAATAAAAGAACATGCTAGATAACACATTTTATTAAAACAGGATAATCCAGTTTTAATAAAAGTGTGTGAAAATATCAAAATATTATGGCGGTATATTTTTGAACTTGTGTATAAAATTGCGTAGTCCGCTATAACTGTCACATTTATTGCTTTCAACATATAATGTTTTCCGCGTTTTGCTTGATTTCTTATACATTTTTATGTGTTTTTTTAAACTTCCGTTAGGTCATCGTATATTAGAAAACACTCTGGTTATTGAGGTGATTTAAATAATTTATTTCTATCTAAAATAGCAGTCATTCACACGATTAAAAAAAAATGTTTTCAAGACAAAAAAAGTACAAAAAACATTATTGCATATATAAGGGTTTGAACTAATAGGTTTTTAACTATGTTAATTTTTTTAAATGATTATTGAAAGCATAATTTAACCCAGAGTTTATAAAAAAAAAACACAAAAATTGTGTGATTTAAAAAATAAATATTTTCTTTTTAAAAACCAAATTTCAAGTTTTTTCTACAACAATTTCCCTGTTGAATTCATTATTTTTTATTTGTTAGAACATTTTTTTGGAATTTCCTGTCCTATTTTCTGATCAATCAGATTTTGTTTCTTCTACAGATCTACAATGACGATATGTTTTTGAAGCATTCTCAATTTTACTATCCCTACATTTATTTAATAGTCGAGTCGTAGATTTATAAAATTTTGTTGAGGAAGGCAACTGAAAAATGTATATACAAATACTGCAGTTTTGGGATAGAAAATTTAATCAAACTGTATCGACTAGAGATGGGCATTTCATTTTTTTTATAAAAGTAGCAATAATTCTTTAAAACAAATAATTTAAACAGAGTTTCTTTGAAACGCATTTTTTTTAAAACGGTGTAGGCTTATACTTTTTTTAGTACAGTGTAGTTTTCCAGTTTTTATAAAATGTCTTAAAAGTTACAACTGGTTATGATACTGTTTCAGTTTAATTTGCTACTCTTTGCTTTTTAAATTTTTCCCGCGAAATGTTTTTTTAAATTTACTTCTGCGCTTGGTGATTCGTTTTTTATTGTGAAACTGTTTTAGGTGTTTTGGAAGGGTAACTGTTTTAAAACAGCAGTTACATTTTTTTACCACTTCTAGTGCGACAAATTTAGCATCGGTAAATCCCTTGTTATTGTGATTCGTGTGTGAACGCTTCCAAAATAAATACATGAAAATTGAATCGAGTTAACTCTAACTTGTCGACTTTTTTGTCAATATCCATTTTTCAAATGAGGGTTCGTAAAACCAGCATTCAATTCCCGTCTGTCGATGCATTTTGTTATGCGATGCGACCTTTCGCCGACTATTATAGGTAGTTTTGTAATGCACTGGCTAAATAGGTAACGGGAGGCTCTATCCCCCGCCTTCGCCCCCCACAGTTTCCTACTGCCTACGTGCGGCCGGTCATGCTTGCGTCGGGAAATCCGAAGAAAAATCTTCAGCCCACTCTACAGCCTCGTCAAAATGCTGTAAAAACAGTAAACCGAGTCACGGATGTTCCTCGCCTATAAAAGTCTTTGTCTAAATTTACGTATATTTTATTCGTCACACTCATTCCATTATTTTGCATTTTGATTACATCACATTCCTATCGACATTAACGCTTAAAATACTGTTTAAAAATCCCCCTAGAGACGGTTCTGTAACGCCGTGTTACGTTAAGCAAAATATGACAAGTTTTAAAATATATACGGATATATAAAAACGCAAATTTACCATTCTGTGATTATTAACCACGAACTTAGCTGCAGATCACAGCAATACAACGGGCCGTAGGTACTTGCGTTGAGAATTGCGAGCGCAAACCGAAACACGTTTGTTGTTAAACTGAAAACCAAACAAAAATTTGAAACGCTTTTGTTCTATGCAATAAAAAGCTTGAGAGCTTCTCTAGAAAATTATTACTCTAAGTAAATTTAACACATTCTATAATAAAATATTATATAATAATCATATAATTTAAGCCTGTTATAGCAAAATACGACTTCATTATTTTTTTTACAAAAGGATAATATCAAGTCTTGTATTTTATGTAGACTCGTGTACATGTAACATCACAGCAAGAGTTAAATGAATATTATTGGTGGCAATCACGGTGGTCTGCGATTGGCGCGTATCGGTGCCGAACGCAAACTTGTAAGGGAAAATGTATTTTATATCCGCACCTAATTACAATGGTACACCAATAATATCAATTATTATGGATAACTTAGATAGCGCCATATATGTTACCTCAAGGGCGCTTTACTAATTTTATTTCTAAAAATATTTTTTTTTTTAAACTCGCATTGTGTTCGTCATTTGGGATCAGTTTTATACTCTTATGAGTAATTTTAAGTCATTAAAACAAGTTGCGGGATAATCGCATTTAAAGCATTTTTATTTTATTTATTTAAAGACAGTCGACATAATGCATTCTGTAATGATAGGTTCGATATATTTAAAATATTTTTTAATATAGGTACAATATGTCGATTTCAAATTTTATGCTATGCCTAGAATAACAATTGCTCTTGAAATAGAGAATTAGAAGAATAAAAAAACTTTAAATGCGATTATCCCGCAACTTGTTTTAATGACTTAATGCATTCTGTCAGTAAAACTTCGATATACAAATTTGTATTCACTCGTTTACTTGATCTAGCATAAAAAAGTCACGTAGTATTTCGAATTTTAAAAGATTTCTAAAATTATATCAGAAAAACCCAGTAATTCCTAATTAAAAGTAATTATCAGTAACGGAGGAACCGGCCGACTTCCGGAAAGTTTTATCTAAATACGGTATTTTATATTTTTACTGTGCGTAGACAACACGATAGATAGTCTATTAAAATCTCTATGACTTTCTAAATAATTAAATATACAAATTAAATACTATTTTTACAACTTATTTAGCTAAACTGTACTCAAAACACTAACCCAATCATTGCCACCCCAAATAATTGCGAAAATCGTATTAATTTATAAATTTAGTAAAATGATTCTGGGTTATAAAAAATAAAAAAAATAGAAAGTATATAAAACACATTTATTCAAATTAATAGGTAATATTTTTAAAAATTATTTGTAAAAATACAAATTAAAGAAAAAAAGCATTTTACAGTTGTTAAAAATAAGTCGGTGATCAAGGCACAGAACACACATATTGAAAAATAATAAAGAAATAGAAAGAATTGAACTATTTAAATTTATTTTAACAGAGAGGAAAAACATTTTTGAGAAGGGAATATGGAAGTCTAGGCATTTGCAGGGCTTATGACCTGTCATTGGCTGGTTTAAGTGGCCACTTTACACACTGTAACATTTACCATTCTGCCCATGTGACCACTAACATGAAAATTAGAGAAACGCATTATATTTCATTGTATATAAAATTCTGATAAATAAAAACACGGGAGCATTTAAAAAAAATATTTAGAGGTTTTATGTGGCAGTTTGATGATGCTTGTCAACAGGTGAGAAAAAAGAAATGAAAAGTACATCACAACAACCAGATCAATTGAGAAAAATTCTTCTTTTTTTTTTCTCGATTAAACCCGCGTCGCCGGTTTTGCAATTAGCCCTATAAGCAACTGCAACACCGCTTATCTGTCTCCATTTTAATATTTATGTACATGTATAGTTATATTATAATGGAGAACATTTTGTAGATCACTTACCAGATAGCAATTTAAACTTGCCTCAAGCTTGTATAGTATAGTTTGAAGTATCAAGAGTTCAAGCTTGACCCAAGTTTGAGATTGCAACTTTGTAAACTTGAGGCAAGTTTAAATCAAAGTTCCTAGTTACCATCCAACAAACTTGCATGATGTTTGTTTTTACAAACATCCTACAAGGTTGTCACACCAACATTCATGCAATTTTGGATTTATTTGGCAAAAAACCTAAAAAAATACAAAAAAAACCTTTAAAAAAAAACAAAAAACGAAAAAAAACAAAAACACGAAGCTTCTTAAAAATGTTAATATTAAATAAAATATTTTGTTATTATTACTCAGTATATTTATTTTGAATAAGTAATAAAAATTACGGGCTATTTTTCCCAAGAAAGTCAGATGATGTGATGTCTAATAAGTCATGTCAATTGACTGGAGATCAGAGTCCGGTGCATTCTTTTGTCTTTCAACTCTGAAACAAATAAATAAAACTGTTTTATGACTTACAAGCTTTTCGACTAGCGGGATTTCTCATGGTAAAAAGTATCCGATATTCAAATCAAAATTTGTTGCAACAGAGGGAAAACATTTTGGGAAGGAAATATGGAAGTCTAGGTATTTACTGGGCTTATGTACTGTCATTGGCTGGTTGAAGTGGCCAATTTACAAACTGTGTAACATTGAGCGTTCTGCCTATGTTTAAACATCTTCATTTCCTCAACTCTTCTATCTGTTAACTTTTGTTAAGTATAAGAGCCTGGGTTGAAGTATTGGTTTATTATATCGATATATTATCAACAGCCTTTTCGTTCTGTAAATAAAACATAATTCAATTAAATAATCGTATAATGTTTGTGATATTTAATAATTAATCAGTTTAAACTATTGTAAGCATTATGCAGTTGATGAGATATTAATATCATACTTGTAAAGAACTCTTGACAAGACGGTTTTGTCAAATGACAGTGCTACGAAAACTCATTTTTATTGTTTTTTCCTCGGTGGCATATCAATAGTTTATCCTTTAAACTGAGTGTTAACACTTCGACAGTATTAAAAGTTTTAAAAATCGCCGGAAAAACATCCAATGATAAATGCGTAATTAAAATACGAATTCACGAGCGAATTAAAAATGACATGAAACCAACAGACAAAAATGGTGAAATATATCATTTTTCTATGACTTTGATAGTACTGCCAATTTGAATGTTGTTTGGAATTAACCACTTTTTTGGATATTTGTAATGCACTAATTTAATTCGGCGGCCTCCGTGGTGTAGTGATTTGGCTCACACGCGGAAGGTTCTGGGTTCGATTCCTAGTGAGAACACAAACATTAAATGTGATTTTTTTTAAGGCTGGGTGTACCGTGCTGTAATTCACCACTGTAATTGGGCCTCAAGGCCTGTTGTGGTGCCAAAAAAAAATCGGTCTTGTAGAGAAGTCCTGGGATTAAATATAACTGTTTAAATTTTAAAAAAATAAAAAAAGAATTCTCTCCATATTTTTATTTATATGGCAATGTGTTGATCATCACTGTATGACTTTCGGATTCTGAAATACCATTCTTGACATAACAAGATTCCAGCAAGTTTTGTCAAAACTTGTCTCTTAAAATTTGACATGACAATATTCCAGCAACTTTTGATAAAAACTTGTCGCGTCAAATTTTCCTTTTCAACCTTCCATCAATCTTAAATCAAGTTTGTACCAAGTTTCACTGCTATCTGGGTTAAAGCCGCCAATGACAAGTCATAAGCACTAAATGACGAGACTTTCATATTTTACTCTCAAAAATGTTTTGTAAATATTCTTTGTAAAATCTCGATAACTCCCTTGGGTGTAAAATCCACTTGTCTCGAAATATTTGATAATACTTTAAACATTGTGGGCAATAAAAAAAAGTTTTAAACCCATGCAATATTTCTTAATGTCTATAAATATGTAGAACTGTTGATTTTCCAAATAAAATAAAATAAGAGGAATCAATGTTTTTTTTTTCCGTTTGTTTTAGGCAATGGTGGCGTGCTATCCGGGCTCTGGCAGCCACTATGTTAAGCACGTAGATAACCCTAACAAGGATGGTCGTCTTATAACTGCTATCTATTACCTGAACCAGGATTGGGAAACCTCCAATGGTGGCCTCCTCAGGTAAATCCATTCCACGTCAATAAACAAACTACAACTATCTTAATTAGTACTGCTCATTTTGTTATTTTTGATTTTCACATTAAAACTTTTTTCAAAATTTTAAACAATTTATCAGTTTACTTAGTAGTTTATAAGAGGTGAAACTGCAGATATCATATCTTGTGTTTTGCTAAAATAAATTCTCATAATTTGGTTTATTAATTAAGAAAAAACAGCTTTTATGATTTACCCAACTATCTCAATTTTGTGGGCCATTTTCTATTTGAAAATAGAAATCGAGTTGTGGTAGACTAGGGTTTAAACATTTCATTCATGAGACTTCAACACTAGTCACGGGACCACAATCCAGTTCATGTTTGAATTGTATTTTCATGCACAAATACGCAAACTTACAAATCATGTTTCAACTGATAAACAGTGTCTGGTAAATAAAAGAAAGGTGAATTTTGAAAGAAAAAAAAGGTTTTTATATCGAAGGAAAAATCTAACATCTGTTATCCCACTATGAAGATATGGAAATTTTTCTTACTGATTATAATCCTCTAATTACGCACTTTTATTAGGCAATTTCTTCTGTGACCACAGAAGAAATTGCTAATGATGATATCGCATTTCCATCAGAAATTCTTTCAGCAGATATACGGGAGGGAGATGGTAGTATTTTATTGAGAAACAATATATAAATAATATATTTATTAATTAAAAATTACATTTATTTACAAATTCATGCACTCATTGTTGCTTTCTAGGCTTTGCCCATGCTAAGCCATAATAACAAGAAAAAATACATAGTGCAATAAATATATCATTCTCAGTTGTATCATTCTGTTGAAGTGACAGAGTTAAAAATTTCATGGATGTTGGCAATGCTAATTAGAAAAAAGATTCATAAAAGGAATTCAGTGTCTTTTATCCTCCACCCAATCAACTCAAATCAAGTTGTATAACTTTCCTAGGATTTTTAGACGGTTAGTGCGAGAAAATTCAAAAGGATTATTGTATATTTCAAGAGATTTACTAACAGAAACAAGTTATCAAGAATATAGACATTCGTCGGACAGATACATAAGTGTCAGCAATAGAAAATTTCCCTGAAATAGCAGGTGTCCCACAAAAAATGCATGTCTTTGGTACAAACACGAGAGTCACGATGTTTAAAACCATGATAAGTTATATAAAACAGCGATGATTTAAACAAAATTACCTAATAATACACATTATTAGTATATATTTTATAACCAACTAGAATTGATACAATAGTAACATCTCTGTCCTGTGAAATATCATCATTTAACAATAACTTTTAATATTCTCATAAAAAATATACTTAGTATCAACAAAGATTTTGAAGCAATTACTCATTTATATTCAAAGTTTAATGAAACATACATTTAAATAAAGTAATCCTCAATGAATGTTGGATAAATAAAAAATATATGGAACTGAAAATACGGAAAGTACACAAAATTTGAATCAATTCATTGGCAAGATAAAATAACATTTTTAAAAAAAAAACTCTTGAGAAAATTGAGATTGAAACCATTGTGCGATGATTAAATACTGTGAAATCGATTCTGGGTTTAATGGATACTGCAGTAGTTGAAACATTAATAGAAATCATTAACAACTCTTTGAGAACGCGATTTTTTCCAGAAAAATGGAAAATATCTGTAATTTCACCGATACCAAAGATTTTGACGACTTTAGACCTATAAATTGTCTTCCCTTTGAAATGTTGGTAATAAAATAAATTTATAGAAAATAAGAGTATCTTATAAATGAACAATCAGGGTTCATAAATAAATATTCATGCGAAACCGCAGTAAATCTGATAATAAATTAATGGAAAATGACAAAAGACAAAAAAGGACTAATAGTTGTGGTATTTTTGGACTTAAGGGCTTCTGAGACTTATTCTCATTGTTGAAAATATATCTTTATTAATAACTATTTTTTATTTCAGAATATTTCCTGATGGATGGCAGGAACAGGTAGCAGATATAAAACCCATATTTGATAGGGTTTTATTTTTCTGGTCAGATCGACGGAATCCTCATGAGGTCCAACCAGCCTTCAGCACTAGGTAATTTGATTATTTTATTTTAATCCAATTCCATTGATTTTTTAGATTATTTCTTTTGGAAAATCAATTACTTTACTGTTGTATATAAAAATACTAAGGTAAAATGTTTATTGCTAGTTCCATAAAAATAACCAGTGAAATAACCAATACATTCAGCCTTTATAGATATTGAGGAAAATTAAAATACATCCTTAAAGGTGTATAAAAAAATCCATAGAAGATTAAATATAAGTGCTTCTATTTATTTATTTCTGTGATAAATAGGATTTAATATTAAAATTCCTACTAGTCATTTACTATCTTAAGATTAAGAACTAGAACTCTTGTCCAATGTAACAATATTGAGTTTTAGTAATAATATTTTTTTATTATTATTTGTCAACTACGCTTTTCTCAAAAATACAGTTTTATACACATCTAGAATATGGAAATAACTCCTGCAAAATAATATTTTTTTATATTTCTTCTAATCATTCTTTCCAACACCTATTTGTAAGATTCTTTTTCGACTTTTCAAACTTTTATTTTGCACTTATGACTATATTTAACATATTGGTTTATTTAATGTTTACAGGTATGCCATAACTTTATGGTATTATGATTCCGACGAATTTATGGAACACCGGAGAAGATACCCGAGTAAGTGACTGACATTCTTTAGTTATTAAAATATTTCAATAAAGTTTTACAGCCTAAATGTTATCACACAGAAAGTCTAGGTTATACGTATTTGATGAATATTCAAATAGATATGAAACAAAACAATAAAGCCTGACATGTTAAATATAATATAATCCTTGTTAAATATTTTAAACATTGGGAGCAATGTCAGAAAAGTATTTTTTAAAACTATGATTTTCGGCTACTTCCCTTTCTTAAGAATCTTTAGATCATTTATATTTTTAAAAAAATAAATGTAAATATTATTGCTTTTTGTAATCAATGTGTTTTTCTGTTAATAGATCAAATTCACCCAGAATTGCGCGAGCTAGGAAGTGGGAATCGAATGTATTTCAACAGAGTATGAAGATAGCGAAGTGAAGCAGTTCTTAACACAACTACAACTAAGAAATTCTAACATCTCAAGAACTGTGAATCTAAGCTACTCTGCTCTGTGTATAAATATATAGCGATTCCTTACTGATACCTTGCGCGCGCTGTTCTACTGTGCTGGCCTCTCTCTATCTGGACGAGCTCTATAAATTCGCAAACATCCTTAGTTTTACTCTGTCTTTCAAATTATAAAAAATTCTAAGCAATCTGTAAAAAGATACATTATTTGAAAATAAAGCTAAATACAAAACTGATTTGCCATTACACATGGATCTAAGACAGGCTTGGTTTGATAATTGGAAATAGTTTTTTTTCCTTTTTTGAGGCCTTGGTTAAAAATCGAAAGTAAAAGTAACAATTTTAAAAACAGAATAATTTCTTTATGAAAACAAAAAAACATTTTCAAAACAACTATTGATTTTGAACTACTAGTAATCAAACAACCCGGCCTAAGTGATATATAAATTAGATAAAATTGTCTTGTGATAAATGATGATTATTGTAAGCTCGTAACCTTTTATATAAATATGTATCTTCTTATGAAACATACGGTTATCATAAGAGTGATGTAAAAACAATTATGTTGATGTTTAAAATTAAATTTTGAACGTCAATATTCCTATCAGCCAAACCAAATATGTAATGTTTTACAATTTTCAGTTGGTATAAAACAATTATTGTCATCACATAAATAAGGACGTCAAGTTTGAAGTTCAAAATTTACTTCCTTTTTAAGTTGATGTTACATTACACTAAACGGTTGGCTATTTTCTTTTTCCACATTTTTCTGGAAAAAGGGGATTATAAAACTATTAGCAAATACCAAAATTAAATAAATGCGACCGGGTGAACATTTTCACCTAGTTTTTACCTCATAGATATACTGTGTATGTTTTCACATAGCAAATGTATTCTCAATCAGGTTCCTTTATCCTCAATTGTTATATAATATTATGGTTGATCTATGTCTTATTTTATTGTAATCATTATGCTTTATGTAAAATGAGTATCCTAATGATAACTGTCGATTGGCAGAATTACTATTTTTTATGTTATTTGAAATGTACAGTAATGACTGAACACAATATTACTTTAAATTGATAGTAGAAAATAGTTGTTTTTGAAGAGCGGTTTTAAAGATTCCGACAATTCGTCAAAGTTCAATATAACTATAAATACATGTTATGTAAAGTTTATTTTTTAGATAGCTTTTTACTATTCTAAGCATAATGTATTTCTTATAAAAAATGTTATTTATGAAATAATTATTTTTGTTTTCTTTAAACGTAACTTATATAATTCATTAATTTGATGAAATTATTAAGTGTGTAAATCAGTCCATTATCAGTATACGAACTTATAGAAACAGTAATGATTGTGCCAGGGAAACATGAACTGAAATTATTTATAGTTTTAATATTTAACTAATGATTGTAATATAATTACTTTGCATTGTCAATAAAATATGTACATACTTAATTATGCAAACATTAAAATTAGATAAAAATTATCATGTCATATGGTGTAACCAAATGTGATTTAATATGCATGAATATTTGTAAATACATATATATAACAAGATATTGTTGGGTTAAGTTTGAAAAAGTAATTTAATGAAAATCATAGATACTTAACTCTTTGGACATATGTTGCTACCCGACGTTCCATACTAGATTTCCTACCGTTCAACGCGAACGTTAACAATGTTGTTATGCTGGCCTTTGGCGGCCGATAAAATCGTTAACTTCTACCCTATGACGTTTCAACTAAAATAAGTGTATAGGATATTTCATGCTACTAATGCCATCTACGGTTTAACAGCGAAAATTATATGTTTGTTTACTAAAAATCCAGATCTAAGAGATCACTTACTCGGGTCGCGAACCTAAGAAAACAGCTAATCAGTTTGAAATTCTGGCGGGTTCACTTCGACCAATAGTATCTCGCCGGGTTCTTTCCGGTAATTACGTCAGCGTAGCTGTAGCATTGTGCGTGGATAGGATATACACAGCGGCGAATATTTTGATTTTCCATTTTTTTAATACTTTCGAATTTTTGTGGGTCCCTAATTAAATTTAGTTTAGTGCGTGACTTTACGAATAATTTTATCAAAACATTGTGTAGTGGTGAGTGTTTTTTGAGACAAACATTTCTTTAAAAAATATGTGTCAGAAAATCTTTTGTTGGTAAACCGTTTTATAAAGTAGTTTTTGCTAGAAAAAAAAACTTATTCAGTTTTATCAACAGTGTTTTGAGTCGGTCCAAATTTTTGTAGACAAGAACTGGAATAATCCCCTTAGGGAGCTGTTAATATGAATATATTACAACAGAGATGGAGAACATTTTAGAGAAGGGAATATAGAAGTCTAGACATCTACAGAGCTTATGACCTATCATTGGCTTTTTAAAGTGACCACTTTTCACGTTGTGTAACATTCACCATTTTGTCTATTATAACAGCTCTTTAACTTCACAAACATCAACCGACGGAAGAATTGGAGGAATATAGAAGAATATATATTTTTTATTTTTTTATTTGACACTTTATATACATATACAATATATATACATATAAGGGCGGGCATATTGCCTTAAGGCAATTTCTTCCTACCTACCCAAACCGTTCAGTTTGAGAAAATTATAAATACATGGACATATTGAAAGTTTTTTGACTTTTGCCAAAAAGCTGGATTGGAAATCGCAGATGAAGTGTTAAGCAGACTCCAATATCATGGCATCAATATTGACGATTGCAGAGGGCAAGCCTACGGTAATGGAAGCAATATGTCGGGAAAATATTAAGGAGTGGAAGCTCGAATTCAAGAAAAACATCCAACAGCAATTTATTCACCATGTGCTGCACACTCTTTGAATCTAGTTGGTGTGCATGCTGCATCATGCTGCCCTGACACCATAAAATTCTTTGGATGTATTAATCGCTTGTTTGCTCTTTTCAGTGGCAGTCCTGACAGGTGGAATATACTGACACAAAAGACAGGTTGCTCTTTTCACAGACAGAGTGATACCCGTTGGAGTTCCAGAAAAGAAGCCATACGTCCTGTTGCTAGACACTTACCCAGTGTCATTCAAGGTTTGGAAGAATTAATTGACACCGGACAACAGAAACTCAGCGCTGAAGCCTACTCTGAAGCTGTTGGTTTGCGTAAATATTGTTCATCTTTTAAAGCTGTACTAATGGCAGTCACGTGGGTAAAAGTACTAGAAAGCTTTGATGAGAGGAATTTGATCTTACAGTCAAGAGCCATTACTATGGAAATTGCTACAGCGAATATAAAAGAACTAACATCAGAAATGCAGTCACTAAGGGAACAATGGCCAACTTTACTTTCTGAAGCCAAACTTGTTGCAAACAATAAAGGTACTACAGCAGAGTTCCCACCTGAGCGTCGACAAGACCAGGACCCAGATATTAAATTTAAGATAAATGTTTTCCTGGTAATCATGGATTTTATAATAACGGAACTCAAACATCGATTTGAGCACATAAATCGTATCTGTAGTGTGTTTCATCGCTGTTCAACTTTCAAACCATGAGAGAAGATGAGATAAGAGAAAGCTGTACTAATCTGATAAAAATGTACCCGAAGGACATCAAACTCAGAAAGTGAAATTATTCACCTTAAAACTATTTATAAAGCGACTTTTACAGAAAGTGCAGTCTCTGCCTCAGGAGATTCCTTTGTATTACTGAATGCAATTTAGCAGTTAAGTTGCAGTTGGAAAGCATCTTTAGAGAAGTGTGTATAGCATTGCGCATTTTCTGTACTCTGCCAATAACAGTCGCAGAAGGTGAGCGAGCATAAGAGTTAAAATCGAACAGTGTTACGTTTGAGGTGCTAACGACTTCACCAGAGGGCCGACAAACGATCATAGTTACGGGCCCCAAAATTTCTGTCGCCGGCCCTGGTCATAAGTCCTGTAGATGTCTGACTTCTATATTCCATTTTCTTAAATGTTCTCCATATCTGTTGTAATATGTTCAGTATCAGTTTTCATCATCATCATTATTTCTGTTTTGCACCTAATGGTGCATAGGGCACTGCAATGTTACACCAATCGTAGCGTATCTTGATATTTTTTTATACATGGGGGTAAGATGATCAGTCTTACGCTTCAGATACCAGTCCAGGGACTATAAAATATTCTTGTGTAAAAAAAAATAATTTAAATAAACATTTTATGTCAACCATATCGGTAATTGAACCCGAGACCTCTAGCTTGGTAGCCAACCGCGCTGACCATTACACCACGAGGCCGACATATAGTTCATACAGTTTTAATAATTGTTAAATACATTTTGAGCATCGAAATTACGAACGATTGGATTTTTTTAAAGTGATCGTTTAAAAAATATTGTATTTATTAAGACGTCACAAAATTTGGTTGACGTGAACACAAAATCAAACCAAAAAAACTAAAATTTACTCGATAGGTTTGCTCTCCATGTGGTGTAGGATTATGTCTTAAATCCTGTTACAGTTACACGTGTGCAAAATTTTAAATCCGTTTTGTCAATAAACATCAATTTCACCTCGTAAAATTTTATTATTAAGTGATAAAGAACATGTCAAGTGTCAAAAACCACCAATTAACCAGTAAAACCCGTTTTATTAAAAGCTTTTGAAGTGTCCTAGTACAATAAAAAATATATTTAGCTAATTGGCGCAGTATTCCAATATGACTGCTCTGAAGTATCATATGACATTCAAGGTGGCGCATGGTGGTACTGTTACAAGTGGCAAGTGATTTACTATGAATCTTCTTTGTTCGCGTTATCTTCATAAATCAAGGGACTGTAATGTTTATTTTATTACCCCAAAATGTTCTTTGAACAGGTTAGGTCTTCTCAAGTTTAATTATTAATTTTTAAGTGCCTTGTTCATTATACAATCATAAAAATAAATATTCAATCAAAAGCAGCCGCAGGAATGGTTTGATAAGAAATTACATGACCGTCGCCCCCAGAAGGTTAAGGCTTATAAGACATAAAAAATGTGTATATATAAAAGTAAATTTACGATAATAAAGTTTAAGTTTAATATTTTTTCATCTTTAAATAAAAAAAAACTTGGGGTATTTTATTGACCCATTCCCCCGAAATCATGTAAATTGCCCGTATTTTTTTTTTTTTATCAGGATACCCTAAATCTTATTTGATATCATCATGAACGATGGATTTTTAAAAATAAGATGATCTTCATTTAAAACTTATTTCTTTAAATCTTACAAAAACTCCTAATCTTAAAAAATCTGCGATTGGTGTACCAATGCAGTGCTCTATGCACCACTGGGCGCGGAAAGGAAATGATGATAAAAAAACTCTCCCATTCAACATTTTCATTCATAATTTTAATAATTTACAAGATTTACTGTTCAAAAAACACCGTTTTATCGGGTTGGTATGGAAATCGCATCATTCCATTTAATGTTTATCAGTTTTTAAGAATAAGATTTGGGGGGAGGAGATATCTAACTAGTTTATTCTCCCTACCCCTAGTTTGACCTTATTAATTTAACAATATACAGCAATAAATAAGCGCGTTTACATTGTGAAAATGGGCATTTAACAAAAATGGTTAAAAGAAAAAGTAAAAAAAATATTAAGATCTTAACTTGATTCTAACAATGCAATAAAAAAATTTAAAAACATATAAACAAATGAAATATTCGCTTTGTTTACGCCACTCAATTATTAAATTATATCAACTGGACAAGTTGATGAAAACTGTAAATGAAATTGATTTTTTGTATTAATGTCTATTTTTATGTTTCAACAATGACATGAAATTTTTAATGATTCAACAAAACGACACTTTTAAGTGTTTAATTTTAAAAAATCAAATGTCTATAGTAAATTTGTTCACTGCTGAAACCGCGCATGGCGCGTTGACAGTTACATGCCCAAGGTGCCTGACAATGCACCTGGCATGCTTTGCACCTAGTGCTATTTGAATTTATATAAAATTGGTACGCTCTGTGGTTTTGAGTAATTTCTTGACTCAGCATATGGCTACATACGATCATAAAAGGGTATCTTATGGTTGCCCAATACTACCAAGTTATTTCACAAATTTATTCACTTTAAATAAGTCAAAATTCTCAGCGTGGCATAAACATTTAAGAATTTTAATTATCTTCAATTTAAAACTTGTTAAATAACAATAAATTGTTATTTAAAACACATATTAACAGTGGAGTATTTAAAATGTCATAAATTACAGAAAATTAATCAAAGGTAATACAAAAATCAATCTTCTGGAATCTGCGAGTCCTCAAATGTTCTAGTTGCTGGTATGTACACCTTGAAGCAGTCGCGTGCACAGAGTTTTTAACTAGGGCAGGCAGTAGAATGTAACATTTAATTATTTTTTTGTATCAATTTTAATTTAGCAGTGCATCTTCCTTTGCTAATAATCAGTTTTTTGTCCATAAACGATAGCCGAGAAAACGTGTTGTTTCTTAAAACGATTAAACTCACATTTCCGTCACTATCACAAGTTTAACAAAACTCCATTTCAATTTTTTCATCAACAAAACAAATATGCACTCTTCGAATGTAATAGAAGAAATCAGTTCGAGGTTATTTATCTGACATTGTTTTGAATCATCTTTTATTAATTAATAATAGAAAAAATCGCTAGATGTCAGTAACGTGTTCGTTTTTTAGTTCAAATAAGCACTGCCTATGAACCAACTCATACACGCGTAAATACAACTGAAAAATAACCCACACACACGCGCATTGATCGCGTATACAAGAACGAATGCGTGAAGAAAATAGGCATTTTTAGTTCGTGCCTCTGCCGTTATCGGAACGATACACGACTTGGCGCATTTTTCAAATTTTACAAATAGTAACTTGCATATTTTATATTATTTTTTGTTATTGTTTTAATAAAATTCTAGTAGGGTAGGCACTGCTTATGTGCCTATATGGAACGCACGCCACTGCCTTGAAGGAATATTCTGTTCTAGGAAATGAGCCCTGGAAAAAAATAACAATAATAACTATTTAAAAATTATATATATATTGTTAAACAATTGAAGTATTTATTTTCTTCACCTATTGCACAAATTATTGAGAAATAAAAAGCAAAAAACATTGCCATGAAATGCAATTAACCCGGAAACTATGGTCACTCTATAATTCCTATAATCCAAGCTACCTACACTAAGTTGAGATTTGTAACAATATGTTTGTACTAAATTTTTTTTTTTTTGTATAAAAAGTCTAAAACAATTGTGTAAAAAATAAAATATAATATATATCACCCAGTTTTCCCAGTGAGGAATGCATTGTTAATTTAATTATATAATGTATTCGTGTGAAGTATTAAATAAATAAATTAATTAATGTGAGTTTGCCTTTTAATAAATATTTTTTCATAGCTAGTGGGAACAAATCAGAAGCTTTAGTAGAGTAAACAATCAAAATTTTTAATAAAACTTCCACCAGTTGCAAAGGTATACTTGGCTGTCAGGGATGCAGTTGACCAAATAAAAAAACAGGTGAGAAAATTGAACTCACCGGATTGACAAAGTGGCAGTTCTGATGCAATCTTGTGAAGGGCTGGAAGTGATCGGCTATTACCACATCGGGCATTGGGTACAGGCTGAGGGCATCCGCGTGTTGCCAGAACACGGGCTGTATACCCCAACGGGAGAGGTGTCAGTGTGCACTGGCTTAGGAGTGTCTTGGTTAGCTGTGAAATGTAATCATTAAACACTTACACCTACATTTTCTTTAGCGAGAAAAACAAAATCATCCAATTATTCATCATCATATCCCTATCTGCATACAGTCGTGCATAGGGCTCTGCATTGGCACTCAAATCGCAGCATATCTAGATCATTTTTATTACATGGAAAGTTAGTTGATTAGTCTTATTCAGGCGCCAGTCCAGAGACAATGAAATATTGCAGTATTCAAAGGAGGGATTCCAGGAACCGAACCACGGCCCGTATTACAATGGCAAGTTAATATTTTTCTTCAATTTTATCTATGAAGTAAAATTAAGTATGTATGTATACAAATTTTTTTCTAAACATGTTCTATTGCAGATTACCGACCAAGATACTTAAAATTTTCATACAAAAATATAAATTTACTTAATACTGTCTAGATATGTACAGTTGAAGATAGCGTTTGTAAACGCGGCCCTGGGAGGCGAGACTTGTTACCCTTAATTTTCAAATCCTAAGCACAATTTGTCTACAAATATATAAAGGTGATTTGTGTTATAAACAACATCACGAAGTCCAATTTTGTGTGACAATACTTACTCAAAATACAGTATCTTAATTTGATATTGACTTAAGTGATCGGGAATGTCTCCAGACTCCGGGAAGTGGACAGAGTTCCGACACATCTTGGTGACGAGGGCGTGGCGGAGGACCACCAGTTCTTGGGAGCAGTATTGGATACGACACGGGTTGCTGTTCGATCCCAATCGGGATGTTATCTCCTCTGTCACATAATGGGAAAGGTGCGGCCTGTAGTGATAATTTCATTATACATATTATTGTCTAAACTGATGTCACTATTTGATTTGCTAGCTATCTTCAACAGATAATTTTACCCAGTGAGATAGATAGCAAGTACACTTAATTAATTTTCATGTCAAACTAATTAGTGGTATTATTTTTCGTACCGAATTCCAAAAGAATTTTAAAATTCATAATCTTCTGTAGTGAAACATCGTGCCTCACGCAAAATGACGTTTTTTGCAATTGAAATCTTAGTGATAATAAAAATAATTTTAGACTTTCAAAATATATAAAAAGCCCTTAGTCTTGATTAATTTTTTAAAAAATAAGGCGCAGTGTATCAAAATGTTATACCTTTAACTTTGGTTAAGGTGAACAAAAATACAAAACTCAGTATTCATAGATGGCGCGATAGCGATAAATTTTGATGAATAATTGTAAATTTTAGCTTTATTTTCACAGGAAATACTACAATACTCGGTTTGCGGGAACTTTATACTGTATTGATGGTAACAATTATCATAACAAAATAATAAATGTACATTTTTAAAAACCGTAAACAAAATAAAAAATAGCTCATCTTATTTTCACGCATACAAATATACAACAGCGGACGGCTAGGATGTATGTGACTGACACATTCTTTCTCTCTCCGATCACGCTGTCCTTATCTGCTTATTTATGAGGAAGCTACACTATAATAGTTCATATTTGTAAATGGAGGTTGTTATTGCTTTTATTACCCTGATGAGAAGGACAAAAGTGGAATGATCAGTAAAGACATAATTAAGGTTCTAAAACCCTTAACGTCGATTAGACAAACAAAAATTATTTTTTGTGAAAGATCTATCCATGGCGGAATGAACTTTAGATATACCTAAATATATATTTTTTTATAAACTGAGTCAAATAAAATTCATTCTTATAATAGATAAACAAGAATAGGTATTAAATAAAAATTTAAAAAGATTTTATACTTCATTCGTTGGATTTTGTAATGTTCATCTATTGGATTTAACTGTTCAATCACTGGAACATATGGGGTTTTCATTTTATTTTTTTAATTTAAAAATATTTATTGGTATAATTTGGTACTTCATTTAATTTCTTGGTAGACTATGATTGTTATGGCATTCAAAAAAAAAATATACACATTCTTATTTGTTCATTTACTGGGCCAGTTACCCTAGTAATAACTCAATTTCATAATATTTGGAGTTGCCGTTTCATACCTCTCACATGCAGATATTTCTTTGTTTAAGGTCAAGTTTTGGAAAAATAATAAATACTAAGGGGAAAAAAAATCTGTACAATAATTAATGTAGTGACTACACCGAACATACTATCTTATGTTTTGAATACACCCTTTTTACTAGGTTATAAAAATTTATCAGTTGTTTCCGAAACGTTATAGTAATAATGATATCTCTTTTCAACTAACAGTGTTAAAATGGAGTAAAAAGCATTCTTTCTCTCTTTTTTTATATAACGACAATGTTATGTTTCGCGAATACCGATTCTACGCACACACATGAGAGTTTAAAATTTTAATTCATTTGCAAATTGAAATAACAGATTTTTAAAACGACTGCATCTACAAACATTGGTTTGCGGTTAGCTAATTTTTTGGTAAATTTTTTAAGACTAATTTCATTTCGTTTTCGTAAATACTAAGATTTATACAACTTTAATTTGTATAGGCAAACAGTGCAGCGTTTCATTTAACCTTAAGACAAGACGACACTTTCCAAATGTTATAAAAAAATCTTTTGTCATAAAAGGATTTTTTCTAGTCAAAAGGAAACCTAGGACCCTACTGGGAATCGAACCCGAGGCCTCAGGCATCGTAAAAAAACGCCCTAACACGTGCTAACCAGTAACTGACGAAGTGGACTACCGTCAAACGTGACAATTTTGCCCAGTTTTACCAAACTTTTACAATATCATAAATTTTTTGTACGCGACTACTATCCATTTTATTGAATAGTGATACTAATTATTCTAAGAATTTTTACAAGTACACAACGTTTGCTTTTCTTTTATTTATGCAATTTTAGAAGAAAAAACATGGTGGGCAAAATTATCTCCACTTGTTGACAATTTTGCCCACTTGGTAATTAACTGTTATTTTTGGTTTTATCATCCTTATCATACGGTTTATTACTACTTTTTGGGCGAAAAAAACTGTTTATGTTTAAACAATAGCATCATTGAGGCATCACCATTATAAAATCAATGCAAAAAACCGATGGGCAAAATTGCTAACTATTTCCTAAATTTTTCTATACAATGCGGATTTGTGGGCCAGGGTTGGCACATAATTGGATTTTTAACAAAACCAAAGGAGTTTATCTCTAATCCTTTTAATTTGTTCGTGTTTGACTATGCATAAGCCAATGAATTATAAATCGCTTTTAATTTTTTTTTACAAACCATTTCAGTTCTGATGCTATTTTCGTAATTAAAGGGGCAAGCTCTCAAAACGATTTTTCTTTAAATGTGTATGTAGAAAAAAAAACGATTCTTTATTTTTTTTGTACAGCAGTGCAATTATTTGCCTCATTACCTATACTTTGAAATTGTATTTTATGTACAGAATTCATAACATTTTCTGTTTTATTTTCTTCTTTAGACTGTTAAAAATATTTATACAAAAAACATATAAAATAAAAAAATAAGTCTTCATAATTTCACAAAAATCTGGCAAATTTAATTAATAATTAACTAAAACTTTTTTAAATGTGGTCGGATATTCTTACATTTAAAAAAATGGTTTAAATTGTTTTTGAACGGTTAAAATTAAAATTGGTTTTTGTATTACCATTTTTAATTTACTCACAGAAAATGACCCAAGCTTGCAGTTTTTAAGGTTTACATTGAATTTATGAAAACCTTGACGCAAGATGACAGGTTCAGGCAAAGATTTCACTATGTTCAAATCTAATACATCAGCAATATCCTCAACTTGAGACCACACAAAGCTCCATTACGTTTGCGTCTTACAAATGACATAACAATATTAAAATTGTGGTTTTTGATGCGCTGATAACTTAACCGACATCATATTTGTCATTTTGCATATCAACAGTGTTAAACATTACTAAAACGACAGCGCCTTCTTTACCGTTATTAATTTCAAACGGATCAGACCAATACCGATCTACATCGGTGTTGGACACTAACACTGTTTTTTCGTTTTCCTCGGCCAAAGATTCGGAGGCACATTGTTCATATTCGTCGTGATGACTTATGATGGATGTCTCGAAATCTTTTGATTCATTAACTGAGTAGGCATTATAGTCTGTTGTTTCCGTGTCGCTATGACATTTTTTTCAATGTTCTTCTTTATAAGATGTAGGTATCCTTTCAACCTAAAGGCAAAGAAAATTCGGATGGATTGTTATCCAATTGCTGTGTGGTATAAAAATTTTTGATGAACGGAATAACTGGCTTATCATTTTTAGCGTGTATTTGAATTGAAACCCCCATCAGATTTTTAAATCTTATTTGTAAATCTTTTCTAGCCTTCCAGCCTCCCGCAACCCTAACGAGGCGTCCCGAACACAGGGTGAGGTCAATGTTGCTCTCTCCACCTGCATAGCTAGAGAACGTTTTAGGCTGCCCAGGATTATTGAGGAGATTTAAGCCATACAAGGCAATGAACTCCTCAACAGCTTCCCTTTGGTAAGCTCTAGCCACTCCACCATTATCAAACCATAAGGGCGAACGAGCATTAAAATCCCCACCCACGATAACAGGACGTCCTCCTAGAGCATTGAGAGCACTAGACAGACCCAGGATATGAGGACCAGGAGGGTCCCCAAACTTAAAATATACAGAAATAAAAACGATCTCAAGGTCTCCGAGTTTTATCGCCACACACGTGCGGTCCTCTGAAGAGAGCCCCTCCAAAAGCATAGGCCGGATTAAGGGATTACCTATCATCAGCCCCGCCCTCAGATATGCCCCCCTCAAGTAGAACACATGGTGGGTCAATACCTCGGGTCCTACCGCCTCATGCATACTGTTCCTGAATGTACATGATATCCAAGCTCATGTCCCGCATAACGCGATGCACCTCGCGAGGGTGGCAGCCCGTGACCGGCCTAGATTGATCTGCCCAATATTAGTAATTGGACTACTGACCACAGTCAGTTGTACGAATGTTCGCATCTATGGCTGCTTTAAAACCTGGGCAGATCTGCGAACCTGTCGGATGGTCTGTCTGCCGTTTAAAGGCACTGCAAGAAGCACATTTCGCGGGTGCATCACTATTTGTACATGCATCCTCACCATGCCCCTCTGCAGCACAGTGTCGGCAGATTTCGACCTTGCGCGTGCAAGTGCGGCTCAAGTGCCCATATAAATGGCACTTAAAGTACCTGGTAGCGCCAAAAAAATCGCGGACACGACAGGCATTCCATCCGATGAAGCAGTGTCCACAGGACACGAGCTGCCTCCTCACTAACGGTTCCAACTGCATAAATACAGTTTACAGTGGGGCCGTCTCTCCTTCCAAACATGGATACTCTTCGAGTCGTTCTTTTGAACTCCGCCTCAGACACGGGTCCACTCACCTCGAAATTTGCTGAGTAAACCTCTTTCAAGAGGTCTTCCTCAGACATATCGTGGGGGACATCATAAATGACCACTCTAGGGAGTCTTCCTTTAGGCTCCACCATATGAAGACCCCTAGAAGCAAGCTTCTCGGAAGCCTTTCTTAAGTTTTCCAGACCCTTTGGCGTGGCCGTCTCAACTAAAACACCGGCACCCCGGACCTTCCGAACGCGCACAGCTCGAAAGCTTCTTTTGGGTTGATAGCCTCCATCGCCAGCGCTTTCGTCTGTTCCAAGGTTGCTCCCTCGGGCACCTTGGGGTATACGATGACCGTATGCCTGGTAGGCCCGACAACGCGAGCATGACCACCCACCATCCCTGAGTTACCCGGCCTTTGAGCAGCAGCCGTGGCGTAGGAACATCCCACGCCAGCACTAGTAGAAGCCGCCGGGGCTGATCCAACGGCAAGTGCGATCACCGCTGACTCAATTTTCTCAGTAAGTTTTGTCGGCACATCTTTAAGTCCCGACGCCAGAGACATTGCGGTGCCCTCAACACGAGAAATTTTTGTAGCCAGCTGGCCAACAGCAGCGAGGATTGATATACTAGCCTCCTGTATGGAAGCCCGTTGGTCACCATTTAGCCTAGTCTTCTCCTTAGTGCAAATCTTCACAATATTTGTGAGGTGAATTCTCACCTCCTCTAGCTCAGCACAGGGCGCTCTCAATTCTTCCAACTCCGAGCACTGCTGCGGTGAGCTTACACCCGGAAAAGTCGTTTCCTTTTCTCACTGGCGCGACGCTTTTTCCCCATTTTGCAGGTGCCAAAAAAAAAAAAATAATAAAACTTTAAAAAAAAAAAGTATTTAAATTTTTGATTTTCTTTACTACTCGTATTTTGTGTGGGCATTTGTAAAATGTTTACTATTTATTGTAAATCTTATTTTCATATTTTTTTTGTATAATTTAATCTCAATTTTCATACATATAATGTTAAACTTTTACCTGTAATAACTACCACTTATTAATATTACTTATAAAACTTTTGTTTAAAAAATAATTAATATAGTTACATAAAATAATACATGTTTTTTTTCTATTACAATTTACTTTAATATGTTGAGGTAGTCTTATATAACTAACTTTCCAAAAAAAAAGACTAGCTCAAGAGCTAGCACAAGGCTTGGAAATTGACTTACCATCTTATAGTTATTTATCAATTTGAAGTTATATAATTTTGAAACAATTTTCTGCTTTAATGTTTTATTAAGAGGAAACGCGGTCTGACTTTTCTTCATACTATCGTTTTCCCGTATCTTCTCCCTGGATTATGGTACTAAAGCAGGGTTTTTTTTTTTTACATAATATAGATATTTACCATTGGCCTTGGCTATTGTTTTTTTGTTTTGATAAATTGTTTTTTATGGGACCTCGAATCATCCGAAATCTTAAAAAAGCACCCAGTTTTATTTGCCGGTTTTGGACATACGATATACAAATATCATAAATTAATTTGAAAATCAGAAAAGATACCGACACTGAAAATTTCATTCTGATACTCGTTTAAAAAAAAAAAAAAAAATTGGTTGATTTTTGGGATGCGGGAAACGGGACAACGGAACCTTGATTTTGTCGATTTTAGTTGAGCATAATCACTCCAATCAGTCCAACGTGAAGTTGTATTTTTCGCACAATATCGAGGAGGCATCTGCGAGAGAGTGACAGAAAAACTATGTTCATATACCTATTCCTCAAATTTCCCTGACACCGCATATCGTCTTAATAATTAATTATCTGTTAATATATTTTGCGTACTTAAAAATTAAGTTTAGTTGTTAAAATTAATTTTGTTGAATTTTAAAATATTAATTGCATTTTTGTTTTTCAAAAAATATATTTTTTAAGCTATTATTTATTTATTAACAGCAACAACTAACCATCACGCCGTTTTACCGTAGGGGTATGCAGAGAAGATAGAACGCTATATCAATCTGTAAGCATTCAGACCTTCACTTTTTCTACATTAATTTGTACATTTATATAAGTGTTACTCAATTTCATAAATGCATGTTTACTTTTCTTTATAAATAAATACCTGTGTCGAGTTATTTCTTTGCATTTAAAATAAAAATCTGAGTTTATTGAATTTTTTATCTGATTTGGAATAGGTATTTTGCGTATTTTCTTAATTTGTTTTGATTTATTGTATATTTATTTATAGTTGGTACACGTGGGCCTCGTCACGTTCGCTCGTGATAACGTAAACTGATATTCCACGTGGCACGTGTTCACACTGCTCAGTGCTCATATTACTCTTTATGTTGTGATTTTTCATCTTGTTTTCCTACCCATACTGTTTCGAAGCTTATGAACCGGGCGCCCCGGGCAGTCGGGCTACAGAACGTCGCAGAAACAATGGGCCCCCATTTTTACACCAAACGGTGGATAGGAAATATTTTTATTGATGTAGATATTTCAACAGAGATACAATATAAGAGGAGGGAATTTACACCTCTCCGCGTTTTCCATCTCTGTTGATTGAAATATTTATCTCGATAATCTTCCTAATATATTAAATCTAGTATTTTCGGAAATATTTCATTGATCTTGAATGCCTTATTTGAAGTTTCTTATTTTTTATAACGTTCGTCTGGGTACTTTAGAACAGAGTTTCTTTGAAACGCATTTTTTTTAAAACAGTGTAGGCTTATATTTTTTTAGAACAGGGTAGTTTTCCAGTTTTTATAAAATGTCTTAAAGGTTACACCTGGTTATGACACTGTTTCAGTTTAATTTGCTACTCTTGGCTTTTTAATATTTTCGCGCTAAGCGAAATGTTTTTTAAAATTTACTTCTGCGCTTGGTGATTTGTTTTTTTTGTGAAACTGTTTTAGGTGTTTTGGGAGGGTAACTGTTTTAAAACAGCAGTTACATTTTTTTTACCACTTCTAGTGTCGACAAATTTAATATCAATAAATCCTTTGTTATCATTATTCATGTGAACGCTTCCAAAATAAATACATGAAAATTGAATCGAATTAACTCTAACTTGTCGACTTTTTTGTCAATATCCATTTTTCAAATAAGGGTTCGTAAAACCAGCATTCAATTCCCGTCTATCGATGCATTTTGTTATGCAATGCGACCTTTCGCCGACTATTATAGGTAGTTTTGTAATGCACTGGCTAAATAGGTAACGGGAGGCTCTATCCCCCGCCTTCGCCCTCCACAGTTTCCTACTGCCTACGTGCGGCCGGTCATGCTTGCGTCGGGAAATTCGAAGAAAAATCTGCAGCCCACTCTACAGCCTCGTCAAAATGCTGTAAAAACAGTAAACTGAGTCACGGATGTTCCTCGCCTATAAAAGTCACGTCGCGCTGCATTTTGTCTAAATTTACGTATATTTTATTCGTCATACTCATTCCATTATTTTGCATTTTGATTACATCACATTCCTATCGACATTAACGCTTAAAATACTGTTTAAAAATCCCCCTAGAGACGGTTCTGTAACGCCGTGTTACGTTAAGCAAAATATGACATGTTTTAAAATATATGTGGATATATAAAAACACAAATTTACCATTTTGTGATTATTAACCACGAACTTAGCTGCAGATCACAGCAATACAACGGGCCGTAGGTACTTGTGTTGAGAATTGCGAGCGCAAACCGAAACCGTCTATTACACGTTTGTTGTTAAACTGAAAACCAAACGAAAATTTGAAACGCTTTTGTTCTATGCAATAAAGCTTGAGAGCTTCTCTAGAAAATTATTACTCTGAGCAAATTTAACACATTCTATAATAAAATATTATACACGGTTTAATAATTATTTTCCATAATTTGTAAAATAATCATATAATTTAAGCCTGTTATAGCAAAATAGACTTGATTATTTTTTTACAAAAGGATAATATCAAGTCTTGTATTTTAATGTAAACTCGTGTACATGTAACATCACAGCAAGAGTTAAATGAATATTATTGGTGGCAATTGCGGTGGTCTCCGATTGGCGCGTATCGGTGCCGACCTCCAACTTGTAAGGGAAAATGTATTTTTATATCCGCACCTAATTACAATGGTACACCAATAATAGCAATTATTATGGATAACTTATATAGCGCCATATATGTTACCTCGAGGGCGCTTTACTAATTTTATTTCTATGAATATTTTTTTTTTTAAAACTCGCATTGTGTTCGTCATTCGCAATAATAATTGCGTCATTTGGGATCAGTTTTATACTCTTGAGTTATTTTAAGCCATTAAAACAAGTTGCGGGATAATCGCATTTAAAGCTTTTTTTATTTTATTTATTTAAAGACAGTCGGCATAATGCATTCTGTAAGTATAGCCTCGATATATTTAAAATATTTTTGAATATAGGTACAGCGCACTAAATTTAGTGAACACGCATTTGCGGTCGCAGGCCCTATGGCATGGAATGCTCTCCCAGCAGAGGTGCGAGGCTGTGAAAGTGAAGCGATGTTTCGGAAAAAACTTAAAACCCACTTGTTCTCTAAATCATTTGAATAAATCCGTAGCATGTGACAACAAAATAAATTATTTTAATTAAATTACAAATTTAAAAGAATCACTATGTAAAGCGCCCTTGAGGTATTTTGTTACGAAAATGGCGCTATATAAGTTATCCATAATAATATGTTGATTTCAAATTTTATGCTATGCCTAGAATAACAATTACTCTTGTAAGGCTTTAAAAAAATATTTCATAAATTGTGGAAGAAATAATGCGTTAAAAGAATAAAAAAGCTTTAAATGCGATTATCCCGCAACTTGTTTTAATGACTTTATGCATTCTGTCAGTAAAACTTCGATATACACATTTGTATTCACTCGTTTACTTGATCTAGCATAAAAAAGTAACGTAGTATTTCGGATTTTAAAAAATGTCTAAAATTATATCAGAAAAACCCAGTAATTTCTAATTCAAAGTAATTATCAGTAACGGAAGAACCGGCCGACTTCTGGAAAGTTTTATTTAAATACGGTATTTTAGATTTTTACCGTGCGTAGACAACACGATAGATATTCTATGAACATCTCTATGACTTTCGAAATAATCAAATATACAAATTAAATACTATTTTTACAACTTATTAAGCTAAACTGTACTCAAAACACTAACCCAATCATTGCCACCCCAAATAATTACGAAAATCATATTAATTTATAAATTTAGTATAATGATTATGGGTTATAAAAAAATAATAATCGAAAGTATATAAATCACATTTATTCAAATTAATAGGTAATGTTTTTTAAAATTATTTGAAAAAATCAAATTAAAGAAAAAAGCATTTTACAGTTGTTAAAAATAAGTCAGTGATCGAGGTACAGAACACACACATTGAAAAATAATAAAGAAATAGAAAGGATTGAATTATTTAAAATTAATTTCAAAATATATGTTCTTCAGAAATTTTGATATTAAATTGTAATGTTAATTAAAGTTTATATTAGTTCTTAAGATATTATGAACTAACTTAATAAAGCATACATATTTCAAGTAATTGGGAAAAAACATGAATAAAAAAAATGGAAAATAAAGTCAGGGATCCGAGAACAAAACACACTTTTATAGAGTTTTAAATATTTTTTAAAAGAATGTCATTAGTAAATACCAAAACAAAAAACACACATGTACAGTGACATATTATTCATACAGTTTATAAAATAAACATTATTTTAAAAACGAGCATAAAAATACAAATATATAGTAAATTGTTAAAAAAGGAGAGTTAGGAAGTAAAATAAACCAGTTAATTAAGGGCCTTACTTATAAACCCGATATAAAGTTGCGCCTAGGCATAGAGTGGAAGAATAAGGATTGTTTTCCCATCCTTATTTTTCCACTATGCCTAGGCGTAACTTTATACCAAGTTTATATGCAAGGCCCTGGATCCGGCACACATTATAATAAATTATTATTCCATCAAATGTACATTCTGATGCATTTGTTTACGTGGTTTGGCACAAAAAACAGTTTGGCCATTTTGCAAATAGCAAAATCAATAAGTAATCAAATGCACTAAAAATTAACAACCGAAATTTTTATTTCATTTCACTTTTACAAACACCCCCACAGTAAGAAAATTAATACAAAATTAATTCAAGTACAAATTCATATAAATACAATAAAGTTGAAATTTATTGCAACAGAGGGGGAAAACATTATTAAGAAGGGAATATGGAAGACTAGGCATTATGACCTGTCATTGGCTGGTTTAAGTGGCCACTTAACACTCTGTGTAACATTCACCATTTTGCCCATGTTTAAACATCCACATTTCCTCAACTCTTCCATGTGTTGGTGAAGTGAAAGAGCTGAAACCTTTATCATGTGATACCTTCTCAATAATGTTTTCTCTCTCTGTTGCAATAAATTTCAATATTAATGACTCCCTAGGGAGGAAATCCAGCCAGTCTGCAAGCATTTGGACATACTCAAACATTGTTACAAAAAAGTTGGCAACGATTTTATGGATAGGTACATTTCTGTGAACATACAATTATTCCAAATAATAAAATATGTTCGAAGTTACTTTCGAATATAGTTCGCATAATTAACCCTGCTAATTTTGCACTCAATAGTGATTGGCTTGGTTGAGGTGCCGACCAAATTCTAAGAAAAAGTTCATGTTAAATAAAACTTTCCCATTAACTAAATAGGTTGCAGATAATTATAGTTGCAATTAGTCTTTAATTTAAATGTATTTCTATGAGCAAACTAGAATTATGAAAAAAAGACATACTTATAGTGATATATTTACCACCAGCAATGGAAAAAACCACATTGCTATAAACTGGTTTAGTTATTTGTGTACAGATGTGACGTGTCGAGTTATTTTATTCTAATTTTTAATTTCGTGTGATTTATTTTCAAATGTCGAAAATTAGAGAAACGCGTTATATTTCATTGTATATAAAATTCTGATAAATAAAATAAAGAACACGGAGCATTTTTAAAAAATATTTAGAGGTTTTATGTGGCAGTTTGATGATGCTTGTCACCAGGTGAGAAAAAAGAAATGACAAGTACACCACAAAAACCAGATCAACTGAGAAAAATTCTTCTTTTTTTTTTTCTTAAATAAACCCGCGACGCCGGTTTTGCAATTAGCCCTATAAGCAACTGCAACACCGCTTATCTGTCTCCATTATAATATTTATGTATGTATAGTAATATTACAATAGAGAACATTTTGAAGATCACTTAAATCCGCCAATGACAAGTCATAAGCACTAAATGACGGGACTTTCATATTTTATTCTCAAAAATGTTTTGTAAATGTTCTTCGTAAAATCTCGATAACTCCCTTGGGTGTAAAATCCTGTCTCGAAATATTTGACCATACTTAAAACATTGTGGGCAATAAAAAAAAAGTTTTAAGCCTATGCAATATTTCTTAATGTCTATAAATATGTAGAACTCTTGATTTTCCAAATAAAATAAAATAAGATGAATCAATGTTTTTTTTAAATCTTGAAGTTATTTTTTTAGGCAATGGTGGCGTGCTACCCGGGCTCTGGCAGCCATTATGTGAAGCACGTAAAAAACCCTAGCAAAGATGGTCGCCTTATAACTGCTATCTATTACCTGAATCAGGACTGGGAAACCTCCAACGGTGGCCTACTCAGGTAAATCCATTCCACGTCAATAAACATACTACAACTATCTTAATCTTGTTATTTTTGATTTTATCATTAAAACTTTTTTTTCAAATTTTTAAACCATTTATCAGTTTACTCAATAGTGTATAAGAGGTGATAATGCAGATATCAGATCTTTTGTTTTGCTAAAAGAAATTCTCAAAAATTATGGTTTATTAATTAAGAAAAAATAGCTTTTATGATTTACCCAACTATTTCGATTTTGGGGGCCATTTTCTATTTGAAAATAGGAATCGAGTTGTGGTAGATTAGGGTTTGAAAATTTAATTCACGAGACTGCAACATTAGTCACGGGACCACAACCCAGTTTATGTTTGAATTGTATTTTCATGCACAAATACACCAACTTACAAATCATGTTACAACTGATAAACAGTGTCTGGTAAATAAAAGAAAGGTGAATTTTGAAAGAAAAAAAGATTTTTATATCGAAGGAAAAATTTAACATCTGCTATCCCACTATGAAGATACGGAAATTTTTCTGTATGATTATAATCCTCTAATTACGCACATATATTACGCAATTTCTTCTGTGACCACAGAAGAAATTGCTATTGATAAAATCGCATTTTCATCAGAAATTCTTTCAGCAGATATACGGAAGATGGTACTACTATTTTATTGAAAAGCAATATGTAAATAATATATTTAAAATTACACGTATTTACAAATTCATGCACTCATTGTTGCTTTCTAGGCTTTGCCCATGTGCCTTATAATAACAAGAAGAAAAAATACATAGTGCAAAAATATATAATTCTCAGTTTAAAAAGTTGGATGCTGGCAATGCTAATTAGAAAAGGATTCATAAAAGAAATTCAGTGTCTTTTATCCTCCAATCAAAGTTGTACAACTTTCCTAGAATTTTTCGATAGTTGGTGTGAGAAAATTTCAAACAAATGCAAAGGATTATTGAATATTTCCAGAGATTTAAATATAAACATGGATTCGGTAGTAGTAATTATTTTGATCTGGTCACAAACGTAGCAGATATACCAAAAATATTGGATCACAAAATATGTATTTGTGTCTGATTGTATTAAAAGAGAGAAATTATACATAAATAAAAAAGATACAAGAAACATTAATCCTGCTTAGAACTACAAAAACTGAAGTGGTCTTACGAAACAATCAAAGACTCTTTGCGAAAAAGCAAATAATTGTAAAATTGCAACTGCCTATTACAACGAATTGCCTATAGCTACAATTATGTCAAACTTAAAATATCTGCAATTTAGCCTATACTTTAAATTAATAGAATTTAATTGTGCAGTTTTTTTTGTTAAACTAAGTGCAAAATAACAAAAGTGATTTTTTTTTTCTAACAGACAAATGTTAACTAAAATTTATTTTGTGTTTATCACAAAAAACTGATTCAAATTTGTGCAGTCCTGACAAATATGTCTAATACAATAGCAAGCTGAAAAAGTTGAGCAAATATTTCTATATCAAAAATTAAAATCAAAATCAACAAATGTCGGAGACAATGAAGAGTAATGAATTTATTAGTTCACAGTATGTATGATGAAATCATTAGAAGATTGGATAAAACTCTCATTGAAAATAATCAAATGGCCACTGACTGAAATAAAGGGACTAAAAATTGAAGACGAACAGAAACAAGTTATCAAGAATATAGAAATTCGTCCGACAGATACATAAGTGTGAGCAATAGAAAATTTCCTAGAAATAGCAGGTGTCCCGCAAAAAAATGCATATCTTTAGTACAAACATGAGAGTCACGATGTTTAAAACCATGATAAGTTATATAAAACAGCGATGATTAAAACAAAATTACCTAAAAATACACATTATTAGTATATATTTTATAACCAACTAGAATTGATACAATAGTAACATCTCTGTCCTGTGAAATATCATCATTTAACAATAACTTTTAATATTCTCATAAAAAATATACTTAGTATCAACAAAGATTTTGAAGCAATTACTCATTTATATTCAAAGTTTAACGAAACATACATTTAAATAAAGTAATCCTCAATGAATGTTGGATAAATAAAAAATATATGGAATTGAAAATACGGAAAGTACACAAAATTTTAATCAATTCATTGGCAAGATAAAATAACATTTTTTTAAGAAAAACTCTTGTGAAAATTGAGATGGAAACCATTGTGCGATGATTAAATACTGTGAAATCGATTCTGGGTTTAATGGATACTGCAGTAGTTGAAACATTAATAGAAATCATTAACAACTCTTTGAGAACGCGATTTTTTCCAGAAAAATGGAAAATATCTGTAATTTCCATTTTCCAGAAAAATGGAACATATCTGTAATTTAACCGATACCAAAGATTTTGACGACTTTAGACCTATAAATTGTCTTCCCAAATATTAACAAATTTTCGAAATGTTGGTAAAGGAATAAAGTTATAGAAAATAAGAATATCTTATAAATGAACAATCAGGGTTCATAAATAAATATTCATGCGAAACTGCAGTAAATCTGATAATAGATTAACGGAAAATGACAGAAGACAAAAAGGACTAATAGTTGTGGTATTTTTAGACTTAAGGGCTTTTGAGACTTATTCTCATTGTTAAAAATATATCTTTATTAATAACTATTTTTTATTTCAAAATATTTCCTGATGGATGGCAAGAACAGGTAGCAGATATAAAACCTATATTTGATAGGGTATTATTTTTCTGGTCATATCGAAGGAATCCTCATGAGGTCCAACCAGCCTTTAGCACTAGGTAATTTGATTATTTTATTTTAATCCAATTCCATTGATTTTTAGATTATTCTTTTGGAAAATCAATTATTTTACTGCTGTATATAAAAATACTAAGGGAAAATGTTTATTGCTAGTTCCGTAAAAATAACCAGTGAATAACCAATACATTAAACTTTTATAGATATTGAGGAAAATTAAAATACATCCATCAAGTTGCATAAAAAAATCCATAGAAGATTAAATATAAGTGCTTCTTTTTATTTATTTCTGTAATAAATAGTATTAATTATTAAAATTCCTACTAGTCATTTTTACTATCTTAAGATTGAGAACTATTAGAACTAGAACTGTCCAATATAACAATATTCAGTTTTAGTAATAATAAATTTTTATTATTATTTGCCAACTACGCTTTTCTCAAAAATACAGTTTTATACACGTCTAGAATATGGAAATAACTCCTGCAAAATAATATTTTTTACATTTCTTCTAATCATTCTTTCCAACACCTATTTGTAAGATTCTTTTTCGACTTTTCAAACTTTTATTTAGCACTTATGACTATATTTAACATATTGGTTTATTTAATGTTTGCAGGTTTATGGTATTATGATTCCAACGAGTTTATGGAACACCGGAGAAGATACCCGAGTAAGTGACTGACATTCTTTAGTTATTAAAATATTTCAATAAAGTTTTACATCCTAAATGTTATCGCACAGAAAGTCTAGTTTATAAGTATTTGATGAATATTCAAATATATATGAATCAAAACAATAAAGCTTAACTGGTTAAATATAATATAATCCATGTTAAATATTTAAAAAGTATATTTTAAAAATATGATTTTCGGCTACTTCCCTTTCTTAAGAATCTTTAGATCATTTATATTTTTTTTAAAAATAAATGTAAATATTATTGCTTTTTGTAATCAATGTGTTTTTCTGTTAATAGATCAAATTCACCCAGAATTGCGTGAGCTAGGAAGTGGGAATCGAATGTATTTCAACAGAGTATGAAGATAGCGAAGTGAAACAGTTCTTAGTTACAACTACAAATAGGAAATCCTAACACCTCAAGAACTGTGAATCTAAGCTCTGCTCTGTGTATAAATATATAGCGATTCCTTACCTTGCGCGCGCTATTCTACTGTGCTGGCCTCTCTCTATCTGGACAAGCTCTAGAAATTCGCAAACATCCATATTTTAACTCTGTCTATTTTAAATTATAAAAAATTCTAAGCAATCTGTAAATAGATACATTATTTGAAAATAAAGCTAAATACAAAACTGACTTGCTATTACACGTGAATCTAAGGCAGGCTTCGTTTGATCATTAAAAATGGTTTCTTTTTCCTTTTTTGAGAAAAATCGAAAGTAAAAGTAACAATTTTAAAAACAGATTTTTTTTAATGAAAACAAAAAAACACTTTCAAAACAACTATGTATTGATTTTGAACTATTAGTAGTAATCAAACAACCCGGCCTAAGTGATTTATAAATTAGATGATTATTGTAAGCTCGTAACTTTTTATATAAATATGTATCTTATTATAAAACATACAGTCATCATAGGAGTGATGTATAAACAATTATGTTGATGTTTAAAATTAAAATTTTAACATCAATATTCCTATCAGTCAAACCAAATATGTAATGTTTTACAATTTTCAGTTGGTATAAAACAATTATTGTCATCACATAAATAAGGACGTCAAGTTTGAAGTTCAAAATTTACTTCCTTTTTAAGTTGATATTACATTACACTAAATGGTTAGCTATTTTCTTTTTCCATATTTTTTTGGAAAAAGGGGGATTATAAAACTATTAGCAAATACCAAAATTAAATAAATGCGACCGGGTGAACATTACCACCTAGTTTTTACCTCATAGATATACTGTGTATGTTTTCACATAGCAAATGTATTCTCAATCAGGTTCCTTTATCTTCAATTGTTATATAATATTATGGTTGATCTATGTCTTATTTTATTAATCATTATGCTTTATGTAAAATGAATATCCTAATGATAACTGTCGATTGGCAGAATTACTATTTTTTATGTTATTTGAAATGTACAGTAATGACTGAACACAATACTACTTTAAATAGATAGTAGAAAATAGTTGTTTTTGAAGAGCAGTTTTAAAGATTTGGTCAATTCATCAAAGTTGAATATAACTATTAATACATATTATGTATAGTTAGATAGCTTTTTACTATTCTAAGCACAATGTATTTCTTGTAAAAAAATGTTATTTATGAAATAATCATTTTTGTTTTCTTTAAATGTAACTTATATAATTCATTAATTTGATGAAATATTAAGTGTAAATCAGTCCATTATCAGTATACGAACTTATAGAAACAGTAATGATTGTGCCAGGGAAACATGAACTGAAATTATTTATAGTTTTAATATTTAACTAATGATTGTAATACAATTACTTTTCATCGTCAATAAACTATGTACATACTTAATTATTCAAACATTAAATTAGATAAATATTATCATGTCATATGGTGTAACCAAATGTGATTTAATATGCATGAATATTTGTAAATACGTATATAATTAGACTAACAAGATATTGTTGGGTTAAGTGTGAAAAAGTAATTAAATGAAAATCATAGATACATAAGATCTATAAGACCTAAAAAAAATGTGAATATATAAAGTGAATTTACGATAATAAAGTTTTTTAAGTTTAATATTTTTTCATCTTTAAATAAAAAATACTTGGGGTATTTTATCGACTCATCCCCCCAAACTCATGTAAATCGCCCGTATTTTATTTTATTTTTATCTGGATACCCTAAATCTTATTTGATATCATCATGAACAATGGATTTTTAAAAATAAGATGGTCTTCATTTAACACATTTTTAAAAATCTTACAAAAACTCCTAATCTTAAAAAATCTGCGATTGGTGTACCAATGCAGTGCCCTATACACCACTGGGTGCGGAAAGGGAATTATGATAAAAAACTCTTGTATTCAACATTTTCATTCATAATTTTAATAATTTACAAGATTCACTGTTCAAAAAACACAGTTTTATCGGGTTGGTATGGAAATCGCATCATTCCATTTCATTTTTATCAGTTTTTAAGAATAAGATTTGGGGGGAGGAGATATCTAACTAGTTTATTCTCCCTACCCCTAGTTTGACCTTATTAATTTAACAATATACAGCAATAAATAAGCGCGTTTATTGCATTGTGAAAATGGGCATTTAACAAAAATTGTTAAATGAAAAAAGTAAATATTATGATCTTACCTTGATTCTAACAATGCAATAAAAAATTAAAAAAACAATTAAAACAAATGAAATATTCACTTTGTTTACGCCACTCAATTATTAAATTATATCAACTGGACAAGTTGATGAAAACTGTAAATGAAATTGATATTTTATATTGTCTATTTTTATGTTTCAACAATGACATTAAACTTTTAATGATTCAACAAAACGGCACTTTTAAAAGTTTGATTTAAAAAAAATCGAATGTTTATAGTTAATTTGTTCACTGCTGACACCGCGCACGGCGCGCTGATAGTTACATGCCCGAGGTGCCTGACAATGCACCTGGCATGCTTTGCACCTAGTGCTATTTGAATTTATATAAAATTGGTACGCTCTGTGGTTTTGAGTAATTTCTAGACTCAGCATACGATCATAAAAGGGTAGCTTATGGTTGTCCAATACTACCAAGTTATTATACAAATTTATTCACTTTAAATAAGTCAAAATTCTCAGCGTGACATAAACAATTAAGAATTTGAATTAGCTTTAATTTAAAACTTGTTAAATAACAATAAATTGTTATTTAAAACACATATTAACAGTGGAGTATTTAAAATGTCCTAAATTACAGAAAATTAAACAAAGGTAATACAAAAATCAATCCTCTGGAATCTGCGAGTCCTCAAATGTTCTAGTTGCTGGCATATACACCTTGAAGGAATATTCTGTTCTAGGAAATGAGCCCTGGAAAATAATAACAATAATAGCTAATTAAAAATTATATACATATTGTTAAACAAATATGAAGTATTTATTTTCTTCACCTATTGCACAAATTATTGAGAAATAAAAAGCGTAAAAAATTGCCATATATAACCTTTTGCAACCGCATGAAACGCTATCAACCCGGAAACTATGGTCACTCTATAACTTCTATAATCCAAGCTACCTACACTAAGTTGAGATTTGTAACAATACGTTCGTATTTAAAATATCATTTTTTTTATAAAAAGTCTAAAACAATTCACTGTGTAAAAAAAAATTATATATATCACCCAGTTTTCCCAATAAGGAATACATTGTTAATTTGATTATAAAATGTATTCGTGTGAAGTATTAAATAAATAAATAAATTAATATGAGTGTGAGTTTGCCTTTTAACAAATATTTGTTCATAGCTAGTGAGAATAAATCAGAAGCTTTAGTAGAGTAAACAATCTAAATTTTTAATAAAACTTCCACCAGTTGCAAAGGTATACTTGGCTATGTCAGGGATGCAGTTGACCAAAGAGAAAATTGAACTCACCGGATTGACAAAGTGGCAGTTCTGATGCAATCTTGTGAAGGGCTGGAAGTGATCGGCTATTACCACAACATCGGGCATTGGGTACAGGCTGAGGGCATCCGCGTGTTGCCAGAACACGGGCTGTATACCCAACGGGAGAGGTGTCAGTGTGCACTGGCTTAGGAGTGTCTTGGTTAGCTGTGAAATGTAATCATTGAACACATACGCCTACATTTTCTTTAGCAAGAAAAACAAAATCATCCAATTATTCATCATCATATCCCTATCTGCATCCAGTGGTGCATAGGGCTCTGCATTGGCACTCAAATCGCAGCATATCTAGATCATTTTTATTACATGGAAACTTAGTTGATTAGTCTTATTCGGGCGCCAGTCCAGAGACAATGAAATATTGCAGAATGTATATGAATTATTGCAAAGGAAGGATTCCAGGAATCAAACCACGGCCCGTATTACAATGGGAAGTTAACATTTTTCTTCAATTTTATCTACGAAGTAAAATTAAGTTTTCTGCATGAAAAATTAAGTATGTATACAATTTTTTTTCTAAACATGTTCAATTGCAGATTACCGACCAAGATACTTAATTTTTTTTTACATAAATATAATTTTACTTTATACTGTCTCGATATATACCGATGAAGATAGCGTTTGCCCTGGGAGGCGAGACTTGTTACCCTTAATTTTCAAATCCTAAGCACAATCTGTCTAAAAATATATAAAAGTGATTTGTATGATTTATAATGAGTCCAATTTTTGTGTGACAATACTTACTCAAAATACAGTATCTTAATTTGATATTGACTTACGTGATCGGGAATGTCTCCAGACTCCGGGAAGTGGACAGAGTTCCGACACATCTTGGTGACGAGGTCGTGGCGGAGGACCAGCAGTTCTTGGGAGCAGTATTGGATGCGACACGGGTTGCTGGCCAGTACTATGTTCGATCCCAATCGGGAAGTTATCTCCTCTGTCACATAATGGGGAAGGGGCGGCCTGTAGTGATAATTTAATTATACATATTATTGTCTAAACTGATGTCACTATTAGATTTGCTAGCCATCTTCAACAGATAATTTTACCCAGTGAGATAGATAACGAGTACACTTAATTAATTTTCATGTCAAACTAATTAGTGGTATTATTTTTCATACCGAATTCCAAAAGAATTTTAAAATGCATAATCTTCTGTAGCGAAACATCGTGCCTCACGCAAAATGACGTTTTTTTCAATTGAAATTTTAGTGATAATAAAAATAATTTTAGACTCTCAAAATAAATAAAAAGCCCTTAGTCTTGATTATTTTTTAAAAAAAGGAGGCGCAGGGTATCAAAATTTTATACCTTAGTAAAGGTGAACAAAAATACAAAACTCAGTATTCATAGATAAATTTTGATAAATAATTTTAAATTTTAGCTTTATTTTCACAGGAAATACTACAATACTCGGTTTGCGGGAACTTTATACTGTATTGATGGTAACAATTATCATAACAAAATAATAAATGTACATTTTTAAAAACCGTATACAAAATAAAAAACAGCTCATCTTATTTTCTCGCATACAAACATACAACAGCGGACCGCTAGGATGTATGTGACTGACACATTCTTTCTCTCTCCAATCACGCTGTCCTTATCTGCTTATTTATGAGGAAGCTACACTATGATTGTTCATATTTGTAAATGGAGGTTGTTATTGCTTTTATTACCCTGACGAGAAGGACAAAAGTGGAATGATCAGTAAAGACATAATTAAGGTTCTAAAACCCTTAACGTCGAATAGACAAGGAGAATTATTTTTTGTGAAAGATCTCTCCACGGCGGAATTAACTTTAGATTTACCTAAATATATCTTTTTTATTAACTGAGTCAAATTAAATTTATTCTTATAATAGATAAACAAGAATAGGTATTAAATAAAAATTTTAACAGATTTTATACTTCATTCATTGGATTTTGTAATGTTCATCTATTGGATTTAACTGTTCAATCACTGAGACATATGGGGTTTTCATTTAATTTTATAAATTTAAAAATATTTATTGGTATAGTTTGATATTTCTTAATTCATTCAATTTCTTGGTAGTACTATGATTGTTATACACAATTGTGTGCCGAGTAATGTTTTTTTTTATTTGACTCTGCGCTTATTCGTTCATTTACTGGGCCAGTTACCCAATTTCATAATATTTGGAGTTGCCGTTTTATACCTCTCAAATGCAGATATCTCGTTCAAGGTCAAGTTTTGGACAAATAATGGATGCTAAGGGAAAAAATCTGTACAATGATTAGTGTAGTAATTACACCGAACATACGTATTGAATACACCCTTTTTACTAGGTTGTCAAAATTTATCAGTTGTTTCCGAAACGTTACAGTAATAATAATATCTCTTTTCAACTAACGGTGTTAAAATGGAGTAAAAAGCATTCATTCTCTCATTTTTTATGTAACATTTTGTTTCGCGAATACCGATTATACGCACACATCCGAAAGTTTAAAATTTAAATTATTTTATAAATTGAAATAACAGATTTTTAAAACGACTGCGTCTACAAAAACTGGTTTGCGGTTAGAATTTTTTTTAAAACTGATTTTATATAAATCGTTTTCATAAATACAAAGATTTGTACAACTTTAATTTGTGTAGGCAAACAACGTTTCGTTTAACCATAGGACATGACACTTTCCAAATGTTATAAAAAAATATTTTGTCATAAAAGAATTTTTTCTAGTCAAAAGGAAGTGGATATTTGTGGGAAAAGGAATGACAAGGAACAAAAAGCTTAATTAGGTAAATTGTATTGTAAAAATCAACATTGTTGCTTGCACGATTACTACTCAATGCATCATTTTTACTCTTCTGCCGCCAGATCTCACCAACGTAACCAACACACTCATAAACTGGGCATGCGATAGGGGAAAAGGCTCGGCTGTGTGCGTAGGTAGGGTGAACTCTGGCACATCTGCATAACGCAAATATTTTTTTAGAAAAATATTTTAAGTAAATAATATCACGTTTGGGCTAATACTGTGTAAGTATTATTATTCTCATGAAGTTGGATCTCAACAATTGTAAATTAAATATAGTACTGTAAATAAATCAATATTATTTACAGCATTTCTACCATTTTTTTTTCAAATGTCCAGTGTTTAAATGGTCACTAAAACAGTAGCCTCACCTAGGCAGTATATTAGGGGCACCAGGATCGGCAGCTGAGGGCACCAGCACCACTTTGCAGGAAGCCAGGAGATGAGGGAAATGGCCGAGGAGCTCGGCCAGGCTCCGGAAGGCTGTGCGGAGGCGGTCAGCCTGTTCGTGCCCATAAGGCTGCGAGAGGAACTCTCCGCACAGGACCATGGCTACGGGAGGGAAGTCATTGTAGCCGGAGAATAGTGACCTCAGTTTAGACATAACCTGCAATATTTTAAATTTATGAATAAGAAACCTCAAATAATATATTGTGTAATTCACAAATTAGCAGAAATCTTATATTCTACCTCTTCTTCGAAAAGTAAGTTCGAAGTAAAAGTGTTAAAACCCCTAGAGATTAATCAGGTTTAATTTTTTCACTTACTAGGCAACGACCTATAAGCTAAAGCTACTACATATCTACTTCCGGCCTTATTAGGTCGCTCCAACGTTGACTATAATCCTGGAGTATGCATCTCTGTTCTGGACAGTACAGAATACTTCCTCCACTTTATCTATTCCCGTGTATTTGTGAATATTGCGAAGCCGGTATATCTGCCTTCGGCCCACACCGGGTTGACACTCTATTTTACTCTTTTATGATCAGATGCAACAACTCGTATTTTTCAACTCTAAGTACATGACCTAAGTAGGACACCTTCCGGACTATGACTTTAAATTATCATAATCTATGCAACTGTAACATACCTTCAAATCATCGAGCCAAACATCTGACAGGAAAACAATCATAGCGTCTTCGTTTTCTCTCTCTATCTGTTTAAGGTTTTCAGAGTTCTTCAGTAGCACTTTGGATAGCCCTCCAAATGTATTGTTGTTCCCATAGTAGATTCTAGAAAAGAGAAATTGTTTTATAAAATGATACAGAAAAATGAAGGTAATCAATTTGCAAAAGTTCTTTTTCACTGGTGGTATTTTCATTTTATTCTAAAAAAAAGCCATCATCCATTGGTAAACCAAATGCAGTATATTTCAATTTGATATGGTGAATTCATTTAATTTAAAAGGCTTTATCTCAACTCGATTTCCTTTCACATGATTTTTAACCTGGGAGTAGCCACCATGTTGAAAGTGCTGGTTTAGAATTATGGTTCTATTTCACACACAGAATTGTATTCTTAATCTGCCCAGACACAGAAAAAAAAATGTATACTTTTGGGACACCATATACTTTTCTTTTAGACCTTAAACTGGCTGACCTACAGGTGTACCCCATAGAAAATATGTCTGGCAATACAAAATTTAAATACATACTAGTTGAGGGTATTATAAGGATAATTTTCTGAACATACTGAGTGGTGGATCTGGGTTCAGCAGGAGGCATCACCAGCCCCATGACATAGAGAACTTTATCTTCGTAATAGCCTTCGGCCAGTACAAAACAATTCTCTGTAAATAGGCCAGAGTGGAACCTGAAAAAAGACATTTGTTAATAAATATTTCGTGGTCACTTAAACCAGTAAATGAGAGTCATACTGATATTTGAAGGTCTTGATAAACTCTTTAGAGCGTAGTTTCTCAGCCTTTTTTACATTGCACCTCCCTTAATTAGAAATTTTATACGCTCATATTTCATCTTTCCATTTTCTGATTATAAATATACATATTAGATTATTAGCAAGGTATCCAAAATAAAAAATATTATTGGATACAGTTCTACTTTTGTTTAAGATATAAAATATTAGCAGAATTGAATCGGATATTTTTTTTGGATACCTTACCAATAATATACAATGGAATTTTACCAAATAACTGCACTGAATTCACAATCATAAATGCAAAAGCGTGTTTGTCTGTTTGTGTTTCCTTCACGTCGCAACGGAGCGACCGATTGATGCGATTTTTTTGCATAGAGATAGCCGGAAAGACGAGAAGTTAAATAGGCTACTTATTTTTTATCCCGAAATGAAAAAATAACAATGAAAAAATAATTAAATACAGCAACAATGATTTTAAATTAATTCTTTAAATTTCTATAATTGACATGCTTTATCTATGGTTAGTTTGGTTTGCTTTCCGTAGTAGCATTTTGGATTTGTGAACAGAATAACGATGCTATGTTGCCATAGACTAACGGACTGTGGTATTCTTTTTCATAGCAATAGCGGGAGGATCAGCAATCGATACAAGCTATTTTCTATTCCAAAAAAATATATCATTCCATCGGAAAAATTCTTATTGCTAAACGGCAAAATTCATTAATTATATAACTTATTTCTCCCTAATACACGCGAGCGAAGCCGCAGGTAAAAGCAAGTAAATAATATATAAGAGATTAATATGCTACCTTTTTTTGACCAGCTGGTTAATTCTAGGTTTGGTTTTTGCCAAGGCTACTGTTAAGTCGCTATCGAAGACATGATCATTTCCTAGTTTTCATAAGCACCAAATCCAAAAATTTTATCACACGCAAGTACGTCGACGAAAACAGAATAGGTATTCGTAACGCAAGTGTCATAATTTTTGGATTAAAGAAAATGAACATGAATAATACAAGGTATATAAGATATAAATCAATTACATATTTTTAGAATAATAATGTTTGTGAAAGCAAATTATTCTATCAAATCCCAAAAGGAACACTCCCACACTACCAGAAGTCAAACTAGAGGATGGGTCATGGGGTCTACCACAAACTCTGAATTCGGGCAAAGAAATTTCAGGTTTCTGGGCCCCAAAATATTCAATAGGTTACCCAAAAGTTGCAAAACCATGACCCGAATTCAATTAAATAAATTTGTAAAAAAATGGTTACTGGATTTAGGTAGAGAAAAATCGGAAAATTTACTCAAAAACATTCTTAGATAATAAATGGTATAAATTAATATTGTATAACTGAATAGTTAATTAACTAGTAGGTAGTAATATTATTGTTTATTTTGCATAAAAATGTCTGCCCTAAAACAGGTTGTACCTAGTTAGGCAGACTAGACATGATCCAGAGAAATCTATTACCTAACTGTATATGTAGTAGATAAAGTAATTGTTATTTTTGTTAATAAACCATGATTATTATTATTATTATTATATGGGTGCTGGTTTTTCTTTCACAAAATATCACCCCCCTTACAATCCCTCTACACCCGCTCAGTTGTGAAGTCCTTCTCTAGAGGGTCGAACCCATTATTGTCTACAGGGTTTAGGTGTACACGTGTACGCAGTCAAAATGTTGTGCCAATATTCTTAAAGAATCGAGGAAATTCAACTTAATGTATACTTTATAAACCAACCTAGTGGAAGAAAGATCCAATGAAACAGATCCTGTGGGATCCTCCAGATAGTAAACGCCTTCAGTTAATTGAGTAAGTAATCCTAAAAGAATAGATAAATTGGTTGTAATATTACAAGGTAATTTATTTAGTTATTGGAATTTTCCAAAGATTCATTTTACAGTTACAATATGGTAAGTAAAAAAAATATATGAATAAAGGTTTTGTGAAGTCAATGTGAAAGTTGATAATGGATAAAATTTAGCAATTTAATAGTACGTACAGTCATTTTTTTTGTACGATCACTCAATTGAAAAATATGCAGAGTTAATCTTATGTAAAATAAACTAAGATTAAAAAAAAACATTAAAATAACTAATAAATCTTGAACAGAGGAGTTGATTGGAGGCGATTGCCGGTTGACTTATAATTTAGGGAAGAGAATGAAATACATACGAGGGTAGGCTGAAAACTGAAGCGGAAGTATGAAGATGTGTTCTGTTTTTTAACTGCTGAAAAAGTGACTCCTACTGAGATTATCGTCATTTAAAGGCTGTTTATAGTGATGATGCTGGAGATAGGTTTACTTTAAATCAATGGGTAGTAAAATTTTGTGGTTGCGAACCTGGAAAAGCCATAATTGTTGATGAAACACGGAGCAGCCGTCGGATCACTTCCACAGATGATAAACATCGCAAACTCGTCGACGATTTGATTTAAAATGACCGGCGAATCTCTCAAAAGCGTATGGCACAAACCATATTGGAATGTCCAAAGAACGTGTCGGCTTCAATGAAAAAACCTATTAAACGTTGGCGTTGGGAGAAATGTGTTAGGCTTAATGAAAAATAAACATATGATTTTGAAACTTAAGAATCATATTTTTTGCCCAATCTTGTTATTTGTTTTTGTTTGTGTTCTACAAGCATGCGAGCTTTACTTTTCAGCCTACCGTCATAGTCAGAAACTCCTCATAGTTAAAAATTAACATAAAATATCCACGGCAAATTTTGTTAACAGCCAGACCAGTGACGACTGCTTTTACTGGTAAAAAGACAAACTTAAATAAATTGAAATTATAATAATAGGCTACAGCATACTTACCGTACAAAAGGTAAGAACCATTTTATTTTGAAGTTTACTAGATAAAGAACTATGTTAAAATGAGAAATAAAAGACGTTAAAGTTATTATTTTACAATAAATTGTTTTTAAAAGGCTGTTCTAAATAAAATTTATCATTTCAGAGGATTATTTATCTGTAAAAGTAACAAAACAAGACGGTACCTAGAACGATAACTTCATTGATGCGACTGGATGAGCTCAGTAAAGATTCCACCATTCTAAGGTTGAATACTTTATCTTGTTTAATTCCCGGTAATGTTTCCGGGGCAAAAAGTTTATTCCTTACGGTCCTTTGCCATATCAAAGTGTATCTGAAAAGTTGGAAATCCATATTTATTGTGTATGCAGATAATTGGTAGAATTCCATATTAAGATTTGGTAAGGTATCCAAAATAAAACTATTTTAAGCTAGTGTAATTAGTAAAATTTTGAATGAATAAAAAAAAGCAGATTTTCAGAAGGAACAATAAACTTTATAGTTTGATAGCAAAAAAATTCATATATTTTTTTAAATTGTCAAATTGTATCAGTAATCTTGGGGGGTTCAAATATGAATCTAAATCACATATTGGCAGAGATGCTTAGTAGTAAGAGAAATAAAAAAGTAAAAAATAAATTCGAAGTTTTGAGATACACTGCATTATAATGTAATAAAAAATATGCAACATATTATAAACCATATTTTCATACATAAAAACACAATACAAACATTTGATGCATATATGGGATATATGGGATGTATTCGGTGATTAGATACCATTTATAAAATCATCATCATCACTCCCCTTTCCGCGCCCAGTGGTGCATAGGCCACTGCATTGTTAAACTAAATGCAGCGTATTTCAATCAACTGTTACTGAAGGTAAGATGACTGGTCGAAAGCTTCAGGTGCCAGTCCAGGAATAATGGAATATTGCAGTTTAAACAACCGTTAAAATCAATATTTTACGTCCACCCTGCCAGGAATCAAACCTAGGACCTCAAGAATGGTAGGCGAACGCGTCAATCACTACACACGAGGCGGACCTCCTCCACTCGACTTCCTTATTCGGGATTTTTACGTGAGAGTATTCGTCGAGTCGAAAACGCTCGTCAAGGGTTCTGGTTCTATTTCACAAAGAACTGTATTTTTTATCTGCCTGGACACGGAAAAGGGGCAGGCAAAAAAGGTCCTTGAACTTTTTACTTTAAAAAAAACCAAGACTTATTTTAAGAAAATGTATGCGTAAAACATAACTAAAAAAAAATATTGCTCATTGGTTAGGAGCCAGTTTGAATACACTTCCAAGTTGGTTTTCTACATACATTTATTCACTTTTATAATGAGCTTCTTCTCGGACATATCGAACAAAAATATTGTCAACAGTAAAAACATCATTTCAAAATAAGAACCCCAATAATAAAATGCAAATCGGGGACTACCTTAATACCAATGCTCCTGGGCATCGGATAGGTTTATGATACTATGTAAGTGTCTGAGTAGGTACCTATTTGGTGTTTTCGCCGACAGCATTGACGAAGTATCACACATATGGTAGAAATTGAGTGTAAATATTTTGTCAACTTAGTAAGCACAGGCTTGGAAATTCATTACAATTTACAACTTTTTTTGTAGTTTATGAATGACATCCTTGTTTCCGGGGTTTTTACAATGTTTTTTTTAAATGTTCTATGGTCAATGCATAATAAACATTACAAGTGGGTGATGTCAGATAAGTTGAAAGTTAAAACTTAACCCTTGAATTGTAAACATGACTACTAACAAGCGGAAGTGTTTTAATTTTCGAAAAAGTGGCAATTGTTTATACAAATAGAACGTAGCGCCAAATATGTTGAAGTATGAAAAAAGATTTCTCAATCGTTATCACATTGTCAACGTTGTGAAAAAATACGAATGTTTATTTATCCAAATTTGAAATTTAGAAACTGGTATGTTTGTAAGCATTTATTACAATTTTCAATAGTGACAATATGCAATGGCGATTGGATTTAAAAAACCTTTCTCTGGTATAACGAGTAATGCTTATAACGAGCAAATTCAGTTGGTCCCGTCTTCCTCGTAATAACCAAGTTCGACTGTATATTAGATTATCAGCGCTATGATTTTTTTAAGTTTCTGAAATAACTGACGTCATAAAGTGACGTCAGAGAATCTTCTATGTCAGTTCTTCCAATTGGTTTGTTTACGGTAAGCAAACTGGATATCCTTTACAGCTCTCGTATCATTGGTTGGTTCATATGAACCAGTGACGTTGTTCAAAGTAGGGCGTTTTTATTAAAATATGTTTTTTTTTGTACATTTTCCAGAAACTTGGCTTTACAATTTAATGCTCTAATTTTTACCGCGCGCAAGAAAACATTTTTTGTATCCAATTTTCCGTAAAGCTGAAGTTCCTCATTCTCATTAGAATAGAAGAATGATTTCTTATCTAGTGTTTTTATATAAAATTGTAAAGAATCTTATCGATGTTCCTGATTTGGTCAAATGTGTCTACGATTAGAGATATTGGATTGCTGTCCATTAAAGAAATTAGTTATTGTATTGGCATTTTTCAACACAAAAAATAAATTCTCAACTGATTTTGAGTTTTGTTGACTAATAGTAGTAGTTCTTATATCTTTCATATTTATATTTTTGTAATTCCTTTATAGTTTATAAGTTAAAGTTCCTATAGCGTACATTCAAGAACTGTTACATATAAGTTATATATATAAATAACAACGAACAAAAAAGCGCTAAAAAACAACAAATTTACTCATTAAATTTATGCCTTTTATTTTATTGTGTATTTTATTCAACATTTATTTTAATGAACTCGTAAGGTTTAAAAATAAAAAATGTCTAATGAGGAACTTCAGCCCTATGGGAAATTGGATACAATAAATGTTTTCTTGCGCGCGGTAAAAATTGGAGCATTAAATTGTACTGCAAAGTTTCCTGAGAATGTACGAAAAAATAATAAAAAAACATTTTAATCAAAACTGACTACTTCGAATGACGTCACTGGTTCATATGAATCAACCTATCATATGAGAGCTATGGATGAATTGTATGAGAATAAGCGTAAACGAACCTCTGACGTCACACGCGGATTTATTTCAGAAATGCAAAACTTTAAAAAATCGTAGCGCTGATAATACGATACATAAAAATTGAAAAAAAAGTTTATTTGGCGTCTTTTAAAAAATAAAAAAACAAAAATAAACCACTGAACTTCCTCATTTTGGGCGTTTTGAAGTGAATTCTAACTTATTTGAATAAGTTTTGGTTTCAGCCAAAACTAGAACAGAAGTAAAATTCGGTTTCAGCTGAAAATTATGTTTCTGTCAGTCACTGATGTAAAAGCCATTTGGGCATTAATAAATAAACACAGAAGGAGGATAATATTTAAAACAAAATAATTAAAACCTTTCTATTAAATGCTGGGCTTTCCATTTTGGATCGGGATAGAGATTAATTTTTAAAGAATTCTCTTCATCTTTGGAAAATTTCTTTCTTTCCTCAATATATTTAAACTTTGGTATATCAAACACATTGATCACATTGAAAATGGACTCTGTTTCATCTCGACCAGAAGTACTGCATTCCTTGAATTATAAAAAGACAAATTAAACACAAAATGGAAATGCCATTGGAAATGCATTGGAAATGCATTCCACTCTCCGCACCCAGTGATACATAGGGCACTGAATCAGTAAATCAAATACAGTGCATTTCAGTCATTAGTTACATGAAGGTAAGGAGATTAGTCTTACGCTTTAGGTGCCAGTACAGAACAATGAAATATTGCATTTTAAAGAATGCTTCACAGTATTTTGAGTATGTCCAAATGTTTGTAGACAAGACTGGATTTCACTCCCAAGGATGCTACTATTAAGCTTTAAATTTTTAACTTAATAGCAGCTCCCTAAGGAATGAAATCCAGCCTTATCTGCAAATATTTGGACATACTCAAAATATTGCTGATTCAACTAACTGACATAAAAATAAGCATATTTTTAAAAAGTATTTTCACGAATCGTTTAGTAAATGAAATAATTCAGCCAGATAAAACTCACATCAATAAATGTTTCAGCTCTTTTACTTTACAAAAGCCAACAAATGGAAGATAGGCAGAATGGTGAATGTTACAGTCTGTAATGTGGTCACCAGCCAAAGACAGGTAAATGTTTTTTTTTTCTACACTGTATTATTAAAAGTTATATTTATGGATGTTCTTAATATGAAATTTACCACAATAACATTTAGTTATGGTTGTGATTTTTTAAGCTTAAAAATTTATATACTTTGGTTTTAAGGAGAGTTTACCTTAAAACCTAATTCGAAATGATTTTAAAGTTACTATTATTAAAACTTATATTTATGGATGTTCTTAATATAAAATTGACCACAATAACATTTTGTTATTGTTGTAATTTTTCAAGAAAAAAATATATACTGTGGTTTCAAGGAAAGTTTACCTTAAAAGCCAATTCAAAATAGATTTTAAAGTTACTATTATTAAAACTTATATTTATGGAAGTTCTTAATATAAAATTTACCACAATAACATTTTGATTATGTTGTAATTTTGCAAGTTTAAAAAATTGTACACTGTGGTTTTAAGGAAATTTTACCTTAAAAGCTGATTCAAAATGAGATTTTTAAGTTACTGTTATTCAAACTTATATTTATGGATGTTCTTAATATAAAATTTACCACAATAACATTTTGATAATGTTGTAATTTTGAAAGCCTAAACAAATATATACTGTGGTTTTAAGGAAAGTTTACCTTAAAAGCTAATTTAAAATGAGATTTTAAAGTTATTATTATTAAAACTTATATTTACGGATGTTCTTAATATAAAAGTTACCACAATAACATTTTGATAATGTTGTAATTTTGAAAGCCTAAACAAATATATACTGTGGTTTTAAGGAAAGTTTACCTTAAAAGCTAATTTAAAATGAGATTTTAAAGTTATTATTATTAAAACTTATATTTACGGATGTTCTTAATATAAAAGTTACCACAATAACATTTTGATAATGTTGTAATTTTGAAAGCCTAAACAAATATATACTGTGGTTTTAAGGAAAGTTTACCTTAAAAGCTAATTTGAAATGAGATTTTAAAGTTATTATTATTAAAACTTATATTTACGGATGTTCTTAATATAAAAGTTACCACAATAACATTTTGATAATGTTGTAATTTTTTAAGCTTAAAAAATTATATACTATGGTTTTAAGGAAAGTTTACCTTAAAAGCTAATTCAAAATGAGATTTGAAAGTAACTATTATTAAAACTTAAGTTTATGGATGTTCTTAATATAAAATTTACCACAATAACATTTTGATATTGTTGTAATTTTTCAAGCTTAAAAATTTATATACTGTGGTCTTAAGGAAAGTATACCTTGAAACATAGAATTAAGAATAGTCTAATTCTATGCCTTGAAAGCTAATTCAACATAAAGTTACTATTATTATAAGTTATATTTATGGATGTACGTGTCGTAATTTTTTAAGCTTAAAAATGAAATTAATCAATGGTTTTAAGGAGAACTTACCTTAAAAGCTAATTCAACGTGAGATTTTTCAATAACGGGCTGCAGTAATCCTTGATTTTGAATATGATTTATAATCTTATCAATCCATTTATTTCTTTCCTCCTGTGTACAACTTGCCAAGTGCTCTGATAAAAACATACTGGATTCCCTACAAATAAAATTATGCACATTAGAACTTGTAAAAACAGTTATTTTCAATGATTTGTTTCACTGGCGTATAAAATGCATTAGTTTGTTAAAAAAATATAACATACCTACGAACGGTAAATCCATTTAATTTAAATGACATTGTGATTTCTTGTCTAACTTTTGGAATATCCATGATTGCTTATTTGATTCACGGATTATTAAATCTAAAACAAGACAGCCAGCTACAATTTAAAAATGTTACTCATTATGAACAATTTAAAAACCATAAAATAACTTAAGACGAGAAACGAGGACCTAAGACGTCAAAATTATATTCTGCACTATTTTATTTCTGTCGATTCCCGCCAATATAAGGAGTGTACAAAACAATTGTATGCATAATCTTCACATGAATAATAACGTCGTTAGTTTAACGGGGTAAAAGAAATGCACAATAATTAGTAACTCTTTTTATTTTTACAAGACTCTTCTAAAAACACACCTTGTCAGTGCTAAATATCCTCATGTTTTCTCATCAAATGAAACCATAATATAATAAATTATTTAAAAATGAAGCCCCATACATTTTCAACGCACAGTATTTTTTTCACAAAACGAACAAAAAAATGTAACAGTTTAAAAACATTAAAATTCTATGCGAACCACATGTTTGAAAATCAATAGATGCACGGATAACATATTTTTATTTTTTCGTTCATCCTCTTATTAGAATTTTGTGCAAATAAATTCAATATAAAAGTACTTATTTGGGATTTCAGAGTTCAAGGTCAAAAGTTTGGTTGGTAAAACGGATTACTTGATTTTTAAACGTCACAATTCTTAAAAAGTCACGTGACTTTTTCCACCAATCAACAATCAGTGTTGTAAATCTGTATTAAAAAGTCAGGTGTGTTGTTTAACCCTAATTTTTGCTTTAGGAATTTTGGAATTATGCCTAAGAAGGTGAGATTTAATTACGCTTAATGAATAGTGTGAACGTATAATAAGTCATTACAAATATTTTATAACAGAGTTTTAATACTCTGGTGCGATTTTTCGCACCCGATTGTCGGCGTTCATGCAGGGGTGTAACATAAGTCATTCGTTGCCATGTCAGTGTGGAGATCTGCTAAACATCTTTCGCCGTTAAACGACTAATATAAACATGTCAGATGTATTAAACGATTGCGATGTACGAAGTGATTTTCATATTTTTTTGGTTTGTTTATAGGAAACCATGAAAAGTAAACCGGACAAAAACAAAGCTGAGAATGAGCCTGAGGTGAGTTAATACATTTTGTTTTGCGATACTCTTTATGTGTCATTAGTACCCTACATTATTCATGTATGTAGCCAACTTGTAACTGTATTTTCATATGCTAATTTACGCTTTTTTTTATCAAGTCTCTCGATACGGATGTGTTTCGCACACAATTATTTTGACAGGTGTTAATATGTAACACCATTTTATTAAATGGTTCGTTTATGACAATATTATTTTACTACTTGAAGCCAAATAGATCTCTGAGAATTCGTGTTGTTTTTTCAAAAAATATAAATACCGTGCTTCATTGCATCTCAATATTTATTTTCTGAAAATAAAAGTGTGTTTTTACCATTCGAAATTACACTCTCGAAACTGTATTAACTCTTTTTTTCTGTTTTAAATGCTTTGAATTATTATGTGTTGTACTATAACAATGATATTTCTTCTTATTTATAAATATTTTACCTTATTTTTTAGTAGAATTATTTATGCAAATATTTTATTAAGTATTTATTTATTTTTATCTATATTTATAGTATAGATATTAAATATACATAATAACTTCTATGTCCTGGCTAGCTAAAAAAATTAGAACAATTTATACCAATATTTATTATACTACAGCAAATCTCTCATAAGTAGTACATGCATTCTTCACTAAGTTTTTTAAATTGTAAGCAATTGTACTGAGTATGCGTTTAAGAAAAAAAAACTGATAAAATCAAAATAGATAAAGGTGTCAGACGAGGGGACACAATAATGGCTGGTTGGAAGAAATTGCCATTTGGCAATAAGCCCGCCAATGTACAAATAACATTATGTACAAAAAGTTAAATAAATAAAAATAACGCCAAAGCTCTTTACACTAGCCTTGGAGGATGTATTTAAAACCCTAAATTGGGAGAATAAGGGTGTAAAGACTGATGGCATGTACTTGAGTCACCTCAGATTCGCAGATGACATAGTAGTCATTAGTAAAGACATGAATGAACTAGGCGAAATGATTATGGAACTTCATGAGGCTTCAAAAAGGATTGGTTTGGAAATGAATATTCATAAAACAAAGATGAGTCCAACAAGGAGAGACATTTTCATTATCAATAATAAAATCGAAGTGGTTGATTAATACATCTTGGACACGAAGTCAAACTTGGTAAAGATAACCAGGCATTGGAGTTGCCAAGAAGAATAGGGCTGAATTGGGCTGCTTTCGGCAAACTAAAACATATTTTTGAAAATAAATAAGCCCGTGTATGTTCAAAAGGACAAGTCTATGAATCGTGTATATTACTGGTGACGACATGCAGACTAGAAACCATGTCTATAACACAGAAAAGTAGCCAGAAACTAAAATGCACGCATCGATCCATGGAAAAACAGATGCTCGATGTATGTCTAAGAGACAGAATAAGAAATGAAGAAATAAGGCACCGAACCGGAGTCGTGGATATCATGGATCGTGTAGCAAAATTAAAATGGCAGTGGGCAGGACACTTGGCGAGGCAAAATTATGGCTGGTGGACATCGAGAATAATAAAATGGAGACCATGGGCAAACAAAAGAAGTGTTGGAAGGCCACAGAAAAGATGGGTCAATGAAATTGCCTCGTTAGCCGATAAAACATCGATGATGAAATCGGGTGATAGGAAGGCATGGAGACGTTTGGAAGAGGCCTTTATCTAGCAGTGGAGAAAATAAGGCTGAAGAAGAAGAAGAAAGAAGATGTGTTTAAGATACATTATTTTTTTAAAATCATCATACATCAACCCTGATGATGGAAGTTCTTCTGAAGGAAGAAATTAAAAATAATACATTTTATGTATCGTTTTAGCATCGCTATGATTTTTTAATGTTTTGTAATTACTCCTCCTGTAACCTTGTTTACCTTGTTTACCTTGTTTAAGAAAACATGTTTTATATCCAATTTCTTGTAGCACTAAACTTCCTCATTCCCAATTAAGAAAGAATTTCTATTCTACATTAATTGTTATAAAATAAAATTTGAATCGTTATTATGTATCTTGGTATTATTATTATAATATTTTACTGTCTTTGGTTTAAATCCTAGTAAATGAAGCTATTTGTGGAGACAAATCAGTTGATTATTTTAAAATAGGCCATGGTCAACAATATCATAAAGTAAACATACAAAAGTGCTGGTTCAAGTGGCCACTTTAAACACTGTGTAAGATTAATTATTCTGCCTATATTTTTTATTATCTCTGGTAAAAATCCTGATAGTGGAAAATGAGAGATTAGTCTGCCTGTCATGGCTTAGGTTAGGTTAGGTTAGGTTAGGTTAGGTTAGGTTAGTGGAAAATGAGAGATTAGTCTGCCTGTCATGGCTTAGGTTTCGGGTTTAATTATATTCCTTGGACCGGTATATGTACCATAAAACTTACCTACATATATCTACATATCCTACATAGGATATAAGTGATTGCAGCATATAAGTGATCGTTCATACATATAAACGATCACTTATATGCTGCAATTGGAATGTCAGTGCAGTGACCGATGCACTATTGGATGCGTTTGAGGTTATGATTGTTGTGTATTTATAACGTTTCTAACTTAAAACTATTATTTGTGAAAAATTTAATATAATTTATGTGCTTCATATTACACATTCAGTTGTTATTTAAATATTTGTATGCAATTGAATTCCTTTCATGTTACTGTGTACAATATAAATGCTCTACCTACTTGTGTCATGTCATACAAACAAATATTAAAATATTTGCGCATTGGTCTGTGAATATTTGTGAAATATTTGTGTGTTGAATCACTTTTAAATTTACTTACAATTTCAAATGGTTTCCTAGCACTGTCTGGTAAGAATCAAAACAGAATTTTTCATAATATTTTCTATTAGTGAAATGTGATAGCCCTTATTTATTTATTTGTTTTATTTTACACACTCACAAGTTAAATAAAACTCAACCTAAATATTTGATGAAAATAATGCTGAAATACACTTAATTATACACTTCTAACCATAATTTTACAAGGTTTATTTATATTCTATGCAGTGTAGAATGTTTTACCGATCAGTTTTTCTTGTTCAATTTTTGTAAGTTGAAATCAAACAAATTTAACAAAAAACATTGATTTAAGTTAATGATTTTCACATCACTTTTCCCAGAAAACATAAAATACAATCAGGTAAACAGTACATAATATTTTATAATTTAGTTACTTTTCAACTGAGTAAATAAAATGAGTACTTTCAAACTTGTATTTTTTCTAATTTGATATTTGACTTCTGAAGAATTCGTCTTGCCTTTAGTGACTATAAAATTTCTTATTATTATTTCTTCTACCACAACTGACCAGAAGGCCCAATTACAGTGGTGAATCACAGCATACAATACCAAGACTTGAGAAAAAATCACATTTAAAAAAATATTTTGTTCTCCCTGGGAACCGAACCTGTAACCTTCTGTGTGTGAGTCAAGCGCCTTAGCTATTACACTCAGAGGCCATAGGTAAATAACCGAGATATGCCGTAATTACTGTACAATGCGGTACGCACCAGTGTAAGCGCAAATAAGGATATTATGATGATTACTTAGTTTGAAAATGACCCCAAGTTGAAATATTCTTGTCGATACCTATATATTACATACAAATATTTATTTTTACTACATGACAATAAAAAATCGAATACAGTAAAACTATTATCCGGAATAATGCGTGCTAGATTTTATTGCTTTTGAAATAATATAGCGAATTGGAATCACATTAAAATTTTACTTCAACATGTCCAGCAAAGTTAATTGCACAATTAAATTGAAATAAAAAACATCTCCATTCTTTATTTCCTGATAAAGACCCGGGTATTTGGCAATCCGGATGACTGGAGTTCTACTGTAGCTGATTTTTTTATCTTGTTTTTCATAGCCAATATTCATTTTTGATTAACTTTAATACTCTATAAAAAAACATGTGTGTGGGACAGAGGTAAATGATCAATAATCGGCTTGTTATCATCTTGTGTCCCTGAGTTGTCCGTACTATAACAATCACACATCTCATTCACATTTTATTATGCCTGCATCGCATACTGCATGCAATCATTTATGCAAATAGATTATACCTCCATACGTGGATTTGTATTGTCACTATTGTTATCCTTCGCTGAGCTGCCATAATGACAAATGTCTTAGACTTTGAATTTTGATGCGAAATTAGAATTCTCTTCACTTTGTACTGTATTGACGGGCTTTTTTTAGATGTACATAAATCATCTTAAAACTTTGCTTGAAATATTAACTATGCAAAAACAGGTTGTGCTTTGGAACCTGTAATTTTTAGTTTGGATATTTAGTAATTTTAAACAAAGTACCTATTCATGACAACTGAAATCTTTCTCAATTTCTGAAAATATTTTCAAAGTTTTTTTAATTAAAAGTATTTATTTCATTATTCAGCTTTGAGTAACTTATCATTATTGATGAATTATATAGCTCCATTTTCATAATATACCCTAAGGCCGTATTACAAAGTGATTCTATGAATAGTAATTTTAATTTGACTTGGTATTTATACTTCAAGTAAAACTTTTTACTAAAACAATTTATTTTGTCACCACATGTTATGGATTTATTTAACCTATTCCTTGCTTTCAAAATTGACATTATATTATTAGTTAAAACACTTGTTTTGTTAGTGACCGTGAATTTATTACCGCTATATTTGATGAATACTTAAGCCACGAACCTTTTTGATAATAAATTACTCACATATTATGTGAGCACCGCATAATTGTGCTGTGATCGGCACAGTCGTATGTGAGCACAGCGGTGAATGAGTTAAATGATTAAAGAAACAGGCAGGTTTTGAGAAACATCACTTCACTCTCACAGTTTTGCGTGTTTTACGAATTTTGTGCTCCGGTTGTGTACTGGTGTAATATCTTTTTCTATCGCCATAGACATAGCTGATCCAAGCGTAAGATGTCTGTCGGCTAATTCATCTGGAATGCATAGTACTTTTAGGTATTCTGGAGCAGAGTTATGCAGTGATTTACACCCCGGAAAACGTAGCCAGTACACTTATCAACATAGTGGGGTGATATGATTGAACTTCGGGATTCCGAAAATAAGTATCATTGGGGCGTTTAATACAGACTAGGTTAATCATCCTCTTCCTTACCCTTGTATATTCGCATCTAGTGGTGCAAATGCGCGGCATTTAATGAAAGAGTGTATTTTTATTTTTGCCCAATACGGAAATAATAATAGTAAAGTTATTTCTGTTACTAAATAAACATTAAAATATAGTTTAAAATTCGTATTTAACATGGCAACCATTAGCGTTTTCAGATCCAAACCCTAAAAATAATGCCTGTGTGTCAAATGTTATGTATTATTTTACAAAACATTATTTTTATGGTCCAAGAAGTTAATAACATTTTAGTGAACATTTTTTCCCACAGATGCCTCTAGTAGATAGTGGAAAAAACAAAATAAAGTTGAGCCTGTAATTCTAAGGTTTGCGCCCTCGCTATAAATAAAAACTGCTTTCACATACAATATTGTCACGTATTTTTCTAAATAGGTATGCTTAATTTATTATTCAGAAAAAAATATCAGTTAAGTGTGTGAACTTATATGATTTCACATAAACCAGGTTGTGATCATGTGGCTAGTGTTCAAACCCCGCTTTACCACGACTTGATTCTCATTTTCTAATAGTGAGTTATTTACAACTCGTTGAAAATGGCCCCAAAAATTGAAATATTTGGGTAGATCTTCTTCTTCTTAGTTTTTTTGGCTTTTTTCACCCCTAACTGGGGTGTTCTAGCCAGTGTCAAGTTTAAGATATCTTATTGAAATATTTACACATGTGTTAGTACTATACATACTAGTAAGTGAGTTAGTATTTATATTACATACACTTTACATACTATATAACTTATTTACAACTTAATTCCATTTATAACTACATATTTACATAAAATTTTAAATATTTGTTTATTGGGTGGGTACAAGATTTTGGAGAGGTCAGATAGGAACTCAGGATAACAATCATTTATGGGGCATCCAAAGAAAACATGATTCAGATCTTCCTTCTCATGCTGACATTCGCACATGGCAGAGTCCCGGACATGGATTTTAAACAAATGAGAACTATTGCAACAATGTCCAATGTGCATTCTGCATATAGAAGATGTGTCAATTTTTTTCAGAATCACTTTGGAGAACCAAGGCTTTTCTGTTACATTTGGTTTCAATTGGAAAAGGTGTCTTCCCTTGGCTTGGGAGGAGGCTACCCAATATTCTTGCCATGTGTGAAGTTGCTTCTCCTTTGTCATAACGAGGAGATCACCTAGTGGTAGAAAATTACTATAGGCAGGATCCCCGGAATGGACCGCCTCCTTTGCCAACTCGTCCACCCTCTCGTTGCCGGGAATACCACAATGGCTAGGGATCCAAGACATAAAAATGCTATTATTGGATGCCTCTGATAAAGAAAGAAGAAATCGAGTTTCCACGCAGAGTTCGTCCTCGGGATATGAGGATGGGGGGGATTTGATTTTTTGTAAGGCACTCAGGGAATCCGACAGGATAAGAATCTTGCTATATTGTGAGCTTAAAGCGTATTTGACAGCTTCCCGGATTGCGATACATTCCGCTGTAAATACGAATGCATTCTTGTGCAATTTGTACAACTTTTGAAAGTCGTCGACTTCACAATATATGGCCGCACCCGTGTGGGTTGGCGAATCTGACCGAGATCCATCAGTGTAGATAATTCTCCAACCTATCCATCTTGACGACCGAATACGGTTGAATGTACACCAGGGCTATAGGTGGCTTTCAACTCCAAATGTGAGTTCAATATTTGGGGCGTATATAGAAACTTTAAATGGAAAACGATAAAGGGAAAGAAGGTCTTTAGGGTTAATGTTAAATTCAAAAGATTTGTAAAAATTAAAGCTGTTGACAAGTAAAGGGAGCGGTTTATGGGTCATATCATAAGATCGCAAATATTCCTTCTCCAAAATAAAAAAAACATGCGTAGCTCCTTGATTATAAATTATAAATAAAATAATTATTTTCAATGTATAAAGATGTGAAAAACTGTTTTTTATTTTTTTTTCTTCATAATCTTGGATATCTACGCGGTATTTTGAAAAAAAACTTCTGTATTATAATACTCGTAAAACCAATATAGTATCTATTTAATCCATTAATTGGATTGTATTGACGAATAAAATTATATCTGTTACTTTTCTATTTAATTATACGTCATAGACTATTATAAAATATTGTATTGGAAAATTAAAATTAATATTTAAAAAAAGTTTTTATCAGTTTGTGAATGTCAGTAGGCAGTAGTCATAGAACGAAAGGTAACGTACTTAAACAAGTCTGAATAAACATGCGTTTTCACAAAAAAATGTTTTATTTCTTATCTGAAATAATCGGCTCCGTAGCGGTCATAAATTTCCGATAAATTTTATCAGTATTACAAATTTTCACGATTCATAAACACTCGCAAGGCTGTTGCTGATCGCTGTACGCTTGTAGTATGCCGTATGAACGTAGTTATGCAGAAAGCAGCCATAGAAAAGTGAAACTGAGATAGTAGCACTTTTGTGAAAAGGGCGAATAATCAAATCTACACAACAGTTTGAATGTTTTTGTCTTCGACAAATGATAAACAATGAATACATTATTTTTTTTATAAACAAGAACCTAATTATGTAGTTGACCAGTTTTAATAATTTTTAAAGTACCGTAAAATTTTTGTAGTGCTGTGGGTGTTTTCTGCGAATTGAGAAATGCCGTTTTTGTGACTGACACTATTTTCAGAAGGTGATTATTACAGTTTTTTGTATGAAAGCGGTCTGGCTGTTTTTAGCAGAACATAGAATTGACCCCATTGCACTTGATAACACAAAAATCTCATTTTTATTTTTATTTTGTTGTGGACTGGCTGCTTTCTGCGTAACTACGTTCGTATCGTCTGCCATTCAACCCCGCGATGGTCGCAATACCTAATGAGACAAGAAGGCCCCTTTCACACATGCCACGCCATGCCAATCCACCCGGCCCAGTAAGTTTACCGGGTACATCCTACAAACGCTTACAAAATGTATCAACTTTTGTAGGGTGAACCCGTAAAATTACCGGGCCGGGTGGATTGGCGTGGCATGTGTGAAAAGGGCCGAACGGTCGCAATGTATCTGGGAGATGCACTCTTTATTCGCGTTCTCATCTTACTTAAAATAAATTTATTAAATAAAAACACATTCAATTATAGTTTTTACTGTTTATTATATAGTTTTTTTTTTAATAATTAAGAAAAAATAGAAAATGTTACGATTTCTAATAAACACTAGTTTTTTTTTCTTATTGTTTTAAGCTTATCTGCACCTATGACGTCATGAAAATTCACCTCATAAATAAGAACAAAGTTTTTTTTTCAGTACATACGACACTACGGTACTTTCTTTCTTGACCGAATAAATTAGAATTCTCCGCTAGCCTCTTCGTTTGAATGTATTGAGAGAGAATTTGAGGTTTATTTTTTTTGTGTCTTTACGTAAGAAAATTTATGTTTTTGTAGTTTTTTTATCAGAATAACATCTGAAAACCAATTTTCTGCTCTGCTTTTTTGCCCTGTATTTTTAATCGGGGAAACTAGTCTCCTTACTACATCAATAAGTTTATTTATTACTGAAAGTATAAGGCCTGTTTGGTTGAGTTGCCAGCTGTATCTCCAAAGCATAAGTGTAAAATAGTTTGGCTTTGGCATCGACTGTATATTTTAATGCCATATTTATTGGGTTTAGAAGGTATACTGACGCTGGACACCTCCCACGGAAACCTTCCATTTTTTCGTTTAACCTTGTAATTTTTGTTGGCTATCCTAAAAATAATGTTATAAGGAAGATGATTTTATCAGAAATGAGTTATAATATATATATATATTTTAAATAAATAAATTAAACATAATGATGACGTACTAACACTAACAGTCTGTAGCACTAACTATGCACAACACTCTTTCCTCTATCGTTCTTGCTCTGACTATAATGCTTTTTTTTTCATCTATAGATATATTTAATATTCCCCTTAATTTATTTTAAAATAAATTAAGACTCATTATTTCTGGCTGCGATACGATCCCACTTACTATTTAATGATGCTCACACTTACACTCACCTGAACATTTACTCCCACACTAATACACATGAACACACAACACACCCGTGTTTATGTGTATTTGTATGAGAGTAGCGAAAGGGTTTTGTTGTAACACAATTTAATAATATGTATGATTCTTATGTAGAAACTTTGCTGGTCTGTCTTTAAACCGTATTTTTTTCAATGTTATTATATCATTGTCGACTGTTTGTTTCTTTAAAATAAATAGTATGACGTATGACCTGAACAGTCGCAGTGTTACAGTCACAGAACAAACTTGAATATATCTTTAATTTCTTTCAATAAAAAAAATGTCTTGAAAACACAAATATGCAGTCCATGAAAAATATCATTTAATTAAAAAACATATCAAAAACCGAATTCACAAAATATAACACGAATGGTCGCAATGTGTCTCACAGAATTTTACACTAAAAAGATCGTCGTGCGCTCGCTATATGATTTCAAATTTCTGACTAACAGGAGCATTACCTAAACTTAGGAAGGTATGGGTGGGGGCGATATTGTCGCGTGAAGGATGAATGAGCGACAGCGAAAAAAAATTGCCTTGTGTCTAATAGACATATTGCGATCATCGGAGGGTTAATCGATAACTTAAGCTAGGGTTTCCTAGGACAGCGGTGCCCGTATCTTAACGGCCGTAGTGAACGGTGATGCGGTGGACTGCCGTCGTAACGGTGCCGAGAGAGTGGTTTCCTATGAAAACGGTGTTATCAACACCGTTTAACACTGTTTTCCTAGGAAACCACACTCTAGTCACCGTTAAAACGGCAGTCCACTGCATCACCGTTCACTACGGCCGTTAAGATACGGGCACCGCTGTCCTAGGAAACCCTAGCTTTTGCGTTGTTAAAATATTATGTAGTTACGATTATGCATAGTCTCAATATTATATAAATAATTTCAAAGCTAAAAAACGTGTTTTTGCTATATGCGGATCTGAAAAGAGGCCACCAAGACCTTTAAAACCGTTCCAGGTAAAGCTAGGGTTTCCTAGGACAGCGGTGCCCCTATTTTAACGGCCGTAGTGAACGGTGATGCAGTGGACAGCCGTCGTAACGGTGACTAGAGTGTGGTTTTCTAGGAAAACGGTGTTATCAACACCATTTAACACCGTTTTCCTAGGAAACCACTCTCTAGTCGACGTTACGACGGCTGTCTACTGCATCACTGTTCACTACGGCCGTTAAAATACGGGCACCGCTGTCCTAGGAAACCCTAGCTTAAGTGAATTTTAATCCACTGGCTCAAATTTCGTTTTTTATTTTATTCAAATTCAAAAACCAAAAATAGACATACCTACTTAACTTAAAATGTGATTATAATTATCATTATTTTACTATCTACACCCAATGGTGCTTAGGGTACTGCATTGGTATTGTAATTGTACTGTATCAGGATAATTTTTATTACATGGATAATAATGTCATATGTTTTTTTTTTCAAATAGGAGTTGCTTATTTTTTGCCTCGCTTATTATCCACAAGGCTTACATTTACTGCAAAAAGTTTGTTCCTTCTAACTACTCTAATTATAGTGTGAGGATCTGTTGGGATAATCGGCTGTGGCCTTGTTAAGAAACTTCTCCGCATTTGCTTAAGGAAGAGGGAAAAAAGGCCACTGCTTCAGGTCCCAGTCCAGGGACAGTGAAATACTGCAATGAAGAATCACCTTTAAAACAATTATTTCACGTGACCTGGCCTGGCCTGCCAATGTAAACATGTTGAATACAAAACATTTCAATCTCGTTGTATTTTTTTTAGCCAATACAAATAAAGGTCTGTTGTACGCTTTAGATCAAATGCAAGGACTATAAAACACTGTGGTGGGAAAACACCTTTAGAAATCGTTGTTTTTTGTCGAGACCTTGTTGAGAATCGAATCTGGGCCCCGATTACAACGGGCAATGAACACGTGTCTTTAATTTTATCTACAAAGTAAAATTAAGTTTTCTGTATGAAAAATAGAATATGTTTACAATTTTTTTTCTAAAAATGTTCAATTACCGGCTACCGACGAAGATACTTCGAATTTTTATACAAATATACACACTTTCGTACATAAATGTCGATATTAGTTTATACCGTCTCAGTATATACCGATGAAGATAGCCGTTCATAATCGCGGCCCTGGGACCTCTTGCGTAGTATCCGGAATTGCCCCAAATATTTATTTAAATTTAAAAAAAACTATTTTTTATTACAAAATCTGGCCTTTTGCAGTAATTAGGTGTCTTAAACAGACATACCAGAAAATGTCATGTATACCTGTGTATATGTTTTGTACTGTTTGCTTTTTCCTATTAGGAACAGTGCATACATTTAATTTATTTTGAATCATAATGTGAAGATACGCTGAGTAGATCATAGTTGTTTAGTTGTTTGTTTACATAAATTGTGTAACAATAGTATGCGTTACGTTATGCGCACGTGACATTAGCAGTGTTGTGAATAGTTGTCACAGAAAGGAGAATGTAAACTTGAACATGTCCGTGGGAAGACAGCCAAGTGCCGAATTAGCTCGGACATCGCACACTGGACACTGGGTCCTGGGTCGCACTAACGTATCAGCAAATTTCTGGCTTAAATCAAAGTTTGCCAGCGTTTACGAAAGCAAAACTCTCTAGGGAGAAAACAAACGAAACTGATAGGTCCTTATATTAAAATAATTTGAATGTAATAAATCACTTATTTAAAGATTGATTGATTTGGTGTTTATTTTGTAGAACTCCATATTTAAACTTATAATATTAGAAATCAAACACTGATTTGAGTCTACTGAGCATTTTATTTTATTTTGCCTTGTTAGGGCATTTTCAAACGAATGTCACAATTGTCACGAAATTTTTGTTTTTATATTTTTTATATTTGTAAAAATAAAATAAAGTGTTCAGTAGACTCAAATCGGTGTTTGATTTATTTCTAATATTATAAGTTCACTTATTTAAACTCGACTTCTAACATTTTTTATGTACCAAATTACAGAAGTCTCTCGTTTTAGCGGATAAACAAATTTAGGTTTCCAAACATTATCGAAATGCGATCTCCTTTCGTGATAGTAAATGTCACGTAACTCCCCGAATCAATTACCCTCAGAGTAATAATTCTCTAGAGAAGCCCTTAAGCTCCATTGCGTAGAACAAAAGCGTTCCAAATTTTTGGTTTAGTTTTTAGTTTAACGACAGACGTGTAACGGATGGTTTCGGTTTGTGCACTTCTCCACTCAAGTACCTACGGCCCGTTGTAATGATGTAATCTGCTCACTTTGTGGTCAACAATCATAGAATGGATTTTCTCCATATGGGCGACTCTATTAGCCATAGGCCTGTTATTAGGTTATTACTCTAAACAATTACCGTCTTTTACGTCTAAAATTCTACATTTCTCTCTTTATTTTTCTCTTTTAATTCGATCGACTATTTTTAATAATTTTATTGAATTATTTTCCAACAATTTCTCACGAGTGTATGGTCTTTATCGGTATTTTTGTCAATTTTTCGACCATTTGCCGAAACTTCTACATTGGAAATTTGCGCCACGAATGGCTATGTAATATTTCGATTGGCAGCTGCCAATTTTGGTGGTATTAAGCATAATCAGTAAAAAAATATGAAATAATGTGTGTATTACAATAAATAGTTTTGAAAATACGGATGTCAGTCAATAAAACAGAAAGCCAAATTTATTCAAGTATATTGTTTCAGGGTAGGTACCAATGGCGTGTCTTTTGTTATTCTGGAATCATATACGAATTTGAGAAAATTTATGATATTAAAAAATCTTGCAAGGTTGCTGAAGTAAAATATCTTTATAGCAAGTAGATAAATTTAATAAAACGCTCTCACTTAGAAGGTTGTAAAATTTCTTACCCATCAATACCAAATGCTCACTCGAACAAGCATTACTACTACCCATTCTAGATTACGTAGATGTTGCCATGATGATTTAAGCTGTGAGCAAATCTGTGAGATAAACAACTTAGGGAACATGACCACATTTCGGATTATCGTAGGCAACTGAAATGGCTCAAAATTAGACAGCGGAGAGATTATCACTCTCTGTCTTTTCTGTTCACTGTACTTCGTAGTCCTAACGCACCTATATGCCTCCGTGAAAATTTTCAACGCTGATCAGTTCATGGTTTACCTTTTCGTTCTAATTCCCAAAGCACCCTCTTATATCCACAATTTCTTTTTTTTCATAAAGTGTCCATGCGGCTCGGCTGTGGAATCATCTCCCATCCACTATCAAAGATGTTTCTACAGTATCTGTGTTTAAATTACGTTTGAAAAAACATCTCCTTTCTCTTCCGTAATCTATCCTCCCTTCCTCTTTATTCCCTTTTTTCCCATCAAAAGATAGTATTGATTTTAGGTAATTTATATACAAACACAGTTATTTATATTTTTGTGTATCTTAAGCTTTTTATTTTATTTTCTATTGAATACGTTTTGTAACTAAAATTAAATAATTATTACTTTAATTTTATTGGTTAGTTGGAATAAATTACCATTTGGAATTAAGCCCGCTAATGTACATTTTACATTATGTACAAAAAGTTAAATACTACAATTGAAAAATTTAGTACAATTGTATCCCTATTCGTAGAACGATATTTTCGTGGTAACCTGCTCTTTGACTGTCTCATCCATGTTGTTTTATCGTTTTATTTTTATTTGTCACAAATGATCAATTATGCGCAATATTATGATAGCCAGCGCTCTGATCTTAAATGGATTTTGACAAATGTATCGATAGTCGATAGTCGATAAAAGCGATTATTATTTATTATTTCGAATTTTCCGTACCGAAACTGTAAAATAATATTTGTTCGTGATTTGGGCCCCGATTTGCTTACTTTGCGTCTTGCAACACTCATAAAATTTATCGTCGGTCCAGGTTTATACGGTGCAATGATGTATGTGCCGGCACTATCCCTCGGATTGTAAGACTAAGAACTATGCCCACGCGGCATCGCGACCCCGAATAGTGCGATATTGACGAACAACTAACTTGGACAGGGTCGTGTGGAAGCTTCGTGAAGGATTGCGCAACGCAGAGAAGGCGAGACCAAGAAGCGAACTAACACCCTCGGAACTTGTCGATGAATGCGGAAGAAGTAAATATTATATGTGTGCATTTATTTTGCTTTTTTCAAATAACGCTTGACGCTTTCAATTTTTAATTCAGAATCTTGTTTGCAAAATGGTGTTATGTAAGTCTTGCGCAAATCGTATTTTTTTCCGAAACATCAGTAAAAATCTTCTCGCTAAATTTAGTAGGTACCTATGTTTTTAAGACGAGACTAAGGTCAGAATAAATTTCGTGTTTTTTTTGGTGAAAATGTAACTCGGTAAAATTTTGTTGGAAATGAGGGAGTTAACTTGCCATGTTATATTATGTAATTTGATTGCTTGTAGATTTTTAAAGTTATTAAACTATTTTCCTCAAAGACAGGAATATGTGAAACAAATATTTAAAATATCGTTTTTCACGGGTTCAATTACGATGACATCACGATTCGCTTTTTTTTTAGCTATGGTGTTTCGTGATGTAATTCGGCGTTGTAATTATACCTATTGGCCTTCTTTGTGATGCAATAAATAAATAAATGACACTCTGAATTGACGTAAGAAGTTTGATTTCTAATGTTTATTGTTCATTTTTTAAAAGTTGTCTCTCATTCTGCGTGTAAACTAACGTACTTAAAATTAGAAAATCTAATTGTACAATATTATTTATGATCTTTATTCATCAATACTTTCCCCTCTATCATATCATCATCATCCCCCTTTCCGCACCCAGTGGTGCATAGGGCACTGAATTAGTAAGCCAAATGCGGCGTAGTTCAGTCATCCGTTACGTGAAGGTAAGATGATATGTCGTACGCGTCACGTGCTAGTCCAGTAGCAATGGAATATTGCAATTAGAAAAACCTTTAAAAATAAATAATTCACGTCCAGGAATCGAACCCAAGACCTCAAGAACAGTAGGTAAACACGTCAACCAACACATAACGAGGCGGACTTATCTCTACTCGATTTTCTTATTAATAGCAACCACCGAGTCGAAACCACTCCTTCAGGGTTCTGGTTCTATTTTACACACAAAACTGTATTCTTTATCCGCCTGGACACATATTTTTTCCTCATTATACTATCATTCAAATTCTACTTCGTTCTCCTAAGCTTTCAATCCACCATATCCGTCTGAAATTTCTTTCCCTCCTTTTATTACTTAAAAACTCGACGCCGGTAAAACCCGTACTGGTGATAGCCATAAACTTGTAAAAAAAATATTTATAAACTAATTTCACGTTATAATGTTGGACGCAAAATTCATTATAGCAGTGAGCAATACTCTGTTAAATCTGGCAGACTTATTTCCAATGTTTATGGTGAACTCATAATAAATACAATGATGACGATATTCCCTGGCTACAGATCCACGAAAGTGACAGGACTCCTTTGATGACGTCTCCCATTCCAAAATACCCAATGTAATATTCACAACACCAGTATTATTTTCAGAAATATTTAGCAATACCCGCATAAATATTTATTACCTACTAAAATGTATCTCTGAGAGTAATTTGTTTTCCCAAAATATAAGTCTTATGTATATGAATTCACTTTTTTCTTGAATTTATTTATATTTTTGTATTCCAATAATTGGCGAAACGGTGTTTTGCTGTTTAGACTTATGATTTGTATTTGTACTAATTTATAAGTTTTTTTACAAGCATATAGTTTTTTTTATGTAGGCAATAAGATGATGCCTTTCTTTAATGAATGTTTATAGTTTTTTCTGTATTTTTTATTGTAATTTTAATTTATTGTTATGTTCGTAATTCATGATATAAAAATAAAACGATTAATTAAAACGTTGAAAAAATGGAAAATAAATTTGATAAATTTTCATTTACACATCATTATCGCGTAACGGTTTTCGAAGTAATGGATTTTTCCCTCCCTCTCATTTTGTAAGCTGCAAATGGCTGTAACGATAAATTAACTACAGATACTTTTGAAGGTGAATCGTTAATCGCTGTTTTTTGAAAATACTCGCATAATATATATATATTTGAACGTAGTATTATTGACTACCTAACAAACCAACTTACCCCTTTCAATTCAGGAATATTAGTTTTATATCAGGTTGTAAAATACCTATTCTCGATCCAACATAAGATCGACCTGTGTCCGCGCATGCCTCCGCCTCCTCCCTCTCTACTGAATTTACACATTTAATCCCGATCAAGCAATTAAATTAAATCAAATCATTAATTTGATTTCTATTTTGATTTTAATTACCTACTCACAATCAAAAATATGGTAGCAATTTATAAATTTAATGATGGTGATAAAAAATATGGTTATAGTATTAGAATTTAAATATTACGTTTTATGTGGCATCAGATTTATCAAATCGGTTAAGGAATGATCCATAATTGAAAATATCATCATTGCCATTAAAAAAAAAATATATTTCTCAAATGACCCACTTGAGACACCGAAAGCTAATGAATCATCATTATTGTCCTCGAGTTCATCAGCAATATGATCATATATTCATTTTTTTTTTCTCAATATCCATTATGGGCCTTATTTATTAGATTTCCTTATACCAGATTTATATTAAGAAATAACTATACCCAGTTTAACTATTTATAACCGATAGAAAAAAAAGCTTACTTATAAAAATATTTATTACCCAGAGTAACGATTCACAGGTTATTTCATGCTATTTTTTTTAAACAGTCAACACTGATATGTGCGCGTGCGTAGTAACTTTTATAACAACACAAACAAACGTCAAACTCAAATCGAGACTACTGTAGTGTAAGCGATGGAGAGAGCCGTTAGAAAAATTAGGAAGAAGAGGAGAAGTTAAAAACTAATTCTATAGTTTATTCGTATTTCTTTTTTTATCACAATTAATTTAAACACCAACAAACATATGACATTTCAGATATTATTTAAACAAATAATTAAAAATAACTTAAATCGCATTAAGAAGGTCGCAGGACTTCGAAATTGTTTAAAATTTTAAAAAAAAAACTGATAAACTATCCATTTTGACTACCGAAAAATATGACTTTTGACAGATCGAGTGCTTATTCCAGCGTTATACCACATAATGTGCAGGTATACGTTTCTATAGTCGCTATCTCAGATTCAAACCGAGTTTAACTCTATGCGAGGTTTATAAGTAATACTTTTTGCTATACCATCAATATTCTATCACTATTCTCAAGCTTAACTTTATACCCAATTTATAAGTAAGGCCCTTAATGTCTAACAAAATTATTCCAATGGTCTGGTGTAACTCTTTCGATACCTTCCTGCATAAGTGTTTTCACATCACTTATATCGAAAGTGGTATTGTTAACTTTTACGTGGTGTTTTTCCATCGACCACACCAATTTAATTTGGTATAATTCGCAATGATAGGGGGGTAATAGACACAGTTTTATTTGCTTCGCTTGCAGTGACATCAACCACATACTTGTCATATCGCACCTTCGGTGCAACAAAGTCACAATTCAGGACACTTTTTTTTGTTACGTCTTTTATTATCATTTTTTAAATAATTCAGAATAAGCTTTTAACGTGACACTATAGCAAAAACAATGGGCTATGTATAGCGTGTGAGCTCGCCAATATATGACGGTAAAAAATTTATTGTCTTTGAATTTCCTAGAGTTTTAACCATCGAAAAAAAATAAGATTGCAAATAAAATCAACAGACAATGGAAATTAGATGTGTATTATTTTAATAGATTGTTTATAACAGAAAAATACATAGAGAAATTAGCATTTTTATTTTTTGTAATAAAAACAGTCTAGTAAATTCGAATAAATAAAAATACGCTTTATATTAACAATATTAATTAAAATGCAAAAATAACATTGAATACTTGAAAAATAAATATTACTGAGTGTTACAAACATAATTTAAAAAACGGATAGCGATTAAAAGTAAAAACTATCTTTAGTTTAATTCTTATAGCGATAAATACATAAACATTATAAAACAGGAATTATACAAATACAAAAATAATATTGTAACTAGGCGGCTACCTACACGGTTAAATTTCGAAACACCACGCAATTTCTTATCTCGGCTACGCTATGTAAAATGAAAAAAAATATTTAAATTAATAATTTCATCACGTCATGAAGTCGCCCCTGGGTAGCGCCTGCTAACGTCAATCAACAAAAATATCCTCGTTTTAATTACAATATTTCGGCTACGCCATGAATCTCTTTTTTTAAATAATTTCTCACGTCACAAAGTCGCCCCTGGGTAGCGCCTGCTAACGTCAATCAACAAAAACATCCTCGTTTTTATAACAATATTTCGGCTACGCCATGAATTTCTTATAAAAAATGTCAAAACGTCACAAAGCCACTCTCTGAGTGTCGCTACTGACATCATTTACAAAAACATAATTATTTGTGCTTTTTTCAGGTACGCAATATTTTTTTTTAATACACCTACCTAACCGATAAAATACTATTAGTAATTAAACCAAGGTGTGCTTTAAAGTTCCGTATGGCCAAATAATATTATTTATTATTAGAATATTATTGACATGTAGTTCAAGCATTGCTGCATTCACGTTGCTTTACTTCTGAGAGCTCAACTGCTATGTTTTTCTATGGTTATGTTAATGTCATCTGTCATGTATTGGCGAGCTCACAGGCTATACTTACGCCAAAACAATTTATTTCATCAAGATTTAAAACCTATTGCAAATAGAAATCCAGTAATAAGGCAATAAATGTGAAAAAATAAATAAAAGTCCTCTCCTGTAAAATAAAAAAATGAGCTGTTGTGACTTTGTTGCACCGAAGGTGCGATATGTTCCCCTGTGCGAGCTGACAACCCGCAAAAACTCTGCTTTGATCATTGTTGCGCCTTTCATCATTAAAAAAATAAATTATAGTACTAAGTGCTCGCATTATTTACATTAAATACATTTAGATTTACTCTGTTTCATCATCCATCGCTACTATCCGTGACCCTGTTATGGGTCCTGTCAGATATACAGATCTGGTGGCTTCCAAAAAGAATTTCAAGGCTTTTTAAAAGTTTAAAATCATTTCGGCGAATTGATCATGTCCAATCAATTTAATTCCAGTCAGTGAAGAATTCACATCCCTCTTTTCTTAATCCAATGAAGTGCATATGCTGTACTTCTGGATTTCCTTCTTTCAGCACAAAGATGCTAAGGCTATCGGATTACAGAGAGCTCCTTCGGGCAGCTTTTCTCGTTAGGCAAAGAGCAATTTTTGCCGTGTATGTGGACACCGCCAAGGAGACTTATGTCCTCAGATGCGGTGTGCGGTATTTATTATTTAACTTTTTGTACATAATGTTATTTGTACATTGGCAGGCTTATTGCCAAATGGCAATTTCTTCCAACTAACCAATAAAATAAAAGTTTTATTTTTATAATTCAAGTTACAGAACATATTCAATAGAAAAAAAAAGATTAAAAAGTTAAAAATATATAAAAATAGAAATAAACGTATTTGTTTATAAATTACCTTAAATCAAAACTATTACTCAATGGGAAAAAGGAAAAAAGAGGAAAGAGGAAAAAGGAAAGGAGGAGAGATTAAGGAAGAGAAAGGAGATGTTTCTTCAGACGCGATTTAAACAGAGATAATGTAGTGGGCAAGCTGTTTCGTCTTCCAAATATTCCTTAATACCAAAGTAACATTTATCTATTAAGAACACCTTTAACACGAGAAAATTTTTGATAAATTGATTTCCTCTTTTTTTAGAAGTTTATTAAATATTTTAACGGCCATGCGTATGAATGACTCTTTGAATAAATGACTTTTTCACCAATGGAATTTTTAATTTTCTTTTATTCCCAGTATCGTGACTATTTTCCGTTTTGCAAAAATATTCTGATCTTGATTTTACATCAAGACAAAGTTCCATGATATAATACCCGTTAATGTTAATAAATTTAGTCTAATAAAAATTAAGCTTGGTAATCAGCATTTAGCATTTTCCCAATGCATCTTTTAAAAATTATATATAGTGTAGTGTGTGAACAGTGCTTTAATTAAGATTTGAAGACGATCTACTCGTACTTTCCCTAGTGCAATATTTTGGCTCCCAACCGGATGTTGCCATTTCAATTGGGTCACGCAATATCCTTTCGGACGAGGAGGGTCTCGTGGCTCTAGATCATCCATCGACCCATCGTGTCCACACAAGGATCTAGAGGTCAACTCTGGGGTCATTGTGGACCATATACTCGTGTAGTAAGTAGGTATAGAGATATCTCGCAGGGGAAATTAAATTGCGCCGTATTTGAACGTGGGCCCCGATTACAATGGGAAGTTAACACAGCTATCTTCAACTGTTTATTTATATAATATACGGCCTGAGCCGATTACAACAGTTACATGAAGAAACATAAATACAAAAAACTGAACAAAAAAACGTAAAACTAAGCAAAGACAAACAAGGGCAATACAACAATGGCATAGAATATATTCATAAAAACGAAAGACATTAAGACTTCGAACTAAACCATGCCAATCCATCTTTATCTAAGACTGTTTTAGTGGCGAAGAGATCTACGAAAAGCCGGGAGATCTATCCCAAAGAATTCCAAGTTGTGTGACGAATTGACTAATCTACACATTCTGGACATTGGGGCATAAAACTATAAATAAAACATTTTACTATGTTTTTTTTTTATGTCTAATACCTTTTTTATTTTTCTATGTATTGATTACTGTTTCTTGTGTATATATATTTTACTGGCTTAGAACGGGGTAAATAACCCTTGTTAGATAGTCAAAGCAACGTTGTATAAATGTATAATTTTATGTACTAGGCGTGTTCAGAAAATAACAGGAATTTTCAGATTCCGCGGGTTTGGAGAGTCCAATTGTAATTTTTTTTAAATTATGTTATATATGCCCCTGAAGTATGCTAAAATTTTCAGCTGTTCATTGTTTTTTTTAAAATTTTTAAAAAATATATGTTAGGACCCCTGTATTTGTAGCCTTACGTGTCATGTACAAGGCTAAGGTACTCGGAAAAATCGTTTTTGTTTGTCTTGGAAATGGGATGTTCGATCACTGATTTTGGTTTATTACCTTTATGAGTGCATGTTTATTGTTTACTTTGTATGTGGCAGTCGCTTAGGTTAGACGTGTTTTTATTAGCTCGGCGATTTTCGTTTGTTAAAAAAAATGTAACACCTAGTATAACCTTTTTAATATTAAATATAAAAGAAAGTCAATGTCGTATTTTTCGCAAATCCGTCGTTCTACGATCACGACAAATTGTACAGCACATTGACATTTCAATTTAGGCAGTTTACAGCGTTGCCTTACTGATTCATACACCATCCAATAACTCGTTTCATCTTTGTGAATATCAGATGGAGGAGTCAAAGCCATCAAACCATTTTTTAAACTATATTGGCTATGTATCTAATCCGTAGCATCACAAAATCATTTGTATTATTTGTTCTAGGTAATTTTATGGTCATTTTTGTTGTGTCAAGTTAGATACACCATGCTTTAAGATTGAACCGTGCTTTTAAGAATAATATAGGAATAACTAATAAGTAAGTACTCTCAATATAAAATTGCTATTAAGAAATGGATAGTGGAGGTGGGTTGCGCACGGATCGATGAGTGGATCAAGCCAAATAGGTAAAATGTGTGTACTGGTGATAAAATTTGTTCTATTGGTCTGTATAAATTGGTTATGTTTTTGATGATTATTTTAGTTCATATTCATTTTATTTATACTTTTACATTGTTTGTATTCTTTTTTTTATCCAGTATAATGTTTCCTCACTGGGGTGTCCCGTGCCGAGGGAAACATTTTACAAAATGTGAAACATGCCTAAGAGTAGCTATTTAACAAAGTTAACATAATAAATAATAAAAAACTAAAATAATCATAAAAAACATTACCAATATATATAGACCAATAGAACAAATTTCATAAACAGTACACACATTTAACCTATTTGGCTTGATCCACTTATCGATCCGTGTGCAACCCACCTCCACTATCCATTTTTAATAGCAATTTTATATTGTGAGAACTTACTTATTGTCCTTATGGATAATGGAAGTAGATTGTACACTTTGTTATTGTTTATTATGTTAATGATAATTATGTTGATTAGATGAATTACGTATTTTTATTATTATGTTAACTTTGTTAAATAACTAATTTAAGTCATGTTTCACATTTTGTAAAATGTTTCCCTCGGCATGGGACACCCCAATGAGGGAACATTATTATGTATAAAAAATAGAATACAAAAATGTAAAAGCATAAATAAATAAATAAACTGCTTAAACCACGGGGGCTATGACAATCAGAAGATACAAAAGTTATGACTTCACTATGCCGTTATAGTTGAAGATAAATTCTTCCTAGCGATTACGAAGATACACTATCGAAGTACTTCGATAGCTATCAAGGGGACCTGTACCTTTTGGTATACATATAAGCGATAAATTATGGCTGTAATTTCAATTTTTATTCCTTTCATTATTTTATTATTCCCTTCCCGCACTTAGTGGTTCATAGGGCACTGCATTGATATACCAATCGCAGGCTATCTTGATCATTTTTGTAACTGATGATCAGTCTTATGCTTCAGGTGCCAGTCCAGGTACTATGAAATATTCTAATGTAAAAACACATTTTTAAACAAATATTTCGTGTTAGCCATATCGGGAATAGAATCCGAAACCTCTCACATGGTAGGCAAACGTGCTGACCACTACACCACGAGGTCTACACAAAAGCCTATTTAAAATACGAAATAGAAATAAGTTAATTTTAATTTAAAATTGACAGGGGAGTAAATTTTGACGATTAAGACAGCAGTGATAATACCGTCTAGCGATTAAGATTGAAAATTTGGGATAGTTACAGCGCATGCGTCGGATCATTTAAGATTTCAGTTTACGTGCGCATGCGCCGCGCGCTGTTATTTTCATCGATAGCCATTCATCCATCTTCCTGAAAACGCGTATCGACATGTCGGTTGACCCAGCTTCGTAATACCGATAGCGATAGTGAAAACGTTTAGTATACCGTCTCGAAACATACCGATGAAGATAACGTTTGTAATCGCCCCCCTGGGCCCGTATTACAATGGGAAGTTAGCATTTATCTTCCATTTTATCTACAAAGTAAAATTAAGTTTTCTGTATGAAAAATATAACATGTGTACATTTTTTTTCTAAGCACGTTCAACTATAGTTACTTTTCAACTTTAAATTTGCTTACAAATATATACATTTTCGTACATAAATTTAGATTTTTCTTTATACCGTCTCGATATGTACCGATGAAGATAGTGCAAGGGCTACTCTGTATCACTCAACTTGCAAAAAAGTGATCTGAATTTGGTGCAACAGAGAGGGAATTTTTTTTGCGGGGGGATATTGAAGTTTAGGCGTTTACGAGGCTTATGACCTGTATTTTTTTATTTTAAATCTAAATAATTTCTTAGGGAAGAAATCCAGCTGTCTACAAATATTTTAGATTACTCAAAACATTGTCGATTGAAATATTATGAAATTAAAATAAAACACCTGTTACCTTCGGTCTTGAAAAATCTTACCTCGAACTGATTTACATTTTTTATTTTATTTAATATAATAAAAAAAGTTACAATATGTAACAAAAAGAAATACATAATAAAGCAAAAGTACAGAAACAATAAACGAAACAAAATACCACACCAAAAAGAAGCAACCTCTTGTGCTTGCTGTGGGATTACAATATTAATAATTTAAGTACAAAATACACATAACTTTCAAAAAAATAAATGAAGGTATATAAAACATTTTTTTATAAATAAGTGCATATACATATGCATGCAAATGCCCATGTGTGCGCACGCATGTAAATATCCACACATATACACGCACACGCAAACTCACTCACACATGGAGCAACCCTAGGTTAGTTTTTTTCAAAACAAGATAAAATGAAATATCAAATAATTCATTTAAAATTAATGTAAAATAACTTTTATAAAAAGTGTATTTAACTAATGAATTTAATCCTGTTTTATTTTTAACTTCGTTTACGAAATTGGAAATCGAAACATACATTTTTTTTATCTATTAAGGAAAAACAACAGTTGTCATATAAGAATACAAAATATAAAAAAATAGTACATACATCCAGTTAAAGTTTTTCACAAATATAATGAGAGAACATGTTACACAGTAAAGAGAAAAATAATATATTATATAAGACATGATTAAAAAAAAGCTCTTAAGAAGGTTAATGGATGAGGAAATAGAGTGGAGGAGAGGGATTTTCATAATATAGTTGACCAATTCAAAATTTTGATATTATAATAAAATAAACATAATTTTCAAAAAGTTTTTTTTTAAACACTGTAAAATAAAGCTAATATGTATTTTTATCATGTTGTAAAGATGGGGGGTGTGTAGTGAGATGGATAACTAGATAGGAGTAAACTATGTTTCGATTTCATGTTTAGTAAACACTGTCAAAAATAAAATAGGAAAATATTCATTAGTAAAACCTTGATAAAGAAGCTTGCGTAGCTTTTTAATTCAATTTTATTTATTCATATATATGTACATTACAAAATGAAATATCTTAACTCATACATATAGAAATAATAAAATAATAAGGTAAAATTAGGTAAATATAAAAATAACACATAAGTATACATAATATCCAGAGAATAATATGTTAAAAAAGTAAGAGGATCGTGTAACGAAAAACTTCCCCAGAGACTTGAAAACTGTCAATGTCCAAAGTAATATTGTTCAACATAGAGATAGCCCTTCCAACAGGCATAACCATTGGCAGGTTGGTCCTGTATATTGGAATGTGAAACAGTCTATGCTGACGCTGTCTAAGGTAACAAAAGCTAATGCTCCATATAATTTCAGGGTTGTCAATAATACCGCGCAACAATCGAAAGAAGTGCGTAGTTAAATACACATTCCTTCTGGTATTTATACTGCTGTAACCGAGCATACCCTGGAGGAACTCAGTGGGATAAAGCCATGGATAATATCTTCTGAACCCTCTCCACCATAGGAGAGTACTTCAACTCACACGGTCCCCAAATCATTGAGCTACTCTCGAGTCTACTTCACACAAACAAGTTATAAATAATTCTCAGTACTCGTGTACTACTAAAAACCCTGGCAGTACCGGTCGGTAGAAAAAATGAAAAATAAGTGGTTAAAAACCAAATTCATTTGTATTTATTTTGTTTATTTTTGTTTATTTGTTTAAATTTAATGTTGTGCACACAGTGCTATGTTAATATAAATCCAGACAATATTACGAACAAAAAATAAACCTAACACAGCACCAATTACGTACACAACACAATATATGAAACAACTATCTAACAGTACAACAAGATGTAAGAAGAATTTGTGCTTTGTGTGAATTTACTAGTGATTGTGTTTTCATTGTTGTGAGTATGAAATGTAGTGCGTGGAGTGAGGTGTATAGAGTGATGTGTATAAGATGTGGTGTTTATGTAGTGTGTATTCTGGTAGTACCTAGTTTAGTATTATAATGAATAACCACAATGTTAGTGCTTAAAATATAAATTTCAATATAAAGTTTGATTAGATTATTATCATCTATTAACAAATAAGATTTTGCAAATTCGTATTGTAAATTCACAACGGTAATTTTAATTATGACATCATCATTTGAACCCGTGGCCAGTTCTGCATCACGCCACGTGGGGTGGGGGTGGCGCCCATGCCAGTGGCTACTTGTTGGTCATGTGCGCCAACGGCCGCCGCGCCAGGGCGCCGCACCGCCAGAAATAATCGGAATTTCGCGCCTGTGCCAGAATCGGTGCCGCCCACGTGTCACTTCCGCTGACTTTAGCACGGAGGACATGTTGTAATTAATCAAAACAATAATACTGTGGGTCTATTAGAATTTTGTATAACAATAACATTACTATGTGGGGTTTAAGGAGTACTCTTCAATTGTATGCCGATTATACTGTTATTTTCTACCATAATCATAACCTGAAAAAACTCTAAAACATAATGGAGACAGATTTCAATAGCCTAGCTGACTGGATGAGATTAAATAAATTAAGTTTGAATGCTAAAAAAACATCGTATATGATTTTTGGGAACCAACAGGACTTAAATAAACAGGTAAAATAAAACAACTTTGTGACTACAAATGGATTATAGATCACTTTGTTGATCTGGAATATAAAAAAAGAGTTTCCCACACTCACAACACTAGATTAAAAACTAAGGGCTCCCTGTTTGTTCCCCGAATTACAAATTACTTCGGAGAGCGAACATTAAATTGCGTTGTTCCAAGATTGTTCAATGATCTCCCACAAACCATCATTAACATGAAAGATCTTCAAATGAAAAAAAAAGAACTGAAGAAATATCTTCTAGATACTTTGTAGTGCCTGTTTATAAATAAATTTGTAAAATATAAATAAAATAAATGTTAAATAAAACTGTTGTAAAAAAATAAAAAAATGTGTCCCACCGAAAAGTCTTTAGACTTAGTGGGTAACAAATTCTTGTATGTATTTTTTAATTATAAAATAAACGCTGCTCTGCAGCACTGAAACTGAAATATCAATATTTCTCTCGGAACTTGCTTTATATTGTAAAGCCAATGTAACTAAATACTTGGGACTATTTATTGACTCCAAACTTTCATACATATTGGTCGTTCACATATTCAAATATTTGCGTTTTTATGATTTACTCAAATATTTATATAAGTTGTAAATAACCCACTAGTAGAAAATGCGTATCAGGTTGTGGTGGAATCCTAGAATCTTACATTTACTTTGGTATAGTTTAATTGTTAAGCCCTCCCAAAAACACATCGCTTTCACGCATGTCCGTTGGTTCTTCAGTCGACGGTAGTCCCGAATCCAGATTCGATAGTCGATCACTTCCGACAGGAACAGAATCGGCGGTCAGAATGCTGTAAGTAAGGGGGGTCGTGTCGTGTTGACAATATGACGAGATGGGATGACGAGTGACAGTGACAGTGGCGAGATGCAGGTGCCGTGTCGCCACACTTTGTTTACCAACATCGGTTGTAATAATAGAGGCAACGAAGGTCACTCGAATAAAATGGGTCACTTGCGTAGGTGGCCGCGAAAAGTAAACAAATTGCGTGCATTTAAAGTTGAGCAAATACACGATATTGTCGTCATCGTCATACTGAATATTTTTTATTTTATTTTTGAAACGCAATAGTTTCATTTATACACAGAAAACCATATACCGCAGGGCCCCGACAGTGCGAACGCCCAAAATGCATATCCTGTTCGGATGTGCGAAGCGTTCAGATTGAGTATGCGGATATTTTGAAAGGCATTGTTCGAAATAAAACACCTTTTTTTGTAACTGAAAGCATGTTTTAATCATGCAAAATGTTATTTTATTAAGGTATAATGAATTGTCAATAAATAATTTAAATAAAACTATTAATCACACTTTTTAACTGAATTCCAATACATGTTCACTTAATTGCCATAGTTACTAGTTCTTTGCTCGAAGTATTATTATTGTGTTTTTTAAAATTATTTTTATTGTTAACTTTTTGAAATCATTCTTGATCCAAGATGATTCAAGATGGAAGAGTTGAGGAAATGCGGATGTTCAAACATAGGCAGAATGGTGAATGTTACACAGTTTGTAAAGTGGCCACTTAAACCAGCCAATGAGAGGTCATAAGCCCTGTAAATGCCTGTACTTCCAAATTCTTTCTCAAAAATGTTTTCCCTCCCTGTTGAAATAAATTTAAGTAAAAAAAAAACTTTACTTCCTCATTCTTTGGTAGAGTTACCTTCTTTGTATCTCTTTTTCACCTAAATATTTCATATACGTTCACGTATATAGTGATTTTCTATGTATTTTTCAATATTGTTGAGGGCAACGCAATATTTGCTAAAACTGAGATGCATTTAGTTAGGGAATAACATGCCTTCTGTCAGTGGTACCAACCACATTCGCCCGTACATACGCGCGAAATCTAACAAAGTTTTGTAAAATTTAGAGAGAAAACATTGCCCCATAAAATTGATAAAAAAAAACGTAAATCACAAAGCATGGCAATTAAAGACTTACGATTTAAAACGTTGTAATTTGTTATTATGATATAATTTTTTCATCGTTTTGAAAATGGTAATTTGCCGCTTGTATTTGCTTTTATGTCTTGGTTTCCTGTTACGCTTTTGGATTAATAAATTTATGTAACTCCTGGGAATATAATATTAAATTTGAATACTCGTGTACATGTTATCCGCCATTAAAAACTATAGAAATGTTTGTGCTGTATCTAAATTAAACTTCCTTAGAATGTAATAGTGTTGCGGTTCATAAATAATTAAATTATTTATTAATTATTGATTAAATGCAAAAGACATTGCTGTCTAGAAAAGTTTCAAGGTCTCGTTTCTAATTCTAGGTATTATGTTTTAATTAGCGTTTTATTTCTTTAACTGCATTCTCTACGCAATCATTATCTTAATAAGAAATGTTTTACAATGGTATCATAGTTATTTACATATTATATTTTAAAAACTATGAGATGAATAGCGACTAGAAATTAAATCTTCCTCAAAAAGGAAATGTAAATGTCCGGTGTCGTTGACGAAAAATGTGTATTTGATTGCGTGTTTTTGAACATCCATATTTCTGAAATTTCTCCAAACATGGATTTTTATGAAGTGTTAAAAACAATGTTTGATTATGTCCAAATGCTTGCAGACTGGCTGGATTTCCTCCCTAGGGAGTTGTTCATATTTAAATTTATTTCAACAGAGAGGGAAAAAGTTTGATAAAGGTTTCAGCTCTTTCACTTCACAAAAGTCAACAGATGGAAGAGTTGAGGAAATGTGGATGTTCAAACATGGGCAGAATGGTGAATGTGACACAGTGTGTAAAGTGGCCACATAAACCAGCCAATGACAGGTCATAAGCCCTGTAAATGCCTAGACTTCCATATTCCCTTCTCGAAAACTTTTTCCCTCTCTGTTGAAATAAATTTAAATAAGTGTTAAAAACTTTACCAAAAGATTCGCAGTAATCCGAATTATTTCACTTATTAGAAAACTCTTAAAAAGCTTTGCAACGTTTGTAGGCATGCGATTTAAACGTTTAGGGATTAAAGATTTGATCAAGATATACTCGTATATTTTAACTAATGTAGTAAAAATATATAAAAGTATTCGTTTTATCTTTATTATTCGCCAACTGTTTCCCAGAATATTTTATTTCTATTTATTTAACTTTTTGTACATAATTTTATTTGTACATAAACGGGCTTATTGCCAAATGGCAATGTCATCCAACCAAGTAATAAAAAAAGTTTTGTTTTTATAATTCAAGTTAAAACATATTCAATAGAAAATAAAGATTTAAAAAGCTAAAGATATTTAAAAATAGAAATAAATACATTTGTATATAAATTACCGTAAATCAATACTATTACTCAATGGAAAAAAGGAAAAAAAGAGGAGATATTGTAGTAACATCTTTGATGGTGGATGGGAGATGATTCCACAGTCCTATATTCTTCCAAGTTTCCATTTAACGTACCCTTCACCAGGACAAATAATAATCGACTTAAAACCACGAAGGTATCACAATTAGTATGTTATCCATTCTCGATAAGATTAAGAAAGAAAGTAAATTATTTACTAACCATGGACTACTATTATTTAGTTTTGCTCACTAGTTGAAGAATTTAAGAATGTTCCAAATAGCGTTTTGGTGAATTATTGTTCGAAAAATATTCATAATAATTCATTGGTGACCTCATTTTTGTTAATTATAATACTTTTCTCCTTCCATCCAAAAGCATCCTTGAAACTTGCATTTACTAAAACAGCGCCTCGTCAATCATATTACAGATACATATACTTTGATGTCTATTGTAAGTATCTACACATTACTTAGAGATACTTACACAGCTCCATTGGAAACATTTTGTGTTATAATATTATAATTATCGGTGTAAATCTCGGTACTTGTCTCGTCACATATCCAAACCGTTGATTTAAGAAGAAATAAAACAAAAACGTGAATTAAAATCTAAGTTTAAAAAAAATAAATATATATTAATAAATTTCATGAAAGGTACATGCTTTTAAAAAATTCTATACAGCTCTAATTTATACATCTAGTAAATGTAATCACTGTAACTCTCCAAAAAAAGAGACTAACTCTTGTGCTTGGAGAGTGACTTACACTGTTTTCGTTGTTTATTTATAGGAGTTTATATAATTTTAAATACGAGTACATGAGAAACAAAATAAAAACATAGGAAAAAGAAAAACATAAAACAATAATACATTCATACTAATTAAAATTTAATGTAGTTTTTACACGTGTTCAAAAAATTTCTTTAGATTTCCTTTAAATTTATTTATTGATATATTATTTTTAATAGTTTTTAGTTCGTTGGGAAGATTATTATAATTTTTTACACTTTTGAAGACAAAGCTATTTTGACCATGATTTGTGTGGAATCTAGGAATTTTAATATTATGTTGGTATCTGAGTGACTTATTCATCTTAAATTCTTTTATTTTTTCGTCTTTATAAATTTGTATAATATAATTTATTTTAAAAAGAGTGTCTACTGTATGAACCTTGAATACTTTATATAGACTTTCCGTATTGAATGTTGAGGGTTTCTTTAAAATTACTTTTATAATTAATCTTTGTACTATATTAAGAGGGTTTAATATATTGGCATATGCACCACCCCATCCTACAATACCATTTTATATGTAACAAAGATTGTACAATTGAGTAAAAGGCTATTTTTAAATTATTGATTTTTAAAATATTCCTTAATCTAATAAATATGTATATAGTTACATTTTTACCATCAATATTCAATGCGTTACTTGACCACAAGTCATACATTTTAATAAATGTTTATAAATAACCACTTTTCGAATTTTCTATGTCTACCGCTTTGGGAGCATATATTCGTCAGCACACTAATAAGAAACTTCAACTTACAGGAAATTAAGTTCATAAAATGTTTTCTTGCGCGCGGTAAAAATTAGAGCATTAAATTGTACTGCAAAGTTTCTTGAAAATAAACGAAAAAATAATAAAAAATATTTCAAAAATATTTTTAGGCATGCTGACCATTACTCAAATATAATTCAGAAATACAAAACTTTAAAAAATCATCGCGCTGATAATACGATACACAAAAATTTTTAAATAAAATTTGGCTTAGTTTAATAGTCTATAAGAAATAAACAATTTTTGAAAATCCACTGGAAAATCCATGTGGAAGAAGCTAGGAATGTATGCCAGGATAGACGAGGGTGGCGGTCCATTCTCTTTGCCTACCCCTACGGAGAAATGGCGTGATAGTAGTAGTAATAGTAAAAATCCACTGAACTTCCTCATCCATAGTAGTGTAACATATTTATATTTGTTATATTTTTATTAACTTATTCGTATGGCTTTGCTGTATCTTGAGTAAATGGACTGTATTGTGGTAAAAATAGTTCAAATTACGTTTCACGATGTGTGTTTTTAATTATTGATAATTTTACTTTTAACTAAATCATATATTATATATTTGTTATATTTATATATTTATTATGTTATATTTGTTAATCTGTTTAAAAAAAAATTTCAAGATAATAAACATAATGCATTTGAAAACGCTGATCTACCAGTGTATTTTATTACAATTCTTTTGTGACGTATGACTTATTATCAATATAAAATATTACAAATATATACTTCAATTCTGGTGGTATATTTATTTACCACTTTGTTCTAGGTGTCCTATAAAGGGTTAATGACTACACTCATATTATCGTTATGCTAATTTTTGATTTTGTATCTAATCTCGTTAAACAATGCTAAGGAAAACATGTTTTTTACCTGTACCAAATTTAAAAGTGCTAAAGGTGCTTTTTTAAATTAGTAGGTACCATTGGGTAAAACATGTTGAATGATAACAACGTTATTAGTTTTAACAAAACATGATTTTTGCACTTAGATTAATTTAAGAGAATCTCGTTCGACAAGAGTAGATAGTTGTCGCGTAAGGATTTAATTATAATTTATTTATGTTAAAAAGTTGTTCGCTATGTTGACTCGGCGCATCACGTAATGACATACTAAATTTAGTTAGTACCATGCTAAATATAATATAATCGTTTTGAACATTGTAAACAACTTATCACGTACTCATAATATAATTTGGTTTAATGTTGTGGGACGAGGTTAATAATTATTGTTGTTTACTTAAACTACGAGTCTCTAGTTTATAATGCCGTTTTTTATTATAATTTTCATGTTTACATTTTTAAACAACACCATTATTTGATTGCGATATTATCTCGCTTTTTATTAAATCAGAATGTGTCAAAAAACACTCGATACTTTGTTGACCATTGACTTTTCCAAACGGTAAACATTTCATAGGGTATTAATTGTATTGCGGATGCCAATTAGCTTGTTCCGTTCGATTATGTTCATTTTTTACTGTCAATACTTTCGTACCCCGCTTTGCGAAAATATGCACAAGTACCCTAGATTGTTTTATAAATCCGACGACATACGTAGCGTTCAGGATTCAGGACTCAGGACGCGTTCATTACGGAATTCAAAATTCTCGTAAGAACTGTCTTTGGTATCGAACCGAAATTAAAACAGCGCGGTGCCGTGTCGAAGGGGAATCAAACACCGCCAAGACTCAATTTTAACCGGTATCCGGTTGATCCGCGCTTCTTGCGACTTGTCGCCGTATAACGAGTTTCCGCGGGGAAGGTTGATAGCGGCTGGCGGCTGACAGCCCGCGGCCCACGCTTGCCGCCCATTCGGCACTCGGCCAGTGCCGCCGCGAAGCTCGTTCCGGCAGTCTCGTACCTCGGTCGCACTCCGCTCACCGATCGCGTGTTTATTTACCAAATACATTTTTTTTTTACCGGCGTGGCAACACCTTTGAGTGCATCATATGTGCAGGATTCGATAGTAAAAAAGTGCATAAGTTTTTTTTAATACATTGTTATTAATACATACAAACTACAGTGCTTTGTTCTGATTGGATGTAATACGACAAAAAAACAACTCTTTTTTTTTTTTTTGGCAAAGGTCATTTAACCTTTGACGTTTTGTGCATTCAGTACCTACTTCAATTTGAAATTCTTTCTCAGTTTTGCGGTCTTTATCATTATCGATATCAAATTATGTAATACAATTGACGAATTCAAAATTAGTCGTTTTATTGTAAATGTATTCGTTGTTGTTTTGTATTTTAAAAATATAACTTTAAAAATGTTTCCACACAAACAATTCTTCAAAGGCGTTGCATAAATCCAAGAGTATTTTGAATTGAATGTGTATCGCCATTTTAAGATGATCACAATACGAGCTTTAGTTATTTTATCCTAACACGGAATTATGCATACTGCATTCTTGTTTGCAGCTTTGGATTAAAGAGATTTTTCTATAAATGTGTGATATAATATAGACGTAGAGTATATTACGTATCGAGTTGATTTGGAAGCAAAATGATGATGCAGAAATAAATTGTATTTATAACGATTACTTTATGATCGTCTGAATCGCCAATGGTCTGATGTAACTTCTGAGCATAATTTTTATGTGATTTTCTTGGCTTTATCTTTATTCAGTCAAGATTTTTTATTCGTTGGTTTTTGAAGTGATGTTTGGAAACCTTAGATGTCCGGTGTTTTTTTTTAAAAAGACGTATTTTTAATTAAAAAAGAACTAAAATTTTAAGTCACTAACCATGTTTGAATTTACATATCTGTTTTTCTTATTTTTATAAAGACAGTTTAAAAAGGTAGAAAAACATAGATTTTTCATCTATGTGAAAAGGGCAACGATAAATAACGCTCCAGTCTGTGAAATAATGTCAATTCATTGCAAGAAAAGAGTTCTTGAATTATATTAAGATAATTTTAGAGTTTGTTTAATATATTTTTATTAGAAATATAATGTGAGTGAAAATTTCGTTCCATATCTGTCTAACTGTACAACGTGTCAAAGCCTCAAAACTCAAAACATTATGTGTATGAATGAAACAAGAATGCAGTGGATTGTTGAATGTGTGTCAAGATAGTGGTCTGTGGCGGCTAATCCTAACTGGCTGCTGGCTACTATACTTGTGCGCTGATCAAAAAATCGTCGGCGGCAACGTAATCGACGTGGTCATTTTGAGCAAATATTGGCCATTTTTCAGCTCCATAATCTTTGCATACTGCTTTGATTTTACTGAAATCTTTGATCTAATCAGGATTAAAAAATAACAATTAGTAAACGAATAATTGTATTTATTTGTAAAGTATGTAAATGCAATATATGGGTTACGCTTTAGTAAAGTTCGTAGGACAGGGGAGCGGATACCAACCCATTCATCGAGGCTCTTCTTATCGTTCCTCTCCCCGATGAAGGTTGGATATCATCGTAGCAATTTTCACTTTGTTGGCAGCTGTCCTGAACAAGGACTGAGTACTCCAATGGAACCAATCACGCGAGTTCTTTAGCCATCAGATGCGCCTTCTACCCGCACTGCGTATTCCTTCAATCCTTCCCTGTAGAACGCCTATCCATCACATGCACGAAGCTCAGAGAAAAAAAATGGAAATACTTATTGTTAGTCTTAACGGTTAACAAAATATAATTCAAAGGGCGTTTCGTAAAGTTTACTTGAGTGCAGCGACTGTATGTGTTGTACCGGGATATACACAAGGAATACGCGTACATACATGCTAGAGGCAGGTCCAAATGAGGTATTTTTTCCTTAAACTTCCAATGACCAGAAACCATTAGCGATTTGTGCAGTTTAGTGATCAAAATCAAGAAATCATTACACTTTGTGTCCAATGTAAAGCAGAAATGACAGTATTAAACGAGCCGAGTATCGCGATTGAAGGAATTGCCGATTTTAGTATAGTATACACTTTTCTATACTTTTACGCCAGTGATTCGACCAGCGCGGCGGCGCGGTGTGGCGCACACGCCACTGACTACTGACTACCCTCGCGGAGAAACGGCACAATGGTTACTATTTGCTATTTATTCAGGCTTCACTTAATAATTATGCAATTAATTCATGTATATATCAGTTATGCAAGTATCCTCGATTTTACGGACTTTTGATTATTTTCTTCCTATTTTGCCTTGAATCAAACCTTAGCGCTCTACTCCTCAGATGAAAAATCATTTAGTTCTAAATAACTTCGACATTTTATATTTTTTATCGCTAATACGAGATTTCTACATAAAATAATATTTTGTTTGATATTTGGCATCTGCCATAACTGTGTATAATGTAACATATGTATTTTGTTCTATATTAATTTCCTTAGACACGCCTGTGTAGAGAAAAACATTAACGAATTAAAACAGGTACTGGGTCAGTCTTGATCGTCGCCACAATGTTTTTACATGTATTTTCGTTTTTTTTTCATTCACACCATAAACAATTCGAGCCAAAAATTTATGTACTGTTATAAGTATTTATAGATTTTGTTGTCGCTAATTCTAATTCAAATTACTGATATATCATAAAATGTACGTATTTGCACATAATGTAGAAATAATAATATACTTTATATCTTTAATGAGAATTCTAATTAATTGTGTTCTCTTTGATCATTTAAAGATTTCCCCTTTTATTTCCTTTTATTATTTAAAGGTAGGGATAGAGGTATTCTTAGATCTGTTCGTTTAAATACAGGTTTTCATTTAAGTTAAATTCAGAAATCCCTCTTGCAAAAGTTGCGGAAATCCGAAACGCTAGATTTTGACATTAATTTTCTGTTTTTATAACTTACGGGTTAAGGATTTCTGTCGGAATTTATTAAAAAAATTATGCCAAGTGAAAGCTAAGTTCTGATTGTACATAATTAATTTGCAGTACCCACTACCCACTAGAAACGCGCATACTTTTGCCCAATATGTCATGTGCTCTCTGAACCAGATTTGGAGTAGCAGCCTCCATACATAACATTGCCTACGCACTTGTGAAAGTGAAAACGCGACCATGGAATTTCTCGCACAAAAAATAAATGATTGATTCCCGCTATTATCCGCTCGATTTCAATTGAAAAATTATTAAATCTTGAAAAGTCATTATTTATTACTACTCCTTCATTTTATGTGCGTTTTTATGCTGTGTCATGACATAAAAGTTATTCGATTCAAATATGTTTTCTACTTCTACGTATTGATCTTTCTGTTGATCTTTTAATGTTATATTTACAACCGCCATTAGTGTCAAAATGGATATAATAGGACAAATCACAAGAACGAATATATTTATTTAAAAAAATATTATTTCACTGACGTGCTCTTCGTTCGCGTTTACGTTATTTCGGTTTCCAAACCGTTTTTGGGGGTTGTTTTTGTCTATTGTTTCGTATTTTTTTAAGAAGCGTTCATAATTTTGCCCGATCATCGGTTCAGGCAAAATGTGTAAATAAATCATTGAAATGTTATAAAAAAATTCGATTCCTCAACTAGTATTTAAGATTTCACAAAAGCTGCATTGGCAAAATAAGCATTAAATCGACCACCGGTTATTAATAAAAATGTATATAGAAATACATATAGCCCGTCTATTAAAACAAAAACACTGATTTACGTGATGCACGTAGTGCGATTTTTGCTTCATAATATCGGAACTTAAAAAGGTTTACTGTGTTTTCTTTGGATTTGTGATTCAAATTATTGATTTAAGGAGCATCATTTACCTATAAACCTATTGTAATTTATTTGGCCCTAGAAATTTGTGTAACATAAAATAATTATAAATAAAATGTACGACCGCATCTTTGCTCTTGTCCGCATGCGTATCGATCAGTTAAATTTTCTTCAGAACCAGTTTGTCTTTTAGTTTTGCCAATCGGCCTCGAATTCGCATTAATAAAAATGCAACAAATATACGTGTATTTATTTGCCAACTTATCATTGTGTAATGCACACGACAAAAAAATATCTCTCCTTTTTTTAATCAAGATGGTATTTTCCGATGCTGAATAGACTCGTTTGTATTTTCTAGGTTTTCTTAATTTATCGTTCTCTCGAACTATTACGAAAAGCTTCTACCCTAGGAACTTGATAATCTTCAAAATGCATTATAAATCAGAATTGTAACTTTGATTATAAATAAATTAACGTCAATTATGTCGAACATAGGCGCTGTGACGCGGTTTGTTAGATGGCCAACTGTGAAACCGGCGCGCGTGCTCGATTCCCGCCAGTTGCAAGAAACATATCCAAGAAAGATTTTTTCTTAATTAGTCTGGGTGTTGTGTATTTTTCATAACTCCCTTCCAAATCCTGTCTTTCCCACCTGCTTACAAGCCTCTAAAATATAAGCTTAGCGGGTCATTCCTTTTTTAAATTTCTAAATTATATTTTTAATTTTAATGGCTGTGGGAAATGAATCTCCTCTAATAGTTATTATACGTACAAAAAACTGAATAACGGAAAAAATTCATGTAAATTTTATTAATATTCACTACGCACTAAAGATTTTTTTAAGGATACAGTAGTATTTAAAAAAATGTACCGTGAACCAGATAGATGTAGTAAAGTTTCTTTGATATAGTGAAATATTACTGAAAGAAAAAATCATATGATGCGTACATTTTTAACGTATTTTAAACTAATATTTTTCTATACCGTATGTAGGTACATGCATCTTACAAAATAATGCTTGCATAATATTGTACATATTAATAATACTTGCCTGCACGATCCCGCCAGTTTATTTGCACAATTGTATTAAAAAGATTACATTAAATATACCTATGCATATTTATTAAAAATTGTCTTTATGAATCACCTGAACAAATGTGTACCTAGCTCAAATTTCTACATACTTTTTTTGTGTATTTCACCCGCAGCAATTTAATGATGGAATCGACAACTCCGCACTAAGAGTATTTAACTAATAAAACCATTAAGAGTAATCTTCTCGCCGAGTAATCTTGTTATCCATTGTCACCTAGAAGGTACCTGCTCTTAATTGTCCAGATTAACAGCGGCGTATGCGCCGCGCGCTGGCGCCGACGCGCAAGAGCGGTTATGATGCCCTAATGTGCCATTGTCTAATACTCTGCTTTTTCTCACGATTACTGATCGGCCAAGAAACCCAACCCAAGAGACATACAAATTTTGTATGTTCTAAACACTCATGTTGTTTATAGTCTCTTATTTTTTATTAAATAAACATATTCACACCAAACTATTTTTTAAGGACAAGAATTTTGAGAATAGTGTCTCAGAAGAATGATTATTCTGGGTGTGAGGTGATTTCGCTTTGTGAGGCATGTAGGATAAAACATGGACTAAAAAATCTCTGGTGACAATTGTCAATTATCGGGAAGGATATCGGAAATATTAATCACTTGGTCAAGTTGGTTCTACACGACCCAAAAGAGTATGATATACCAGTATACCACAAGCTAAAAATGTAGTTTTTTAAATTTTTTTTTTAAACAATTATTCAATTGATATATTATAAATAAATATATATCATATTACATAACAAAGATAAGGTTGAAAGACAGATCAGTGAAGTTTCTATATAATGATCATACATATTAAATGATGGTACATTTTCAAATGTGAAGGTGCGTATATATGTAAAAGCGTGTGTTTGTGTATGAGAGCAATGGTCGTGTGTATGTAAGGGTGTGCATAATTAAAAAGGAAGTGGAAGTGTATCGCAGGCAGATAGAATAAGTCTTAATTTATTTTTAAATAAATTAAGGGGCATGTTAAATATATCATCGTGGAAAATTGACGCTTAAAATTCTTAGTGAAAATATTCACTACCGATATCAATAGATAATCAAGAAAATTCTTAAATCATTTCGTGAAATGGTGATTTTACATTTTTGGCAGATAGATTAATTAAAAGTTTGGTCATTTAAATAAATGTTTTTTTTTTTTTGGTCTCGAGAACGGTAAAGTGAGAACTTTCGTTGCATTTGTGAGATATGTGATCGTGTGTAATGTAAATAAATGCAAATATGATCGTATGTACCTCCATCAGTCACTGACGTCAGCGTTCACAGTTTTCGCTTACCGAGTTTAATTTTTCGCGTCTGTCGGCTATTTCCTTTCCCTCCGCGACGATGTCTTTATCTCGGGGTATAATTTACTTCGAGCGCGTAATGATGAGCGTAATTTTCGGCCAAATATCCAAACCCGTGAACACATTTGCATCGCGCAATTCTCGAAACGCAGCGTGGCGAGAGCATTGTTTACAAAGCTGGCCCCGCTAAAATAGTCCATTTCAATTCGAATGGAATCCTTCGGTTATTTTGCGGGTTTATTTATTTAAAAAATAAACAATACTAACTGAGTTACTTTTTAAGTCGTCAAAACATTTCACACATTTGCTCAAACATGTTATTGGAGGTCGCCAAACTAAAGAATGTCGATAGATCGTGATATAGAGATATAAAAAATAATGTCTGCTTTCGATAGACTTGTGATTCTTTAGTAAAAAAATACCCGCTTTGTAAACAAGCTCTACCATCCGTATAATATTGATAGCAAATTTAAGCTTTTCATTTAATGGTAATTCAAAAGGGTTTAGTGAATTCTAGAGTTATCAAACATGTAGGTAATATCGGAATTGTATTAAAATTATTATCTAAATAACCTTTGAATTATTTACAAGCATCGTTAATTGTACATGTGTATTGTATTACGAAAGATGATTTCGTTAGGAGGAATTTACGTAGTTAATTATTAGTTGCTGTAATTCCAAAAATATATATCTTATTTACCTCCGTGTATTTATTGTTATGCAATACATGTTACACAATTTATATTAATTATAATTACCTCGTTTTGACACAATAACAACAATAAATACACATGCAGTTTGTAAAACTATAATCATAAAATTGACAATGTATTAATGTAGGTATAATGTATTTATTACACAAATCGGCAGTACCTGAAAATACGTATAACTTCAACGAAAATCGGCCGGATTAAAAAAAAAAATACAACGAGGTAAAGAGTTATATAAGCTGATTTTTTTGCAATAAATAATAAATTATAGTAAAAATTTGTTTTTATATAAAAATAAACAAAATATAATAATAATCGCATGTGGTCCTGTGGCTAGTGTCTCGGACTCACGGACCAAATGTCTGTGGTTCGAATCCCACTCTACCCCAACTTGATTCCATTTTCTAATAGTGAGTTATTTACAACTCGTTGAAAATGGCCCTCAGAATTAAATATTTGGGTAAATCATAAGAACGCAAATATTTCTTTAAAAATATATATATATATTTGAAACAAGTTTGAGTCGACTGTTTAATGCTACACAGTTAAAATTAATAATACAAGAGGTAAGTGCTATAATAAATATACTAGGTACGGTACAATTGTGTTGTAATGAGTAAGTTTAGTGTATTTTTTTTTATTATTTGTAAATAGACAATTAAACTAACACAATTTTTTATTTATTTTTATATATTGTATGAGATTCTTCTTTGTCAGTTCTTCCGATTGGTTCGTTTACGGTAAGCCCATCGAATATCCTTCATAGCTCTCATATCATTGGTTGGTTCATATGAACCAATGACGCCGTCCAAAGTAGTGCGTTTTTATTAAAATATTTTTTATTATTTTTTCTGTACATTTTCTAAAAACTTTTCTTTACAATTTAATGCTCTAATTTTTACCGCGCGCAAGAAAACATTTTTTGTATACAATTTCCCGTAGGGCTGAAGTTCCTCATTGTTCTATTGCATCGGATTCTATTATTGACGCCAGAATTGATGTCATAGGATTGGGTTCTCGTTTTAGGGTCGTGTTATACGGATTTAAAAAAAACATAACAAGAAATTGGTTTAAATGGTTTATTTTGATCTATTCGTTAGAAATCGACTAATGAAAAATATTTTATTTTTTATTTAATTATGACTAAACACATCGTTTTACTTTACATACTAAATTACATATTACATTACATATTTTATTTGTACAAAATATTCCCAATCAGCGGGGATGAGGGAATATTTATTTATTTATTTACATACATAAGTTTATTGTACATTATTTGAGACATAAGTCCCAACTCCATGGGACTAAAAGTCCTGTGTTGAAATGGGAATAGCAATTAGTTGACACCGACACATGATTATATCACCACAAATATAGGATCAGAAACATTTTTTTTTTTAAATACACATACATATATATATATATATGGCACATCAATATGGTAAACAGTAAACTCAAAAGTTCGGAAAATCATCAAGGAATTTCCCATTTAAATCCCTCCCACTAGGAAAATCCAGCCCTCAACTACTTTCTTGAAAATAGTTTTTGTCCTTAAGAGCTTAATACACTCTTCTAAAATATTGAACACTCTCGGTGCGATAAATGAGAGATGCCTCTGAGAAAAAGTCGTACGGGTTTTGGGTATGACATAATTCATGCTCCGGGAAAACCTCGTACGGACATTTTGCTGAGACCTCTCCCTTTTGTTCGACCAGAAGTGTGTAAGTGCTTCTTTTAGGTAAAGTTGTCTCATATCCAGCACCTTCGTGTATTGGAACAACTGTTCTGACGGGTGTGTTGGAGGGCGCCGGAATATTATTCTCGATAATAATTTATGTGAAATTATGAGAGGCTTTAAAATGGATGCCCCAGCCAGCTATTCTGTAACTTATAATTTTAATTCTTGAAGCAAAAATAAATAAATCAAGTATTATTACCAAGTTCAGTCTTCGTACATTGTAATTAGGGCCTTCTTTCTGATTTTTTCACAATTCGTATTTGTATGCGCGCAGAATCTGATTGAAAATGAAATCAAAATTAGTACGTGTTCCAAAATTTTCACATTTGCCAACAACATTTTATCCTACTTTTGTATTACACGACACCAAATTTTAGAAAATTGGAATCTGATTCGTTAATACAGTTTTAAAGTGTCAGTAATGAGAATGTTCTATGTACTTGACGCAAGTATTAGCGTTCAGTAGTACTGTACGCTGTATTTAAATATTGTACAAACGCCGACGCTAAAAAAAAATGTTGGTAATTTTAGTCCATTTCGAAATACATTGTTAACATGGCGATGAATTCAACTTGAACATAATGGTTTTATATGTATAACGTACTATTGGCGCGTGGTAGTATCATGGATTCCGGATTAGGACGTCTGAGGTTCAAATCCCGTTCTGCCATAACTTGTTTTCCATTTTGTGAACGGTTATTTACTACAAATAAAAAAAAAATATCTTCAAAAATTTGGAAAAAACTCAATAGTTTGATGATTAAACCGACTGGTCTAAGAAGTACACAAATTTTAAAATGTTTTCAGGCGTTGTCGGTGAAACAATTCAGTCTGATGAATGTCACCCACATTAATATAGGTTTCAGCTCTAATGTCACAAAAATCAGGAAGTGGAAGAATTTAAGAAATATAGATGCCCAAACTTAGGCAAAATGGTGAATGTTACACTGCGTGTAAAGTGGCCACTTCAACTAGCCAATGACGAGTTATACGCCATGTAAAATGCCTTAACTTTCACCATTCCTTTTCTGAAGTTTTATCCATCTCTGTTGTAATATGTTATTACAATTTGATCTTTCAAACTTGGTACAAAACACAATGATGAACTCGTCTTTTACTATTTATTATCTTTACAAAATGTAAAATATATTATAATAATTTACAGGTTTAAGTTTATCGTTTTAACTTTAGAACTCTCTGGATTATTTATGCAAAGAAGTTTAGCCCTACGGGAAGTTGAATGTCAAAAATGTTTACTTACGCGCGGTAAAAATTAGAGCATTTAATTACGACGAAGTTTCTTTAAAAAGGAGGGAAGAATTATGAAAACTACTTTGAACGACGTGACTAGTTCATATAAATCAACCAATGATAAGAGAGTTGTGAAAGCTTTCCCGTTTACGGTAGGTCAGCGGACCAATCGACAGAACTGACCGAGAAGAAGCGGAAGGGAATTTGAGAAGTCATACGCGGAGTAATTTCAGAAATACAAAACCTAAAAAATCATAGCGCTACAAAACCTTAAAAAATCATGATAATACGATACATAACAATTGTATTAAATATTTTTTGGCTAAGTTTAATAGTTATTAACAAATAAAATAATATTTAAAAAACCACTGAACTTCCTCATTGTTAAATAATATCAAAAGCAATAAGGTTAAAACGTAGCATATTTGGATATTGTGTAGGTTAGATGTTAGTTAGTAATCCATGTAATTAAAACATCAATTTTAAGCATATATCCCTAAATGACTAATTATTATACAGTAATTTAATCGATTTCGTGTGGCAAGTAGCTGACAGGGAATGCGTGAGCGCATGATGTAGGCGTAGAATCGAGTATACGGCGCTAAACGACAACGAGGCATGAGAAGTCTTATTATTTATGAGGAAAGGTTCATATTAAAATCTTACGAAGAAAGATAACATCCAAATTCAAATAAAAAAAACATTCAAATGAATTTATTTTACCGAAATAACGTTACGAATAACAAGATCTTTAACTCTGTGTGGCTGTGATGTCACAGTAGTCGACATAGGACACAAGACTTGATACATCTCTCTTATTTTTTTAAATGATGAACTCCCTTTTTTTGCAATCTTCAAATGGACATTTTCACACCGGATTTGGAAAGTAAAATTTTGTAAACTATGCTGGATGTAATACAAAAAATATTTATCCTTGCTACGCGAAAAATGAATGTCCGCTAATTCAGCAACACGTCGGTATAAGAGAGAACACGAAGATAGAACTCATGACAAGATAGACAGGGACGCTGTTCTGTGACGGATGTTATGTAAAACAGATTCAATCTTCAGTCGGTTGATGACAGTTATGGGGGACGCACACGCGTTATATGAGAGAGATTCATGATTTAAAATTTATTTTGCTAAATAAATATATATATTTGGATAATTTATATAGCGTCGTTTTTGTGAAAATCACCTCAAGGGCGCAGGGACAGGGGCTTACATGTTTATTCGCATAAATTATGGAAAAGGAAGTATTAAATATGTAGTATGTCTCCATGTTTTTTTTTTTTTCAAATATCTGAACTTTAGAATATTCCGTCTTTTACTAGTGGTAACTAAATGTTACATTGCCGCGCGCAAAGGGATTATTTACCACAGTCTTTTAAGAGTTAAGGCGTTATATTGGAACAGAATATCAAACCAAGGTATAATGCTCTCCAAAAGCGAGAGTATTTGCCTCTTAAACATTGTTTCACTGATGTGAAAGATGGCGATCTTCAAAGCGATTATGTTCAGTTGCCTGACTGCTCTTCCAATCAGCATCACCAGAGGCAGGTTGGTTCTGGGAGTCGGTAGGTAAAACAGGCTGTGCTGACACTGTCAGAGATAATCATCAGCAACATCAAAATTGATACTCTTTATGATGAAAAGGAGATATAGTGCCTACTCGTCTACACGTGTGTACGGTGCGTTCGAATATTTAATAACCGCACGTTAATGTGTTAGTACCTACCTACCTGTCGGTGAACCAAGTGAACATACAAATTTCGACGATTTTTTGAGTATGTCCAAATGTTTGCAGACAGGCTGGATTTCCTCCCTAGGGAGTTATCTAGATCAAAAATTTTACATTAGATAGGAAAAACATTTTTGAGATGGGAATGCGGAAGTCTAGGCATTTACAGGGCTTATGACTTATGACCTGTCATTGGCTGGTTTAAGTGGCCACTTTACACACTGTGTAACATTCACCATTCTGCCTTGTTAATTTTTAATGAGTTGTAAATAACTCATTAGAAAATGAGAATCAGTAGAATGAAGAAATTCAGTGGTTTTTTTATATTTTTAAATGGACTATTAAACTAAACCAAAAAATATTTTTTTTAATTTTTATATATCGTTTTATCAGCGCTATGATTGTTTTTAAAGTTTTGTAATTCTGAAATAACTCCGCGTGTGACGTCAGAGGTTCTTTTCTGCTTATTCTCAGTTTTCCCCATTGGTCTATTGACGGCAAGCATACCGGAAATCTTCCATAACTTTATCAATAGTTGATTCTTATGAACTAGTGACGTCGTTCAAAGTTATTTGTTTTTCTTGAATTATTTTTTTCGTAAATTTTCAAGGAACTTGGCCGTGCAATTTAATGCTCCAATTTTTACCGCGGGCAAGAAAACATTTATTGTATCCAATTTCCCGTAGGGCTGAAGTTCCTCATTACGTTCGGATCTCTGATCCGTGAGTCCGCAACACTAATCACCACAACTCGATTCTAGTAAACTTTGTAGGAGACTGACTATTCCGAAATATTATTAGCATTATTGTTATTAAAAACATATTATTTATTTCCACTACTACTGTCTACTGTGTAATACCGTGCGTGTACTTCGTAATATTTAAGTCTGCTAATTGGCTTACACGCGCCTAATTGGCTTTTTGTTTGTGCGAATGTCTGTTTAGACCAGGGCCTCGATTATGATGGATATATAAAGACGTCATACCTTCACCTTGACGGTATAGTTAAAGATAAATTCCCTCTAGCGATTATAAAGATATACTACCAACCCCCCCACCTTTAAGTTTTGGGTAGGTACATCGATATGAATCAAGGGTAAGCGTACGTCACGGTACACTTATCTACGCTCTAAAATTACATAGCTTCAGTATGACGTCATAGTTGAAGATAAAAGTCTCCCGATCGACTACAAATGTATAGTACCGATACCCCCACCATCAAGTTTTGATGTAAGTACCTACATCATTTTATACCGACGGGTCTAAAACTCCTCGATACGTTTATCTACGCATTAAGTGTCAAAAATTTTGTGCCACCGGGCAATTTTTCTTTAATTGTGATTTATAAAAAATTTGAATCGTTTTGAGGCTGGTACTTTTTTTCTTTAAAGCCTATTAAAAATATGAGAAAGAAATAAGTAAGTTTTGAAGTCGAATTAAATTCCGACATAACTGTCACTTTAATAAAACGAACGCCTAGATGTGAAAATAATATCGATAGGTTCTGTCCTATTAACAAATAAAAGTATCTAGACAGGCACAGATTATATGCGTCAGAAAGTTACCACTAAAAAAATGATTTAGTAATTACATTTTTTCCATCTGTTTTACTATCTTTCCGAGTGTATGTATCGAGACGTTAAAGGAGCCGGCTTTGTATTCGATCGGTAGATACATACAGACGATCGTTAAGCGTACCGTCTTGGTAATTGTCAAAAGTCATATAAAAATAATATTCAAGCGATCATTTTTTGCTTGAATTGGGATTTATTGGAGTTTATAATCGCTTTGAAGTGAGCATTTATTACAGAAGCCTATTTAAAATATAAATAAGAACTATTTTAAATGTTAATGACGTAAGGAACGCGAACTAATTCTTTGCGGTCATTCCATTGGCTTGTTTCGTTCATATGATGTCGATATGACAAGTAGGTAGAACATACCGAGGTAAGATACAGATAGTACAAAAGTTAAGTATACCGTCTCGATATAGACAGATGAAGATAGCGTTTATAATCGAGGCACAGCTCGTCTGAACTTGGAGCCGACTGCCGCGGTGTCGTGTATGTACTCGTGTGAGCTAACATACGAATATGTACAGAGAATCCAAGTTAAGTTTTCACGATGACGACTGCCTGCCGCTATTCAGTCACCCTTTGCCGTTTTGTCATCAAAGCAATCTCATGCATAAATGATCTCATGTCTCGTGCAGTACTTTCCGGGCTGTACGCTGTACGTAGCGCCTGGCACCTACTTCCTGTGCAACGAGTACCTTTAAAGCAGAAGTCATTTTCTGGAAACGAAAAGAGCTTCTTTTGTTTTATACCTCAATGGCGAAAAATAGCGTATTCACAATGAATTTAATTAAATATGTATTTTTAACCAGCACTGAGCGTACTGTTGTAGACTAAAAAACAAAAAATTGTTACAGGGGGTAGTAGAAATTTTTATCTACGAAGGCCACGAGAAAGCGAATGTCTTAATGATTTGATTTTTCACGTTATTTCTATGCGGTAATGTTTTCCTTGTCGATTTTTGTTCCTGCGGTTGGAAGAAGTCTTTTTCATTTAATTATTCTCCATTGTTATTTAATATTTCTCCATTATTTTTAAACTGTGATAATGTGATATTGTCGTAAACTGTTTCTCGAAGTCTCTAAGTCTTAATCCGCTTTAATATGTAGTTTCTTTCATAACGGTTAATACCTATCTATAGATGTACCATAAGTTACGATCCTGTTCCTTATTTGGTATTAGGTCTTGCGACGCGTAATCTACCTGCCATACAACATGTTTTTCAAATATATTTATTTATTTATTATTATTTTTTCTTTGCATTTTACAATGGGTATACATAAGTTACAAATATAAAAAACACGTACAACGTGTTTTGTTTAGATTTTTTAAATATTTATTTTTATATATATTTAGACCCCTGTATTTTTACGTGTCTTACGTGTCATGTACAAGGCTTAGGTACTCGGAAAAAATCGTTTTTGTTTGTCTTGGAAATGGGATGTTCGATCACTGATTTTGGTTTATTACCTTTATGAGTCCAATCACCATTGTTGCAAAGTTCAAGAATAATGGCGCGTGATAACTACTTTTAACTACAGTAGGGATATCTGTTAAGGATATTCCATCTTTCCTGCATTCTGTTTCAAGATAATGGCGTTGCAAATTGAAAAATGGGCACTGAAATAACAGATGTTCGATTCTCTGTGAATAAATATCATCGCATGGACAATAGTCATCATTCCTTAATTCAAACCTATATAGAGAACTTCTCATAGCTCCGTGTCCGGTAAAAAATTGGGTCGTTTCGAAAGTACTTTAGTGATGATGACGGAAGTTTGCTGCATCAGCCAGCGTTTGTTTAGATTTATTCACAATCATAAAATTCAAAAGTGCCTGGGACTGTCACACATCGGTGGTTGCCGCAGTTTACTGGGCACATAAGAAGGCACTGAAAAAAGGCGCTTACCTGTAAACATGTTTATATTATTTCGTCGTACTTTAGTCACTAAGGAAAACACCCAGAATACTTTATTAGATATCAACTGATAAATATTATGCGTAATCTTTATAACATACATAAAATCCCATTTTCTAATAGTGAGTTATTTACAACTCGTTGAAAATGGCTCTCATAATTAAATATTCGGGTAAATCACACGAACGCAAATATTTATTTTTTCAAAAAAATAGATAAATTGGCTATATTTTAATGCTTAAAAAAATAGTTTTCTTAATAAGATAATAAAACAATTTTAGTCAATAGTAAAACTCGTTTACTATTTTTACGCTCTAGACGAGGATCTCCAGACTGGTAAATGTACAGGCATAGAAATTTAATTTATATAAAACTAACAAAAAATTGTATTTTTTTTTTTTTTTATCAATTCTTATTAATGTAACATATACATAATATAAGCTGAAAGGATGAAAAAGCATAAAAATCATTGAAAAAGTATTAAAAATTACATATACAAGCTAAAGCGGTAAAATATTTAAAATTATTTTTTAAAGATGGGCATTCTCTGGATCTACTAATATTATTTATTCAAAGTATTTTTGGAAAAAATAATTCTTCAATTCGCACTTGAAAATATTTAAATTGGTTTGAAATATTTATTCAAAAACATCCACCAATATTGTGACCTCAACGATATTCTGATTTGACTAGTTATTAAGAAAGGAAGTAGAGGAAGACCGTTCAAAGTGAGTTGTATATATTTTTGAAAAATATTTATATAATCATTGCAGATTAACAATGATAATAACTGTGCCATTTACATCTTGATTTTTTTACCCTTTTATCAGCAGCGACTGATGTGGAGTATTGTAGAGCACAACAAATAGTTTATGAGGTAGTATGGAGTGTTAATGACATAATTGATAACACCAATATCCACATAACTTCGGAGTTTCATCTTATATTGAGGAGTTATCAATTCGCAGTCAATGAATTATGAAATGAGAAACGTTGATTGACTCACGAACTGCCGTTGAATCTTTATCCTTGGTATGTTGTAATTATGTATCTAATGTACGAATTTATTTACCTTTTCGTTCTGGCTTTCCTCACTTCCATCGGTTTCGCTAACCGGGAGCTCGGAACACCTCTGCAGGCCGCGCGCAGCGACGGTTTTGGTTGTGTATAAATATATTTTTTTTTCTATTTCCGCGCCTCTGTGTTTACACCGGATCAAGGTTAACCGCCTCTGCGACCTATTTTTCGTAAATAAAGTATATTTTTCAATGACGTATAATTAAATAGACTAGTTACTAGTGCGAAAGTGGGTAATTAATTGCTTTCATTATCTAACGGACTTTCATCATCAGGCGCAGAAGTAAGCCGTCAAAAAATGCACTTTAATTGCACTTTAAAAACCAAAACGGATATATCGGCGAACGCGCATTTGCTCCCAGGTTGTTCCCCAAATCATTTGAATAAATCCGTAGCATGTTATAACAAAGTCAATTGTTTTTATCAAATTACAAATTAAAAAAGTTTATATTAAATTGATTTATTTATAGAACCACTCTGTGAAGCTCCCTTGGTGTATTATATATTACAAAAATGGCGCTTTATAAGTTATCCATAATAATAATAACAATATAGTTATAGCTAATTTTTTGTTACCTTCCGTCTGCGGCCTGCAAAACCAAAATATTTATGTAAATAAGAATTTACGTTTCTCTGCAGACCATAATAATTATTCGTTGTCTCGCGAAATCCGCTATCTCCCGTGTAAACAGTAAACACACATTGATGTTCTTATCCAATTAGAAAATATTTCCGTTCTTCGATTCGCAAGAAAATATACCTATTCTCCTTGAGTTAGCGTATTTTCGTAGCTCAGTGACGTTCGTATATTGTTTAATTCAATATATTTTACGTATTAATAAATGGGATTCACGGAACCTGTAATGAAGTTATATCACAATGGTGAAATAATACGCGCGCGTACTTAAGATAATAAATATAATTTACCGTCTAACAATTTTACCATAAAGCAACCGAATAATTTATAAATATAACCTTATCTTTTTGGCGTGCCGCTTTTTGGGTGCTTAAATCAATTTGTATTTATCTTTGATACATTTATCATCCTCGGTATGGTTATCAGTCATGCGTGTTTTCCTCTACGGTGATCATATTTTGGCATATCCACCTTGAAGATTTCAATACGTACGCTGCGTGTGTTATTAATTTGATCATCAAAGAGCTGTGGGCAAGGCGATTTGAGTCCGGGTCAGCGAATATTGCCCACGCGCAGGCACACTCGAAACTGCCTATACGAGCCACGTTCATATTGCGCCATGTAGGGCCGACTGCAAGGGCGGCCGCGGTCGTCCGACGCCTTCGCACTCCCAACATCCCATCGCACGGAATCCGACGACCGAAAATATAACGCTTCGACACTAGCGGCATCAATATGGTCTGATGTGTCTCGAGACCATATCCGTGTCATCAATATACTATTTTTGACCACCTGCTATAAACGAATAAATTTCTATGCTCTTTTGATTCTCCTGTAATTCACAAATGATTCCCAAGTACCTCAGAAACCCTGATGTTATTTTTGTCTTTTATTTTATTTATTTACTTTAAATTTATTTCAACAGAGAGGGAAAACATTTTTGAGAAGGGAATATGGAAGTCTAGGCATTTACAGGGTTTATGACCTGTCATTGGCTGGTTTGAGTGGCCACTTTACACACTGTGTAATATTCACCATTCTGCCCATGTTTGAACATCCACATTTCCTCAACTCTTCCATCTGTTGACTTTTGTGCAGTTAAAGAGCTGAAACCTTTATCACGTGGGTGAGATTCATCCGGCTGAACCAAATCACCTATTAGGCAACGCTTAAAAACAATTTTCCAATTTTTATACTTCTTCTTTTACCAGGTAGTTAATTCAACCATGTTTGAGTATGTCCAAATGCTGCAGACTGGATGGATTTTCTCCCACCACCTTTCATTGGCTGGTGTAAGTGGCCACTTTCTTTGTTGAAATAAATTTAAAGTAAATAAATAAAATAAAAGACAAAAATAAGGAACTCCCTAGGAAGGAAATCCAGCCAGTCTTCAAGCATTTGGACATACTCAAACATTGTTTTATTTACTTTAATTCACAAATTATAAACAATAACATAAGAAATTGGTATTATAATCACAATTTGTTAGGTTTAAATATTGTTCATCAACTAAAAGGTTTTTTTTTGTTTTTTTTTTTTTAATGTACAAGCTTAAATTTAATTATCTCAATATAATCTATTTATCTACTTATTACAATAATTATGCCTCCAGGTTTTTACAACTTTACCCAATTAACATAACGGACTATTTAATTTTATGAATTCAGCAACAGTCCTCATATAATAATAATTATTTATCGTTAAAGCTCTTAATGTCAGCATTATTTTTCTACTTAAATCAGCATTACATTAAAAACTGCATACTCGAAAACAAAGATTAACATCGTCAAGGTTTGAAATAAGCATGTGGTATTTCATTAGATTGCTTAATTTATTTTTAAGCTCGATATAAATTTGTAGTATCTACTAACAGCTTGGAATGAGGAGTGTTTTAAAAAAAATAAATTATTCTTAATAAGCTATAAAACTGAGCCATTTTTTTTCATGTGTTCGTATTATCATCGCTATGATTTTTAGATTTTTTTTTTACTTTTAAAAAGAGAACCCCGTACCCTTGAAAACATGACTACCCGGGAAACGGAAATCTATCGCAGCCTTAGAGTAGTAACCTAAAAGAGTCGCTTATACGGAGAAAAAACATTCTATGACTATTGACCACGAAGTTAGCTACATATTGCAGCAATACAAGTAGGTACTTGGGCTGAGAATTGCGAGTGCTGAAACCGTCCATTACACTTTTGTTGTTCTAAAAACCAAACCAAATTGGAACGCTTTTGTTCTATGCAATAGTGCTTAAGGGCTTCTCTAGAGAGTTGTTACTTTGAGATCGAAAAGCATAATTGATTGACTATTCTAAATACGTGTTCACCTTTATCCGCGACGTTTCAAAATAGTTCATTTTATTAAAATGCTTTTTTTTTCATATATTTTCGAGAAACACCGCCGTATGCCCTGATTTTTACCGTGTGTAAGAAAACGCTTTTTATACCAAATTTCCCTTAGCTTATTCTTAGTGATGGAGGTCAGTGCTATGCAAGCTCCTGACGTCACTGCGACCTGTGAAGATTTATTGTGACGGGTCCCCGTGAATAGTTCTCGCCCTCCAAGCCCAGGTCTATAAAGAGCCTGGCTACTGTGTGGAAGGCGAGAGTTTACATTTTGCTAAATCTCCCCCTCCAAGCCCAGATCCGTAAAGTATCGGGCTATTGGGCAGGAGGCGAGCTCTTTAACATCCTCAGGTATAACCAGTGGTCCCCGAGGATGAGGCTCCTTTTATGATGTAAAGCATCACATTCACATATAATGTGTAAAGGTGTTTCCTCATCTGCACCGCAGAACCTACACCTAGAAGTTTCAGAAAGGTTCATTCTAGCAAGGTGTTTGTTCAATCTGCAGTGCCCTGAGCGGGCTCTAGTGATAATCCTTATCTGATTTCGGCTGAGATTTATTAGGTCAAAAGCAAAACTGCGAGTGCCCTTATATCATTTCTTAATTTCTTTTCGCACGGAAGATCCTCATTCGGCTTGTTTGTTTTATTTATGTTTGAAGATTTATACTATGATAATATTTTAATCATAAATGGAAGTCCAAATTTATTCCTAATATAATCAGCGACAGGGTATTATTAGATACTCGATAAGCCAAAACAACTCAGGAGTGCAGGAATGCGCTGTCGACATCATCAACATTCATTCAAGATGGCATCCTGCTGCGTTGTGTCTCATTATGCGTATATCGTACAGCCATATAAATATACCGGCATGTCCACTCTTCACTTATCGCGTACCATTTTCCCGACATCGCGTTACACCAAATTATACCTGTATCGTAATGTTTCTGTTTTCAAACATATTTTATTTCTTATGTGCTCCGTGACTTCCTAAAAGTAAACCCAAGTGGAATTATCCCCCGACGAGATCTACAAATTAGGTTCTAGAAGTAATACACCCGCAATCTTACATAATTGAATACCTTCCAATCAGTTACCGTGTACACATTGATGGTAATCAGATTAATGTTATTGACTCACGTATACATTGAGCTTACGTGTTGTATGATGTAATGTAGTCTAACAATGTATCGCCATAATGCGCTTGACCATGAGGACCAGAGGCCAGAATTCAATGGCCGTTGAGTTTGCTATTGCTACCGTTCGGCATAAGGTCAATACTGCACCTTACATGTCATAAGGTTCTTTACCTACCGACTGGAAATCGTTAGAGAAACCTAATAACTGAATTGACGATATATTTAGTCAGATACGTGAGTTATATTCAGCGAATTGATTGGTGTTTGTCTTTTTTTAATAGAGTAGAATTCATGGACCGAAATAATCGTTACATATAATAAAACTTTAAAAACATACGATGCTTAATAAATATGTGTTAACCCCTTGCTCCCTGACAGTACAAATATTTCATTGTGTAAAATAACTTATATATTTATTTAACTTTTTGTACATGTTATTTGTACATTGGCGGGCTTATTACCAAATGGCAATTTCTTCTAACCAACCAGTAAAATGAAAGTTTTATTTTTATAATTCAAGTTACACAACATATTCAATAGAAAAAAGATAAAATGGTAAAGATATATAAAAATATAAATAAACGTATTTGTTTGTAAATTACCTTAAATCAAAACTATTAGTCAATGGGAATTAGGAATAAAGAGGAAAAAGGAAAGGAGGGGAGATTGAGGAAGAGAAAAGAGATGTTTCTTCAGACGTGATTTAAACAGAGATAATGTTGTAACATCTTTGATGGTGGATGGGAGATGATTCCACAGTCGAGCCGCATGGACACTATATGAGTTAGAGAAGAAAGAGGAATTGTGGATGGGTATTAAGAGAGTGCCTTGAGAATTAGAACGAAGAGGTAAACCATGAACTGATAAGCATTGAAATTTTTCACGCAGGTATATAGGAGCGTTAGGACTATGAAGTACATTGAACAGAAGTGAGAGGGGGTGATAGTCTCTCCGCTGTCTAATTTTGAGCCATTTCAGTTGCCTACGATAGTCAGAAATGTGGTCATATTTCCTAAGACCAAAAATGTACCTTATGCATGTATTCTGAAGTCGTTCAAGTTTATCTAGTTGCTCACAGCTTAAATTAATATCTCTTATATAAAAATGCATTTGATGTAACTTATCCCTGTCCGTACATATTTGGAAGTTTTTGAGTAGTTTCGGTTATCCGGAGGTAATTTGTCCAAAAAATTACTCCTAGGGATCAGTTTTGCGTAGAGCTGTCACCAGTTTGGCTGTGTAAAATTACTACTCCTTTACAAAATTGAATACTATGATTTCGATGGCAGGTAAGTTTTTTTTGCAATATTGTTTGATTATAATAATTTTTATTCATTCGTTTTTGTAAATATATGTATTTTGTACGTAAATACACTAGATAATACAGTTACGAGATCGTTGGGAATACTAGCCCTGATGGTACGAATTTGTACCACAGTTTTTTTTCCAATTCAGTTTTAGTTTAAAATAAACAAAACAAGCGTAATAGTTTTCAAGCTATAAATAGTGACAGGCGTCGTGGTTCAGTTGGTTAAACGGCCAACTGTGAAACTGGCGTCGCGGATTCGATTCCCGCCAGTTGCAAGAAAAAAATCCAACAAAGATTTTTTTCTCAACTGATTCCTTCCACATTTTTTCCCTACCTGCTGACAAGCCTCTAAAATAGATGCTTAGCCCGTTGTTTGTTCCTTTAAAAAAATATTTAAAAAATAAAAAAGAAAAGTTCAAAAACTCTACTAAATCTTTGTTCAGGGAACAAAGTGTTTAACTAATTCTGCCCTCATTGTTACTAAGTGTCTACTTTCTCGTTCCTTGCTTTTATCATGCTCTAGTTTTTGCGGCTCAAAACGGTGTCAATATAATAAAAATGTGGCTGGATAACAATTTCTTAACTTTAAATATTGACAAAACAAAATATATAACATTTAGTAAAACCACAGTGGGACAGCCTAAACAAAACCTTCAATCAAAAATATGCTCTGAAATAGTTGAATCAGTACACCATATAAAATATTTGGAAATAATTATTGATAAATATTTTAAATGGACAGAACGCATAATAAGATAAGAATATATAACACAAAAAATTAGAAAACTTTCCCATATCTTCAAGTCGATACGTAATATCTTATCCCTAATTAAACTCAAACAACTATATTTTATTTTATGTAACTCAATTATAACTTATGGCATAATAGGATGGGGAGGCACTAATAAATCGATATTAAAACCCCTCGATTCTGCTCAAAAATCAATTAATAAAATGATTTTTAAAAAAGCCCTTTAGGAACCCCAGCGTCAAGTTATTTGAGGAATTTGAGATCTTAGATATAAGGCAATTACAAATTTTTAGAATAATAATATTTGTGAAAGTAAATTATTCTATCAAATCCCACACTACCAGAAGTCAAACTAGAGGATGGGTCATGGGGTCTATCACAAACTCTGAATTCGGGCAAAGAAATTTCAGGTTTCTGGGCCCCAACATATTCAATATGTTACCCAAAGATTGCAAAACCATGACCCGGATTCAATTTAATAAATTTGTAAAAAAATGGTTACTGGGTTTAGGTCGAGCAAAATCGGAAAATTTACTCAAAATACATTCCTAAATAATAAATTAATATTGTATAACTGTGTAGTAAATTAACAAGTAGGTAGTAATGTTATTGATTATTTTTTGCATAAAAATGCCTACTTTAAAACAGGTTGTACCTAGTTAGGCAAACTAGACATGATCCAGAGAAATCTATTACCTAAGTGTATATGTAGAAGAAAAAGTCATTGTTATTTTTGTTAATAAAATATGATTATTATTATTATTATATCGCTTTTAATGACCAGCCATGTCTAATATTCTCTTTGTCCGTTTGATCGGTACACTAGTGTACACTTTGTTTTAATTTTGTCATTTGGTTCAAACTAGTATCCATCGTGAAAACATCAAAGTTGTAATAACATTGTCTTCAATTATATTGATGTATCCTCGGTTAAATTACAGGGAATTTTCCACTCCACGTCCTCTACAGCAATCACTAAATATATGTGTTGTGAACCTTGTCCCTGTGATCTGTTGTCTTGTATCGATTGTAACTACAGTCGATCAATGCTGTCGTTATTTTAATACTGATTTGAGTAACCACCCCCACCCCTCAGTATTGGAAATTCAAAATATAAGTTAGTAATTCCTCTTTAGTCTATGCGTCTATAGGGTACTTACTTAGCCACGTGTTTAAAGCGATAAGTTCCCACAGTTATAATTTTAATATCTTTATTTCAACGTCTTTGAATTGGCTACCAGTTTGAAAAAAGTGTCGTAAATAAACCAAATTACTTAATTGGCTGTAATAAATAAGTACACAGTGTAGATTTTTTAAACCGATATCAACCTTAAGCCATATTTCTTGTAGTGAAATTACAGAATGTGATTTTCCACTAAATTTTTATAGTTTTCTTGCTTTTTTATATTTCATTACTTTCAGCGGGGTAAAACGAACATCAATATTATTTTTATTTACCTATTACATAACGCTTATTTCCTACTGAAAGGAGAATAATGTTATTTGATAATGATTTTCATATTTAAGGTTTTAGACATAGAAATAAGAATAGTCCAGAAACCGCATACGCACATCAAACAGAAGGCGACTCAACTACTCATAAATGAGTAGGTTTACGTTTTGACCCATTAGTTTCTTTGTAGACGTCGCTCAGTACGCAACTCCTGATTCGAATTTAACCATGACGTGTTGTGTCCTTTTAAAGTGTAGAAATACTGCTAGGATCTTAAAGAAACAGGATGCAATCACATGTGTAATTATCAAATAAATGTGTTTGTCACAAATGCATTGCGTAAAGGTTGAATTATTTTTCCATCTGTCAGATTGTCAAAGAAGCAAAATGGAAATTTCGTTAGTATTGCCAGGGTAGTAAAAATGTTTACCCTACTTTGCTCATATAATAAAAGAAATAATAAAAATTGAACCTCGGATTAAACAGCGCCGTGGTGGACATTTGGCCGACATTATCTTTAAAACATAAAATATTATTTAACATTATATAAAAATATCCGTTTTACGTAAAATAAAATTTGTTTTACATTTTAAGTTCAAAGTTCATTGATTCAATTACTCTTACTAAATGACCCTTTACTTATCTACTCTGTTGTGTCAAACAATGTTTCCGAGTGCACAATAAAATTTTAGAAAAATTAACATATTGTTTTTTTTAACCTTACATTTGTTTTATGGTTATATTCTTCGCGATCTGGCAATATTTATCAATTTTTATACTTCTTCTTGGACCAGTTGGATTTATTAACAATGTTTTGAGTTTGTCTTAATATCTCTAAAATGTTCTTCATCTACATATGTTGTTATATATTAATATTAACAGCTCCCTAAGGGGATTGAATCCAGTCCTTATCAACGAAAATTTGGACAAACTAAAAACATTGTTGATAAATCCACCTGGTCCAAGAAGAAGTATAAAAATGAAAAATATTTTCAGGCGTTGCCTAGTATGTTGGTGAATTAATTCAATCGTACGAATCTCACCCGCCTTAATATAGGCAGAATGGTGAATGTTACAGTGTGTAAAGTGGCCACTTAAACCAGCCATTGACAGGTCATAAACCCTGTGGATTTTCGTTTTTTTTTAAACGTGGGAGTTGCTTTATTATTTAACTTGCTTATAATATACAAGGTTTATATTTTAAAAAGTTGATTTTTCTGCAATTAAATTTCTTTAAATTTACCTTAACTGTTGGGATCAGGAGGGATATACTTATGTGGGCCAATCATGAACTTCTCAGCATTTGCTTATGCGGCGAGGAAACCACTTAAAACTCTTCAGGAGAAGCCGGCCTGTTGGCAGTAGTCAACTGGCTTTCCGTTCCACTAGAGAAGTGTTCGGCATTTTGTTCCCTACTTTGGTTTATTTTACCAATTGCTTGCACTATATTATAGCCCTGTGGATGCCTAGACTTCTACATTCCCTTCTCTAAAATGTTATTCATCTCTGTTGTAATATTTAAATATAATATTAAAGTTAATTGAGGATAGTCCTTTTCTTGGCTCCCGAAAAAAAATGTAAAGAAACGTAAAAGATAACCCAAACCGTTCATTCGATCGTCGATTCTCATTTTCTTAACAAAATAAAGCTCGAGGCGTTACTTATTTAGTTATTTATTTATTTATTAACGGACATTGTCCATGTATACAATTTATAAGGTTTAAATATTACAATAAAAGAGTAGTTTAAAACATTTAAAGAAAAAAGAAAGAAGCATTGACAAACATAAGGGACATCGAGACAAGATCTGGACTATTTATTTAGTGCTCGTTTAAATCGTTGTAAACTTAAACCAAAAAAGTCCAGATCCTGTCTTGAGTTAACAATACGACAAAGGCGGGTCATTGGAGAATTTAGGCCATAGTTTGTTCTATGCTGATCGATGAACAGTACTTCGTTGTTTCTCAATCTACGAGTCGGAATATTGAATTTTACTTGTCCCAGTAATGATGGAACATCGATTATACCATTTAGTATGCCGAACATATATATGGAGTCAATATTAGTTCTACGTTTTTGTAGACTAGAAATATTTAACATCGACTCTATTTCAGCATAAGAATAATTATCTCTCTCTAGTCCAAGCATCCACGCTATTTTTCGAAGCAAGCGATGTTGGACTGATTCAATGTGATTTATGCGATTGACATAGAATGGAGACCAGACCACTGAGGCATATTCAAGAAGAGGGCGAACAGTTGAGCAATAAAGAGTTTTGATTGTACGGACATTAGTAAAATCAGAGGATATTCTGTTAATGAAGCCAAGTAATTTCAGTGATTTATTTACTGTATTATCTATATGCTCGTTGTATGTCAGTTTATAGTCCAAAACAACTCCTAAATCTCTGATGGACTTGACTACATCAATACTTGCAGCTATTTTATGGCTAATTGATGAGAGTTGATACTCCTGATATTATCTGGTTATTCCTGAAATACTATATCCCAGAGCTGGTTATTGATACAGATACGGCCGGCACAATGAGTACGCCGGCCTTTATCTCAGCGAATGGACCCGTTTGTGTTCTGAGGCTAAGTTTTTGCTCTTGTGTATACGGTTGATGCTAATCCTGTTTTGTAAGATAGGCGATTCTTGACTTAACGTATCAAATTATGCGCAGTCAAAAACGAGAGACTGAAATGCATACTTATGGATACGTCCATTGTTAATTTTCTGAGATGAAACACATTCTAATATTTTTATTGAAGAAAACCAAAACTATGCGGAAAACAGCATATCTAAGTAATTTATAAATTCTATACTTAAATTCATGCAGTTAATGTGATTTTTTTTATCCGTTTCTTGATCGCCAAAATTAAAAACGTGTTTTCTTTATATCAACGGTTATAGTGCAGTATGTCGCAACCTGCAAAAATACGAAAATGACTGAAGTATGCATAAAAAGGTGTTGTTTATGATTGTGACTTGTCAGTTAATATTGCTAATCATTTTGGTTCTACCGGGGTCGTGCCGGAAGATTCGAAAAGTACATAACTATTTAAAGTGCTTCTTCCACGTATCCGAAAACCGTTTTAACTCTTAAAATACTGTGGTAAATAATCCCGTTGCGCGCGGTGATGTAACATCATGTTACCACTTGTAAAAAACTAAATATTCTAAAATTCAGACTTTTGAAAAAAAAACACGGAGACATACTGTTTAATAATTTATTTTCCTCAATTTATGCAAATAAACATATAATTTAGCCCTGTTACAGCAAAATAAATTAAAAATCATAAATATACCGCTCATATTACGCGCGTGCGTCCTGCACTGTCATCAACCGATTGAAGACTGAATCTGTTTTACACAACACCCGCCACAGAACAGCGTCTCTGTCTTCCTTGTAATGAGTTCTATCTTCGTGTTCTCTCTTATACATAATATGTGTTGCTGAATCAGCAGACATTCATTTTTCGCGTAGAAAGGATAAATATTGTTTGTATTAACATCCGGCATAGTTATGAAATGAATCCTGTGTGAAAATGTTTATTTGAAGATTTAAAATAATAAGAGAGATATATCAAGTCTTGTGTCCTATGTCGACTTGTGTGACATCACAGCTACACAAGAGTTAAAATCCGCGTTTATTCCTATCGGTTTCGCTCATACAAGAAGCAATGTTTTTTTAGTCATTAAACGAGTTAACGTTTTCAAAATTTTAATTTTTAAATTTCGTGCATCGTGATTTTCATTTTTAAGTATTTAACTCAACTACTTTTACTGCCCCTTTCACTGTGAGTTTGGCAAATTATGTGGAGGGCCTTTGTCGGATATTGTCATTTTTCCTCATGCAAATACTGTGTTTACTTGTATCACACTCAGTTACAAAAGTCTATGTCAAATTGTAGTATTTTTATAAATTTAATAAAAAAATATTTTTTTTATTTCTCAACTCTGACGCCCTTCTTGCAAGTCGCCAAAAGATAAATTCTGTATTCCTGCACCGCTTATTTAAAGCTTATATTATTGACTACACCAATTTGATCTAGTCGCGGTGAAAGGATTTTTAATTGGTACTACGTTTGACAACTACAACACCAAGGGTTAGAAAGGTAACACTACTATCCTTTGATGGGAAACGACGCACAAATTTTTTGTTCAGTTTATATCCAGAGACATTGGGATCCTTTGGCGATATAGGGTCAAAGCACCAGTAAATGACCACCCCCCAGTAAATGACCATTGGTTAATAAAACACAATATAATAAGAATTGCTACATGTGTCCAGTTAAAAAACTTTTAACACTAGAAACTATGACAAAAGCAGTAGGCGGATACATATTTTGGCAAGAAACAAATCTATCAGTTTTTAACTGTGAGTTGTCAAAAGGTAATAGTGCATCTTCCCGTTATTGTTCTGAGATTGATAGTGTTTTTAGTGGTAATTGTTTTATTTGATGCTATTTCTTATGCAATTCTTTGAATATATCCATTTTCTAATGTGTTAGGGTGTTTTATAATGTTATGATGTAACTAAATCTGAGTATTACTTTTATTGGGGTAGTAGTGGTCATTTACTGGTGATTCTGCTATTTTTTTAGAGTATTATTAATTATAATACTCGTATTTCAATAAAAAAGTCAAAGTACTTTAAAAAAGTAATGTGTTTTTTTATTGTCTTCTTTTATTTTGTACGCTTAAATAATGAAATGTATACCTTTACTGTGCATTTCACTACAAGCTGAACCTTAAACGGTCATTCAGTGGTGCTTTGACCCTACAAAACTGGTTACTGTCGTAACTGATTAAAAGTGCATAAGTACTCCAAATGAAATAATTAATTAATGAATGCACTAGTTTCCCCAGTTGTTTTAATGTGGTTAGTTAACAACGCCAATTTCTAAACTAAATATGTAGCGATAATTCAAGTTATATGTATTTTTTTATTTTTTTATATGTATGTTAAGATAAGTCTACGAATTAGAAGCTTAAGTGCCTATGAGCAATATCCAAAACTAAATAAATGCGTAGGAGTTATTTTTTCCGGTGGACGGCAATCCCAGTTTTCGGGTAGGACATTTAAAATTTAAGGCGTGTTTCCCCTCATTGCTTTTTATTTATTTTTTTCCGCATTAAAAACGATTCTTATTTAATTCAGCACTTTTTTATCATTTTAGAGATAGAAAAATTACTTTGTTTTTTAACCACTTTTTATTGACACAACCAACTAGTTTCGGCAATTACAAGTTGCCACAAAAAAGTGGTTCACAAAACAAAGTAATTTTATTTATGTATCTCTAAAATATAACAATGATCGACTAAGTTAGTGCTACAAATATCAAAAATAAATAAAAAATAAGTTTATTATAAAAAGAACAACGGAGTCCTGCTTATCAAAAATACTCGTTATTTTTGGCATTTGAATACGTCATATTCGTTTCTTAATAAAAATATGCAATTACGTCACTCAAATTGCGATGTATTTTTACATGTAGTAATAATGTATTGTAGAATGAACTCAACCTGTCTTTTGTTAACTAAGAGTACACATTGATCCGCGCAAAAAAGATCTTCAGGTATTCACAGAGCTGAAATAACAATTTTTCTAGTAAATATTTTAATGTCTTGGTATAGGAACATCAATATTCCCACAATTTTCTTGAAATTTCAGCATACAAATATTGAATTGATTCTGTAAAATTTTATTAAATAATTAATATTAAATAAGTGTATATAAAAACATTTAAGTTTGTAAGTGAATTTTTTTTATGGAAGTTTATTGTAATTTATTATAGAAATAGTTAAATAAATGTATATAACTATATTAGGGTGGGTGCTATGCCGCATATCCTCTTAATGTTGCATGTTACGGCATTCTTAACTCAATTTGATCCAAAAATACACGTGGTGGATGTTCGTCGTTTGATGCCTACGGTATTTGAGCAAACATTGACTAATTAACGCTATAAAGGTATTTTAAAACGAATGCGTAGATCGGATTTGCAATTCGTTACGCGCGGATATCAGCGTATAATATATGATTATGCTGTCAATATTATTCCTACGCGATTACATCATTAAAACCTTCGTTTAATTATCATTATTTATTTTTAAACTTTTTAAAAACTTATAATTTTTTATACTTTTAAGACTTGCTTTTAGTAACAAATACAAATGCTACAAATATTAGGACATACCTACCCAAAATATATTTTTTATTTTTATGCTTAGATTGTAAAAAAAAAATTAATAGCTGTTTGCGCGTATTTTTGTATCAAAGACAAATAAATTAAGAAGCATGTGGTTCTTTATATCTTTTCTTAACGTTTTTATCAATACAATTTATTTCCAAGTCCTTGACTATCATAATATTAGTATGAAAAAAAATGTTTTGAATTTACAATTTTTTCAACCGTACGCCACAAAATTTTTCAGTTTCATGGGTTCTCTGTTCTGTGTTAAGTTGCGACAAATTAGGTAGTTCAGTGTTTTTTTTAAGTCATTAAATTTGTTAATCATCATTCCCTTTCCATTGGTGCATAGGGCACTGCATTGATACACCAATCACAGCGTATCTTGACCATTATTGTTACATGAAGATAAGATGATCAGTCTTATGCTTCAGGCACCAGTTCTGTGATTATAAAATATTATAGTGTGAAAACACCGTTTTAAATAAATATCTCATATTAACCACATAGGGCAAACGCGCTGACCATTACCCACGAGGCCGACAATTTCTTAAAAGACTATCAAACATAGCCAAATTAAATATATATATGTGTATGATATTTAAATGTTTTGTATTTTTGAAATTACTCCGCGTGTGACGTCACAAGGTCTCTTCGGTGTGTTCTGCTGATTGATGAATCGGCTTCCCCCAAACTGGAAATCTATCACACCACTCAGCCATTGGTTTTTTTAAATGATTTTTTTTGAATTAATTTTATTAATATAATTATACATTTTTACAATTTTAAAATTTCTATTGTCTTATTTTTCTAAAACTAAAATCTCACCAAACCACTTTCTGTAGTTTGTTGGTGAAACGGCTTGCCGGTGTATTCGGAAGAACTAGTGACGTCGCGTCGTTCAAAGTAGTTCGTTTTCATTAAAATATTTTTTCAACAATGTTTGATTATGTCCAAAGGCTTGCAGACGTGTGTGTAAAGTGGCCACTTAAACCAGCCAATGACAGGCCATAAGCCCTGTAAATGCCTAGACTTCCATATTCCCTTCTCAAAAATGTTTTCCCTCTCTGTTGAAATAGATTTAAAATATTTTTTATTTTTTTTATACATTTTTAAGAAAGTTTTTTAGTGTACAATTTAATGCTCTAATTTTTACCGACGTGAGAAATCATTTTTCATATCAAACTTCCCGTAGCTCTGAACTTACTCATTGCACAAGTGTCGTATCGTTGTTTAAGTCAACGTTATGTCTTCATACTTCTTCATCCGCAAGAGTTTAAAGCTGTTGATCGGTTAAGAAAAATATTACGTAACATGTACAAGTTTACTAATGTCGTTACAGTCATAAATAAATATGAGAAAAATTATCATAAATCAAATTAGGTGCTCTTAATTAATTCGTCTACATGTATATACATTTTACGCCCATCGCCAAATTATAATTTATTCTCCGGTACCACGTGCAGCTTAATCAATTTGTAAATTTAATTGTTACGTGTTTTTTAATTTAGTTGGTATAATCCAGAGGTTTTCAACATTCCAAAATCTTTGGATACCTTTTAGTTTATAATATTTTAAAGAAACCTTAAATTTTAGACTTCACTCTCTAGGCAATAAGTACCAGGACATTGGTGACTCATTTCACATGAAATTTATTACATATAGAACGGCTCTTCTTCTTTATTTTATTAGTATTAGTTCTAGGTAACTATTTGTTACTTTTGTTAAAAATTTGTTTTAAACTTCTTTATTAGTGTTTTTTTTTTCTTTTTTCGTTTCTTTTCTTATTTAATTTATAAGTAAAAAATATTTCTCTTTATCATTTTTTTTACATCATTGTATATTTTTCTACATAAACATATACTATTTACCTAAATATTAGTTTTCACAATAATACATATATATATATATTTTTAAATGTTATTCAAAATTGTCTTCTTTGTTATTTTTTTAACCGATTCAAAGTATTTCTAATACAAAATTATCTTTTTTTATCGATAATTCTATAACTGGTAATATTTTATTCTTTTATATAGTTTATATTTCTTAACCTTTCTAAATTGATAATATTGTTTTAAATGCTCTGTATTACTTAAATTAAGCTTACATGTATGTATATTTAATTGTATTTGTAACTAATATGTAAAAGGCACTAAGTGCCGTTTATTTCAATAAAAAAAAAATAATAAAAAATAAAAAAAATATAAATTTTGAACAGCGTTTCAAATTTTGCTTATCTAGTCTAGTTCCATCTGAACATTGTTTCACACGCCATGAAAATCCACAGAAGAATGTTTTTTTCGACCGTTGCGCATATTTGTTTTTTTTTTTTTAATAAAAACGTTGAATTTCCTTCAAAACTTTAGTGTACCACTTGAGGTCTGCGAAACACAGGATGAATGAATGACTTTGATCAATTAACTCGTTCGCATATTTAATTTAATTTGTGACTGAATTATTTTGTAGCCCATTTTGTGAGAAGGATCCTACGGCTTAATAACTTCACTATGTTTTTTTTATTAAGTGCTGAAAACTATAATTGGCCTATGAGAATAAGGTTACCATACATAAAAAAACTTATTTCCATTAAAAAGTCCTTACATTTATTTATCACTTCACCACATTTATAACCGTGCTGAATTTTAATTAACAACGATCGCAACATTTTTTTTTTACATATTCGCGATCATGTCAGCTATAACCGTCAGTCCAAAAGATATTGGTAGTAAAAAGACGGCTATAGCCTACGTTTAACTGAAGTCATTATAATGTATGTAATAATTATATTATATAATACGAGTATATGGTAGGAGGAGACATTGTGTCCCTATAAAAAACAGTCAGCAACAAAAGTGTCCTTAACAACAATGTTAGTCAAAAACGATTTATATTTTCAATATATATTATATATCCAACCATCCATTCTCAGATAAACACTCCGCATTCCATTCTATGATTCACCGTTTAGTAAATATTCCCATGTCAAAAAATAATTTTCTGATTGAACTTAACACAATAAAAACAATTGCATTTAATAATGGGTATAACCCAAATATAATAAATAATATTTTAATAAAAAAACAAAAACAAAAACTTAATAATAAATACCTTTTTTCAAGCAAAATAGATTTGAATGACAATAGACGGTGGAGGAGATTTTTATATATTGATAACCCAAGCAACCAAATTCTTAATGACTTGCCTAGTGACACAAGACCGGCATTCTACACAAATAATAATTTAGGAAATTATATAAAAAATACTAAAGATATAACAAATAAATTAGATAAATCAGGGGTGTATAAATTAACTTGCCATGATTGCAGATCCTTTTATACAGGAAAAACATCGCGTTCATTTAATATAAGAATCAAGAAGCATATGAGATGTCTCAATAACAATATTTTTTTCTGAATTTGCTGACCGTATTATAACAAATAATCATTCTTTTAATTTTGAAAATGGAATTGAAATATTGCATTTAAATAATAAAAATAAACTAATTAATCTTTTTGAAATTTTAGAAATAAAAAAAGCGGTAAAACAGAACTTAGACATAATCAATAATCAATTAAACTTAATTCATAGTCCCATTTTTAATATTTTTCCCATAAAATCGAACTCTACCCTGAACGCAATTACCCCCTTCCCTTCCCTTCCCCCGCCTTAATCACAATTACCCCCTCCCTCATCCTTATCGACACCCACTAATTTGTTCACTGTTTCTTTTATGTATGTTTAGTTATAAAAATACCCTGAAGAAGGTAACAGTTGGTTACCGAAACTAGTTGGTAAAAATAAAGTGAGCGTATCAAAAAACAAAGTATAAGTTTTATTATTTTTTTATACGCCTCCACTCGTTTGCGAGTGATTTTGGCTCTTAGAAACAAGAATAAGAAATTTAAAGAATATACGCTTCAGTGAACGGTTTTATTTCTCCAAATTTAATTTTAAAAACGTGTTACTTCAAACCACCAACTACGGTTCAATCGGAAGTTAAATATGCTAAAAAAATATCCATATAAGAGTCCGGAACGGGAAAAAAGTGTCCGCGAACGTGATCTTACAAACATACAAAAACATATATATTGCCTCAGCATTTCATGTAATAATAACCTAAAAATCGTGACAGTTTAAAGTCCGGCCGAAATCCTTGAAAAGTAAAAAAATCTTCACGTTTCAGGGCATATTCTGTCGTTTGGTAACAATATAATATAAGAGTTTAATTATTTTTATTGTGCGTATTAGTAGTTTTATGCAAATCAACTTATTATAATGAGTTGTTGTTTTCTCTTAAAAATAATATATCTGTATATTTTTAAAAAATGTGTATTCCTGGAAATGTCAGAAGGTTATCCCGCCATGTTTTAGTACGTACGCATTAACACACGGGAACACAAGTTATTATATAAAAATATACACCCACGCCTGTAGTTGGTTGTAGGGTCTCTAACAGGTGCACAGATACGGAAGAGTGGGTACATTCTTTCGCCATACTAAAATTTACTGGAATCGATATTTTATTTATATTTTATCACCGCGGTAGTACAAAAGAGTCACGCATGGTATACTCTTACGGTTAAACATTGGCAAGTTATAGTCTGATGGTGTCCACGTTTAAAAGAGTATTTTTATCATATAACCGTAAAAGCGTGAACCTTCTTTCCTCTTTTCCGCGGTATGATCAGCTGTTAATACCAGACCACATCAACATGCTCATTTACTCTCTCCCTTTTTCTTGTGCAAATATTGTTGCAGCGGCATTGTATAGTTCGATTTTTTTGTCGTGAACATTATTTGAACACTTATAATCATGTATAGATTTCAATATTTGATAAACCTTCGCTTATGTTTACGTTTTCAAATAAAATATTCTAATGTGCTTACTTAGTACACTGAAATTTGTATGTTTACTTGATCACCGAAAGGCACTTACACTTTCACATTGGATTATTAAACATTCGAACTGCATGCTACTGTATCTAGTAATATGTCAGAATGAATTGTTATACTCAAAAGTTTCACTTAAAGTTAAGAGTCACTTTTAAATCAATGTGTGGTGAACCCAGTAAACATACAATTTTCGTTTATGTCACGTTTACAGCACGCTAGAATGTTTTATTTGTAAAGGTTCACGCAAACAAAGTTTATCGAAAATTTTAATTGACTGTACTTTATCTGATTTCCGTGTGCATTTTTTTGTACGTCATATTTCATTATTTTTTTAGTGTATTTTTTTTAATTTTCGGGATGCAGTAGCCTATTTTACTTACCATCTCCCCGGCTATCCCTGTGCAAAAAAACAAGTCATTCAGTCGCTCTGTTGAGACGTAAAGAACACACAAATAAACATACTTTCGCATTTATAATATTAGTATAGAAAATAGTATAGATTCTATTTGATTTTAAATTATAGATTTTTTTACTAATGTTTTTTTTTTTTAAATTTTATCGCGAATATTTCCAATAATATCTTCATAGAATATTTCTTAGATTCGTATAAACTTTTTATGTTGACTTTCGCTTTTCTATTTTATAAATAACGGTTGGCTCTCGTTCAAACGAATATTTTTACAAACGTGTCGTTCTGTCTTTCAATAAACACGCAGTTAATAGCGTCTTTACATTATGCGAATCAAAAGTTGACTATACTTTTTGAGCCAATGGGAACTCCTATAAAAAAATAGTTTTCGTTATTTTCTGTGTTATTTCGGCAGCTTATAAAATATATTTCTCATGTAATCCAGAAACAAAGAACATCTACACATTGTAAAAACAAATCAATTAATAAATCCCTGCAGAAAATGAATCATCCCGTTTCTTAATTCATAATATCGTAACTCGTAAGTCCCCAACTACCCTTTGCTCAGGGGAGAGTAAAAACAGTTTTTACTTCAGTAGCGAAGTTTATTTTTCAACACTGCAGCAAAGAAGAACATCAGCACTGTACGAGTATACAAGTTTTACACACACATATATATTATTTGAAGTCCTAACAGAAAACGTCAAAATATCATATTTTAACATTTGTGGACTTACTAGTTTTACGAGTTAGGATAGCGGTATTACTTTTTACTGTTTCATTTGTATAAATAACTATTATTACAACCATTGCGCGTTGTAGAGTTATTAAATTCCTTGGTACAATAACTCAAGTTGTATTTAATCACAGTTTCTGTAAGTAAAAACCTACGTTTTATCCACTTGTATTAATTTGTTTTTGTTTTCCATACACCATAAAACTTTGTGCTCCTATTAGCTACCTACTAACAGAATCATTGTTCCACATTTAACCTTCCGAACCCGAGGGTGAAAAAAATCTGCCAGTTCCTGAAAAAGATACCAGGAATTCCCCAGCTAAAATGCTAAAAATAAGGCTTTAAAAAAATGGCCTCATGATTGTTTATAAAATTGTTTCATAATATTTCTAGTTTTATATCAAGAACTTATCTAATGTCGCTCCACCAGATGGGAGGGGGAATGCATGTAAAATGTAAAGCAATAAATCCGGACTTTTGTGATTAGGGCTAGAAATATGCGCCTAAATAGCAAAAAGCGCTGTAAAGCGATGAATTATAATGTTTGCTGTTTGCACAGGGGATAGCAAAGACAAATGTGAATTATCATTGAACGAAATTGGTAAAAAGCATTTTAATAATTTTCATACGTTCTTAACACTATGGGGTAGGATTATGCAAGCAAATTAAATCAATATGATGGTGAAAAAAATAGGTATTTAAAAATATGCTACCTGGGCAACCGGCCCGGAAGGGTTATTAATAACGTAACTTTCACATAAATGTAATGTATTTACAATATGTAAAACACCTAAAAGGATTGATATCGCCATTATATGTTGCTTCAACAGAGATGAAGCTGTGGAGAATATGGAATTTGAGTCATTTACAGAGCTTATGATCTGTCATCGGCCCCAGCCGGTTAATCCATTGAGTGCTCACTTTACCCGCGTACTGTAAAACACCTCTGTCATCAAACATTTTTTATATCTTAAAATATAAAAGATCATACGATTATCGGTTTTACCATTGGGATGAGAGAATTGAAAGAAAACGTTTACTTACACGTCTCAGTAAATAATTTCCCTAAAAGTACTTTATCTTGTCGATTAAAAATTTATAGCTGTTGGAATTAAGCGATTATTTTTAGACGGGTGCTGAATTATTCATATTTTTGGCCCTTTATTACGTACGTAGGGACGTACAAGAACATTGTATCTTTAATTCCTCGCATAATTGTTGATACGCGTTACTCGATAATTTGATTTATACCATAATCTAAAATATACAAAATACATATTTTGGTGTAAATTCAAAAACCTAATAGTACTTATGGAGCGGAGCTGTGCTAATCGTTGTATAAAAACCTGATATTATTTGGTAAGGTAAGGTTATTAAAAAAATAAAAAAACGTTATCTGCAGGTGCCTACATATATTTTTTATTATTTATAAAACCTTTAATACATTTAGTAGATATAATATTTCCAGGAGTTATATAAAAAAAACTCATTTGGGACCTAAATATGGGATTATAAAAAGAAAAGATTTTTGTGACAATACATAATATCGTACATAGTTAATACACTCCAAAGTAGTAAGACAACACAGTATTTGAAACACAAAACACAGTACTTTACACTATCTATGTAAATTACATTAATAGCTTCACTATAAAAAAGATTTAAGTAATATTTTTTTAATAAATTTATTTCTAAAATAAGTATACATATTTAATAAATTATTCATCATCGTATTTCGCACGCAGTAGTGCATAGGGACATGCATTAGCAAACCAATTTCTACGTATTTCGATCATCTGTTACACGTAGGGGTAATTAATCTTACGCGTCGGGTTCTAGTCCTGGGACCTTTTAAATAATAGATCACGTCTGCCATGCCAGGAATTGATCGCAGGACCTCAGGCGAACACGCCCGCTACTCTACAACTTATCTACTCTCGATTTCCTTATTTAGGATTTTAACTAAGAGCAGCTATCAGGTCGAAAATATTCGTCCTTTGTTCTGGTTCTATTTCACACACATAACTATATTCTCTATCCGCCCGGACGCCGAAAAATTTAATCTTTTAACGAACCTCAATTATCAACTCTCTGAAACCTGAATTAAATCTGGCAGTTGTTAAAAATATTTGACATATGAGACTTATTTGAAAATTTTCGTTGTTTTTTTCTCATACTATAGAAATTATTGTAATGTTGGTTTGAACATACATTAGGTTTCAAAATGTATTTTTATATTGGCTTGGAAAATAAATACCAGTTGCTAAAATTCATTTTATTCATTTAAAAAAAAAAACGATTATAATGAAAAAGATAATTTAAAATACATAAATTCAAACATAATAGCTCACATCCTAGTTGTTGTTTGACCTGAGTAATACAAATAACGACGCAAGAAATCAGATGTTTTAATGAGAATTGAACTGACAAATGTAGATGCCATTTTAGGCGGGATTTCGTTTTGAAACCTCAGAGTAAAAATTCGCTAGAGAAGCCCTTAAGCTCTATTAGATTTTATCAAAATTTTTAGTTTGGTTTAAGTTTGGTTTTTAGTTAAACAACAAACGTGTGATGGACGGTTTCGGTTTCGGTTAGCGCTCGCAATTCTCTACCCGAGTACCTACGGCCCGTTGTATTGCTGTAATCTGTAGCTAACTTCGTGGTCAATAATCGTAGAATGGTTTTTCTCCTTCTGGGCGACTATTAGGTTATTACTCTAAGTTTTGAAAGTAAGCGGGCAAAAATAGACGCCATACAGAATATTGCTAAGAATTAGAAAATACCCCGACACCATTATTTGATTTATTAAGGGAAAAATAAAATCGCAAAGTTAGTGTTCGTTTTAACATTCACACGGTCTCAAAGGGTTAAGCCAAATATTGTTTCTCTTTTAATTTTTCTCTGAATTTATTTTTAAATTAGGCTTAGTTCGTCGACAAATCGACGAAGTTGAATCAGGTTGTGGTGCCGTGGGTAGTGTCTCGGACTCACGCCTCAAAGGTCCGAGTTTCGAATCCCACTCTACCCCAACCTGATTCCCATTTTTTAATAGTGAGTTATTTACAACTCGTGGAAAATGGCCCTCAAAAATAAAATATTTGGGTAAATCATAAGAACGCAAATATTTATTTTTCACTTATTTTTTTTTACATAAATGGTGAAATTATTTTTATTGGTATGTCATTTAAAGCTTAGTATTATACCTAGCTATTAGCTATGAAAATGTTTTCTTTTGTAACATGAAACACCAGCATGTTTCAACATACATCATATTGAAGTAAAAACATTTCTGCAAGCCTTATCTACGCACAATAAGTGTGTTACAATAACCCTAATCTCGTGTTTATTTGTTTTCACTATCAGTTATTTAGCGCAGGTATTACGGCGTTTGCGCAAATTTCGCAATCCCAATACTAACACTTAAAAGTAATTTTATTTTTGTTTATGTATTGTCGTATCTTTATATATATAATTCATCTGTACGTGTGATGTCACTGAACTCCCCAACGGCTTAACCGATTTACGTGCGGTTTTCAGAGAAATATAGATCTTTGCGATGTGCGTGTTCGTAGATAGATAAAATCTTCAATCTAATTTGTAAAAAAGAAGTAAGGAGCATAGATGTTTTATTCATCGATCTACCTACAAGGGTTGCATTTGAGGAGAATGCATTTGCAAAAAAGGAAAAAGTTGTTTTTTTGCGTATAAAAACAGCATTTGTTTTTTGTGGATTTCAATCAGATTCTTTCCTTAAATTCCGTATTATTTCTCCTTATTTATTTGTTTTTACTGGATTTTTGCTAATACTTAAATATTATTAAATTCAAAACATTTTTAAAAATCGTATTCCTACATAAGTGCACCCCTCTGTTGGTGAGAAGAACGGAGTTTGACATTTCCAAAAAGAATGCCATATTTGAAAAATATTAATCTTATGTTTTGGAATTCATCCATAAACAAGTACCTACTTAAATTTAATGTTTGAATATTACCAATTTTTAGTTTTGGAATTCGGTTGAAAACCTAGGTACCTACTCAATGAAAAGTATTTTTTCAAGGTAATAGCATGCAAGCCAACGTTTGGGCAGGACAACGTCTGTCGGGACCGCTAGTTATATGCTTAAAATTTTAATTTATACAAAGTTGCTTTGACTATCTAACTAGGGTTATTTACCCCGTTTTTAGAGTAAAAAAAAAACAGTAATCAATATACGGAAAAAATAATAAAGGTAGCGGTATCGTAGATCCTTTAAGCCATTCTTTCGCTGTCCATTCGCTCTACATGTCCAAACCAACACCGTGATCCTTGATTTTGTCGATAATGCTTATTATCTCAGCCTTACATAATATACGGATCTCAACATTTGTGCATCTATCGTACACATTTTTATCATACATTTGCCTGAGAAATCGCATTTTGGAGGCATTCAGCCTACTTTCATCCCTGTGTTTCCAAGTCCATATTTCGCTCCCATACATCATGGTCGTTACCAGGACTCCACTGTGAACTGCTTATTTTGCCAATTAAAAAAAAATATTTGCCAAGGTTGATTTATGTGCACCGTTCACCTGTTCCCGGCACTCACTCTCCTTTCAATATCTTTCTCAGTCTTTCCATCCCTAGTAAAAATACTTCCCAGATACACAAATTCTTCTACCTGATTCATGATAATACATGATATTATTTTTGGAGTAAATTCCAATCAGTTTTGACCATCGCGTCATTATCAATAATTTATGTTTAAACATTCATCTTCGTAATATTGATGTAAATTGTTAACCGAGCCGAGAATTTAACACATAATCACATGCATGGTAGCACAACGTGCTATCCACTCCACTGCGAAGCGGAGGCGGAAATAAATATATTATGTTTAGCTGAACTGAAACCGGTTTATCCGTTTTTCTTAGTATCTAATTATTATTATTACATTAATGGCGGGGAGACCAATAATCAATCATATAACTTGTTTACAATAAAAATAATATAATTTTACATTTGTCGTTCGTACAATTTTAAAATATTTTAACGTGTCAATATGTCTTCTTGCTCATACTGATCATCGTGGTTTCGGATGTGACAAGGTTTAAAGAACACCCTGTATAGTATTTATTTTATTTTATTTTACTTACCTATTTGGTTTAACTATTTTTTTAAAAAAAAACATACATTACTGTATACTCAAGATTTGGAAACAAAAATTCAACCTAATAATTATATATCACATTCAGTAGAAGTTGAAAACAATTAAAAATAAATGTAAAAATAAATTTAATAATGAAATATTTTAAAGGACAAATTAATAAAACCAGAAAATCATAAAGCACTGTTTTATATAACAATAATTCATATATAGGTACTAATAACTTTTAAAATATTATTTTGTTTCTTTATGCAACCTAGGGACTTGTTTGTAACATTTAAGCGATACTATTTTGTGCAGTATTTATTCTTGACATATCTTACAATAGTATTATCTGTGCGTAACATATTCTAGCTAGATGAGGTACACACCTCAGAGTAATAATGCGTAACCTAGAGAGAAGCCCTATCACTAAGTTTCATAGAACGCAAGCGATGTTGGTTAGCAACCAATTGGTGGACATTTTGTTTTATTTGACAACATAAACATAACGGTTCGATCGGATGCTTTTGTAGCTGTGCTTGGCTTTGTTTGTAAATAACTTAGAAATTTACGTTATAATAAATAAAAATCGACTATGGTGAATTGCAGTAGGTATGTTTGGTTGCAGCAGTAGGAGCGTCAAAGGTGTTAAAGGAGTCAGTTTTCACAGGTAATTGATTCCGAATATTTTCCCATGATTAACATTTATTTTTAGCATTTATTGTCCCGACACGTGTATTATGTTGCTTTAAAACTTTCCATATATCAACATATTTACTTCAGATACTATTTTTTCTCAATTTAGGGGATAAATTTGTAAATTAAAGTATGTTTACTGTTGATAATTACAGTTGATTATGGGCAATATGTCAAGGCCGCACTAGGCATCCGTATAAAATTTGAGTTTTTATCGAGTAGAGGTCGATTAAAATTTTACTCAAAAATAGCAACGTTAACCTTGAAATCGCATCTAAAATGACGTGTCCAAATTTCAGGCCGCTAAGACTCGCCATTTCGGAGATGTGACGGACAAACAAACAAACTCAACTCAGGACTTTGGTTCAATGGAGTTGGGATTTATGTCTCAATAAATATAACATAAATATATTATAAATTAAATGGATAAATAAATAAAAAATAAACACATACATGTATTTTCACTTTTATAAAATAAATATAGGCGAATTATAGAAAAAAATATATTACAATAACCCTGCAATAATAAATACACAGGTACATATTGAAAGGTAATTACAATGCAAATTAATATCCATTTGGCAATTCTCGACATGAGTGCGGCCCATTGTTTTGCTGCGAACTGTAGCTAACTTAATACCCAATAGTCATAGAATGGTTTTCCTGCATTTGGGCCCCTAGGTTACGCATTATCACTCTGAGGTACAAACCCTTTTCCACGCCAGATACGGAATACAAACATTATTTATTCAATCAATAATAATTATATCTGTTAATGTAGGTATGTGAATAACATAATCACAAGATAATTTAATCGATTTTCTCTTGACGTTCGCTTTATCATCTGCCTCAGGGTAATATGTCAAATTGACTTCATATTACTTTGTTTTACAAATGTTTTTTCGAAATAATAATTACACGGTCATTTTCCAGTTGCAAATAAAGCATAACCACGTTTCTTTATCATATTTAGTCTGACGTTTATTTCAGTCCCGGTTGACGCAAATTCCAGTTAAAATTCCAGTTTCAAAATGAGTCATTTCTAATAAACTTACTTTTCAAATTATTATTAATCAACTGCAATCTCCCTCAACTTACCTGACGCGGCCTTAAAATGCCAGCCGACATTTTGATTACTTAAGTTTAAAATGAAATCAAACAGTCTTTAAAACTAATTTTCAAGCTTCACTCGATTGACGGGCTTTGCTGACTTAGCACTAAAATCTCTAATGGTTTGGATATCTCAATAGAAACTGAGATGTTTATCTGAGAAGGAAATATTACGAGGGATTTGAGAGACAAATTGAATAAAATTATTTAATGGTTTCATTTCTGGTTTGTAATAATTATTAAACCATTATTAACGTGTATTCGTTATATTATAAATTAATTTTGACACAACAGTATTTTGAGTTTGTCTAAATATTTTTAGAAAAGTATCTTTTGTATTTAATTGTATTGTATACCAACAGAGTGTCAATGCCATGTGTTTATTATTTGATATAATATGTTCTATATTATGTCTGTACTCTTTAACTTAAATCTTAATTAAAACTAATGTCTGAGCAACCGATGATAAACTATTATTTATTGAAATAAATATAAAAAACTTTTAATTTAACAATATTTTTTTAAATTTTTCTTCGACGCGTATCAATTATTATTAACTACCTTGATAAAGAAACTTGTGTAGCTTTGAAACCGGTAGGTGAAAAAAAAAGTGGTTAAAAACAAACTAGTTTTAATAAATAAATAACCACAAAGTTAGTGCTTTTTTAAAATAAAAAAAAGGGATACCCGCTAAGCCCTTATTTAAGGCTTGTCATCACGTGGAATATAAGGGATTTGGACGAACCCAAGACCTCCGTGGTAGGCAAACGTGCTGACCATTACGTCACGAGGCCGACTCAAATATAATTCAGAAATACAAAACTTTAAAAAAATCATCGCGCTGATAATACGATACACAAAAAATTAAAAATTAAATTTGGCTTAGTTGAATAGTCTTAACACGTAGTATTAACAAATAATCCATTTTTGAAAATCCACTGGAAAATCCATGTGGAAGAAGCTAGGAATGTATGCCAGGATAGACGAGTGTGGCGGTCCATTCTCTCTGCCTACCCCTACGGGGAAATGACATGATGGTGGCTGGTTCATGTTATCATTTTACACACTATGCCTATGTTTGAACACCCGTATTTCTTAAATCCTTATATTGGTTGATTTTTATGACGTAAAATAGCTGAAACCTTTACTGATTATCGTAGATTGTTTTAACGCACTATTATGAGATAGTAAACTTCACTAAAATCAATCAATGGAAGAATTAAAGAAATATGGATGTTCAAACATAGGCAAAATGGTGAATGTTACACAGTGTGTAAAGTGGCCACTTAAACCAGCCATTGACAGGTCATAAGCCCTGTAAATTCTTAGACTTCCATATTCCCTTCTTTAAGGTATTCTCCATCCCTGTTGTATTTTGTCAACATAATATTATGTACATTTTGAATATCGGTTAAGTACGATTTTTTAGCAAGTCCCTTAAATTTTTTTATCACTTTATTCAACAAGACGAGAAAAGAGTCGCCAAATGTAGGTTGTATCTTTAGTTTGATTCAAATTTTCAATGAATTATATACAGTTTTATTTTTTTAACTCACATTTTATAAATGCAAATTCATTTACTCGTATACTTGTATAGAGGAAAGAGTGATAGAACCGGGTATATTGGACATAAGGTAACGGGGTAACGATTTTCTAAGGGCACGTACCGTTTGTGCTCGTCCCATAGTTCATTCTGAAGGTTTTCAAATGATTCCATTTCCGGCTATCGCATTACAATGTTTTCCTTACTCCGTTCCAATATCCTCTTCTTTCCTCTTTCGTTCCGCCCTTATAAAGAGCGCCCGAAGCCGAGACACGGATATTACTTGAAGATTGCCAGCTTTCTATGCCCTGAGCATGCTGATCAAGTTACCCGCTTCCCTTTCCCATTGACTCGCAAAATAAATTGATTTCTTCTGTGATTATTACGTTTTAAAGAACCTCCGCTATAATTATTAATTATACATTGTAATTAACCTAAAAAAAAAAGTAATTTAATCAAATAATATAGACCTAAAACTAAGAATACTCCTAATCAAGACCTATGTATGGAGTATCTTGATGTATGGCTGCGAGACATGGTGCCTATCCGAAAGAGATAAACGGAGACTAGAGGCTTTTGAGATGTGGTCCTATAGAAGACTACTAGGAATTTCCTGGAGAGACCACATTACAAATGAGGAGGTTCTCAAAAGAATCGAAGGTGGAAGGCACCTGCTCAGGACCTTGTCCGAAAGGCGAGCGAGATGGATCGGCAGTAATTATATTCTACGGATAATCAGAAATCTGAAAACTCCTAATACCAATGAAAGGTTTCCCTGTTCTATGTGTTTGAGGCTGGTGACTGGAACTCTGTCTTTCAGAAAGCAAACTGTGGAATAAACATTGTTAAACAATGATTATATGATAATCTTCTTACACTTAATATCGATTAAACGAAATATCTGACATTTTGTATAAATAATAGTACACTACCAGCAATACGCTTAATCTTGAAATTTACTGTGATAAAACATACCAACTTCTGCAACGGGTAGATTCCATAAAATACCTTGGTGTTATCATTGATAGGAATTTGCCATGGGAGGCTCAGGTCCAGTCACTAGACTTCAGGTTGAGAAAGCTGTGCCATCTATCCTGCTCTCTTAGAGACATTCTGGATATTGGCACTCTCAGAAGTGTGTATTTTGCTCTGTTTCAATCCACTGCAACCGATGGAATATCTGGCTGGGGGGTTGGGCCGCATCCATTTTAAAGCCTCTTAAAATTTCACAGAAATTATTATTGAGAATAATAGACCGGCGCCCTCCAACATACCCGTCAGAACAGTTGTTCCAATACATGAAGGTGCTGGATATGAGACAACTGTACCTAAAAGAAGCACTTACATACTTCTGGTCGAACAATAAGGAGAGGTCTCAGCAAAATGTCCGTACGAGGTTTTCCCAGAGCATGAATTATGTCATACCCAAAACCCGTACGACTTTTGCTCAGAGACATCTCTCATTTATCGCACCGAGAGTGGTGTTTAAATGTGTTCAATATTTTGGAAGAGCGTATTAGCTCTCAAGGACAGAAACTATTTTCAAGAAAGTAGTTAAGGACTGGATTTTCCTTAGTGGGAGGGATTTGAGTAGGAAACTCCTTGATGTTTTTTCAAATGTTTGAGTTTACTGTTTACCATATTGATGTTCCATATATATATATATATTTTAAAAATTTAAAAAATCATGTTTCTGATCCTATATTTGTGGTGATATACTCATGTTTATGTGTCAACTAATTGCTAGTCCCATCTCAACACACGACTTTTAGTCCCATAGAGTTGGAAATTATGTCTTAAATAATGTACAATAAACTTATGTATGTAAATAAATAAATAAATGTCACTGGATCGTCATTTGGTTCAATTGAAAAAAATGGACTTTGTTAGTATAGTTTTCTTTCCCCATTACAAATTATTCTTCTCACAGGCAAGAAAAAAGGTTTTTATCAATTACAATTTGTGTATTATTTTTATCTTTTTATTTTTGAAAGAACGTATTTGTAAATGTAAAAAAAACTTTTTTAACTGTTACATTACTTAAATAATAAAATAGCTCTTTTGTGTATTTCTGGTTCCAATAGAATCATTTGGTTACCTTAATTTGCAATATACGTAATATTATATTTTTAATGAATATACGTAATTTTCAATATTTGATGAAGGCTACCGAAACCAGCCAATGTACTGGTCATAAGCCCTGTAAATGTCTAAACTTCCATATTTTACTCTCTAAAATGTACTCTATCTCTATTGTAATAATATGTTACGTGATATTAAGATTACGGGGCGGACAAAAATCTATATTATATTAGGAATGCTATATTTGATCAAATTGTAACTCCTACTTTTATATAAATTTTATAATTATGTAGTATTTTGTCCACTCTGTAAAGTTAGCGTTATTATAACGTATTTATTCCCACTGGCTTTGATTGCATATATTCAAGTATATTCAAGCACATTGCGGTTTTTATTGTATTTGGCAGTGTATTGTCATATAGGTTATTTTATTACTCACTTAGCATTATTATTGTCCCACCATTCACCACACAAAAAACACGACGAACGCTGAAGATATATATTATACCAGCGGACCCGACAAACGTTGTCGTGCCCGAACGTTGGCAAAAGACTTTTCATTGATAAGTAGGTACCTAGGTACTTGTTCGTGATTAAATTCCAAAACTAAAAATTTATAGTATTCAAATATTGAATTTAAGTAGGTACCTAGGTACTTGTTTATAGTTGAATTCCAAAACATAAAATAAATATTTTTCAAATATGGCATTCTTTTTGCAAACGTCAAACTCCGGTCTTCTCACCAACAGAGGGGTGTACTTATGTGGGAATACGATTTTTTTAAATGTATTGAATTTAATATTATTTTAGTATTACCAAAAATCCAGTAAAAAGAAATAAATGGGTAGAAATTATAAGGAATTCAAGGAAAGAATTTGATTGAGATCCACAAAAAAATAAATCCTGTTTGTAAACATTCAAAAACCTTTTTTATGCACAAAAAACAAAATCTTTCTATTTTTTCGTCAATGCATTCTCGTCGAATGCAACCCTGGTAGATCGATGAATAAAACATTTATGCTCCAGGGGCGAATGCTCCTTATAATCGATTACATGCAGCTTACCATATTTTTTCGACATCGTAAGTAATGTTTTATAACACTGTAGTATTATTAGGAAAAAACACATCACCAAAAAAATATATTACTTTTCTTGGGTAAGTAAATTTATATATTCCTTTATTCCACACAGCGACCAGTTGCGCCTCTATTGGCCAAAATTATTACTACTGGATTACACGAGATTACTCTGCTCACTTTAAAATCACTAATTCAAATACGTCTTTAACCTAAAACTTTAGAATCTCGTTCGAAAAATTACACTTGCGATCACAGTAAAATCTTGCAGCTTTCATTAATGCAATTTGGCCTTTAATACTTTTTCATAAGGGCTAGTATTCTTTAAAATACATTAATTTGACTTACGACAGTCTAAGGGAGGTGACAATATACGCACTCGTTATGTGTGAGAAAGAGATAACGAATATATTTTGTTTGTCTTAACACGAAAGTTACAATAATAAGTAAGTAATTGACAGTAATTGATCATACTTATGTTTCGGTGGTTTGAAAGTAAATTTGCTTTAAAATAAATTAATATATTGATATTTTAATCGAAACGATTTGATATTTTAATCCATAATATAGTATAAATCCTTTAGTGGGTTTAAAAAAAAAACAAAGATTCGCTAATTGTTTTTTGATTGTAATTCGTTTTTGTGCATACGATGACAGTTGAATATTGTAGGTATCCAGTATCAGTATCCATTTAAACTTTTATTTAGTTAGAGTTATGATAAAACATTAGTTTCTTTGTAGACATCGCTCAGTACGTAACTCCTGTTTTGAATTCAACTATGCCGTGTTGTCCTTTTAAAGTGTAGAAATACTGCTAGGAACCATAAGAAACAGAATGCAATCACATTTCATGTGTAATTAGCAAATGAATGTGTATGTATCAAATGCATGACTTAAAAATTTAATTATTTTTCCATCTCTCAGATTGTCGAAGGAACAAGATGGGGATTCCGTTAGTGTTGCCAGGGTAGTAATTTTTTTTACCCTACTTTGCTCATCTAATGAGAGAACTAATGAAAATTGGATCTCGGATTAAACAACTCTATCGTGGACATTTGACCGACATTATCTTTAAAACATTAAATATTATTTAACATGATATAAAAATATCCGTTTTATGTAAGATAAAATTTGTTTTATATTTTAAGTTCATTAATTCAATTACTCTTATTAAATTACCCTTTATTTATCTTGTCTGTTGTGTCAATCAATATTTCTGCGTGCACAATAAAATTTTAGAGAAATTAACAGATTGCTTATTTCGAAAGTCTTAACCCAGAATTTATTATATTCATAGAGATATCCAAGTTATTACATGTAATGTGTGCTTGTTACACATCACCGGAAAGGGAGAGTTAATTAAAGCAGCCTGCTTTTTTACTCCAGACTGGTAGAGCCCCTCACCACTGCGGAAAAGTTGTAAAATCCTTAGTACAAATGTTCAGCTTTTCTGTCTTTAGAGAAATATTTTGCTCTGAACTATATCAGTTATATGGCTAAAACTGATCTTGTTATGTCTGTAATCGAGAAGGGTTTTCTCTCAATTAAGTGCTTCATCAATTGAATGGGTATCACGTCATTCTCGTTGTTTAGCGCGTTTGCTTTACCGTGCACGCCGCATGCCTGCCATGAAATATTTGTGTGGTAGTGTTCCCGCTCTACCATTTTAAAATATTTTATTAAATCATAATAACACATCGTTATTTCTTTTCATTAATTTAGAAGAGATATGTTGACGCTAAGGTAAGAAATTGAAACGGTAACCGCAATGCTGTGGGATCACTCTTTCATATTCAATTCGCTCATATTCTTAGCATGGCCGACATATTATACTGATAAGTAAGTTACCTGAATAACATTCTTATAAATTAATATGAAATTTCTGAAGCTTGCCGGCGCGTCGCGGCGCTTGTCAAGTCACGGGCGAGGCGCTAGACGGCTTTGCCGCAACATTGGCTACATTTTAGGATTAACGGCTTCGTAACTCCTAATTAATGTGTTCTTAATTGGGAATCGTGCCGCGGACAATGGTTACTATTTTAGACCATGCTGTAATAACAGTTTTTTTGTATCGTCTGCGTCAGTGCGACGTTTAATATGGGGATCCACCATTGTTACTTGTACATATACCCATTTATTTTTACAATTAATGAGGAAATCTGATTTAAATCAAAGGCATCAGTTTCGTACTCCGACGGTCGATCAGCTTGATGAAAAAAAAAATTAATTAAAATAAAATAACACAAAAATAAAACAATAACTGTTATTATTTATAAAAGTATATACATACAACAAGAAATAAAATAAAAATCTCAATGAATACATTTTGTGTTTGGTAAAAACCCCTTTCTAATAATGAATTTGCTTACGCACTACCTACCTGTATTGATTTGACTGTGTGGGTTTATAATTTACGGTTGCATTTCATTCCTAATCTCTATCTAACATGGGTCATTTAACTCACATTTATTATTCTCTAGTGGTATCTATTATCCTAATGGGTTTATTCTCCTGTTAGAAAAGATGAGTGGCCATTAGATATACTTCAAATTTAAATAATAAATTTAACGCAGTACTTACGTACGTTTTATAAAAATATATATGTAGATTAGAGGTAACCCACGATTTTGTGATAATGTGTTTTCATTATAAATATTTTTCGTTTTTTTTGTACTGGATATACTATATAATATGTATTATTATAATAATTAATTGGATATATTTTTATTTTGTTTCAATTTATTTTCGTACTTCTTTTTACTTGTTCATTGTACATACGAGTATATCGGATATTTGTATATTGTTTATGAAAATAAAATTTGTTTATTTTTTGTTTTGGTTTACATGGTGAAATTGGCTCTCTACTATTCAACTCTTTTACTAAAATTAAAATTGAAATAATATGAAGAATATAGATCATGCTTTAAAAACTGGTTTTATCTAGTTTTTTTTAAAATCATTTTCTAGGAAACAGAAAACCCTTCTAGTTTCTATAATAGGTGACATTATAAAGCGTTGAGCTTTTAATTAAGTATACAATGAATTTATTTGGAAATAATTCATATACTTTTTTGTAATACTTTATTAGGTACCGATTTTTTTAAATCTAAAAGTTCGTTTCCTGACTGGCAGTGAGTAAGACTACCAATGTAAGTTATAGAAATTCCATTCAAAACAATAAAAGTTTCTTGAATTTTATTTTTATTTTTTTGTTATTAATAAAACATATAATACAAAAAGTACAGATTATACTCCCAGGATTTATTAAAGAAACTCATTTGGGACCGTACATAAAAAACATTTAGTTTGACAATACATAATATCATACATACATCCGAAATAGAAAGAAAACATTATTGTATAAGAAACATAAAACACAATACTTTACACCATCTATATAAATTACATTAATAACTATCACTATCAAAAAGATTTAAGAAATATTTTTTAATTGCGACACTTCTGAATTTTTTATTCAATTTTTCGTGTTTTAGCTCATTGGACAGTTTATTATATTCGGAATGGCCAATATTTTCCAAAGACTTACTGCCGAACTTTGTTGAGCGAAACTTAGACACATAAAGATTCCCTGAGTAACGCGTATTGTAATTGTGAATATCATGACCAAATTGTATTTTAAATTTGAGTGAGCAGAAAAGTTTATGATTTTTAAAATAGTATTGGTTATGTCATGGAGTGGCATTACCTTGAAAGGAAGTATCTTTGTTTGTCGGTAGATACACTTGACATGGGAATCTCATTTAAGTCCAAAAATGTTTCTTAGAGCTCTGTTCTGAAGATATTGTATTTCCGAGATCTGATTTTTGCTGGCAAAACCCCATATACATTATATATAAGATAGGTGGGAATGAATCATGGCGTAGCACACGACAAACAAAACGGAATGAGGAAGCAAGCCTCAAAGTATATGCTTTGCGCCAGTTACGGGTGCTTTTTTTTATTTTACATGCTCAAATTGGTAGCTCCATGAAAGTTTGGAGACAGTAAATAGTCTCAAGTATTTAGTTACATTGGTCTTTTCAATATAGCTAGTTCCGAGAGAAATATTGATATTTAAGTCCTGTTTGTTCCCCAAAATCATATACGATGTTTTTTTAACATTCAAACATAATTTATTTAATCTCATCCAGTCAGCTAGACTATTGAAATCTGTCTCCATTATGTTTTCAAGTTCTTTCAGGTTACAATTATGGTAGAAAATTATTATAATAGAAAATAACAGTATCATCGACAGACAATTGAAGAGTACCCTTAAAACCCCACTTAGTAATGTCATTAATATATATGAGGAACAAAAGTGGACCAAGGATTAACCCCTGCGGAACTCCACAAGTTATCCTACCTAGATCATTGGATTCTTTTCCAACGTGAACCGCGCAATATCTGTTAGTAAGATAATTTCGAAATATTTCCAGAGGTATGCCAGTTATGCCCAAATGTTCCAGTTTACTCAATAGAATCTCATGGTCCACCGTATCAAAAGCCTTTTTTTAAATTCACCATCATCCAGTTTTTTTTGCAGACTTGAGACAAAGTCATAAGCAGCACACTTAGTAAAATAAATAAAACAACTTTGTTTTTAACCACTAATTTTTATTTTCCACCGACCGGTTTCAAACCAAACAAGCTTCTTCGTCAAGGTCGACGTTGGTCAAACCGGGCGGCGGAAAATAAAAATTGGTGGTTAAAAACAAAGTTGTTTTATTTATTTTATTAGAATGAATAACCACAAAGTTAGTGCTTCAAATATAAACTTTATAGCACACTTAGTATTTGAAAACTTTCGGAACCCATAATTGTATTGGTGGTCAAGTATTTAGTGAGTCTGTCTTTTAAAATTTGTTCAAATATCTTAGAAAATACTGGCAGTATTGAGATAGGGCGGTAGTTGGAAACTTTTTTTTTGCAGGAATCTTTATGAATTGGAATTATTTTTGCAATTTTTAGCTGGTCCGGAAATATACCACGCGACAAGGATTTATTAATGAGAAATACTAATGGTTCAACTGTCTTATATTTACATATACCAAGGATGGCAGGAGTTATGCCATCTAGACCTGGAGCCGCTTGTTGCCTTAGTTTGGAAATAATCTTAAGAATTTCTGATTTATTCGTTCTACCTATAAACATTGAATGTATGGCTTTGGGCTAGGCTTTATTAATTATACAATTCACTTCTTATTTATTTATTTATTTATTTATTTATTATTTATTTATTTATTTATTAACGGACATTGTCCATGTATACAATTTATAAGGTTTAAATATTACAAATAAAAGAGTAGTTTAAAACATTTAAAGAAAAAAGAAAGAAGCATTGACAAACATAAGGGACATCGAGACAAGATCTGGACTATTTATTTAGTGCTCGTTTAAATCGTTGTAAACTTAAACCAAAAAAGTCCAGATCCTGTCTTGAGTTAACAATACGACAAAGGCGGGTCATTGGAGAATTTAGGCCATAGTTTGTTCTATGCTGATCGATGAACAGTACTTCATTGTTTCTCAATCTACGAGTCGGAATATTGAATTTTACTTGTCCCAGTAATGATGGAACATCGATTATACCATTTAGTATGCCGAACATATATATGGAGTCAATATTAGTTCTACGTTTTTGTAGACTAGAAATATTTAACATTGACTCTATTTCGGCATAAGAATAATTATCTCTCTCTAGTCCAAGCATCCACGCTATTTTTCGAAGCAAGCGATGTTGGACTGATTCAATGTGATTTATGCGATTGACATAGAATGGAGACCAGACCACTGAGGCATATTCAAGAAGAGGGCGAACAGTTGAGCAATAAAGAGTTTTGATTGTACGGACATTAGTAAAATCAGAGGATATTCTGTTAATGAAGCCAAGTAATTTCAGTGATTTATTGACTGTATTATCTATATGCTCGTTGTATGTCAGTTTATAGTCCAAAACAACTCCTAAATCTCTGATGGACTTGACTACATCAATTTTGGAGTTTTCTAATAGGTACTCGAAGGAAATTGGTTGTTTTGTTCTATGAAATGACATTATTTTGCATTTTTTAATATTTAGTTCTAATTTATTGACTTTACACCATCGGTTAAAAGAGTTAATGTCTGATTGAAGAAGAAAGCAGTCTTGTAAAGTTTGAATTATTTTGAGAATTTTGTTGTCGTCCGCGAAGAGCCAAAAACGAGAGTAAGAGAATGATTTAGCAACATCATTAATAAACAAATTGAAAAGCAGGGGTGCCAAATGAGCACCCTGAGGTACACCCGATGTAACATCAATAATCAATAACTTCTATGACGTTTGAGCGATAATATAATGATAAATGTCATGATCAACGGTTAATGAAAATAATCAGTTAACTATTATAAAAGCCTTTTAGTGGCATTCTTTACAATAATAATAGATACATTAGGTTTTCGTGTGACAAACATTACACCTATTCGTTGAATAATTTATTTGCGAGCATGTAACATTAAATAAATCGTCGGTAATTTTGGTTGACTTTTAAGTTATTTATTCAAGTGAGTTCGTCACCACGCGTTATGACGAATGTAGTCATTACAATGGAATGTAAATTCTAATTATTCCTACAAAAATATCTTCAGCTATCCGAGGTTAAATTGGATGCTTTTATCCCGATTGAAATACGGGTAGATAATGTTATTTTTCGGTACAGTCTACAAACGAATTTTGCCTTTCTTTCCTTTATCAGAACGAAATCAAACAAAAGTGTGCCAATCACATACATGGTGACCAATTAAGCTAACGCCTTGTACACTTCAATCAATTATTCTACATAATACTTCTAGACCTTTTCTAGACAAATTAAATCTAGTGGATAATGCCGGTTAGAATTCTATCATATTGATTGTAAGTTTATACATATACAATTACAATATGAGAAAAGTGTTATCAGGAAAAGAACTGTTTTTTTTTATTTATATTGAATTTTTTATATATGTTTTACGAACAGATATTTTTTATTGAAGTATTACACATTTAAGTAAAAAATTATAAAGAAAAAACGAAAAAAAAATATTACACCTAAAAAGAGGCAACCTCTAGTGGGGGATTATATGTTAAATAAATATATTTTATATTTTATCTACTTCGGCAAGGGTAAGGGAATGCATAAGGTATTGGCTTTAATACCATTTTTTTATTAGATTATTTAGGTGCAGAATCAAATAAAGATGATAATGTTTTAATGATGTTTGTCAATATTTCACAAAAATATTGGAATTTGAATTCAGAATTAAAAAGCGATTAAAACAGATTGAATAAATCGCACATTAGAAACACCATAATTCAATAATCATTGCAGAGTTATGGCTGTCGTAAAGTAATCGGTATTCACAATTTATGTTTTATTTGATAAATTATGTCAAAACCCAAAATCGTATATAAAGTATACTGAATTGAATCGAACGCCTCCGAGGCGGTAGATCACAAAGAATTACTCCGCGTTCGGCAGTTTTTACGAGTTTGCAAATTTTTGTTTGAAACTAACGTTTGTACAGATGGGACCCAGATATCGAGATTAATATTTAATTTTATAATATCAACATTATTCACATTCACAGATATGCATTGTTTCTAAAATCGGTGGACTTATCAGTCATATCGATTATATTATGTTTACCAATGTTATAGCGGTACCTTATTGATTTTTAAAGAATGATTATTTTTTTTGGATCATCTAAATACTATGGTAGCAAAGCATTATGCATTAAAAAAATGTCATGCTAATCTCAAACGAAATTTCGAAGCACAAAAACAGAAAAATTCAAAATACTATTTATTTATTTAATATTGACAACCTGTTTTTTTTATTTGACTTTTACTGCATCGAATTGAAATGAATTCGAAGCGTATTTTTTTTTATTTGATTATAAATTATTGTTAAGTAGGGTTAATTAAGTGAATATAAAAATATATCACTTTCTCGCACCATTATTTCATTATTTGGCAAGTAAGGTCTTTATATCAAGACAAAGTGATGTGACGTTCTGTCAGTCTGCCTGGCTCCTACGGGAAAACGGCGTGGTTTTAAAAAAAGGAAAAGATGAACAATTTACATTGATTGCATAGTCTGTGCCTGGTAAGAACACGTACAGAATCTTTGATTTGGAGCATATAATTTGCCAAACTTATACAGTGAAGGGGGAAATTAAAGCAATAGAACTCTATCAATTAAACTAAATTCAATTAAAATCGCGTTTTATGAAATTCAATTTTTCAAGGAACGTTTATTGACAAAAACATTGTTTTTGTATGAGAAAAACTGATAGAAAGACCTGCTGTCTAGGTTAGTGGTCGGTATGGAGACTATGGAGGGGGCTGAAAACTGTATTTTAAAATTATTCTGGTTTCAATATCTTCCCATATTTCTTTAGTTTAAATATTCTTGGATTTTTTTCCCAGTTCGGGAAATTAGTACCTATGTACACTGTACGGTGTACAGTCTATCCACACGTAATGGAGGCATACTATTTTTACATTTTTTTTTGCACCACAACAGGCCAGGAGGCCTAATTACAGTGGTGAATTACATCACAGAGCACCCAGGCTTCAGAAAAATCACATTTTAATTTTTGAGTTCTCACCGGGAATCGAACCCGGAACCTTCCGTGTGTGAGTCAAGCGTCTTGACCACTACACCACGGAGGCCGCCTACTATAGAACAGGGGTTCTCAAAGTGTGCGCCGCGGCGCCCTGGTGCGCCGTAGAAAGTAAAGAGGGGCGCCGTGAGTCGATCCTCTATCATTATCCGAAACCACAAATATTCGTGGGTATCTATAAAGGTTTAAAAAATTTAATTCCGTTTGCCACATCATATTTATGTGAATCTGGATTTTCAACTGTAGCTGTAATCAAGAACAAATATCGCTCAAAGATCAATGTGGAGTAAGAAATGAGAGTAGCATACTCAAGTCTTATTACCCGCTTTGAAAAACTGTTCGGAAATCATCAATCTCACCCGTCACATTGGTTTGACTGAGTAACTATCGTATTTTATTTTTTTCTTAAGTCTTTTTTGTTGTTCTCTGTTTCAATTCTAAATTCTTATAAATATAATAAAACTCAATTTCATATTGTGATCTTTCTATCTAACTACTATTATTGTAGGTAACTATTTCTTTCGACTATAATATATATATATATATATGGTCGCTATATCTATTCCAAACAGCTTACTAATGTAGGGCACCGTGACAAAATACCAAACTTGTAAGTGCGCCGCGGGCTGAAAAAGATTGGGAACCCCTGCTATAGAAAATAAAAAAATAACTATATTTAACACGCTAATCTCATATATTAAACTCATATTTTATTTCTTATAAGGTATTATAGGTATTCATTTAAAAAAGCACCACCAAACCGTCCTAGCGCATTTAACTCGAAATATCAAGGATTAGTCTTGATTAACTGGGCACAATTTCGTATGATTTATGTTTTCATATTTTTCTTCATTCTCTAGGAAATTGCCATGTTTCCCAACACTCAAAGTGATTTTGAATGTAAATATGTATACTATATAAAACGAACATAATGATATTTATTCGGAAATCACCTTTCTTGATTTATGAGTAAAATGTGAAATTAACGGCACAGTAAAGTTGTCCAGCCGAGTGTACGGATAAAATAATGCCGGTATTTGTGTCTTCTGTGCGCATTGTGAATTTCGCATAAGTGACGGATGTGTGTGTTGTGAATTTCCCGCTGGTATCTACTGCGTCCACTGTGAAATCTCGCATTCGTGACCCCCATATCTCGTATCTATGTTGTGAAATCTCGTATTCGTGATCCCGACACCTAAGTGAAATCTCGCATTCGTGACCCCGACTCTTTAGTGAAATCTCGCATTCGCGACTCCACATCTTGGTGAAATCTCGCATTCGTATATTCGTAACCCGGACTTCTTCGTGAAATCTCGTATTCGTGACTGCGACTCGGAATATCTAGCAGTGAGATACCGTCCCTTCTCCTCCGCCTCCGTCCGCCGGGCATGGCAGGCGGGCGGGCGTGAGCCGCGGCCAGAGTCCCATGTTCGTGTCCGCGGTGACCGCCACGGCTAACATGACCGCCATGTCCTTCGGCAACATGTTCCGCCGGAGGAAATCTTCCGCAGATTCGGTAAGTAGCATTCGTCAAACACTGGAGTATTTATTTAGTTGAAATAGGAAAAGGAATGCCAAACTTACCCAAAAGCTACGAATATTTTTGATGTGTATATTTGCTCAGAACAAATTCACTGAGCATATGTTTTGTGCCTTTTACTTAGTGTAAGGATGAACGTTTTTTTATATTAATTATTTCCTGAATTTATTTATATGTATATTTATACACGCCTGCGGGTCGTTTAACTAGTATTAAATTAAATAAATTACTGAGATTTAAACCATTTTGATATGATATACAGGATGTTTAAACCCTGTCACATCCGAAACCACGATGATCAGTATGAGCAAGAAGACATATTTGTACATTAAAATACATTTTTAGAACGACTAAAATCTTAAAAAATAAAATATAAAAAAAAACAAAGGTTGCTTACTTCTGCAGGGGAGAAACGTGGAGGGGGGAGTCTGATACACCGTCAACCGCACGGTCGCTCCCCTCGCTTCTCCCCTGCAGAAGTAAGCTACCATTTTTTAAAAATATTTAATTTTTTTAAATTTTCTTCGTTGTAAATATTTTTTTCAATATGCTAATATGTCTTCTAGCCTATACTGATCATCGTGGTTTCGGATGGGACATGGTTTAAATAACACCCTGTATAGTTTCAGTGTTTTTGAACACATCGTTTTTTATAAAATTAATTACTCTGAAATGCATGCCCTTTTATGTATGGCAGGACATAAAGTTAAGCGGTTTAAGTCGACAAAAATAATTTAGAAAGTAAATATTGTAATGTGTTTTTTTAAATTTATTTATTTATTATTTATTTTATTTATTTGGATAACCAATAGCTATAATTATATCATATTTATATAACAAAACAAATAACAAATAAGCCAATTACAGGTTTTCACAAGTAGCATCACAGTAAGTTAAAAAAGATTCTCGAACATAAAATGAATAGTAATTAAATGTAAATTTAAAAGAAAAGAAAAAAAATACTACGAGTTATTTTGAAAGCAAACGCCGCACGTTATTAAGATTATTTTCAAATAAATCTATGTTAAATGATTTATTTAGTACATTAAAATTATTAAAAGTTCGCCATAAATATGAATTTTGCCTATAATTAGATGAAACAAGAGGTATGTGAAGAAGAGGGTTATTTCTTAAAACTTTGGAAGGAACATTGATAGAAAGTTTGCAAAGTAGTTCAGGACAGTCAATTGAACCAGAGGCAATTTTAAGTAAATAAATTATATCCGCTATTTCACGACGTTTTTGCAGAGGCAGTAGGTGATGTTTTTTACATATATGAATATACTGGTCAGATTTAAACTCAAGTTTCAACCGGAAACACATGAACTTTACGATTTTTTTTTGAATATTTTCAATGCGTGATATCTGCACATTGTACATAGGATTCCATATTTGTGATGCATATTCTAAGTTGCTTCGCACTAATGTACAGTAAAGGATTTTAAGTGTCTTTGCCATAGTGAACGACGTAGAGCTACGCATAACAAAGCCAAGCGCACGCGATGACTTTTTTATGATGCTGTCAACATGGGCGTCAAAAAGTAATTTACTATCATGGAAGACACCTAGATCCTTTACACATAATGAGCGTTGGAGGTTTTGACCCTTAAGCACATAGTTAGTACGTAAAAATTTTACTTTGCGACTAAATGTAATAACTGAACACTTAGAAGGATTAAGATTATTTTTTTTTTTTATTTTGGAAGTTCAAGAAGGATACATATAAAACTTACATTTTTCAAATTAAGCATTACTAACATCCTTCATATATATCCTCAATTATAGAACTCCACCATCTTTCATAAATTATATAAAATAAGTGTGTAAAATCAATTTAAGTAATAATAAAGATTAAATTTAGTGAAAGATAAGAATAAATATTGAGTTAAAGAAATAAAATGGAGTTAAACATAAGAAACTACGTTTTTTTTTTTAAGAAAAGAAAAGAGAAAATAAAAACATATAAGATGTAATAAAATATTTAAATTTATTTCAACAGAGAGGGAAAAAAATTTTGAGAAGGGAATATGGAAGTCTAGGCATTTACAGGGCTTATGACCTGTCATTGGCTGGTTTATGTGGCCACTACAATGCTACACAGTGTGTAAAGTGGCGTAAAGTGTAAGAAGAATACAATATAAGATTCCACCGTATTATAAATAAAATATTTTGTTCTTATTTAATAATTGAATAACACTGAAACTTGCGTGTTTTCCCAACACCGGTAAGTTGTGTGGTACTATTTATAACTTTAAATGTAATTTTATTTCTTCGTCGTATTTATTTTCTTATGAAATTTCGTGACCTTTCTCGGTGATTTATTAGGAAGAACGGTGAGTGATTACATTTTGCTATGTCACGTAACAAAGAACTTTCTACCTAAATCACTAACAATACTTTACCATCGGCTTCATGAACCTGATCAAATGTGTAGCATTTATAAGTACTTCAATTTTTGTTAGCTTAAAATGGCAAAGGTTTTTCTTTTCACTGACTAAAATTTAGTATTTTTCTTTCAAGTAAAATTACTAATAAAGAAGCGTATTTATTCGCGCACTAAATTACTGAATAAAAATATTTTAAAACAAATCTGAAAAAGGGTGGGGATATTTATGAACATTTAAAAATTACACGACCATTATAATTTTTCTCTCACAAAGCTGAAAATTAGTTTTTTTTTAACAAATTTAATTTCATGTGCTATAGTAATTGGACACTAAATCTAATGGTCAAAAATAACGTTAGAATTTTTCTCCACCATAAAATACAGTCACACCCGAAACTACGATGATCAGTATGGGCAAGATGACGTGTTGGCATATTTAAAAAATATTTAGAACGAAGAAAATTTGTAAAATAAAATATTAAAAATTACAAATAGTCGCTTACCTCTGCAGGGGAGAAGCGAGAGGGGCGCGGCCGCGTGGTTAACGGTGTGCCAGACTCCCCCCTCCCCCCTCGTTTCTCTCCTGCAGAAGTTAGCAACCATTTATTTTTTCAAATATTTTATTCTTTTAAATTTTATTCGTTCTAAAAAAATATTTTAATGTGCCAATATGTCTTCTTGCTCATACTGATCATCGTTGTTTTGAATGTGACAGAGTTTTAAAAACACCCTGTATACACTTTTTTGTATGTTTTTTCGTAAAATGAACGCATTATATTTATTTTTGACCATAAGATTTAGAATGTCCAATTACTGTAGCTTATCCAATTACTATAGCACTCACTCTACCTACTTTTACTCCGTCTCCATTTTCTCACAAAGTTATTTATTATAATAATTTCCCTATACGCACCTAGTGGTGTATAGGGCGCTGCACTGGCACTCCAACTGCAGCGTATCTACATTTCCGGTACAAGTAAAGTAAGGTGATCAGTCGTACACTTCATGTGCCAGTCCAGGAACATTGAAATTTTGTAGTGTAAAACCACCTTTAAAACCAATATTTCACCACCAGTCCACCCAGCCAGGAATTGGACCCAGGACCTCAAGAACGGTATGCGAACTCACAAACTACTGCATAATGAGATGGGCTTATCTCCACTCGATTTTCCTTTTCAGGATTTTTTCTTGAGAAAAGCCATCTAGCAAAAAGCGCTCGACCAGGGTTCGTGGCAGAATTTGTTATTGTTGCGTAGTAAAATGTCTTCAAACATTAAATATCTGGGCATATCGAACGTCATTTTTCAATGCCATGTATTTTTGTTTAAAGACGCTTAAATGTATTTTTTTTAAATTAATTTATTATATATACGGCCTAAGCCAATATAAACAGTTACATGAAGAAACATAAATGCAAGAAACTGAACAAAAAGAACATAAAACTATTTAGCAAAGACAAACAAGGGCAAAACAATAATTATATACAATATATTCATAAAAACGAAAGACCTTAGACTTCGAGCTAAATGATGCCAATCCAACTTCATCCCACACTGTTTAGTCGCGAAGAGATCTACGAAAAGCCGGAAGATCTATCCCAAAGAATTCCAAGTCGTATGATGAATTGACTAATCTACACATTCTAGACATTGGGGCATAAAAACCAAAGTTGCTCTTAGAAGATTTTATAAATAGCAGATTTTGAGTTCTGGTGACACGGTTGGGAACATTAAAAGAAATTGATTGCAACAGAGATGGGACATCACTTAAAGCATTAAGTATTTTGAAAATGCATATAAGGTCCATCATAGTTCTACGTCTCTCCAATGAAGACAGATTAAGAGATTGCTCCATTTCAAAATTGGAATAATTACCCCTTTGTAATCCGAGCAACCATGTCACTTTTCTTAGAAAACGGTGTTGGACAGACTCGATATGGTCAATATGAGTCCTGTAGAATGGAGACCAAATAGGAGAAGCGTATTCTAGATGGGGTCGAACTAGTGAGCAATAAAGAGTTTTGATGGTATTAATATTTTTGAAGTCCGCCGTCACTCTATTGATAAAACCGAGAAGTTTGAAAGATTTGTTTACAATATTATCAATGTGTTCACGATAGGAGAGTTTACTATCTAAAGTAATGCCAAGATCCTTTAATGAAGAAACCATTGAAAGGGAAGTATTTTTTAGTTTGTAGTTGAATTGTATAGGTTTTTTTCGTCGCGAGAAAGATATTATCTACCATTATTTACAATGTGTCGTGGGTTTAAATGAATAATTGTTTTTTTTTACTGGCACTTCTAAACAGTAAGCAATAACGTGTATTTTCTCATTTGAAGCAATTTTGTCCATGTGGAATTAATAGGTTGTAGACACGACATGCTTCTCAGCATTTCATTTTATTGAAGGTCGTTTTTGTTCCCAAGGATAATCGCGTGTCATTTGTTTCATTTCCTTACGTTGTTGACTTGGTTCATCACTAATCATCGTTTAAATTGATTTCTTCATCTCATTCATCCGATATTAGTTCAGCTATGAGTATAAGCGCTCCTGTGACTTCAAATCTAGCATACTGTCGAATCAATCACTTTAATTGACGACGTTTTTAAGATTCACCTTATTACTAAACGCATATTTTTAGTTTGTCATAACTGCCTTGCCTGGGGGAACATTACAAACGGAAGATACGGAAACCATACCTTTACTGTGACGGTATAGTTGAAGATAAATAATTCTTCCCAGCGATTACGAAGATACACCATCGACCCTGTATCTTCGAGTGTTAAAGTAAATACATCACTATTCATCTAGGGCACCAGTACTTCGCGGTATGATCTACGCACTAGATGTAAAAAAATCATGGTCAAGAGACACTTTTTGCTTCAAGTGCAATTTATTTCAATTTCAATTCGTTTTTAATTTTTTTTTTATTTGTAAACCTTTATTTAATATGAAAACATACATACAGAAATAAAAATAAATAAATGAAATAAAGTTTTGATGTGACTACGTTTTATCACAGAAGCCTATTAAGGGCAACAGTACTTCGCGGTATGATCTACGCACAAGATGTGAAAAAAATCATGGTCAAGAGGCACATTTTGCTTCAATTGCGATTTATTTTAATTTCAATTCGTTTTTAATTATTTTTTTCTGTAAACCTTTATTTAACATGAAAACATACATAAAAAAATAAAAATAAACAAATCAAATAAAGTTTTGATGTGACTACGTTTTATCACAGATGCCTATTTAAAATACGAAATTGAAATAAGTAAATTTTCATTTGACATTGACGGCGGAGTAAAATTTGTCAGTTAAGACATTAATGATTAATGACAGCACCACTAGCGTTTATGATTTGAAAATTCGAGGTAGTTACAGCGCATACCTCGGATCATTTGACGTTTGAGATGATATATTTTATTACGTATGTACCGAAAGGTGCAATGGCAACGCTTCGGAAGAAATGCTGCCACTATGAAAAATAAATATTAAAATGTCGTTTTTCATCGATAGTCATATCTTTCTCCAAACACACTTCGACATGTACCGTCTCGATACATTCCTATGAAAAAATCAGTTGAAATCGCCCCTTTGGATAGGTTTTTTTTGGTTGGAAATGAGAACTTGTGTAAATACGGTAATCTCATTAGATCATGATGCCTCTTAAAAATCCGTGACTATAGAAATCCGCTTAGCCCTTAGGAATAATGTGTATTAAAGTGTTGTTGGTACAATCAGCATTGCAATCTTCGGTGATGAGGTGACTAGAGTTAAAGGAGAAGAAGAAGCAGTTATTTTACTGCATTTGAAAATCAGACTATTTTTTGACAAGCATTTGGTATTATTTGGATTTCCAGTTATCTTAAACGGTTTTTCAAATCTGCATATTATTATTTCTTGAAAGGTGGCTAGAGACGGTACATTTTTTATATGAAGAGGTAGCTCATTCCAAAGTCTCCTCGAACAGAAAAGGAATAGCTGAAAAATTATGTGCTATGGTCGACGAATGGAAAGTGTTCTCCCTTGAGAAAAGCGAAGCGAAAGACAATGATTAAAAAGGTAAATAAAATTCTCAGCGAGATATTTTGGAACGCAAGGGCTGTGAAGAATATTGAAGTGCGAGAGATTGAACATTTATGCGTTGCTAAAAACGAAGCCACTTGAGTTCGGAGCGAAAGGATGATACCTACATGGTCAAACTTTTTGAAATTAAAAATAAAGCGGATGCTTTTTTTGATTCTGGGAATGCTCCAGGCGATCTGTAAGTTCCGTATTGACGTCGAGATAGCAAATATTAGCATCGCGCAGAGAAAAATGTAATAGATTAGGACCGTGGTTGGAAGAAAATTCTGAAGTCTTTTCAGTGAATGGAGGTGCGATAAAACTTCTTCCTAACCTCAGTAATCTTCTGCCATGTTAAATGTTCGTAAAATTGTTTTTCGTATAATTATTTGTTTTTTCATTTTATTTGTTTTATATTACTCAATATATTATGAAAATTATTTTTGCTATAAACTCATATTCTGTAATATACTATATTGGATTACTCACTCGTTGCGATTTTCTTTGATTTTTTCAACCTACATAAAATAATTCTCTATTTAATAAACAGTAAGGTATTTTCTACAATAATCAATCACTTAAGATAAGAAACCTATGTTGATAAACTGAAACAATTATTTTGTTTTCATTGATTATAGAAATATTTTCATTCAATCATAACAAACTTGTTAAAAGCACATTTTTTAATTGTATCGCTATGTTCTACTTTAAAATTTACTCATTTATTTATTTTTTAGTAACCAAATCACGATCAGAATGGTTAAATGGTGGGTGTTCAATCGTGGGAAGAATAGTGAATCGATTGTTTTTTTTTACTGTTGTAAATGACTTAACGCTATTTTTTTAAGTCAAAAGCGCTGTACAAAATTCAATTTCTGTCTTTTAATAAATTTAATTCAAGTCGTTTATTTTTTTATTGTCGCATTTCTAAACGGTGTAAATCACTTTATGCATCGCATAAAATCTTTTCGGTTTTTTAAGAGACATTGGTCCTAAGATAGTAGTGTATGGTATGAGATGGGCAAGCTGTTAATGGAAGGGATGAACCTGATTAATTGTTTAATATAATATGAGACAAGCATTATCGACAAAATTAAGAAACGGGAGGTGTTTTAGTTAATCTGTCTGTCACCCTCAATCTAATATTCCCAATAATGGCGGTGATAGGTAAGGGGTGAGTTAGTTCATTAACTTGTTAGAAGAAACAAGTCCGATCGGACGAATCAGAGCCGTCGTTACCCCCCCACCCGCCATCTATAACAGTGCATACAGAGCAACCTTTTCACGTTGTTTTTCCTGTTTCAAAGACATCCATAAATCCATTATATTCCCAGAATCACCCTTTTCAAGACAAGAACCTAGCCTCATCCTAGTCAAGACCTATCAACTAACCTGTTAGCCACAAAATATGAGAGCCCACTCCTACATACGAGGACGACGTCTTAATAATACACCGCAGCCTTGAAAAAGTAAATCAGCTCGATCCCCGGCCGATATGTCTCCCAGCCCTACTTGTTTGGTGCGTCCGAAAAATTATGTCAGTAATTCGAATGAAAACCATTTATTGATCAAATCGGAACAACACATTAAAATATTTCAAAATAGGCTCCTTCTGCGTCGATGCATCGCTTTTAGCGATATTTTCAGGCGTCGAAGGCGTCACGTCAAGCCTTTTCCCGCACGTCCTTTAGAGCCTTGGTGCAAGCCTCTTTGACTTTGTCAACTAACCTGAAATGATGCCCTTTCATTGGAGTTTTCAAGCGCGGGAACAAGAAGTCTGGGGGAGCCACGTCAAGACTGTAGGCCGGCTGAAGAACCGTTGGAATCTTTGATTCGGCCAGGAAGTGGGTCACGAGGATGGCGGTTTGGGCCGGCGCCCTGTCATGGTGATGTTTCTAATCATTACAAGCTCGTGAACGTAAATGTTTAATGTCTGTACCATTAAATGAAAACCCAAACGACGGACTGAGTTCAAGAGTTCAGTCACACGCGTGACATTTTCGTCGGTGGTGGTCGTCGAGGGCTCCCGGCGCAGGCTTCATAGCTGACTTCTTCACGGCCCTCAAAAAATGATTTGTGTCACCGGTAGAATTGGCGTTCTGATAAACAATCATTACCTAAGGCCGTCTTTATCGTGAGAAAAGTTTCCACTGAGGACTTGCCGAATTTTATACAAAACTTGATGGCAATCCTTTGCCGCATCGAGCGCTGCATCACGGCACGGGAGACAAAAAAGATTTTCACAAAAACGCCTGTCCTCACTCTCCTGGTGGTAGGAGACGACTAAGCAACCGCGCGTGCATAAGCAGACTCCCCCCTCCACCGATCTCAATAGGACCGAGCGCGCTGCGGTGTGTATTCGCTTCACAGCATAATCTCCGACATTACTTTTCGGACAAACCATGTATTAGTAGTAGCCAAACCCAATTCCTTTTTGCCCTTTATATGCAATGCGCTAACAGTTTCGGTTATCTTGTTCCAGTCCAGCAAAACAGGACCCGCCGCGGCGCCGCCCACGACGCCGCCCCCGGCCGCCGCCATAGTGCCGCGAGCGGCGGGCGGCGCGCTGGGCGCTCCGCCCGCGCTGCTGCGCCGCGACCGCCGCCAGAACAGCTCCCGCTTCAACCTCACCCACAACAGGGAGCTGACGGAGCTGCCGCCCATAGCAGGTCGGCCCCCATTTAAACCTTTTTTTCTGATCTTAAACTAAGCATTTGATTTGAAAGCAAAATCCAGGACGAGTAAAAAAAAATTGCCTTCGAACCAAAGATTCTACATAACCCAGAAACTACAGTGCACGAATAATAATTTGGCAATTGAAATACACAAATAACACAAACAGAGAACGGGCTCAAATTATTTTCAACATGGTTCCCGGCAATACACACGATAAAAATTACCTGAATTGCCGACTACGACACGGTACAAACTACTAGTACATAAACACATTTTTTTTTACACAACACATAGTTGACCCTGAAGATGGCTTCTGCAACGGTAGCCAAAACGTCGAATCCAACCTATTCGGGATCACTCTAAAAATACTAAATATATCGGGTAAAAAAAATGTCGCCAACTTGGGAAAAAATTACAAGGATCGAACAAAACAGACGTGTTTAAACACTCTCTTTTCTAGGCGCAAAATGGTAGAAAAAATACTGATGGAACAAAAGATAACCACCATTACGTCGGAAGCGCTGTTTATTAAGGTGATTCTAAACGATAATATTGAAGTAATTATTCATAGGTGGCGCTTTTATATTTTTTTTATTGAAAAATGACATTTTTACGTTTATTTTCAATGGAAATTTTACAAAATTTGGTTTGCGGAAACTTTACACTAAATTGATTGTAACAAATACCATAACAATATAATTTACGTCCTTTTCACAAAATAGTGTACAAAACTTAAAATAAAGTAAGTTTTTGTAGATAATAATAAAAACCAACCGCCATACGTAACGCCATTTCGATATAAAATTTCAATGAAACTTCATGGTTTAGGTTTTATATTTTATTTCAGTGCCGTATATTAAATTCAGCGTTTATTTCCCAAAGTGCATGTAATGTTTTTTTTTAAATATGTATTTACCAAAGAGCGGTTTCGCCTAAGTAAACGTTTTCAAAACTACCCCGAAGGCGTTTAGGCTGTTTAGGCGAAAACGCTCTTTGGCCAATAAATAAAGTAGTCAAACTAAACATAGAAGTTAAATTCGTATTTCAAATCTCATTATTACTTTACAAGTTACTATTTTTAAAGTGTAAATTGACAAAGTAAGGTACCTACTCTGGAAATTTTATTCGAACTAATTTGTAACTTTTTTGTCCTACCATTTGTTCCTTCTGATATCAGCATCCGTTTCGGATTTACACAGCAGCTTTCGGCTATGTTTATTTAAAAAAATATATATTAACACTAATGTCTGAGCATGACAAACTATTAGTTCATAGTTTATAGCAATTATTGTTTAATATTTTATATTTTAGAATTAATTTTTATTGTTAACATGTAATTTTTTTTATAAAGACTGAAAAAAAAACAATAAGGAATAAATATTTTATATAAAATGTAAAAAAATCTTCCTTTACAAATTTAAACGCTATTTCTACATTTTAAAACATATTTTTCCTGCATCAAAGTAATGTCTCCATCTCTGCAGATAGAACCTAATTTTCTTACCGGAAAATGGGCAAAAAAGTTAACGATTTAAGGGGTTGAAAAACGGTTTGCGTCTCAGCTTTCCAAAGGTTTCACGGTATGATACTCCATTTCGCCTATAGGTGGCCGCCGTTACTTCCGTCTAATAAATAAACTTTATTTTTAAAGGAATCCATTAAAATATTATTTTTTTTTACATTATTATTGGTTTGTACATTAAATTATTTTAATAATATACTTAACGGTCTGATGTTGCAGGAGGCATTTTTCTATCTCTCTTTCGTTCGATGCCAGCGTGAGAATGTATGTGATGTTTTTAAGACGAAAAAAGAAAGGATGAAATCAACGGGGTATGGCGTAGAAAACTGAATATTTTTTCTATTAAATATTTGTAATGTGTTTGATTTACTCACTAAACTAGTTACTTATTTATATTTTGTAAAATAGATACGAGATAATAATCCTGACTTAAAAGACCCATGCATATTATATAGTAATTTAAATTATACATCACATAAAACGCCCCCATGACATGTGATGCATATAAAAATTGTGACACTAGTGAATAGTGAAGCTTTATATTGATAGGCCCTATCTTAAAATTCGATTATTTTTGTAACCGAATTATTTTTGTTCAGTAACCATTATAATAATAACCTAAAAAATATTTATTTATCATAATATATACAATGTGATAAATACATTTTTCAAAGGTACACACGGTTAAATGGCTGACTGATTGGCACTGGCAATTTTTACAATCTGACAAAAAACAAGTAAAAAATACTTTAATAAAAAAAGTGAACAATTAAAAAATACGAAAGTAAATTTTAAAAAAGTAAAGAAAATACCATCAGTAAAAAAATTATATTAGTTATGGTGCCTATCGCTTACGTCATTTACATTAAAAAAAATTCATTGCATCTTCAAAATATTCATTAATATTATACAAATTGTGTGGCGCAGTTGGTTAGACGGCCAACTGTGAAACTGGCGTCGCGGGTTCGATTTCCGCCAGTTGCAAGAAAAAAATCAAAGAAAGATTTTTCTCAATTGGTCTGGGTGTTGTGGTGTATTTTTCATTACCTCCGTCCAAATCCTCTCTATCCCACCTGCTGACAAGCCTCAAAATAGAGGCTCAGCTGGTTATTCCTTTAAAAAAAAACATTTATTTATTAGAAACACTTTTAACTTTCTTTTTTTTTTTAAATACATTTAATTTTTTATAAGCTTATTATAAAGTCTGACGCCAAGTCAATTAAATTTATACAAGTGTTTAAACTTGATTTATATTATTTTCAAAACAACTAAGGACATAATCAAATGTTAATTTAGTTGTAACTTACATGAGAATATACATTAAAATTCTTCTTATAATTCCACTCTTATTGGATCAATTCATGCTTTCTTCTACAATTAGTTCGTTTTCAAAACTGACAGTAATGTTAGAATTTAATTCTACTTAAAAATTCACTTACGTCTCTTTCATACTTTTAATAAGCTTGTAAGAAAAAAGTGCCAACCTCAGAACGATAAAAAATTTGAGGAAATCTTAATTAAAGGAAAAATTGCTCGGTGTAACAAAATTTTTGTCACTTTTAATGCGTAGACATGCATATCGAGGGGTACTAGACCCGTCAGTACAAACCGATGTACTTACATCAAAACTTGTAGAAGGGGGGGGGGATCGGTAGTGTATCTTCGTAATCGCTCGGGAGAATTTACCTTCAACTATGACGTCATAATGAAGCTTTGTGTAGTGTGTAGATAAGTGTACTGTGACGTACACTCCCCCTTGTTACATATCAATGTACCTACCCAAAATTCAAAGGTGGAGGGTCAGTAGTGTATCTTCGTAATCGTTTGAGAGAATCTATTTTCAACTATGCCGTCATGGTAAGGATTTGACGTCCTTAAGCTCGGGTTTCCTAGGACAGCGGTGCCCGTATTTTAACGGCCGTAGTGAACATTAACGCGGTTGACAGCCGTCGTAACGGTGACTAGAGAGTGGTTTCTTATAAAAATGGTGTTGATAACACCGTTAAAAAATAAAACCACTCTCTAGTCACCACTACGACGGCTGTCCACCGCATCACCGTTCACTACGGCCGTTAAGATACGGGCACCGCTGTCCTAGGAAACCCTAGCTTTAGCTTCCCATCATAATTGCGGCCCTGGGGGCGATTACAAACGCTATTTTCACATGAAACGGTAAACTCAACATTTCTACTATCTCTGTCTACCAAAGTATTATGAAGCTGTCTCCCAGATATGGCGAAAGATAACGTTGAAAAAAAATAAATTGTGATATTTATTTTTCATAGTGGCAACATTTCTTCGGAAGTGTTTACCGTAGACTTCCGAGTGTACCTATATATATGTTTACCGTAGATTACGGGTGCCTTCGATAGCTATCGATTTATTTACCTTAAAACTCGAAGATACAAGGCCGATAGTGTAATCGCCCGCGAGAATTTATCGTCATAGTGAAGGTATGGCTATCGCATCTTCCGATTGTAATCGCCCCCCTGGTAGTCGTAGGTAAGCAAAGTAGGGACGTGTGATTACTTCTTAATTAAAACAACAGCTGGCTACCTGGCTAGCCATCACCCGCCGCGATACCGCGGTATCCATGGTTACGGACGTACCGTAAACTTTGAAATTAGAACAAAAGTTTTGTAATATTAGGCTAATCTCGTACCCTTTGCACACAAGTTGAACAAAACAACATATTTGCACCACCACAACCACCACCACCATATAATAAAGCAATTTTTTTTCTAAATATACTACGTAATTTGTTATATCTTCCCGAAAAATGCTATAGGTATCGACAATGTTTCGAGTATGTCCAAATGTTTATAGACAGGCTGGATTCCTCTCTGGGGAGTTATTTAGATCTCAATTTGTTGCAAAAAAGAGGGAAAACAGTTTTTGAGAAGGGATCTTAGATCTCAAGATTAGATCTCAAGAAAGCTTTCGATACAGTCAACCATAAAATACTATTAGAAAAATTAGAACATTTAGGCATCGTTGGGACTTCTCTTGAGCTGTTTCGAAGTTACCTAAGTGATCGAAGTTGCTTAGTTCAGATTGGAGGACAATCAAGTGACTTCAGGCAGATCACATGTGGTGTACCACAGGGTTCCGTTCTCGGGCCACTACTATTCCTAATCTATATCAATGATATTACACATTGGGGTATTAAAGGTACACTTCAACTGTATGCAGACGATACGATTATTTACTATCACAATCGTAACGTTAAAGACCTTGAAAACGAAATGCAACTAGATGTTCACCATCTTGCAAGTTGGCTTCGTATCAACAAGCTCAGTCTCAATATTAAAAAATCGAATTACATAATATTTGGTAAAAAGCGAGATATTTATCTCAATATCGCACTTGGAAATGATTATCTTGAAAAAACTGACGTGACAAAATATTTGGGAATCTACATAGATTCACAGCTCTCTTGGATTCACCATTTTGATTATGTTAAATCTAAAATCTCTTCAATCACTGGTATAATGCATAGGTTTAGGGGAGTTCTTCCGATCTCACTTCGCCGCGCAGTGTACTTTTCAATGATACACTCTCATATGGTATATTTGTCGTGCATCTGGGGATTTGCCACAAAAAAGTGTGTATCAGAAATACAAGTAATACAGAATAGAGCTATAAGAAACATATACGGTATACCAATGGAAACGCATGTCAAAGACATTTACAAACTTACTGACATTCTCCCATTTTTGGTCATACCGTATTATGAGATTACAAAAACGGTGCTTCAAGGTGTGAATAAAGACTCTCTGACTAATATTGGCTATACCTTTAATCGTGACGTCCATCAGTATAATACGCGACAGCGTCAAAATATTCACGTACCTGGATCACGCACGACAAGGTATGGTCTAAGGTCTCTGCTATACCTTGCTTGTAGCGAGTACAACAGGCTACCGGAGTCCTATAGAACGTCAATAAATAACTGTATTCATTTAAAAAATTACTACTTGAGGAGGTACGTGGAGGGTGAAATTTAGTTTTAAGTTATTTTTTCCCTTAAATATTTCTTTCTTGCAATATGTAAATATAACAATTTTATTTTTAATTTTTATTATGGATTGTTTAAAGGATGGCAAGCGGATGTATGATTTGTATCATATATTTGCTTGCTATCTTATTTCAGTTTTTATGTACATATTATTACTTGTTACTTTATTACTATTTGTTGCTATATTATTGTTGTTAACATACCTATGTGTAAATATTTTTCTGTCCCAAAATGAGTTTGTTGTAACTCCTGGGAGTACAAAAAAAATATATTTTTTTTGTATGATTTAATAAATAAAAAAAAATAAAAAAAAGAATATGGAAGTCTAGTCATTTCGCTATTTAAAAGGTTTCAGATCTTTTACTTCACAAAAGTCAACAGACGAAAGAGTTGTTAAGTTATTTAGATAAAAAAAGACATGTCATAAGCCCTGTAAATGCCCAGACTTCCATATTCCCTTCTCGAAAATGGTTTTCCCTATTTGTTGCAATTAATTTAGCTATAGGTATATACTGTTTTCCATCGTTTGTAAATAAGTTCCTTAAAAATTAAACGATTGAAATTATATATACATAAATAACATATACCAAAAAATATACATAAAGGGCAAACTTAATGATAAATATTTATGCATTTTAGCATGGTTGAAATTTTTTTGGTATTTTTTACCGTCTTTACTTTTTAATAACACTGTTTTACTTCTTAATAACAATGTTTCGTGTTTAAAAAAGCAAATTCTTATGTATTTTACCAACCCAATTGAAAAATTTCCATTTAAGTGACCGATTTGCTTTTACTTTGAAAATACAGTCCCGTGACATTTTTTAGGGTCTACGTTGTAATTTTGGAAGATGCTATTTATAGACTACTCCAAGCTATGGTTAAAAGCTGTATAACTTTAAATTTTGAGCCACAAATTCGACAACTTGTAAAAGATCCTGCTTATGGGTAAAAGTGCCTATGGATAACTTATAGATTTTAATTAGATATAAAATTTGGAAATAAAAGACGAGTAATGCTTAAATCTATGAATCTGGAATAACTGTTACCGGTTTCACCGCTTTTGCAACATCTTTGTGACTGGTATCTTTCTATAAAATGAAATGTATTTATACACAAACAATAAGGATAGGGAATTCGACAATAAGTTTAATTATTTTTGTCTGAAGGACCCCCTTTCTAAAGTGTTACCAGGTAAGAGTTTATAACATAATGTTAATTTAATGATTTTTAAATATAAACATTATTGTGGCTCTTTTTTTTATCAAATTCTTAAATAATCCATCCCGGTGAACCTAACGACTGTCAATTAGGACGTCTAAAAATTAAAGTATATAAAAATCATTGTTGAATTTCTTCGGGTTTCTGGAACGAGTCAGAGATTTAAAAAAAATTACTAGTTGTGAGATATTCCTTCTTTAACGTCAAAAGTCCATCCCAAATCAAACATTATATTTTAATGAGTTTAAATATAAATATTGTTGTGGCTCTTCTTTTCTTTTATCAAATTCTTAATATCCCATCCCGTTAACCTAACAACTGTCAATTAGGACGTTTGAAAATTAAAGTAGGTATATAAAAATCATTATTAAATTTCGTCGGGTTTCTGGAACGAGTCAAACATTTTACTAGTTGTGATATATTTCACCTTTAACGTCAAAAGTTCATCCCAAATCAACCATTAAAATAAAACGGCAGGTCGAATATTATTATTTTTTTATTTTTATACATAAAATATGTTTTTTTAAATTTACTTTTCATGCAAAGATCTCAGTCATGTAGACATGTCTTTTTTCGATAATTTGTAGTTTACCAGAAACCCGACGATTTATTTTAACGGGTACAGCAATAAAGAATAAATTAATATGTGATGCTGAAGCTGTTCATTATGTAACAACAATATTTTGAGTTTGTCCAAATTTTTGTAGACATGGACTGGATTCAACTCCCTAGGAAGCTGTGAATTTTAACATATTACAACAGAGATGAAGAACATTTTAGAGAAGGTAATATAGAAGTCTAGGCATCTACAGTCTGGTTAAAGTAGACACTTTACACACTATGTAACATTCACCATTCTGCCCATATTTGAACATCTTAAAATTTTAAAATTCAAATGTATTGTATTAAATATATCTATATCATAGGCGAGTTGTAGTAATGTTCCATAAGACTTGTGTACGTATAGATGTCAGTAAAAATCATGAAACTAGTAATTTGTTCAATTATTTAATCGATTTCGTACCCTTCCAGTATTGCGATACATCCAGCTTAGTAATATTTCAACCCTCCCTTCACAGTAATAGGGGCTGCGTGATGACGTGACACTTTCATAACTGGCGGTTCCCACTCTTATTTATGACGTTATTTACTATTTTACACCTTTATTGATCCGCGATGTCTCCCAGTGGCCGCCATGTTGAGGAAACAAACGTGGTGAGGAATCCATCCAAACAGTTTTACGCGTCCTTTTGAAAACGCTATATACTCTTGTGTGGCTACGATGTCACACTAGTCAAACAGTAAAATATATCTCAATATATATACACTGAATATCTTTCACCAATTATATATATACAGGGTGTTCTTTAAACCCTGTCACATCCGAAACCAAGATGATCAGTATGGGCAAGAAGACATAAAGCATATTAAAAAAATATTTAGAACGAAGAAATTTTTTTAAAAGAAAATATAAAAAAAAAAACAAAAGGTTGCTTACTTCTGCAGGCAAGAAGCGGGCTTTTTTAATTCGTTCTAAAAATTTATTTTAATGTGCCAATACGTCTTCTTGCTCATACTGATCATCGTGGTTTCATCGTGGTATACAGGGTACAGCAAAGATGAAGAACATTTTAGAGAAGGAAATATGGAAGTCTAGGTATTTACAAGGCTTATTGGTTGGTTTAAGTGGCCACTTAACACACCGTATAACATTCACCATTTTGCCTATGTTTAAACATCCGTATTTCTTAAATTGATCTGTTGATTTAAGTGAAGTCAAAGAGCTAAAACCTTTATTGTTGGGAAGAGATTCATATGATTGGATTGTTTCACATACTAGGCAACGCCTGAAAACAATTTTCCTAATTGCTTCTTTTTTGACCGGTTGGTTTCCAAATGTTTGTAGACAGAAAACTGGATTTCGCCCCCCTAGGGAGTCTATTAAGATTAACAAATTACAAGATGTGGAAAACATGTTAGTGAAGAAACAATGGAAGTCTAGGCACTTACAAGGTTTAAATTTAGCATATTTAAACTATCCAATCGTAAGCCCTGTAAATGCCTAAACTTCCATATTCCTTTTTTAAAATGCTGTAATTTGTTAATCTTTGTGATTCCCTAAGATGTGAAATCCAGTTTTTCGTCTATAAACATTCGGACTAATTCAAAATATTGTACTAAATGAGTTGCGATTGTAGAACAACGACGCATGTGACTTTTTTAAACATTACATCGTGGCTTAATTTTTTTTTTAAACTTTATGTCACAACTTATCTATTTCTTGAACTTTTTGTACATAATGTTATTTGTACATTGGCGGGTTTATTACCAAATGGCAATTTCTTCTAACCAACCAGTAAAATAAAACATTTATTTTTATAATTCAAGTTACACAACATATTCAATAGAAAAAAGATTAAAAAGCTAAAGATATATAAAAATATAAATAAACGTATTTGTTTGTAAATTACCTTAAATCAAAACTATTACTCAATGGGAATTAGGAATAAAGAGGAAAAAGGAAAGGAGGGGAGATTAAGGAAGAGAAAAGAGATGTTTCTTCAGACGTGATTTAAACAGAGATAATGTAGTAACCTCTTTGATGGTGGATGGGAGATGGTTCCACAGTCGGGCCGCATGGACACTATATGAGTTAGAGAAGAAAGAGGAATTGTGGATGGGTATTAAGAGAGTGCCTTGAGAATTAGAACGAAGAGGTAAACCATGAACTGATAAGCGTTGAAAATTTTCACGCAGGTATATAGGAGCGTTAGGACTATGAAGTACATTGAACAGAAGTGAGAGGGAGTGATAGTCTCTCCGCTGCCTAATTTTGAGCCATTTCAGTTGCCTACCATAATCAGAAATGTGGTCATATTTCCTAAGACCAAAAATGTACCTTATGCATGTATTCTGAAGTCGGTACAACTTGACGGTAACAAAAGTATATCATTTGATACTTGTGTTAGTTATATATTATATTAAGTATTTTTCAAACCTTGAAAATAAAGAATTAATATAACATTTTCACGATCGAATTGAAAAGAAAGTCAGCGTCGCATTTTTCACACGTCCGTCGTTATTCTACGATCTCGACGACTTGTGTCTCTGTTTAATATTTTTCCGAAGCGCCACGTAAATATTAATAGCCCTGACATACAAAGATCTACTGTACATTTGTTTGGTGTCTATTTTCAGGGTATTTCAGATATTTCGAGCACATAACATAATATTTTAACTTTGACCCTGAGTCACAATTAATTAAATACTAGTATTTCAGTTCTCTTGTATTCAAGATGTTGGTTTTACGTGTGCCATAATATCACAAATCGAAAATCCTGAAATATTGTTTTATTGCAAAAATGATATTTAAGTCTATAAGAAAAAGACTCCCATCGAATTTGCATTAAAAATTACCCAAATCGTACAACAGCCTTTTGGCATTTTGCGTTTTAGCGGCTAACTTCAGATCCTTATGGGTGATAGTTAGCACTAAACTCTATAATAATTAGATAGATGATGATTTAAAAAAAAAAAATTAAATACATTAATGTAAAAAGTAAGATTATTGAAAATGAACTCGTTTTCAAATCTTTAGTTGAATTTTAGCAGCGATATGTACACTATATTTAGATTTAGTCCAAATTTTTATATACTAGGACTGGATTCAACTCCCCGGGGAGCTCTTAATATTAACATATTACAACAGAGATGAAGAACATTTTAGAGAAGGTAATATAGAAGTCTAGGCATCTACAGGGCTTATGACCTGTCATTGGTTGGTTTAAGTGGCCACTTTACACACTGTAACATTCACCATTTGAACATCTATAAAGATGAAGAACATTCTAGAAAAGGGTAAAGGGTTGTGGTCCTGTGGCTAGTGTCTCGGACTCACTGATTAAAGGTCCGCGGTTCGAATCCCACTCTACCCCAACTTGATTCCCATTGTCCAATAGTGAGTTATTTACAACTCGTTGAAAATGGCCCTACAAATTAAATATTTGGGTAAATCATAAAAACGCAAATACCATTTTTTTCTTTTAGAAAAAAAGTATTTTACGCTAAGTAATAATTTGCTAGAGCTCTTCAGCTCTGTTGCATACAAAAAAAAGCGTTCCATATTTTTAGTTTTACCTTTTTCATCCCTTTACTTTTATCAACCACCTCCTTAAATTGAATGCATTCGGCTGGGGGGCTTACCCATTACAAAAAGCCAATTTATAAATCGTTCATTCATTGCAGTAGCAGAAATCTCGCTGACCACCTGTTCTCGCTTCTAGTTTCTTTAGTAAAATTATCTATTGATAACTTTTTAAAGTGGAATATTCATGTTATGAAAACATGCAAACGGTTAAGATCTGTTGTTAGTCAACTGCACAAATTAAAGTTTTTAGTTTTTCTCTCCACACTTAGATTAGTATATTTGTCTCTGGGAGAATCCATAATAAGAGACGGGATCACCGCTTAGGGACATTCTTGTGCAACAAACATTAAATATGTACAAAATTTTCAAAATGCACTTGTCAAATTTATTGCACCTAATTATGTATACAATCAGAGAAATAATACTCCATTTATGTATAATAAATTAAATGTTTTATCAGTTAAGGGTATTTTATGGAGCAAAATTATTATCTAACAGGTGTTCAGCTCGATATATAAAAATAAATTAGAACACAGCTATCTAACAATATTTACATCTGTTGATGGCCTAGTAGTACCGAAATTTAAAAATAAATATGGACAACGTGCGTTGGATTATATTGTTCCAAAAATATTTAATTTGTTCCACTTGACATGAAAACATGTCATAGTAAAAATAAAATTATGTTTCTATTACGTAAGTGGTTAGTAGACAAAACGTTCCTATATTAATTTATTATTTATGTAATTTTCTTTTTTTTATATCTCATTAAATACATTTGTGTTATTTTCTTAGGCTAACCTTTTCTTTTATTTCTTTCTTATTTCATTTACATTTTTTAGATGTTAATTTTAATGTGTACTTTTAATTTTCTTATTATTTTTATTTTTTTCTGTAGATATGAATTGAAATTCTCGATTTACTTTACTTTGTTTAATTCATTTTTTATCTTGTTTTGATTACATTTATGAGCACACACTATTTACATATGTGTTTATTTTTTTTTTCCTTATATTTACAATATATTCAAGTAAATTACTATTCTTTAATTTTAATTGTATTATTTCTTTAAACTATTTTTTATGTTTATTATTTTATACGTATACAGTATTATGTCTGTACTCTTCTTATTTGATTATTAATTAAAACTAATGTCCGAGCACCCGATGACAAACTATTATTGAATAGTTTATCGGGAAAAAATATATCTTAATACTTTGTTTTCTTTATAATGTATTAATATTGTAATAATGTGGATATGTTATTGAATAAAGACTATGAAAAAAAAAAAAAAAAAAAACAGCGTTGTATCAGCCTTCACTGGATTCTGGGTAATCAAATTTCCACAACATCATGTCCTATTTAAATATTAATAACAAACACAAAAACATGCGGAACTGTCATTTAATTTATGCAAAAAAAAACTGAATAAATTAACCCCTAAAACTAATTCCCGCCTTTCATCTATCACACTAACCTAAATTATCTGATTTACGTTGATCTTCTTTTTAAAATCCACATACGACGGCTTTGAACTACAATAATTATCAACGCCTAGTTATTTACAGGCACATTTTCATGTTTACACGATGTTTTCCCTTTAGTTTTTAGTTCATAGTCAAGTCCAGAAACTTTTGGTGCGAATCATTATTTACATTCCGTATTTGATGTTTGTGTTAACTGTTTTCAAAGATTTTATCGGATAGCTTGTGTAAATATAAAAGTTTGTTATATTTAGCTCGCGTGGCTTCATTATCGGATATTTCGGATAGATTTTTTTTATGATACACTCATTGACCTCTTAACCATCGATTCCGAAAAAATCCAATATGGCAATTATACTAGCGCGGCTTTCGGCCTACTTCTGTGACGTTTTTCTAAATCTCTCGACGGAAAAGACCGATTATTTTCTGAAGCACTTAAGTCTACCTTTTCCGTAGTGAAGACGAGATAATTGGCGAGTTTTTCCCGCGCGGAACTAACGGGCGACCTTTCCTTTTGTCCTCCCTCCCTCAGTTTTCGAGTGCGAAATTGTTCTGCCGTCAATCGGCAGCGGCTGGCGCTCGGCCGGCGCTCGGCTGGTCGGAAAACTCGGGTCGCGGGAGTGCGCGGGGAGGGGGCGCGCTCTAGCCGCCGCTATCGATTTTCCCGCCCCCGCTCGCCCCGGTAGCGGCCGACCCGAACACAGGCCGCTTCGATTTGATCTAGCATCGCGCCATTGCAACTAGCCGCCGAGTTCTGTGTCGGTTCATTTACACCCGACGCGCGGTAATTTAGAGTCGCGGACAGACGCGATATCTGTTTCGGCAGTCGTCGGTGACGCTGTTTCGGCCGCGGGTGTTGATCGCCGGGCGCTGACCGAATCGATCGCGAAGATCTCCCGCGGTTCGTTAACCCGAAGACATTCCCGGCGGAACGGGGAGTGGGCCGAGTGGCGGATGACTTCGAGGCTCGGTCCCGAGAGGAGGCGTGACCCGCCCGCGTGACGCAACCTCTCCGCGTACGACAATCCCCTAAAACTTCCCGAATGTGCAATGGTACACACTGGTCTGTCCACCTACGCCGGGTTGACCCGTGCGATGTTCTTCAGGGACAAGGACAAAGGCACTAACGGCAAGGAGAAGAAGCAGCAACAGAACCAGACGGGAGGATTCGCCCCCAGGAGCGCCGGCACCGTCTCCCCGCTCGGCATCCCCAAATCCCCGTCCTTCCACTCCGGGCTCGACCTCGTGGCGGCGGAGCAGGACAACAAGCGCTCGGAGACCATCGCGGACTTCGCCAGGTCCTTCCGGTTCGCGAGCTACGGCCTGGACTGCGAGGACTCCGCCAAGAAGGACCCCTCGCCGGTGATGAACGGCGGCCAGCAGCAGCCGCAACAGTCTCCGCCGCGAGGGAACATGACGAACGGTGGCCGCTTGCAGGGGGGCGGTGGCTCGGGTGGCGGGCCCCACTCGGCCCCCGCGGCCGCGCAGGAGATTTACATGCGGACCAGAGACAGGAACTTCTATCACACCAACGTCCAGGACCTGGTGCAACTGCCCTACCTCAGAGGTACATCCCGTTGCGTATCTTACATATATTATTAGTGTCCGGGTACATTACTCGAGCTTCCGTTTTGGCAGCCATTCTGCGTAGGTTTTACACTGTGTAGTGTTTGCACATACATTGATTTTCATTGTTAAGTGCATCCCGTTATCTACTACAAGTCTTGTGTACACATTTTTTTATTTTTAAAAAAGAAATATCGCACAAGACACGATATTCTATTATGATATCTTATCCATATCGACTTGTTTACAAAGTTGTAGGTAGCTCATGTGTTTTAATCAGAAAATGCTTAAATACGTAGCATATTTTTGTTGGTGTCTGGAATAATAGTTTAAATATAGAAATGTAACCGCTCTATTAAGACAAACAATAAATAAAACATTTTTATATTATTTTGTTAATTTCTGATATTAAAAAAAATAATGTAATTCAATCACGTTCAGCCTATTTGCCGTTTTTATATTGCCATCGTCTGTAAGCAAATTATTATTTAAACTATTGAATGAGAAACCTCTGTAATAATATAATATAATAATAAAACAGTAAAATAAATTTATTTGATTCACTAAATTAATCGTTTTGTCATCACTTTTGTAATAAATTCGCGTTGTTTGTTCCAGTATGATTTAATTATAAATGAATTAGCAATTTTTACTTAATTAAAATTGTTTCTTTAATGACTTACCTCATAATATTACTAAACAGAAATTCAAAAATTAACCAAAAAATATGATAAAAACAAATATACCAGATGGTGTATAATTATTATAAACCGTGAGGTTTCTAATGAAATAATAATTTTTCATATGTATGTATTATTTATTCTCTTCGTAACATTGTTATGCTAATTTAAAATAAAGTAAACTGTTACTACGCATTTTATCCACCAAATACCAATCATTTTTTTCAGTGTGTCGTATTTTAGGTCAAAGTTTATATGGATAGAGCCTTAAATACTTTGAAATGTCAATACCAATTCTACAATAAAACCATCCGCTTCGTTTATTAGATAGCCAAATAACATTAACCCCGATTAAATGAAGGGTTGCCCTTTCTATAGGGCGGGCGGCCACGAAAACCGCCAATCATTTTTACTCATACTGCTCCCGTGTTCTCATTTCACGCCAGTTTTACAGTATCAAATATTGAACTTGATTTAGGACAAACTCTTTAGATTAAATATATGTCGAAAATATTAAAATCGACGCGACGTAACGAATTTAAGCGCTGCTACATAAGTGCATAAAATATGTTATCTTAATGCTATTTCTCAAATTGCCGAAACACATAATACAAAATATGTGTTATAATATAAGCCCATTGCAGGTGTAGTGAACCAACAGACAAAATGTTCAAACTTTTGTATTCAAAGTTTAACTATGTGAGCTTTTTGCTGATTATTTTTTACTAACTGTTTTGATATTTTAATCCACTTGGATGTTTTGTACCAAAAGAATCAGGTTTTTTTTTCCCGTCGATTTTCTTTTCATTTTATTACCAACTTAGTAAAATGTCTAAAAATAACGAAGTCTAGAGAAATAATGAACAATTTCTTCATTTTCCATGAAATATTTTAATCCTTCGTCGTGCGTACGCGCACGGACAGGACCTTGTAACAATAGCTATTCGCTCGACGTGTCCGTGTCGCTCCCGCGCAGTTTTTCTTTTGAGAGTGGCGTCAGAAAAAAATCATTTTTCATTAATCAGTTCTTCCTTTAACAACTCCAATAGATCTTGGTATAAAATAAATAATATTTTCACGTGAACTCGCTCGTAATAAACGCTGTCGTGTATTCATTCTCGCAGCGCTCGCGTGTGATCTGCGTCCAAATTTTCGTATTGTCCCAGCGTTCTGTCCCGCGCGGTCAAAGCTGTTAATGGAGCTGGGACAAGACAATATTGTCGTATCTATCGTTACATGTGGGGGCAAAAAGTTTAAATTGATTTTTCTTTTGTTGTATTTTTTAAATATTTAACTTAATATGTTTTCTAAACAGATTCAATTTTTTCTTGAGTACATGCCATCGATAAAAGTTTTTAAAAAAAGGAAATAAACTACGTCACAAAAAAGAGGCTACCTTTTACTTGGTGTGGGATTATATACTGAAATATAACTCAAATGTTCAAAAAAAAAAATTCTTCCTCAATGGCGCTACTAACAAAATCGAGCCTTGGCCTCCTTCAATTCCGCCTGTCCTCAACCGCTGTCTTCCGAGGAAGTTCAGTTTTGAGGGTTGGCATTTTGGAAACTGGAAATCTATCACAACACTTTTATCATTGGTTGATTTAGAAGAACTTGTGACCTAATTCAACGTAGTTAATTTTTATTCTATTTTTCGTACATTTTAGAGAAACTTCGGCCTACAATTAAATGCTGTAATTTTTAGCGCGCGTAGCAAAACATTTTTTAAATACGATTTTCCATAGCACTGAACTTCCTCATTTGCAACTTGTAGAAGCTGTGTTGCGTCGTCTTCCCACCTCGAGGTCTTACAATTCTTCACCCCCTGGATGTCCAGTCGTGATTACCTTAGGTACCCGCTCATTTGTCATCTTTGTACATGTCCAGCCGATTTCGACCACCACGAAATATAAATTATTTATTTATTTACCAATTTCATTTTTTATTATCGTCGCTGAGTTACGTTCTTATATTGGATTAAATAATATGCCAAGTTTCCACGTATTGACATAATTCGTCGCTTAATTGTTTCTTCGAATAACATGTATGCAAATATGCAGCGGAGCGAACAATTTCGTCATGTTGCCGACATATACGTTTCATATTTACATATTTATTATGAAATGAAAAATGCTGTCAAATCAAAACTAATGCGTCTTACGAGAACTTATTTATACTATACCGTGAAGTTTCCGAGGAAACTGATTGGTTTATGCTCATTTGAAATATTTACGTTTTTATTTATGCTAATTTAATATAATTACAAAACTTCGAGAATAACGACTTATATTAGAAAAACATTAAAATATAATCAAAATGGAGTTATTATGTCATTCGATTCGACATTTGTTAAGACGATATGCGTCAAAGAGCTTATTACTACTACTACCATCCCGCTATTTCTCCGTAGGGGTAGGCAGAAAGAATGGACCGCCACATTCATACATCTTGTCATACATGCCCTTCGTTTCTGCCTGCTTTTGACATGACCAGACTTAAGATTTCGGTTTATCTGATCATGCCACGTCTTCCTTGGTCGTCCTCGTCCCACGTTACCGCGCATTCTCGCCATTTATACCTGATTTACCAATCTTTCGTCATCCATTCGTTCATGACCAAACCATCTAGATCATTCCTTAATCTTGTAACTTATACCGCGTCGAAGAGCGGTTTGATTAATATGTATTTTAACCCTCATCTTGGCAGAATGTTTTTTTTTTTTTTCATATTTGATGGTTGAAAGGGCTTCAGAATCCCAAGCAAAATATTGCAACATAAATTAAACTCAAATTTAACGCTCAAATTCAACTGATATATTTATAACCATCGCACACGATCTCATAACTGTATACATTTACCCCCTGTGCACTCCTCTAAATTCGGATTGAGGTCTCTCCTTTACATTGCCTCTACTCAATATAACCTTGTGCCTATTCACCTTAAATCAATTTCTTTCCAGTCTGCGAATAGTAATCAGATTCCATTAAATAATCATTTCCTTAAATTATTTCTCGATAACCCTTGACTTATGTAAGTTAATGTTAAATAATATATAGTCCATTTTTGTTTGAATTATGTTTTTCTAAATATGTTTTTATTTGATAATCTTTTATTGTATCTATCCCAGAATGAGTTTGCTAGCTCGGGAGTACAATTATGTTATTGTACATTTTTGTATTTTGAAATAAAAAAAATAAAAAATCAAAGTTTAATATGAATTTTGATAATGCAGTAAAGAATTAAACATGTGGTAAAGCAAATTTGACTGAAAGCTGTTTCACTCGTGTTTTAGTTTATGTTTTACCCGCTGTCCGCACCCCAAAACTGAATCGATTTTTTTTTAAAGAATATCAGAAAGAAATTTTCTGTGTCGTTATCGTTTTTGTATATTTTTGTATATTGTTCGTCTGAAGACGACAGATAAAACTACATAAAATACAATTTATCAGCAAAATAAACAAATGACAGGGACACGTTTTTTAGTACAGGTGGATATCTGTTGTGCATAATAAAATCATCGACTAGTGTCATAATCCAGAGAGAAAATACGAGAATAACTTTGGATAAAGAAAACTAAAAAAAGATTTCCTAACAACCATTTTGCCTGTAGAAGCGTAAATTTAAAAAGTACTGTAAACACACGCCTTTTTAGAAATACCCTTCGATGACAAATATGTGAGTTCAATTAAAACTTTTAAGTTTATTTCAACAGAGAGGGAAAACATTTTTGAGAAGGGAATATGGATTTACAGGGCTTATGACCTGTCATTGGCTGGTTTAAGTGGCCACTTTACACACTGTGTAACATTCACCATTCTGCCCATGTTTGAACATCCACATTTCCTCAACTCTTCCATCTGTTGACTTTTGTGAAGTAAAAGAGCTGAAACCTTTATCACGTGGGTGAGATTCATCCGGCTGAACCAAACCAGCCAATGACAGGTCATAAGCCTTAAAATAAAAAAAAAATAAAAAAAAGCCCTGTAAATGCCTAGACTTCCATATTCCCCTTCTCAAAAATGTTTTCCCTCTCTGTTGAAATAAACTTAAATATGAACAACTCTCTAGGGACGAAATCCAGCCAGTCTGCAAGCATTTGGACATACTCATACATTGTACAAAACTCTTCAAATAAGTCATCGAAACCATTACGACACAAACAATTATTATTGTTTTTTTTTTTTTTCATTTTTAAAGCACTTACTTTGTAGTTATTCATTATAATTAAATAAATAAAACATTTTTTTTTAACCACTATTTTTTTTTCTACCGACCGGTATCAAAACAAACAAGCTTTTTCGTCAAGGTTTGATTTGGTTTGAAAAAAAAATGATTTATTGGGTCCACGTGTAGTATTAAGTTGACATGATAAAAATAAAATAGGAAATAATTCATTAGTTACGTAAACCTTGACGAAGAAGCTCGTTTGCTTTGAAACCGGTCGGTGGAAAAAAAATAGTGGTTAAAAAACAGTTGTTTTATTTATTTTATTAATTATGATTGTCTTCGGATGACAATGATTGTGAATTGTGTGATCACGAATAATGACAAAACGGGAAATTCGGTTTTTTAAATAGTAGAATAATTCGATTCTTCCAGTAAACAAAATATTAGACTGTCAACACTAAATATTCCCATCCCCACTCGTTCCTATCAATCAACTATACCGTAATAACGCCGATAGTTTTGTTTACCGCTCTGTGTCGAGGATTTTTCCGCCCGCACGTGTAAGGCCACACGTGCGCATGTTGATTTATATTTTTTTCATTTTTCTCATTAGTACCTACTAGCGGATAATACATTTTTCTACAACCCAAATATCTAGTTAGCATCTTTTTGATCTAATCTTCTTCTTCCTTTGCCGCTCCTACCGGGGGTTAGCAACTGTAATGAGGACTTTAGCCCTACGGGAGATTGGATACAAAAAACGTTTTCTTGCGCGGGGTAAAAATTAGAGCATTAAATTGTACCGCAAAATTTCTTGAAAATGTACGAATGTTTTAAAAATATTTTAATAAAAATGCACTACTTTGAATGACGTCACTGGTTCATATAAATCAACCTATGATATGAGATCTATGGGAAAACTGAATGAGAATAAGCGGAAATGAACTTCTGACGTCACAAGCGGAGTTTTTTCAGAAATACAACAACATCAAACCATCACGCCGTTTCTCCGTAGGGGTAGGAAGAGAGGATAGAACGCCATATCACTCTATCTTTGCATATAGACCTCGCTTCCTCTACATTCATACATCTTCTCATGCACGCTCGCCGATTATTCGTACTTTTGACATGTCCATCTTCAAGTATTTGATGAGCTTGATCGTGCCATGTCTTTCTCGGTCTTCCTCGTTTTCTGCATCCATCAACATTCGCATCGTAGATCCTTTTAGCCGTTCTTTCGCTCTCCACTCGCTCTACATGTCCAAACCAACGCGGCACCCCTTTCTTAATTCTGTCGATAATGCATATCTCAGCCCTACACAGTTCACGGATCTCGACATCTGTGCACCTATCATACATCGTTTTATCACACATTCGCCCGAGGGATCGCATTTCGACAGCATTTAACCTACTTTCATCATAATTTTTCCAACTCTGTACTTCGCTCCCCATTCATTACAGTTGGCACTAGAACTCCTCAAAACTTCGTAGCGCTGATAATACGATATATAAAAATTGAAAAAAAAAAATGTATTTTTTAAAACCACTGAACTTTCTTATTCTGAACTCCTGCGACAGTCTAATCAGCACTGCTGCATCAGACACACCGAAAGCATTTCTGAGCCATTACAATGCTCTTTTTCGTCCCATACCTCGCCTGTCCTCTATTTTTCCTTTCATAATAAGTTGGAGATGCGCATACTTCTAATTGCGAAATATGTGTCTAGAGTATGAGGCTTTTCTTCTTTTAACAATGGTCAGTAACACCTTATCTTTATTGATTATCCTTAAAACCATGAGCGACCAATTGACATGTGTTTTTGCATAGGGATAGCCGGAGAGGTGGGAAGTGTAGGATACTTACTTTTCATCCTGAAAATTAAAACATAATGTAATATAGTAACAGTGAGTAATATTATTTAAAAATGAGTAGGGCGGTAAGATAGGATGTCAAAAATAAACAATTTGAAATGAATTCTTTAAATTTTATCATTTCATGTTATTCTTGTACATAAATATATTTTTGTAGTGTATTATTTGTGTTCATTTTGTTATTCGTTTCTGTTTGTTTTGTTATTATGTTTATTAAAATTTGTAAATCCATGCACAGTTTCCGGCATCAAATATCGTACGTCGGCATTTAGAAAGACACCTTCGGCTTTGTTAAGCTTCGTCTTTGTTATACAGTGGTCTGGTCTCCATTCTATGTCAATCGCATAAATCACATTGAATCAGTCCAACATCGCTTGCTTCGAAAAATAGCGTGGATGCTTGGACTAGAGAGAGATAATTATTCTTATGCTGAAATAGAGTCAATGTTAAATATTTCTAGCCTACAAAAACGTAGAACTAATATTGACTCCATATATGTATATGTTCGGCATACTAAATGGTATAATCGATGTTCCATCATTACTGGGACAAGTAAAATTCAATATTCCGACTCGTAGATTGAGAAACAATGAAGTACTGTTCATAGATCAGCATAGAACAAACTATGGCCTAAATTCTCCAATGACCCGCCTTTGTCGTATTGTTAACTCAAGACAGGATCTGGACTTTTTTGGTTTAAGTTTACAACGATTTAAACGAGCACTAAATAAATAGTCCAGATCTTGTCTCGATGTCCCTTATGTTTGTCAATGCTTCTTTCTTTTTTCTTTAAATGTTTTAAACTATTCTTTTATTGTAATATTTAAACCTTATAAATTGTATACATGGACAATGTCCGTTAATAAATAAATAAATAAATAAATAAATAAATAAATAAATAAATAAATAAATAAATAAATAAATAAATAAATAAATAAATAAATAAATAAATAAATAAATAAATAAATAAATAAATAAATAAATACATACATTAAAATATAAAAATTTTGAATTGGTCAAATATATTATGAAAATCCCTCTCCTGCACTCCTCCTTTCCTCCACTCTATTTACTCATCCCTTAACCTTCTTACGAGCATTTTTTTTCTCATGTCTTATATAATATTTTTTTTTTGTTTTAGTTTTGTAGTACCTAGAATTTTGGATTTGTGAACAGAATGACGATTCTACCTCACCATCATAGACTAACGGATCATCCTATTTCTTTCATAGCGATAATTGGACGACGGAGTTACTTTCAATCCCGAAAAAATATATCATTCAATGGGGAAAATTCTTATTGATAAACAAAAGTTCTAATTAAATTATTACCTAAAAAAATCTCCCTAATACCACGTGAGCGAAGCCGCAGGTAAAAACTAGTATTTAATAAATAAATAAATACATATGTGCTATTTCTAGAACGTTCGTAAACGCGGCGGTTTGTTGAATAATTTAAACCTAAATTAGCATTATGCAAAGAGATCTTAATCGCCTTTTCCATGAGCCTTCCCCTCTGATGTAATGAAAGGGTTAGTATTCGATATTTTTATTATTTGCCATCCAAAACGTGACCTCAAAGGCCCCAGGTCAACCAAAAGTCATACAGTTATTTCAAAATGTTGATTTTCTTCCTAGAAATTCAAAGTAGGTTCGCATAAATTAGACGAATGTCGCACGCATTTTTATTTTTATGTTGTAAATTGCGTTTTTTTGTGAGGTCGTGGTCCCATGGCTATTGTAGCGGACTGACGGATCAGAGGTCCGAGGTTCGAGCCCCACATTACCTCAGCTTGATTCCCGTTACAACTCGTTGGAAATAGCCCCACATTTGAAATAAGTAGGGAAATCATAAAAACGCAAATATTTGTTTTAAAAATAATTTTAAAATCTCAAAATTTTTACATTTATAAATATCTTTATACATCTATATTTGAACATCTATATCATCTACATGTTACACGTGCGTAAAGTGGCCGCTAAAACTAACCAATGTCAGGTCATAAGCCCTGTAAATGCCTAGACTTCAATATTCGCTTCACTTAAAATGTTCTCCATCTTTTTTTTAAATAATTTAATTTTTATTGTTAATTCGTACATTTTTTTCATTTTTTTTTCCATTTTTACAATAATTTAAATTCAATTTAATGATTTATTTTGCTCATTTTATATAAATATGTATTTAGTTAGTGTTTACATGTATTTGATGAAAAATAAGTAGTGTCTATTTTTTTTATTGTTTCAATATATCATGTATTATTTTTCATTGTTTGTAAACCATATAAATAAATCTCTGTTGTAATATATAAATCTTAATAAATTTAAGTGAGGAATTTTATTTATTTATTTGTACAATTATATTTATTGTTTTTTTTCGATAGTCGAGTTTATTTTATGGATTGATTCTTGGTAAAATTCCGTAGACGTAATATGAAAAAATATAAAAAAAACGCCAGGGGAAGGCTGTTTCATTAATTATTTATTTTTGTTTTTTTACAATTTGAAAAATCAATGTCGTCCTTAAATTGTATTTAATTAAGAAGAAAAGCGGTCTGACTTTTCTTAAGACAAACATATTATCGGATTTTCTTCCTGAAAGCAATGATGTTTTTTACACACTGTAGCTGGCATTTACCATCGGCGTGTCTCTATCGTTTTATTTTTTGATAAAAATAAATTTTGCACCATAACAGGCTAGGAGGTCCAATTACAGTGGTGATTTACAGCGCAGAACACCCAGGTTTGAGAAAAATCGCATTTTTTCCACGTAATTGTTTCTTATGGAAGCTAGGACCATCCGAAAACACCATGAAAGCGTCCAGTTTTATCTGCCGTCTTTAGACGTTCGTACGGTATAAAATAAATATAAATAATTTTGAAAAACGGGTAAGGTACCGACATTTAAATTAAAATTTCATTTTTATACTCTTTTACATACTCTTTCTAAAAGAAAAAAAATCAGTTCAGTTTTGGGTTGCGGAAAACGGGAAAATTATTTTACTGAGGCATAGTCAGTCTTACATGCGGTTGTAATTTTTACAAAGTATCGGAGAGGCATTTTCAAGAGAGTGACAAAAAAAATACCTATGTAACAATATTTTAAGTTTGTCCAAATTTTTGTAGACAAGGACTGGATTCAACTCCCTGGGCAGCTGTTAATATTAACATATTACAACAGAAATGAAGAGCATTTTAGAGAAGGTAAAATATAAGTCTAGGCATCTACAGGGCTTATGACCTGTCATTGGCTGGTTTAAGTGGCCACTTTACACGCTGTGTTACATTTAGATGATATAGATGTTCAAATATGGGCAGGATGGTGAATGTTACACAGTGTAGAAAGTGGCCACTTAAACCAGCCAATGACTTCTGTATTACCTTCTCTAAAATGTTCTTCATCTCTGTTGTAATATGTTAAATACCTATTCATGTTCATGTGTGTGCGTGGATGGCTCGGAGTGTACATTCGGTATTTTTATTTATTTTAATTTATTACCTCCATGGAAAACGCAAATGTCAACAATTATTCTTTTCTCACTAAAAATTCTTATTTATTTTTTATTTTTTTGTCACATTTAATGTTTATATCTTTTTAATTTATGAATACTTAATTGGTATTTTTATGTTAAAATAGTGTTTTTTTTAATACTTATTATGTATGACTATGTTTTCTGAATAAAATAAAATCAAAATTGTCTTGCACCCCATATCTTCTTTATGTGGCAATTTGTTGCGTCTCGTTTTTATTTTTACGCAATTTAAGAAAAAAATATTGCCTTATTTAATAATAGGCACGTTGTCAAGTGATGCAGAATATTAAATTTCAAATAGAATATTTCCACGTATTTCATTATTCTAATATGATTCTAAATGGCGTCTCACATTATGCATGTCTCTTCGTCTGGCTTATATTATTCTAGAAAATACATTTCATAAATTCATAAGTTTCTATATATATATACTAGCGGACCCGAAAGATGTTGTCCTGCCAGAACGTTGACTTGCCTGCTTTTATTTTGGAAAAAGACTTCTTATTGATAAGCAGGTACCTAGGTACTTGATTATGATTGAATTTCAAAACTAAAAATTATTTATTTTCAAATATATAATTATTTTTGCAAATGTCAATATCGGCTCTTCTCACCAACAGGGGTGCACTTTATTCATGAATGCGATTTTCAAAAATGTATTGACTGTCAGTTAATATTATTTTAGTATTACCAAAAAGCCAATAAAGTAAATAAATGGGAAGAAATTATAAGGAATGTAATGAAAGAACCTGATTGGGATTCATAAAAAGTGAATGTTGTTTGTAAACATTCAAAAACAAACTTTTTTTAAACACTAAAAACAACATCCTTCGATTTTTTTTGGATATGCATCCTCGTCGAATGCAACCCTGGTAGGTTGATAAAAAAGATTTATGCTTCTTACTTTTTTTTTTACAGATTCGATTGAAAATTTTAATGTCTACGAACACGCGCAGCGCAAAGATCTACATTTCGCTAAAAACCTCACGTGAATGGTTTAGCCTATTAGGAGGAGTTCAGTGACATCACACGTACAGAAGAATTATATATAAAGATATATATTTTTCTTAAAATTAGACATGATACTTTAAATCCTTACTTGATTTATCCAGCCTTACATTTAATTACAAGAAAAATAATATGAAGCATGTATTCATGATATAAATTATAAAACAAACAAAAAAACCTCATGTGAGACCATATTGTGTAATATTAGCGGCCCCCATGGCGTAATAACTAAGACCTCATGTATGGAGGGTTTTAGGTTCGATTCCTGGTGAGATCGCGAAAATTCAATACGACTTTTCTCAATAATAATAATAATAATAATTATGGATAACTTATACAGCGCCATTTTCGTAATATAATACCTCAAGGGCGCTTTACAAAGTGATTATATAAAGATATAAATTTAATTTTAACTTTTTAATTTCAGAAAAATAATGTACTTATTCATATTGGGATTCAAAAAATACAATTTCAAATTGTTTTAACAACATTGTTATTGTGACCCATAGCCGACATTATAAATATGAAATTGCGTTCTACTGTGTTTTTTTCTTTGTTTGCACCGCAACAGGCCAGGAGGCCCAATTACAGTGGTGAATTACATCACAGAACACCAAGGCTTGAGAAAAATCACATTTATTTTTTGTGTTCTCACAGGGAATCGAACCCGGAACCTTCACAGAGGCCGCCAATAATATACATAATACTGTAATGTATCTTTTTTTCTGGTTTAAATTCCTGGGATTGTTTTGCCAATTTGTACTTGCATCTCCTCCATTCCTTAAAATCTTTTCAACCGGCCATGTGATGTTTAGCAGTGGCGATCGGTGATTTTTTTTAGGTAAGCCACAAAAATTGTTTAGAAATTTGTATATTAATTATAAATGACTACTTTTTCTGTGGTTCTGAGAAACATCATCTCTTTGCTTCAGCTGTTGACAACAGAAGATTATTACCAATAATCCATCAACCAACAGTTATTATTAATAATAATAATAATCATAATAATAATAATAATTTTTGGATAATTTATATAGCGCCATTTTCGTAAAAATAAATAAATATCCCAACACGTCTTGCAGCTACAGAGCGCATGGACGGTTGGGATTCTAGTTCCTCGTCTCCAATTATGATATATTACAATTATGATATATATGAGCTAGATAACAGAACATCTTGCAGCTACAGAGCGCATGGACAATAAGAAATCTAACTTCACGATGTATGTAGGTATATTATACACAATGTTAGTACAACACTGGTACAAAAGTTGATTAAAAAATACCGCAATAACACTAAGCACTGGGCGATTTCTTTTACAAATGAATAATGCCAAAAAGCGCCACACCGAGTGCCGCATATCCTATGTCATATGTCAACTGTATCTTATCAAAGGAAAGTAGTCTTTAGGAAATTCTGTTTACCAAATAGAGAATCTTCAAATAATATCTGTAATCTGCTAGCATACTTAAGGAGGAAATAACAGCAACTGGCTTTTAAAAATTTAAATACAGCACACATTTATGTATAAGGAAATAGGCTTAAGTAATCGGTCATTTACTTCGTTCACTGGGAACGGGCTGGGCGCGTTTTATCGATGTTTATATTCATTTTTGAAGTAAGATATAAACGGGGACAGTGATTTATAATAAATAACAATTATTTTATTTATTTTACAAATACAACCACTCTAAAACATTATAATCGATATTCTTATATAATGGTAAGCTGCACATAATTGCTTATATGGACAATTCGCCCCTGATGTGTATTTGATTCTTAATATAATGTATTATATAATATTATATCCACTGGAACCTCTTATTATAACACGCTACAAAATGAAAATTTTGAAATCTGTATATGTATCTCAAGCAATGAAGGTGATGTCATACCAAATGTGCATAGTCTGATAGTGAATCTTTGTTACGACTTTGTTGATTATTTTGTAAAAAGAGGTTCCCGTGTAGTCATCTTGGTAGTAAAACGATCCTAGTGACAAATACCTAATATATATTTTATAGCAAACGTTTTTACATATTTTCTTTTATAATTTTAAAATTTCTTTAATTACTATTTTCTTAAGATTTCTATAATCTAGGCGAATAAATTTGATGTCAGTAGTAAAACAGAAAGATGCATTTTTTGTTGACAGATCTACTCAAAAGTAATTTTTCTCAAAACTGTGATATTGTATCTCTGGTCTCTTCACCACTAGATAACAATATCTTAATGTATGAGTATGCAATGTTAAAAAACAAATTATGTGAATTGAAAATTGGATGCGAACCTTAAAATACAGTCATCATGAATGGTTTTTTCTTCATTTTTGCAGATGCCTCTCCAAACGACCGTGAAGAGTTGTTTATCCAGAAGCTACGCCAGTGTTGCGTGCTGTTTGACTTTGCGTCGGAGCCGCTCTCTGACCTGAAATGGAAGGAGGTGAAGCGAGGAGCCCTCATGGAGATGGTGGAGCTGGTCACCCTACAGAGGGGAGTGCTCACAGAAGCCATTTACCCCGAGGCAGTCAACATGGTAACTACACTCCAATTAAAAATTTAGGCATCTTATCCCTTAGACTGCTAAGCAGGTTTTCAAGAATCTAATCAGAAATGCTATTCTTTAAATAATTTATAAATATTTTTAAAAATATTTTATTGAATACGTTGTTTTCTAAACATACTACTGTTTTAAAAATTAATAGCAATTTTAAGAAAAATCTCCCATTTCATATATTTCTAATTCACGCCTTATGGAGTGAGAAAGATAGACAACATTTGATGTTGGCATCATATTGTCGTGCAGCGGTTGTAAACCCTTTCTTATTTGGAAATAAAAACAAACAAAAATGATCTCCTACAGCAATCCCAAGGCGCATTGTTTAAATTGTTATTATTGAAAGAACATAATTATAATCGTTTTTTTGTTGATTGCGGGGCAAAGTGCCCTGTTAAATATTATCAAACCTACCACTAAGCAAAAATAGAGTAAAACATATCTAGAAATTTGTTGTAACAGAGAGGGAAAACAATTTTGGCGAGGGAGTATGAAAGCCTGGATATTAACAGGGCTTATAACCTGTCATTGGCTGGTTTAAATGGCCACTTTACACACTGTAATATATGTTCAAACATCCACATTCCTTAATATTTTTATATTTTTTTGTAAAAACAACATTCCCTCAGCTCTATGTGATAACAAAATAAATTATTTTCTCTAAATTACAAACATAAAATTTTCAATTAAATTTATTTATCTGTAGAATCACTTTGTAAAGCGCCCTTGGGGTAATATATTACGAAAGTGGCTCTATATAAGTTATCCATTATCAAAAATAATAACACTTCCATATCTTGACTAAAAGAGCTGGAACTTTCACTGATGTCGGTGAGTTTCATCTGATGAATTATTTCACCTACTAGATAACGCCTAAAAATGCTTTTCAATTTTTATACAAGTTAGTTCAATTAACAATATTTTGAGTATGTCCAATTTGTAGGGAGTTCTTTATATTGAAACTTTTTTTCAAACAAAAGGTTTCTTTGAAATCGGTAAAGGTACTAAGAAGTGATATTATTTCTTGGTAGATGTTACAATATAATTTTAATTACTTAAGTTTTTTTTTGTTTACTACTTTCATATTCAATTGATACTTATGGATATGTAAAAAAAGCGAAAGTTCTCTTCCCCTTCTTCTTAGTTAGTTCTGCCGATTGGTCCATTGACGATTAGTAAACCGGAAATCTTCCACAACTCTCTTATCATTGGTTGATTCATATGAACTAGTGACGTCGTGCATTTATTAAAATATATAATTTTTTTTGTTCATTTTCAAGAAGCTTTGCTGTATAGTTTAAATATTAATATTCACTAAATAATAAATAATAATATTCACATAAAAATATTCTCTAAATAATAAATAATAATTTGTGCATATTTTTTCTAGTTTGCAATAAACCTGTTTCGGACCCTGCCTCCCTCATCCAACCCAAACGGTGCGGAATTTGACCCAGAGGAAGATGAGCCGACACTGGAGGCCGCGTGGCCGCACCTGCAGCTGGTGTACGAGTTCTTCCTCCGGTTGGTGGAGTGTCCCGACTTCCAGTGCAACATTGCCAAGAAATATATCGACCAGAAATTTGTCCTGCAGGTATTAAAACAATCTTTTGTTGTATGTACAAAACACAGGCGGCTTCTGACCAAAAATACTAGCAGTGTATTTATTCACATTTTGCAAAATTTTACTTTGCATTACTTCCAAGCTGGTCCCTCAATGCTGAGGATCGTGACCACCGTGAACTCTTCTCACCAGCCTCCTCCACCCCAGGCTGTCCTCAGCCCGATGAACTGACTCTCTAAGTTTTACCCTTCGTAGCCTCCCTTATTTATTTATTTACTGTTCCATGAACCTTTTATATAATTACAATAAAACCAGTGAAAAAAAATTCAACAAACAATAGCATAATAAACAAAAACACCGAACAAAGTATACAATAGTAAACAGTATTGATATTAAAAAATAATTTAAAAAACTGTAGCAAGTCCTTTAAAAGGAAAGTTAAAAAGTTTTCATATTGGTCGACCTCGTGGTGTAATGGTCAGCGCGTTAGCCCGCCATGCAAGAGGTCTCTGGTTCGATTCCCGACATGGTTGATATGAAATATTTATTTTAAAGGATGTTTTCACACTAGAATATTTCATAGTGTCTGGACTGGTCCCTGAAGCGAAAAACTGATCATCTTACCTTCATGTAACAGAAATGATCAAGATACGCTGCGATTGATTTACCAATGCAGTGCCCTATGCACCATTAGGTGCGGAAAGGGAATAATGATGATATATTGATCAGTCCATCTAGTTGGTATTCTACCCCGGCCTCTACCTTCATCAGACTCTTCTAGTTTCGATGTATTTGTTCTTCTGGCTGTCCAAGGTACACGCAGCAGTCTTCTCCAACACCACATCCTGAATGCATCGAACCTTTCCTTCTCGTAGGCAAGCACTGTCAATCTTTCAGCCCCATGTAGTAAAATGGAGAAGACCAGGGTTTCCACCAACCTCTTTTTTGTAGTATATAATTTAATAAATTTAGCATGACGTTGTAAACGAGCGATAGTTGCAAAAAAAAAATTAGAATTCTTAAAAGAAAAATTTCTTTTTGGTTTAGTTTAACAGTCTATTAACGAATAAAAAATACAAAAAAAACACTGAACTTCCTCATTGTCCGTAAGGATAGGCAGAGAGGGCCACATGCGTCTATCCTGACTATAGTCCTTAAAATGTAACATGATTAGAATGACAGTTGTCAGAAAAAGTGACGACATAACTTTGTAGTAACGTCAAAGAAGTTATTTATATTGACACATGAAAAAGCATTTGTATCTGGCGTGTTAATTTATTTTTTTAATACAATATATATAAAATCAGCTTTAAAACTAAAAAAAAAACTAAAATAAACCTAATTATTAACGACGTTCATACAAAGTTACATCATTTTGCAAAAACGTTAGATATGGGACAAAGTTTCATGATTGCATGAAATAACTGATTAAATCGATTTGATCAGTGATCAGTAATTTCCCATCACTTATGAAATTAGTTTGACAGCTGTCATTCTAATCAAGCTATATTTTAAGGACTATAGTTGCTTCCACATTCATACATAATTGTGTAATCACAGTATTTTATCTATTACAGCTTTTAGAATTGTTTGACTCGGAAGATCCTAGAGAAAGAGATTTCCTGAAAACAACACTCCATCGGATATACGGAAAGTTCCTCGGACTGAGAGCATACATTCGCAAACAAATTAATAATGTATTTTATAGGTGAGAACTGACTTTATATTTTAAAATCAAATACAATGTTCGTTTTATAATATGGTTTAGTGAAAAAAAATGTTTTCATCAATCCATTTTTTAAATTATGAATGAGTTTTGAGACATCAATCCATCCTTTAATCAATTTACAACATCTACCAATTAATGGTTCTGTTCATAATTTATATTAATAGTACACTGTTCTTATGAATCAGTGTCATAAATGTGTAATTTTAATTATAATAACAATCATGTTACTGTATACAAAGATAACATTATTTTATAAATTAATACACGTATGTTGTTGTCATCATAGTAAAAGAGGATCTACAGTTAATATAAATATCATATTTGTTTGAATATCTCCTTTGAAAACAAATATAAATATCAACAATATTTTCAATGAGTTCTTCCAAATGTTTGTAGACAGGACTGGGCTTAACCCTCCAGGGAGTTATTATGATTAACATATTACAACAGAGATTGAAAAAAATTATGAGAAGAGATATGGAAGTCTAGACATTTACAGGGCTTATGTCCTGTCATTGGCTGGTTAAAGTGGTCATTTTATACACTATTCTGTCTGTTTTTAAATATCCATATTTATTCAACATTATATATGTCATAGACGTAATTTTCCATACCGTAATATGAGGGTATTACTTGCAATCCTAGCAAAATCCAAAATCTTTTAAAAAGTTAGATATGAATTGAAACTTATTCAGAATACAATAATTATAACATTCTTAGTTCAAAATACGACTTTATTTGTGAGAATCTGACTTTGCAATACTAAGTAGAGGTTGGCATGTTTGTAACAAACCTAATAATTTAAAAGTTAGTGATCTCTGATATTAAATGTATGATTTCTCTATTGTTTCTTGACATAATCACGAATTGCTTATAAAATATTAACTGGTTATGATAAAGATTTCAAATGTAAATAAAACGTTGAAGCTATTTATGGTATCAGTTTTTTTGATTTGCTCAAAATAAAGAAAAAATATAGAAGCTATTCGCAAAAAGAGACCAGAATTATGGGCAGACAATTCTTGGTTTTTGCACTACGATTGCACCATCTCACACTGCATTGGTGCTTCTAGACCATTTTGCCAAAAATTCAACTCATATCGTTCCACAACCATCGTATTAAACTGATTTAGCAAAGTGTGATTCTGGCTTTTCCCTAAGCTTAACAGACCGCTCCGGGGACACCATTTTGACACGATTTAAGAGATAAAAACCGATTTGCGTGTGCTCTAAAGGCCATTCTGAAAATCTACTTAAATAATTATTTCAAGGATTTGAAAAAACCTTGGCATAAGTGTATTGTATCAGAAGGGGAGTACTTTGAAGGCGATAAAATAGGTTCAGAAGAATAAATAAAGATTTTAAAAGTTATAAGTAATATCACCTTATTTTTTTTATCACAGTAAACCGTCCGATATTTTCCTATTAAGTATCAACTCCAAAACCTATTCCTGACTAATATTTTATTTTATTTTCAGATTTATATATGAAACTGAGCATCATAATGGTATAGCAGAGTTATTAGAAATATTAGGATCAATTATCAATGGTTTTGCGCTACCATTAAAAGAAGAACATAAACTATTTTTACTGCGAGTAAGTCTTCTTTATTTTAATATTTTCTTTCTTTAAATTTGTAATAGGAAATTGAATAAGCTCTCGCTGTTTCGCGGCAGCTGGTGTTATCTCAGCCTTTTTACATCGGGCAATACTACACCCAACTTCACCGTGAAGCCGCACCATTAGGCTTGAATTGACAGTACTTGTTATTCCGCTAAAGTGTAAACAACATCATTTTTCATAGTGTTTAACATGTCGAATTTCGTGGCAAAAAAAGGTATCTGCATTACGTTTAAAAAAAAAGAAAACTGCAGCTGTAGCACATAAAATTCTTGTGGAGACTTACTGTGATCATGCCCTGTCGGAACATCACCGAACATCATCATTATCATCATCATCACCCAACGAAACAATCACAGGAGATAGCTATCGACTACGATTGATGTGTTTGAGCTGAGTATTGAATAAAAATGGGCGCGACCAAGTAATTTTACAGGATGACACTGATTCGCCACATGTTGCGAGGCCGGTCAAAACATACTTGTATACACTCAAATGGGAAGTCCTACCCCACCCGCCGTATTCACCGAACTTTGCACACTTTCGATTACTATTTGTTCCACAATGTTTGATTAAGTCCAAATGCTTGCAGACTGGCTGGATTTCCTCCCTAGGGAGTTGTTCATATTTAAATTTATTTCAACAGAGAGGGAAAACATTTTTGAGAAGGGAATATGGAAGTCTAGGCATTTACAGGGCTTATGACCTGTGATTGGCTGGTTTAAGTGGTTTTCCCTCTCTGTTGAAATAAATTTAACTATTTGTTCCGATCGATGATTCATGGCCCGGCACTTCCATTCTCATGAAGATCTCAAAATATGGCTCGATTCGTAGATATGCTCAAAATATGAGTCATTCTTTCGAGATGATATCATATGCTACCAAAAAGAAAGGCGAAAGTAGTCGCTAACGATGGACAATACTTTCAATGAGATGTTCTTTACTATTTATTTTTTTTAAATAAAGCATTAATTTTCCCGACAAAACAGTGAGAACTTATTCAAATCCCCAATAAAATATATTTTTATCATATTTGTGTGTAAAATCCGTATGAATTTTGCATGTTACATTCCGTGTAGTTCAAATTTTCAGTTTCAACTTATTTACATTATTTAACAAATTTCTGTAATGTACGAAAACAATGTTGGTTATATTTGGACACATTTTTTCCTGAAATACAAATAAATAAATCCCTTCGTGAAATGGCTTCAAAATATCTATCGGACCTCTGTATTAGAGAAAGTACATGTCAGAAAAAAATACTCTTAGCTCAGTTCACACTTGCGAATAATCGATCTCAGTCAGTTCAGATTTCAATTGAAATCCTACTTCTTTCGTTCACCATCCTATTTGTTATAAAATCGGAAAATTTAATGTGTGAAATTAGCTTTAGATTATCGCATCGTTTCGTATGATGGCGATGATTTTAGTTAAAAACAAACATCCATATAGGTAGATGGAGTGTCATCGGAAAGGTTCTAGATTTTATAACAATGTTTTGTTTTTGAAATTACTTTTGTATATTTATTGTTTATTAGTTTAGGTATAATATAAAATAAATACATTACAGAATGAAAATTTAGGAAATAGCTCGCTGCATTTCTCCTCGATCTTTTGTCTCACCTCCACGCAGGGCCCTCGATCAGTTTGAGCTATATTGTGAATTCCTTTTGATAAATTATGCGGTGTATAGTGTGTAACTTCTAATAATAAATGTTTTAATTCTAATCCATGTTAATCTTTATAATTCCCACTCGCAAATCAATATCATAAAAGGTGATTTTTTGCAAAAATAGTGCTGTGTATTATTTTAGTAAATTATGAGAAAGAAAATGTTTCTTTTTTTAAAAAATAATAAAAAATTGACTGAATAATAGCTTTATTTTTTTAAAACTACATGGAATTCAACCTCAAGTACCATATTTATGATTTTTTATTCAGCTTTATTTGTAAGTTTTGTACAAAATTATTATATCAGTATAAAAATGGGTCAACTCATTATTATAAAATCAACAACGAAACTGCATGATTGACGGTGATAAAGATTTTTTTTTATTATTGTATTGTTCAATTTATGCTAATTTTAATACTAATTTGTTATGATTGTTTTATCTGATGTATTTTATATCCCTGCTTCATCTATTCATTTTTATTTTCATTTTCCAGGTTTTATTACCACTTCACAAAGTGAAATCATTATCAGTATTCCACCCCCAACTGGCCTATTGTGTTGTACAGTTTTTAGAGAAGGATCCTTCATTAACACAGCCTGTCATAAGGTATAAACAATTACCATTCATATTATTCAAAGATAATATAAACTAAAAATGATGAGAGCGTTTTACCAACATTTTATTATGATTTAAAATGTTGACAAATATAAGCTTTACATTGTAATTTTATTTTAATAAACACGAAATCAAAATAGAAATTTAAGATAAACAATGGAGCAAGATCTAACTATCATTTTTTCAAATTTAAGAAAATTATTAATTCAGTTTAAAATGTATACTATCTTACCTCCTACAAATTATTACTTTGATTTTTCTCAAATATTGCGATTACTAAAACAAAATGTGTATGGTTTTAATAAAAATGCACTTGATATTTGTTGTCAACACATGACGATCGTCAAATGCTGAGCGTATGTGGTACTACATGCCAGCGACAAATCACAATCTTCAAAAATTGAGCGCATATTTGGGAGTAACTTCTGAAATTTTACAATCGATATTTGTCATTGACATTTGATAATTGACAAAAATAGAGCTCAGCTGGTAGCAACTCACAACATTTGTCGCAGCTTGCAATCGTCAAGTTTGTTGAAGTATTGTTATGTAATTTAATATAATTAAATGAAATATTAGAAAATCTCAATATTTTGAATTTATAAAAACATTCCAACTTCAAATCCATCAATGACTTTATAGGCAATGAATTTTGAATTTGAATGATGCTAGAGTATTAAAATTTTCATTTGGAAGTACATTTAAGGAGTATTTGACCATCTCCTTGTAAATTCTGATGAACAAAATGTAAGTTGAAATTAGCTACCCAATTTAAATTATATCTGCAACCAACTGATTTCACCATTTAAATAATGCTAAATCAATCTTCCGACTGGTTAATCAAGACATTCATCTGGCAACACATCCGCTGAAAGCCCTGACTGTAAAAATCTATGCATTTGTTATCCAAAATCACGCATCTTTTAAAAACCACATTCCCACGCACACCCAACAACTCCGTCATTTCTCATTTATTACATTTAATTTTGTTAGTTTTCATAAGCTTGAAATATATCGCAGTGTTTTATATGTTATTCAAAATTAGAATCAATAATTAAGGTTACTATTTATAGCGTGGTTAATGTATATATAGTATTTCTTTCGTAGTTCATTTTAGTTTCAATAGTTATTATTTCTCTGTTATAATACTCTCTTTGTCTTCGTAAATAAATTATTAAGAAAATAAGGATACAGTTACACAAATAGGATACACAAAACATGTCAATTTTTATTACTAGGTGCTTACTCAAGTTTTGGCCGAAAACTCACTCTCCGAAAGAAGTAATGTTCTTGAATGAAATGGAAGAATTGCTCGATGTTATCGAACCAGCAGAATTCCAGAAAGTCATGGATCCTCTCTTCAAGCAGCTAGCTAAATGCGTTTCCAGTCCACATTTTCAGGTAAATTAATAAAATACATTACCTATTTTTTTATCAGTGTCAATTTAAAAAGGTTTCCAACATTAAGCTTCAATGAAGTTTCTCAGGAATTACATAATTATTATTTTGTTCCAAATCGTTCATACATCTTAAGTGTTATATACTGATCACATACTATCATTCTATTAACCATCGATGTGAAATAAGCTACATTTTAAAAATTTAAGCCATTGTAAATAATAATCTTTCTTGACACATTATTATTTTTTTCAATGACTTTGTAAATGTTCTAGTGTAAAAACATCTTTTTAAATAAATAAATATTTATATATTAGGGGGACCATAAATAAATAGATTATTTTATGACCTGTTATTCGAGTGCTGTTTCTATTTAGACACGGTCTGTGAGTTTTTTTTTGCTTTGAACTATTAATTGACATTATTAATTTACGAGTAATAAAATCTATATTATTGTTAAGGGTAAAATGTCCAACCCAAAAATTGACAAAGGGGACATCAGGCACTGTATATTACCGATTTTCGACCAGGGCTTGAATGCCAGCAAGGCCATTAACTCCATCAAAGAAGTTCACGGTGAAGTGCTCACAGTATGTAATAGTACAAATGTTCAAATCGGGCAATAGAAATCTAAAAGATGGACCTAAATCTGGATGGCCTTCAAAATTTGATAATGGTTGAGGAATTATCGCAGACTCAAATCCCCATGGTCAACTGTGCAGATACATTTACGCAACGCATCGGCAAGACTAATAAAAAGGGAATTCGTGCTAAAATGTGCGATTTTAGAGTCCCCCCAATAGGGATTGTCCTGGATTTGTTTTTCAACCTTTTTTTAAAACTTGCATTTGTTTTGGAAGAACGATCCTTTGTAAGATAATTCTACAAAGCTTTGCCAAAATAAATCAACGTCATGAATGAATATTGAAAAACAAATCCAGGAGAGTCTTTCCTGCATCTACTAGCATTGCTAAGGGGAGATGTGACCCTCGAATTTATTAACAATAATTAACAAAAAAGATAAATAACATTATTTTCCTCCCTTAAATAATGTTCACTTTGTTATTATAACATTTAAAATCTCCGCTGACAATATTGTTTGGCAATTATTGATAAAAAGTGTAGAAAAGGAAAATACCTTATTTAGGATTCTTACTAAACATCCATATGTTTTTTTGTGGTGTATTTTTTTTTGTAGCAAAATGATCACTTGAAAATATAATAATAAATCTTTCAGGTGGCGGAAAGGGCTCTATACTATTGGAACAACGAGTACATCCTCACTCTTATATCCGACAACGCCACTCACATCCTCCCCATCATGTTTCCGGCCCTATATCGCAACTCCAAGAGCCACTGGAACAAGACCATCCACGGTCTCATATACAACTCCCTGAAACTGTTCATGGAGATGAACCAGAAGCTGTTTGACGAGTGCACGCAGCAGTACAAGCAGGAGAAACAGAAGGAGAGGGAGAGACTCCACCAGAGGGAGGAACTGTGGGGCAGAGTGGAACAGCAAGCTAGGCCCTCTCCTTCGCAGGCTCCCTCCAACCTGCAGATGGACGGTCTGGTGGATTCTAATGACCTCAGCCCTGAGAAGCTAGAGGCGGAAGCTAGAGAGGTATAGTGACAACTTGATTATCTCTATTTTTGTTGTACAATGAATTACCTGAAGAGGTTCAAGAAATTGGAAGCCTTAAAATATTGTAAATCAATTTGAAAAAACATGTTCTTGATAAATTTGTATATTTAATGTAATGCATAAAGGCCCAATTACAGTGGTGAATTACAGCACAGAACTAAACTTTTGTCTTCTCACTGGAAATCTGAGAGGCAACTTAACATCATCATTTAGGAGATTAACACCTTTCACATCAGTGAAACTATGTTTAAGAGGCAAATATTCTTACTTTTGGAGAGCATTATGTCTTCATTATATCGAGCCATTGTTCAAGCGTTCCTTCCTGGCCTGATATGTTGTCCCAATTGTATACCCACAAACAGGTCATGCCTTTGTGTTTATGCAATAGTATATTTTGTATTTGTGACTTATGTAAACGTATTGTAAAATGCAAAAAAATATAAATACAATTTTAAAAAATACATAAGAAATCTTTTAAAATTGAACTCCTGAATTATTTTGTTTTATTTGTAATGTTATTTTAGTCAAATAAAAAATAATTTAAATACGAGGTGATGTTCTTCAAAGGCACTCTAAAGAAGGGTAAAATTAAACAAGACAGCTTAATTAATACCTTTTAATTATTATATTAATTATAGTTTTAGACAGTAAATATGACAAGAATAGATTTTTTGTAGCTTTGAAAATTTAAATGTGATAATAGTGATAATTTGTTAACTTGCTCATCTAACTCAATTCATAAAACTCACTTGGTATTAGATTTTTTTAAATATAGAGAGACTGAAAATGAGTTGATAAATATCAAAAACCAGTATGTCTACCTAATTTTTTTTTTACATTTGTTCTACAAAATGTAGAGAAAAAAAAAAGATAATTTCAGTACTATTCAAATTAAAATGTGTCCTCATTATTACAATAAAACACTGTAAAAAAACTCAGTGTTAATTCAGAAGCTCGTAGGTCCACATGGACACTATGGTGGATCGTTGTGGACATACCTGCGTTTGATATTTATCAACTCAAATAAACAAAAAATTAGTCCAATTACAAAAATTTTGTTTATTTATAAAAATGTTCAAAACTAATTTATAAAATAATGCTCATAATTTTCTATACCTTTCTCTAATAACGGAGAAAAAATCCAAAAAACAATAAGTTTACAGTTTCCATTCACTAGCAACAATAAAACTTAACATTAACTGACTATGTATTATTTTATTTGTACCACCAACTTTGTAGAATTTATGTACCTATGCTTTAGGATAAAATGTTATCAAACTGCAAGATTACTCTATGTGATTTTCTTTACTTATCATTTGTTTTTCACAGGCCAGGAAGGTTCGCAACAAAGAGAAGCCGCTGCTTCGCAAGAAGTCGGAGCTGCCCCAAGACTCGTACACTGTGAAGGCGCTCATCGACCACAAGAGGGCCGATGAGTTCCTGCCGACTCCGCCCGATGTCAACAAGTGCTAGTGACTTCGACCCATCTACCATCCTGAAACTTGCCAAATATACAGTGTTAACGTAATGCCGACTCGAGTGGACAAAGTCAAAGAGACATCGTGCAATGATGACACAAAAAAAATAAAAACATGATTTTAGTCGGTATAACTTTGGTGTGTTGTATTTGGGAAAACTCCGCATTTTAACTTACGTACTGTAATAATTAATATTGTTCAAAGAGGTCAGCATGTTATGTGGACTTCGTTTGCCTTAAGTGTTGTTTATGCCTAGATTTGTCGGATAGGTGCGTAATATATAAACATATATCATTATTCCACAATAATTGTTAAAACACATAAAATGTGTAGTATCTTACTCTCCTCCCTGCGGAGATATGAGTATTGAAAGAGTCACATCTTTTTGTTTCAATAATAGATCATTTTAACAACATTTTGTTTTGAGCCTTGTGCATTTCGGTTTTAATCTCGTTATCATGTAGTGCCAATTTAGATGGTTAAAATCTCCTAAGTATGTTTTTAGGCTTTGCACAAAGTCATATGCCGAGTAACTCTCTTTTATTCTCTCGCTTTGATTTATAAAACCCTTGATGTCTTACAATTTCTTATTCTTGATTTGTTTTGCTTTCTTATTTTTTAAAGAATATAATATATTTATATACATATATATTTCTTCCATAACGTACCTAATTTTTCTCATAAAAAGATGTTCATTAACTTCTGCAAAATGTTGTATCAATACGTTTTTTTTTGCCAGAGTGTGGGACATGTTTGGAAACATTGTAATAAAAATATGTGTTTGAACTGTAAAGATTAACTTTACATGGGTTAAAATGGATGTCGAATCAATATAAGACTGAAAAGGGTTAATGTGAACACACTGCTGAATATCATTCTCTTTTCATTGTACTAAAACTGATTACAGAACATAACTATTGTTAAACATTAAAGAATCTGTTAATCTTGTGATAATTCTATGACACTAAATATCAAACAGTGTAGGTATGTATAATGAATGGATTTGCGTGTTTCAGTAAAAGAACACTTGTATATTGTATATTTGTAATATTTGTAATTTTTTATGATAAATTTATGTGTATACTGAAATTTATTGAATGTTTAGCAAACAGATAATGTAAAAGCTTATTTCCTGGTTGTTAGGATCCTTTAATAAATTGTTTTGATAAATTACTGAAAGTGTTCAACATAAATAATTGTAATTTTTGAAATATTAATTATATAATATATATGGTAACCTCTTGGCTTAAATTAAGAAGTTAATAATTGATGAAGGGACATTTGTAGAATACGAAATACTTGACATGAGCTATAAACTGCATTTCAAAGCTGTTAATTATTATCAATCAAATATCGCATACATGCATCCATGGTATGTTAGTTTTTGTATCAAAATTTTAGACAAATAGTTGAAGATAATTAAATACAGTTCTCATTTTTTAAATCAAATGCACAGATATTTTTTAATGAAACTAAACTTCGGTACCTTAGTTTTCAGTAAATGTTCATAGTGATTGCTCGTTTCCGTTTTTGAAATCTGTTATATATGTACTTGTACAACTTGTGATGTAATGTCACGCCATTAGGTATTGTTAAGTTTCAGAATCAAGTGATACGCATTAATCATAATATTCAAATTAAGGATAATGTTTGCAAATACGGTTCGAAATTATTCTTTTCCACAAATCTAGGCTGCTAAATATGTTTATATACTATTGGTATTTATGTTTTTTTTTAATTATATTTATCTATTATTGAAGACAAAATACCCATGTAATATTTATAATATCTGCAAGTATTATTTTTATCTGAAAAATTTGAAGTGACACATAATTTGTCTTGTAAACGGGATGTCAGTAGGTGATGATAGCACTTATTTGAGAATCTAGTATTTTATTGCGAGTCTTACAAACATGCCTGCGAATAAAGTTTTCATGCCATCGACATAGCGCAAACGTGCATAGGTTTGCATGTTTGTCTAAGTTTGTTTAAAATAATGTTATAGATGAAGAGTTTATTTATTTAATCTTATTTATACTTGTCTATTTGCGGAGACTATGCAGCACCATCGTCGTACTATTGCGGGAATCTACAATATTAGGTTAATTTGTACCCGGCAATTTGTAATAAAAAGCACTAATTATTAGTGATATTTTAAAATAGAATATAATTATTATAATTGGTTATTTCAAGTAACATTGAGAGTTTCTTCATGTTCATCCACAAAAATTGTATTATTTTTTTAATGTCATAATTATAAACATTTTCTGGCATTCAATAAGAATGTAACAATAAAATTGTTTTTGTCATTATCAGTTTGATAATGTTACGAAGAATATTTTTTTTAAAGATATTTTCAAATTTGCAACACTTGTAATTCGTTATTATAATTTACTATGTTTATTTATTCACTCTTGTTTGTACTTTTGTAACTTCTTTAAATGAACGGTGCAGATCTTCAGTCCGATTTACTTAACAGGCATTAAATATGAATAGCCGAGCTGGAAAATAGATTGCAGAATTATATGTGTTGATTGGTAATTGTAGGAACATTAAGCCATTGTTTAAAGTGTAAACTAATGTTTTTAACTTATTTAATCGGTCTTCTTCTTATCCCAATAATCTTTTAAAAGTCACTCTTCACTGTTAGATAGCTGCCATGTACAATACAAATAAATGAATTACTAGCGACAGGAACACTTAGATTACCTGTATTCATTATTTAGTTCCTTAGATAAGTACTAAATTATCAAATTATAAGAGTGTCCGCTAAGCTGTTTTGTTCAGTGGAAACAAATCAAGGGCAGTCTCTAGTTATACCCCTATAAATAATATGTATGTTACTTATTTGTGTAAATAACATATATCTATGTAATTTAAAGTTAAAACACAATGACTTGTATTTCTTTCTACGGCCTTTCATCAAAATCAATACATTATTGATTTTGAATTATTGGTGACACTTTATAATGATAATTAATTATTGTTGCATTCTATGGGCAACATCATATTTTTTTAAAATGTAAAGCTTATGCTTAAAAAAAATATAAAAACTTTAAACTCACAATGTACCTTATTTCTCATCCCTTTTCTCAAAAAATATATTTGTCATCATACCGGCCGGCAGTTGTTTGTATCCTGGATCTGGTTATTTCATGCTTATTCATATGGATCTACCGCTACCTCTGATCTTCCACACAGTCAGGATGCCATAATGGATTTTACTAAATAAACTTAAACTTATTTTTCATTTTCGTGACCCCACATTATTTTGGAAACAAATAATTTGCATTATATATCTGAACGTCAGAGGTATGGGATCCTAAGCGCCATTTTTGACAAGATCACTTTTTTGCTGGATTATGATTAGAATTTTTTTTCTCTATCTGCAGTGCTATTCTGAACTGCTCTCGCGGCCATAGAAAACACTTTTATCTAGCGTATTTACATACAAAATACGCGAGATATTATCTTTTTATACAGCCGTGAGAGCGTTTGGAATATTACCCCTGGTGGTATAACACAGTACATAATATAATCTAGGTATTATTAAACTGCTAAAATAGTTTTAGACTCGTTTTTTATAACTACAGTTATCGGAGGTATACAAAGTATTTAAATTGCAAATTTAGGTCATTTTTAGTCATAGTAATCCATACATATTATTTTAAGATTTATAAATCAATTTTTGAAATATATTTCACTTGTAAAGGAATTTAATTCGGTCATGGAGATTGTTTTTTGCTTCTCCGGAAAAAACAACAAATGGCGCATAGGATTTTATACTGCACAGATATGTATGTCAAACCATTTACAATAATTGGTTTAAAGAAATACAAAATCTTAGCCTGCACTACGCATCAGCTCGCACTCCGCGCTGGATCTAGTAGTGCTCCGTCACTCACTGAAAAGGGACCAAAATATACACATTTTTGAATGAATACGAACAAATTATCTATCATCAACTTCAGGGTGCCTGGAAGAATTACTCGGCAGGTGCCACCGTTTTGTAGCAACAATTCACAGAGTGTACAACTCGTAATGCCGTATTGAACAGAGTTCATGAACTTGGCAATAGTTATTTCCATGTATCGGATGTATTTAGTGTAGGGTATTGTTCCTATAGAACAAATCCTCTGAACCTTTTCAAAAATGGTGAATGGTAATTATATTTATTTATTTATACATTTCATGGGATACAAAATTTTTGTTCACTTTGCCCAGCTGTATGAAAAAGTACTTTACGATTTACTTGTTATATTAAATTTGAATATTTTATTGTTTAATCTTATTTTTACATTTATTCTTAAATTGCTTAAACTTTCTACTGAATATGTTGTATAATTTTTAGGTTAAATTTTTTTATAAATCTTGGATAAAGGGTAATATAAGTTTTTTTTTTTTTTTTTAATATTAATCGAAATATTTTCGTTCATATTATAATTTTTTGTAAAAGGTAGATTTGCTGATTATGTTAATAAAATAAATTAAAAAAATATTCTCTCCTCCCTTTTAAGCGAGTGTCTGGTTCTTTATGACAACTGAACCTATGATAGTTCCGGCTCTCTTTGCACTGAAGTGATAATTTTTCCTTTGACCACCAGTCTGTTTTTTGGTTAGCTGGAAGATGTTTCTTTTAGCAATAAGTCTGCCAAGTGGATATATTTTTGTACATGCACTTTGAAATAAATAAATAATGGAACAAATCAAAAATTGAAAATTTTGGGTTAAGTATTCAAAAATGTTCCTAATATATGTATCCTATTTGCGGCATGTTTCTTAAAAATATTTATGTGGCCTTAAAAGGGAAAATGTATATGGTATAAGTATTATATTTTCTTATTCAAATTCAAGAAATCATGGGGGCACAATGGTTATTATGCCATTGTTATTTCTGAAAGTATTTAAAACTAGATGGCACAAGTGAGTGATCTTGTAAGTAGTGACATTGTTTTCGCTAATGACTGTTAGTTTACTGATATCGTTTGTGTGTAACGGCTCTTTTGCAAAAAAGAGTTTTTTGAGTTTTATCACTAATATTTCTGAGGTGTGAGCTGTTTTATTTTATTTTTATGCTTAAATAAGCATTGAAAGATGAAAAAAATCAAGACTGCCGTTGAATAAGACAAAATGTACAGGGAAAAAACGCTTTTAGTTTATTACATATATTTACTTACTTTTACTTCATTAGAGGTAGAAAAGTTGTTATTAATTACTGATTACATATGTACTATAGGATGGGTGCCCGTGAGTTGATTTAAAGTTAAATGAGATAGATGGATTACAATTGAAGTTATTTATTAAGTAGTTACACACGGGTTACATCCTATTATTTCGTACAGAAGGGATTTACAATATTTTTTTTATTTTTTATTTATTTATTTATATACGGCATATCTGCCATCTACATATATGTGTTATACAGAGTGCTTAAAAATAAAAATATTTTTTGTACTGTACACATTATTAATTACTTGAAATACATATATATTTTAAAGAAATTATACAATAACAAAATACATTAATCAATCAAATTATTACTATTTCAACCCAATCTTCTGAAGATGATTTGCTCTTTTTGATAAAAATATGTTGGTCACTTTATTTTTTAAGTTAGGCAGAGATAAACTAAATATATCAAAATGTGATGCATATTCATTCCCGGTGTTCTGTAATCTAACAATAGGTGAGTTATATTGGGCTACCATTCGAGAATTTTGACAATAAAATATTGTGGATGTTCTGCTTAATCTAGGTGGTACATAGAATGAAATCAATTTCAGTAGATCAGGGGTATCAAACATTGGTTTTATTATTTTATATAAAGTCGTAAGATCGGTCGATGTTCTTCGTTCTTGCAATTTAGTTAATTTAAGAGAGTCTAAAATTTTGTTATAATTTAATTGATTAGTAGAAAAACCCATTTTAATATATATATATTTAAGAAATTTATTCTGAATTCTCTCAATAGAATCTGAGAAAGTGATTTGATAAGGTGACCATATTGGAGAGTTATAATCTAGTTGGCTTCTAACTAGAGATGTGTAAAGATATTTTAATGTATTTATATTATTAAAATCTTTTCCGGTTCTAAGTATAGCTAAATAGCGAGCAAAGGCGGAGAGCTGGTGGCCAGGCAACACGAACTGTCACGATGAAATGTGTCGAGTGCTTTTTTTACTTTAGGCATATGACCTGTCATTAGCTGGTTTAAGTAATCACTTTACACACTGTGTAATATTCACTTAACTGTCTATGTTTGAACATCCCATTTCTCAATCTTTCATCAGTTGACCACTGTGACGTAAAAGAACTGAAACATTTATTGATCTGGATGAGATTTGTCTGGTTGAATTCTTTCACCTTAAAATAGCAAGCAAGTCTAAATTATGTTTTTTTTATACCAGTTAGTTTAATCAACAATATTTTGAGTATGGCCAAATGATTGTTGATAAGACTGGATTCCATACATAAGAAAGTTATCAAGATTTAAATTTATTGCAGCAGAGGGGAAAACATTTTTGAGAGGAGAATTTAAACCAACCAATGACAGATCATAAGCCCTGTAAATATTTAGACTTCCATATCCCCCTTCCAAAAATATTTTCACTCTGTTGAAATTGATTTCAGTCTTGATAATTCCCCAATGAGTGGAATCCATGAGTCACAAGCATAGCCAGGGGCGGGGGGGTTTGGGGGTTTAAACCCCCCCCGAAAAGTTAAGATATCAACATCAATAATATTAAAATAAGGACGGGCAAGCGGCATAACTTATTTTATTACTAATTATTACACTAATAATGTATTTTGGATTCGCCCTCTCTACCACCCGCCGCTGGCCGTCGTCGATTATTCGATCGCATTCAGTAACCTTCGTATATTTTCGTGCCGCAGTAGATTAATTCTGTAGTGCATATGTAATCAAATGAACGTTTTGTTTTTTTTTTCATATAATATAAAGGTTATTTTTTTTAATTTTTATTCCAGTGAAATGGCTGTATGCATGCACTTTCAGTAGTTTTATTTTCTTGAACCCCCCTGATACTAAAACCTGGCTACGCCTGTGAATCCAGTATTGTCTACAAACTATTAGACATACTCAAAATATAGTTATAACCTTAGAGTATGTTATAACTAATTATTATATTATATTTTTCGTAAAGTATGTCATCCTAATATTTTAAATGTCCCTTTGAAAAATCAGTTCTTAGCATGCGCAACCCTTCTTTTTTTTATTGTATTCATTTATAAACAGCGATGAACAAAACGTTTAAAACAACGTGGTAAAACATTGAATGATAAATAATTATAATATTTATAAATAAACATTTCGTCGTTGTGCCTTAAAAAGCGGCTAAGTGTATTAATTTTACAATATATGTTTTTTGCGACAAAAAAATACTTTTAATAGAATTAAGAAGCCAACGCACCGATTTTCATAAACATCGTCTACAATTGAGTATTCACAAAAAAAACAATGTTCCCAGACATGGGATGTTTTTCATTTCTTCTGAACATTTTTGTGGAAAATAGGTGATTTCCAAGGCGCAACGACGCGACGATTTGTTTAAAAAAATACAAAGACAATATTGTTTATGGTACTCATTTTGCATTTTGCAGTATTTGCACATCATAGATAAAATTGTCAGCCGGATGTCAAAAATGTCAGTGTTTGTTTGACAGATGTCTTATCTCTAAATATTTATTTTATGTTTTGTACAAAATATGGAAGGCATTCCGTCCGGTGACCTGCAAACGAAATACCTTAAGTTGGCCTCTGAATATTCCAAAGTAAGCAAGATCAGTTTTTTATTTTGGTAGCACTTTCTCTTTGTATTGGTGCGCTGGATTGTGTTTATAGGGATCACATTTGTGGGCGTAGTGAATCATTATCACTTAATATCTAAGTGTTTTGCCAATTCGTTAGCGTATGAGCCGTTTCATTCAATTTACAATATACAGCTACCGGTAATTTTTGTATAGTTGCTTATGCAGAAGTATAGCCCCCATGAAAATCTGTTGAATTCATTCCTCCAAGCAAAATAATTGATAATGTGTTTTATTATGAATTTTTTGCAAACTATGTTTTGTATTTATAATTATTAATGAATCAAATATGTATTATTAATTTAACAAACAATCAACAATGATTAAATAACATAATTAAGATAATAGGGTGGATTGCTGAAACTAAAGAGCTATCAGCTTTTTGAGTGTTGTTGGAAAGATTTATGGCAGAATACTGATTGAGAGAGTAAGAAAAGTGACTAAAGATAGAGTGTGGGGTATACAAAGTGGATTTATGAATAGAAGAGGATGTATGGATCAAATATTTGCTTTGCGAAATATGACAGAAAAGTTTCTGGTTAACACCAGTAACTTTTCTGCGCATTTGTCCACCTGCAAAGTGCATTTGATAGAGTTGACGAAGAGAAATTGTGGAAGGTTTTATCGGAGTATGGAGTGAATGGTAACCTGACAAGGATTGATAACCTGACCTGATTGCGTCACTGTACAAGGACAGCACAGCATGTGTAAAGGTGAATGGGTCATTCACATCGTGGTTTAACATTTCTAAAGGAGTGAAACAGGGATGTGCAATGTCACCATAATTGTTCAACATATACATCGATAACTGTATGAAAGAACTGAAAGATTTAAGGATGGGAGCAAAAATGAGTGGTATAACTGTTAACTGTCTTCTGTATGCGGATGATGCCGTGCTTCTTGCTAGCAGCAAAGAAGACCTGCAACTTTTGGTAACAAAAGTCTACAATGTATGCAAGAAAAGCAATTCGCTTATGAATGTTGATAAATCGAAAATGATGGTTTTTGAGAGAGATGAAAATATAACTAAATGTGAGATCAGTGTGAACGGAGATATTCTGAATCAGGTAGAAGAATTTGTGTATCTGGGAAGTATGTTTACTAGGGATGGAAAGACCGAGAAAGATATTGAAAGAAGGGTGAGTGCCGGAAACAGGGTGAACCGTGCACTGAAATCTACTCTGCCAACAAATGTTTATTGCAGGAGCTAAGTATGGAATTGGAAAAATGATGATGAAAGTAGGTTAAATGCTGTCGAAATGTGATCCCTCAGGCGAATGTGTGGTAAAACGATGTATGATAGGAGCACAAATGTCGAGATCCGTGAACTGTGTAAGGCTGAGCTATGCATTATCGACAGAATCAAGAAAGGGGTGCTGCGTTGGTTTGGACATGTAGAGCAAATGAACAGCGAAAAAACGGCTAAAAGGATCTACAATGCGAATGTTGATGGATGCAGAAAACGAGGAAGACCGAGAAAGACATGGCACGATCAAGTCCATCAAATACTTGAAGATGGACTTGTCAAAAGTAAGAATAATCGGTGTGCATGCATGAGAAGATGTATGAATGTAGAGGAAGCGAGATCTGTATGCAAAGATAGAGTGATATGGCGTTCTATCCTCTCTGTCTACCCCTACGGAGAAACGGCATGATGGTTTGTTTGTTTGAAGATAATAGATTAAATTTAAGAAAGATAGGCTGGAAGTTGGGCTTATCCAGAGAGCAATATATGTATAATAAGGTAGAAACTAGCTTAAATATATCTTCTTTTCAAGACCGTCGAAATAAATCCGACCTTTTAGTCCTATTTAAAATTCTTACTTACGCCTGAACTACTGAGCTCAATAAAATTAAATGTCCCAACTAGAAACCTCAGACAAAACTTACTTTTTTATACCGATAACCATAGAACTAACTATGGTTTATGTCTTAGGTGAGCCAACAAAAACACCAGTCTTGATTTATTTGATAAAAAGTTGTCTTTGTCTTACGATCACTGAATCAAATTCAATTATAAACACCTCCCTCCTGCTTCCACTCCCACCAAGTCTACTATAAACCATTGTGTCTTTCTACTTTCTTTTATAATAATTTTCTATGTTTACATATGTCCTTATAAATGCCCATTGGGCAAATATACAAATAAATAAAATAATAAAGATAAGGTTTAAAGACAGACCAGTGAAGTTTCTAAATAAAAAATACACATATTAAATTGTGGTACAACAAAAGGGTGTTTTTGTGTCTTTGTATAAGAGTAAGTGTATAAGTGTGTTTGTGTGTATTTGTATGGTAGTAAGTGTTCGTAGTAAGGAGTAAGGGAGCGTATCGCAGCCAGAAAGAATGAGTCTTAATTTATTTTTAAATAAATTAATTAATTTTTAAATAAATTAAGAGGCATGTTTCAATAGAAAAAAATAATAATTATAGTTTGAGCAAGAACGATAGAGGAAGAGTGTTTTGCATAGTTAGTGCTACAGACTGGCAGATGGAATAAATACGTATTTATTAATACGAAAGGGGACATTTTAATTAATTTTGGGGATTAGGGATAAAGTCTACTTTATTATTTAATAATTTATATAAATAGCATAGTTCAGATATAGTGCGTCTATTTTCAAGGGTAGATTATCAATTTCGTTTAGTAGATTGGCTGTAAGTGCAAAGGGTTTTATTGTTTTTATTTTTTTTAATGTATATTAGAATACTTAGATCATTTTCTCAAAAGGTCACCAAGTTTTGATGTGTTTGTGTATAACTTGTAATCTATATTTGTTTCAATAGATTAGATCACATGTACAAGTGTTGAAAAAAGGAATATTTGATGAACAAGCTAAAGGTAACGAACTCAAAGAGTTGCTGAAAGATAAAGAAAAGAACCTAAGGAAAGGAGAATTAGAACTCGACTCGCTGAATTTCCGAAACCAACAGCTCACCAAAAGGATTGCTGTTCTACAAGATGAGCTCGACTCAATTCAGGTAATTCAGAATACAAAAAATATAAACTTCACATTTTTTCAAGCTTTAACTCTTCCTTCCCGGCGATGTGTAGCTAGTACACATTGCATCTAAAAACTTAAATATCTCCATAAATATAGTAAATTATGGGTTGTGATTTTCGGCATCCCTCCGTTATACATTTACACACCGGTTAAAATATTTTTAAAATTAAATAATTAATGCTTATTAGGAACAGAAAAAGCATTTTATCAAAAATTGGAGATGAATCACCAATACACAATGTGTCGCATATTGCGTAGTAGTAAAAGAGTAAGCCTAATATATAATTGTCTCACACACCCTTTATGTCTCACTCTTAATAACACAGGTATATTCGGGAGCGAGAGAGACAATTTCAAGTGTCACACATGCGAACAGCGAAGCTTCTAGTACTTCTCCCAGGTGCCCGTTAGTAGCTGCCTGACTTTCGTCAGGGGTGGTTCTTTCGCACATGCTGAGACCATGAGCTAATGATTTTTTCATGTTTTTAGCAATTAGATTAAAAATGTTATCACTTTTGACTTCAACTATAAATAATTTAAGCAATTGCCTATGAATATAACATATTTCCGATTTTAAATCTCTCATTTTTTGCATGTGTAATGATTACACAGCACCGTGACGGGCGGATGTTGAAATTTGATTATGGCCTCATTTAAATTGACACATTCTATTTCAAAATGAACTGATTTTGGACTATGCAAGGACGCTTTAAGCTTTTGATTAATACGTTTTAATAAAATGTTGTGTTCTGCAGATTAGGTTAGTTTCAATAGAAGAAAAATGTATTTGCTAAATAGATGAAAATATCATATGACATTTTAAAATAATTGTAAATCAGTGGTTAAAGAAAAAAAATATTTCAATTATTATTTCAAAGCATTTTTTTAAGGCCCAAGAAGGCCAGAATAAGTAAGTTAAAGATCAAGACATGCTCATTGCGTTTTTTGACATCAGGGGGCTCATCTACCATGAGTTTGTACCACATAGTAAAATCATCAATGCTAAATTCTATGTGGAAATGCTCGAGAGACTCAAACGACGAGTTTATCGCGTTTGGCCTGACATTGTGAATGATTGTAAACTTTACCATGATGACGCGCCGGCCCACACCGCCTTCCTCGTGACCCAGTTCCTGGCCGATTTAAAGGTGCTAACAGTTCCCTAGCTGCCCTACAGTCCAGACTTGCTTCTCCCAGATGTCTTCTTGTTTCCGAACTTGATAACTCGCTTGAAAGGACATCATTTCGGGGCAGTTGACAAAGTCATAGAGGCTTGCACCAAAGGTCTAAAGGACATTCCGGAAAAAAACATACTGTAACGCCTTCGATACCTCTGGAAGCAATGTATTGACACAGGAGGAGCCTATTTTGAAAACTTTTAATGTGTTGTTCGGATTTGATCAATAAATGGTTTTTAATAAAATCAATGACATAATTTTTCAGACCTACCCTGTACAATTTGGTTGGAAACCGTAACCTACTCAAAAATTTAAATAAATATTCATATTATCGTTTTTGAAAAAAACAGTAATATGATTTCTTTATAATATAGGCATATAACAATTAAAAAGTTGGTAGAAGGCTCCTTCCCCACGGTCACCAGAATCATTCCCATATGTATATTGATACTGTTGCTATTCATTATTTGATTGCATTTGAATATTATTGTTGCTTATTTTTTAATTGTGATATTTACCCATTGGCTTATTTTGAGTACCTATTTATTTTCCTACTACCTATTTTTCTTTATGTTATTTTTATAATCCAATGTTTCACTAATATGTTCAAAATCAGTAAGTGTGGTGTGTTTTTTAGTTCTAATTTAACCTGTGTAATCTGAATTTAATTGTATATTTCAGTCGCAAAAAAACAATAAAAAAGGGAAGCATAAGAATGACGAACGTAATCCAACGCAGCGAGAAGAAGTGGCCAATAATTTGTTGCTTCAAGAAGAACTCCAAAAGAAAATAATTGAAAATGCCCAAATCGTCTCTCAGGTAATTTGAAATGGATCATCGGTACTCAAATTCATCAGGTTAAACCGAGCCCAATTCTAAATTTTGGTTTTCTTTCTCTACTTCATAACTGAAATATTTTGTAAAATGCAATTTAAGTCTGTTTTTATTTGTCCTAACAGTGGTTTGACTATCTTGAAACTGGACAGAATTGAAAAGATTAGTTTTACTACGGGTATTTATATTTTGTTTGCCTAGTGTAGTGATTATTTTGCTATCTGTTTTTCCATCCTGCATAGATTTTGTAAAGGTGAGGCAAATTTGACGCTGTATTTTGGTTTAAAAGGTGTTTTTTCACAACAATATTTCATGGTTTCTGGATTGAATTGATTTTTCATCAAATAACATTTAAAAAAATATATAATTATTTAATTTTTGATATTTTTATTGAGATATCATATCAAACCAGGAACCCTTGAGCATGGTTCAACATTATTGAGGTATAATACTCTCCAACAGCAAGAGTATTTGCATCTTAAACATAGTTTCACTGTTGTGAAAGATTTCGATTTCCAAAGTAATGATGTTCAGCTACCTAACTGCTCTTCCAATCGGAATAACCAGAGGCAGGTTGGTTCTGATTGATGTTAGACTGATCATCTCTTCCCAATGTAACATTATCAATCTATACCGCAAATGCACTATTGGGGGCGAATACTTATTTAGCTTAAACTCTTACTGTATTTTTTTTTAGATTGCTGACAAGGATTTTGAATTATCTCAACTGAATTTGCGGCTTGAAGATGCAGAGAGACAGCTTTCGGAAGTGGAAACTAAATTCATATGTGAAAATTTAAAATTGAGAAGCCAAAATCAAGAACTACTGATGAGTTTGGAAACAGTTTCCAATAGTAGGGATAAGAATAGCTTGTCTAATCAAAATGCGAACTATAGACAAACTCAACTGCCTAGTTTTAATGGAGATTTTCTTTCTGAAGCTGGAAGTTTGGTAATTGCCACAAATATTTTAGTTTGTAGCCAAAATAAATGTTTGTCAACATAATTTTAAAATGTGATTGTATTTTCATTTTGAGTATTTAAAAATACAAACATATTTCTTTCTCATATTTGTACATGTTTTCAAACTGTATTTTGTAAACATGATGTATTTTAAAACTGTGAATTCCACATTCTGTAATTATTATCTTACTAAATATTATTGAATAATCATGAATATTTATTTTCACAAATATCAAACAAACATAATAAAATATTCTCATAATGTAAATAATTTTATTCCGACAGTTTTAAAATGTTTTAGATGGGAAGTGAAGACGCTTTATCAGCTGAAGAATCTCATCTCAATGAACAACTACATAAGAACAGTCAACAACTGCTCAAAGTAGAACAGGTTTGGTTGCATGTTGATAAAAATAATATAAATTTCAAATGACGGTCTGAACCAGTCTGAAGATGCCCATTAGAGGGTGAAAGCGCTAATTGGTCAAAATAAATAAGTGGAAGTGTACCAAGTATTTTTCAAATTAATAACTTTTATGTAAATATAAGTTATTACATCATTACAATGGAATTCCATCAAGAATTGTCAATAAATAATTTAAATTAAATAAATTTCAAAATTGTCTGTGTATTGAAATTCTTAATTTATTTCTTATGTACCTATTTCAGGAAAACCAAGCTCTTAGGATAGAATTTGATCTCATGAAAATAGAGAATGATAGATTGAAAACTCAAGTTCAGGCAGCAAGCAAAGCAATAGATAAACCATCGTCAGCAGAAGGGAAAGACACAAACACCCAAAGTGATGAATTCACCGAATCTTCTAAACCAGACGGAGTCATCACAGAAATTTTGGGGAAAATAAACTGTCCTTTTGTGTTGAACGATGAAATAATAAAGAGAGAAGAGACTTTTAAGACATATTACAGAAAAAAACTCACACAACTGGTAGCTGAAAGGCAAAAATTTGAGAGTACGAGCAAACATCATTCAGATGAGGTAATATTTCACCACATTCGAATGTTTGTAAAACGATATCGGATTTTACCCCCTAGGGCGCTTATTAAAACTGATTTAATATATAACAATAGAAAATATTACCTTCTCAAAAATGTTCTCTATCTCTTTTATTTATTTATTTACATAAATCAAACATCAATTGGTTTCAGGCCGAAGCATTACATTCCCAGCTGGAATATTTACAAAAGGAAAAAGAAAATTCTGACCAAGCATTACTCAAAACTCAAGCGACTATTAGCAGATTGGTAAACACTTTATTTAAGTGCTAAAATAATTATAAAAATATACATTAAATATGTTCATCCTTTCCTTAATATTTCAATATAATTATCACCTTATACAGATGTAGATCAAAAAAAAATATTTACTGATTACGATTAAAACTAAAATCAGTTGTGTTTTTGAAATTATTATTGCATTCTCCGGAAAGTTATTCAGTTTTTTTCTCTTTACTTTTCAGGAAGATGAGTTACATTCAACGAGCACTAATTACGAACAACAACTCAGTATTTTAACAGAACATTTGGGAAACTTGAACGATAAATTAACTCAGCAGTTCGAAGAGATTCAACATTTAAAGATACAGCTAGGGAAGAAAAAATAAATATTATTTTTATCTAAACTCTATCATATTAAGTGTATTGTGATTATATTATTTTGATTTATTTATATAACTAAAATGATGTTATTATAATATTTAAAAATATATTATAAAAATGAGATTATTCTCATGTAAAAACATACTTTTCTTCATTATTCAATATATTTTTACCTGCTTCTTGTGTTGGGTAGGTTTCCTATAAAATTAATTCAGGATATCAAGAGATAAAATTTTATTATCGTTACCTATCCTAATTTTTTTTTAAATTACTTGAATACAAATGTTGACTAAGATAATAGACATGTGTGGTATGCGCCATAAATTCTCAGCCTATAACAGTTTTTACTTTTCAATATAATCTCCCCTAGCTTCAATACAATTATTACAAGATCAATTTATAATTCTATACCCCTGTAAAAATAATCTCCCTAAAATGCTTGCAACTCACTATCCTCCTTAAAACAACGTCCCCTAAGGTATTTTTATAAATTGGAAAATAAATAATAATTACTAGGAGCCATGTCCGGACATTGCGGTGGATGCTCCAATTCTTGACAGCTGCATTCATGGATGGCAGCTTGTGAAATGGTGGCAGTATGCACGGTTGCATTGTCATGCAATAATCAAACACCTTTTGTATTTTTTTTTTTGACGCTTTGCATGAATACTGTCTTAAATTTATGCAACAAAGACGCATAATGAGCGCTGCTAACAGTTGTATTATGATCTTCAAAGTCAATGAGTAAAATGCCCCCGCAATCCCAGAATATTGTGGCAAATGCCTGTTTCACAAATATTATACAGCTGATTCCTTCACTTTCAAATGGCGATCTTCTAATACCATTTCTTTAATAATTGAAATTTTTTTGGGGCGTTATTACTCAATTGGCCGACGGGAGCGCTCACCATGCGTGCGGAAAGGAATGATGCTGATGAAACACACATATTGTATAAAAGAAACAGCGAACAGATTAGTAGGTGGAAAAAATGGGAAACATCTTGTTGCCAAAACTAGCCGGTTGTTTACACTTGTATTCATTTACTGAATAAAGAGGTTCATAAAACGAAGTTTTTTTATTAATCTCTCAAAAATATTATATATAACAATGATCCACAAAGTTAGTGCTACAAATATCGGCGGCCTCCGTAGTGTAGTGGTCAAGACGCTTGACTCCACACACGGAAGTTTCCGGGTTTGATTCCTGGTGAGAACACAAAAATTAAAATATAATTTTTCTTAAGCCTAGGTGTTCCGTGATGTAATTCACCGCTGTAGGTAATTAGGCTTCCTGGCCTGTTGTGATGAAAAAAAAAAAAAAAAAAATTTTTTGTTTAAATTTCCACAAGGATGACTAATATTTTGCATTAATGATTTGTTTTAATTTTGTACCAATATTATATACTGTATTAACCCGAATATAATGTGACCTCAAATATAATGCGACCTTTATATATGAAAGAAAAGATTTACTAATCTTTAACCCCGAATATAACAAGAACGTATTTTTTAGAAAACACATTTTAATGAAAAACCATCGTGTTATATTTAGGCTAATACGGTATATTTTAGCTAATTTTAAAACATAATATAATATAAGCATAAGTCGGAGATAAGCAAGTGGTCAAAAATAAAATAAATAATTTTATTACTATAAATTTGTAGTTCTAAATCTAAACAGTGCAAGAAGGTACTTCATTCTAAAAAATAACATATATTAACAGAGCAATGTCATACACATACATCAATATTCACAGAACAATCAATATAGGAGTTTTAACAATATGTATTATTTATTTATTTACTCTCTTTATCAAAATACAATTTTATGTTCACTTTAATTTGTTTAATTTGTATTCATTTGTTTATTTTTTAATGAAACATCATTCTCAAAGGTATTTTGCATGAATATGTTTTTGAGTTATTAGTTGTCGAATTTTAAATCCATACCTAAAATGTGAACATTTTAGTTATATTGAAGTAATGTGTCATTATTATAACTATTTATTATTTATCAGATTTTTATGGTTCAATTTCCTTATATTCTTTGTCCCATAATACAATTTACAAATACATTGAATGGCTTCAATTATTGAAATCTCAGATTGCTTTTTAAAAGATAAATAACACAAAAAACAGATTAAAACTAACTGATTTCATAACTATGTTTCGTTTTAACTAATGCCAAAAATAGTTAACTTATGTATATACATTATATATTTTGGTAACAAATATTCATTCAATCCAATTTTATAGAAAAACTAGCACCACAAGAACACCCTAATTCAGCTTTAGGATTTTTTATAACTCTGAAAGCAGATTTGATAAGTTCTTCATGATAGTCCACAGTTGCGCCTTGTACATACTCTAGGGATATTTCATCGATAACTAATTTTGCTCCATCCTTTTCAAATATTCTGAAAAAACAAAGCATATAGGCAAGGTAGTTTAAAATGGGTATATAATTATGATTTTAAAAATAAAACTTTTATTAATAAATCTTTGTTTGATACTATGTTAGAGTACCGTTGTTTTGTTTTGTTTGAATTTTATCAGTTACATGGTATATTTAAAGAGTTGAACATTGACAATTCAACGTCTAAAATTATAACGGTCTGTATATAGATCTGACAATAAAAACTATCATAAACACGAAAAATACATCAGCGACCAAAATATGATTAAAATTCTCCATATTTTTTTAGAATAAATGCATAAGTAATGTTCTGAATTTGAATGTTAAATAATGGTCACCTTAAACTACGTCATAATTTTGATTACTTTTAAAAGTTCTAAGAAAATTCGCCTAGGTAGAAACTGTGTCTTACTTGTCTTCTGGTAATATCTTGTCCTCTAGATCAAATTTGTATTGGAACCCGGAACATCCTCCACCCTCAACAGATAACCGCAAGAAAGTGTTTGAATCTTTACATAAATGGTTTAATCTTTTAACACACTCGTCACTTAAATTTAAATCTCCGGCGGCATCTTGGTTCTGAACCAATTCTTTACTACTTTTGGCTGCTGAAATTAACCTGTATTTATTATGACTGAAAATAATATTTCTGAATACGTTACGTGCAAACATTTGAGACATTTCTTTTCGTAACCCTAACTAAACTAAATTGGAACTTGACAGCTGTCAACACAGTGTAAAGTGAAATCTTTAGTGCTGCCATGTGAGAGCCGTAGATAAAAAATAAACTGTGCATGTTTCGTAAAGAACTTACTTAGATACAGAAGCGGGGTACAAAGTTAGAAGAATTCCGGAAATTTTATATCGATTTGAAGTAGCTGATAAATGGACTGCTAGTGCTAGTCGGTGTTGGTAAGTGACATAAGGTAAAAATAGGATGGCTAAACGATGTACTAATTAGTATAAATATTCCCGCGATTATAGTGAAGGAGCCACCCACAAAAACTTTTTATACTGTGTATATTTCGACTATGCCTCGTTTTTTTAGAACTATGGTAAAAAAATCTCCAAAGACTTGACCAGATTCAATCTCAGAGTCTGAGACCCATAGAATTAAAAATAGTTCAGAAACCGCATACGCACATCAAACAGAAGGCGACTAAACTACTCATAAATGAATTGACCCATTAGTTTCTTTGTAGACGTCGCTCAGTACGCAACACCTGATTTGAATTCAACTATGCCGTGTTGTGTCCTTTTAAAGTGCAGAAATACTGCTAGGATCTTAAAGAAACAGGATAGCATCACATTTTATGTGTAATTAACAAACGAATGTTTAAGTAGAAAATGCATTACTTAAAAATTGTTTTTTTTTCCACCTGTCAGATTGTCGAAGAAACAAAATAGTAATTTCGTTAGTGTTCACTCATCTAATGAAAATTAGACCTCGGATTAAACAACGCCGTGGGGGACATTTAAACGACATTATCTTTAAAACATCAAATATTATTTAACATGATATAAAAATATCCGTTTTATGTCAAATAAAATTTGTTTTGTATTTGAGGTTAAAAGTTCATCAATTCAATTACAAGAGTAATAAGAATTAAATGACCCTTTATTTATCTACTCTGTTGTGTCAATTAGTGTTTCCGCGTGCACAATAAAATTTTAGAGAAATTAACAGATTGCTTTTTTTACCTTATATTTGTTATGATTATTTTTTTTCCCATCAAGCAACATTACCCCGCGACTTCACGAATGCGCGCGGCGAAAGTGAGTCATAGTGGTGGAATCATTGGACACAGCCCGATGTATTCAAATATGATTTTACGCTCCTTCTGGACTATTCTTAATTCTATGCTGAGACCTATCATCAGAGCGATGGGAGTCTTCTCCAATTAATGCTTTACAAATATAAGCTTCTGATGCCTCACTCGGGATGAGAAGACAGTATTTGGCGAATAGTTTTTTCGTCAAAATGCTCTGTACAAAAACATAGCATACTTAAAAAAAAAATAGAATCGCTTTCTGACTGTATGACATCTTTCGCTTTTTGGTCCCATAAAATCCCTCTTTTACTAATTAACAGTTTTCAAATACTCCGAATCCAATATAAACCCTAAAGACCTTCTTCCTCATTATCGTTTCCCATTTGAGGGGGTTAAAAGCAAAACCGCCACTGTCCATGATCTCTGTTTTTGGGAAGAACAACAAAACCAGTAGCGAAAATACTATTTTCTTTTAGTTTAATGTGAAACTTGTACGTGGTATAAAAAGTAGCAAAAAAACTGTTTATTTTGAGTTCAATGAGTAAAACAAGAAACATCTCCTTTTTCTTCCTTAATCTCTCCTTCTTTCCTCTTTTTTTCCCTTTTCCCATTGATTAATAGTTTTGATTTAAGGTAATTTATAAACAAATATGATTATTTCTATTTTTATATATCTTTAGTTTTTTAATCTTCATTTTCTATTAAATATGTTCTGTAAATAGAATTATAAAAATAAAACTTTTATTTTATTGGTTGGTTGGAAGAAATTGCCATTTGGCAATTAGCCCGCCAATGTACAAATAACATCATGTACAAAAAGTTAAATAAATAAATAAATTAAACTTAAAAGAAAGTCTTTTCACTACTAGTTTCGTTGGTCTTTTTAAAAACAGTGATCATGGACATTGGTGGTTTTGCTTTTTACCCCCTCGTTTGATTTGTCTAACTATGCCCCAAATGTTGAACTCACATTCGGAGTTGAAAGCCACCTACAACCCTGGTGTACGTTTATCCAAATCCGGTTGTCAAAATACATAGGTTCGAGAATTATTTACACTGATTAGTCTCAGTCAGATTCGCCAACTCACATGGGCCCATATAGTGAAGACGACGGCTTCCAAAGATTGTAGTAAGAATTACACGATAATACATCCATATTTACAGCGGAATGTATCGTAAACCGAAAAGCTGTCAAGTACGCCTTAAGCTCACAATATAGCCTCACCTTTATCCTGTCGGACACCCTGAGTGTCCTACAAATAATCAAATCCCCTCCATCCTCTTATTCTAAGGACGAGCTCTGAGTGGAAACTCAATTTCTTCTTTCGTTATCAGAGGCATCCAATAAAAGCATTGTTATATATTGGATCCCTAGCCATTGTAGTATTCCTGGGAACGAAAAAGTGGACACGTTAGCAAAGGAGGCGGTCTATTTCGGGGATCCTGCCTATAGTAATTAACTACCACTGGGTGATCTTCTCGTTATGATGAAGAAGAAGCAACTTCGCACATGGCAAGAATATTGGGTGACCTCCTCCCAAGCCATTTAGACATTTTTTTACAGTGATTCTGAACAAGTTTGAGACATCCTCTATATTGCATTGGGCACTGCTGTAATGGTTCTCACCTGTTCAGAATCCATGTTCGGGACTCTACCATGTGCAAAGTCAGCTTGAGGAAAAAAACTTAAACCATGTTTTTTTTTGATGCCCCATAAATGATTGATATCCTGATTTTCTATACGACCTCTCCAATATCAGCATCCCATTCCCTACTCATATTTTAACTCTCCTGTTCCCACCCAATAAACATGTATTTAAAATTCCATGTAAATATCTAGCAACAAATTGTATTAACACGTTCACTGCGTTCAATATATTGCGAACAATGATGTAATACACTGTAAGAAGTACTTGCTCACACTGAAAATACAGTGCTAAGACTAAAACACAGCAATTGTAGACATGCTGTAGAATGTTTGGTTGGGACACCAAGCACCAACATGACATGGCTCCAGTGACCAATGCGGAGCTACAATTTTTGTATGGACACGGGAGTCATGTCTGACGCACCGAATGTGTTAACTTGTACATATGTTATATAATATGCGAAGTTTTCTTTATATTAAATACTAACACACTAACTTGCATTCATTACTAACACAGATGTAAATATCTAATTTAACAAAAACGCAACACTGGCTAGAACACCCCAGTTGTGAGGTGATAAGGCCAATAAAAACTAAGAAGAATATTAATATTGATGATTGATGTCAGTGCCTTACGCTCAGTGATGTGATGTCTGGGGAAAAGTCCTCCCAAAAATAAGGAGGAATTCTGATTTTCAAAGGGAGAAGAGTTTTCTGTAAAAATGAAGGAAATCTGGGAATTTCGAGCAACAGAATAATCGTACATTTTGTTCAGTGGCCATGTCTCAAAGTTTGAAACAGAAATGCAAAATCAAAAGTTCAAGTTAACAGTTTTTTTAAATAACAGTGTTTGGAGTAACATGGCAAAACTGTGGTAACCCCCCCCCCGCCGCTCCATGAAAAAAAAAGTGAAACTGTTTTACAGGAGTGTTAGCGAAAAATCTGGAGAGTTTTGTTTTTCGACAGCCAAACACTGCTTCCGCTTTACATCATTAAAACATTTTCTACGGTTTTAAGAATATTTACTGAATTAAAAAAAATAAGAAGACATTATCTTGGATTCACAATTTCACTTTTTTTACTATTTAAAATAGGTTCCATTTCTTGATAAATAATTTCCAAGACATTCAACCTGGGTTTTGTATTCTGAAATGAAAAAGAATAAATAATTAGAAGAACATAAACACAAAGGGAGATGAGAAATTAATTTTTATTTTATTATTGAACTGGATCTTTCTAAACTATATTTAACATAAAATTCAACATGCATTATTTATATTTTAAAAGTACATATAATATAAACAGAATATTCTATTTTTTTCTATTATTTATAAATTTATTATATTTTATCAATCAGTAGTAATGACCATAAATTAAAATCAGTATTGAAAATATAATTAAATCCTGAAATTCATTGACAACTATGTAATACTTTTGAAAAATCTGGAATGCATGAATCAAAATAGGATTTTATTTTGGTAAGTACATTACTGGTACATAAATAACTTTAAAAATATGGCATAACCCATTTTTTATTTTATTTCATTTGACAAAAAAAAGGTGAGCATGACATTTTTAACAAAGACGAAGAAAATCATTTTAAAAAGCATTTTTGAAAAATTCATTTTTTTAAATTGAGCATGTCTAAATGTAGATTTTATACTAAGGGTGACAAATACATAATATACATTAATGTTTTTCCAATGACCCCATCAGTTCATATTTACTAATATTAATATATACAGGGTGTTCTTTAAACCCTGTCACATCCGAAACCACGATGACCAAGAAGACATATTAGTAAATTAAAAATAATATTTAGAACGAAAATTTAAAAAAAAATATTTAAAAACAACTATTTGCTAACTTCTAGCAAGGGGAGAAGCGAGGAGGGGGGTGAGCCACCATGTGGCCATGTGGTTGATGGTGTATCAGACTCCCCCTCCCCTCCTCTCGCTTCTCCCTTGTAGAAGTTAGCAACCATTAGTTGTTTTTAATATTTTATTTTTGTAAATTTTATTCGTTCTGAAAAATTATTTTAATGTACCAATATGTCTTCTTGGTCATCGTGGTTTCGGATGTGACAGGGTTTAAAGAACACCCTGTATATATATATATATACAAATAATAAAACTTTAAATGTTTGGAATTATTCCTTATTTGTTTTTCTTTTTTGAGAGATAAAGTAAGACAAACATAAAATAGTAATAATAATTTTCTTTGACATTAAAACACACAGATACAATTGTACTATAAACACCAAGTCAAAATAATAAATAAATCGTATTATCATATTTTTTTATATTACCTGAAAAAGGGTCACTAGTGACTTCGTTTGCGAGGAGTCTTTAACTACCACAGTTAAAATGTAGATAATACTTTGCTGAAAAACAAAAATGGTTAAATACAACCAAAAGAAACCAAAGAGTTACTAAAAAAACTGACAGAGAAATAATTTTAAAGAAAACTACGTCGAGTACTTCATTAAAAAATACTGATGTTCGATCGAATTGTGAATATAACACTAAAATATGCAAATTTAAAACTCATATTGAGTATAAAATATTGTGATTGGATGAAGTTTTTATACAAAAACACCTTTGAATGTCACCCTTTAAAGAACCACGGGAAGACAAATGAAACATAAAAGGATGTTTCCCCTTAGAGGTGGCAGATATAATGAAATGCCATATCACTCTGTCTTTACATACATATCTTGCTTCCTCACATTCATATATCTTCTCATCTACGTGTGCGATTATTCAGGCTTTTGACATGTCCATCTTTAAGTATTTGTTGTATTTGGTCATGTCATGTCTTTCACAGTGTTTCTCATTGTCTACCATCAACATTCACATAGTTAATCTTTTAAGCAGTTCTTTCACCGTCCATTCGCTCTACATGTCCAAACCAACGCAGAACTCAATTCTTGATTTTGTCGATAATGCTTATCTCAGCTTTACATAATGCACGAATTTCGACATTTGTGCACCTATCGTACATAGTTTTACCACACTTTTGCCTGAGAGATGGCATTTTGACAACATTCAGCCTACTGATGAGACATATTATTTGCTTTAGTTTTATTTTACTTACTTGTTTTTACCCTAATTTTATTTTTTTACATAATAGTTAATTACAATTTCTCAACCCAATAATATAATAGAAAATATTAAATTAATTTAATATTTTCGAAAATGAATCCAAAAGTGCAACCCGAAATTCAAAACAAATGATTTTTTTATAACTAAGGTGAAATAATAAAAACTATGATTACCATGTGAATTACTTCATTAATTATTAAACCATCAATATTCTTCCAATGTATCAAATTGTTTTTCTCCAATTTCAAACCATATTTGATATTGTACTGGATCCCGATACTAGGAATTATCAAAACAGATTCTAAAAAAAATCAAAATCATTTGGTCATTAAAAAAGGATAATGGAAAAAAGTGTTTTATCATTAGTTGAGAACCACATTTCAAAAAACACTCTCATACAGATCTATTACTATTTTCTTTATTCACATCCTACAGTAAATATTGGTGGTAAATTATATAAGAGAAAGATTATCAGCTATGCTATTTCAGTATTGATAATATTTTTATTTCAGCTCGATTGGGTGAGAAGTGCAATATTCAACATGCCATGTAACCAGCGCAAATTAGTAATAAAGAAAAACATTATTCATATGTAAAATAAACAGAATAAAAATATATATATAAATAAAAGGACCGGGCGACATAAAAGTAAACAATTGTGAACTGATACATCACGTTTTATCATAAGAAATTTATCACAAAATCAAAACGAGATAAAGTTTTTAGTCCTATTGAGCGGTGATATTGGTGTGGTCTTATTGGCAGTTTTTGTGCTTCTTGAAAAGGGGCTCTGCGTGTAAATTAAAATAAATTATAACAATACCTTCTGTTACTTTTCGAGATTCCACGAAAACTGAGAAAACCAAGAAACATATTGCAAATACATAATATGAGAAAATAGTACTCTCTAGATGACGCAGAAATATAAAAAATGCAGGCAGAATAATGCTGAGTACTAATTTATTATGGAATTCATTTTTGTACTGTATTATAAACTGATATCCACCTAATGAACCACCAATCTTAATGCACTTTAGGATTATTGACTTAGCATTAATATTAGTGAATTCACTTGTATTAGGTGTCATTTCAATGAAGATATTAACTTTGCTCCATTATAATTTATTGTATACCAAATAAGTTTACTAATTCGGTTTACTTATGAAAATAAGCTGGCAAATACAAAACGTTAAATGGTTGGGAATTAAACGTCAAAGTCAGATGTCAAAACATTTTTTTAAAATTGCACAGACGTATTATTTCCATCTTCACACAAAAAGTTGTAATGAAATGTAACGGTCCATGATTTAGTATTTAGAACAATCTGTTCTAGTCCCACGTACAAAAGTTATTTTATTTACATTTAATCTATGGTTTAAAGAAGACAAAGAGAGGTTAGGTGTGTTTTTGACTTTTGACAGTAAAAAAAGAAATGCCAGAAAAAGTTGTCAAAATAGTATGCTGGACTAGTTATTTTGTGTAAGTAGATTTTATGTAATTTAGTTTTAAGGAGCTTTAACACTCGTTTTGATTTAGTATTTTTTAGTAATAATTTGTTACTGAGAAATATGTAGAAGTTTTCATTATAAATTTAGTTTGTTTTTGAAATATATTTTCTTTTCCGAGTAATAATATATTTAATCTGTTAAATCTACTGAACTTTATTATTTATTCACAACCACAGTGAGTAAAGTAATTATATTTTGCATTGGCCCATTAGATACGATAATATAAACAATGTATCACCAAATGTTTACAATTATTTACCCTTATGCTTATGGACATAAAATAAAACTGGGCAAAGAAAATCAAACGGTGGAACTGCCAAGAAGAATAGGAATGAGTTGGGCAGGTTTTGGAAAACTTAGACACATACTTGAAAATAAAGAGATTACGATTTGTCTGAAAAGAAAACCATATGAATCATGTATACTGCCAGTGACTACATATGCCCTCACAAAAAGAAATGTAGAAAAGCTCAAATGCACTCAGCGATCCGTGCTTGGTATAAGTCGAAGAGACCAGAATAAGAAATGAGGAATTTAGGAACAGAACCAGAATAGCAGATATCGCGTAGCAAGACTACGGTGGTGCGAGATAAGACCCTACAAGATGGACCCCTAAAATTTTAGGATAGAGACCTTGGGAGAATAAGCGAGGCTTTGGAAGACCTAAAAAATATGGTCCGATGACATAGCTGCTGTGGGGGGTAAAAATTGGCTGCAAGCAGCAACCGACCGAAAAAATGGAAAGATATGAAAGAGGTCTATATCCAGCAGTGGAGGACAGAAGGCTGAAGAAGAAGAAGAAGATGCTCTAAAGATATGAGAACTAAATAATAAACTTCTCGAATGTAAAGTAAAATAGCCGCTCTCTATCTTTTGAGGTAGAAAGGCATTTGATTGTAATGAAGAAAATTGATAGTCATAACCCAACTAAGGACAACCATTAAATGAATGAATATTAATGAAAATTTTCATCTTGGTGGTGACTAGGCCACTGTGAAAAACACTTATCTATATCTCTTCTGTAATAAACTTTTCCATATTGTAGTCATTAATATTTATGTATACATTAGATACGGCACTAACCACCCATCTTGTGTTCCACTCATTAAGGTTTCTGCACTTGACCCAGAGATACTGTAGAACTATAACAAGTTCAGATTTGCCACTAAGTACTACGGCGTCGTAACAAATATTTGATGTTTAGGTATATAATAACACATTCCTATTGGTCAAATTTTGTTTTTGCGATATATCGTGTTGGCGCTAATATCGCTTGAAATAAAAATCTACGGGAAATTCAAAACATTCCCTAAAAGTCTTTACAGCTCGTCGCTTAGTCATCAGTAATAGTTAAAAATCAGAAGTATTCACTTTTCAATGTTTTTTTTTCCAAATTGTTACTTTTACCACTGATTTTTAATTATTACTACTGATCAAACTACAAGTTTATATTATGCAGGAATAAAAGCTTCTCAATAATTAATGATGCTGCACTTCGAAAATACTAAGTTTAAATTTCGGGAATTGATTGCCAACAACACATGAAATGTAATAAAAAATCATAGTTTCCTATTTTGTGATTTAAAAGTGAATTCACCACTTTTAACAACAAACTTTTATAAAGCAAACTTGTCCCAACACTGATCATTAATGGTGAAGAGGCTTTGAAGACAGAGACGAAAAAAAAGACACTTTATATGGAACATGATTTTTTAATCATTTAGTTTATATTGTTAACTTTGATTCAGTGTTAGTTGCATAAAAAAATTGATCAAGATTGTTTTTTTTATTTTTGCTTCCTTGGCTATATCTTCTTCAGTTAATAAAGTCGGCGTTGCTCCAGGAAGTAGCCTACAGGTTCCCTCAATGAACTTTGTCTGAAAATGTCTTTGACACTTTTATTAATGTTACTAACCCAAGTTTTAAAGATATCGGGCTCATTTTTGGGAAAGCAATATAGTTTGACGATGTCCGCGGATACTTTGCAAGAAAGTACACAATATTTTTTTGACATTTTTATAGTTATCACAGGTGAGAAAAAGAAGAGAATGTATTAAAATAAATAATAGAAGAGAAAAGGTGAGAAGACTGGCACAAACACAATAACGAAAAGAGGACATGCACGCCACAAATTTAAGATTTACACAGGTTTTAAATTTAAACGGCAGTACTAGACATGACACGAGACATATACGAGACATGTACTCTGGTACATGGAGTGGCACTGGTGTGATTTGACCGGTATTTGGTGGGAATTGAATTGAAAATTTGACTCAAATTGTTTGGTTGTTGTCCTAGCTACAAAAAACAAAAATAAGCCACCATTACAGTTAGAATCTGGAAATTCAGGCGACAGGAGTGCCAATTCGAATTGATTTTGCAAATTACTCCCCAGTGGGGGGAGTAAACCACCTGGGTTTATTGAGTGGCACCCCAGTGAGTGGGGAGTAAACAAGCTGGCATAGAATTATGTAATTCTATGCAAGCTGGGTATATTCAGTGTCATGGAGTCAAAGGGGAAAAAAAAAAACATTTCGTATTTTGTTCCATTTTTAAATCTTGCTTTTTGATTAAAAAGTATTTTAAGTACTTGCTCCGTTCAGGGGCAGGTTGATATATAATTTTAAACTTGTGTTTTTTACTATTTCAATAAATATATATTTTTTAAATTTCAGATATGCGGTACATCTTAGAGAGGAAAAATGACGAGTATTATAAAGTTTTCATTGAAAGAATTGAATATCTTAATCAATGACGAAAATTCGTGTGTCGTCAAAAAAACAGTTACCAGAAAGTTAGCATTTCAACCATGGTGCCTGTCAAATTTGAAAGACTCGGTTGAAAAGATTATGGATGATAAAATTGGAAAGTTTGACAAAGAGTATGTAATCATGAAAATATTTTAGTTTAACAATTTAACCCATTGCACTACTAATAAAGATGACATAATTTGATCATACAACACACTATTTAATTTTGACACATTTTTTTTATTGCAATAACATTAAGACTAAATTAATATTTTGTAATAAATAATGTGAAATAAATTGTGATTATTAAATTTTATTATGAAATCAGTAACCGAAATATACTTATTTATGTTATTTTTATGAATAAAGTTATTGTTATTTAGTTTTAATGTTAAACAAATCACTTCAAAGACAAACCGGCGAATGGCCGGCTTTGTGAGTCAGTGACATTTGTGAGAATTTACCATGGCCGGCGATTCGCCGGCTTTGTGTTGCAATGGGTTAATATGAAAACCACAGTAGTTTTTTTTTCAAGATTTCACTTGAAAATTAAGAGCAAATAAATAAATTAGCCATCCACTGACGTTTGGTATTATATGTGCTTACACATTACCACATCCCATCCCATCTTATAATTTTAAAAAAATACAATTCAAACCATCGTGCTTTCAGCTCGACTTTTGTTTCTGAACTGACAAATAAATAAATATATTGGTTCTTTGTATTAAGGACACCGTCTGTGAATACTTTAATATTTATAATTTGTATGGAAAGAGATGGCTACAGCATTTTGAAATATTCCCAAAGTTTGATTGAATTACAGTGAAAAATTAATCATTTTGAAGTGGATGCATTTTTTATATTTTTTATTTTGAATCTTGAAGGAAGGCACACATTAACTTATTTTTATGTGTGCTCTAATAATAACAATACATCTTTATTTCATTTATAAGTTGTTTAACACATATTTATTTCATTTACGAGTTGTTTAACACATATTTATTTAATTTATTAGTTGTTTAACACACATTTCTTAACCTTCTGTTAATTTAGAGTATTTTGAACTTATTTAATGCAAGATTATGAAAGGATTTTTTAATAAAATGTCTGTAACAGGCATACGTAGCATGACAATAAAGGCAATTGTGCTAGTTTTTACCCAAGTTCCTGCCTTTATTTCTCATGAGATTTGAAATATTTCAATTCAAAATTTCAACCACTTTACTTTAGATAACATAACTATCATGTCCGCCTCATCAGCGCGTGTGCCTAACACGCAAGAGGTATTAGCTGCTAAATCAGTTATTCAATAATGATCATTATATAAGGTTGGGGAAAACGTAATTTCGTATTCTTCGCTTTATTTCAATGCTTTATAAAAAGTGTTATAATCACCCGATTTAAGTCAAATATGCGCCGTTCTGTTCGATAACTTGTTTCCAACGAGAATCCAAATTCATAATGCCCACTTGTAGAAGCCCTTCTCCCTTTTGGCAACCTTTTGTGTTTTATTTACAGATTGAATGGAATAATAGTGAGTTACAAGAACGCTAAAATACTTGATGATCTCTGCGCCATCCGACACGACAGCTCTGAAATATATTCCGATGTTCAGGCAGACCTGTTCATCTTCCAGCCGCACGTTGGCGCCACTCTCCACGGGATCGTGAACAAGCAGTGCATCACCCACCTCGGAGTTCTGGTGCACAAGGTGTTCAACGTTGTGATACCGAGACCGAGCGAAGAGCTAGGCAACAAATGGATTGGCTCACAACTGTCTGTTGGACAGAAAGTTGTATTTAAAATTGTGGTCCTTGATTTGTTTGGTGCTCTTCCATATATTCGGGGATGCCTGGATGAAAAGTAATTTTTCTTTCTCTATCACCCAATCGTTAATTTAGCTTGCAATATTTTGACTAATTATCTTTAATAAATCATGACTACTACTTTTATTGCTCATTTTGTTGGCTTACTGCCATTAGTGATTAACTAAAAAAAAATGATTCTGAGATAATCGACTTTGTTCCATTCACCTTTTGTCAGTTATATCCGTAATCAAATAATAAAAAAAGGTGTGAATTTAGCTATAATCAATGTCTTGTTCAACATACTGACTTCTTTACTGGATAAAGCATGATAAAATAGGTAGATTGTGACTTCTAACTCATATTTCACAAAAATGACACTGAATGACTTCTGACAGTAAGCTGACGATTTGATTGTTGTACAAATATGTGTTCTTAAACCATTGCCGGCTTATCAGTTGGTTGCATATTCCCTGTCTAATTTTTTGTTAAATCTTAAAATAATTGTATATCGTAATAGTTAATGATTTCAAATAACATTATGATAATTTTTATTTTTTAGCTCCTTGCCTCTTGATGATCTTGGATGCGATGAGATGAAAGGTCTGGTCGCATCACATGTTAATTTTGATGGAACCAAACCAATGACTTCTAAACTGTTACCAAAAAGTTCCCCTGAAAACCATGTGCATAGTAAAAAACATAATGGTAAATCAAATAAATCTGGCAAAGTGGATAACTCACCTTCTAAATGCTTTTCCGGTAGCAGTAGTAGTTCTTCTAATAGTTTTAAAAATAAACATATAACTACTCAACCTGGAGATAAAGGTAGTCAATCAAACACTCCAGCTAAAAAACCTTTCACCAAAAAGTGTCTCGATTCTGACAGTGACAGTATATCTGATGTGGATGAAGAGGAGATGCAAACGCAATCTAGTATAATTAAGAAAATCATGAATCTAGATAAAAGCCAGCGAGCTGCAGGAATTAAACCATCTTTTGCACCTAACTCTATGGGAATCATAAAAATCAATAAATCAAAACCTACTGTTAATAAACACTTAGTAGATATTAAAAAACTCAAACAAATCAGCAGCTTTTACTCAAAAGATTCAGTAGACAAAAGTGCAGATAAATCTGATATTTCTGTTCATCGAAAGATTAGCGATTGTTTTGAAGATGCATCCATGATTATCAAGCCCACAGAAGATATCTATGTTTTAGATACTCTAAACACTCAACATAAAAAGAAATCTAAACGTACCAATAAGCAAAATCTACAGAATGATGATAATTTAGAAACAAATAATCTTCACAAAAAATCAACTGTTTCCACTTCTACTCCATTTCCAAATGCTGATGGTAATCTGAAAAATAAATTTAGCAATGGTAAAAATAGAGAGGATGATAAAGCATCAAAGAAGAAATTAAGCTTTTCCAATGCCTCATCCGAAAATACGATGGAACTGAGCTCATTTAGTGTCACCGAAATAATTTCTGCTGATTCGAAAAAGACTAAGAAATATAAGCATGAAACAAGTAACTTTGAAAGTAGCTCGGCTAATGATACTGATGTTTCTGAATTATCTTTTAAAAAGAAAATGAAATCAAAGAAATTACCGGCAAATAATTTAGAATCCACAAGTCCTATTAAGAAAAATAAGTCTAAAAAGTCACATAGTTCTTTGGGCATAAATATGGGTATTGAAACAAAGGAAGAAGAGCTCTGTGCAAATGATGGCATTGCAGATTTGACAAATAAAACTAAAAAACGCAAAAGGAAAACCTCAGAATCTTCGCTGAATCGGATCATATCTGATGACTTGCAACATTCAGATGCTTCAAATAAAAGTCCTCCTTCAAAGAAAAGAAAATCTGGGAAAGTGGCAATAGAGGTTAGTATTTTAAATCATTTATCCGTCTTAAAATACATATACATATTTACAATCTTAGTGCCTGGAATATTGATGTAAAACCTTGTTTTTACCTTCCTCAATATTACATTTTCCCACTTTATTCGCCGAAACGTTCAGGTCCCATTTTTTCCATACAGTTAAGTTAGTGTTCATGCTAAAAAGTAAACAATACAAAACTAAATAAGTAAAACACTGTTTCAACATTACGGCTAACAAAAAAGATGCAACATTCCCGCTCAATTTATGTTTTACGTTAATTTTAGACAAACCTATGTATGAGAGTAGTATAAGGTTTGATTTATCATTTTGTGTGTTATTAAAAGGCATTTGTTTATTTAAACACTTTATGTATATACATATGCAGTTTACATACACATGCATAAAGGCGGGTATATTGCCTTACTGGCAATTTCTTCCTACCCACCCAAACCGTTCAATTTGAGAAAATCAGTTTAATGTATTATGTATTTATCAATAAGTGTAAGTTTATTTTTAGTAGCACCGTTGTAATTTATTATGGGAGATAGTGATCCAGATAGTTAAATTTTGGCACATCCACGTCGTATATTTTGGTTAGAATAAAGTGTCTAAAACAATGCTAGAAAATAAGTAGTCTTCTTCTTTCCAATTTTTGCCTTTAACATATCTACACATTGAAGACTTATAAACCACTAACTCAATCAATATGTTTCTTTTTTGGGTGATACCATGTGTGTTAACACATACGGTATCACCCAAAAAAGAAACATATTGATAGCAGTGACCGTGAAAACCTTCGCACCTATTTCACTAACTCAATGTTTTTTTAACAGTTAACAACCTTTAAGTTACGGTTGGAGAGAGGAACTATATTCCCGCCTAGCCAGTACAGTGACTGAGCCCAAATTCAAACTAAAATTATACATAATTTGCTGTTGCCTATTTTCCTAGTTAACGGATAATGTTTTATTTAATTTTATCATGCGGCTTTGCTCACATGGATTAAGAAGAAATTATTTAGGTTATGAATTACATAGTTGTCGTTTATCAATAAGAGTTTTCGTTTATCAATAAGAATTTTCCCGATGGAACGATATATGTATTTTATCGGGATTAAAAGTAGTTTTGTCTTCCAACTATCGCTATGAAAGAAACAGCAAATTTTGAGGGGTCATTGACCCAATAGACATAAGGGAAAGCCGCCACTGGTGACATAGCATCGTTATTCTGTTCATAGATCCAAAATCCTACAGCAAAATAAAAAAACAAAACGGAATGCAAACTAACCACAGATAAGGCAAGTCAGTTATAGAAATTTAAAGAATCAATTTCAAATTAATTATTTCTAAATCCCACCTTACCGCCTACTCATTTTCAAATAATGTTGCTCATTGTTGATGTATTATTTTTGTTTTCAATGTTTTTTTTTTTATATTCGGAATGAAAAATAAGTATCCTTTTTTACTTCTCACCTCTCTGGCTATCCTTTTGCAATAAATTATGTCAATCAGTCCCTCTGAAGGAAATACAAACAAACAAACAAACACACTTTCGCATTTATAATATTAGTATGGATATTATAGATTATGCATGTTTTAGACCGAAGACGATTTCATCCGACCGGCCGATGTGGATGTTAGTGATGAAAGATTACAAAACTCAAAGAAAAAAAGGAAATCATATACAAATGAAGACCATTCTGATGCAACTTTATCTGAATCTGTCGAGGACACGAGGAATAGCAAACACAAGTGTAAGAAATCATCTAAAGTCCGAGAAATTTTCTCACTAATTGAGGAGGATCCATCATTATTAGAAGAAATTCAGCTTCTTATTAAAGCGAGGTCTAGTAAGAAAAAAAACAGTTTAAATTGATTCAATTAATCAACAACAAAAAATAGTGTATGAAACATATTTTTTTATGTTAAGATGCTGTAACAGTTTTTGGACAAATTGTGTAACAAGTTTTTATTTTATGACAGGTTACATCTACCGAGATGTTACCAATAAAAGACGGAATGCAGAATCTGTGATTTTCAGTTAGTATGGTGTATTTTATATTTTTTGTATAGTTCCGATGAATGGTACGAAATCATAAAAATGTGTAAGCAAGTAGGATTTTTTTTTAAACATTATACTGTTAAAAAAAAAATTGTTCTACAAAGTTTAATAGTACTTATATGTATTTTACTTCCCCAATGATACTTAAATATGTCCCGATTGTTTTTTTTAAATCCTGCATTTTGTCACTTAATTTAGAGTGTGTTAGCTGCTAATGAATATAATTTAATCATCATTTAAGTTTTTTCTTCTACAAAACATCAAATTCAAAATCTATTTTTTTAAATCGTTTTGTTCTTAAAGATTTAATTAGATAAAAAATGTTGTACGTACATACATAGCAAGTTTGCGAAGTATTACTATTAGCATAAAAAAAGTTTATATAAAAGATTTTCAATTTATTTATTTGTAAGACTTAGAAATGGTATGTGCAATAACCAATGTTGAATTTAGGGATTACTTTTTATCAGAAACCACATTACCTCTTTATTTTTTTACACACAGCTATTTCACTAATGTGTAGATTAAAAATTTTATTAAAAAAGAATTCACCTAAACCACAAATGCCATAAATATCATAATATGCAATTATTTAGCTATAGCAATTTTTTTTCATTCTGTAGTCATTTTTCACTCAGTCTATAAGATTTGACATAGCCTTCGAACTAAAATTCTATATCATTACTTCTACCCAATATCTGACCAGAGCAAAAGCAATTTATAAACCCTATGAGAGGAGGTTTACTGTAAATAGTTCAAACGGTACTTGCATTATGCTTTCTTTTGTTGCGAATGCTTAAAAAAAAGGTGGTTAAAAAAAGTATATTTTACAATATTTGACACTATTTACAATGATTTTTTTGTTTTGGAAATACACATGGTTTGATTCTTACAATTAATTTAACAAGGCTGACTTAAAACTCAAATTCCCATGCGTTGCATCACGCTCTATGCCTGAATTATCATAAACCCGTTCCCTAAATATCTTGTTTAATGTTAGGTCATATCTTAACATAATATGCATATTTTATAAATTAAAATATTTAGTATACATATGTAGCAATTAAATAATGATACTGCGCACCTTCCACCGTGCAGCTGCATTGGGTGAGGTTGTTATTGAAATGTTGTTGACCTTGATATTTCTGAAGCAACTCTCTGTCTGCTATAGTTTTATTTTGAGCCTTGGTTGTAGAGGACCCTATTACGTAGTAGTGAGACATAAAAATTGAGCAGCAAAATTACCTCTTAAAATTTCCTTGTAAAATTTTAAAAAGCTTTGACGGAATGCTCGCAAATGTTAAAAGAGGCCTTTGGTGAAATGCTGGTCAGCCAGACCGTGTGCCATTGATAGTCCGAAAAATACGGCAGGTGCGGTAGGGTTTCTCGTCTTCTTCGTCGATCATTGTCATGCTGTAAAATCACTTTATCGTGTCTCTCGTTGTATTGCCGCTGTTTGTCTTACAATGCTCGGTTCAAATGTATTAATGATCAGATTCCCAAGTTTATTGCATGACTTGTGTGATTTATTTATTTACACCACTACTTACCGCTAAATCCATCTACGGGAAAACGGCGGAAGCAAAGTTGTACACCCAATACAATATTACAATAATTACAATGGAATTACATCAAGAATTGTCAATAAATAGATCATTTTCAAACTGTAACTTATTGACTGACTACTAATTTTTAATGACTGTAAACATTCAATTTTTGTACTTACTAAATAAATGTACCTTATTTGTTTCCCACAGTTAAAAAAAAATATATTGTAAATGAATGTTTTCTATTTTAACGTAAATAGTGTTATTTTAAAAGGGTTTCTGCTCTATTCAGTAACATGTCAAATTAATTTAGCAGGGACACTCGGATAATTATTTAAAAAGTTACTGGAATGTTTTGCTTTTATAATAAACTTTGAAGCTCTTTGAAATACAACGCTTTCAAAATGATTTTTGTACATTTATTTAGGTGCTTTACATGTTATACATAATACAAGATATCATCTACTCAATTAAATCTTGAAAAATTTGCCAATTTTTCAAAATGCTTTGTTCTTAAAGAATATGATTCTCTGTAAAATTTTCTTCCTTTCTGTATATTCTCAAACGACAGAAATGCAATACTTTTAAAGGTATTCAATAATTTCCATTTATCCTAAACGCCAAATACTCAAAATAATTCATCTAAACTATTTCTAAACCCCTAGGATACTCTTGAAAAGCAATTATACTTTGATTATTTCCTAGTAATAAATTATACTTAGAGAGTGGACTCCTTAGTTTTAGAAAGTTATATTTATTTCAGTGCCTGAAATATGTTCACTTGAATAGAGAAATGTTTAGTAATAATTTAAATCGTATTAGTAATAGATCCGATAGTGTACTGTCAGTTCCAGGATGCAGAACTAAGTTCGCACAGAGGCACTCCTTACATGTTGGTCCAAGATCCTTCAATCTTCTAACCAAGTACTAATTTTACTACCAATCACTGGTACAGTTTAAAGTAAGTTTGAGGTCTTGGATTAGCATGGAAGGAGCAGATAGACACATTCTTTTTTTTTTTTTTAATTAAAATTAAAAATAAATGCATACTGCAAATAAATAATTTTTTCATAATTTCAGCACATGTTAATTTGGTTTTTATTTTTCTTTTCTTTTATTTTTCTTTTCTTTTCTTTTAATGGTCATGTCATACCATATATATGTGCTATAAACTTTTTAATAATTAAAAAAGGAATGGCCCAAGCTCAGACACTGTGGTCTTTGTGGGCATTTTTTCCAATTCATGTTGTAGCTTAATTTTAAGATGTATTTTTCTAAAGTGTATTTTTGTAATTATATTTCTATGTAAATAATATATGTATGGAAAAATAAACAAATAAAAAAAAAAGTTCTTCATAGGATTTTCTCGCTTTTAACAATGAAGAACTTTAAAATATTTGTCATCGTTATTATTACTTTTTTTTGTGGCAGAAAAATAGTACTATACTGTAATAATTTTCAACACAAAGAGAAAAAATCATATTATGTATTCTATAGGATACATCGTCAAGAAAAGAGTTAAAATATCCTATGTTCTTTTTCTGTTTTTTGTAAGTTTTTTCTTGATTTTTATCAGGTCTCTAGACAAACTTAGGTCGTATAATTATATTATAAATTAAGAATTAAGGATACAAATTCACTATACAAATTGTAACCCGTTCACCAGCTGTAAATGCTACCATCTGAAATGTGTACAAGACATAAAATATTTAGGAATTTTTATTGACTCACACCTTGACTGGTGAAAACATATCAACTATTTAGTAGGTAGAGTTAGGAAACTAATCTATATCTTTATAACACTGCGTAATATATTGTCCATTGTAGATACTAAAAGTATATACTATGGTTTGTGCAATTCCGTTTTGGCCTATGGTTGTATTTGTTGGGGAGGAGCTGCCAAGACTATTCTTGATCCCTTGGTTAAGGTACATAAATCAATATTAAGGATAATATTGCAAATACCGTACAATCATCTGAGTGAAGGCCTTTTCAAATCCTTGGCAAGAAGGTCATATATTAGTTTAGACATTTTATAACCTGTCATTGGCTGGTTTAATTGGCCACTTTACACACTGTATATTGCCCATTGTGCCTATATTTTTATTTTTTAAAATAAATATTTGCATTCTTATGATTTTCCCAAATATTTCATTTCGAGGGCCATTTTCAACGAGTTGTAAATAACTCAATATTAAAAAATGGTTATCAAGTTGGGGTAGAGTGGCATTCGAAGCAGAGTTCGAGACACTAGCCACAGGACCACAACCCGACTCAACAAAATTCTCAAAATTTTAACATCTATTTTTATTTAATTCTTCCATCAGTTGAATGTTTGTGTATTTATTTACTAGTAAATGGCGGAATATTCTAAAGTTCAGATATTGAAAAAAAAAATGGATACATACTGATTAATAATTCCTTTCCCATAATTTATGCAAATTAACATATAATTTGGCCCTGACAGATTTCTGTTCATCTGATTGAATTATTTCACCTAGATGACTAGGCAATGCTTGAAACTATTTTTATACTTCTTCTTGGACCGGGTGGATTTATCAAAAATGTTTTGAGTTTGTCCAAATTTTTGTTAATATGGACTGGATTCAACCCCCTAGGAGCTGTCAATTTTAACATATTTTAACAGAGATGAAGAACATTTTAGAGACAGGTATATTAGAAGGTCTCTAGGGGGTTGAATCCAGTTCTTGTCTACGAACATTTAGTAAAATATTCATTTGAATGATACCTCAGAATAATAATAATAAGTATTTTCATATAACCCTGTTCTAAGACAGTCAACATATAAAAACAATAATCAATTCATAGAAAAACATAGTAATATTTAATAAGGATCTACAAAATTCAATAACAAAAAAAACAATTCAAATAAGAACATGTGTTGGCCATGTAACAGTCTCCATCAGCCCCTCAGACTTTCCGCGACAATTTCACCGAGGATGTAGTCGCTAATTACTATAACTAATTTTTAATAACGTTGTTCCATAGAATTAAGAATAATCCAGAAGGAGCTTAGAATCATATTTGAATACATCGGACTGGTCCGAAAATTCCCCCATTATGCCCCACATTCGCCGCGCGCATTCGTGAAGTCGCCGCGTAATGTTTTCAAATGGGAAAAAATATAATCATAACACAAATGTAAGGTAAAAAAAAGCAATCTGTTAATTTCTCTAACTTTACATTGCACGCGGAAAAATTGATTAACACAACAGAGTAGATAAGTAAAGGGTCATTTAATAAGAGTAATTGAATTAATGAACTTTGAACTTAAAATAAAAAACAAAATTAATTTTACATGAAACGGATATTTTTATATCATGTTAAATAATATTTGATGGTTTAAAGATAATATCGGTCAAATGTCCACTACAGAGTTGTTTAATCCGAAGTCTAATTTTCATTAGTTCTCTCATTAGATGAGCAAAGTAGGGTAAAAATATTTACTACCCTGGCAACACTAACGAAATGTCCATTTTGATTTCTTCGACAATCTGACATTGAAAAATAATTCAATTTTTAAGTAATGTATTTGCTACTTACACATTCATTTGATAATTACACATGAAATGTGATCCCATCCCGTTTCTTTAAGATCCTAGTAGTATTTCTACACTTTAAAAGGACACAACACGGCATAGTTGAATTCAACTCGGGAGTTGCGTACTGAGCGACGTCTACAAAGAAACTAATGGGTCCAAACGTAAAACTACTCATTTATGAGGAGTTTAATCGCCTTCTGTTTGATGCTCGTATGCGGTTTCTAGACTATTCTTAATTCTATGCATTGTTCTAATTTCAACATAAAAGTTGGAGATTAAAAAAATAAAATAATCTTCTTCAATTGCTTGAATGAAAATTTATCGTAATACAGTTTTTTTTATAGCTCAGAATTGAAAAGTATATGAGATTAAAGAAAGTAACTCTTCATATTTTTTTTATTACTTAATGTCGATAATATAATTCCTATACAATTCAAATAATAAATATACGAGTATTTGGACAAGTAACTTAATTATTCGTATGGAACTGCTTAAATATAAATTCATCTCGTTTAGTAGATTCCACGAGTTCCTTGCGCAGTTTTCTGAGTTCTTCAAGATACTTGCTCGGGTTTCGTTTTGTGCGTGGGTAAGGAGTTGGTCCACTCTGACAATCGGGGGGAAAAGATGCAAGCTTTCTGTCGAATGTCTCCGAATATCGTTTTGGAACTGACGAGAAATATTGTTTAGTCCTTTCAGTACTGTCCTCGAGGCGATCTAAAGATGTGAATAGATCTTTTTCGATCGCATCGATTTCTTTGCTCGCTGAAATGAGTTCGTCATCACTTGAAAATATTGTATCATAAAGGTCAGCTGTGTCTTCTAATTTTCCTAAATCGCTGTTGTGCTTTTCCTCATTATCTATTAACTCGGCGTTAATTGGGTGAGGAGAATTAATATTTATTTTTCTTCGCGTGTTTCCTGAAGTGGACGACTTATGAAACTCTCCTAAATTTGTAGTTCTGTAAATATTTTCGTCAACAATTTGTAACTGCTCATTACAAATTGGAGAAATTGTTCTGGTTTTCGGTCCATTGTTGTTCAATGTTAGTTCAGATAATCCTTTTACAGCACCGATTGATGTGACTAACATTGTGGCCTCTTTTATCAAGTTTGTGGTGGCTTCCATGTACTGAAGGCATTTCACATCATGGTTTGATATTTCGCATCCGTTTTCCGAATCAATATGAGATTGATTTTCTCTCAGATTGTTGAAGGGTGTCAAATGTCTTTCACTCCAGCAATGGATTCCCATAAAGTTTTGATTTGTTTCACAAGTTTTTTCTAAATAGTTCGATTTCGTAATGTGTCCAGGACATGAATAATTCGTCCTCCTTTCGTTGCAAGACAGCTGACAGGTAGCGCGGTGACTGCATTTTTGAACATTATCGCTCGACTGTTTTACAGAAGAATTCTTATAATGTGGCTTCTTTTTATTGCGACTTGAACTAATGTGAATATCGGGTTTCCAGGTTACCGTTTTAGACTTTTTTCTTTTATTCAATTCGCGAGGTCTTTTGGGCGATAGTTTTATATTGTAGGGGTAGTTATTTTCGTTTCTCCCCATGATTATATTTTTCATATGTGGCCAACTATTCGTTTTATTCTCTGTACTAACGCATATGCGGGGTAAAGGCACATAAACATCTTCGAGGAAATCCGCGTAAAAGTTATCTAAGGCTGAATCTGCTTGAGTCGATTTAGAACTGCGAAGACAAGTTTCGTGGCTCTGTTCGTCATTTTCAACACCCTTAGTTGTTAATTTAACGGTGTCGGATGTTAAGATTGCGGGGGAGTTGGAAGGTTGCGAAATGCCCCGAGTCACGCCAGGTTGTTTTACGACTTCATCCGAGACGGCCGTCACGCGATCGCTGGTTTGATTGATATTGGCTTGTGTTTTACTTTTGATTACACTATCACACTTTGTCACTCTCGAGCTTCCACGCCCACCCGAAGTTATTTCTTCAGAGTTTAGTGTACACTTTGCTAATATCGAATTTCCGCATTTGTCGTTATCGTTCGCATCTAAATTTCCCGAAAAACCGGCACGTTGGTTTTGTACGGGACTTCCCATTGTATTCGTAATTTTTTGAAGGATATTATTCGTCTCCCCACTGCTTGAATTTTCTCCCGGATTATGATTATTGAGTAGATCGGGAGTTGCTCGAGTTGCTAATTTAATGTTGGAAACATTGAGATTATCGCTTTCGAGACTATCATCTGAAATTCCATCTACATCATTTTCCATTTGACCGAAATCATGAGATATACTAATATTTAATACGTTTGGGGATGATTCTCTCTCCCCACAAATAATCGGGGCGGGAGGATCTCGTTTAAATTTGAGATATTTTGTGAAGGATGAGTATTTTTTTCTCGAGGGAGCAAGTTCTTGAGTTTGTGTTGATATTACATTAAAAGAACGAACTTCTTCAGTCATCACGCCGCAAGTTTTTGTGAACATTAAATTAGAATGATTTGATAGTTTATCAGTTTCGATACTTTTGTCTACACTGTAAATAGAACCACCATTAGTTCCCACGGAAGCTTCCTTGAATAACATAGTTGACGCTTCTGTCTCGACGCCAGCGTTTCGATAAATCTTATCGGTTTGAAGATTATCCGTTTTCAGAGGTTCTATATCATTTTGTATATCAATTGCTACCTCTTTAACTCTGATTGACGACTGATTTTCAGTTTGGGTTTGTGCTGTTACTCCAGCTCGCAGCCTACGAGATGCTCTTAGTGCCCGGTAACTTATATCCATGAGCTTTTTTCTGGCATTATTACAAATTTTCAGTTCATTCAGTGGTTTTTTGCTGATACAAGAAAGAGCATTATTTGATGTTGCACTTTCTTCTTTCCGTTTAGACATTGTGTACAGCCTATCTGTAACAGATGCCACAATAACAGCCCTTTTATTAAAAGGTTGGAATGGCACATGTTGAATATTTTGTATACTCTTCGCGGTGTCCGGAGTTTTGATTTGAACTTTGGCTGATTCGTTTTGTTTTTCTGTTTTATCCGGTTTGGCCAATTTTTCCTTTTCTGCTAACCTATTTATAACATTTTTGTTCAATCTTACTAGCGGTATTTTGTTAGATGATTTGAGGGTTCTGAACGAGTTGAATTTATCCGCGGAAGGTAATGCTTCGTGAGAGCTGTATTGGCGTTTCTTGTTCCTAAGAGGAGGAAGCGGCACATCGTGAACACTTCCCGCCCGGTGAAGTCGAGGTCCAAAAAGGCGATCTTCGGCCTGACTAGAGTGGAGATTGGATCTAGTCGAGACAATACTAGTGTTCCCGGAGAGAGTATCATTACTGGCGATACTGACTCGCGAAGATGCGAGAGAATTGAAGGAATCTTCACCCTCGTGCTCCGGTTTTTCTGTGATGTCTTCTTCCTTTATGGTACATTCTGATATTCCACTGATTTCTTCGTTGGATTCGGTTTTTTCTCGGTCCTCTTCGCAAATAGAATTAAAAGACACCTGTAAATATGGAAAAATGAATTAGAAGAAATGAAAAACCAGCGAAAAGCCTTAAGACTTGGAAGAAAGTACGTACTTTCATTTCAGGAGAATGTTTTGCTTGTAAATATTATACTTCTTTAAAAAAAAGCCAAAAAACAACAACTGAAAAATGTTTTGAATTAGGATATTTTTTTGTCAAACGTCTGATGAAATAATAATAATAATAATAATCAAAGTTTATTAACAAAAATAACAATAACTTTATCTATTACATAAACACTTAGGTAATAGATTTCTCGGATCATGTCTAGTCTGCCTAACTAGGTACAACCTGTTTTAAGGCAGACATTTTTATGCAAAATAAACAATAACATAACTACCTACTTGTTAATATACTAAACAGTTGTACAATATTAATTTATTAGGAATTTATTTTTAGTAAATTTTCCGATTTTTCTCGACCTAAATCCAGTAACCAATTTTTTACAAATTTGTTAAATTGAATCCGGGTCATGGTTTTGCAATCTTTGGGTAACATATTGAATATTTTGGGGCCCAGAAACCTGAAATTTCTTTGCCCGAATTCAGAGTTTGTGATAGACCCCATGACCCATCCTCTAGTTTGACTTCTGGTAGTGCGGGAGTGTTCCTTTTGGGATTTGATAGAATGATTTAACAATTTAAGAAAAATGACACAAAATTTATGTGATTTAAAATGCTTTTATTTCTTTTAAAAAATCAAAACTTTTTGTATTGAATATACTCGTATTATTAAATCATATTAACAAATTTGACTAAAATACTTTACCTTTTATATAAGTAACCAATGTTTAGTCTTAATTTCAAGAGGCGTAATCTGCCGGTCGAAAAGTAATTATATTTTATTTAAATAAATCTTTAAAGTATACTTTTTATCAGAAATACTTAAGAAAAGAATTGTTTTTATCTAATGTTTATTTACTTTTTTTTATGGCGCGATTTTGAAAGAACGGCGTTTACGGCTAAGAATTGTCTCAAATTGAATTTATTTAAATTGAAATAAAACTTTAGCAAAATGAACGTTGTTGCGATGAGCGTCGCGATTAATTGCGCGAGTAGAGCAGTGTGTGGGCAGAAGGCAACGTCGGGCGACAGGGCGGCAGCGCGAGGAGCATAGTAATGAGCAGCGCAAGGAGCATAATGTGGCGGGGCTGTAAGACAACGAAAAGCTAGGGTTTCCTAGGACAGCGGTGCCCGTATCTTAATGGCCGTAGTGAACGGTGATGCGGTGGACAGCCGTCGTAACGTCGACTAGAGAGGGGTTTCCTAGAGAAACGGTGTTAAATGGTGTTGATAACACAGTTTTTCTAGGAAACCACTATCTAGGCACCGTTACGACGGCTGTCCACCGCATCATTGTTCACTACGGCCGTTAAGATACGGGCACCGCTGTCCTAGGAAACCCTAGCTTAAGACAGCGAAGAAATTCACCCGTCCAGGCGTGAACGTTTCGGAGGCACTGCAGTTCCTGTATTTTTTTTTTTTTTTTTTTTTTTTTTTATACGCCTCCACTCGTTTGCGAGTGATTTTGGGCAGTTCCTGTATTAGGCGGTCCAAATAATTACCCATTATGCATTGTTTATAGGTGACCCTTAACTTATTCCACGCTGCTTCCCCAGTACAATGTTTACGCGGAGTTCGACTACTTTTTAAATTGAGGACTTTGCATGAAGAAGATTTCAATTTCAATTTATTTAGATGAAAGTTTTGCAGTCTTACTTTTTTTTCACTATCGTTTGATGGACAATAGTAAATTTCATTGGAAAACAAGCGATCTATTGCGAAAATTAGCTCTGCCACAATGTATGGCGCACGGAACAAACACCTCATTCTAATGAACCTTTTCGAAACTTCTAGATGTAGGTTCTGCAGTGCAGATGAGGAAACACCTATACACAATGTGTATTACATTCTATGTGAATGTGATGCTTTGATGATTCGTAAAAGGATCCTCATCCCCGGGGACCACCGGTTAAACCTGCGGATGTTAAAGAGCTTGCGCCCTACCTAAAAGCCCGATACTTTACGGATCTGGGCTTGGAGGGGGAGATTTAGCAAAATGTAAACTCTCGCCTTCCACACAGTAGCCAGGCTCTTTATAGACCTGGGCTTAGAGGGCGAGAACTATTCACGGGGACCCGTCGAAACAGATCTTCACAGGTCGCAGTGACGTCAGGAGCTTGCATATCACTGACCCCACCACTAAGAATAAGAATGCATAGGTAATATGGAAACAGACCCTGAGCTGCTCCCGTTTGCAACAAACAATGATTTGTAGAGTGAAAATAATATGTGATGATTTTTTTGTGTGATTTATAGCCATAATCCTTAAAACGGTGTTCAAGTTATTACATTATTTTTTATTATTTATTTATGTTTATTGTTGTGCACACAGTGCTATATTGGTAACAAAAAACAGAAACCTAACACAGCACCAGTTACGTACACAGCACAATATATAATACAATTTCTGAACAGGGCAACAAAATGTGACAAGAATATGTAGAACATGCGAGTCCATTTGTGTTGGTATCTCCATAGTTGTGAATGAGGAGTGTTGTTTATGAAGTGATGTGTGTAAAACGTAGTGTTTGTTTTATATGTATAGGAGATTTAGTGTTTTTTGTCTCTGTTTTTTATCTTTTTTATTTAAAAATAGGCTAAATATTATTATTGTCAATGAGACTCAGCTTCCGTTTGTAGCTGAGAGCTAAGTCGATAACCTATCCTTAAACTACCTATCCCAAAGTTTTAAATAAGTTATAATAACTCTAAAAGTTTTACTTTAATAAGTCACACCACTATTTCGGGAATTACACTGGCTACGTTTTCTACAGAGGGTGGAATACAAACTCTGTTGGCGTATGTATAAGTCGCTGCACAACTCTGCTCCAGAATATCTAAGGGAACTATGCATTCCAGATGAACTAGCTGACAGACGTCTTACGCTTAGATCAGCTTCATCTATGGCGAAAGGAAAAGTTATTATACTTCTACGCAAACAGCGCACTAAATTCGGTGAGCGACCATTTTCAGTCGTAGGCCCTATGGCATGGAATGCTCTCCCAGCTGAAGTCGCTAAACCGTGAGAGTGATGTTTCGAAAAAAACTTAGAACTCACTTGTTTTACGAGTACAAATCATTTGAATAAATCCGTAGAGCATATGAAAACAAAGTAAATTGTTTTACTTAAATTACAAATTTAAAAAAGTTAAATTAAATTAATCATTTATCATTGAAAATAGCGCAGTATAAATTATCCACAATAATGTGAAAATACGTGCATTTTAATTTTGTGTATTATTTTATTTATTATTTACTTATTTATTTTACAGAAACATACAGTCAACAATGATCAATAATTAATAATCTCAGATATGACCATTAAAACAGTTTTTTATAGTTTCCAAACTAAAATTGCCTCCCTCTTCATGCTGCGTCCTTAATTTATTATATTTATTGGGTAGATATTGAGTAAAAATCAGTTTTTTGGTTTGTATAATACAGCTTTAAGTCACCCTAGAGGGTTGAACATCTTCTCAATTTTTGCTGCTTAATATCTACCTGAGTGGTTTGGTGCACTTGCGGCGGGGGCGGGAGCGGCTTGGGTGCCGCGCTGAGCAGCCCCCGGAGGCGCGCCACCTCGGCCCGCAGCGCAGACAGGCTGCGCTGGGCGGCGCCACGCGCGCCCCCCGGCGCGCCGCCTCCGGGAGGGATGCGACCGGCCCGCGCCGCCCAGCGCATGGTATTCACAGTCTCGGCGTAGCAGGAAAAGGAAGGAGAGACGGCTGGATCAATTTACAATCGTGTTACTTTGTGAAATGTATTTAATTTATTGTTATATATTCGTTTACATAAATAACGTCGTGTCGTTGCGCCGGCATTATCTGTTAAGCTAGGGTTTCCTAGGACAGCGGTGCCCGTATCTTAACGGCCGTAGTGAACGGTGATGCGGTGGACAGCCAGAGGGGTTTCCTAGAGAAACGGTGTTAAATGGTGTTGATAATACCGTTTTCCTAGAAAACCACTATCTAGGCACCGTTACGACAGCTGTCCACCGCATCACCGTTCACTACGGCCGTTAAGATACGGGCACCGCTGTCCTAGGAAACCCTAGCTTTAAGGGAACTTGCTTTTTTTAATGTTTTTAATTTCTCATTAAATTGCACATTTTTTTTCAATAAAACACTCAACTCGATGTAACTTTTACACAATTTTTTTTTTTTATTAGTTGGTTGCCATAAATTGCCGTCTGGCAATAAGCCCGCCAATGTACAATTAAACTTATGCACAAAAAGTTAAATAAATAAAAAATACAAGACAAGAAGGGTAACTTTTATATATATACATATATACTCGTATATGTATGTATGCGTCAGCTCTTTATGTATTTCATTTCGACCTTGCTGGGAATCGAACCCAGAACCTCAAGCACGGTAGGCCAACCACTACGCAATGAGGTGGATTTGCCTCCACTTGACTTCATTTTTCAGGATTTTTAACGGAGAGAGAAATCAATCGACTCAAAACCACTCGTCCGGGTTCCACATATATATACGTTTAAAAAAAGAATATTTTAATATTGAATTTGGGCACATATAAAACTATTCTTGTTAATATTTCATACACAGAACTGTATTCTTAATTTCACCCGGAATCGACATCGGAAAAAATATTGAATTAAAAAAGATCCTACCTCAAATTTAATCAATTTATCCCTGCATAAAATGGCAGCGTAAAACATATAATATTCAAATTAAATGCTTATCAATTTATGTAAATTACAGCAAACAAACCATCACGCCGAGAGAGAGAGGATAGAACGCCATATCACTCTTGTCTTTGGATACAGACTTCGCTTTCTCTACATTGCTACATTCATACATCTTCTCATGCACGCTCGCATTTGTTGAATTTGGTCATGCCATGTCTTTCTCGGTCTTCCTCATTTCTGCATCCATTTGCATTATAATAATAAAATTACTGTTTTTAGTTTTATTATATTTTATTTATAATTTTCACCAGTGACTTGATTTCGTCGTGATCAACATTGTCAACTATGGTACGAGCAGATAACAGTTTTTATGCAAAAAATAAACATTTTTACGAATAATGAGGGTTACTTCCATTATCCTGAACACGTCGATATTAATAAATCAATTCAGTGGCGTTGATTTAATGAAATTTTCCCAGGTTAATGAATATCAGGTATCCGCCGGATATTAGGCTACTATCCGGTATCCGGCAGTATAATAAAATTAGGCCGGATACCAGATAGTTACCAGATATCCGTTTCATCTCACATAAAAATTGAAATCCTTCCGCTTGATGACAGTTGTCACCGGAGTTTGATGTGTCCGTCCCTTATTACTTCATTCTTTATCCCAAAACTCAATATTTTGCTGTTTTGGGACCTAGTGAGGAGCCACGATTCGCATCCGTAGAGAAGAATAGGTGTTATGGAGGGGTACAAGGTTACAAGGGCTTAAAATTGTACAATGAGTTCCCTGAATAAATTAAGGAAAAGGAAAGTATTAAAATATTTTAAATCAAAAATGTTTTCCCTATTTGTTGCAATAAATTTCAATCTGAAGATCACTGTTGGGAGTGAAATCCATCATTGTCTACAAATATTTTAACGTAATTGATTAAACCAACTGGTCCAAAAGAAGTATAAATATTGAAAATATGTTTTCAGGTGTTGCCCAGTAGGTGAAATAGTTCAGCCAGATAAATCTCACCCACATCAATAAAAGTTTCAGCTCTTTTACTTCACAAAGGTCAACGATTGGAAGAGGTGAGAAAATGTGGAAAGGAAAGGTGTAAACATAGGCAGAATGGTAAATGTTATACTGTAATTTGGCCTTTTAGTGGGCAACAAAATTATATGGTGCTAAATATATTGAATAAACGCTGTTCTGCAGTAATGAAAATACAAAAAAAAACAGTTAATGACAGTTCGTAAGTCTTGTAACCGGCCTAGACTTCCATATTACCTTCTCAAAAATGTTTTTCTTTTCTGTTGCAATAAATTTTGTTCAATTTATTAATTGTGCCAATTATTTTACCTTTCAACCATTGTCAATTGTTATTATTTTACTTTTATCAAGTCTCTGTTTAACACTGATTTTATTTATAGCAAGTCGGGACATGGATATTTTATTTATAGCAAGTCGGGACATGGATAGTTTATTTATAGCAAGTCGGGACATGGATAGTTTATTTATAGCAAGTCGGGACACGGATATTTTATTTGTAGAATGTCGGGAAATCGGAATGTTTTTGTTTTATTAAATGTAAAAAAATGCGATCTTTCAACGTTCACACGGATTTTCCTTGCGAATTTTTACGGTTTGGAGCTGAAATGCCGTGTTTATCAAATTGTGGAAGAACAAACTGCTTTATGAATAATACTTTTCACATTCTAAAGAAATCTACGATAAGTGCATTAAATTTGTGCGTCACGAAATATCTAATATAATTGATGTACAATTAAGTTGTGTTCATAAGAATTTTCATAGTAATTATGATAATTCAACACGACTTCAGTTTATGCTAGGGGGAAATAGTGTTATGTTAAGTGTTTAAACTTTTGTGGCTCTGAAGTTTGAAGGTTTTCGGATATAAAGTACAACAATTTAGGGCGATAATAATCGTCTAAATTTACAAACAATATTTCACATTTTTTCATTTAAATTTTTTAAATGATTTATTGTATAAGTACGTAAAAAATATATTCTATAACTATTATTTGTGTAAAAAAAAAAAACAAACAAAAATTGTAAAATTTGTTCCCCAGCGCGGGTTTTCCCGGTAAGAAATACATTGTTAATTCTGGTAAATCATTAAATAAATAAATCAATAAAGGTATTGTCTTTGTATATACAAAATTTGTATTTAATTATTATATAATGGCTTCTTATTAATGCTTGTAAATATTTTATTCCCTACGGCCTTTTCTGTCTTCCGGTTTAGAGACGTACCTTTTTTTCGTCAGAATATAATAATTATTTGAGCTGACCAAAAAAGAACTTTTCTGCGTAATACCAACATAAACAGCAAAAAATAGGGACGTAGGTACTTAGGATACCGGTAATTTAAAAATAAACTCGCCGCTTTTTAATTTCGGTAGGTACTTGACGAAATAAATCTTAAATTTTGTGTTTATTTTAATAAACACTCGGGCTGATAAAAATAAATCAAACCTACTCGCAATCATAATATTTGTAGTGTGTCCTGATAACGTGTCCTTCAGCAACCACGTCAGGACAGAGTCTCTATATGGGACGTATTTGTTTCGGGTACAAGGAGTGGCTGAAACAACGTAAAATTTCATCATAATAAAAAAATATATTAAACAAAAAGCAATAACTCTTTTGATATTACCACGATTCCTTATTTTATTATTTTTTTACGCCCATAAGGCTTTTACATACATATAAATTATATAAAACATTAGTAAATAAACAACATAAAATGAAAAAAAAATATTATAAAGAAACAAAAGAAAGTACAGTATTTAGAAAAATAGTCGGTATAGAAAAATATTAAAAAATACAGTATGCTGTTAAAGAGGAAAAATATTGTATAAGATTTTTTAAAAAAGATGAACAAATACAATTGAAAGATGTGTAACTTAAAGAAATATAATGTAAAAGTTTGAAACAGCTAGGTACAAAGGACGTGCGGTGGGGTTTCAGATTAGGAAAGCAGTCACTTGGTACTAGGTACATAGATAAAATATATGAGGGTATCAGAAGCAAACTTAGAAATCTCCATTGAAGGAGTTACCGAGACATTTGCGAAAAACTTTTTTTTTTAATTGTGAGATTTCTAATTATCCTTCACTAACTCAATGCAGTATGGTAAGTTTGCGGTGTCTTAGTAGTATAATTGAAATCTGTGTTTACAAGAATTAGAAACTTTTTTGAATTACTTAGTATTAATTAGTAGGTTTTTATGTATAGTTTATTTTGGCATCAATAACAAATTTTCCGTTTTTGGTGGAGATTTCTTCTAATACCCTTGTTGGCTTTTAGTACCCTCATAATAACACAGTAATTCGAGTTTAGTGCTTTGAAATAAACTAAAAAGCAATTTTATTTATTATATATACGGCCTAAGCCAATTACAACACTTATATGAAGAAACATATGTACAAGAAACTAAACAAAAAGAACATAAAACTGTGTAGAAAAGACAAAGGCAATAAAATAATGGTATACAGTAAATTCATAAACACATGTCATATTTTCAGCATAAAAGAGTTATATTTCATATTTTAACATTATAATACTATCGTGTCAATCGATTGAAGTCCCAAAAAATTAAAAAAAAAAAAAAAAACATTATTCTTGTATGAAAAATAAACAGATTGGTTTGTTAGAACTGCTTCCACGAAGCTTATAAAGATTTCAATTTGCGCAAGCGCGGACTTGAGAATTCAGTACTAAACGACCGTTTTATAGGAATTAATAGACTAAAGCAGTTTCTTATTCCAGAATTAGACAGAGCGCACTGCATTTTAGTTTAGTAAGCGCATAACTGCGCAGGTGAAACGTTATTGGATTGAAAAAATAAAAGCATAATATAAATTTCTGTTTAATATTAGCATGTACATTGTTTTTTTTTATTTACAAAGCTTATATTAAAGACATCGATGTTATTAGCATATTGGTTTGCAAGTACATGTATCCGTGGTACCGGTGAATTATATATATAATTAGTAGCGCTGTAATTATTTAATGATTGACCGTAGTATAAAAATTAGGGAATCCGATCCCGCATCAATATCTCAATCCCGCAAGCCTGCGGGATCGAGGACATCAATCCCGCGGATCCGCAGGATTTACGGGATTGCCAAAAAATCATATTTTTTGTTCTAAGTAGTTATGTTCTTGCATTAATGAAGTGCTGTATGAAATAAAAGACAATTATATTTAAAAAACATAATTTTTTTATTCAGTCAGTTTTAACCTTAAGAGTACCTATATATTAAATACTCTAAGTTTTCAACGATTTTTTTTTAATTAGATGAATTATTTTGAAAGTGTTTCCGAAGAAATCATAAAATATTAAAAGTTTCGTCTTTTAAATTCGATCTTATTTTGTTACACATATACCCGCGGCGGAAAACGCACGCTCGGCTTCAACACTGTTTGGCTTTATCGACTTTACATAGTTATAAGCAGCTTCTAAGTGTGTACTTTCGCTATTGCCTCCGCATTCCAAAAGCATCATCTCACGTTTCAATATCAGTTCAAGTGAATTTGCTCGGGGGACTCGGGCGGGTATATGTTATTTGTGAAGACTCGGCTACCCATTCAGTACGGAGACTGCGCTCTAATTCATCTTCTAATGTTCATGGGTTCACGACTTCTCGACAGATGCGATAAAGACACGTTGTCGTCTTCATCGTCGTCCTCAGTCCTCATCAACCCACTGGGTTTCGGTTTGAGGTTGTGGCTGCGCCTCTTATAGCAGCCTCTCAATCAAACTCTTAATTTATGTTCTTAGTGTTACTTTGCTTGGAAAAAAGAATGTATCATCTTCTTTATTTGTAGACATTGAATCTTGTTTTAGATATTTGATTGGATTTTCCAAATAAAGCAACACGGCGGTCATTGATGTGAGGCGTTTTTTTATCCGGCGAAATAAAGATGTCACAAGTTCCTTTCTCAGTCCGTTATTTTTTTCTTTTCAGTTTGTTGATCATAAAAAAAACACGATATGGTTTCCGCAGTAACTAAAGTTACATCCTCGCGGCATAAAACATTCACAGCAAGTTTTACTGGCTCTAAAGCATGTTCAATATCAGTCAATGTTATAAATTCTTCAAAGTGAAAGAAAATAAAGATGTCAGTTTAAGATCAACAAGAGCTTTAGATATGCATCGTTTGACTCGGTTAACCCTCGTTATCATTGTTGCAAGACTGCTCCAGCGCGTTCGGCAATCTAGGATCAGCTGTAACTCCCTGCCAAATTCTGCTTTGGTATAATTTTGTAACAGATCATCTTGTGATCGATTTTCATCATTCGATTAAACGAAAATGCTGTATTGCTTAGTAGGCAAGGCAGACGTTTTCAACTAACGAATTGAAATATTTGTAGAATGCAAATCTATCATTATTATTACTCTGTAATATTCTAAGTAATACTATAAGTATTATATAAATTAACTATATTTAATCATTTCAAAGATGATGAACGGTAATTTACATTTTTTTGATTATAGTGCTTTCTATGTTTACTTTTGTATGGGTACTATTGTGTACCATATTTACGTGTTTACTTATTTTTTAAATGACTTTAATTGTCATTATTATTATTATTTCTTTAATTATTTTTTTTTATACAAAATAATTTTATTGTGTTTAATATACTTATATTTTGTACCTTTTAAAGAAAAATACACATGAATTATTTTCCTTTTAAAATTTTATCTGCACACATTGTATAATTATTTTTTATATCTAAATATGTTTTTTATACAAAACTGCTGTGTTATATATTTAGTATTTATGTAAAATAATACTTTTATATTTAATTGTTAAGTTTTTCACATTATATTGAAATGTTAAAATTATTTTTAATTTGTATCTTTTTAAGGTTAAAGGCACTGCGTGCCGTGTGTGTTAATCAATAAATAAATAAAAGTAATCTTAAAAAACTTACGCCGAAAACGAAAAAAACAATGATTGTCTATGCAAAGGCTATCATTTTATCGGCTCAGTAATACGCTATGGGGAGACAAAATCATGAGTTCCATTAAGAAAGTTGTTTAATTACCTTTTAATGAGGCCGGGACCGGGACGAATTAATATTAAGAAAGACGTCTGCGCTCCTTTTTTTCAAATTCCATTTTTATTTCAGTCCCGCAAATCCCGTGGATCCCACATGGGTAGTCCCGCGTCACCGATCCCGCGTACGTTACTAATACAATTTATGAGTTGATAACAATCGACCATTGATGTTGATATTTTAAAGTCTTTCAGGTTTCGTCTGTTTTCTAATGTTTGTATATTCAAATAATCGTTTAGGCATGTGTAATTAATATATTCAATCGCCATATTTAGTTTAAAATTAATAAAACGCAACAAATTATGTTGAAACTTAATCTTACCAAGTGCAGAAATCACATTTGCCAAAGCGACAAGAGATTTGTTGATGTTCGCTCCTTCCTTCTGCCTCGACAAACTCTGGTTCACGCTGCTAGGCCTTTCACTGTATAAAAAAAACAACAGTAAATCAATAAACCTCTCTATTATTAATTTTCCGAAAATAATTAACTCTAATACAATTGTCATTAATTAGTAATTAATTAATAATTACTGGTGACGCCCTCATGCTCTATACATGTTCATAAGAACGAATATGTAGAAGAAGAAAAGTTATTATTACTGGTAAAGCGAGAATAAGAAAGTTCAGCTATGGGAAATTCGATATAAAAATGTATTTTTTGTTAAAATTAAATAATTTAATAATTGTACTGTAAAGTTTCTTAAAAAAATGTATGTAGAAATTGATAAAAAATGAACTGCTTCAAGGCCTACTACATGGCCTTGACTACTTTGAATGACGTCACAAGTTCTAGTGAATCAACCAATAAATTACAGCATTGAAATGATTACCAATTGCGGCGTATTTAGATAATTTTTAAATAGGGAAAGTGATGAAAAAACTTAAAGATGTCCGACTAACTGACCTGCCTGCCAGATCTAGCAGAGTGAGGGTGGTGGCGGGACGGCCTCTCCTCAGGGCGAGCAGGGCGTGGGACCTGCTGGAGTGAGGGTTCTTTCGCGTGGCGGCGCTGCGCCTCCTGGCGGACCCCAGGCTGAGTAGCGACACCAGCTGCGAGCAGCTCTGGACCGTTAGCTCGCTTAAATCTGGACAAAGTGCGAGTTGTGTGGAGTCAATATGACGAGGAAGAAATAGCGATTCGCGTTCAATGGAGGGAACAAAGCTGCCATAGTTGTTCGAGGATATTTAAGGTGAAGATGCTATAAACTATTGACTAATTTGCTGTAAAATAATGAAGCAGATTACATTAATTACTAATTTATCGTATTTTTTTTCGCTGTGTCCTCTTTTTCTCTTCATTTGGGAAAAAACGGACACAGCTTATGTTAACACTCAATGGGATATCAGTCCCTTAGCCTTTTGACAGTTGTTTTTTGTATTAGAGCGTGGGTTCCCAACCAGTTCGGCGCGCCCTACTTTGGGGGGCGTAGAGTGACCCACAAGGGGGCGCTGCATTAAAATAAACTGCATTTTTAAAACTATGCCATTTATCCTGTTGTCGGCAAAAAAGGACTGCGTGTCCTTTTGCCATTGTAAACTAGCTATCTTTGTTAACGCGGTTTCTCAAAATGTCCGTGGTCTCTGTTGGGAATAAAGACGACACAAAGAAATATACTACTATGACGCCAAGGATTCACCATTTGTTTAACCGCTTAAGGACTACACCCGAGTATATTCGGGCGGCTATTACGTGCAAAAATTTCCATACCCGAAATAACTCGGGCAAACTTAACGCGCAGAAAAGACCACTCCCGAACACACGGGTGAAAATAAATAATGCTACGAGCCACGAGTTTTTTTTTCTAGTTCTTTGCCTTTATAAGGCACTATTAATGAATATATTTTTTTTCAAAATTTGAATTTCTTTTATTTCTTGACCTTCGCTATGCACTATAGTATATCAATTTTAAGTCTCATTTTGGGCCCGAAATGGCTTTTACGAAGTATATATAAGTATGTTTAGTCGATAAAATTACTAATTATAATGATAAACGGTTGGAAGTTAATTATTTATCTGTCATTTTATTAAAAATAAATACGCCCACTATTATATTAATCGTTTATTTAATTTACATACAATTGAGACAGGGGGGTGTTGTGATTTTATGAGAAAGTTCGGGGAGGCGCGTATGGTAAAATATTGGAAACCGCTGTACTAGACTGCGTAGCGTTCATTCGCAGCTTAATTTTTTCACGTAAGTTTAAATTGACTGTTACCTTCAACATAGGGCCCCTTCCTCGGGTGCTCCCGCACCCGCAGCCCCCTCAGCAGGTTTGAGGGCGCGGGCTCCGCCCCCCTGTCCAAGCAGCCCAGGTCCTCGGCACACAACAGATCCCGCACGCGTTCGTTATATATTTCAAAGTAACTAAAAAAGGAAAATATGATAAATTTATCGATAGTTTTTGGCCTGTACTCGCTAACTTTTTGTGGGTAACGGGACCCCGACGCGACGCCGAAGCAACGGTCATCCGACGGCGGGGACACCTACACCATTTCAATAAGCGTAAAACATAAATAAAATAAAAATAACATTTTTCCAGCAGATTTTGTTTCATAACCATTTTAAGGTTTCGGTATTGTAAAAATACTACAATTTCAAGCATTTTAAGAAAAATAATTTACTTAAGGTGATTCTTAACGAAAATATAAAACTAATTATTCGTAGAGGGCGCTTTTATATTTTTTTATTGAAAAATGCCATTTTTACGTTAATTTTCAATTGAAATTTTACAAAACTTGGTTTGCTGAAACTTTACATATAATTTAGATCCTTTTCACAAAATGGTGTATAATACAAAAAATAGCATATCTTACTTTTTGTTTTGTACACCATTTTGTGAAAAGGAGCGAAATAACATTTTTATGGTATTTGATACAATCAATTAATATAGCGTACAGTTTCCGCAAACCAAGTTTTGTAAAGTTTCCATTAAAAATAAACGTAAACAATTATAAAAGCGCCATCTATGAATAATTAGTTTTACTACTCGTATGTTGTATTCTTATACCTAAATAGGTATAAGAATTTGTACTATTACTGACATTTTTATCGGATCACAAAGAAAAGTTATTATATATATGGAAACCTTATCATTTACTGCTTTGAAAACATTTATTTTACCAAATGACTCAGGATCTGCTACTTTTATTTTAGTACAGCAATTCTAGTATTAAGCAAACGTATCTAGTAATCTGTTTCTTACGAAGACGAAAATATACTTATAAGCTAGTATTCATATTAAATTTTATATCATATGTAAAATATTGACTTTAAAAGTCGTTAAAAATCCCTTCCGGTTCGAATTCCACTCTACCCCAACTCGATTCCATTTTCTAATAGTGAGTTATTTACAACTCGTTGAAAATGGCCCTCAAAATTAAATATTTGGGTAAATCATAAGAACGCAAATATTTCTTTTTCAAAAAAAAAAAACGCAATACTTCATTGTTCCTGGATTAGCACCTGAACCGTAAAACTGATCACCTTACTTTTATGTTACGGGTGATTAAAATACGCTGCATTTGGTTTAACATGCCGTGTCCTATGCACAACTGGGTGCGGAAAGGGAAATGAGGGTGATGAAAATACCTTGTGTAGCACTAAAAACGAAAGATGGTAAAACGAATTGTGTAACGAGAGTAAACACCAGTAGCTCAATCACAAATAACCATCGACGTGCTAATAAGCGACGTGATACCAATTTCTCACCATAGTTGTTTATCGTATTCGCGATCACAATGCAAATTATTAAATGTCAAAATATTTATTTATTTGACACTTTATATACATATACAATATATATACATATAAGGGCGGGCATATTGCCTTAAAGCAATTCCTTCCTACCTACCCAAACCATTCAGTTTGAGAAAATATAAATACATGGACATATTGAATCTTACAATTTTATACAAAAATTAAAAACAAAGATTAACAAAATAAAAATATATTTTTAAAAATTAACACTATACTATGAATATTCACGTTTCGCGACGTATAATACTGCTGCGCAATCACATATTTGAATTTCACCGGTGTAAATATGGAAAATATTCCAAAACTGCAATTTGTATTTATTTATTTATTATTTATCATGCTATTTATTGCATTTAGCTGGCTGTTGGCAAGTCAAATGTCAAAAAAGCAGTCACTTCTTACCATTTTGCAAATGCAATATATTGTATAATTTTTTTTATAGTAAACGCCGATTTTTCGCCGAAGAACTGTATTTATTTACGAGGAAAAATAAAAAACAAACCGACCCGAGCGTTGACTTAGAGATTACACACGCGTTGACTTGTGACTGCGATAACTTAAGCATGTTCATTGTGATCGCTCAAATGCTCAGCAAGTTTTTAAGCACGACGATAGTTATTTGTGATTGAGCTACAGAGGTGGTAGTTCAAACGTTTGACCGTAATATCTCGCGTATTTACATACAAAATACACGAGAAAAACTGTTTTCTCGTGTTGCGAAAGCAGTTCAGAATAGCACCCCAGCTAGGTGTGTTTGCGTCGTTTGAATGTATCGTACATTGTGCAGTAAAAGTTTAATGGGAATGCTTCGCTTACCCCAAGACGGAAGCTATCGATGTAATGTCTATACTGCACTTCTACTACTTCGTGCATAGGAACTGTGGCCTGTGACTATGCAACATATTATTATAAATACCAAATAGTGGGACACTTAGACACGATATCTGTATACCTGTATATTTACGAAAATGGCTAATTGAACATTGCTTTTGCTGTAAATTATTTCCTTAACACTTTGTATCCCGGAGCCGTGTAAACACGCGATTATTTAACCACGCGTTGTGTCCCGGTCCCGTGTTTTCACGTGGTTTAACAGCTGTCTAAAAAAGTGCATTTTATTGACATTTAGTGACTTATTTGTGCTTTTTCGCTGCTGATAAACCACGTGAAAACGCGGGACCGGGATACAAAGCACAATAAAAGGAGTGAGACCCTGTATATTAATTTATTTATACTTTTAAAATGTTTGTATTCTTTTTTTTATACAGAATAATGTTCCGTCACTGGGGGGTCCCGTGCCAAAGAAAACATTTTACAATAAGTTAAACATGCCGTAAATTAGTTATTTAACAAAGTTAATATAATAATAAAATCGTAATTAATCTAATTATAATTAACATAATAAGCAATATAAACTAAAATAATCATAAAAAACATAACCAATTGTGCGAACATTGCAATGTGGCTCTCCATGAAGGCTAATGTTGTAAACTATCATGCAAAAATGACTTATTGAATTGTTTAAAATAAGTATTAGAAGTTTCGATTGATTAAACCCAGTATTTTTATAATTATGACACTTTTAAGAAACCCTTCACAAATCATGAAATTTCACAAAAATGGGCCGGGCACAGGGTAAATTCTATGTGTATTCGGCCGGTGATCAAAGTGTTAACAATAATACAATCGAAGTGGTTGATGAATACATACATCTAGGACACAAAGTTAAACTCGCTAAAGATAACCAGACAGCGGAATTACCAAGATGAATAGGCATATTTCATATAATATTTCGGTAAACTAAAATATATGTTTAAAAATAAAGATGTCGCTATATGCTTAGACTTAGAAAGACAAGTCTATGAATCATGCATATTGCCGGTGACGACATATGGACTAGAAACCATGTCTGCAACACAGAAAAGTAGCCAGAAATTAAAATGCACGCAACGATCGCTGGGTGTATGTCTAAGATACAGAATAAGAAATGAAGAAATAAGGCGCTGAACTGGAGTCATGGGTATCATGGCTCGTGCAGTTAAATTAAAGTGGCAATGGGCAGGACATTTAACGAGGCAAAATGATGGCAGGTGGACACCCAGAAGAATAAAATGGAGGCCATGAATTTCAAAAAAATTCTTACTTCTAAATATTTTTTTTAATGTGCTGATATGTCTTCTTGCCTATACTGATCATCGCTGTTTCGTATGTGACAGGGTTTAAAGAACACCTGTATATTATGATATTAAATAAATTAAATAAAATTAATATAGTAGCGAAAACCCTTAAATAGGCAATAAATGACAGATTAAATCAAAATTGGTTATATTTATTAAAGGATTTTTTCAAAACTAGTTTAATCCACTTCACTATATCAAACGCGGTTAAATTCAAAATAATTATTTACTTTTTATGGATACTGTTAAATCTCTTATTATTTTATTTATATAAAATACATTTACTCGTAAATCGTTCTTAAAATCGAAATGTTGTCCTTTTATAAATTAATCGAATCGCGATAATCTGTTACAGAAAAACGTTGTTTCTGTAAAATCGTTTAGTCAGGATTCAACTATTTTTTATGTTAACCGACTCAATTACTTCTTCCAATTAACTTTTTCTTTTATGTTTATTGTTAAAGCTTAACACGAACATAGTCTAAAAACCCATAATGAGTTCATGCATATAATTATGTATGTAAAGTGTAACTTAATCTGGTATAAAAAAATAAAATAATAATACTTTTTAGTACCACAACTGGCCAGGAGTCCCAATTAGTGATTTACAGCACAGAACACCCAGGCTTGAAAAAATCACATTTTATTTTTTGTTTTCTATTTCCCACAAAATTGTAATCTTCATCTTGACCGGACGCGGTAAAAAACAGAAAAAAATATTTTGGATGGCAACGAAAGAGGTTTTTGCTATTGGAACATGGCGCGACAACCAATCAAAGTTTTAACATTTGTTTGAGAAAAACTTTACCCAAGAATAAAATCGTTTTGGCTATATTAACACGATAGCATTTCTTTATTGATTTCGAGCGTGTCTGATTCACAGCTTTTATATATCTGTACCTTAGAGGATAAAACACCGGAGTCTACTTTATGCCGTTTTGAAGTTAAACATGCAGAAATCATAGCAATAAGCTATTTTATACCTGAACAAAACACCGTTGAAAAACGTTCGTCTTAAAAATGCTTTTTTAAGTTGAAATAAAAATCTTAAGTCTACTTTATTTTAATACAAAATCACTAGTTGTCCTCGATGTGCTATTTTAATATATATTATTATTTATTTATTTACGGATATTGTTCCTTACACAAAAAATAAACATTATTTTACATTAAAGGTTTTTTATTGATTGAAATCCTCTTATTTGTTTCAAAAGTTATGTTGTTTTGGAAATAGCACAATCACAAAATTCTTCAATGTTCCTGAGGTTTATCCTTTGTGGTACAGATATTATTATGCATGTATAGGAAAATACATGTTGTCACAGTAGAAATGTTGTTATTCCTAAAGTATAAAGAGAAAGTTATAAAACATAGTTCACAAGAGGACAATACAATACATAGGACAATATTGTCCTGTCTCAGCTCAGACCGTGCAGGACGGGACCGTGGGATAATACAAGAATAAATTCGACCGTAGTTCAAATGCGGAACGCTGCGAAAATATATACACTTTGTCTCCAACGCTCCTTGTCTCTAAATTTGTATTCACAATAGGACAATATGTAGGTTCGAAGTTGGGACTATACAGCAGGTATTGTCCCGTCCTCGTGTAAACAACGGATAAGTAATCAATGTTAAAATTACTAATGACACATAACTATTAACTATGTATAATAACAAACTTAATATAAATGTGAACAACTTTTCCAATATTTATCTTTTTTGGATGATCCCTTGTAAGTTAGATTCATGCCGACGTTTCGGCTACCATTGCAGGAACCATTTTTAGGGTAAACTATGTGTTTTGTAGAAAACTGATATGTTTGTGTAATTTGTATAGAATCTAACTATAGTAATTTATATTCGAATCCGATTTACAAGGGATCACTCAAAAATATACCCATTGATAACAGCAACCTTTAAAATATTCGTACCTATTTAACTTTTCAAATATCTGATTCAAATAAAATACGTAGTGCTCTTTATGATTAGGTGTATGACGATGGGTAAATTTAAGGATTTCAATATAACAATAATATTTTTTTAATATAATGCCTTCAAGAAAGAGCGCAACTTCCGCTTATAAATTAAAATAACGCGTTTTCTTTACATAATATCATTGAACGATATGTTAAGGAAACTAGATTTCGTGATTGTACGATTTCCAAAACATCTTAACTTTTGAACCAAATGAAATAATTTCAACCTATAAAAAACTTTCAATGTAAAATGAATTTTTATTTAAAAAATAATAGTACAAATTATTAAAATAGTGTATCTGGGACTACCGATGTTTTTTTAAATTGAAACAAATGTGACAGCAGGGTTTTATTTAAATTAAATAAAGCATTTTTACCACGACGTGCATTTAGGTGTTTTATTCACGTATAAAATAGCTTACTGCGATAATTTCTGTACTTTTAACTTCAAAACGGCAAAAAGTGGACTCCCGTGTTTAATCCACTAAGGTACAGGTATATTACGTCTGCTTATTAAAATATTATACTGATAAAGCATAAATAATAATAAATAATAATACCAAGTAAACTTTAAAAGTTAAGTTTTGTAGTCGTCAATAAAAAGTTGTGGCAACATCAGTGTCTAGTGTTTGTAAAGATAAAGAAAAAAATACCATGAAGCTCCTGTACTATATTTTTAATGTATTATGTTTTTAGAATATAAAAACCGCAAACATTTTGTAGATGGTTGATAGTAAACTGTTTCTGTAAAGTTTAATGTCTGTTACAATTCTTGAACATTGAAATGTACAACTACTAACCTCGAATTCGTCTAATTGACACGCAATCCTACACGCGTTAACGTGTTGTTCTAATATTATATTAAAAGGCGCGATTACCTGTTCGCGTCACAAAATAAACGAAAAGTTTCAAAACTTAGTGCAACTACACAGCATCTCCTGCTTTCATTCGAGAAGTTTGTTCGTATACCCGTGGCCGCCTTAGACCATGCCGAGGCCCTTGGGCATACAGAAGTTGGGGATTTTAGAAAGGGGCCCTTTTAGAATTTAGAGGCCCCCATCAGGCTGGGAGCCTTGGGCCAATGCTCCGCGCGCCCTTATGGAAAAGATAGCCCTGCGTTATCACACAACTTTACTATATCACTCGGATGCTATCAAAATTGTATTCAAACTCGTTTAGGCTATATGCGAACAAAAAATAAGAGTAATAACACGCCACTGGCTAATAGAGTAACCCTCTTCTTCTTCTCTGTCGTTCCTCAGTTCTGAGGATCATGACCGAGCTGCCTCTGCTTATTCGTCCTGGCACACTGTCCGTGATTATTATTTTCTCCAGATTTTTCCGGGTCACGTCAGCTATGTGTTCAAAAATCTGCAGCATACGTTGGCAGCATATGGCCGATAGGCGAACTTTTACGTTGAGTTCCTCCAGTATAGAGACATTAGTTCTTCTGGCTGTTTATGGTATTCTCAGCATTCCACGCCAACACCACATCTCGAAGGCATCTTTTCTCTCCTGCTCACGTGTTTTGATTGTCTACGTTTCTACGCTATATTATAAGAATATTGGGGACACAAGCGTACGCACTATGAACTAACATTCAAGTTTCCTCTCAAACATAACCATAATACACGCTTCACGTATAATGATGGCTTGGTAGTACCAAAAGTATGTAGTAAGTATGGTAATAGAACTCTCAAATATTTAGTACCTAGCATTTTTAATTTATTGCCGAAAGAACTTAAATTTAACTCACATTGTAACAAGAGCAAAATAAGAAAGTGGCTATTCGATCATAAGTTTATATATGTATAGTAGTTTATGTGTAAATATTTGAATTTTTCATATATTTTCTTGTACTTAAAAAATAAATTCATATATTATTATTTGTATATACATGTTTATTCTGATCTGTCCGTCTGTTAATTTATATCTGTTATTCATTGTTTTTATAAATGTAAATAATATTATTTAAATTAGTTTTAATATAATCTCCTCCAACAAGCTACAGAAGGTGGCTTGGTGGGATTTTAGTTCAAGTAAAAATATAACAATTGAAATTTTTAAAAATTGAAAAAATGTATAATTGTATTATTTAAATGATTAAAAAAAAAATTACATTATAATTATCGTATTTAAAGGAGGCTCTTTTGTACAAAATAAATCGTGACACAAATTCAAAGGGTCTATTTTTATTTGTTTACGCCGCGCCGTGGCCTACTTACTGCTCTTTCAAACTTCCATCGAGATATCTTGACCTTTTTTTTTTACTCATTTGTCATTTTATACATCTATGAACGATTTTTATTTATTACGTTTTTTTATCGCTCACTTACCTAACTTTTTGAGTACGATAATCGTAATCGTAAATATTAAAATATACATGAATATTTTCAATATTGTGTGATTTTGGGAGTATTATTTTAAATGACAGATTCTTCCTTTGTAACGACAATGTTTGATAGCTTACTAACTTAACTGTAAATACATATATTTCTTTAGCATGTAACCCTATATTCTCAAGAAATATTTCATGTAAAATCACAAATTTGGAGTCAAACCACTCGACTGGAGCCCTAAGAAATATAACCACTACTGTTACATGCTAGTTATGTTATTGGCGTGTAATTCAAGCATGGTGGTTCGTGGTATAGTGGTCAGCGCGTTTGCCTGCCACGGAAGAGGTATCGGGTTCGATTCCCGACATGGTTGATGTGAAATATTTATATAAAAAAACAGTGTTTTAACACTAGAACATTTCATAATCTCTCGACTAGGACTTGAAGCGTAAGACTGATAATCTTTCCTTCATGTAACAAAAATGATCAAGATACGCTGCGATTGGTGTACCGATGCAGTGTCCTATGCACCGTTAGGTGCGGAAAGGGAATGGAGAAAATAAATTCATGCACATTTTAGGAAAATTCCACAAGCCATGCGTATCTTTTTAAATAAAAAATATTGACTCGGTATTAGAGTCACTTTTCATTGCTGATGAGTCTGATTATGGCAGTAGGCCTTATTTCTGCCTTGTTCCTACCCGTTTCTACTAGCCCACCCTTGATAATCCCCCCCGATAATCAGGTGATGCGGTAATGACACGCGTAAACTGTTAAATGGCTGCCGCAATCTGCCGTGAGATGGTGCGATAATCGTGCCCGACAGAGTTCAGGGTTCGTTTGTTTTGCTAATTGGCGGGTAATATTATTTCAAGAATTTTCTATTCATTTTCCTACTACAACAGCGGTTTCCAATGTGGGAGACGCGCCTCCGAGGGGAGGCGCGGACTATTGCCAGGGAAGGCGTCAACAATTTAATAAAGAAATTGATAGAAATATCATGCGACAGCTCACTACAGTTAATGTTTCAAAATAAAACCTTAATTCAGTTTTGGATGAATCTGAGCGGAGAGTATGAATCTTTGTATTTTTTCATTATTTGTTTTACCGTTTATAATTAATGCGAAACAGCTTTTAGGCGCTGGCTGCGATGAAAACCAAATATCGAGCCAGTCGAAAAGGAGATACGAGTGGAACTCTCCACATTGCTCCCAAGATTTGATAAACTTTGTGCCAATAAACAACAACTTATTTTTGCCGACACGGCTTATTTTTTAATACAAATTAATGTGTGTCCATTAAATTCACAAGAAAAAAAAATCGTCTTCACTTATTCAATCGATAACACAATTTTGATGAACATCGAGACAATTGGAGATCTTGGGATACTTTTTGATAACAAACTTAAATTCAACCATCACATTGACCACATTTCAAAGAAAGGGTCTAGAATCTGTGGATTTATTTTGCGAATATCTAAGCCATTTAAAAGCCCGAAAATTGCAATTACATCGTATAAATCATTTGTTCCTAGTTTGCTTGAATTTAATTCTATAATATGGTCTCCTAATTATAATATTCATATAACGCGGATTGAATCGGTGCAACGTAAATTTTTAAAATCGTTAATATTTAGAATCGGATCAAATACTTTCATAATCAACTAGTAAAACTGTCGCGTTCGTAGGCTATGCCCGACGGTTGGCGGTACCTACTTCTGAGGCACCACAAACGTATAAGTTTACCCTTGTTATTATATTGTTGATTGTAATTTACAGTTTTTTTGTTGTAATAAAGTTTTTTTATTATTTAAAATGTGTCTATATTATTATAACTATTAAAAAAATTAAAGGTAGGGAGACGCGGAAAAAAATTTTTTTTTCAGGTTGGCGTAGTAGCATAAAGGTTGAAAACCGCTGTACTACAATACTTTATGAGCGTTTTTTCAGCCTTAAGGTAATTCGTTTATAAATACTCTTGATAATTTCTACTTCATCATTCATCGTTTCATGTCTTCTCCCTAGTTGGAGCATATGGTGTCCACAAAGACCCTCCAGGTACCTCTGTCAGCTGCCAGCTCCTGTGCATTATCCAAGTCGGGTTTACGTCCCGTAGGACCGACAGATGCCAACGAATAGACGAATAGCAGCGAACGTCCAAGATGTCGAGAATCTAATGCCTTGTTTCAGGAGGCATTCGCAGTATATGGCCCAGCAAACTTTTGTGACGGAGTTTGCTGCGTCCGTTCTCTGATTTATTTATTCCTTACAAATTCAAGTGCTACAAATTACGTACCTACTTAAATTAATTATATAAATAAGGTATCACGCATGAACAAAGCATTTAGCTTTTTAACTTCACAAAAATCAACAAACAAATATAACTTTTAAATCATTGGCAGAATGGCGAACGTTACATAGTGTAAAAAGTGGTCACTTAAACCAGTTAGCTGGTAACCTATCATCAATGATAGGTAATAAGCCCTGTAAATGTCTTGACTTCCATATTCCCTTCTCTAAAATGTTCTTTATCTTCGTTTAAATATATTAATAACCAAAGAGGGTTAAATCAAGTCCTCGTCTACAAAAATTTATACAAACTCAAAACATTGTGGATGAAAATAACTGGTCCAAAAAGTATAAAATTGAAAAATATTTTCAGACGTTTCTTTGTGTGTAGGTGAAATAATTAAATCAGATGAATTTTGCCCGCATCAATAAAGGTTTTCTTTCTTTAAATTCACAAATATCAATGGTTGGGATAAGTGAAAAATATGTTCAAATATAGGCAGAGCTGTGAATGCTACACAGTGCTTAAAGTGTCTACATAAACCACCCAATGAAGGGTCATAAGCCCTGTATTTCAGGCAATTGCCTAGACTCCCATGTTCTTTTCTCTAAAATGTTCTCTATTATTGTTGTAATATGTTAGTTAATACTGTTTTAAAATACAACTATTTTTTTAACAATCTAAATTTATTTAAGGTTCATATAGTAGACACTCTTTATAAAATAAATTACACTATACAAATTTTTAAAGAAGAAAAAATAAAAGAATTTGAGATGAATAAGTCACTCAGATACCAACATAATATTAAAATGCCTAAATTCCACACAAGTCATGGTCATCAAAGGTGTAAAAAATTATAAAAATCTTCCCAATAAACTAAAAACTATTAAAAATAATCTATCACTAAATAAATTTAAAGTAAATCTGAAGAAACTTTTTGAGCACGTGTAAAAACTACATTAAATTTTAATAAGAATGAATGTATTATTGTTTTATGATTTTTCTTTATATATCCTATGTTTTAATATTTTTTCTTGTGTACTCGTATTTAAAATTACGTAAAGTTTTATAAATAAACAACTACAACAGTGTAAGTCCACTTCCAAACCCAAGAGATAGTCTTTTTTTTTTGAGAGTTACAGTGATAACATTTACTAGATGTGTAAAAGTAGATATGTATATAATTTCTTTTAAACATGTACCTTTTATGAAATTTAATAATAAAAATAAAAAAAATTAAAAAAGAAATTAAATACCATTTATATTTCATGTCGACCTTTCCAGGAATCGAACCCGGGATCTTAAGCATGAAAGCCGAACGCGCCAACCACTGCACTATGAGGAGAAGTTAACTCCACTCGGTTTCCTTATTCACGATTTTTACCCAAGACTGACATTTTTAAACCACCTTTAAAACGAATATGTTACCTCAACCCTGTCAGTATCGAACCCCAAGAATTGTAGGCGAACGTACCAACCACTACACAACGAGGCGGACTTATCTCCGCTCGATTTTCTTATTCAGTGTAAAGTGATCAGTTTCACGCGTCAGGTGCACGTACAGGAACCAGTAAATACTGCAGTTACAACCTTTAAAGTCAATATTTCATATTTAAATTTAGTTCAACAGAGAGGGAAAAATTTTTGAGAAGGGAATATGGAAGTCTAGGCATTTACAGGGCTTATGACCTGTCATTGGCTGGTTTAAGTGGCCACTTTACACACTGTGTAACATTCACCATTCTGCCCAAGTTTGAACATCCACATTTCCTCAACTCTTCGATCTGTTGACTTTTGTGAAGTAAAAGAGCTGAAACCTTTATCACGTGGGTGAGATTCATCCGGCTGAACCAAATCACCTACTAGGCAACGCCTGAAAACAATTTTTCAATTTTTATACTTCTTCTTTTACCAGGTAGTAATTCAACAATGTTTGATTATGTCCAAATGCTTGCAGACTGGCTGGATTTCCTCCCTAAGGAGTTGTTCATATTTAAATTTATTTCAACAGAGAGGGAAAAATTTTTGAGAAGGGAATATGGAAGTCTAGGCATTTACAGGGCTTATGACCTGTCATTGGCTGGTTTAAGTGGCCACTTTACACAAATATTTCATGTTCAACTTGCTAGGAATCGAACCCAGCACTTTAAGAATGGTGGATTAAAGCGCCAACCACTACACTACAAAGCCGACCTATCCCCACTCGATTTTTTTTTTCAGGATTTTTATCTAAGAGTTGCCATCGAGTCGAAAAGACAAGGAATTTGGTTTTATTTCAAACACAGAACCATATTCATACGAGTACACCACTCTGCCTACATTTTGATCATCATTATTATTTATTTATAATTTGTTAAAAGAAAACAACATCCATTATCAACACAGCATGCACAAATAAAGATTTACTTTTATTTTTTTAATTGGCTAGCTTAATTTAACTCCTGGGAGTATAATATCGTGGGCATACAAGAGAAATTGACCAAGTGACAAAATCAATAATTTTTAGGGGAGCCATTTTAGTGGTTTTCTAGAGTTCAATTGCTTCTCAAAGATCAGATTTTTCAATTATTTAGTAATTTTACATTATATGTACGGTACTTATAACTTTAATGCAAAGTATAAACGTATTTAAAAAAACATTACTTTTATATTAAAAAAAAGAAAAAGTTAGTCAATTTAACCTGTAAAATTTGATATGAAATTTTGCAGATAATCATTTTTTTTTGTTCATTGAGGGAGGTAGTATTTTATTTTATTTTATATTATAATTATGAATTATGTTTTTGGGATTTTTATTTCAATAATCCATTTTTTAATATTTATGAATGTTAAATAAACCCAGAAATACAAAATAAACGAAAAAGAACAAATAATTAAGAAGTGTTACGTAATAATCTAAAGATAATGAACTTTTTTATAAAAAAACCGTATCTGTCAAATACAAAACGTATACTAACTTACTAACTCTTTACTGGTGACATCACCTACAAGTAAAATTGACTAACTGTTACTTGGTCAATCTTTGGATCTTAAATTTACTAATAAAAGTGACTATGTGTGTTGGTCAGTTTTACTTGTCAAAAATCTGTGAGCTTCTATCAAATGGTCACATATTTTACAATTTTTTTTTTTGGAGTGTCGGATCGACTTGGCATTTTTACCAGTCAAGCATTATGCTAATACGATGTCAAAAAGTAAATAATCTCAATTTCGTCATTTTAGCAAGTGGTCACTTTTACTTGTATAACCACGATATGTACCACATGTATTATATGCTTTATTACTAACAGGTTATTACAATTATTTGACCTAACTAACATAAGTTACTACTTGATTTTATAAATTGCGTTACAGTTTTCCTATGATATTTCATGTATCGTTAAAGGTATCAATATCAGCATTACTTTCTACATTATTATACAATTTTAACAAACGTGATAATGCATTAAAGTGCGCCATATTATTATTGAAGGTTCGAAGATAAAATGTTGCGCAAATAAAAACTGATGCCACTTTCGATTTTTGATTTTAAGTATTATGCAATTAAAATCTGTCCATTAAGACAAACAGTAACGAGAAAATGTTTAAAAAGGCTATAAAAAAATTAATAATGGAGCTGGGTAGAAGTAAAATAGATTGTCTAATTCGCCCAAACCAACATTGAATCAACTGCTCCAAAAATGTGTAGGTTATGTTATGTTTTTGTTCTTTTATTGTGCGTTTAATGAATATAAATAATATGGGTACACAAAAATTAATAATAAACATAAATACTTTATGTTTAAAACTGTCTGAATATTTTGTTTATTATCTCTGTATACTAAGTCTCCTTTGTATATTCTCACTTATAAAAATATTTTTAAAAAGTATATCGTTGTCCTCGGCACGGGTAACAATGATAACAATGAGGTCACATTATTTTTATTATTAATCATTGTTTATAATGGAAAAAAAATAATGAATAAATAACATACAAAAAAACGAGTAGGTACAGTTAGATTAAATTATAATTATTATGTGCAATTTAGGTTCTAGCATTTTCTTTATAGTTGTATAGAGTAAGGAAATATATATCGATTTCTAAAAAAAAAAAAAAGATTATTGTGTTCATTAACAAAGCTATGACACAAAACGTGCCGTTAGGTTCTCACAATAGAATTCACTGAGAATCTGAAAACCACACAAAAACGTGACAATGCCACGTGACAATAATGAAAAAGGCTTCCTTAATTTTGCTTGCCTATATTTAATTCAACTTCTAGATGAGGCGTATTTTGTTAGATGACAAATCGTGCTGTTTTCCTGATACACAATAAGTTATTTTTTAAATATAACAATAATTAAAGATAACGTAATTTTAAAATACTCCTTTTGTCACGCCATCTGTCATCTGATGATGTCGGGTAAAACGACACATATCGCATATTCTATTTTTGTATATATTTTATAATACATTTTTTCATTTTATCTGTTTTAAAACTCAAATAATATAAAAAACTTATTTTATTTTATTATCTGTGTGAAGAATACAGTTCTGTGTGTGAAATAGACCTAGAACACTGGACGAGTTTGTTGTTTTCGACTCAATGTCTGCTCGCAGGACCGCGATTACAAACGCTATCGATATTTATGTACGAAAATGTGTATATTTAAGGTATCTTCCTCGTTAACCTGTAATGATTAACTTCAGCCTTACGGGAAATTAGATACAATAAATGTTTTCTTGCGCGCGGCAAAAATTGGAGCATTAAATTGTGCAACAAAGTTTCTTGAAAATGTACGAAAAAATATATCAAAAATATTTTAATAAAACAACTACTTTGGACGACGTCACTAGTTTATATGAATCAACCAATGAAAAGAGTCAATGGACCAATGGGCAGAACTGGTCGAGAATAACAGGAAGAGAACCTCTGACGTCACACGCGGAGTTATTTCAGAAATAAAAATCTTTGAAAAATCATAGCGCTGATAAAACGATATATAAAAATTGAAAAAAAATAAATTTATACTTCAATAGTCTATTAACAGATAATGTTTTTAAATCACTGTACTTACTCATTTAAGATGTTTACAAGTAAAATTTATACATATTCTATTTTTCATTCTTTATTTTACTTTGTAGATAAAATTGAAGATTTATTTATTCATTCAAAATTACAAAATTAAATATTTATGAACTTATTAAGGCTTTTTAGGCTATGCCCGTGTCAAGCCACAATAAAAATACATAGTAAAATTAATTAAATCAAATTATAATGACATAGAATCACAATCTAGAAAAAAAGGTAAATGTAATAAATAATCAAATTCCAAAGAATACAATGCAAAAAAGATAATCAGAAATAATTTTTAAAATATAAATTATACAAATTAAGAATCACACATAATCAAATATACAAAATAGTGGTATCATTAAAATCAACAAAATAATAGTAAAATATAGTAGTATTAAAAAAAATAACACAAAATAAGAGCATGATTTAAATCAACAGAAAAAGAATATATATACATAAAAGCATAATTGAAATGTTAATTGAGTTATGTTTTCTAGAAATTCACTCAATTATAGTAAGAAATATAAGGAATACGAGCAATAAATCAAAATAAATGGTAACATTCCACTGTAATACGGGCTCAGGTAAAAATCATGAATAAGAAAATCAAGTGGAGAGTGGAGATATAATATATATGATATGATCGTCTACCATTCTTCCTGGTCCTGGGATCGATTCCTGGCAGGGAGGACATGAAATGTTGATTATTAAAGTTGTAAACGAAGTATTTAATTGTTCCTGGACGTGCACCTGAAGCGTAGTACTGACCACCTAACACTTGTGTAATATATATAACATAAGAATTTGATTAGTTTTCCACCAGTTTGACGATGTGGTCACGACGAAACCCGGTCACTCGTGGAAAATATACTAATGTAATAAAAAAAATACAAAGTGCAATAAAACTAAATGCAGTATAACAATTAAAATGCAGTTCTACCAAGAAATGTCAATTGAGAATATCTATCTATTATTCGTAAAAAAAAACTTACCCAAATAAAGAAATACTCGCAATATTTCTGTTATTATTGTATTCCAAATTTTTCTTATGTTGAAAAAAAAAACTGCACAAAACACCAAACACGTTATTTTAATATCATTTAAAAAATAAATTGTTTTTTATTTATGTTCGATAAAAAGGTTCATTTTCCAAAATATGGTTAAAAACAATATTTTTAAAGTGTTATTAAAATATGAAGTGTATTTATATCAATATTAAATACGAAATTAATTAACACTAGTGGCAAGTAAAAAAGGACTACCGTCATCCACGTTACTTTGAAAACGTCTGTCTATTGGTCTGATTAGGGATGCACATAATCGATGATAACATCCGAATTATTCGATTATTCTGACCGGTCATAATCGATAATCATCGTTCTCTTTTTCGAACTTAAAGGTGCATTACATTGGTGTATAGATGGCAGCACAATCGATATTTTTTTGTTGCATAAGGGGGAAGATCAGTCTAACGCTTCTTGTGCCAGCCCAGGGACTATGACATAGTGCAGTGTAAAAACATATTTTTCAGCAAACGTTTCATGTTGACCATTTTGAGAAACCCCAGTCCTGTTGCATGCCAGACAAAAAATATTTAATTTATTGGTAGTAGGTAAATTACGCGACGATAGGAGGAATGCTTTTCAGAAAAAGTAGTTGTGTTCTTTTAATAGAAAAAAACTTATTTTTGCATAAACTAATAGCAACATTAACATATAACAACAGAGATGGAAATTATTTTATTTATTTTTTATATTTATTTATGAGGTTTATGACTTGTATTTTGTATATTTTTAGGCGTTACCTTGTTTGAAGATTAAATGATTCAGTCACGTGAATTCCACCAGCACTTATAAAGGTTTCAGCTCTTTAACTTTTAAAACAACAACAAATATAAGAATTGAATAAATAAAGATGCTCACAGAGATGTAAAGTGGCCACTTAAACCAGCCAATGACAGGTCATAAGCCCTGTGACTGCTTAGACTTCCATATTACCTACTTTAAAATATTCTCCATATCTGTTGAAATATGTTGATCTTAATTACACCCAAGGGGATAAAATCCAGTCTTTGTCTACAAAAAAATGTACAAACTCAAAACATTGTTAAAAACGAATGAAATGCTGATTCAATCAACAAAAGTAGGTAGGCTGATAGCGACAATTTGCCAAAATGATACCTTTTTTTACTGTTCGTCAATCGATTATGCCCATCTCGTGGTCTAATAACCAGCGCGTTCGCCTACAATAAGAGAGGTCTCGGGTTCGATTTCTGACAGGGTTGCCATAACATCGTCTATGTAAGTTCAATACCGCGGAAAAACCGTTTGTTAAAATGTTCAGATGGGACAAAAACCTTGCGATTTTGTAATAATTAAAAAAAAATAAGCAAAATATTTTGTATAAAATAAATAAAACAACTTTGTTTTTAACCACTAATTTTTATTTTCCACCCACTGGTTTCAAAGTAAACAAGCTTCTTCGTCAAGGTTTACGTAAAGCTAGGGTTTCCTAGGACAGCGGTGCCCGTATCTCAACGGCCGTAGTGAACGGTGATGCGGTGGACAGCCGTCGTAACGGTGACTAGAAAGTGATCTCTTAGGAAAACAGTGTTAAATGGTGTTGATAACACTGTTTTCCTAGGAAACCACTCTCTAGTCACTGTTAAGAGTGCTGTCTATCACATCATCGTTCACTACGACCGTTAAGATACGGGCACCGCTGTCCTAGGAAACCCTAACTTAACTAATGAGTTGATTACTTTTTTATTTTTATCATGTTCACACTAAATACTACACGTGGACCCAAGTCGTTGTTTCCTTACACGGGTGGTAATTTGATTTCATTATTTTCGAAGTTAGACATTAGACAAGAGAGGAGTGGTTAAAAACAATAGTTGTTTTATTTATTTTATTATAATGAATAACCACAAAGTTAGTGCTTCAAATATAAACTTTATAATTTATTTTGTGTCCTTACTTTATATAAGAAAATCTAGTTTTACGGTCGTATGTGTGTATGCGTCTTTACGAAGTTAATTATGACAGTTAAACTAGCAGTTACACGAGGCGTATTCGCTGAACTGCCTTTACGCAAATCGAGTAATCGATTACGCGGTATTGCTTGCTTCTTAAGTGGGAATGATTCGTTCTCGGTATTGAATTTAATTGAACGCAAGCAGTCTATGGGTCAATTTCGAAATTTAAATACACCAATCAATATGGCTTGTCCCTTTCAACTGAAAACGTCAGAAAAACTTCTTTGGATTTTTAACTAATACGCAGAACTGAGCTAACGTGGACGATATATTTGTTTAATAAGGTGTTATTACACTGAAATATTTCATAGTCCCAGAAGCGTAAGACTGATCGTCACGTAACAGGGAACTTTGCACCACAAGGTGCGGATAAGGGAATGATGATTATTATTTTTAATCATTCGTTTGTTTCCATCATCGATTATGCATTATTTATTTATGATTCAGACATATCAACCAGTTACTCCCATCACTAGTTTGACGTCTGATTATGAAATGTCGTCATTTTTCGTTGAGTGGTGGGGGTGATGTTGAATGTAGTGGCAAGAAAATTATTTGTTTGCCTCGTAGTGTAGTGGTTAGCGTGTTTGTTTTTAAATTATGTGTAGTATTAAAATTCCAATTATTATTATTATTGTAGATAACTTACATAGTTATATATTTATTTATTTACGGACATTATCCATTTATACAATTTATAGGGTATTATAAGATTATTTAAAAACATTTTTAAAAAGCATTGACAAACATAAGGGACATCAAGGCAAGGTCTGGACTATTTATTTAGTGCTCGTTTAAATTTTTCTAAACTTTAACAAAAAAAGTCCAGATCTTGTCTTGAGTTAACAATACGACAAAAACGGGTCATTATAGTGAGAATTAAGGCCATAGTTTGCTATATGCTTCATTGTTTCTCAACCTACGAGTCGGAATACGGAATTTTACCTGTCCCAGTAATGATAGCACATCGATTGTACAATTTATATATTTTTGTAGACTAGAAATATTTAACATTGACATCATTATGAATAGTAACCTCTCTCTAGTCCAAACATCCACGCTACTTTTCGAAGCAAGCGACGTTAGACTGATTCAATATGATTTATGTGATTTACATAGAATGGAGACCAGACCACGGAGGCATATTCTAGAAGAAGGCGAACAGTTGGGCAATAAAGAGTTTTGATAGTGCGGACAATCAGGGGGTTTTCTGTTAATGAAACCAAGTAATTTCAGTGATTTATTTACTATATTATCTATATGCTCGTTGTATGTCAGTTTACAGTAAAAAACAACTCCTAAATTTCTGATGGACTTAACTACTACATCAATTTTGGAGTTTTCTATTTGGTACTCAAAGGAAATCGGTTGTTTTGTTCTATGAAATTTTCACAGTTTTACTTATAATAGCACTTAAATCAAGTTTAACGTCCGACAGGGTGAAGCTATTTACCGATAAAAGCGCCGACGTCGCGGCGTCGACTGCCAGTTTTCTACGACAATGCGCCCTAACTCCGGAACCCCAGTGACCCTTCCACGGAACCCAAGGGTTCCGCGGGACACCTTTTAGGAACCACTGATTTAGAAAGCGGAATAGCAAAAAAAAATAGCGATGAGTCTAGAGATGCCACGAATATTCGGCTGCTATTCGGCATTCGTCCGAATAGAACGCAGTGTTATACCAAATCATGAAAAACACCCACATATTACTCAAAAGTGTATAATATTTTAACCACAAGTTTTATTGTATTATACTGTATTTAACTAACTTTCTTCCTGCGAATTTAATTTTTTAAAATTGTCAGTAGACTATTTATATGTCAAAAAACTAAGCCAAAAAAAATATTTGTATCGTATTATCATCGCTTTGATTTTTTAAAGTATTGTATTTTCGAAATTACCCCGCTCGTGACGTCACAAGTTCTTGTTGATGAGTTTTGCTGATTAGTGAGTTGGCTTCCTGGAAACCGGAAATCTATCACAATACTCCATCATCGATTGATTCACAGGTGACCTACATAGTTCATTATCATTTTTTTATTTTTGAGATACTTCGAGATACTAATGCGGTACAAAAAACGGAAAAATATTTTTGAGAAGAAAATATAGAAGGTCATAAGCCCTTGTGTAAAATTCACCATTCTGCCTGTGTAAAAACATCCACATTTCCTCAACTCTTCCATCTCTTGACTTTTGTGAAGTAAAAGAGCTCAAACCTTTATCATGTGTACAAACATTTGGCGCACTCAAAGCATTGCTGATAAATCATTTTTTACATCCAATTTCCCGTAGTACTAAACTTCCTCAATAGTCTGGGTGTTGTGATGTACATTTCATAACTTCTTTCCACATTCTCTCTTTCCCACCTGCTGACAAGCCTCTAAAATATATTTAAGGTTGCAAAAATTCCTGCCCATTAATACTAAATGCACTCTGGTGCAAGCATTACTACTACCCATTCTAGATTACGCTGATGTTTCCATGACTGATTTGAGCTGTGAGCAACTCGATAAACTTGAACGACTTCAGAATACATGCATAAGGTATATTTTTGGTCTTAGGAAATATGACCACATTTCTGATTATCGTAGGCAACTGGAATGGCTCAAAATTAGACAGCGGAGAGACCATCACTCCCTCTCCTTTCTGTTCAATGTTCTTCATAGTCCTAACGCTCCTATAAACTCGCTTGAAAAATTTCAATGCTTATCAGTTTATGGGTTACCTCTTCGTTCTAATTCTCAAATCAATCTCTTATTATCCATCGAAAATTCCTGTTTCTTCTCTAACTCATATAGTGTCCATGCGGCTCGACTGTGGAATCATATCCCATCCACCATCAAAGATGATACTACATTAAGATGTTGCTACATTATCTTTGTTTAAATTACGTATGAAGAAACATCTCCTTTCTCTTCCTTAATCTCTCCTCCTTTCCTCTTTCCTATTTCCTCTTGCTTCCTTTTCCCCATTGAGTAATTTTTTTTATTTTTTTTATTTATTTATTTATTTATAAACGGCATTTCTGCCATTTACATATATGTGGTATAAAGAGTGCTTAGAAATAAAAAGATTAAAAAAAAAAAAAAAATGGAGTATGAAATATTAATATACTCGTACTATACACATTATTAATTACTTGAAAAACATACATATTTTAAAGAAATTGTACAATAACAAAATACATTAATCAATCAAATTATAACTATTCCAACCCAATCTTCTGAAGATGATTTGCTCTTTTTGATAAAAATATGTTGGTCACTTTATTTTTTAAGTTAGGCAGAGATAAACTAAATATATCAAAATGTGATGCATATTCATTCCCGGTATTCTGTAATCTAACAATAGGTGAGTAATATTGAGCTACCGTTCGAGAATTTTGACAATAAAATATTGTAGATGTTCTGCTTAATCTAGGTGGTACATAGAATGAAATCAATTTCAGTAGATCAGGGGTATCAAACATTGGTTTTATTATTTTATATAAAGTCGTAAGATCGGTCGATGTTCTTCGTTCTTGCAATTTAGTTAATTTAAGAGAGTCTAAAGTTTTGTTATAATTTAATTGATTAGTAGAAAAACCCATCTTAAAATTAATATATCTAAGAAATTTATTCTGAATTCTCTCAATAGAATCTGAGAAAGTGATTTGATAAGGTGACCATATTGGAGAATTATAATCTAGTTGGCTTCTAACAAGAGATGTGTAAAGATATTTTAATGTGTTTATATTATTAAAATCTTTTCCGGTTCTAAGTACAAATCCTAATAATTTTACAGCTTTGTTAGATATTTTAATAATGTGCTCTTTAAATAATAATTTTGAATCGAACAAAACACCCAGATCGCTCACGGTAGAAACATCAGTAATTTTAAGGGTAATGATTTAAGCTAATGTATACACAAATACATTAAATTCTATTTTGAAACATCTTCAGATTTTTTTTTTTATCTTTATTTTCTATCGAATATGTTTTCAACTTGAACTTTAATTTTATTGGTTGGTTGGAAGAAATTGCCATTTAGTAATAAGCCTGCCAATAAACAATTAACATTATGTACAAAAAGTTAAATAGTAAAAAAATATATATATAAAAAAATAGAGGCTTATCGGTATTTCAAAAAATATTTTGAAAAACTACTCTACAATAAATTATTAAGGAACTTCTTGTATTGCGTTTTTACTCAAGGGGAAAATGACTGTAGGTACCTAGTACTTGACTACATAAATGACATTTCCTCCCTTGCAATATTAAACCATTTCACTCAACTCGCAGTTTTACGACCCTTAAGTATACTAAATCCCTTACGCATTAACTGAAAATTGTTTCAGAAGCGGATGATTTAAACATTAAGGACACGCGACACGTTTTTTGCCTTTGTTAACAATTTTTTTCTGCTGTTGAAATAAATAAAAAACTATTGTTAATATTTAAAGCATTACTATGTGGTCAAACATTTTACTAAATGTAATTAAATATTTGTATACAACCACTTAGCGACTTTTCCATGCCTACCGGTTTCGAGACGTACCCGTCTCTTCATCAGGACACTAATTAAACCAATATGCAAAACCCACTATACACCTTCGCCATAGTTGTTGCACAAAAATATAAAACCAAAAAGCCATGCATTTTAATAAGCAACCCTTACATATTTCAACACTTACAGTTTTATATTTTTCTGCAACAACTATGATGGATGTTTACGAGGTGTGTTCAGAAAAAAACGTAAATTATCATTTTTAGAAAAAAAATTGTTTATTTATTCGTCTGCATTAATGTTGTCGCCTTCAAAATAGTCCACATTAGATATTATGCACTTGTGCCAGCGCTTCTTCCAATCCTCGAAACACTTCTTAAACTCGATCTTTGGGATGGCCTGTAGCTCTTTCAGCGATGCGCTTTTAATGGCATTTATGCCTGTAAAACGACGGCCCTTTAAAGTACTCTTTGTTTTTGGAAATATAAAAAAGTCACACGAAGCCATGTCTGGCAAATATGGAGGCTGGGGCATCGTAACAGTATTGTTTTTGGCCAAAAATTCACAAACTAGCAATGAAAAGTAAACAGGTGCATTATCGTGGTACAAAAGCCATGAATTGTTTTGCCACACAAATTATGCTGCCACGCGTTTCATACTCAAAACATTCGAAAAAACGTCATGGCATGAGTCAATCGATATGCCAAGATTATCAGCGACTTCTCTGATTGTGATTCGGCGATCGTTTATAACCATTTCATTTATTACTTCTACTACTAGTACTAATAAAACTACCATTATGACATTTCTCTGCGAGGGTAGGCAGAGAGGATGGACATTTGTAAGCAGTAATAATAAATGTTCGGAAACGATACGATAATCGCTAGAAATCTTTCTGAAATAAAATTTACATGTTATGTGTAGATAAAAATACTCTTACTAAGTTGGTACGTACATGATCATTAGTTTTTCTGAACATAGCAATTCCAGGGATAAAACACGATTAATATATTTAAATTTGAAAGAATCTAAAATATCTGTTTTTACCAACAAAAAAAATCGTATCAATATGATCAGTACTATGTGATTTTAGTTTGCGCATTTAAAGAAAAAACTCGCATTACCATAAACTACGCCTGGATAAATAGCTTTCTAAATGGTTAACGATTAGAAAAATATTATAAAAGCTCCGCTGTTCGGTTTGTCGAGTTTATGGTGGTAACACTTTGAACAGGCCAAGTTTCCTATCGAGCAATAAAGTTTGTAACTTTTTTAATGAAAATGTTGTGGGTTTATTTTGGTTACCTCGCATCGATTTTCGACCCGTCCCATTGTCATATTAAACATTTTATAGACAGATTTGATATCAGTGACATATATATGACACACGTTCTTAATACGTACTTCATGCCGATTAAACTTAATTCTCGACTAATGATTATACGAATTACCGACAGAGACTTCGGTAATCCAGTAGAACAAGCTCCCTCGATGCTAACGAAGGATTTGACCATATCTCCAAATAGGATGATGTATAATTACGATTATGAAAAATTCACTTCACTTATGACCCGAAATCAATTTTCCCAAGAGTCATTCAACGATTGCAACATTCTAATAATCGTAGATAAGTTGAAATCTTCCGCCAAACTTAATATGCCTTCTCTTCTCAAAAATGATCAAACTGCAGTTATCGCCGTGATGGCTCAGCAAAATATTTTCGCTCTCAGATTTACCAACGAACCGAACTTGATCGGTATTTTAGATAACGACAAATTTATGTCGATATTTTTGATGAAAAACGACGCCTGCGGAGTAATCGGATCAAACGAATTATTCTGGATTAAGCAAAGCCGAAGGTTCATCACGAAGTCACAAGCTTCGGGTGAAAAGTTTACTACTAGAAAACCCGATGCAGAACGTCACACGGCAGGAACTAACTATTCGTGCGCTGTCGGTCTTTACTTCTTCACTTATAACTTGCTAGATAATGCGGAGGTTTTACACAAATACGTTCTGGCACATCCCGTGTACCAACTCCTCTCGATAATACTGTCAACCGAAAACATCCGCCTGATGGTTATAATAAGGACCGCGGAAAAAAAAGTAATATACAGAGATTACAAGGAAGACATTTACACGCGATTCTTCTACAACGACAAGTATTGGCACGATACGGACAACGTCACCTTCGGTAATTTGCCAGAGATGTGTTTCGGTATGGAGCCCGTATCTCTGGTCGTGGTCAACCCGTCGGACGCCGTACTGAACTGGAAAGTAGTCCTCGTTTCCGTCGCGATCGTCGCCGTTCTCTTAATCAGCTTCCTTCTGGTCGAGGACTTTACGGGTAATCAGTTCTCCTTACAGAGGTCGGTTCTGGTCGCGTGGTCCATATTCCTGTCAGTGTCCGTCCCGCGGCAGCCGAAGAAGCACGTGCACAGGATGCTATTTTTCGGTTGGACGCTGTCATCTTCAGTGCTGACTCTGTGCTACTACTATAGGCTGTTGGACGGTCTGTCCAATCCCAGCGTGGTGCGGTACAGAACCAACGCGGAGGTGACGCAGTCCGGAATGTTGGTTCTGGCGTACGAATCCGGGTACATCCAAATGATCCGAAATTCTCAAAAATCGTTTCTTGATAGAGATTTGTTTCGAAGGAAGAGGGCCAAGAATACGTTTTTCGATTCTGTTCGGGAGCATGTAAACTCCGGTAAAGAGTTCGCTTTGCTGTTGGATTACAAACATATTAAGAGGATTCAACATAATGCGCTGTCGGGGGCGAGTTATTATTTTGTGAAAAGCGGCGGAGGTAGCTATCCTAACTGCCTGTATTCCTCCTACAGTGACCGACTAACCTCTCGAGTGAAGGAGCGCGCCAATAACCTGGACGCGGGTGGCATTTTGGCCAAGATTACCGAGTACGCGAAACAGCTAGATTACAGCGATAGTATTCCTCACCCTGAGACTATAACATTCCAATTTATGATCAACGTTTACGTCCTTATTGGAACACTGTGTTTTCTGGCTTTTATTTTGTTTATCGGAGAAATAATTCACTACAAAGTAAACAACCGAAACTGATCGTAGAATGGAAAAAAAAAACGGAACTGATTAAATCAAACAAAATGTAGGTACGTATGACGCTAATAAATAAGTTTAATAAAGATACTAGTAAAAAAACGTGTGAAAATTAATTACAAAAAGTTACAAATAAATATGTGTGACTTGATTATTTTTTTTAATCTTTTGTATTTTGCACTGTTAAGATATAACAATTATTTTTATTCTTAGATTAGAATTTTAAATTATTGTACTTTTGCAAATATACAGGGTGTTCTTTAAACCCTGTCACATCCGAAATCACGATGATCAGTATAAGCAAGAAGACATATTGGCACATTCAAATTAATTTTTCGAACGAATAAAATTTACAAAAATAAAATATTTAAAAAAACAAATGGTTGCTTGCTTCTGTGGGGGAGAAACGAGGAGGGGGGGGGGAGTCTGACAAACCGTTAATCACGCGGCCGCGCCCTCCTCGCTTCTCCCCTGCAGAAGTAGGCAACCATTTGTTTTTTTAAATATTTTATTTTTGAAAAAAAAAATCGTTCTAAATATTTTTTAATATGCTAATATGTCTTCTTGCCCATACTGATCATCGTGGTTTCGGATGTGACAGGGTTTAAAGAACATCCTGTATATCACCAATAAATTAAAAAAATAATTACACTGTTTTAAGCAATATTACATTGTTTTCGTTATTAATATAAATCACAGATAATCAAATTTACGTTGTTTTATTTTGAATATACCTAATACATGTGCTCTAGATGTTAAAATTCTAAACTAAGTTTGTAAATGAGAAAGTATTTTTTACCTGACAACAGCTTCGCCATTTCCTTCGATAGATGTCTCCATAATAGCTTTGCAGAGTCGTGGTGCGAGTCCGGGCTGATTTTCCGTCCCCTGCATAGTGTGTGTTTTCCCGGAAGCGCTCTGCCCGTAAGCCAAGACGCACGCATCCTGCCCTCTAGCGAACGACGACACAACTATAGTCCCGAGAGTGTCAAATACCTAAACACAATTAATAATATTTAGCTATTATAATAATAATAATAGCTATTATATTTATTTTATTATTATTCAAAACTAAAACAAAATTATCGAATTGATTAATTGACTAATCAATCTGTAAAACAACCATTTTCTTAATTGTCAAATATTTTAGAAATGGTAAGATAAAAATGGAACGTGAAAGGGGAAATATCAGTTTGAAAAAAAGCTTGGTGTTATTTCAATAAAAAATAACAATGAACGTCTACCAGTGAAATTTTAATATCTATGAACAAGCACAGCGCACAGATCTAAATTTCACTGAAAACCACACGTTAATCGGTTAAGCCATTTAAGAGTTCATTGACAATTATATTATATACAAAGATAAACATTGTTAAGTATAGGTTTTACCTTTTGTTGAGTGGCGACATTTTCACCAACTGCATCAGTAGAATCAAAGCAATAGTCGAAATTGAATCTTTTTACTCGTTCTCTACTGTCTCCGGCGTGACTTGTCGGTACCTCAAAAAACAGTGTAAAAATAATTAGCAATGAAAAATAACATTCTCGTCGATGAAATATACACGCAGTGTTGAGGAGTAGACCAGGTGTAAAGAATACCTCGTCCTGGGAGGAGGAAACTTTAGATAGTGGACTGTTTTGGCTGTTGAAGCTGGCGGTTGTGAGACGTTGGCACAGCTCGTTTGATGAATGATTTTTTAGGCACTTCACTCGGTTGACGTTAGATTAGTACTGCATTTTAATGTTGTTTCTGGCTCTCACACGTAGACTTATTGTTACACGGAGTGCGCTAGGAAATAGGAAGGACGGGTAGGTAGATATGGATTTGTTTGAGAGTTGGTCCGAACACACAGTATGCCTATTTTAAAAATTCATTTAATTAAAAACTGAAATCTCAGAGCGTCTATTTTTATTCTGTAACATTGCAAATGTCTGCCTCGTGGTTTAGACACATTAGTGGTCTGCGCGTTTGCCTACCATGTAAGAGGTCCCAGGGCCCGTATTACAATGGGAAATCAACATTAATCTTCAATTTTATCTACAAAGTAAAATTAAGTTTTCTGTATGAAAAATAGAATATGATACATTTTTTCTCTTTTTTTCTAAACATGTTCAATTACAAGTTACCGACAAAGATACTTTTAATTTTTTCATACAAATATATACATTTTCGAACATAAATTTCGGTTTTAATTTATACCGCCTCGATATGTAATCGCGGTCCAGGTTTGATTCCAGACATGGTTGAATTGAAACATTGATACAAAAATGTGTTTTTACACCAAAATGTAAGACTCATGTTTGTAGTGGTCAAGATATGCTGCGTTCGGGAGTAATTGAGAACTGTTTTCACGAGGTGAAATTTCTAAAAAAAAACCCAAATGCATTTTTTTATTGAAATGGGTTCTTTCATGTGAGCTCTATCGATTGGTGAAAATAATTTAAACAAAACGATATATTTGCGAAGTTGTAGCGGTTCAAGTATCGTGAATTTTAACAAAACGAAATATCTACACTTCATAGAGTTTTCACAAAGCGAAATATCTAAATATTTTTTTGGGGTGTTGAATTTTTTAAAATCGAAAAAAAATCACAAACAACATGATTTCGGCCAAGAAAAAAGAAGGCGTGAAGAAACTTCTGTATAAAATAATATTATTTGAAGTATATTTTGTTATCATTTTATTGTGCTATTATGTATGTAAAAAATATATAGGAGATAGGAGGTACCTAAATGTGTATATTTACATAGGTACTTAGTACTTAGATATGTCAGTAGACAAAAATTTTTACAAAAAATCAGTTAAAAATAATTTTACGCAAAAGTAAACTAATTTAATTCGCAACATAAATCAATTTTCCATACATTCCTATCACCAAAATATGTCAAAAATTAAAAAAAAAAACATTTACCCTAATTTTTCTTTTTCCTAAACTCCATTGTGAACTTCTAGTTTTGCCTCCTGCGATTAACATTTATGAATTTGTTTGCCAAGGTAGATTTCAGTGCAGCGTTCACCCTGTTCCCGGCACTCACCTTCCTTTCACTCATACCCGTATGCAGAGACAAAACTTAAGGTGAGGGAAGTACATTCTAATTTCAAATGCAGAGAATAACCCGAAGGCGAAGACAATAGAATGTACTTTCCTCACCTTAAGGTTTGTCTCTGCAGACGGGTATCAGTCTTTCTATCCCTAGTAAACATAATTCCCAGATACACTAATTTTTCCACCTGATTCAGAATATCTTCGTTCACATTGATTTCACATTTAGTTATTCTTTCATCCCTTTCAAAAACCATTACTTTCGATTTATCAACATTCATTAGCAAATCGCCTTTCTTGCGTACATCGTAGACTTTTAATACCAAGGATTGCCGGTTATCTTTGCTGCTAGCGAGAAGCGCGGCGTTTATAATATGCATAATGAAAAATAAGGATTAAAGTTTGACAAATCAAGTTTTTACAACTTAACACGAATAAAGGCAAATAAAAAACTAAAAAATAAATTAAATGAAAGCACCCACCCCTTTCCCTAAACTGTTCATAAAGACTCGTCTTTCTTCAGCTTCGCATATTCACTATCAATTTTTTAAAACTAAATAACCGAAAATTTAGTATTTCTTTACAATCAAACCGCGAAAATAACAAAACATAGAATCTTTAAAAGCTTTCATCGTACCCCTCACTGCAGTTTTGTCAATTTGTGATCAATCAAACACACATGGTCAGCACAATCATCTTTTTCTAATTTCCCAGCACGATAGTGAAAGAAGAAGAGCGTTGCTTCCAAATTGAGACCGCAAACAAAACAAACGACACGAAACCCAAATATACATAGAAAACATTAGAAGAATTCTCTCTACACAACGTGCACTTAAGCAATAGAAGAAAAACAATACGCATTCCAAAACACATAAGTACATCAAATTATCATAACGTTACAATGAAAGCATCCACCTCTTTCTCGAAACTGTTCATAAAGACTCTCGCATATCAATATCAATTTTTTTAAAACTAATTAAGCTAAAATTTAATATTTCTTTACAATCAAACCGCGGAAATAACAAAAAAAAAGACACTTTAAAAGCTTTCATTGTACCCCTCACTGCAATATTGTCAATTTGTGATCAATCAAATACACATGGTCAGCACAATCACCTTTTTCTAATTTCCCAGTATGACAGTGAAGGAATACAGTGTTAGTTCCAAATTGAGACCGCGGCCGCACGCTCCAGATCCCGCCTCGGAAAGGAAGAAGAACGTAGTAATACAAACAAATCAAACAACGACACAAAACCCAAATATATATAGGAAACATTAGAATAATTTGTCCTATACAACATGCACTCAAGCAACAGAAGAAAAACAATACGTATCTATACCAAATTACAGAGGAACATCAAATTATCTAGACACTACTGGCAAAATCCTAACACAGATCCTAACATGATCCCTATCGAACTCAGGCGAAAAAGAGATATTGTAGTAAATGCTGTGTTAAATGAATTGAAAATAACCTGTGATTAATACCTTCAAATTAGTTATGGCCACAGTGAGATTATCTTCCACTCTGACGACAGCTTGGGACGCCTTTTCATCTTCCAGTTCTCTGAAGAGGGTAATTAAAATATATTTATATCCATTATGCTTCGTTATTGTGACAACTTGCGTAGGGGGCTATTATTTCAGTGTGTTTTTCGGGGAAAAGTTTAATATTATTGTATTCATGTGGAAAACTTATTTGGCTTTATTTTAGGTTTTTTTATCATTATAAATTCCTATAAGTTTCTATACAACATTTTGCATGGGAACATTTTTTTGTATTGCTGTTGTTTTTCTGAATAAACAAAATAAAATAAAATAATTTTACTAGCATAAATGCCCGGGAGAGGGTAGGGTACAACGAACAATATTCATTAATTTTACGTTGAATGTTCCCATTGAAGTCAAGTCAAAATTATTGTATATTTACTCTCTCTTCCCGGTGATGTGTAGCTAGTACACATTTCAATATCTCAATAAATATCATGAATTATGGGTTAGGATTTTCGGTGTTCCTCCGTTATGCATTTACGTATCGGTTAAAATCTTTTTTTATTAAATAATGAATACTTATTGGAAACAGAAAAAGCATTTTATCGAAAAGCTGAGATTAATCAATAATACAATAGAAAGTTTACTAATGTGTCGTGTATTGCGAATTACGTATTAAAAGAGTAATCCTAATATATAATTGTCTCGAGCGCGCTTTACGTCTCACTCTCGATAATGTTCGGGAGCGAGAGAGACAATTTCACGCGTCACACGCGCGAACAGCGAAGTTTCTAGTACTTCTCCCAGACGCAGTTAGGAGCTCCTTGACTTTTGTCGGGGTGGTTCTTTCGCCCGCGCTGCCAGCGTAAGCTAGCATGAGCTAGCATGCTAGCATGTTTTTGGCAATTGGATTTAAAATGTAATCACTTTCATTTCAACTATAAATAATTGAAGCAATTGCCTATGAATATTTCGTTTTTCCTATTTAAAATCTCTCATTTTTTACATGTGTAATGACTACGCAGCACCGTAACGCGCGAATTTCAGATTTATTGCTGAACTTTTGATGTGTTATGTGTGGAAAGAGACAAAATATAACATTATCTGTTAATTAACTATGCCAGGTTTTTTATTGTAATATTTTTTTCCACGGTTCCACATTTTTTTATTTATTTATTTTAAAGAAACGGCATAAATCACCTTAAAATATATAAATTGAACATAAAAATATAAAAAAATAAAATTGCGTAACTATAACAATTATAGTAAACAAGTAAATACACACAAGTAACTAAAAATACAGTAATATATACATGCCTAAATATAAATACAAAATATTAAAAAAAACATTTTCGAACATGGAGATAAGTCTAAGATTTATATTGCGAGTAAAAAAATAAATCAAACACTATTGACATATAACTAGCAAGTCCAGAACGAAATGTATAAGTCTTATCCCTATACTGATTTTTGTTTTATTTTTATTTACACCATAACAGGCCAGGAGGCCCAAGTACAGCGGTGAATTACGGCACAGAACACCCAGGCTTGAGATAAAACCTTTTTATTTTTTGTGTTCTCACCGGGAATCGAACCCGGAACCTTCCGAGTGTGAGTCGAGCGTCTTAACTACTACATCAAGGAGGCGATTTATAGTAAACAAACATGAATATCTAGATTTATTTAATTTATCCTTTTACAGTTAAAAAGCTATGTTTTTTAAGAATTTCTTCTTCAACCTATAATAAATTGTTAACTATAAGATGTAGGTATTGCATCTTACGTTAATTACCTTATTACATAAGGACACAATACGATTTACTCAAATACTTTATTTTTTATGCATATGTTTCGGGTATAATATTGATGTTATACAGGTGTTCTTTAAACCCTGTTACATCCGAAACCACGATGATCAGTATTGGCAAGAAGACATATTAGCATATTTTAAAAAATATTTAGAACGAAGAAAATTATTTTTTAAAAATATTTAAAAAACAAATGGTTTCTTACTTCTGCAGGGAAGAAGCGAGGGGGGCGCGGCCGTGCGGTTGACAGTGTGTCAGGCTCCCCTTTCCCCTCTCCTCGTTTCTTCCCTGCAGAAGTTAGCAACCATTTGCTTTTTTTTATATTTAATTTTTTTAAATTTTATTTGTTCCAAAAAGTTATTTTAATGTGCCAATATGTCTTCTTACTCATACTTATCATCGTGGTTTCGGATGTGACAGGTTTAATGAACACCCTGTATTTGGTTAAAGGCTACATATATACGATACATTTCGATTATTACATAAAATAAGCTATATTTTTTGTCATCGTTTTCTGAAAGTAGTCACGTTTTATCTGACACTTTTTTCCATTTTATAAAAACTATTTTTATCAAGTAAAATTCACTTGTAAATTTAATTTAGTAAATAGAGGATAAATATTTGGTGTAAGTATAATTATGCATAAAAGAGTTGTAAATACATTCTTAAAAAGTTTGTTTTAATTATCTACACCATGTTATGGGGAGGGGGGGAGGGGGTTATTTTAATTTATAATAAATGCAACTTACCCTTGGGATAGAGGCCTTACCCTAACAGCAATTTTAACACTAGACATTTTTAACGAATCGATGATTGTCGAAGCACTTTTTAACTATTTATGTCCACAATCACACTTAGTAAGTAAACGAAACAATTATATTAAAAATAATAATAAAAACCCCAAATGACTTAAATGATTCGTGTAAAAAACAGAACATATAAATCATACGTAGGTTATGATATTTCAATTGTTTAGAGTGCGGTTCAATGTTTAATAAGCCCATGTCAATGCGCTAGTGCCTGTCGGTAAACCGAATAAACGTACAATTTTTGATTGTGTAAGCGCGCACATTTCAATGATTTTTATGAAAACTTTCTATAAGCCAAGTTTGTAAAAGATCTGAATGGACTGTACGTTCATCTATTAACGTCACAATCAAATTACGAAGATGTTTAAATATTTTTTAAAAAAAATATACGAAAAATTATTTAACACTAATACTTTGACTAATCAACAATATTTTGAGTTTGTCCAAATTTTTGTAGACAAGGACTGGATTCAACTCCCTGGGGAGCTGTTTATATTAACATATTACAAAAGTAACAGTATATTAACATATTACAAGTACCCGTCTCTTGACGGGTACGTCTCGAACGGTTAGTGGTTAGGTAAATACTAATATTTACTAACATTAGTTAAAACGTTTGACCACAAAGTTGCTTTGAACGTAAATAACTAACACTTTGAATTCTGTATTCTCTTCTATAAAATGTTCTTCATCTCTTTTGTAATATATCAAACTAACACTTTTTTAAATTTATCATCGTCATCATAAGGTCGACAGCCCTGGTCGGGCCTTGGCTGAACCCAGGAGTCTCCTCCACTCTTGCCGGTCTGCTGCCCTTCCTCTCCAATTCCTCACTTCCAACATTATCGTATCCGCACTGATACAGTCCATCCATCGCATTTTGGGCCTTCCGGGTCTTCGTCGTCCTTGTGGCACAGAGAGAGTTAGGCATTTAATGGGGTTTTCGTCGTCCATTCTGAGCATATGGCCAGCCCTCCTCAAGCGCCCCGCCTCTATGAAATTGATTCCATTATTATTATAGAAAACTCTGACGATTCTTCTTTCGAAAGCTGCAATTCTTCTTTCGAAAGTTCTCTCAATATTTTTTGTCATAACCCGGGTTCCAGAGGCATACGACAGGATTGGTTTGATCAGTGTTATGTACATCATTATGTTCGTATTTGTTTGGATCGTAATCGTTTCTGAAGCGCGTAGTGGCAACTAGCAGCGGTTGGCAGCCATTATTCTCCTGGCTTCTTCCTGTGTATTGTTGTCACCGGTGACTGGAACCCAAGTATGTAAACGGAGAAAAAACATTCCACGATTATTGACCACGACGTTAGCTACAGATTACAGCGATACAATCGGCCGTAGGTACTCGGGTACAGAATTGCGAGCACTAACCGAAAGCGTCCATTACACGTTTGTTGTTAAACTAAAAACCAAACTAAAACCTAACCAAAAATTTGGAACGCTTTTGTTCTATGCAATAGAGCTTAAGAGCTCTCTAGATAATTATTACTCTGAGCACATAACCAATTTCGGCTATAATGACGCATCAGCCTTTTTTATGTCTACATTATCGTACGTAACTAAACGTATATTAAAATTATTGTTGCACTACACATTTTAAAAACATTACTGTGTAACAAGAAAGAAGACTTACCGCGAAAATAAAGCCTTTTTGAACTAAATTCAATTTTACCATTATTAACAAATTGGCTTGCAAAATAACATTATTACACGTTTTTTTTTGGTTTCTTTGTGTTTTGTCGAATCGTCGGTCGTAATCAGTCTTTTTTTGTAAGGCGTTTTAAATAGGATTTCTAAACGATTGAAATGGTGACAATTTATACATAATGGATCCAACAAAAAACAAAATTATTGAAAGATAGAAGAAGATTTGAGCATAATGATAAGCTAAAAAGTAAGGTCGTACGATGTTTATTAATTAATACCTTTAATATCGCATTGAACTTTGACTGTTTTTAGTGATTTCATGATATTTTAGATTTTTTTGACCAACTTACAAGAAAAAAATAAAAAAACCTGATTTATCGAAGGATAGAAAAAAGTCAATTATTAACGTATTTTATTTAGCCAAAAGGCTGCAAGAACTTTACATTCGATTAAAATATCACATTTAAGTATTTTTAACGTCACTTTGTTAGTTGAATTACCATAAAAATATTCTTTTTAAATCAAAATCAACACAACAGGTATTTTTTTATTACATTTTGTTTTAATTTGAGGTGAAGTGAGGTGTAAAATATAAAGTATTTTACCGTTGAAATATTAAACGAAATACTTTGTTAATGTCAAAGTATTGTAAAAACAAGTAATTAAATACACTTGAAACCACTGAGTTTACAGATCAAAATATTTCACAACAAAATGTAAACACGATGAGTCAATTCAGTGAGGACATTCCGCCGATGTTTTCCCCGAATCTCGAACTAATTGACTTGTGATGTGTTGACTGGACACCGACTGGACTCGAAACGGTAAACAATGCGTTTAGGTCGCACAAATAAACATGTCGATTGTAAAAGGGGTTTCTGGTTGCTCCAGTCTAAGGGCACTCTTAGAATGAGAGTCATCAGTCATCAGGTTTATACGAAGAAGGAGTTTTAGAGGGGGAAACGTAACCCAGTAGAGATGGATTTATTTATATATGTATATATTTTATTTACTGTTATTTTACATCACGCCAGCCTCTCGTGAAAGAGTAGAGGTTTTGGGTTCGATTTCCGACATGATTGATATAAAATATTTCTTTAAAGGGTGTTTTTTCACTAGAATATCTCATAGTCTCTAGACTAGTACCTGAAGCGTAAAACGGATCATCTTACCTGTAAGTAACAATTTTTTATCAAGATACGCTGCAATTGGTGTACTAATGCAGTGCCCTATGCACCATTAGGTGCGGAAAGGGAATGATAATGTCAAATTACATTTAATTTTAAAAGGTATCTCAATAAAAGGGGGTTATCATCATTACCATTCCATGTCCGCTCTCTAGTTGGAGCATATGGTGTCCAAACTCATATCTATCGGCTCCTGTGCGTCCTCCCAAGTCAGGTTCGCGTCCCGTACTGATATAAACTGCCGACGAACGAACAATCAGCAGCGGACGTCCAGGACGTCGAGAACCTGATACCTTGTAAAGTAGGCAAGCGGAGTTAAGGCTCTCAGGAAGCATCCGCTGAATATGGCCCAGCCAACCGTATCGCCTCCGCTTGATGCCAATTGTTGTCACCAGAGTTTGCTGCGTCCGTTCTCTTAGTACTGCATTTCTTACAAAGTAAAACCACCGCACACCCAAGATTCTTCTGAGACACCTATTCTCAAAACTAAGTATTTCGCTGTTTTGGGCCTTAGTGAGGTCCCTCGATTCGCATCCGAGGTAATGTTGATGTTTAAACATAGGCAGAATGATGAATATCTCACACTGTCAGTGTGTAAAGTGGCCACTTAAACACGCCAATTACAGGTCATAAGCCTAGTAAATGCCTAGACTTCTATAACCCTTCTCAAAAATGTTTTCCCTCTCTTTTGCGATGAATTTTACTTTCGAAAAATGTTATTTAACTTATTTTGAATGCAATGTTGTTAAAATATTAAATTAGATTATTTATTGTTTCAGCATTTACTTTGTGGAAAAACATTTTTAATTTATTTAAAATGAAACGCTTAGTAATTTTTACCACAGAAGAATAATGAATAACTTAGAAAATATTAAAATGTAAAAATAAAAAATTCAGAGAAATCTTTGATTAATTATATTTCATTCCAATTATATTCCAAAATTTTTCACTCCTGCTATCAATATTCTACATAATTAGGAAAACCCCACCCCCGTCACCACACATTGCCTCGCCCCTTCCAACGACCCTATCAGTACCTAAGTACTAATCTGTGTATATATTTTAGTTTAGTTCATATTTACACCTGACAATAGGTAATTCAGAATACCTGAAACTAGTTGTGTTATAATATATTAAACTCTTATGTGTTAAAAATTACAAAGTGTTTAATTTTAAATATATTAAATTAGTTCTTATAAGAAACGAGAACTTAATAAAAAAATATAGCGAATTTGTGATACACAGTGCGGATTTTATTTCAAGTTTCGAAATAATTAATATATTACGACAGGCGCCGTGGTGCAGTTGGTAAGACGGCTACCCGTGAAACTGGCGTCGCGGGTTCGATTCCCGCCGGCTGCAAGAAAGAAATCCAGGAAATATTTTTTTTCTTAATCGATCTGGGTGTTGCGGTGTATTTTTTATAACCTTTTTCCACATCCTCTCTTTTCCATCTGCTGGCAAATAGAGGTTTAGCGGGTTATTCCCTTTAAAAAAAAACGCATGTACGGATTCAAATCTGAGGTTGAGCTATACACGCTGACCACTGCATTACGACGCGCACATTGTATTTGAAAATTCTTGTGATAATTACGTTAAATATGTTAAGTACCAGAAATCAACTGGGATTAGAGCACTCGCGATTTGGAACAGTGTCCAAAAATATTTACCATCTGGAGTAAGACGCTCCGGGACGCCGGCGTCGGGAGTGGGGCCAGGTCTAGCGGGGTAGGGGGGCCGACCTGACTTCTAAACTCGGTGACCACACATTACCGTAAAAATAAACTTTTTAGAGATATTTACGGTTACACCAACAAAAATTAAGTTAAATTTCATAGTGAAATACACCGGAACGTATTTTTTCACGGTTCTTATGCAAGGAAAAAATATTAAATAATAATAAAAAAAGTTCAGTTTACAATGCGGTTTTCAATATCAATTTTTCTCGGCTTGATGGTTTAGTGGTCAGCGCAAATGTCTACCGTGCATGAGGTCTCGGGTTTTTATATGAATAATAATATTTATTTGAATAGTGTTTTACACCAGAATCTTTCATAGTCTCTTGACTGGCACCTGAAGCATAATACTGATCATCTTACTAACAAAACTGATCAGGTTTTTTTTTTCATTCCATTTCCGCACATAATGGTGCATAGGACACTGCATTGGTACACTAATCGCAGCGTATCTTAATCATTTTTGTTACATGAAGGCAAACTTATCAGTCTTACGCTTGACTATGAAATATTCTAGTATTAAAACACCTTTTTTAAATAAATTGTTCACATCAACCATGTCGGGAATCAAGTCCGAGACCTCTTGCATGGTAAGCAAACGCTCTGACCATAACACCACGAAGCCGACAAGATCAAGATGCGCTGGGGTTAGTGAGCCAATGCAGTGCTCTACGCTCCATATAGTGGGGAAAGGGAAAAATGTAATAAACGAAAGAACAAAGATACGCTACGATTGTTGTACCTTTTGCATCTCTATGTGAGGATATGGGGACCGATTCTTATGATGATTTCATTAATTGTTTAATTATTAAGTAGGTGCATACTCGTATATTTTTATCAATACCAACCTAGTCGGAACAATGGTCACCCTAGTCGGAACTAAAATAGGCGTCGGTTTATTTGTGTGCATTTTCCTCGCAAGCGGAAGACGCTTCCTTATTTTTTAGTCTCCCATCTCCGACTATCAGCTAATTTAAATTAAGGTCAACTGCAACTCTGCCTTAGTTTTCTGTAACAGAAATGGATAAATTTTTAGAGAAGGGATATGCAAGTCTAGGCATTTACGGGTCCTGTAATGACCTGTCATTTATTTATTTATTTAACACGTTATATACAGCTTGCCCACCACATACCGCACACCGCATCTAAGGACGTAAGTCTCCTTGGCGGTACCCACATATAGTACATGGAAAAATTGCTCGTTGCCGAACGAGAAAAGCTACCCGAAGGAGCTCTCTGTAATCTGGTAGCCTTAGCATCTTTGTGATGAAAAAAAATAAGATTTAAAAAAAAAGTTTTTAGATCATTTCAATTCAATTTCATTTCATTTCCAAATTTTTACAATAATCCAAAATTCGTTAGATTTACTGTACCTAGGCTAAATAAAAAATTGTTCATGGTTGTGTTTTTCTAGTAAAAATATCAACTTTTATACCTTTTTGTATAGCTTATAAAACAAGTAAATTTTACTAGTAATTTGGTAGTTTAGAATCTTAGTGTTTTTTTAAACTGTATGAATTTTTTGGTTACTAACATAAAAATTATCAAAAGAATAAAAAAACATTATTAGTCATAGTAATCACATTCTTAATGTTTTTGGGTATTTTATTGCTTATTAAGACCATTTTATGGTCACAAACGCCCAAAAATTAGTATTTTTCTGATAATCACTAAATTTCAAAAATCTCAAAAACTACATTTGTTACTGCAGAGAGATTAAACATTTATCATATGATATAATGGGAAAACATAAGATCTGTCGTTGACTGGTTTAAGTGGCCACTTTACACACTGTGTAACATTCACCATTCTGCCTATGTTTAAACATCCAAATCCAGATGTACATAATGTGCACATTGGATTTAGAAAAGAGGGAAGTGAATTCTTCACTGACTGGGTTAAATTGATTGGACATGATCAATTTGCTGAAATGATTACAAAACTTTTTAAAAGCCACCAGGGCCCCGATTATAATGAGGAGTTAACAGAGTTATCTTTGACTGTCTATAATGAAAAACCGATATATGTGTATAATTGCATGAACATTTAAAATATCTTCATCGGTAACCTATTTTTAAAAAATGTATGCATATTCTGCTTTTCATTCAGAAAACTTAATTTTACTTTGTAGATAAAATTTTAACTTTTAAAAAGCCACCTGGGCCCCGATTGCAATGGGAAGTTAACATTTAGCAGCATACGCATTTGAAAAAAAAAGTTCAATTATAGGTTACCGATGAAGGGATGAAGATACTTTAATGTTCATGAAAACATACTCATTTTCTTACACAAATATCGATTTTTATCGACAGTCGAATATAACTCTTCCCATTGTACTTTCCATTGTAATCGGGGCCCAGATGTGCACTAGTAGGCACCAGTAGGCACTAGTAGTCACTAGTAGGCACTAGTAGGCAACGCCTGAAAACAATTTTCCATTTTTTATACTTCTTCTTTAACCAGTTAGTAAATTCAACAATGTTTTGAATATGTCCAAATGTTTGCAGACCGACAGGATAGATTTCCTCTCTAGAGAGTTATTTAGATCTCAATTTGTTGCCAAAAGATAAGGTAAATACAACAATACATGTGCCAGCTAGGATTTGTAGACGGTACCACTTGTTTCATGTACCAACAAGTAAGACATCGTATGTTAAAAATGCTTTTTTTCGTAGGACTTTTTCAATGTACAATACAAAATTTAAAAATATAGATTATACAAACATCACTCTGTCAGATTTAAAATTTAAACTAAAAATGTATTATGTAACTTAGTAGACATTTTAATAATAAATATGTACATCTCCCCCCCCCCCCCTCCTTATCCTCTCTTCAAGCATTTTTGTCCTTATCCCGCCCAATTTACAGTAACTTAATGTTCTTAAAATTAATATTTAAAAAATCTTTGAATATTGAGTACTTGAAAATAACATTTTTATATGTATAAATTGTATGTATTTATTTGATATGTAATATATATATTCTTTACTAACTTTGTATACTATGTGGAAATCTGTTATTGGTTCTGAGTTTATACACTATATCTGTTTGTTTACTAAAAATATGTATGTAGAACTGTTGATTTCCCTAATAAAATAAAAAAAAATAAAAAATAAAAATAAAATAAACATTTTTCAGAAGGGAATATGGAAGTCTAGGCAATTACCTGTCATGGGCTAGTTTAAGTGGCCACTTTACACGAAGTGTAACAATTTATTTTTTTCCTTTTTTCCATTGAGTAATTGTAACATTTCTGATTATCGTAGGCAACTGAAATGGCTCAAAATTAGACAGCGGAGAGACTATCACTCCCTCTCACTTCTGTTCAAAGTACTTTATAGTCCTAACGCTCCTATATACCTGCGTGAAAAATTTCAACTCTTATCAGTTCATGGATCACCTCTTCATTCTTATTCTCAAGGCACTCTCTTAATACCCATCCACAATTCCTCTTTCTTCTCTAACTCATATAGTGTCCATGCAGCTCGACGGTGGAAACATCTCCCATCCACCATCAAAGATGTTACTACAATATTATCTCTGTTTAAATCACGTCTGAAGAAACATCTCCTTTCTCTTCCTTAATCTCTCCTCCTTTCCTCTTTCCCATTTTTTCTTTTTCCCCATTGAGTAATAGTTTTGATTTAAGGTAATTTATTACGTTTATTTCTATTTTTATATATCTTTAGCTTTTTAATTTTTTTTTTCTATTGAATATGTTCTGTAACTTGAATTATAAAAATAAAACTTTTATTTTATTGGTTGGTTGGAAGAAATTGCCATTTGGCAATAAGCCCGCCAATGTACAAATAACATTATGTACAAAAAGTTAAATAAATAAAAATAAATAAACCGGCCGAAGTTAGCAGTTTTTTAATTGAAAAGGAATCTATCAGCCTACAAACTCTTTAATCAGCCAATTTAAAATCCTCGGATGTGTACAGTCATGTATGTTTATGCTTATTAAGAAACCGATTTCAGAAAAATCAGTAGTTTGAGGGGAGTTTAAACACTGAGCAAGTTTAGAACTAATCGAAACTGTACAATTTTTTGCTACGCTAAGTTCTCGAAAAAGATGTAAAGATTAGGACTTTTATAAAGTTTATATTTGAAGCACTAAATTTGTGGTTATTCATTATAATAAAATAAATAAAACAACTTTGTTTTTAACCACAAATTTTTATTTTTCACCAACCGGTTTCAAAGCAAACAAGCTTCTTTGTCAAGGTTTACGTAACTAATGAATTGATTCCCTTTTATTTTATTTCTATCATGTTCACTAAATACTACACTTGGACCCAAGAAATCAATGAATTTTAATTATTTTATTTTGACTTTTCCTTAGAACGGCCGAATCCAAGAAATTGAGCCGGTCAAAAGGTGGTTTTACTCTGCAAATGGATATGGTATGGCAACCTTCTTGGGAATCAAACCTAGAGTTTAATGCTTGGTAGTCAAAAGTACTAACTATTACTTACACTACGAAGGAGGTAAAGACAGAAAAATAAATAATAAAATAAAATAATAGGCAGTTTCATAAATATATATTTTTTATTTTAACATCATTTATCAATACATACAAATTTATATGTACGGGCCAATGAAACAATAATGTCTTATTTTACTAAAATATAACATGCCCAACACAACGGAAAGGTGGATCGATTCTCTGTGTAGTATATAATATTCTTAGTTATTACTTCAAGTGACCGATATAAAAAGAAATTATAATTATTTAACCTAATAAGAATAATCACATAATGTCTAAAAAGAATATTATCATTCATATTAAAACAAAATCCCTTAAAACGAGATCATTCACTTTCACAACGAGAAAGTTTGTCAAATGTTTATATGTATTTCACTATTGTCTATATTCATAATCGTTATACAATGCTTTACTGCAAATATTATAAATCGAATCTGTTGCACATTATTGTAAAAATACGTTCTTTACAAGATTACATTTACAAATTAAATAAATTGTCATGAAATTACAAAAAAGATTTCCAATTCAGTAAAATTTAAAGCAAGAAACATGAATTCAACGTACGCAAAATAATTTAGATTTTGAGAATGAATAATCACAAGTCTGTCAACAATTTTCAATATGTAATTTACATGAAAACATAAAGTAGCTCATGAAATACTGAGGAATACATTCAATAACGTTTGAGTAATACGGGAAGAAAAAACGGGTAAACCTTTGTGAGAATCTCAAGAATTTGTAACCCACTTTATTGTTAAAATCTCATAAAATACAATAAACTTATGGAACATTTAAAGCTATGTAATCCATTTTGAACACACCAGAAATAGTAACACTTTAAAATAGATAGTTGTGTAAAATACATAAATGTTTGAGAGAAAACATTGTCGGTGCTAATTGATTATCTGATTATCTGATCATCTTTTACATTCTCTCTTCACTATCATGCAACCTTCAACAGACAACTTCATTGTTTAATATTTAAGTAGTTTAACGTTATGATATCTTTTTGCATTTTCTAATATTAATTTATATGAATTTATTATATACAAAATCAACATAATGATTTACAATTACATAATTACTGTTGTTGGCCGAAATCTCATTGAGGTTATCTGAAACTATAGTGAGAAACATCATTATTGAGAGGTAAAAGACATGTAGGTATATGAGAACATTTATATTATTGTGGTTTTTATAGTAGATCAAATATGATTTGATGTGAAATATTTGTTTATTTAAAAAAAATTACATAAACAGATAGTAACAGCTTAAAACTGCCATATTTTTCGGACCATAAGATGCACTTTTTTGAAAAGTTGGCATGCGTCTTATCGTCCGTGTAATACGGTATTTGTTATTTTATTATTACAGACAATAAACTAAAATTTATTGATAATATTTGTTTTATAGAATATTCTAAACCAAATGTACAAAAAAATATGATGAAATATTAGGGTTTTTAAAAGATTCTTCAGAATTCAAAATTTTCATTGATATTGAATCTTATTACATTTATTTTTATGAGATCAAAATCAAACATAAATGAAGATTGTTTTATTTATTTTACAAAAAAACTTAATGAAAAATAGTTTTATTTCCAGATTCCATAAACTGTCAAAATTAGCAATTTGTAAAGAAATTTAGAATATAGCAGTTTTTCCTACCGGCAGAGCAATAAATAAATTGAACCAGGTATTTGTGCGAAATAATACTGATTAATAGTACATAATTTTAGACATCTTAAAATCATTAAATCTATCTTTTTGGCGTTGCAATTACAAGGAGTTAAAACGTAAAATACAGGCGTATGACAGCCAAGAACACATTGAATGATTAATATTTCTTACTAATATTATATTAGCAACTCTTCTAGGTACTTTAAAATACTTTGGTTCTGTACGAGAAACTAGTGCTGATAAATTTAATAATTGTCTCAACAAGATGATTAAACAAAAATTCAACAGTAAAAACAATTGAACAGTGATTGGAAGATCATTAAGGCACCCACGGTTTTAGGATAACAGATTTCTTTCACAAAAAATAACCAAATATTCACACCTGCTTTAAAATTATTACTTGTAACCTAAGAGTTAAAAAGCGAGACTCGTAAATTTGTGTCTAGCACCACCTGATTTCTTGATAATGAGAAAACACCTTTAAATAAAACATGAAAAATACACACAACTAGAAAAAAGTGACATAATGAAGTACCTATATACGTACAACCGGATGAAATGAGGGTGTGTCTTTCTTCTGTAAATAATATATTTTATAACTGAATATTTGTAACTTAGAGTTTCTATTGCATTTTGTTCGGATCAGGCCAACATAACAGTTAAAGTATCACCGTACTTGATCCATTTATTGTTCCTATGATACTCGTTAAACTAATCAATATTTGCTTTACTGGATAAACTGTTTAGCGCCTCGGCTCGGACTCTTCAGTCGTCATCCTTCTTCTCCAACTTCAAGTCCACCATGGCGTGCAGTTCTTCCGGAGAATACCTTGAATAAACAAACATATTATTATAAAGAGCAAAAGAACACATGAATTTACAAACTAAAATCAGAAATCGATTTCATGTGTGACGCCTGTGATATTGACACATTTAATTCATTTTTGCTGTTTCGTCATACTGTGACAATGTCAACAATAAAAACTGCAAACTTGATCAATTAGTACTAGAAATTAATTTTAATAGAAAACATTACTGAAAAAAACTTTTTTCTATTAGAGCACCATATTATTAATTAGGGATGGGATTTTGGATGCTCTCGCTGATGTAGAGAGGAGTTTGTTAGCACGTAAATAGTACGTAAATTACATTCAAGAGGAGCATTTTCTACTTTCTTGAGAACTTTAAGAATACCAGTTAGGGATAGTTTTCATTGTTGCTACTGATACCTAAATATATATGGTTATGTAATTTTCCAGGACCCCATATATGTAATCTCCACGTGACGGCATATCATTTTAAATGAAAATTTAGAATCAAAAGTTTTCTGTCTTTACGGATTAAGCAAATATATATATTTTGCTTTCACAAACAGTATTTATCATCAGTTGGCACTATGCACAGTATTAACTGGAAAATATACATTTACATGAAGTAACATTATTCTTTTTTAAAAAACACATTAGTGTGTTAAAATGCAAAATAAATATTCCTTGAAATAAATAGATAGATTTGATTGATTTTTTTATGTTGGTATGTGTCAGTATTAATAAGCTCAACTTAAAATTACATTATTAGCCAAAGTAGCAGAAGGCGCATTTGAAGGGTCCATGTGGAAAGCATGGAAGCTATGAGACTTTTGAAAATTGCTAAGATTAAAAACCCTAGCAGGAGATTACCAGGAAGGCCTGCACCAAGAGGGAGAAGAAAAAGATAATAGTATTATGCTTACCCGAGAAGATTCTGCAAATCACATACAAAGCGGTACACATATCGCTTGCCGGCAGTTTTATGTATAATATTCTTGTCATAGTAATAGCGCAAACCACGAGAGAGCTTCTCGTAGTTCATCTTAGGTTTGTTCTTACGAATTCCCCAACGGCGCGCCACCTACGATGGAAATAAATATATTTTTAAAAGTAATCCACAAAAAATCATCAAAAAACATTCTGGAACTTTTAGAATCACAAATTCAGATTTTTAATCCAAGTTTCAAACAGTAATAATGCAATTCATGTCTTAAAAGACTGTGCTAAAAAATCACTCTGCAGATGGTGCAGTAACATTGTGTTACATTAAATAAAAGATAATTAAAATACATACTGTTAAATAATCTATTTTCTGTAATTTAAAAAAAGAATAATATAATTTAGGCCTGTTTTAGCAAAACATGACTTCATTATTTTATAGAACAAGAGAGATATACCTTTGATGGGCGGACATGAGAGAATAACTCCAAAACAGTAACTTTTCAGGAGAGCAAAAAATCGTTCGTATGAACCCAATTATTTAGCTACAGAATTCGTATTCTGCAGAATGGGTTATTATTTATAAATTATTTAATCTGTGTAGCCATATTCGAGTAATTTGTACAAATAACAGATGTATATCTTAAACCATTAAAGACGGGACAGAAATGAGTCTATTTATACTACTGAGACCATCTTGTATTATTTGTGACACTGGAAATATGACACAAATGCGTATTCTTATTTTATTAAAACCCTTGTTTTTAAAAAAAAAGAAGTTGTTTATTTTTTTGGTGGTCGTATAAGTGCACAGTAGATGCAGGCATACAAAAGGAACATTTTCTCATACAAATAGTATAATGAACAAAAATGCAGTTATACTGTTAAGTCCGCCCATCATAGATACCGAGTATTGTGTTCTATGTAGACTTATGTGACATCTTAGCCACACAAAAGTCAAATATTTGGGTAGCAACAATCATTAATAATAAAGCTTATGGTAAAATATTATTTATACATGATAACAAAAAAAAAAAAAAAATTGCTTGTTTATTAAAAATAATAACCTACTACAATACTAAAAGAGTTTTTCAATTTTATGAAACCTTTATAAATAGAAGATGGCTTACCTCATCAGGGTCAGTGAGCTTAAACTCCCAGCCATCTCCAGTCCAAGATATGAATCCCTGACAAGACTTGTCGGTCAGTAACTCTAGGAGAAACTGCCACAACTGAATGGGTCCTGAACCTAGAAAATATTAGTAGTTAAGTAACTATCGCAACACCAACTTACAATAATTATTAAGGTACAGTGATCTGTGAAGTGGATAATAATATAGAAGTTAACAATAACATTCGGCCTCGTGGTGGAGTGAATGCGCATTTGCCCACCATGCAAGAGGTCTCGGGTTCTATTCCCTACATGGACGACATGAAATATTTGTTTTAAAAATATGTTTTTACACTAGAATATTTCATAGGCCCTGAACTGGTACCTGAAGCGTAAAACTGATCATCTTACCTTTATGATCAAGATACACTGCAATTGGTGTACCAATGCACCATTAGGTTCGGAAAGGGAATGATGATGATAATGATAACAATAATAAGGAAAACACTGTTGAAATAAACTTCATATTTCATTTGATGGAACGGGTGTTTTAGGAACTACTCCGCATTTGCTCTAATGACAAAGAAACTACAGAAAACTCGCCAGGAGAAGGCAGACTATTGTCGATCGTCAACAGATCTTCTGATCCACTTGAAGAGTGTTCGGCAATTGGTGTCTTGCTACCATTGATGCCATTTAGTAATTGCCTTAACTATATCTCTCATGTATAATGTTACCTCTCTGGACAAGCCGGGAAGTCGGCTAGATAGCTAAATACGCTGACCGCTACATCACAGGCCGACGCTGAATATTTAAACAGTGATGTAGAACCATTTTTCAGAGAGACATAATATATAGGTCTTCAGTTCTTACCAGTGAAGCAAGGTCCCGCTGGTGGGTAGCCCGTCGGGATCTTGTCGGGGGGAAGGAAGGGGGTGTGCTGGAGTTCTGGAGGAGGGCACCACTCGCCTCCGCCCCCCGCTCCGCTACCGAAGCCCACGTAAGGCGAGCCATAAACCCCGTCACCGCCGTAGCCATCGTGATACCGCGCTGAAATAGAAGAAAATAAACTTTAATTAAAGCATTCAACAAGTGGACCACTGAAAAGACAAAAATAATGAATAAAAAACAATGCAAATCAATGTCTAATCGAAAATAAAGCAATCGATTGTAACAGATTCTTAGGAAAAAAATCTCCCAATGGGAAGTTAACAGTTTTTCGGTGGGCGGACGTAAGAGTGTAACTCCGTGAGTGTAACTTTTCAGGAGACCAAAAAAACATTTTTATAAATCCAATTATTTAGCTACAGAACTCATATTCTACAAAATGACTTAATATTTACAGATCATTTCATCTATGTAATCACATTCGAGTAATTTTTCCAAATAACAGAAAAATTCCAGATATACTACTTGAACCATTAAAGATGGGACAGAAATTAATCTACTTATACTGCTAGAACTAACTTACACTATTTTTACCCCTCAATGAATGATAGAAACGAGTCTACTTTTATTACTTAGATCATCCTGTAATATTTGTGCCACTGAACCACCACTGTGCCACCACACACGCATTTGCGCATAGTTATTATATTAAAACCATTGTTTGAGTCGTTTATTTATGTTTTGAGTAATTAGTTAAGTAGACATTCGCAAGGAACATTTTCCTCATATAAATCGTAAAATAAACAAAAATACAGTCATACTCTTATGTTTGCCTTCAAAGATTTAAGGTACTGACTTTGTGATTTTCCATGTCAAATAACATAGCTATGTATTAAGTTTGTGTAAAATCACTAAAGTTTATTTGATATGCAGACTGGTTTCAGAATGACTGTTCCTTTGTGAAGGTTTAAAATTAACAAACACTAGATATTTTTAGTCTTATCCAATTATAAGAAGATAGGTCATCATCTGCTAATATGTGATAATTTTTTTATATCCAGCCTAACGATTCTCGGAAAATAAATAATATATAGTAGACTAGTTACTAGACCTACTATCTATCTACTATATTTTTTTATTTAATATATAATATAAAGTTACATGTTAACAAAAAGAAATACATAATAAAGCAAAAGTACATTAAAAAAAAAAACGAAATAAAATACCACATCAAAAAAGAAGCAACCTCTTGTGCTTGCTGTGGGATTACAGTATTAATAATTTAAGCATAAAATACACATATATTTCAAAAAAATAAATGAAGGTATATAAAACATTTTTTTATAAATAAGCATACAAATGAGCATGTGCATAATTACACATGAGCATAATTACACACACATATATACGCACACGCACACTCACTCACACGCACATATACACTCATCCACATACATAATATAACATGGTGAAGAAAATTATAAAATAAGGTTTTCAGGTTACTTAACAAAAGAACTTCAAGTACTGTAGAAAAAAACATTGAAAAAAAAAAAAAAAAACTTATATCAATATACGCTGCGCTTGGTGTACCAATGCAGTGTCCTATGCATCATTAGGTGCGGAAAGGGATAATTATAAAGGAATAATAAATATTAAGTGCTATAAAAAAATAATATAACAAAATGTTTATAAGGTTCAAAAGAATTAAGAACACAACGACATATTTATGATCTAGTCCGTAAAATAAGATGTGTTATTTGGGCAGGGGTTGTCAAACGGTGGGAGTTTAACACGAAAATATCTGTCAGAAGTATTAAGAGTTTTATATAAAATATTGTGATGATGAACATAATGTCAAAATTGATGTCACAGCATCTAATTCGAAAATATTTAAAATTTGCCAACGGGAATGAAGGAATATTACTGTTGACATAATATTAAGAGAAACACCAGTGGTTCAAATGGATCTGATATACTACTTACTAATTTTTACAATATTATCATGTGACAATCGCATTCAGGAAGTTATATATTGTGCCAGAGTTTTTACGTGAAAAACACAGATTAATTTAAACATCGACGAAAAATAACCATTTTGAAACACTGAATAATTCGCATTTCGAGTGTAAAACCGTAGTATGTGTAGTATAGATATACGAGGGATTAAAGATTTCACTTTGCTTAAAAAACTGAGTTTTCAAAATGTTTTTTTATGCGTTAATTTTTTAAATTTAATCTCACTTCTTTTTTATACTTTCAAGCTTGTGACAAATGTGATTGCTTTGCATTTAAATCTCAAAATGAGAAATTCACACATACTTTGATTTTACACTCACTGTGTGAATAAATACAAAATATTCATTTAAAAAAAATTCACTACCTATATCAATTTTTAAACAACCCTCAGTGAAATCTAAAATCAAAAGCAATTGACACGGTTTATTGTATGGTTTTATAGTTACTAATGAAGAAAGTCTAAAAAAACCTGCAATCTACAGCGAAAGGAACATGAAAAAACTACTTATTTCAAAAAACATTGCATTCACATACACACAATGATACAAAACCTGATTTTCACTAACCAGTAAAAAAAAATTAAAAAATTCAATTAATTTAAGACATTTGACTTTGACGCTATTTGAAATTTTGACGTCATCTGAAGTTATAGTACATTAAATATAATTGTTCAATTCCATACTTCTTTTAAAGGAATTGAACATAAAGCGTTTATAGGAAAATCGTGGATCAATAAAACTGACAAATTAAACGTTAAACCGGAAATATACCGTGCCGATTTATAATAAGTAACATAATAACACCATTTCCAGCACTGTAAATGTCACTGGCTGAATAAACGATAACGTGGAAAAGTTCCTAAATAATTGGACAATAAACGTCACACAGCGTGTTCCAGTAATGGCGGCGCGGGCGATCCAGAATATCGCGCGCGGTGACGGAAATATTTCAGGCCATGTTTTCCATCACAACTCTCGGAAGCCACTTTATCCCGGCTTACCATAAACAAATAATAACAGGGGCACTATTGCCCATTCATACGAGATTATAAAACTGTAACCGCAAACATATGAGGGGATTTTACATGATGCAAATATATTATACAGCTGTTACAAGTGTTTGATTAATTGTTCATTACATTTAAAGCACACTGTTGCGATTTATAGTGAGAACCTATAATAATCTTATCATGTTTATTTACAGAACTTTGATATCAAATTAAAATCTTAAAAAGTTTAAGAATTTTTGGGATTAAATTGTTAATTAAATTGGAATACGAAACCACTACTTAATTGTTTTTTTTTTTTTTTTTTTAATTTCCTTGATAAACCCTTACAGGTTACATACATTTAACAAAATGTTTTTACCAACAATATTTTGAGTTTGTCCAAATTTTTGTAGATAAGGACTGAATTCGACTCCCCGGGGAGCTGTTTATATTAACATATTGCAACAGAGATGAAGAACATTTAAGAGAAGGTAATATAGAAGTCTAGGCATCTACACGGCTTATGACATGTCAATGGCTGGTTTAAGTGGCCACTTTACACACTGTGTAACATTCACCATTCATATTGCATATAACATATTTTAGTTTTTACATAGGCTTCATACATGATTTTTTTCTCCTTTATTGGACCAAAGTTTTTGATTTAAAAAAAAGACTCTGATAATAAATTATTATAAAACGGGAACAAATATGTATTTTTATCGAGTTACCGATCTCTTAAAAAAAATTGTCAGCATTTTCAAGAAATAGTATTTTAATATCTTATTACAGGCCGACTTAAAAAAAATACCAAATGCTGTTCAACGCACCAAATGTAGTATTTTTCTAAATGTTGATACTTAATACGTGTCCATAATTGTAGAATCCACGCATTATATGTTAGAGCATAGGCACTAACATAGTAATATGTAGGTATATTATATGCTTAAGTTGCGAGCGGCTCGAGGTGGTCGGCTCTATTCATTCGGGTTTTGCCTTTCTAGTCGGTCATACGTCCTTAGTATTATAATTGTATAGAACTCTTTAATACAATAAATTGTTATACGAAATATAAGAATCTTCATAATTGATCTAGTTAGTATTTATTGAACCTATCAATTGTGATCACTCGCGCCTGGAGTATTTAAGGATCCAGATCAAGAATTTCACAATAATATTATACTTAAAAAAAAAACGAATTTACTATAATCATTGACATATAATAAATAAATACGTTATTTCCTTACACAATACATTTCAATTTTAGCAAACATTGAGTTGCCTTCAACAATTTGGAAAGAGATAAAAAATCCCGATAAACATGCAAATATTTATATGAGACAGAGATGCGAAGTGAACTACCTACAGATTGAAATGCCATATTTTACAAGCTTGTAAAGTGTATATTTAATATAACGTCATTGACTATAATATCGCAAACAATATAAGCTACCACGAAAAACGTCAAAATTAATTATAGAAATAAGTATCATACAAATTTATTGTACTAAATAATATAATAATTATGTACATTGATCAAAATTGTAAGCAACAATATGAATATTGTTAAATAATAAGCATTTATTGACGCTTGAATAGTATGTAGATGTGCATATCTACAAGAGTTTCGATTATTCAACATATAAAATGATTAGTCAACATACAAAGGGCAGCCATCTTGTTTAACAATAATAAAGTACGTGGCTGTTGAATATTTAGTATTGTTCGCCTAGTGACCCGAACGGGACGGTACCTGCTTAGGATGGATATATGATATTGTAGAGTTTTTTTGTTATTTAATGACTCCAGATAGGCGGAAATGACGGCAATTCAACCCTTACTGAATTAATAATTCGGAACCCGTTTCCGGTTTGACATGACGACGAATATTGTCAATTTGAAGAACCTACATACTGAGAAAATAAAGAAAACGACAATGCGAGGTTAGTTTAGATAACCAGATTCAAAGATTAAGGACACGGTATACGCTATGAATAGATTTAAGTAATTCCAATTTTATCAATGACCTGGATATATTGAACGATATATTTGTTTTAAGAGATATAACTGAAACGGTTGCAACATTTTTCGTGATTTTTTCAATGCCAAATTTTTGTTAATGTCATTTATGATCGAAATAATTCGCAGACAACTTGAAAATATTTTGATCTACAAGTTATTGTGTTCGCTTTTATGTTGAACGTCAATTAGACGAAAGTGAGCATTTTCGGCACCCCCTCTGTTCCCGTTAAATCAAATGAAGAGTACAAGAAGGCAACAATTTTTAAAAAATCAAACTAGTCAATAATATATTCTCCTGTGTTCCCTAGATTGAATGCAAATCAAATAAAATAATACATGTAACGTAAAAGCAAACACAATATCTTTTAAAGCTGATTTTTTTTTTTCGAATGACATTTACCATTTTATTTTACATTTGGTGCTCATTTTTTAATTTGGAAACAAAAACGGACACAACTTATGTTAACACGTAGAAAAAAGTTTTTTTTATTTTCTTGTTGTATACATACAGGGTGTAGAGAATTGTGGTTTTTACCTCTGGGGTAGGGTTTGACGTAGTGGGTGGGTTGGTACTTGTGTTCTAGCACTTGGGGTGACGCGGCATAGAACTCTGGCGAGTTGTTGTCCGCGTATGGAGGGCCGTGTTGCTGTTGCTGCTGTTGCTGCTGCGACCCTTGGCCTTGGTGCAGTCCTTCCAATTGCTGGTAGTCCTGGCGAAGAGAAACAAAACGGTAAACTAAGTGCGAGACATGGTGGCTACAAATATGCTTTGTAGTTTTATGTTCATTGAAATAGATCATAATTGGAAACGAGGAACTAGAATCTTAATCGTCCATGCGCTCTGTAGCTACAAGACGTGCTGGGATATTTATTTACTGCACGGCGCCCTTGAGATGATTTTCACAAAAATGGGGCTATATAAATTATCCAACTATAGTTGTAATATTAGATCAAGATAAACACTGTAAACATGTGTTATTATACCAAAATATGTTAATTACCAAAATACGCAATTATACCAAAATGTTGAGTTTTCTACTAACATTTCCTGGTGGAACTGCATTTTACGAGTAATTATTAAAAATACGCATTTACAAGTCGTTTTATTGAACTTTTTTTTGTATATTTTTTTTATTAATAAATTTTATAAAAAGTACATGGAGAGTGACTTACACTGTTTTAGTTGTTTATTTATAGGAGTTTATATAATTTTAAATACGAGTACATGAAAAAAAACATAGGATATATAAAGAAAAAACATAAAACAATAATACATTCACTTTTATTAGTATTTTCTAACGGTGACCGGGTTTCGTCATAACGACGCCGACAATGTGTTTTTTATTTCGTGTATTTTTATTATTACAATATCAAAATGTGTTATTACAACAAAAGCGTTTTTCATTATACTAAAATGTGTTTTTATACCAAACGGTATGTTTTTATATTGGAGGTACTAAAATGTGTTTTCACCCCAAATTCATTAGACATTTTTTTTGTATCAAAATTGTACAACAACCTATACCGAAATGTTTTACTGTACCCACATGTGCTACAATATCTACCAAAATATAACGTAACATGGACGAACCACGGTGGAATTATTGTACTAACAAAAAATCAGCTTAAATTAACAAAAATTAAAATACCACTCTACACAACTTTTGAATGCATTGGCTGTAGGGTTAGCGCAGGCAGCAACCATTTTACCTTAATCACAATTTATAGACCAGGTTCTAAAGCACCACCTCGGAAATTTTATTCGGAAATAAAATCTTTACTTGAATGGGCCATCACTCGTACAGAAGTAACATACGTAACTGGAGATCTGAACATTCGTTTCGACCGCAAGACGGATTCAGAATCGGTTCGTTTTAATGCACTTTTAAGTGATTTCGATTGTTCACAAGAAGTAAATACCCCTACACATGATGCGGGAGGTACACTTGATGTTATAATACGACGGAATTGTGATAAAAAAATCACAGTTTTTGTAACAGACATCGGACTTTCAGACCACAGATTAGTGCACTGTAAAATTAATATCCAAAAACCAACACCAACTTACAAAACACTCGCATCAAGGCCATGGAGAAAATTAAATTTAGAACATTTTAAATCCGAACTTCTGACATCGTTGATTGGTCCGGACATTGACCGTCGCTCAAACAACGTCGATCAATTGGTTGGGTTGTACAATGAGGTACTATCTAACCTGATAGACAAACATGCACCATTTACTACGAAAACTATTCGAAAAAGGAAATCTGATGCATGGTTTGACGAAAATTGTCGACTCAAAAAGAAAGAGCTAAGACGTCTAGAACGCAAATACAGAAACACACTGTCAACTTTGGACCGATCAATATGGTTAGATATGCAAGCCTCTTATAGGACATTTATAAAAGAAATAAAATCTAGTTTCTGGTGTACAAAAATTACTGAACAGAAAAAGTCTCCAAAACAACTCTGGCGAAGCCTTCAATCTGTTCGTGGTGACTGTATAGCAGAGACATCTAACACAAGCGCTACTGCCACTGATTTTGCCGACTTTTTTACAAATAAAGTCGAAAAAATCAGACTGGCGTGTAGTTCAGCGAAAAAACCTGTAATTTTAGATAATGCCCTTCAAAAATTCAGTAAATTTGAACCAACGTCTATAAATGAGGTTAAAAAAATTGTTGCGGCATTACCCAACAAACAATGTATATTAGATCCGATGCCAACATGGCTTTTGAAAAAATGCATTAACGTATTAGCTCCATTTTTAACAGATTTATTTAATACATCCATGGAGCGCAGCATTGTTCCGAGAGCCATAAAAAAAGCAAATGTAACTCCACTTTTAAAAAATTCCCAACTAGATGTGGAAGATCTTTCCAGTTTTCGCCCTATTTCAAATCTTCCCATCGTATCAAAAATACTAGAAAAAATAGTTTCTCACAGGCTCGTTAACTATATCGAGCGGAATTCTTTATTTTCGGTAAGGCAATCGGCATACCGACGTTTTCATTCCACGGAGACGGGAGTGATAAGAGTACTGTCTGACATTATAACGTCGGTGGACTCTGGTAATCTGGTGTTGATGGCTCTTCTGGACATGAGTGCTGCATTTGATACTGTAGACCATAATACTTTGCTTGAACGTCTGGAGAAAACTTATGGTATCCGTGATCAGGCACATATGTGGTTCAGTTCATATCTTAATAAAAGAGAATATGCAGTCGTGTTCCAGGGTAAAAGCTCAACCAACTTTCGGGTGTCTACAGGAGTGCCTCAAGGGTCAGTACTCGGACCACTTCTCTATCTCCTTTACACTAAAGATATAGAGAACATTATCAAAGAATGTGGATTGTGGTCGCACTGCTATGCAGATGATACGCAGATTTATTTTTATTGCAAACCAGGCGAGAGAAGTGTGCTTGTCAATTTAATTGATGGATCCATCAAGAAAATAGGAAACTGGATGGCTGAAAACAGACTAACATTAAACCCATCAAAAACTGAACAACTGTGGGTGGCTTCAGCCAGACGACAGAATTTGATCCAGGATACGGCTCTACCCAATGTAGGGAGTGCCGTTTTACCCACCGTTAAACTACTGGGAGTTTTACTCAATTCTGACCTATCTCTTGACGCTCAAATTAGTAGAACGATAAGTTCATGCTTCTACCAGCTGAGACAAATTAAATGCATACGCAAAAATTTGCCGGTTGATGCCGCCCGTCAATTAATAAATGCGTTTGTAGTGTCTAGAGTCGATTATTGTAATGGTATCTATGCAGGTCTACCAATGAACAAAATGACTCGCCTACAATCTGTATTGAATGCCGCAGCGAGACTTATTTTCGGAATCTCTAAGTTCAGTCATATCACTCCACTACTTCGGGAACTACACTGGCTACGTTTTCCACAGAGGGTCGAATACAAACTCTGTTGGCTTATGTATAAGTCACTGCACAACTCGGCTCCGGAATATCTAAGGGAACTATGCATTCCAGATGAACTAGCTGACAGGCGTCTCACGCTTAGATCAGCTACGTCTACGGCGAGAGGAAAAGTTATTATACCTCTACGCAAACAGCGCACTAAATTTGGTGAGCGCGCATTTGCGGTCGCAGGCCCTATGGCATGGAATGCTCTCCCAGCAGAGGTGCGAGGCTGTGAAAGTGAAGTGATGTTTCGGAAAAAACTTAAAACCCACTTGTTCTCTAAATCATTTGAATAAATCCGTAGCACGTGACAACAAAATAAATTATTTTAATCAAATTACAAATTTAAAGCTTCAATTAAATTAACTTAACAGTAGAATCACCATGTAAAGCGCCCTTGAGGTATTTTATTACGAAAACGAATACGCTATATAAGTTATCCACAATAAATAAATAAATAAATAAAATGAATTATTGTACCAACATGTGTTATAATATATACCAAAATTTGCTATATCCCCATAAAGTATTTCTATAATTAATATATTATTTATGTTTAAGTAACATTATATATTCTTAGCACATATATAAACTTAACAAAATAATGCATTGTAATTGCATTTATAATTAAGTAGTTTTAGTTTTTTTTCTGTTATCGTTATATTATTATAGAACTTAATATACTTTAAAACATAAAAAATCTCCATCTTAGAACAGGCTGAGCCATGTTAGATGGAGACTATTCTAACCAGAGGACGCTCCGTATTCATTTTGTAATTAACTTGTTTTTCTTATAGATTCCCTGGTATTAAATATGTACTTATTTATGCAATAAATGTATATATAAATTAATTAATTTAAAAAATAAATAAATTCAAAATGTGTTTCATACCAAAAAGTGTTATTAAACCAAAATGTGTTATTTTACTAAATGTCTTTTTGTACCAAAATATGTTCTCCATTATCCAAAACGTGTTTTTATACCAAAAAGTTATATTGTACCAAAATGTATTTTTTATATCAAAAAGCGATATTGAACCAAAATGTGTACTAAAATGTATTTTTGTACCAAAATATGTTCGCTATTATACCAAAACGTGTTTTTATACAAAAATGTATTTTTACCAAAAAGTGTTATTGTACCAAAGTGTATTTTATATCTAAAAGTGTTATTGTACTAAGATGCATTCTACCAACAAGTGTCATTAGTTAGCCAAGTCTTCCTATTCCTACCTGGTGCTGGTCGTGCTGGTGCTGCTGGTGGTGGTGCTGCGGGTGGTGCGCGGGCTGGTAGGCGGCGGGGGGAGGGGGCGGGCCGTACGGCTGCAGGAAGGGTGGGGGGGTGGAGCCCCCGCCCTGCTGCGTCCCAGGGGTGTAGCCGCCTAAAGGAAAACATTAAATTAAATACCAATATCTACTAATAACATTATTTTTGCTATTATATACTTGATTTCATGAGACATCCAGCAGAGACGATTTTTTAATAGAAAATAATATGAATGTCTAAGCATTTATAGGGCTTATGTCATAGGATGGTTTAAAATTTAATGAGACGTCATAAAGCCCCTAAAACTGTAGACTCATGTTTATTTCTGAAAGAGATTCGTCTGTTGAGATATTTATCAATTTCTTCCTATTTTTGTATAGACATAGTTTATATCTTCAAACAGGATTGCAAAATTTTTCGGTATTTTTTTTTTACACGAAAGAAATCACCGAAGCAAGATACGTTTGTAACAGTGAATAATAATGTTATGAATAAATTACACCTAAAAATCAAAAATGTTACGCTTTAAACTCATACATTTAGGTGGATTTCAATTTCACGAGACGTCAATACGTTCGATTCAGTGAAATATCATATTTAAAAAAAATAAATTATATATATAACACTATTTTTCATCATAGGAGGATGACATACACCGCACAAATGGGTTTTGAGACCTTTTAGAATTTTTAGCGTCTAGCTTGCATGAAACGAAATACTGTGCGACGTTATGTGTCTTTAAATAAAATAAAAATATTTCAACAAATTTGTCAATATTTTTAGTTTACTTTAGGTATAGATAAATTATTTATGACGTTAATAAATTCTTGACAATATTTGAAGCATAGTGATAACATTTTTTTAAAATTCTGTAGTTTAAGTTTCGGTTAGGACCAAAAATATTTTCATACGCTCGATTAGTTATGCGATAATTATGTCAACGAATGGGTTCTCTTTTATTTAGCGTAATGAAGTGTGCGTAGTGAAGCGACTAAATGTAATAATACAGAAAAGTGACGATTGAATCGACGAGTTGACCGAACGCTCACGGTCCTTGCTAGTTGGCCAAGCGGTTCAAGATGGGTATTGAGTTACTGATTACCCTGTACCTACCTGTTACTTCCAGTGACGGCACGTGCCTTCCTGTCACAGCTCCGACCAATCTGCTATCTGCCATTAAAACTTACTGCTCTTTTGTTTTCTGTGTCACTCCTGGCACGAGGACGACACATTTTTTTTACAAAAAGACGTTTGATTACGAAAATGATAATACAGATTTTTTTAAAGACTACGTACAGTAAAAAACTATGAGTAGATTATAATATAATGTCGATTTATTTGGTGAAATATGATTTTATATCCGATCATACGTATAAAAATTACTGTATTTCAATACGCGTACACGTATAAAAAAATCAGCGAATTAGCAGTTAAAAACACACCTATATTGTGATTCTAAACGCGTTTTGAATGAGGAGAGCATTCAGAATCGCACCACAGATTTCAATATTTAATCAAATATCCTCTGTTAGTTATCGATCGTGCTGAGTAAAGAAATTATACATTTTAAATGTTACGAGTAAATGTGGACATTAACTCAAAGTCCGCATTGATTTAGTTAACAATATAAAGCCATGCATGAATAACTTCTGAATATTGTGGTGATGTGGAAATCACAAACGTCAGGCATAATTGTGAATGTTACACAGTGTGTCAAGTTATTACTTGAATCAGCAAATGACAGATCATAAGCCCTGTAAATGCCTAGATTTACAAATACGTCAAAGATTATTTTTTCTCATCTATGATTGCCTTTCTTAAACATTGGAGAGACGTGTGCAGTTATTTAGATGGGGATCTAGGAAGGAATAAATAAAATAAAAATTAGGGGAGAGTCAGGGGGAAAGGAGAAGAGAAGCTTTTCTCTTTTTGTCTCCCTTTATCCTCTTCTTATGGGAAAAGGGAATAAAAAGAGAGGAAAAGAAGAGAATGGTTTTTAATAAAAAGATATATTTCTTCTCTTTACTGGATCCTCTTATTGTTTCATTCGCGTCATTTTTATGAATTTGGAAGCATTACACCTTTCTCTTCCTTAATATCTGCTCTTTTCTGAAAATGGAATAAAGAGAGCGGAAAAGAGAAGAGATTAAGGAAGATAAAGGAGATATTCCTTTTAGAGAGGATTTCGTTTGTATTGAAAGGTTTTACATTATTTTATAAGTTATTTTATTTAATGCTGTTTGTATGACCATTTGATTGGCTGCCATTACAAAATAAATTATAATAAAGGCAACGGGTGGATTGCCCAATTTATAAAAAAATACATTGTTTCCGTTGATTTGTCTTTGGCTCGCAAGATTTCGAGTTTTCCCAATAATCGTAAGTCAAAGTGTGAAAATCGTAGCGGCTCCGTAGTACAATGGGTGTGATGAATGGCTAACAGTTTATACCCTCATCTCCGGTTCGATTCAAATCCCAGCAACAATATGACATTTCCTCCGATTGTCTCTTTCTTTCAACTACAACAAAACTCTAGTAAAATTAATGTATTTATAGTTTTACAAATAGTTTTAATGTATATAGTAAAACGAACGAGAAAATCGTGACGAAATTTAATTTGTGATGCGATTCGGCGTAACTTCAGAGATTGGCAGGAAGTTTACAAAAAATGTTATAATGAATGCTATGTGCGTTCTTTGTTGGTTAAAAGAGATAAATTATAATAGGTAATGAAAGAAAGACCACGACTAAAGACATTTCGGTAGTTGAAAAAATCCTTTTAATATATTGATACTAAATACAAAACAGTAGGCTTCTGTATTTTCCACACGATATAATATATCAGTGGAAAAATTGTCACCTTTTAAAGTAAATTAAGTTGTGTATATATCACCGGATTTGCCTCGATAAGATCTACAATCTGGGAAAATATAATACGTCTTCGTTTTATACGGTTAGAGAATATTAGCCGTGTCACTTTTTAATACGTCTATTTTTTATTTTCAAAGATGGCAAATTGAGATATGTCGCATAACAACAAACACTACTTGACAATAAACGCGACATACTATCTTCAGAAACGGAGTAATTGTTTGCAATTTCGGATATGTCTTGTTTTGCTGTCCTTGTATTAGATGGCAAATTATGATAATAATATATACAATTTTTTGTTCACTTTCCCCAGCTGTATGAAACAGTACTTACTACTTTTTTGTTATATTACTTTAAAATATTTAATTATTTCATTTGTTTTTTACATTTATTCTTAAATTGTTTAAACTTTCTAGTGAATATGTTGTATAATTTTTAGGTTATTTTTTGTTTAAATCTTGTGTAATTTTTAGGTTTAATTTTATTATTATTTTTTGCACAACAACAGGCCAGGAGGCCTAATTACAGTGGTGAATTACATCACAGAGCACCCAGGCTTGAGAAAAATCACATTTTAATTTTTGTGTTCTCACCGGGAATCGAACCCGGAACCTTCCGTGCGTGAGTCAAGCGTCTTGACCACTACACCACGGAGGCCGCGGTATTTATAAATCTTGGGTAAAAGGAAATTTAAAGTTATTAAAAAAAAATATATATTATTAATATTAAGCCAAATATGTTAGTATTATAAATTTTTGTAAAAGGCAGATTTTCCGTTTATGTTAGTAAAAAATAAAAAATCTTGCTTTGTCAATCATTACTCTAATTCTAAAGATGGTATGTCATGTTTATTGAAAGATGACTAAATATGGTATGTCAAACCTATCTTGTTTTGCCATATTTGTTCTGGATGGCTAAATAATATGTACCTATACAAATCTTATTTCGGCGTCTGTTTTAGATTGCAAAATATACTTCAAGGAAGTCTAGAAAAAAATAATTTTTTCACCATTTTGTGTAAACACTTATGGCGAAAAAATCTAATGACACTAGAATTAGGCTTGTTAATGAAAATAATGATTTTTTAGAGCCCATCAAACTTGAAAATTGCTCTTACAAAATTTGTAAAAAGTGACATATCATACATAGCCATCTTTCCACTGATATAATTACCCATATACTTCAATAATATATTGAGTTTATTCGAATTTTTGTAGACAAGGATTGGATTTCACCCCTACGTGGGTTATTACGATTAACATATTATATCGCAGCAGAGAGTTAAACTCACCAAGTAAAAGTGCTGAAACATTTATTGAAGCGGGTGAGATTTATGTGACTCACTTCACAAAATCAACAGACAAAAAAAATTGAAGAAATATGAAATGTTCGAACATAGGCAGAGCGGTAGATGTTACAGTGTGTAAAGTGGCCACGTAAACCAGCCAATGACAGGTCATGAGCCCAGCAAATACCTAGGACTTCAGATTCCCTTCTCTAAAAATGGTTCCCATCTCTGTTGTAATATGTAAATTTTAATCGCATTTGGGGTTGAAATAGAGATTGATAACTTTTTTTAGCTGGTATTTTCAGGGTTTTAAGACCTGCCATTGGCTGGATCAAGTGATTTTGAATGTTTGAACATCCGTTTTGAAATTGAATTGATCCATTTGTTGAAGTCCGAACTGAAAACATGGAAAATGTGACATCAGCCTTTTAATTACTTTTTCATTTATTTTTTTACGTTGCGATCCCGTGGCTAGTGTCGCAGACTCACAAATCAGAAGTCCGAGGTTCGCACCCCGCTCTACCACAACTTGAGTCCCATGTTTTTTTCGTCCCGAGTTATTAATTTACACCTCGTTAAAAATGACCCCCAAAATTGGAATATTTGGGAAATCGTAAGAACGCAAATATTTCATTATAAAAAAAATAGCAGTGAAAGAGCTTTTCAAAAGCATAACATTAATATTTTTTTTCACTATTTGTATTCGAATTACTTTAGAAACATATATTTTTTAGTTTTAGAATGAATGTTCCTTGGAAAAGTTCCAGGGCTGAGAAAAATGATCACCGGAAAACGGGATTCGTTTCGTATCGGATTATTATTTTTTTCAATGCGGAACGTTCCGAAACATTGCCACAATTTCAAAATTTTATTTGTTGGCCAATGAAATTTGACACATTTTCGCAACCTCCATATTTCCCGGAAAAATCACGCATAGGAAAATTATCTCTAACGAAAATTTTAGCTATTTCAGTTGGTAACTAGTGGCAACTTTCTCCATTTTAAATTAAGAGCTTTTTTTATTTCAAAGGTGCCACGATTCGCATCCATCGAGAATGTGTTCTGCAGGCGTTTTATAGGCGGTTTTCTCTGAGTAAATATCCGGTCTCCAGACAGCCTCATACTGTTGAATGCGGCGCCTACTATTCCTAGCTGCACTCCCAGATCTTATTGAAAGCTTCCATTTCCCATAAAATATATTTTCCCGGGTATTTAAAACTCTCGACCCTTTCGATAAGCTGGTTCGACAGAGCCAGGGAATTTTCAGCATCAAAGCAAAAAGTGTTACACAGTTCATGGGGTTTAGCAAAATCGATTTTAAACCCCTGTATGCAGAAAACCTATTTAGCCAATCTACAGTGAATTAAAGACCACCGACAGAATCGTTAATTATAACTGCATTATCAGTTAACATTAATTAACTTCACAAATATCAACAGTTGGAAAAATTCAAGAAATGTGGTTGTTCAACATAAGCAGGGTGGTGAATGTTAAACAGCGTGTAAAGTGCCCACTTAAACCAGCCAACGACAGATCGCAAGCCCTGTAAATGACTAGACTTCCATATTCTCGTCTCAAAACATTAAGACTTATTTATAAATCATAAGCGGAATCAATTATTATGTATGGTATTCCCAGTTGGGGCCTTTCTTGTAAAACCAACATTAAGAAAATTCAATCTTTACAAAACTCGGCTCTTAAATTAATTAACAAATCAGCTAGAATTGATAAGGAAGAGGTACCCGTCCGTAAACGCTATTCTATGGATCAAATTTGTTACTAGATATCGATTTGATAGTAATTACCAGAAAAGTTATAAACATACACATAATACAAGGCTAGCACAACGTGAAGGCTTGTCAGTACCGAGGTTTGTAAACAAGTATGGCCAAAGAACACTTCATTGTACAATCCCTAAAATTTTCAATATGATTCCTAAGCAGATCTTAAAAGAAAATGTTGACAAAACTTTTAAGAAAAAAATAATTAAATGGCTAATATGTAACCAGGCTTTAAATTGATTATTATTTTATGTTAACAGTCATCTATTTAATTTTTTGTAAATAAATTTTGTGTGAAAAATGCATATGCTTTAGTTCTTAACAATGTTTATATAACTTTTTAAATTTATTTTATTTCTCTAATGTTTTTCTTTGTAAAACTGTAAATAAGAAACCTGCTGACAAACCGGTTTCGCGGTTTAGTGGGTTCAATTATTATTCCTTTTATATTTTTCTGTTCATGTTTACCTTCTTAAATAAAAATAAATACAAAAAAAAAAGTTTTCTATCTTAACAATATTGTGTTCAAAACAAGCCAAGTCCAAACATTCCTATTTTGGTAAAGTAGTTTTGGTAATAAACCCCTCAATGGTCCTTCAATAATCAAAAACATTCGCGCGAAAACTCGAAAGCGGGAAAAACTGATTTTCGCGCGAATCTCTATCTGGCGCGCGCCAAGAGAGTTATCTCGCGTCTCCCTCCTCTGGTCCTCCGGATGGGGGGATGCGATTGGTCCGCCGGGGCGGGGGGCGGGGCGGGGCCGGCCAATGGGCGGGCGAGTACCCAACTCCGCCCACCTGGGACAACGTAATATTTCAATTTCTACGGATCGGAGATATACATCGAACGCTGTGTTCGACGTTCAAACGTATCTGTCAGTGGGAAGATTTAATTTAGTGGTACCTACCTTCATTAATACAGAACGGTAGCGTTCGGAAAATGTCATTTACATAAGAACGAACTTGTTGACGTTTTAACATTCATGCTAATTGGAAATTCATTTAGGTACTATTCTTGTAATTAGCAAAGGCAACATTTAAAAAATAAACTAGGCTTGCAAACGAAGGAAAGTGTTTGTTAAAAGCACTTTATTTTTGTATCAAAATTACCATGATATTAATATATAATTTTATATTAATATTCAATTATAAATTTAATATCTATTAAACGCAAAGTTTTAGATAAAATTTATTAAAGTCAACGTAAAGACGATCATAATAAGAGAAAGGGTAAAAATAAGACTACCATTTAGAAAAAATGGCGAAATCTGAAGATTATATTTTACATAGGTAAGGGAGTAAAAATATATGGTATTGGAAAATAAAATATGATGTTAAAAAAATTAAAATTTAAACTTATGGTTAAGATATATGAGTTAGGTACCTACAATGTTATTATTAGAGGATACAATAATATGTTTATGTGTGCCCCTTTTCAAAATTCAAATTAAAAAATGTGAAATGTTTAAACTGTCCCAAACAAAAAAGCTTGCTTCTTTTTGAAAAAAAAAATGTTTTTTTTTTGCATTTTTATTTTATTTTATTTGAATGAACGACTTTTCTGTCGTGTGTTTATGTAGGGTACATGCTTTACTTATAAATTTTTATTTTTGCACCACAACAGGGCAGGAGGCCCATTAGAGTGGTGAATTATAGCACAGAATACCCAGGCTGGAGAAAAAACACATTTAATTTTAGTGTTCTCACCAGTATCGAACCTGGAACCTTTCGTGTGTGAGTCAAGCATCTTAACCACTACACCACGTAGGCCGCCGACTGTTGTTTGTTAGTAACCGACCGAAATTTCGGATTCGGCCAGTCTCATTCAATAAAACGAGTTTCGGCCGCGGTTTCGGTTCCGGCCAAAAATTGGTCAAAACTTTGGCTCGGTCGAAACCTGCGGTCGGGATGTGTCGGATTACGTTCGGCTGTACTCGGGTGGAAAATTAGCACAATTAGAGATATTGGATTGTTGTCCATTTAAATAATTAGTTATTGTATTTCCATTGTCAAACATGAAAAATAAAAACTGGACTAATTTTGTAATTTGCTGACTACAGTTACTATAGTCCTTAAAATATATTGCTTGATTAGAATGACAGCTGTCTAACTAATTTCATTGGTGATGGGAAATTACTGATTACTGATCAAATCGATTTTATCAGTTATTTCATGCAATCACGAAACTCTGTTTCCGAAAATTGATATAAAAAACGCAAAAACAAGGCAAAAAAAATAAAAATAGTGTGTTTAACACAATTATTCACATCAAATGAATTATTTTTTTATTCGATCAATTTATATTGATCAATTTGTCCATCTCTAAGGTTTTGGCAAAATGATGTAACCTTGTAAGAACGTCGTTAATAATTAGTTTTCTTTTAGTTTTAAAGCTGATTTTATATATTAATGTTGATTTATGTTTCAAGCATAGTATTAAAAAAATAAACTAACACGCCAGATAAAAATGATTTTTCGTGTATCAATATAAATAACTCCTTTGACGTTACTACAAAGTTATGTCGTCACTTTTTCTGACAACTGTCATTCTAATCATGTGACATTTTAAGGACTATAGTTCTAAGATATTTTATATTTAATTTTTGTAATTTCTTTGTAGTGATAAGTTAAAGTTCATAAAGCGAATATTGAAGAACTGCTATATAATAAAAGTAATAATGTATATTATGATATACAGCGAATCAAAAGGGGCTTAAACAAACTTTTAAAACTCTTCTTCTCTTCTTCTTTAATGAACTCGTAAGGTTTAAATACAAAAACGCCTAATTTTGAGCGTTTTGAAGTAATTTTTAACTTATTTAAATAAGTTTCGGTTTCGTCCGAAGCTAGAAAAGAAGCCGGATATTCGGTGTCGGCTGAAAATCTTGTATCGGTCGGTTACTAGCATTTGTTAAAATAAATTAAATAAAAAACATCATAGTCAACCATTAACCCTATAAACAAACCATCACACCGATTGCCCGTGGGGGTAAATCGGTGAGAATAAAACGCCTTGTCTGTCTTAAACTAACATTTGACAAATCTATTTTCAAATATTTATTGAATTTGGTCACGCCATGCGTTTCTAGATCTTACTCCAAGATACCCATCGGACCTTTGTATTAGGGAAAATACATGTCAAAGAAAATCTACCCTTAGGTCAGCATTTGATTCAGGCAGAGGAAAACTTGTCGAATCCGGCACTCCCCAAACACTAGATTCGGATCGTGCTTTTGCCGTTGCCGGAATCGATTGCCTTTAAACTTACGAATCATCGACAGTCCCAGTCAGTTCAGATCCCAACTAAAATCTCACTTCTTTAGTTTATCATACCCTCAATTTTAAATCAGAAAAAATAATATGTCACTTTAGTTAGCTTAGTTAGAATGTAAGTTTAAGTACACAATTTTAAAGCTTGATGTGATTTTTCGCAAAAATGGCGCAATGTAAATCAGACAAATATTATTATTTTAACTTATTTTCTACGCCTATCAACATTCGAATCGTAAATCTTTTCAGCCGTTCTTTCGCTGTCCAATCGCTGTACACGTCCAAACCAACGCAGAATTCCTTACTTGATTTGCCGATAATGCTTACGATGACTTTGGCTATTTAACTATACGTCATTGTTTATAACAGTACCTAATACGGCCAGCCAGGGTAGGGTTATGGCTACAAATAGAAAATTTTGAAAATATTTGACATAATGTAAATATATTACCATGTACCTGCGTTTTCTCAAATCTTAAAATTCAGGACGTGTTGTCGAGTATATCATTATTAATGAGTGGTGAGCGAGCTGCAGATGTTGGGATCCCATTTATCAGGAGGGGGAGTTGTAATCTGAAGCCGGCACGGGGGCTTCAAGACGTTCATTGTAGGTCAACATTTTTTTACGAAAAAATAAAAGCGAAATACAAACAATAGATAATATTGCTTAGGAAAAAACAGTCAAGTAGCATTACAAAAAGTAAGATCTATTTATATAAAAATGTAGGAGACGTAAAAACTCGCGTATTTCATCATCATTCCCTTTCCTGTATCTTAATCATTTTTGTTAAATTAAGGTAAGATGACCAGTCTTACGCTTCAGGTACCAGTCCAGGGACTATGAAATTAATATTCTAGTGAAAAAACACCTTTTTAAATAAGTATTTCATGTCAACCATGCCGGGAATCGAACCCGAGACCTCTTGCATGGTAGGCGAACGCGCTGACCACTGCACCACGAGGCCGACTCGCGAATTTACCGAATGTTTAACAAAGCCCAGGGTTGGTATTCCGAACGTATTGATAACGCTGAATAGCGAGTTTTTACGTATCAAATAGGCGCTATATCGCACTATAAATGCGTTCGGAATACCAACCCGGGGAGGCAATTACAATCGGAAGTTATTCGATTTATCTTCGACAGTATATAAAGTAAAATAGGTATTTATGTACGAAAATGTGTATATTTGTATGAAAATTTGAAGTATCTTCGTCGGTAACCTGTAATTGAATGTGTTTAGAGAAAAATGCATATTCTATTTTTTATACAGAAAACTTAATTTTACTTTAATTAACAATTAATGGTATATCTAGACAACTTTTGTGTGAACTTCAGAAAAAATAGAGATGATTCGTACAAAGTTGCTCAAATAATTACGAAGACTAGAATAATTATTATTAACGACGAAAAATGGGAAACGTGAAAAAATTTAGAAATTCAGTGCGTACAGCATGAGTTTTTTTTTTAATATCCGTATTTCAAAATATGTCGTATTTTGCTTAATGTAACACGATGTTAGAGTACCGTTTACAGAGAGATTCTTTAGCACGGTCTTTTTAGAGTTAAGCGAATAGCTTGTAACTTTAATGGTTACTTCTTCCATAATTACATGATTTAAATTTTGTTTATGTATATATATATATTTTGTAGTAATTTGTTAATGATGTTATTACAATTTTGTAAAAGGTTCACGGAACCGTAAATAAATTTAAAAAATAATCACGTTTTTGACTGCTACGTGTTTTTGACAATATTCTAAAATGAATGTCGGTTCGCAGGCCGATGGTGCGCGCGCCCGCCACCCTATTAAGGGTCCCGCAGCCCATATGTTGCGCCTTGCCTGCAACACATGGGCCGCTGGGAGGCCTCACGGACCGACAAACTCTGCCTTGGACCACATGTCGCCCTATCTTGCCGACCCACTTGATACCCGCTGCCAACCGGCCGACGGAACATTCACAACAAACCCCGCAATAATAACAACATTTGACATGTTATAATCTCCGGAAGACTTGTCTATGAATATAATATGAACATTGTCACAGAAAAACGAAACGTCAGTAAATTAAGAAGTTTTAAAAACTATGAAACAATTTTTATTTGATCAAAAATTTATGTTTTTTTTTTTGTTAGATTGTTCTTTATAAATTATACAGAATCAATAAACGCTGTTTCCCAGAAGGGGCACACAAATAGGATATAACGCCATATCGCTCTGTAATTGTATACATACCTCGCTTCCTCTGCATTTATACATCTCATGTATGTAAATTTAGGTCAAAAATTATAGAAATTTTGAGAGAAGCAGACATTTAACTTTATTATTATTATTATAAACATATTTTTTCATTTCTTATCTTCTACATTTATTATATTAAACATAATTTAATTTATTGTATTAAGTGTAAACATTTTTTTTGGTGTGTGCATGAGTTTCTTACTATAATATACAAAGAAATTGGCAATATATGTGTACATACTGTATGTTTACCTAATAAAATAAATAAATCTCATGTAGGTACGCGCGCCGATTATTCTGACATTTGACACATGTCAATCTTCTAGTATTGGTTGGATTTGGCCATGCCATATCTTTCTCAGCCTTCCTCTGCATTCATCAAGATTCGCATCGTTTATATTTTAACCATTCTTTAGCCGTCCATTCGCTCTACATGTCTAAACCACCGCGTATCAGGGTTGAAAATTTAAGATTCTAAATTAGTGGTTAAAAAAAGCATAGGTACTTACTACTTACGTAGTATATACATACGAAGTTTTATACTGATAAATAAATAAACTACTACTGCTACCATCATGCCATTTTCCCGTAGGGGTAGGCAGAGAGGATGGACCGCCAAATACGTCTATCCTGACACACATTCCTACATCATTTTACATTCATACATCTTGTTACACATGCCCTTCGGTTGTGTCCGCTTTTGACGTAACTAAATTTGAGATTTTGATTGATTTGATCATACCACGTCTTTCTCAGTCGTCCACGTCCTACGTTACCATTCATTCTAGCTATTTATATGTTTTACCACTATTTGGTCATCCATTCGTTCTATATGACCAAACCATATTTGTGCCCCTTTCTTAATCTTATCGATTACACCTATCTCAGATTTACACTTTCGTCTGATTTCATCATTCGTAACCCGGACATACATTGATTTCCCACACATTCGTCTAAGAGACCACATTTCAACCGCATTCACTTTGCTTTCACCCATTTAATTTTTAAATCAATAAACAAATAAAAAATATTGCAGTACCTAACTATCTACCCATTGCCAATTAAATAAGTACATCGTTTTTTTTACGATAAATATGAATAATCGACACGGGGGAAGCGTTTCTGTGGTTAAAAGTAAAACTTATTTGCTTTGGGTAGGTACCTACGAAATCCTTGAAATGTAACCATAGACACATCCACATGACATGTGACAGTTCACGCAATGTGGCAATACCCAATCTGCATACGCATACGGTTCCAAATTCGAAAAAAAGGGAATTTAGCGTAGACGAGCGAATTTGAATTTCGAACGGCAAACAGAACGGCAGGTGGCGCGAAGCACCTGTCCAGACACTAAGAGTGCGTTCGTATACGACCATGTGCTGGTATTGGTAACTCGTCTATATGTATGTGTGACATAACGTCTCGCGTTCGCTTCGCCAACAAACGTTATTTGAAACAATACTAATTTATTTTAAAGACAGACATAATACATTTTACCTGTACTAACAAGGTGCGGTTAAAACTATGTACAGTTTTTCGTATAAAAAAATGTACCAGATACTTTCAAATTTTATATTTTTATTTAATTTTGAATACATTAGTATTAATATCCAATTAAAAAAATAATTGTTGACCGAATACATGTTCAGTATATAATGTTCAGATAAGTAACAAAATTCATCGCTACCCTACGAAGAGACGTGAATGATTAGAGTCCCAAAAACAAGAATCCAGGCAACTCAGAATAATATGTATCATAAAAGACTTAAGATGTTTAATTAGTTGCCAAAAGAGATTAAGGATGATATATCTGTCACATCGTTTCGTGGGATGGCGAAAGTTTCTACTAAAAACAAACATCCACATAGGTAGATAATGTCATCAGAGAGCGTCTGGATTTAATAACAATGTTTTGTTTATGAAATTATTTTTGTACAATATATTGTTTACTAGTTAAGGTATAACTAACTAGTTGTTTAAATTAATATTTTGTACAACTTTCTAAATAAATGCTTTACATTACAAAAAAAATATTGTACATGAACAGTATTTTTTGTCCAAATGTTTTTTTTTATTTTTAATTTTTATTATTAATAAAACATATAATACAAAAAGTACATATTATGCTCCAAGGAGTTATTAAAGAAACTCATTTGGGACCGTACATAAACAAAAAACATTTTTATGACAATACATGATATCATACATAGTTAATACATCCGTAATAGTAAGAAAAAAATATTTTTGTATAAGAAACATAAAACACAGTACTTTACACCATCTAAATAAATTGCATTAATAACTATCACTATCAAAAAAGATTTAAGTAATATTTTTTAATTGCGACACTTCTGAATTTTTTGTTCGATTTTTCGTGTTTTAGCTCATCGAGCAGTTTATTATATTCAGAATGGCCAATATTTTCCAAAGACCTACTGCCGAACTTTGTTGAGCGAATCATAGACACATAAGGATTCTCTGAGTAACGCGTATTGTAATTGTGAATATCAAATAATCAATTAATGGATTTATGTTTGTTATCAAATAATGGCCAACCCCGGGGCTGGTATTCTGAACGCAATCGCGGGGGCAGAGAGCGCTTTGTTAGCACGCAATTTATTTATCACAAAAGTACATATTATATAACATAAAATAGTTAAGTAACCCAAACTCCATGAGACCAAAAGCTCTGTCGAGTTGGGATACAACAATAAAATATTAATAAAAGTAATGCCCTGAGGATGAACACTGCAATAAGATGCGAAACTTTTGCAAGAAATGCAATGAAATAGATATTATATTTTTTCAACATACGCACGCTTGGCTTAAGCTAGGGTTTCCTAGGACAGCGGTGCCCGTATTTTAACGGCCGTAGTGAACGGTGATGCGGTAGGCAGCCGTCGTAGCGGTGACTAGAGAGTGGTTTTATTTTTTAACGGTGTTATCAACACTATTTTTATAGGATATCAACACTATTTTTATTTCACGTTTCTAACTCAATTTATCATCAAAATAGGTATCTTGATACAAAGGGCATGGTCCAAGACTTTACATATGTAGAATAAATTTTATAATAATAAATAAATTTTATATTTTCAATTTCAGGAAGAAAAAAACAGCCGTGACAAAACGTAAAACTTACGAATTTACGGGGCAAATAGTTCAATAAAACATCTAAGGATTAATTAAAATAAAACATAGGAACGTTAACCTTTTGTTTGAAAAAAGACGGTCATTAAAATAAAAGGGGCAAGTTGTTTCAATGAGGAAGTTCAGTGCTACGGGAAATTGGATATAAAAATGAACTTCCTCGAACAAAGACACTAGTTCTACCGAATCAACCAATGATTGTTGAGTGTTGTGACAGATTTACGGTTTACGGGAAGCCAATTCACCAATCACCAGTAGATAACTTGTGACGTCAATGTAATGGTATCTATGCAGGTCTACCAATGAACAAAATGACTCGCCTACAATCTGTATTGAATGCCGCAGCGAGACTTATTTTCGGAATCTCTAAGTTCAGTCATATCACTCCACTACTTCGGGAACTACACTGGCTACGTTTTCCACAGAGGGTCGAATACAAGCTCTGTTGGCTTATGTATAAGTCACTGCACAACTCGGCTCCGGAATATCTAAGGGAACTATGCATTCCAGATGAACTAGCTGACAGGCGTCTCACGCTTAGATCAGCTGCGTCTACGGCGAGAGGAAAAGTTATTATACCTCTACGCAAACGGCGCACTAAATTTGGTGAGCGCGCATTTGCGGTCGCAGGCCCTATGGCATGGAATGCTCTCCCAGCAGAGGTGCGAGGCTGTGAAAGTGAAGTGATGTTTCGGAAAAAACTTAAAACCCACTTGTTCTCTAAATCATTTGAATAAATCCGTAGCACGTGACAACAAAATAAATTATTTTAATTAAATTACTAATTTAAAAGCTTCAATTAAATTAACTTAACAATAGAATCACCATGTAAAGCGCCCTTGAGGTATTTTATTACGAAAATGGCGCTATATAAGTTATCCACAATAAATAAATAAATAAAGTCACAGGCGGAGTAATTTAAAAATTACAAAATTTTGAAAAAAACATAGCGCCGATAATACGATACTTAGATATATTTTTTTTTTTAATTGGCTTAGTTTGATAATCTATTAACAAACAAAATATTAATAGAAACCCTTGAACTTCCTAATTGCTTAGCTGATAAAGATTGCAAGTGTAAGCCATATTAGAGAAAGTTGTATAGATTAAATCAGAACTACACTGTAGGTACCTACACTTTTTTTCATTCTGAATCCCACCGCATTGGTACCTGCTTTCCATATCCGGAGTTTTTTTTTCATCCGGGATAAATTTACGAATGCTGATGCGAGAACCTTTTTTTAGGCTGTAAAAGTTATATGGGTATATTAAGTCGTGACTTTTGACTAATTAATGATTTTTATGCAATATTTACAACGATATATTGCAAAGAATTCAACGGAATGATTTTTTATTATTATTTCGAGGATCAAACAATCAAACGTGAAAGGTGGGAAAAGAGGTATAAAATAATAACGATTCGATTTAAGTTATTTATTGACAATTCTTGATGAAATTCCATTGTAACGATGTTACCACTAACATTTTTATTTTTATATTTTTTATATTTGGACCCCTGTATTTAGCCTTACGTGTCATGTACAAGGCTAAGGTACTCGGAAAAAAATCGTTTTTGTTTATCTTGGAAATGGAATGTTCGATCACTGATTTTGGTTTATTACCTTTATGAGTCCAATCACCATTGTTGCACAGTCCAAGAACAATAGCGCGTGATAACTACTTTTAACGACAGTGTGGATATCTGTTAAGGGTATCCCATCTTTCCTGCATTCTGCTTCAATATTATGGCGTTGTAAACTGAAAAATGGGCACCGAAATAACAGACGTTCGATACTCTGCGAAGAAATATCATCGCATGGACAGTAGTCGTTATTCCTTAGTTTAAACCTATACAGGTAACTTCTCATGGCTCCGTGTCCGGTAAAAATTTGGGTCGTTTCGAAAGTACTTTGGTGATGACGACGGAAGTTTGCTGCATCAGCCAGCGTTGGGAAAAACATTTTATTGATTTTACCTGTAGAAGAAGCGCGGTAATGATCCTCCCAACGCTGCTGCGGATTTTGTTTTATACAGCGTTTAGCAAAGCTAAGAGAAAATTCTGAGAAAAAAGGTGCCGTTCTTTTACAAATATAACTTATATTTATATATAAGTTACTAATTAAAAATTCTTGGTACACTTCCACTCGTTTATTCGACCAATTTGCGCTTTCACCCTCTAATGGCATTTTAGTAACGTATATATAAATAGTTATATATAATAAGTTACATCATCATAATAACGATTCATTTATGTAGCGCCGTTTTACGATACATCATCTCGAGGGGGCGAGTGCGTGCGTTGTAGTGTTATGGGTAATAATTGTTCGTTTATTTTCGACCCCTAAAATTTTAATTGTGTAACGCAAGTACTTAACATTGTATCTATGGAACCCATGATTGAAACCTCGTTTAAAATTTGTATTAAGTGATTTTTTATTTAATTAATATTTTTTTTCTCGTGAACTAAAACTGCATTGCCATATTTTTCATTATAACTATATTATCACAATTCTCATAAAAGTTAGATTAAAACAGAAAAAAATTGTTTGGGATTCTGAAGCCGGCGTGAAGTAAAGTAAAGGGTGAAAAAAATTATTTTTTAATTTTGCCAAAATAAGAGTTACTATGAAAATACGTCATACATAATTAATTTGGTCAATGTCCTAATATAAAATAAACCTAATGATCGGTAAACTTTGTATGTTTAACAACTAAATGATTTATTCATTATAAATCGATGATAAAACTTTTGACATACCTACCTAGCAAACAAAAACAATATTTTCTTAATTAATTATGTAATAAATTATATTTGAACAGGCATAAGTTACAAATTAAAAATACGCCCACTTATTAATTTGAACAATTAGCGCTTTCACATTCTAACGGGCATCTTCAGACTGACAAATGTTACACAATGTTGGTAAATTAGCAATATTTCATGCTTCTGGACTGGCACTCGAAGCGTAAGGCTTATTTTCATGTAACAAATTATCGATATGCGCAGGATTTGGTGTACCAAATCAATGCCCTATGCACCATCGGATGTGAATAGGGGCATGATGATACGATGAAATTATATATGTAACGTGCAAAGTGTATTTTTTAACGCATTTATTGCCATTTAAAAGCGCAAATGCGCTACTGTCAGATTAGGGATTCAAGAAGCGAACTCCGCAGATAATTCTGTTAGCGGCTAACAGGTGAATGGGTTATTTAGCCAGACAGTGATCCTTCAGTAGCCTGAGTGTAGTGTGAGGGGCCCACATACATAGTATGTAAGTGTGTATATTACATTGCTTGGGTACTGCAGGTCCCTACTTGGATGAGCAATGAATGAATTTTGACAGTGACGGGACTCGAATGGAATATTAATTTCACACATTTTGACAGTCAATGATTCAGTTCTGACTCCGGATTGGAGAGTTAAGAATGACAGAAAAGGGGTCTACATTTTAAAATAAAAAATATTTATAATATAACGTGGATTAATAATTATATAAACATGTAGGTAATTTAGAAATAACATATGATAATGGTACACTAGTACAATGAAATGTTTTTTGTGGTGTTTTTAAATCTCGACGCGCAAAATGTTCATTTAGTTTTTTATTTATTTTTTAAAGATAGAAATGCACCAAAAAACACAAAGTTCATTTATTCTTGAAAATTATATTGTTTTTATATCGAATAATAAACGTTTGTTACAGGAAGCATAATAATAAATGTTTGAGCTTCCTAATGTATGCAAGCAAAGCGTGGAATTGGAAAACGAGGAAAAAAGTACGCTGAATGCTGTCGAAATGCGATCTCTCGGGCGAATAACTGGTAAAAATAATCTACGATAGGCGCAAAAAAGTCGAGATCCGTGCATTATGCAATATTAAGACAAGCATTATCGACAAAATCAAGAAATTCAGTAAAAATCAAGTGTTATTGTTTCGTCGGTTTGGACTTAGAGCGAATGAACAGCGAAAGAACGACAAAACATATTTACGATGCGAATGCTGATGGATGCAGAAAACAAGGAAGACCGAGAATAACATGGCTTGATCAATTATTCCAAAAAATGCTTGAAAATTGGCATGTCAAAAGTTGGAATAATCGGCGTTCGTACATGAAAACATGTATGACCAGAAGGAGAGGCGAAGTCTGAATGCAAAAACAGAGAGCTGTAGCGTTCTATTATCTCTGCCTACCCCTACGGGGAAATGGCTCGATGGTTTGTTGGTTTTGTTTTAAATATCCTTGCAACATCAACGCTTTTATGATGCCGTTAATCTGTGGCAAAATCATGTAAAAGATATGTTTCACTTTTTTTCACTCCAAGCTTTCGTAATTTTCCTAGGCATTTAAATCATGGCGCGGGGCTAAATTTTTACCATTTTGCAACTAACCAACAAGATTAGTTCCATTTTGAGATACCGGCGCTGCTCGCTTATCATTATAGAGCATATAGGGTAAAATGGTAGAATTGATTTAAATTACATATTTAAATCATCGTTTTCTAAGTAGGTCCGTTCTAAAAGTAACAAATTTATGTGCCATTTTCATTGTACCTCTTTATATTTAAAACAAGTAAAAAAGTCCAGCGAGTATTTCAATCATCTAATCTCATGACTGTTATGAATCACGATGAGAGGAATACTGAATGATATTATGTCCCATCCCCACGCCTCTGAAATTAAATTTAATTCCATTCATTGTCCTCAGACGCACCGCAAAAGCGACAAGTTGTTACGGTTTTAAGTAATCCGTAGGCTTCGGCAACGCTGCCCTTTTTGTGTCGGGAATAAAAACGTGTAGATGATGCATTAGGTGTGCAGTGTGCAGGGGCGGATGTACCGCCGGGTAGGGTATAAAAAATAAGCATATTCTCTTCCTACCCACAGACGAGCGGACTTCCGGCAGTCTGGCAACACCAAACTTTAGTGTGTCATCGCCGTTTTGCGCCATTTCAATTTTGAGAATGGAATACAAATAAAAATTGATATGTGAACCATGCGAAAGAGATTTTTAAAATATAATATGTAGGTACCTCGGAGCCGTTTATAAAGCTCGTCGAAGCAAACATGAAAACTTAAGAATTAAAGTAATTTAAAAAAAAAAAAAGTAAGTGATATGCTACATTTATATTTCGAAATTATTATTTTTTCTTTTTTATATTTGTACGTAGTATTCTGATGAGCATAATAAACAGAAATAGACAAAGAAATTTAGAAAAAAAATAACTTGAAAATAATAATAATAAAGAGATTTGAAAAATATAAGACCAGTTTCTAAAGCTCGTAAATACAAACATAATAATGATGCCAATTATTTATTTTTCCATACTACTATAATAACTACATTTTTAAACGGCGTATTCTGGTTGGAACACAAATAGTTGAATTATAAAAAAATATATAAAAGCAATCAAAGGTATGATTTAACTAATTTAAAATATAGCAGGTAAAAATATTCGTGATATTTTTCAATATTTTCGATATATTTTATCAAATACTTTTATTTGAACATATACATTGAATTTAAAACGAATTATGCCAAAAAATAGTCGAATAAATTATCTGATCAATTCTGACTATTTCGGAATTTACACACTATATACACTTTATTTATTTATTCACAAATCATCGACTTATTATAACTCGGACGTTAGTCCATGGGAGCAGTCCTGTTTCGAAAAATCGAAATCATAATATTTAGTGAGATTATTAACAAGTAATAAAATAATAACATACAAAACAGTCCGGTTCGATTATTATGAGATAACTTTATAATGTGTATTTGTATAAAATATTTATTATAATTTTATTGATAGTAATATTTTTTATTTTATTTGAAAAAAGATAATAATTTTGAATGCAAGAGGACTACGGTAACTCCAAATATGATGAAATTGAGTTATTATTATGACGAAATCAAATGTTTCGTTCTCTATTATATGGTAAAAGCATTAACGCCTAATTTCTTTAATAACAAATATAATTAATGATTATAACAAAATTATAAATAAATTTATCTATAAAACTTCTTGGTTTAGTTTTACTTTTTATTATTTTGACCAACAAATATAATTCATTTATTTTTGTTAGTCGAAATAATAAATTTATTTTTTATTGTAACTCCTCACCAAATAAGAGGTTATTATTAAGAACAGTTAGAAAACATACAGTACTCCCAAGGATTTTTAAAATGTGTATTTTTGTAACGTGCATCAATGTATTTAAGATTTTTTTAACATTAAAGTCTCTCATTGAAAAATAAAAGATGTTAAAATAATGAAAAATCACTAATCTGTCTCTCCTGAAAAGTTGGGCTTTTGGAGATACTGTAGTTTACCTCTCGCATACATAATAATTGTGGTGTTTTTTTTAAACTCTTAAAATAATATGCTAAAAAATCCCTTTGCAAACGGTACTGTCACGTCGTGATACATTAAGCAAACAAAATATTTTTAAATACATGTACATATATAATATATTATATACGATATAATATATTTAGGATATATTATATACACTGTTTAATATTATATTTTTCTCGGTTTCTGATAATATTCATTCAATTTAGACCGATTATAGCAAAATACGAGTTCATTATATTATATAAGTCTTGTATTCTAAAAAGATTTATCATACTGTTAAGGCAGATTTTGACGAATATTTTCAAATACTTCCTTCCACACCATCTTTAAAAACCATGCGGTATCGACGGGATTCATTTTCTTAGGGCGGTGTACCTGTGAGATAGGCGGGGCTGAGGTCCAGCTCAGTGTAGGCGGGACAGTCCCCGTAGAAGGCGTCCGCAGCCAGCTCCAACAGCACCATGTTGGCCGCCCCCGACTGCTGCGCCGCCGTTGTGGCTGACACTGCCGCCCTGACAATACTCCGCCCTACACCACACGAGGGCGGACACTGAGACCCAACGAACCGAACGGAGATTTATATTCCTTCGACTCGAATTTGAAAATCAAAAGAAATCCGATATAATCTTTTATTTTGTTGAACAGGGATGCTTTTATAAAATGTTATTCCATATTATTTTTAAAACAAAATTGGTTTTGGAATATTTATAAACTTTTAGTCAAAACTGAAAAGCACTGGTATTGATAAATGTTTATATTCGTTTATTATGTTCTTCACTCGTAATTTAAAACATTCGTTTTTAAACAATTCGAACTGTGTGAATGTTGATTTTTGCGAAAAAGACACTCGATTAAAATAAATAATTAACGATTCTTACAAGTATTCAAAACGTCTATTAAAATGTATAATATTTTACACGTAGAAATTATCTGGACAGCAGCGTAATAAAACGAATGTTCGAGTTAACATTAAAATGATCACGCACTAAAAGTTCTTTGGTATCATTTGGTACAAGCGTTACCTTGAAATTTTAAAAACAAGCACTTTATTCATAGTTGCAAAACTGTTCTACTCGAAACCATTAAATGTTCTAAGCACTAATTTAAGCTCGAATGTACAAACAGGCTTTGAGCTGAGCAGCGCGGGTAAGAATGATTTTTTAAATGTTTATTCGGAATTTGAAAGCTCCCGCCAGCGCCGCGTCGCCCACAGACAACGTCGACATTTCAACTGACAAGCAAACTTCCGTTGGATGGAGTGCGCGTCGGACGCACGACCGAGTCTCGTCGGAGGTTGCCGAGCGCTGCCGAAGCCACCACCCCCCATGTCATGTACTGAAGGTACCTCTCTCGGAGTGCCTACCGAAGCCAGCAACAGGCGATCGGCAAACACCTGCCTCGTTTCTTCATAACTTCATGCCATACCTCAGCGGGAAGACTCCTTCGAGACGTCTCTACTCTATGTCTCTATACATTTTCTATACTATTTATATCCGGAGGTAGGAACGTTTTATGACCGTAGAGCAGTTATAGCGTCTCGTAGACATTACTTTTATTTAAAATTAACTCACAACATTACCTACCTGTACAGACATCTTATCGTAAAGACGACTAGTTTTCATTAAAAACATCGCGAGAATTGCAACTCGAAAATTAATATCATGCATCATATTAACCAACGAATGCTTCTTACATAGAATTAAGAATAGTCCAGAAACCGCATACGCGCATCAAACAGAAGGCGACTCAACTACTCGTAAATGAGTAGGTTTACGTTTTGACCCATTATTTTTTTTGTAGACGTCGCTGAGTACGCAACTCCTGATTCGAATTTAACCATGCCGTGTTGTGTCCTTTTAAAGTGTAGAAATACTGCTAGGATCTTAAAAAAACAGGATGCAATCACATTTCATGTGTAATTATCAAATGAATGTGTTTGTCACAAATGCATTACTTAAAAATTGAATTATTTTTCCATCTGTCAGATTGTCGAAGAAACAAAATGGAAATTTCGTAAGTGTTGCTTGGGTAGTAAAAATGTGTACCCTACTTTGCTCATATAATAAGAGAAATAATGAAAATTGAACCTCGGATTAAACAACGCCGTGGTGGACATTTGGCCGATATTATCTTTAAAACATAAAATATTATCTAACATGATATAAAAATATCCGTTTTATGTAAAATAAAATTTGTTTTATATTTTAAGTTCAAAGTTCATTAATTCAATTACTCTTATTAAATGACCCTCTACTTATCTACTCTGTTGTGTCAATCAATGTTTCCGAGTGCACAATAAAATTTTAGAAAAATTAACAAATTGTTTTTTTTTACCTTACATTTGTGTTATGGTTATATTCTTCGCGATCTGGCAATATTACTCGGTGACTTCAAGTATGCGCGGCGAAAGTGTGTCTAAGTGGGGAAATTATTGGACACAGTCCGATGTATTCAAATATGACTCTACGCTCCTTCTGGACTATTCTTAATTATATGGCTTCGTACAATTAAATTTGTAAAGGTGAAAAAATATAAGCTATGTATTTATATGTAAATAACGTTTCAAATGTGAAGAAAAAAGACAATTCGAAGAATAGCTGAAGCAAAATTATACAAAATAGCGATAAATGCATTCTATAGTAAATATTTTTTAACACGTGCACGAGGCAAAACATAAAATTATTCAGTCATTGAAATATAAATATTTGCAAGCAGAATTAAATTTTTTCCTCTGCTCTTTTTATAAAATACTTAATTTTAGCGGGTTTGCTAGTGAAAATTCGCCTCCGACGAGATAGGCATTGAACGCGGTGCGTCATATGACCGGTCACACTGCGAACAATGGAAGAGCATGGGAAAATGTTCAAAACCGACGTTAGACATCAAAACTATGTGATACACACATCACCGAATCAAGGGGCAAAGAGCGAACAAAGCAGAACGATCTAATAAAGAAATACTAACTAAGCGATGCACAACGATGAAAAACAATAAAAATAGTCGAGACATTTTTACAAACTACGTTCAGCGAGTAGGTAACGAAAATTTTTTTATTTTGTTGCTACATTATGTAATATCTAAATAGTAATTCACATAAAAAATATGTAGGTACTAGGTACCTATGTTAACAACGTAAATTATGTTTTATTTTGAGGTAACGTAAAGTAAACGAAACCAAATTTTTCATTTGGACAATAATGAATGTTTTTGAAATCCACAAATAAATTAATTTCAGAACAAAGGACTCTCTATTCGGTGTGATAACCATCGGGCATCAATTAGCGGAGAAATTTTAGGTGTGCAAAATTGTGAGGGTATGAAACTGTTTAAAGTTTTAAAGTAACAAATATTTGCACACAATTTCTGATTAATTCTAAATTAAATTCGCGAAACACGGTAAATATTGTACAACGTTGTCTTTAAGTTGACGGTAGCAATAACCAACATCACAAAATGCAGATTTTACCCGTAAATCAGCATAACAGCACCATTTTGTTGGGTAACTACGGGTACCCGTTTCAGGCCGTTGTATTTTTCTCATCCACAAGACAACTCTGAAATTGATCAATGTTCGCATTATTCATGTGCCGAAGACCGAGAAAACGAAACAACCGACACACAAATAATACAAAAAGCGAGCAATTTAAATGTGAGAGGCGCATTGTTTCTGTGGGAGAATCGGTGGCGGACTGGAGCCCGTCCGTGGTCTGGTGCCAAGGTCCCCTTGGAGACCCTGGGCGTGTGTTGAGGTCACGAAGAGAGGTTCAAGGCTGATGCTGACGAGAAGGAAGAACGACCAGAGACGAAGCACGCGATGGTCTGAAGGATGACACAAACAAGACACGAAACAATTGAAGGAAATCATCGAACAAAAAAGTAAAAAGAGGTGCAAGCTTATATAAATTGCCAGCTTTAAATTGGAAAATAATTTATTTTCTTTAGGCAGTTTGCCGGCATAATTATTCTTTTGGGTATATTTCGTTGATAAAAATGCGAGGCTGTGATGTTTGGATTTTTTCACATACGAGTGGAAAGCAATGCGAGTTATCTTAAGACACAGGTTTTCAAATGCCAATCAAAGGTAATCAGAGATGGAAATTCATACAAGTACAAGACTAACGATGTTCCCGGTGCAGTGTCGGAAGTTGTCACGGATGTACATAGAAAATCTTACGATACACATTAAATGAGCGACGGATGAATTATGAATTCAGGTGTATTAACCGCACAAACCCTTGAACTGCCAGTGACAATGAAACAATCGCGACGATTATGAATCGTATTATTTTTATTCGTAATAAAGTCTGTCGGATTTTATTTAGAGCCTAATGTCATTCCTACCGTGTGTTGCGATGTTTACGCGTGCAGCGGTTATGAATGTGCTAAGAATTATAGATTCAGAAGCGAGGAACCTTTTAAGTCTAAAGTATCACATTGTTCTAAAACCATTATGCTTAGCCTTTTTTGATTTTCTATGATTGCTCACGTTCGATCGCTAAACTGAGAGCACACGAAGAATAGAAGAATACACTTGTTCACAATGCAGATTGGTAAGTTCTGGAGATCTTCGTTAAGTAGAAGTTCTCGTACGCGGGCCGTTCGTTGTCTTGTCGTGATGTCGAGCGTTTAGTATGCAGCGGGGGTATAATTAAATAAATATATGATTAATCTGACGCCAGGTGAGACTGACCAGGCGAATGAATTATATACATTACAGACAGGTAGTTCTCCAAGGACAGCGTGGCTCAGACAAGGGAAGTTGTATATCCACAGCAGGTCAATATCAAAGGTAACGAAACAGGATGTTAAGTTAAATCAGAAAACGTGCAAATTAATCATTAATCATTCAATATCAAAAGAAAGGAATCACTCTAAAGACTGATATCGCAGCTAAGTACTTTAAATATGGGTAAGTAAAGTAAAAAATAAGGTAAAAAATATCCCACTGAAAGTAAAAGTATAAAATTACAATATTGAAAAAAAGTCTTTAAACAAGGAAAATTGTTTTATTCCGCAGGACAATGTTTCCTTGGAAATATATAAAGCCAGGAATAGTATATTTCTGTGCCGATTCTTGGGAATTCCTACGCCCACTAATTGTACCCAAACCCAAAACATCCCGTGTCATTCATTTAGTTTGGTTTTCCAGGAATTTTTGCGCAAATGTGCAATTATTATACCTGAAAACATCCGATATCTTCCGCAAAATAGAATTCAATTGTCATCAGAAAGATCACAAAAGATTCTCGGATACAGGGGAAGTTAAGCAATAATATCCAATAAATATAGAAATTTTTGGCGAAAGAAAAATTGGGAAAACACGTTCGTAAGAAACGATAATGTATTTCAAAAGAAAATGACGTAAGAAAACCATCTGATAGGGATGAAAAAAATTAACGGTAAGTTTTTTTTCAACATTTAAGAGACGATTTTTCCATATATATTTATGACCGACGCGCGATGCTTGATGACCACGTTACAATATACTTTATGTAACTGATAACAATGTATTTTTGACTAATTATAGAATCAAATAAAATAACAAAGTAACTTAACAATATTGGGAATAAGTTTACATCTTTTAAATTCAAGACCCCTGTGTTTCACTAGATACGTTTACCTGTGGAACAAGAATTCGTACGCCCTACTGAATACCATTTAGGTGGTACTTCCAGTATATGCACGTGTCTTGCGCGGTGTCGTGTTACAGCATCCGGTCTGATGGGGTCGCGAATCAAGGGTCTGTACAGCCCACAACCCCTATATGTAAAAGGCCAAGAAAGGATCCCTGAGGAACCCCAAAAGCAACAGAAAAAATATTCGAATAATAGAGTGAAACGCCCTTCAGAGAGATAAGGGGTGGGGCTAAAGCATTAGGAAATACCTAGGTACAAGGTACGTAATAAATGTAGATAAAATCTAAACGCATACGAGCGTCGATGGCTGAATCGATTAGACATTTAAATAAATACGATATAAAAATAACTTTCGTTCCGAGACAGGATTAACGCGTGATGATGACATTTCTAGTTAAATGTAATTAATGAGTAAAGAATTTCTAACCGAGTGGTTATTATATTTATATATAAAGACAAGGACGAATAAAATATACGAGAGTAGTAGTATTTCAAAAAGCGGTAGCAGGTAGTCAATAAAACACAAGTGGTTTGTTAATTTAATGGCGGGTTTGCGTATCTGGAGTGCATTCAAGTGGATGTAGAACGGAAGTGGAGACAATACTGAGCCAGGAAATAGGTGATGTTAGGAGGTGCTACATCTGCTTCGATCCGCAGAATCACTGCACCAGCGCAGAATATGTGAATGAATGGAGGACATTACAATACTTTGGCAAGAAAAAAAAACGATTTAACAATTAAACGCACATAAAATAATAAATAAGTGATTAAGGGCTTCATAGATTGCGCGTTTTATGTAGGTACTTGTCAAGTCTTGATTACGGTTTAAAAAAATGCTTTATAAGCCACTAACTGAAGCGCGATAAGACTAAAAAATCTGCTCATTAACATCTATGGAAAATTTATTATCGTAATGCCGAAATGCGTGAAAACAAATCGATAAGCTTTTTCAACTGCGGTTAACTTGTGGCGAAGATATGGATAACATTATTTATAATCACAGTTGTTACTCGTAGCTGGGAGCGATAATAAACCCGACGACTGGTACTCGCATATTATCCTGAATGAATGTTAAACAAGTCTGGCTATGGAAAATATCTAAATATTGGAGGATGACAGCTGAAATACCGGATATCGTATGTTTAGCGACATCCGGAAAGTGCAGAGTAATTAAATCGAAATCCGCAGAAGTAAAATTATGTACTTAATAATAAAACCAAATCTCAGAAACTCCAGAATGCTCTTGTAATCGGGACGTTTATTAGTCGTCACTATTACGGTAACAACGTAGAGTTAGTTTGAACTCAATAATTAATTGATTATACCGACATGCGACAGCTAGGAAAATAATAAGTAAAATGCCACTTAAATCAAAGAACTAGTTTTAGAACGAATTGTGAAAATTTCTGTACGTTTTATGACGAAGTGAAAGCGAGTTTCAATAAAAATCGTAAAATACAAGATATTATAGGATCCAAAGGTTCCTCTCGAGAGGTAATCAATGATCCCGAGGGTTCAAAAGTTCAAAAGACCTCTCGAGTTATCTGCTAGCCCACAACTATTATTCCGCTAAGTGACTTAGAGAAAATCATCCCCTATTCGACGTGGAGAGGCACTTACTAAGATACACAATGAATGCTCGACCTTAGCCATTTAACAAACAATACAACACTTAGCTCAACACGACACAAAGAGATGCTCAGTTTAAATTTTCAATCTTAAAGCAGAATAAATTGGAAAGTTGTATTTTTCACCAGAAGCGTATCTTAGATTCTGATAATCATGTTGAAATAACTTTTACCAGGTTCAAACGAAAGAAAACAAGTGTTATTCAAGCTAATTTGTACGCAAAAATACGGTCAAGGCATAAAAATGTAAAACGTTTTGACAGTTCGAAACTTAACGAAGCCAAAGGAAAAGCTTTAGCAATTTTTTTAATAATAAAAGGGTTTGTCTATAATTAGTCGTCCTTGCAAACAACAGAGTGCACGTGAGTGCTTTTTCAAGGCAAGAAGCGGGCATTCTCGAATATTGTGTGTATCTTGTATAGAAAGATAGAAGTGTGCTAACGGGCTATCAGGACACGTGTGGAAGACACGTGCGACAACATCCGGCCGTGCAAGACCAGATCCTCCGAAACGAACAAATGCACATCTGGAAATGCGTGGAATAAACTAAGTTTGATCATATGATAAAAAACTTTAGTAATAACGTTAGACGGCGTGCACAATAAAAATAATTTAAAATCAGGGTGATAATAATTAAAATCGAAAATGTTATTAATGGAAATACAAATCAGGTCACAGGGTCTTCCTATATCTACATCTGAAAACTAAATTAAAAATGTCTCGACATCAGTCATGATCAGTCGACCATTTGAATTTGTACTAAATACACAAATATAATCGAATTTATATTTTAAAGGATCGTGATGAATTTGGTCATCTTGTTTTGGTAAATATTTATACTGTGTAGGTATATGAATAAAATTTTAAGAAAACATATTTAATACGCATTGATTTTCATATTTCGAATGTCAAGAAAAACTTAACACATATTATGTCAATTACATATTAATACACATGTACATGCCCCGAGCCCTCAACAGTGATTACACTTAACTCATGCCCAAACGCTCATTCATGCTTAACGCGTATTTAGTCGTTCTTCGGCAGCCAGCCAGGCGTGACGTTTAGAATCGAAACCAAAATGCCTTCTTGTGTCATGCAAGCGTGTAAAAAACTTTAGGATAAACACTGTAAAAAGGACTGCGTTACTTTTCATTGGTAAATATTTGTTCACGAGTAATTAACAAAGCTTAAAATAATTCATATTCAAATATAAATATATTTTTTTGTTAACGTCAAACTACGCCTGGCGGCGCAATTGCGAAGCTCTTATAAGTTACAGGGATGCACTAGTAGGAATACGTTTTTAAAATATAATAAACGTGAAAAGGAATTTAAAGATAAAATCTGATTGGGATCTACCAAAAACGAATGTTGATTGTTAACATTAAAACACAAACTTTTTATGTACCAAAAATGAGCATCCTGCAATTTTTGGTAGCATATGCATGATCGCTGAATGCATCCCTGATATAAATAAACAAACTCGGTAACTATGGATACGTTTTCGTCTCACCACCCTTGAAAATATTTTACTCTAGGTATAGGGCGAGTCTATGTATTAATATGTCAATGGATTATGTCAACATTTCTCAAAAACTCTAAACTATGTAACACCCGATTTTACTATCAATTTGATTCACACAAATAAAAATATAATAATACCACAGTGAATAATATACAGTTTTTCCTCCCTCCCGTAAAGTTACACTTCGCTAACATTGGACCTATTTGCATGTAATGCGACGGTATGTTCAAATTAGTGTTTTTATGTTATATCTCGTACACTTAAAGCATTTAAAATTAAAGATAATCTTATTAATGATCTAGATAAAATATTAAAATGAAGCGGAAATTGCATCAAAAGTTATAAATAAGGAAAAAACAAGCGTTACAAGGTGATTCGAGAAAAATTTCCTTTGAAAATAGCCCTTCGTGTTCTTCGACCTGGCGAGTTAAGAACTTCCTAAGTTAAGTCGAAATCATTTTTATGTAACCAACTTAGTTTATTAAGTGATTAAACTTACAGAAGAAGCATTTTTTGGAAACAATAATATTTCATATTTCGTGAACATTTTCTCCATTATCAAATTACACAGATTAAAATTTTTTTAAGAGTCCTAATCAGAACTAGCTCTCTCGGTGTATTTGAAAATCTTGATGTAAAATCTATAAAACAACTTTATGTAAAAGCTTTGTTACTATACGCACGTAAACATTATTCTCTACCTTCCGTTACGAATACAAGAGTTACTAGATACTCCACCCTGATGCTGCAAAAAAATAAAAAAATAAATACAATCTTCGGTCAAAGAGGATTGGCCTACTACTCGGTTAAAGTGTACAATCTTCTTCCATTATCCATAAGGACAATAAGTAAGTTCTCAAAATATAAAATTGCTATTAAGAAATAGATAGTGGAGGTGGGTTGCACACGGATCGATGAGTGGATCAAGCCAAATAGGTAAAATGTGTGTACTGTTTATGAAATTTGTTATATTGGTCTATATGAATTGGTTATCTTTTTTATGATTAATTTAGTTTTTTATTGTTTATTATGTCAATAATAATTAGGTTAATTTGATTAATTACGTTTTTTTTATTGTTATTTTTATGCTAACTTTGTTAAATAGCTAATCTTAGGCATGTTTCACATTTTGTAAAATGTTTCCCTAGGCACGGGACCCCTAGTGAGGGAACATTATTATGTATAAAAAAGAATACAAACAATGTAAAAGCATAAATAAATAAATAAAAGTAAAACCTTTGAAATAAATTTATAGCGTATAAGTAAGATGAAATTAACGCTTAATTAATGAATGCTAACTTAAATAATAATTACTTTCTGAAATAAAATGTATTAAAAATATAAAAGAATTTTCCTAACTTCCATAATGTATTCATCGATTCTTGTAATAAAATATTATATAATGTGTATTATTAAAATTATTTAACTCAATACAAAATATTGTAAAACTAACTTCTTATATTTTAATTTTAAAATGTTATTTAATTATGTACGAAATACGATACATTTTTTAATGATGTGTTCAAATCTATAATATTGTTTCTTTGCCAAAATACATTTACAAACACGTCAAATTGTGACGTCTAGCAGACATAAAAATGGTACATTTACACAAACAAATCAGAGATACTAAACAAAATATTCATCGATGACACATTTGGATAGAAAAAAATCAGACAAACCGCCTTTTGTTTTTTTAAACGTGATTATTTTTTAGAGAAGCGGGTGTTGATAGAGTTTCTGTTATCAACATTACCGAGTGGATGGGATGGTTCGAAATTTCGGATGAATATACGTATTTGTTTTTTTTTTAATGTAAATACGGCAGCGATGTGGGCTTATTGGAAATACAAAAAACATACTAAAATTCATAGTTTTTGGTTGGCTGGAAGATATTGGTTTTGGCAATAAGTCTGGCAAAGTACTTTTTATTTGTACTTGAAGATTTAAAAAATAAAAAAAATGTTTTCGTCGCCACTAGTTCGAACTCAGCCCAACGGGATTATAATTTTATTATCAACGATATATTAAGCAGACACATATTAAGTTCAAATCGTCGTGATCGTAGAAGAACGACGGATGTGCGAAAAATGTAACATTGACTATCTTTTACATTTGATCTTGAAAAGGTCATATAAAGGCTTTGTATTCCAAGTTTAAAAAAAATATATATATAATTTGTAAATAATCCAGGTATCAAATGATATACTTTTGTATTTGAGGGTATTAGAAGAAATCTTAGAAATCTCCACCAAAAACTAAATTAGTTATTGATGCCAAAATAAACTAGACATAAAAACCTACCTACCTAAATAATAGCGTAATTCAAAACCGTCTCTAAATCTTGCGAAAACATATTACATTACTTGACACCGCAAACTTAGCATTCTCCATTGAGTTGGTGAAGCATTATTAGAAATCTTACAATTCTTTTTTTAAAGTTTTTCGCAAATATCTCAGTAACTCATTCAATGGAGATTTCTAAGTTTGCTTCTAACACCCTCACTTATCGAGTTGTGACATAAAATGTTCAAAATAAGTTTAAACCGCTGGCGTGTAAAGTTGAAGAAAATCACATGCGTCCCTGCTCTACGATCACGACGAAATGTTTGTAGAAAAGAACCTGCTGGATTTTACATATATTATATAATGCAACAGAGATTTATTTATTACAACGGGGCATATTACATCTCGTAAGGTAGCCATTTTGTAATTTCGATCTCCAAACTTTTACTATGCCGGATTCTAGAGCCGCGATTGTCGTACCTTCGTACACAGATATGCTTTTTAGATCTCCTTTTCCAAAATCGATATCAGTTTTGTTTTCAGATTGCGAAGTTAGTAGGTTGTATGTTTCTATCGTTCGGTTTTCTCTCGCGATTAAAATTTCCGTCTGTTATGTGTCTTTGAACGTTAAGCATTTGATACCTTCTCCTTTTTGAATAGATTTTACATCCCGTAAATGGCTCGATGTATCTTTCCTTTTACTCTTAGAATTCTGGTCGTATAAACGTAAAGTAACGCATCCCAAACTCTACGAAACCAAAAGCCGTGTGTTGAGTTGGGATACAATATAATGCATGGAAAGCGGAAGCAGGGAAATTATAATTGAGAAAATACGGCTAAAAAACGGTTAAAGATTTACGATGCGAATGTCGATGGATACATAAACCGAGTAAAACCGAGAAAGACACAGCATGACCAAATCCAACTTGAAGATGAGCATGTCAAAACTCAGAATGATCGGCGCGCGTGGGTGAGAATATTTATGAATGTAGAGGAAGCGATGTTTGTATGCCAAGACAGAGTGATATGAGGTTCTATCCTCTCTGCCTACCCATACGGAGAAAAGATGTGATAGTGGATTTGTTTGTTAGTAATACAGTGTTTGAATAGTGAATTTTATCAATGGAAATTGTAAATGTATGTATATTTAACAGTAGAGTTTTTAGAAGACGAAAGTGATTATTTGAAGCGGGTTGTGGGCCCGTGGACTCACGGATAAAAGGGCAGAGGTTTGAACCCCGTTTTACCACACATTGATTCCCATTTTCTAATAGTGAGTTATTTACGACTCGTTAAAAATAGACCCCAAAATTAAAACACAAAAAACGTTTTTAAAAAAACTAAAAAAAAACAATTTTAAACACTTGTCGCGACAGCGCCCTATTAATTGAATTAACGTAAAAGGCGACAAAATATTGTTTATTATAATCACTGCAATAAGTAAAACGATTATTTTTTGTACGTACTGTAGTGAAAATAGATTGCTGAGGTAGTAAGGGGGAGCGGGGTGGATAAGTGGAGAAGTGGGGGTTGTCTGAGGGGAGGGGGCACAGGAAACAGTGGTATTGGCTGAGTTGATAAGAGCTGTCGACCAAGATATCACCCAGTGCATAAACGACTTGTATGTGTAATTACAACTTCAGATGTATTAAACTATAAATTAAATAAAATATTTATTTATCTACAAATTTAAGTATCACTTAAATTTGTGAATTAAAAAATCACTCGTCTTTTATTTCTATAAAGAATTACAATGAACTTCCATCAAAAAATTTCACTTACAAACTTAAATGAACTTAAATAAACTATATTTTTAGTACCTCTAAATGTTGGTTTAGCAATTAAATCCAGAGGAAAAAATAATAAAATAATTTTGTAAACGTTAAAAATTTAAACAAATAATAGCCTTTTCAGATAATAAACAATAAGATTTTACAAACAATATTTTGAGTTTGTCCAAATTTTTGTAGACAAGGACTGGATTAAACTCCCTGGGGAGCTGTTAATATAAATAAAGGTTTCAGATCTTTAACTTCACAAACATCAACAAATGAAAGAGTTGAAGGAGTATGGATGTTCGAATATGGGCAGAATGGTGAATGTTACACAGTGTGTAAAGTGGCCACTTAAACCAGCCAATGACAGGTCATAAGCCCCGTAGATGCCTAGACTTCTATATTACCTTCGCTTAAATGTTCTTCACCTCTGTTGTAATATATTAATAAGATTTTAAACAAAATATTCATCAGACAAAATTTGAAAATAATAAAATTTGAATTAAATGACAATCCTATATGGCAACGCCGGGATTTTTTTTTAAACAAACGAACCAACCATCACACTGTACCCCGTAAGAGTAGACGGAGAGGGTATAACGCTTTATCACTCTGTCTTTGCATACATATATCGCTTCCTCTACATTCATACAGCATCTCATACGTTATTCCGACTTTTGACATGTTCATCTTAAAGTATTTTTTGGATTTGGTCACACCATGTCTTTCTCCGTCTTTCTGTTGTCTACATCCATTCGTTTTACATGTAGAAATTCGATCTCGACATTTCCACCGTAAATTGGCTGCATCATTTAGCCTACTTTTATCCTTGTTTTTTCAATTCCTTACTTCACTTCCATGTATTGGGGTTGGCGCCAGGACTCCATTATGGACGCGAAAAACACTATTTTGCCAAATTATTTTTGTTAAAACTTAATAAAATCGAGCATTAAGAAAGATGGATGTTCGAACAGTTAGAACGGCGAATGTTGAGCAATCGTGTGCGTAATTTGATCACCTAAACCAGCCAACGATAGGCCATACAATACTTACATCAATATATTTGTTTTATTTTATAAAAAATATTAATACTTAGTTGACTATAGCTGGCATCATGTCGTTATCGTGTTGTTAAAAAGTCGTTAAAAATAAACACAATTAAAATACATATCAATGGACGAAGTAATAAATACAAAGTTTAAATAACTAATAATTAGCAGCAGAAAATTGGTAGAATAATCGTTTTAATAAAGTAGGAATAATATGATAATATAATTGGAAAAAAATACTGGAGAGTGACCTCAGAGAAGATTATCATAGTTATAAGGACTCTTAAATCAATTTTGAAAATAATTTTCTATAAAGTAGGTACAATGATAAAATAAACACAATGCATAGAATTTTCTACGAAATGTGTAGTATCCGTATAATGAAAGGTAATACTTTTAAGCATTGTACGAGTATCTTTAAACTTGTCTTTTTATTGAAATGAGTAATTTTGCATGTTTAAGCATTACACTGATATGGCTAAAATTAATTTGACAAAATTTAAATATTTACAATTAAGATAAAGTTTTATACATATAATTATATATATATGTATAATAACTTATTGTTACCTCTTTATAATTGCTCAATTTATTAAACTTACTTATCTAAAGCCTGCACCGCTAACTAAATATCTATTCAATAGAGCACTTTGATTCAGTTTATCTCTGCCTTTAAAAAATAAAGTGACCAACATATTTTTACCAAAAAGAGCAAATCATCTTCAGGAGATTGGGTTGGAAGAGTTATAATTTGATTGATTAATGTATTTTGTTATTGTATAATTTCTTTAAAATATATATGTTTTTCAAGTGAATAATAATGTGTACATTACGAGTATATTAATATTTCATACTCGATTTTTTTAGATTTTTATTTTTAGCACTCTTTATACCACATATATGTAAATGGCAGAAATGCCGTTTATAAATAAATAAATAAAAATATAGTACAATCTCTAACATCGACTGGCATACTGAATTCTCAATTAGATCATTTGATGTATCGGTAAACTTTTGTTATAATACTTTTACAAATGTGGGATAAATTTGTACCCGCTGTTAAGACCTTTAATAGTTCATATCCTAAATGGTACTCCCCCGCGCTTGTAAAAGCAATTAAAGAAAAAGATAAATACTTAAGAAAATATAAGATTACGGCAATCACTCAAATCGAATAACTTTTAAATTATTTCGTGGTAGGATCAAACATCTTAAAAAGTTTTGTCACGATTCTTACATCGCATAGAGGACTCACCAAAAAATTTCTGGTCGTAAATGAAAGCTAAATCCAAATCAAACTGTATTCCTAATAGTCTTGTATTAGATCATGCGAGTAAGAACTGGTATTGACATTTTCAACGCATTTTCTGAATATTTTCACTCAACTTTCCTAGATCCAGCTAGTATCCAATCGAGAAATTCCGCTAATCCCTCATCTACCTCGTCTCACGTGTATACCTCAGATATTCATTCCATCATGGTTACCGCTGACTATGTGAAAAACCTACTCTTAAAGTTAGGTACATACTATATGAGTACCAATCACTTTGCTAATTAAAAGATCTGTCAAAGAATGCACAATCCCACATGTTTGGAATCCCGCTTTTATGACACAAGTTCACAAGAAAGGGCCTAAAACCGATATTTTCAATTCTAGACCGATTTCTAAACTGTGTATGTCCTAAAGCATTTGAAAGAATATTCTATAACCAACTTTATTCCGCCATTAAAAACTCACCGAGTCCATCTCAACATGGCTTTCTTAAAGGGAGATCTACTGTTTCAAATTTAATCTTACTTAACGATTAATTTACTGATTTATTTAAAAATGTGTTTTAACCATATTATAATTTATAGTCCTTCCAAAATACCTAAAGCGTAAAAATGATTGAGATACACTGCATTTGGTGTACTTATGGAGTGCCCTACGCACCGCTATGTGCGGACGAAGAAATTATGAATAAATAAATAAAAAATACAGAAAAGCGTGCATTTTATAGTACAGACAACTCTAGGTACTGGTATATTTTTTCAGAGCAATAAAAAACGTTTGTTTTATCTTCATACTCTGTAAGGAGAATTCCGCTTAGCTCATAAAAAGCTCAAATTCACAAGAAAATTTCTCCTAAATTCCTTAACAAGTAAACATGGGTGATTATCGTAAATCTTAACCAAACAAAAATATTTAGGCACTTGAAGATGATATGGACTACGATATCTCTCAAGATTTTACAGATATTGGGCCGTGGGTAGGGATTAAAGTGACATTAGATAAAACATCTTGTTTAACGGTACTTAAACATGCCGAAAACAAGATGGATGGATCTGCTGAATAATGCAGCCATTTCGAAAAAAATATTGCCAGGGGTTGAAACGTGATAAGTGGTGGGATGATAAAGAATGAATAGAAAAGAGAAGAAAAAGAGATTAGGTGATAGTGCTTAACACTAGATTTTTTATAGATATTTTTTTTACATTATAAAAACCTTACTCTTTGACTGAAAAATCTTTAAACAAAAAACTGTTATTGAAGACATGATTTTTGCGTCGTTGAGAAAAAAGGTACCGTATTTTCGGATCATAAGACGCACTTTTTAACTCAAAAAATTTTACCAAAAATTAGGGAGCGACTTATGGTTCGATGCGTCTTACCGTCCAAAATATTTTTTTTTTCTAAAAATTAATATATACATTTTGGGGTGCGTCTTATGGTCCAGAACTTCTTATCGTCCGCAAAAAAACTGAAGTTAATTTGTATTGAACATATGAAGGAGAAAGTGCTAATTATTATCGGTCAATTAAACAAGTACCTACTAAAAGTAAATTTAATAATAAACGTTTTTTTTTAAAAACGTAAAAAATATTATAAATACGTCAAAGTATTGCTAATTATTTTAAGAGTATTTCGATGAAAACAAAGACAAGAAACGAGTGAAGCTTTGTTTATGTTAACCACCTATTGTGATTAATAAGTTTTTATTCCTCTATATATCATTGTCTCGGTGAAAATAAATTACTTTATAAATATTAACTTTTTCTAAATCTTGGTTTTTCAATATTACGTGATATCAATGTCTAAAAACGTAAGTTTATCGATAAGATATACTCTTTTAGGATTATCATTAAAACTATTTAATGAGTACCGCCTTACCCACCTTTAAACGACTGGGAGTTAATTTTGACCTTTCTCTTGACGCTCTAATTAGTAGGACGATAAGTTCATGCTTCTACCAGCTGAGATTAATTATTATGTATTCGCAAAAAATTACCGGTTGATGCCGCCCTTCAATTAATAAATGCGTTTGTAGTGTCTAGAGTCAATTGTTGTAATGGTATCTATGCAGGTCTACCAATGAATAAAATGACTCGCCTACAGTCTGTATTAAATGCCGCAGAAAACCTTATTTTCGGAATCTTTAAGTTCAGTCATATCACTCCACTACTTCAGGAATTACACTGGCTACATTTTCCACAGAGGATGGAATATAAACTCAGTTGGCTTATGAATAAGTCACTGCATAACTCTGCTCAGAAATATCTAAGGGTCTTATCAGCTACATCTACGGCGAGAGGAAAAGTTATTATACATCTAAACAGCGCACTAAATTTGGTGAATGCGCATTTGCGGTCGCAGGCTCTATGGCATGGAATGCTCTCCCAGCAGAAGTGCAAAACTGTGACGGTAAAGTGATGCTTCGGAAAAAAACATTAAACCCACCTGTTCTTTAAATCATTTGAATAAATCCGTAGCATGTGATAACAAAGTTGATTGTTTTACTTTGAATACAAATCAAACACGTTTGAATTGAATGTATTTATTTATAGAATCACTTTGTAAAGTGCACTTAAGGTTATATTACGAAAATAGCGCTTTATAATTTATCCATAGTAATAATAAAAATAAAGGTTTTTTTTAATTATTGATGTACATTTTATGTTTGTAAATTGACAAAATGGTCCGTTCCGTGTCCAAGCTGATGAAGAATACAACGATGATGAAATTAACATAAGAAATCAAATACGAATCAGTTTCACCCTTAATAGCGTTTAAAAAAATCACCAAAGAATACAAACTATTCGTGGGAATTCTGATTCAACTGCTCTGTATAAAGCAGAAATATTCCCATAAGCCATAAGATATAAAACCTAAATAACGTCAAGTACCTGCGTAATATAATATAAAAGGTATAAACGGTGACGTATACGAATTTATACCGCCAAAGCATCGTTGAAACAAGATCCCAATTATCTTAAATCGTCACAAAAGCGTTAATATAATTTGCAAACTTTTTTGCAAAAGCTCTCGCCGAATCCAAAAATCCCCACCGATAAATTGATCGTTACTTTTGAAGTAAAAAATCAAGTGCATTATGTCGAATATTATAAGGATTTCATGGCTGGGATTGAGGGATTATGTTCTACTGTCCTTACGCGCTTTTATAATAGAAAATTTTAAGAAAAAGAACAATGTAGATCTCTAGTTCAAAAGGATTGGTCCCGTGTTAGGCAGTGAGTGCTACACCCTTCCATTTCAAGTCCTTAAGAAAAAGGACAACAAAGGAGTGAATGCAACTGCATTCAATAAGATTTACGGCAGAAATTAGAAGTATTTAATTCAGTATTTAAATACACAATATTGTCATATATAAGTTCTTCAGATTGGAGAATATTGATAAATCTTTTATGTAAAAATTATCTGTAAGAAATATATTAGGTCTTTTACAGTAAAGTGGTTTGGTCGTTGAATTTCCATGCACGCGGTCTATATTTCCTATGTGCAGCAATGAGTCCACAAAATTTATATTTAAATGTGTTGGAATAATGTAAATTTATTTTAACACAACAGCTAAAGAATAGAAACCTCTTCTAGAGTGGAATTAGCTATTTATAGGTCTTATGTTACATCGTTTGTTGGTTTAAATTTTTTTTTTAAACATCTTCGATACCCACCATTTGCAAGATTAAAAAAAAAACTTAATTGGTCTCTGGGTGTAGTGGTTGATGTTTCATAACTTCCTTCCATATCACCTCTTTCCTACCTCTAAAATAGATCATTACCGGGTTATTCCTTTACGTAACTTGATGGTTCTGTGGATTTAGAAAATATTGTTAATAATTCCTTTACATTAGGAATTCTCAGAAAAATGATTTTGTCCTATTTTTCTGAGTGGCGCATTCGGTATAACGAAAAACTGTACAATATATACCAGGCCCCGAGCATCTCGGCACATATGAAGATGCTTAGATTACGATGGGCCGGGCATGTACAGCGAATGCCTGACTCACGTGTACCTAAACAATAATGAGCGGACACCCGGGAGGAAGGAGACCAGTGGAAAGACCCAGGATGAGATGGGAGGATGAAGTGAGAAAGGATGCAGCGCCAATTCTCCAGGTGGCAAATTGGAAGACGGCGGCTGAGGATCGACAGAGTTGGAGGCGAAAAGAGCAAAGCTCGATATGGGCTGTAGAGCCATCGGAGAGAGAGAGAGATTTTTCTGAGATGTTGCAAGAAACAAAGAATTAAGAAGATATTGTTGTAACAGGGAAAACGAGGTTGAACTGAACGAGAAAAAAGACCACCTCTAACAAGAAGGAGTGACGATATAAAGAATTTATGGGATCCTCATTAAAAATTACCATCAACTTGAAGAGGAATGGAGAAGTATCATACGCATACAATGAAAGCGTCCACCCCTTTCCCGAAACTGTTCATAAAGACTAAGGTCTTTCTTCAGTTTCGCATACCATCATCACCATTCCCTTGCCACACCTAATGGTGCATAGGGCACTGCATTGGCAGTGTGACACCAATCGCAGTGCATCATGATCATTTCTTGTTACATGAAGGAAAGATGATCAGTCCTACACTTCAGGTACCAGTCCAGGGACTATGAAATATTCTGGTGTGAAAACACCCTTTTAAATAAATATTTCATATCAACCATGTCGGGAATCGAACCCGAGACCTCTCGCATGGTAGGCACACGCGTTGATCATTACACCACGAGGTCGACAATCGCGTATTCACTATCAATATTTTAAAAAACTAATTGAAGGAAAGTGTAATATTTCTTTACAATTAATCGACGAAAATTTAAACGTTTTTAGGTGTACCGGTGAAGATACTTTAATGTATATAAACATTAATTTTACTTTGGGGAAGAATAATGGAGTTCTGGTACCAACCCTAATGTATGGAAGCGAAGCATGGAGTTGGAAAAAAAGGGACAAAAGTAGACTGAATGCTGTTGAAATGCGATCCCTCAGGCGAATGTGCGGAAAAACAATGTATGATAGGTGCCCTAATGTCGAAATTAGAGCAGAATGCAAGGCTGAGTTAAGCATTATCGACAAAATTAAGAAAGGTCTTTTGCGATGGTTCGGTCATGTGGAGCGAATGAATGATGAAAGAACGGCTAAAAAGATTTATGATGCGAATGTGTCTGGTTGTAGAAGTCGAGGAAGGCCGAGAAAGACATGGCATGATCAAGTACAACAAATTCTTGAAAGTGGTCATGTGAAAAGTCGGAATAATCGACGTGCGTGCATGAGAAGATGTATGAATGTGAAGGAAGCAAAGGAAGTGTGCCAGGACAGAGTGGTGTGGCGTTCTATCCTCTCTGCCTACCCCTCCGGGGAAATGGCGTGATGGTTAGTTAGTTAGTTAATTTTACTTTATACCGTATCGATATGATATATTGAAGTTTATATTACTCTGTGTTAGTTTGTTTATGACGTAAATAATGCTGAAATTTATATAAAATGGGTTGATTTCTGTTCAAACATGTTGAATTTTGTTCAGGAGAGCGGTTTAAAGTTGTAAAATAGTTTCAAATGTATCTCTCGAAGAAATAACACAATTAATTACTATTTTTTTTGGAATCATAGGCCTTGATAAGAATATTTAAGAAAAAACATTTAAAATATGGACTCTCTAAAGTTTTAAAGTATTACTAGACTACCGGTGTTTTAAAACTAGCTATTTCACTAGTGGTATACCGGAGGACTCCAATGTTTTAAGTATATATAGAATCTGAATGTATGAACAAAATGACATTCATAACTCAGTTTCGCAAAAAATGTCTTCTAGCGTTTCAGCTTTAAGGTACAGATATATATATAGGCGTAATAAATATAACATAATAGGCCAAATAATAAATAAGAATGAAAATAAAGGAACAAATCAAACAAAATAAATAAATAAAAATCAAAAGTATACTACGTAACGTTGTAAAACTTAAAAGCGTCTAAATAAATAAGTAAATGGCTGATATTGACCATGAAACACAGGGGTATGTTTTGAGCAACAAAAAGCACACGTGCGGAGCAGTATATCGAGTTGCAACGGAAGTAGGACTGTACCTAGGACACGTGCACATACATTAGGTAGAAGAAGAAACAATACACTGGTAAGGTCTCAGGTAATTTGTTGTTCTTCTGTATTAAAAGTAGCGTAGCAAGGAGACATTAATAACTAATTGATATCAAAATGGCGAGCGCTTTAAATGCTAAGGACTGAATTTCAATTTCATTTGACGATTTTATCTACATAACATGAACGTAGTATGCTAGGGAATGTGATAGTAATGCTTGAGAAGGATCATTCTTTGCGAAAATCTTTTAAACATAATTTACACCTAGTCGTTTTTAAAAATTGCGAATACATAGGTAAAGGAGCGCATTTTCTGAAATAGAATTTCAATAAAATATTTAAGGCGTTAAATCGGGATAACATATCAGGCCAGGAATCCTTGAGAAATAACCCGATGTTATAAAGGGGAATACTTTTCAAAAGCAAGAGTATTTACCTCTTAAACATATGTAGTTTCACTGATATAAAAAATGTCGATCTCCTAAGTGATAATGTTCAGCTGCCTGACTGCTCTTCCTATCGGCATGACCGGAGGCAGGTTGGTTCTGGAAGCCGGGAGATAAAACAGTACGTGCTAAAGCTGTCGGAGACATCTAACCGAAACATAAAAATTGATATTCTCCGAAATGGCTGAGTTCTCGATATAACCTCTCATCAGCCTGACAACACGGGTCAGTTTGCTCCCATCCCTTCTGCGTTGCAAACTAAAGAGGAATTCTGTGGGATAGATGTGAAGATACACGATGCCCGCGAAATAACACGGGGTTTATTTAATTTCGTTGTAATATTATATATAATACATATACTCGTATATATTTTAATCAGTCTCCTTCATTAGGTACATTAAGTCAGTTTTCTGAAATTTGAGTGTTATATGAGGTATGAAATGAATTATTTTGTAATTGTAACAACAATCGGCATAATGCAGAGGCGAAAAATAATCTATGTGCAAGTGTGCAATATGTACCACACATTATTGTATAATAAGTTTGACTGAAAAACAATTTTACACCACGAAGTTAAAATGCTTTTGCTACCGAAAATATAAAATATCTACCTTTCCAAACCATCATTATATCCAGGGCGGCGAAAATAAGTGAATATTTTTATCCAATACTGCACATGTTATGTCCAAATCGGTTGATTTATTTTGTATATTTATTGCACGCATGTGTATGTAAATAAATATAATATACTGCACCGTTTACGCGCTCGGCAAAAACACAAAATAAATCAAATAAACAAAGCTAGAATTGCTTTTATGGGCGGTAATCATTCGCTTATTTAGCGCTTGGAAACTTTCACGTATTTCTAAGGATCACAAAGCGCGGGAAACTGATTTGACAACCATAGAAAATGTCGCGGATGACAGTTCTCATTTCCCGCCTATTCTGGGCGACCGCGGCAAAAACAAACAGCGCAAATGGCGGAGCGACTCCACAACGACTGTCAGTGGGGGATCAGAAAACCAAAAGTGAAACAGCGAAGAAGAGGTGCCAAGGATGATGGTGTGCAAACTAGACCGAGACGGAGAGAATGAGGAACAATGTGAAGACGAGTGGAAACGGCAATTATTACCTAACCAGTGGAAAACGGCTCGTACCTACTTGTTTGCGTATCTATGCATAATAGAGGAGTACATACTAAACTGTAGTACAAATCGTAGACAAGTACATTATTCGTACGCATAAATTGATATACCTAATACAAAATGCAGTTTACCTTATCAATAACATTTTCGTTTAAAAAATCAGCAAAACGATAATTTATTTAAAAAATTGAGTCCAGTTCCTACTTTGCAAATGATTCAGAAATTCGGGTAAATAAAACATTACAAACTTTCAAAATTTTCCTTTTTTAAAAAAACATGCACTATCCTGGATTCAAACGGATTTCATTGCCATGTAATTATGCTTTATTTTTTGAATACTCTGTTTTATCGCTTGTTTAGGGTAAATTAAAAAAAAAAAATACAAACATTGCCAAATGTCTTCAAACATCGTACTTTACAGGTGAAGAATTTTTATGGGTATTATGATCATTTACAGATATTAACAATAAAACAATGTTGTGCACTCAAAATTATATCAAATAGGGCATCTTGAATTTCAGAATATCCGAAAATAAAGTCAAATTACCAAATGGCTCTTTTTATAACAGAATAATTATATTTATAATAAACATAACTGCGCAATTCTATGCTTTACTATAAAGTAACAAAATAAAACGCAACGGAAGCTATGGAAAGTCAGATAACAGACTACATGAGTAATTTTGTATGAAGAGTGAAACTTCATACCTCAAGGTCTTCATACGGTACTAACCATCTTCCGGTGGGTAATTAAGATGCTTAATTACTGAATATTTTGTAACCATAGCAATAATTGAGGTATGTCTGTTTTTTTATGCAAGAAAACCTCGGTTCTAAAAAGGATAAAAGTTTTTTTATTAATAATTCATAGATAACATCAAAACAAAACATAATATTCTACAGCTTATTTTGAATCTAGTGATAGCGTTGCGTTGCCTTCAGACAGCTACGCAACTAAGAAAAAAAACTAACAAACACATTATCACTTTTAAGCTAATCCAAAAATGCATACAAGGTCTAAATTTACATAAAAGTAACTAGAATGTCCAGATATAAAACACAATGAAAACTCGAAACACTATGACACTAAAAAATATTATATCACTGAAGTAAGCCAATATAAAACCGAAACAATAATAACTAAGGAATTCAGAATTAATAAAACCGAAACCATGTCTTAAACATGTATTGCATTTAGGGCAACGATTGCACAAATCTTTATTAGATTTAATTATAATTTTAAAAACAAAAAAAATTACACTAGTCTTGTTAGTGATTCCAATGTCTGAAGAAGATTTTGGATTCATTGATGGTAGAATATGTACTAGGTCGTTATGCAAATATTAAAATGTCTCGCGACTTTTTGAAAAAACGTAACTATTTAAGACAAATTAGTAATAAAATTGGATTGGCATAACAAATAATAGTGCATTTTTAAATAATCGAGTCAATGGGTAGATCAAACGAAGTATCCTTCGAGCATATCATCAACCATCGTTTTGAGACCATAGAGCGTATCACATAATATATTCGCTTATGTCACATATATATTTATAATACATCATGCAGTAACGATTGTGTAAAACATAAAAGTTACGCAATGCAAAAGTAGGGAAATAGTTTCACAATTTTGATACTTTGACGACATGAATAATGTTAAAGGTATCTTCGTAGATACAAGATTCGCATTTTTTTTTGTACCTATGTAAGGACATTACAATATTTTACAGACGTTGGCAGTGGAAAAAGTTAAAACATATATTAGCAGAGCGTTATGTATAAAACAAAACGAAAATAGAAATGCCTAAAACATGAAAATGATGAAAAACGTATCAATGTCCCTGCATTTAAAAAAACGAATCAGGAATAATGCCATCAGCAGAAGATTTGCAAGATAAAGGAGTGGATTAACAAGGTGATTCAAGCGCCGAAGAAGCAGAATGAAGATTGGACCAGGAAAAAGGATTGGTACGGGGAGATTGACAATTAAAAAATAGTAAAGTTGACGACGAAGCTGGTTGTTAATAAATTAATGATAAACATGAAGAACTTTACAAGGACAGAGAAGTCACTGAAAACTGAAATGAAAATAAGAAAAATGGTTTAAGGTCACTAAATGAAACTGAAATCAGGCCACGTATGAGAAATGGCCCCAAGTTCACGCTCAGACTACCACCGCTGGTTTCATACGTTTCATAATACATTTTCACGCCGAACAGAACAACAGGGTCATCAATGTAATGATAATTACTATTCTCTGATGAGACTGCTATTTACGAGAAATTAAATGTCGAATATAACGATATTAATAAAACGCGCAATTCGCGCTTTGTGGGTGATTTTAGAGATGAAAAGTATCATCGGCACAAAAATAAAAATAAAAATGATTACCTACTTAAGCATTTTGATAAAATGCTAGCTATTTTATTGCAGAATCCGGAGAGTAAAATCTTAAAAATAACAGAAGACTTTTCTTATTTTCGACCTTGAAAATGCTACAAAAATGCTCTCTTTGGCCAGGAACCATTCTGCGCAAATCCATGACGTAAAATAACAGTGTCAAGGGAAAAAAAAACAAAATAAAAAATATTCGAAAATTCTTATAACCGTTTGCGCAAGATTATTAATTTAAACGATTTCAAAACATTAAAAACCTATACCGCGAAAGCCAGTAATTTAAAATGGAGTTGACTTTGTCTTCGCGTCGTCGTAAACAATACTAAAAATGGTAGATGTATTTGTTTTGTAAGCTTACAGACCCTCTATTAGTCCAATGATGATGCTACTACATAGTACCTACTATTTGAATGAATGGTTGGATACATACATATAGGTAATAGTGTATCTCTGGCCTTGTGTGGTGTGTGGTTTGTACAACAGGCGAGATAGACCACTTAAATCTCCAGGCAATGGACATGTAGGGCACATAAATCTCACTTGTACGTCGGTTTTGACTATTAAACCTCTAAATTGGTGCATCGTGATTCTTAGGTCTGGGGCGACCCGATGCTCCACTGCAGCACAAACTTCATTACGTATTACTGGCGTACCGGTAATTTAGAAAACACATATTTTAACATTGGAAGCTATGGAATGGGACAGCTGCGTATAAATCAATTTATGTTAGAACATCAGACAGAAAGATGATATAATATCGAACGAATAACAGTAAAATAGATAAATATACGGTATATTTATAGAACTTAGTTCAATTTATGAAATGATAAAAACGCTCTATTTTCAAAAGACGGTGTACCGCAAGATTTTCAACTTGAACTAGCACTATTTAATTATTATCAATTAAAACTTGTATGTAAACAATTTATTATAATACACTAATGTTCAGATTGTGTCGCGTTGTAAACTCTAGACAAAATTTGCACTTTTTGGTGTAAGTCTTTCTAGATTTAAACAATGACTAAAACAGACCAGATCTTGTCTCCAGGTAGTCATTTTTTTTGTCCTAGCTTTAATTTTCTTGAGTTGTATTGTATTTTAATGGTAAAAAAATATGTATTTATAGTAACTAAATGGACTGAATGAAATAAATAAACAATAAGTTGCCATTTACAAAATATATTTTTTTCAATTTTTCATAATTCTGTAATTGATCGTTGGCCGAGAATTTGCGTTTATTCGTTAAAATTGTCATTTATCATTATTATAAGGTATCATTTATATTTTGTTATGATTTTTTATACCATAAGCTTTATCTACCTATATAGACGTATAAACTAAAAGAGTCTCTTTTCCGTTAAATATGCACTATCAGGATTTTGGTGGGTTTTCTTCTCAGAGTAATAATTCACTAGAGAAGCCCTTTCGCTCTATTGTGTAACAACAACCGTGCAACGCACGGTTTTTGTTTGCGCTTGCAATTCTCGATCTGAGTACCTATGGCCCGTTGTATTGCTGTAAACTGAAGCTAACTTCGTATAATGGTTGATAATCATATAATGGTTTTCGTCCCAATGGGCGACTCTATTAGCAGCCAGTGGCGTGTAATTACTCTAAGGTTTTTTTTAATGTTGCTTATTTCTATTTATGTTAAAATTTTATTACTTTAGTTATGTGTTAACCCCTTTCTTGGCAATGTATCCTATATGATGCATATGATTTTATTTTTTCTCATGAACTAATACACGAATAAAACAGACTCGGTTAAAACTACTTAACAATATTTTTATTTCGGAACTGCAGTATCGGCCTCGTGGCGTAATGGTCAGCGCGTTATTTATTTAAAAGGGTGTTTTTACACTAGAATATTTCATAGACCCTGGACTGGTACCTAAAGCGTTAGACTGATCATATTACCTTCATGTAACAAAAATGATCACGATACGCCGCGATTGGTGTACCAATGCAGTGCCCTGTGCGGAAAGAGAATGGTGATGATGACATTTTGTTATTCTTTATTCTTACTGATTTTGCTGTTTACATTCTAATTATAGTCTGTAAATGCGTGCAACTTGTCTTGAGCCGATGTTATCATGTTTTGGTAAAAGGTCCAAATAAAAGGGTACAAAAATAGGCAATTTGCACAAGAAAAACCTTTTGAAGTAAGTACGAGTATGTAAGAAAATATTGAAAACTTTTGCTATGTTATATATTTTATAAGTAAACAAAATTTTTACAAATCCTTAATAAAAGCATTATTTCTTACTAGGTATCAAGGAATTCATTAATTGAATCAGATACGAACGGATTGATATTTTCAATGGTTTTGACTCAATGAAAAACAATTTATTCCTGGTATTTGTGCACAGAACATTCGTATGAGATTCGCCAGAAACAACAATACAATGGACAGTGAGTAGATCTGATTCGGTAACAATCGACCAAACAACAAGTTATATTCCAACTCAGAGAATAGCTTTCAAACGAATTATCTCTACTTAATTTCAATCTGGTAGAATTATCTTCAGTGAAGTATACTCACTGAATCTGTGGGCTCTTACTTGTCTCAAGAGGACATATTGGGTGGACTGAACTGATCTAAACCAAATACGACTCGAGTACTGTACACAAAATAAATATTGTAGCCTAGATTGAGTTGAGTGGGCGGGTACACAAATAAATTCACCCTAACAAAAGTAAAACATTTTTCGACTGTTTCCCCATATACGAATTAATTCTTCAAAATTAAGTTTTAATTGTCATGTCTTTGACGTGAGTGTTGTAAATTTTAAATATCAATGTATATGTTACATATCAAATAGAACTTAATATTCTGTTTATATTGTATTTTATAACATTATGTACCTAGCTACTTTAAACTGCATTTCTTTAACATGTTTGTATTTTATTTATCTATTTTGATTACTTTTTTTTTCCTTATATCTAGCATCTACAGCTTATTATTTTTTTCCTTTTCTAAATCTAACTATACTTCTTAACACAGGCCTATATTTTATTTCTTTATATTGTATTTTTTGAAATTTATGCTGTTTATACACTCATCTTTTTTTATTTATTTTTTATTTTTGTACCAACTTTACTTTTTAACACTGTTCCTATCATTTATTTCTTTATATTGTATTTTTAAAAAAAAATGTTGTTTGTATACTCATCTTCTTTTTTATACCAACTTTACTTCTAAACATTGTTCTATCCCTTATTGCTTTATATTGTATTTTTTCAATTTTATGTTGTTTATTTACTAAGGTTTTATATAACTTCCACGTATGTAAAAGCTTTATGGGCGTGAAAAATTAATAAAAAAATATAAATATGTATGCGTTGGAAGCAGTAATAACTAAGTTTGATTTTGTATACGTAGATGTATCGCAAATTCGAAAACTAAAAAATATATGGCAAGTTAAAGTCTGACAAATTTGCTTTTCATAATACTGCGATTCGAAGATACAGTAAAACTACATTTACCCGAACTGCAGTCATACAGATGGACAAATATCCGGATCGTTATCAGGAAATTAAAAATAAAAGAGATGTTATAATGACAAATGAAAAAGGACGCTGACGGCCGGCGCGTTTCTCCGTCAAAGCAATTAACTTTGCTGAACAGGTTTATGTGATAACGTCTGGCACTCATTAATCCGGATAGTTGGAGTTTTACTGTACTGGTTTTAGATTTGTCCAAATGTTAGTAGAAAGAAAAAAAATCGTCTTTTAGGGCGTTATTAAGATTAACATATTACAACAGAATTATTCTCCTGGGAAGTGTCGAAGGGACAAGGTCGCGTGGACGTCAACCGACGAGATGGAGCGGCACAGTCACTGAGTTATCAGAATCATCACTGACGAATGCCTATAGAAGAGCACAAGACCGTTCCAGATGGAGGGAGACTGTCCACAGACGAGCCATGCCTGGAGTCAGGCGTAATCACCATCCTCAGACATGAGGCACGGATTGAAGAGAGAGAGAGATTACAACAGAGATGAAGAAGATTTTAGAGAACGGATATGGAACTTTTACAAGGCGTGACCTGTCATTAGCCTGTTAAAGTTCCCTTAGCATAAGCGAAACAGGGAAAGTTACGCAGTATGTAAAGTGGTGACTAAAACCTGCTAATGACGGGTCATAAGCCCTGTAAATACCTAGATGCCTGCCTCCATCTCTGTTATAATATCAAAAAATTGCCTCTTAAAACGATTCGACTATGCAAAACTTTGTAGGTAGGGGAGAGTGCCCGTGAATGGGACAGACCATGAATGGAAAAGTCATCTCCCAGTCAAAACTACTGTCTTAAAAAATATGAAAAAAAAAAACAATATCAACACCACGATAAAAAGTAAATTAACCTATAAACCGCAGTTCTTTGCTGGAGGTGATGCAAGCTAGACGTATTTCAAGTTTTTTGGGTTAAAATCTCATTTTTGCTGCAGCAATATGTTAAAATTTGTGCATTTAAGTTGTACTACCTACTAGATTGAAGAAGTATGAACAATAAGCTCGAGAAACCTCATTTTGTAATTTTATACTAGGTTTTAGGGACTTTGAAATAAATACATTTAAAAGTGAAAAAAAAGCAGCGTGAAAATCAGTATCTATACGTCAATGGGCAGACAAAATATTTCTTAATGTAGATCTGGCCAGTAAGTACTGGCCACAATTTTAAATAAAAAATCAAGTTAGTGGATGCTGCAATATTGACTTACCGTTGTGGGCAGGGTGGTACGGGTGTCCCACTACGGACGACGGGGGTGCAGGGGCTGGAGGAGAGCTCCCGAGGTAGTCTGCCAAGTCGGGGATGCACACGCTGCTTTCGTACATATCTGGGTGCACGTTCTCCAGGAGCGATCTCTCCTTTTCTACATCTGCAGAAGGAAACAGCTATTGGTGGTGGTGACAAGAGCATTAAGATGATTAGCATATAAGCGCTGTAGTGCTTCTCGCTAACAATAAAGAAAACTTACAATTCTACAATACACGCAAGAAGAGGGATTTGCTGATGAATGTTGATAAATCGAATGTGATTTTTATGGAAAGAATAAAAGTATAACTAAACGTGATATCATTGTGAACGGAGATATTTTAAATGAGGTAAAAGAATTTGCGTGGGAAGAGGAAAAGATTCACTAGGCTTGGAGATGGGGTTTCAAAAAGAAAAACCTATTGTAAATGCCAGAAATCTTATAAACGACGATTTAAGAAATACAGTTGGTGAAAACTACACCTCTCGGCTTTTTTTTCTCAGCTTTTCGGTAAAAGGGTAGAATTTTACAACAATGACTAAAAGTTAGAAGGCCTGAACTTTAAATGTTTGACGCGACACCTATAAATGAATTTCTGGTCTAAAGAAGAGAAGCAATTGATTTTATTGATGTTTTTTATAGATATTTCTTGATAAAACTCCATAGTTAATGATATAGACTTAATGTGTGATCTTTTTATTTCCAAACCTTGTAACAAATATCCAGTCCTGAAGATGCCTTATTAAGCGAAAACGCTCGTAGGTCAAATGAAATAAAAGTAAAACTAAACCAAGAAGTTTTATTGACAATTGTACTAGTAGTATTTATAATTTTATCTAAATCAGTTTATTTTTCAGAGCAGTTTTCTTGAAATTGATGATGAACCTCTAAAATTTTAGAGGACAATAACAAATAAAGGGAAAGGTGTATAGCATAAGATGAAAATGCAACTTGCTGAAAACCGGCCTATAGACAAACCACTTAAAATATGGTCAAAAGTCAATGTAATGCAACAAACACGTAAACCGGGATGAATTTTAGAGGTATTTAGAAAAAAACGGTGTAGTAAAAGTTTAAAGCGATGGTCGTTAACTAATGCGATGATCGATTTGAAATATATCAAAACCATGTGCATACATTGATTTAACAAGTTTATCTTACCTTTTTGTAAGATCTCTAGGTGCTCCCAAAGGATATCGCCCATGAAGGTAGGGGTCCTGGCAACAAAAGCGTCCTTCCCCATGGCACAGATATCCCTCCCTCTCATCCTGAAGGGAGTTAAGGTCAGACCCTCCAGGGAAAACTCTCGAGTAGCCCAACATAACCAATGTCCTACTTGGGCTTCCGTCCATTGTCGTGGATCTGGAAAGAAAAATGTTTATAAGCAACTGCGAATCAACAAGAAAGTGAATTATCATAACGATTTATACAGTTCTAAAAAAATTGTTAAAAAGTTTTTGAAATGTGGATGATTCACACAGTGCCATTTTGCAAAGTATCGCCTGAAATCAACGTTCTGATGATATTTCTATAGAAGTGTAATGCAAGTTCATTATAAACATACGAAAATCATAAAACATACGCGAATATTGCAAAAATGGACACGGTCCTTCTGTTTGTTATGACATACAACCATAAACGTTAGAAACAATTGCAAAAATCAGCTAATACGCATTAATCATAGCGCAATATCGAAACGCAAAGCGGAGCGAGTACAAATAGCGGAGTTGATATTTTCCATCCACGATATTTCCCAACTTAACGGGCGTGTATTATATTGTACGTACGTTATAAGGACGGCGGAGAATCTCCCCAATTTCGGTTCGTTTTCAACACAACGCGCAACGCCAGCGCAGCGGTTCCAAGGCCGGGGCGCTCGACCGAGACCCGCGCTATCTGGCCATTGCAGCATTGCCACACACTCGAGAGCCATCCATTGTAGGGGCTGGACAAAGGTACCGTGGAGCCGCGGAACATCACCTACAGGTACCACACCGAGGCGGACTGCAAGGTCCACTGCCGCTGGCTCAGTTCAGGATCTGAGATACAACGCTAAATACGAGTATCGGTGCAATCAAACCACCATACAAAATTGTGTCGATTTTACAAATTTTTATATTGTTCATACTAAAGCGATGCTTCAAAATACTTAGGGTTTAGGATTTAAAACAAGTAATGAATTATTCGCATAAGTGTTACCAAATGAGTCTTACATACCTTTACAATTTCACAAGTTTAAATTAATTATTTTAAAAATATATTTTCTTTATGTGTTATTTAAATATAAAAAATAATACGTGCAGGAGTATAGAAAATGAAACACTACAAGTGTTTTTATTGAAAAGATTCTTTTAGTTATGTCCTAGTTATATACACTGCCAAACACCAAATCCATTTAGTTTATTATCTCTCTACTACTTACACGTTATATTACAAAATATATGGATTTGATTAACTTACTAGTTAATTCATGAGAATTTAATAGGAGAAAATTTAGCGGAGGACAGATGACTGAAATAAACACCTAGACCTCTAGAGACCAATTGAGAAAGACGGTGACGATATTCGCAGAATAACAAATACAATAATTAAAGTAAGTGGTTTAAAGCACACTCGTACAATGTAATTTTCAAGACATAGAAAAATCTAAGAAAAGTCAGGTAACTTAATTATCCGCGAAAATAAAACATTCAAGAAATCAATATGTGTCGATCTCGTGTAAGTTGGATTCGGCTACCGTTGCAGGAGCCATCTTCAAGGTAAACTATGGGTTTATGTACTAGTAATTTGTACCGTGTCGCAGTCGGCAGTGGGGTCATTTTTGTTTATCATTATGGAATTATGGAATCATGTTGAGTTTAATTTAAGTCAGTCGTCTTTGTTTATGATATGAGGGTGTCCGTGTATTTTAATTGCCTTCATTATTAATTGTGCACTGTAATTTCTGGGTTTATGCAGAATCTCTGGTTTTTCTACAAAAATGACGACACATATTGATAACAGTGACTGTGAAAACCGACGAACCTTTTTATTTAAGAAATTCATAACTAATATGATGGGCCAATGACTCGCCTTCTTGAAATCATTAAAGGAAAAAAATGGGCGTTTTTTTCTCAAGTTTTAACAAAAATGTAATAAATTCTACGAAAACATGTACCTCGAGTCTGTAAACGTTCCTATCGCAACAAAGGAGCCATGGCGAATGTAAGAATAACTCAAAAACGGCTTTAAGTTGATTGCGTTAGCGCACGAGGCAGCCGCGTGTGACCAGAACAATGGACACAGGACAAACAATTAAAGCTCTTTCTGGTCGTTAGGAGCGAATCTTTAAAAGTGAAACCGTGTTTATCAAGAGCCTACATCATCATCAAACGCAATTTTGGATATCTTAAAAGAGTTTAAGCAATGCCAAAATTACGCGAATATTCTCCGCCATTCATATTAATGGCACTGAAACAAGCTGAAGCTGAATACTTACCAGCTCGAGTTACTTTATAATATTCAAGGAAAAAATGCAAATATTAGGTTTTTTGGTTCTGTAGAAGAATAAGGTATTTTTGTAACCATAAAACAGAAATGAGCAATATATAAAACAGATTTTTGTTTTGTAACTCACTCAGACCGTAAAAAACGTAATAATATGTATGCAAGGTAAAATCACATGAAAAGTGTAAGCGTTGGGGAAAACCATTAATTACTAAGAATACTTAAAAATGAACACTTAGTGTATATTTTTATAGAAAATCAAGAACGAAAATAGGCTAAGTGTGTCGAAACGCGATCTTACAGGCGAATGTGTGGTAAAACTTTGTATATATTTGCACATATGTCAAGATACGCGCTTAATGTTAAGTACCGTTTACACGGGACAATACAATAGATATAACAATATTGTCTTGTTCCAGCTACGTGAACAGCCTCGAACAGAACGCTGGGACAATACGAAATTTTGCAGCAGTTCACGCTGCAAAAATGAATACACGACGGCGTTTATTACGAGCAAGTTCCCAAAAATTAGGCGGGAGCGACGCGTACACGTCGAGAAAATCACTATCGTCATAAGTCCTGCACGGGCGCGTTTAAACGAGGACAATGCGGCGACGGGCGGTGGTGAAGTTAATCATCGTTCCGCGGAGATAACCTACTCGTCTATCTCCGTGACAATGTCTCCGAACGATGTTTTGTCCTACAAATTGCTGTTTACACGTGGACAATGGTCGGGTCCTGAGACAAAACAATATGGTATTGTCCACGTGTAAACGGCCTTTGAGGCTGAGACAAGCGTTGTCGACAAAATAAAAAAGAATTACTGCGTTGGTTTAGACATGACGAATGGACAGCGAAAGAATGGCAAAAAGGATTTACGGTGCAAATGTTGGTGGATGCAAAAAAAGAGAAAGACCGAGAAAGACATGGCAAGACCAAATTCAACAAATACTTAAAGATGGGCATGTCGACAGTTGGAATAACCGTTGTGCGTGCATGAGAAAATGTATGAATGTTGAGGAAGCGATATATGTATGCAAATAATAATTTAAATAATTTTCTTTTCTTTTCATGGTCATGTCATACCACATTGATACGCTATAAACTTATTTATAATTAAAAAAGGAATGGCCCACGCTCAGAAGCTGAAGTCTTTGTGGGCATTTTTTCCAATTTATGTTATAGCTTAATTTTAAGATGTATTTTTTAAAGTGTATTTGTATAATTAAAATTGTATGTTAATATATGTATGGAAAAATAAACAAATAATTTTTTTTTTAAAAATACAGGGTTTTATTTGTTTGTTTGTCTTGAAGATCACCGTAAAAGCAAACGAAATGTTTGTAAATACTTATTTTTCTCTAAAACTTACTTTTCTTAAACTATTTTCTCGTTTTCTAAAGATATGCTTATTATGAGGCAATTAAATGGCATTTTATAAAATTAATTATACATATACATGGATATGCCGAATCGATCAAATGGCCATCGGTACATCAAAGTATGTAGCACGGAAGTGTTGAAACTGCTAGTGTTGCCAGAGCTTCAGAAAGTAATATAACCCTCGTCACCCTCCAGCGAACCTGATGCATTATTTATTTATTCGATTATGGCAATTTTCTGATGCGTGAGTTTCTAAGAAGCCGTAACCCATCGCTTTTGATTCAACGTAGACGGAGGACATACCTACGTGTACATTTAGTCAACATACATGGAGTAACAATGAATTTTATATAGATATACTCTATATCAACAATATTTTGAGAGTTCACCCCCAAGGGGGAAATTAATTATTACAATGGAAGTCTAGGCTCTATATTTGTATAAGAAACGCGCCGGTAAACTTTTATTTACTATATGTTTGCCGCGATCTAGGTATTGATAACTGTTATTAAAACTTATAGCTCTTTATAAAAGCTAAAAAGTAAAAATCTAAAATAATCCGACCCAAAGACATAATATGAATATTTTGATAAATGTGGTAAAATACTTAATTTTAAGAGGTTTAAAAAATTATCAATTGTAATCTAAAATTAATGGTAACAGGGTCAACTGTGCCAGGAATCGAACCCTCGAACATGAAAACAATACCATCATCATCATTATCTTTCCGCACTTATTGGTGCATAGGGCACTGCATTGGTACACCAATCGCAGCGTATCTTGATCATTTTTGTTACATGAAGGTAAGGTGATCAGTCTTACGCTTCAGGTACCAGTATAAGGACTATGAAATATTCTAGTGTAAAAACACCCTTATAATAATATTTCATATCAACCGGGTCGGAAATCGAACCCGAGACCTCTTACATGGTAGGCAAATGCGCTGAATATTACACCACGAGGCCGACACACGAAAATAATACCACCAGGCAAAAATTTGGTCAGTACGCTGTTCTAAAGGCTTGACTCCACCAATAAATTTTTACTTACGAAAGTTACAAAAATTTCTTTAATTCCTAAATACCAATATTTTTTTAAAATTTCAAAGCTCTGAAAAACATTACGTGATTACTTTTGAATCTGGAATCACAATTACAACCGTTTAAACTTGGGCATGTAATTAGGGGTGATAAATACCGAGAGAAAATTAATATTTATTACCAGAAAGAGTGATAATTCTTTAATTGTCAGGAGTTCATTCAATCAGACTGAAAGCTAAACAACAATTCGACACGCGAGGGATTATAAGCTCTAGGATTCATAAATTACACTTTCAAAGTTAAATTTGCACAGAAAAACATTCTACTTCTTTTGAACACGATATTAATAAATAAATAAATAAAATCTTGACTAAAAATACTAGCATCAAATTTGTCATAGGTCTACAAATTTACCGCAAGTCTCAAGAGATTTGTAATTTATTATGTAGATTTACAAATTTGTCACAGAACGCTAATATTTTTATTACAAGATTACTTTCCTTTTACTCTTACCACCAGATAATAGTCACAAAATACAATGAACATGGCAGTACAAAAAATATAAAATGGGAAAAAGTGGACACACCTTTACGAAGATCGATAAATTTCCAATTTCAATCAAAAGGTTCAATATGTTGAGTTATGTATAAATAATGTACATCCAATGTTTTCTTAATAAAACCTATTTAAAAATTATTTTGTTATAATATGTGTATCTAGTATTTGATTATGTTTAAATAAAACAGGAATTTAGTAAATAAATTAATAAATAATACATTTTTTTATTTTCAGAAAACTGTGCCGAATTGGATTGAAAATTCCGACTGCCAAAATTGGAAGAGGAAAGCGGGGGAAATTGTCTAGGGTAAAGATTTTCGTGAATGTGCAATTTCCTCTACATAAAGATGTCGCACCCTCATATCCTCTCCCCATTTACAGATAGAATTCCTTCGAAGAATTGTAATGCAACTATTTCTTCATTTCCACGACATATTCAGAATATTGGGTAGTGAAAATCCTTCCCCTCGTACCGGAGATTGGGGTGGTACTCTATCGCAAAACAAAGAACCCAATCAAAAAAATCAGGTTTATTTGTGATTGTTAAAAATATTCTGCAAAATCTGAATGATATAAATAATGCTAACCACATTTTAAAAATGATTTAATATAATTTTAGCGATCCAGAGTTGATTTCCCAAAATATGGCGTTTTAGATATTGTCCTACTGTAGTATTATTGACTGTGTTTAAATAAACAATTTGGATAATTTATTTTAGTGCTTACTATTGAAAGCGTATAGCATCTCCATATTATTTAAATCTTACATATTGATTAATAAAATGTACAAAAAACATGTATTTAATAAAAAATAGCCTAAGGGGTAGAACGTTAAATAAATTTATTGATCCTCAAAGCTTCTATGACATCGGTGTTTATGTCCCCCTTAAAAATTGAAATAAAAACAACATTTAATGTCAGGTTAGTGTTTCCCCCGGGGACTAATTAACCCCAAGTTCAAAACAACAAGCGATTGATCCTTATAGCCCCGTATTCCTCCATAAAAACGGTAAATAATTTATTCAAATATTGATAATGCAGTTGGTCACATAATTCGAACATTCATTAGCCCGAGTATAGGTTTTTGAATTTTTTAAATCGGAAAGAGAAACAATCGCGTGCTGATTCGAAATTCGAATAAAACAAAAGGCGGTCAAAAAGGTGAACAAATCCCGATTTCTATCTCCGTTTCCGCTTATAAATGTGAGTTCATTTGTTTGTTTTTTTCGCTCAAACCTTGTTAGACTGGTGAGTACAAGACTTTGAAGAATATTATTGTTTTCGAATGAAGCCAGCGGCTAATTTTAAATGGTTTATTATTTATGGGCAAAAGAAATTATGTCTATCTAACCATCTGTCCATTTTTACCAAACGAACATTTTAATGGGACCAATTACATACCTCGTAGCTTTACATTTGTTGAAACAAATCGATCCAGCTAACTATAATATATTACATTTGTATTTGCAAATCTTTGAAGCGAAATACCAGATTTAATTCCTACAAACATCACGACATTTTTCTGTAGGGCTAGGCAGAGTTACACATAGTGTTAACATATGAAGGGCACACTTCAAAAACGAGCCCATTAACAAATTATTAATTTTGAATGAGAGCAAAAATACCTTATTTGTGTGACACTGGGTTCATATATTGAATAAAACAGATTTTAAATTAATGCAAAATATATCTATATGTATTCAAAGAACAAAGGACAAATACGTCTACCAAACAAACGAATCATTAGCATTAGTATAGAACGCTATTTTATCTTCTCATGCACGCGCGCCGTTTTTCCTACTTTTGACGTGTCCATCTTCAAGAATTTGTTGGATTTGTTCTTGCCACGTGTTTCTCAGTCTTCCTCGTTTTCTGCATCCATCAACATTAGCATCGTCAATCTTTTAATAATATTATATACACACATTTTTTAAATTTTATAATGTATTTCTGTTAGCTGCATTTCTTTAATATTATTATTTGTTAATACAGCTTTTATTGTTTATGTCTTAAACACAGCATTTTCTTCCATTTACAACATACTTTATTTCTAATTTTTTTCTGTACTGTATTTGTAAACACTATTTTCCATTTATTTATTCATATTTTTAATATTTTACATATTTTTTTACATAAAAATATATAAATAATTATGTTGGTTATGTACTTATGATTTATATGTACATAAAAACCTTATTATTATCATAAAGAATTAATATTCTAATATATATATATATCAATTCCATTCACATTTATTTTCGGTTCAAACAAAAATCAGAAAGTTGTGAAAGGCGAGACAAGTTGAAGATAAGATTCATTGTATTTTTCTCGAACAAGTAACCCTACGCCTTAGTTATTTGACTTGTCAATATTTGAGGCCGTGATTCTTGTAAACATTGGAACTAGCAAAGGACAGTTTAGTAACATATTATGTGGACAAATAACACAATAACCCACTCAACTTATATAGGTAAAACTAAAATTTTCAATAAAAAAAATCTAAAATATTCAGAACCTATGTTTGATTTGTTTTGTGTTTTGTAATTTGTTTGCACCACAGCAGACCAAAAACCCCAATAACAGTGGTGAATTGCAGATAAAATACTCAGGCGGCTGAGAAAGCACATAGAAAATAATGATTTTACCTAAAATCGATCACAGAACACCCGTCCGTGGAAATATTGCGTAAAAAAATATTATACTACGAGGACTTCCTAACTAAATTTTTAAAACAATAAATCAAGTATTAATAATAATAATCAATATCTGATTTACAGCGCCATTTTTGTGAAAAATCACGCAAAAGGCGCTTTACAATGCTAACATTCTAACTAAGCTAACCTTCCTTAATTTTTTTCATTACCTTTCCGCGTCTAATTGTGCACGGGACGCTGAATCGGAACATCAATCGCAGATCGTTTTTCAATACATGAAGGTAGTAAGATAATCAGTCTTACGGTTCAGGTGCCAGTTCAGAGACAACGAAATATTGTAGTGCAAAAGCACCTTTTTTAAACGAATATTTTATGTCAACCATGCCGGGAATCGAACCCGAGATGTTTTGCATGGTAGGAAAACGCGCTGACCATTATACCACGAGCCGGATGATTTTAGTTTCAGAATCTCAATTGACTGGTGTCGACGATTCGCAAGTGTGAAGGCAATTGGTTCCGGCAGAGGATTCAGCTAGTCCAAAAACGCGATCACCTAACCTGTGATCAAATCAAATGCTGATCTACGAGTAAATTTTCTTAAACATTTATTTTTCCTAAAACAGATGTCCGATATATATCTTGAAGTATTATACACCCCTTAGTTAGCGTTAATCAATCTGGTGCAGCAAAAAAACTTAAACATATAAAAGAAATTAATTGAATTTTTACTTTTTTAATTTGGATTTAAGTAAAACAATTTACTATGTTATCACATGCTACGGATTTATTCAAATGATTTAGAGAACAAGTGGGTTTTAAGTTTTATCCCAAACATCACTTCACTCTCACAGTTTCGCAATTCTGCTGTGAGAGCATTCCATGCCATAGGGCTTGCGACTGCAAATGCGCGTTCACCAAATTTAGTGCGCTGTTTGCGTAGAGGTATAATAACTTTTCCTCTCGACGTAGATGTAACTGATTTAAGCGTAAGACGTATGTCAGCTGATTCATCTGGAATGCAAAGTTCCCTTAGATATTCCGGAGCAGAGTTGTGCAGTGACTTATAAATAAGCCAACAGAGTCAGTATTACACCCTCTGTGGAAAGCGTAGCCAGTGTAATTCCCGAAGTAGTGGAGTGATATGACTGAACTTATAGATTTCAAAAATAATTCTCGGTGCGGCATTCAGACGTTTATGTAATAGGATTTTTAGGAACAGCTTTTTAAAATTGGACATATTAGGGCTGGAAGTCTTCCGTATAACTGCGCCCGATTTTGTCGAATTTCCCGGGATCCCGAATTATTCAATCAAATTCATGTTGGTTTTGCAAATTATTTATAATTACGTTTATATGAATATAAATACGCAATATCTATACAAAAACGCTAAATGTATTTTGTATAATATTTTCCGTTATATTTATATACGTCTGTAATCACACCTCCCTCTATTGAAGTTTTACCGACTCTTATGAAGTTCGCCGACTGTTGGTTAGCCGAAGACTGTTTAACCAAAGACAAAAACGAGTGTCCCCATGTGAGGTGAATCGATACTTAGGTTAGCAAAAGTAAGGCCCGGACACAAAGGATGCAAAGAGTGGACGATTCTATTACTATGAGAAAATAATACACTTTTACGAATCTCGTTTGAAAAAAATGCATAACATCAATTACAAAATAGTACACGTAAATTTAATCGAATTAAAAATTGATTTCAGTATTATGTTGATATTTTATTTACAATCTAAATAAAATAAAATAAAATAATATGCAATAGGTAATATCAATACCTGAAAACACTAGAATAGGAGATTGCCTATTTTAAAAACATACGTAGGCAGTTTTTTTTATAAATTTATTTTTGTTTTAAACTTTTTATTTTTTATTTATTTATTTATTTAATCCAATATAAAATACAATACAAATACATAGTTAACAAAAATGTCTATACAATAGGTAGGTACATTCAATATATATATATTTTTATGGATATAGCCACTCCACTGGCCCACAGGCACGTTCCGGAGTGTCAGTGTATTTTTTATTCATACATAATTGTACATAATTTCACATCAATTGTGTAAAAATTTAAAAGAAATAAAAAAAATTAAAAATTAAAACATATCTACATCAATAAAACGAGAAAGGATTTTCAAGAAACTATAATTACATTCTTATATATGAAACATATTCCTCAGCTTCCTGTCTACTGTAAACTAACAAATTATAATTTTTAGAGAATTTATAAACAAATGAATTTAAAAAATACTATTATAAAGAAAAATAATAATGTATTTACATTAATAAACTTTAAAAAAATTTATTATATAGAAATTTTTGCAAGTGTTAAAAATGTTCTTAACAAATAAATGTTACTATGGTATTAATTTGGAAGACGCAACAGAGTAAATTAAAATGCATTTAATGTAAATAATGTAAAGCACTGAGCACTTTGTTTTCTAATATTTTTATTTGTTTTTAAATATTTAAAAAATATATATATATATTTATCATATTTTGTTTTTTTATTGGTTAGACCGTAAAAAAATGCTATCGGCAACAAGTTATTATTAATCCATGTGTACCTTTGTTTTATTATTTCATATTTATAACATGCATATTATAGTTAATAAGAATTTTATTATTGTTAATATTATTTGTCGCATGAAACGAAATAATCAGATCACACTGAATTTCTGGTTCCGACGCTAATTTTTGGAATAATTATAAAACATAGAAATAAAGTTTAATGCTGTCCAAATACGATCACTCACGCGAATGTGTGGTAAAACCTCAGATAGTAAAAGATACCTAATTATATATAGTGAGTAAAACTATTTATGTAAGGTGTCAAATGTCAAGACCCGTGTAATTTTATTTTATTAGGTAATTCAACAAAGATACATACTAGAAAAAATATAATTTGAAAGCATTCGTCGATACAATTTTACGTGCATTTTTATCTTCAATTTTAGAATTTTACGAAATAGATTTATAAATTAAGATGTAATACATATTTCTGTTTTTTTTTTTTTTTTATACAGAATACAATGCAATAAAAAAAAGTCGTTCGTGTGTTCTTATTAAATAAGATTTATTCCTAAAGCTAGGGTTTCCTAGGACAGCGGTGCCCGTATCTTAACGGCCGTAGTGAACGGTGATGCAGTGGACAGCCGTCGTAACGGTGACTAGAGAGTGGTTTCCTAGGAAAACGGTGTTAATAAATGTTATCAAAACAGTTTTCCTAGGAAACCACTCTCTAGTCACTGTTACAACGGCTGTCTACCGCATCACCGTTCACTACGGCCGTTAAGATACGGGCACCGCTGTCCTAGGAAACCCTAGCTTAAGAGATTATTCGCAAAAGCTGAGAGAGTATCATGAAAAATGACAATTTTATTGTTTCGGCAGTATATATTATATTCCCGACACATGCGGGCCATAGGTGTGTGGTATGTAGCATTAATTAAAAACAAAGGTATTTTAAATATTTCCCGCTTTCTGAGTGTTCTCAATCCCGCATTTATTTGTATTTTATTTAGGAGGTTAGTATCTACTTTATAGTTTAATATTTTATACAGAAATTTAATATCAAAAACAACGCGGCGTTTTATCAGAGAATTAAAAAGAAAAAGAGTTAGAGAGTTGATGTAGTATGCAAAGCTGAGACAATCATAAATAATCGATCAAATGAAGTAAGAGATCGTGGGTTTTGACATGTAGAACGAATACTCATTATATAACTTGTATTTTTTCCGCAAAACTTTGTAAAAAAGTCCTTCAGACAAAAATGATTAAATTCAATGACTATTATATGATTTTGAATTCTCTATCCTTACTGTTTTAAAATAAATACATAGAATTTTACAATAAATATATCAGTCTCTAAGACGTCGCGAGAGTGACGAAACCGGTAACTGGTTATTTAAAATTAGTAGATTTAAGGATCATTCGTCTTTTATTTCTATAATAAATTCCTATTTGACACTAATAATACCTCGACACACGATAATATTAAACTTGTTCATTTTTCATACGCTTTTTTTGGGCACGTTTAAATTCACGTTTGTCCAAATGACCGGAGCGATAACATGGAGATTACCCTAAAAATATATATATTTATGACAATCAGGTACGAGGAAAAAGCGTAGCGTTAGGCCGACCGGAAGTGAGGACGCGTTCTATTCACTGATTTTCAATAATGAATAACATGAAAAGTGTAAAAAAAGATATGGCCATTGTAAGGACCGGATATGAACCCCCCCCCAATAGTAAAACGGTAGGTAGGTTAAAGGGGAAATCGAAACTAAATCTAATTAGGAGTGGATTTTATACTCAGGTGATGGAATTCCACGCGGAATCCAATATAAATCCAATATTTAATAAACTATTCAAGATTCTTGATTTTTTGTAGAAAACAAGATTTCAAAGAAAGATTTTTAAAATGTGTATACAAATTGAACCCTTCTATGTATAATGTCGTAACCCACCAAAAGTCGATTATGAGTTTTTGATGTTTTTCGTCTATTTTTTATATTTTTAGTTCCAAGGAAGAAAAAAAATTTTTTGTAATTAATTACGTTTTTTTGGGACGCATATTTTTATCTATCCTATCTCATATTTTTTAGAAAGTATATTATTGTATGAACCTTAGCGATGATTTTCAGTGGGCTAAAGAGATGACCGGAAGCAACGTAAGTATCAGTTACGATTGTCCTCTCAGGACTAGACAGACGTCCGCCGCGTGCATTGTTTTTTTTTTTTAAATAGCAGTTTTTTGTATTTTTTTTTCCAAAATGAATCCCGCTAATGCGAAAAATAAAATAATTAAGCTGGCATGTGATGTTGCTTTAGAAACCTAATCTACTCTGCGTACAATTGAAATTACAACAGATTTATCGTATAATAATCAAAGACAGTAAAATGCTTGATAAAACAAACCAGCAAACCATTTTACCTATGTTTGAAGTATTTGTACTTGTTATAATATACATAATAACAACACATATTATCATTTTTGCTTCTTGCGATTATATACATCGTTTGGGAGTATCAAGTAATCCCGATGTAAAATATTGTACGTCATTTATACAATATTTTACTTTACGTCTTTACGTAAAATATCGTATGTCATTCATACGCTATTTTACTTTAAGTCTTTTCCAAAGTATAAAATTGTACGTGCATTTTTACAAAAACCGCAAAAGCATGTTAAGTTTTATGTTAGATTATATGAAAAAAGATAAAAAAATAAATATGCATACCATTTTTTCAAAAATTAGTCTGTACTAAAATTTATACAGAACAAAAATACATTAAAACCCTTCTCCTGTAAAATCCCGTTTTTGTGGGTTACTATATTAAACGGTGATGGTGTCGAAATACTAATGACTTTTTGGGGTACTTTTGTTTTAGAATAAAAAACATTTACAGTTTGATATCTACACATAGTTATAATATTTTCAAAGGTAATAGTTTTATTTTCTATTTATTTAATTAATAAATAAATTATTTTGTTAATACATATTTCTGCTATTTTCTTTCAACCAATCAATAAAATAAAGGTGTGATTTAAATAATTGAAGTTTCAAAACGTATACAAAAAAAAGAATTTTATTTAATATATTTTAAAAAAACGGATTTAGAAATGTGTGCATATTAATTAATTAGTTAATTTATTTTTATTTATTTATTTACGGAATTATTCGTCCATTCAACAATGGCAAACACGTTTCGTTAAAATAAATACATGTACAACTGAAATAAAATACAACTAAAGAAAATTAAAGCTAGGGCAAGCGATTTAATAATAATTACTACCTCAAGACGAGATCTGGTCTACTTTAGTGATTGTTTAAATCTAGAAAGACTTACACGAAAAAACTCCAGATCTTGTTTCGAGTTTACAATGCGACACAATCGGGATATTGTTGCATGCAAGCCAGAGTTTGTGCTGTGCTGATCAAGGAATGCAACCGGCGGATCGGAACATTGAATGCCACTTGTTCCAGTAACGACGGTACATCGATTAAGCTATTTAGTAAACTAAACATAAATATGGAGTCACTGTAATTTCTACGTTTTTGTAGACTTGAGATTTTTAACATTTACTCCATTTCGCCGTAAGTGTAGTCTCCCGTCGAGGCAAATCACCATGCAACTTTTCTTAGCAGACGATGTTGCACCGATTCGATATAATTTATCTGGCCTACATAGAAGGGAGACCAGATCACGGAGGCATATTCTAAAAAAGGACGAACAAGTGAGCAATATAGTGCATTAACTGTGAACATATAAGTCATAATATCTATTCTTTAGGTGTGATTAAAATTGAGGTACTTTATTTATTATTAATCAATGTTTTTTGTGTTCTTATGATTTTAGATATTTGAAAAATAAACACGTGATTTAATAAAAGTTATTTAAAAAAGGAACATGTCCTTATATTGAATGAATTTAATAATATATAGAAACCCCTAATCAACAAATAATGTACCAGAACACAGAACCAGAATTCTGAACGAATGTTTCCAATTCGGTGGCTACTATCAGATAAAAACCTTCAAAAAGAAAATCGAGTGGAGAAAAGTCCACCTCGTCGTGTAGTGGTTGGCGTCTTCGCATACCACGCTTGAGGTTCCGGGTTCGATTCCTGAGAAGGTCGACATGAAATATTTGTTTACAAGGTGAATTTTTACACTGGAATATTTCACTGTCCCTGGGTTGGCACCTGAAGCGTAAGACTGATCACCTTCCTACAACAGATAATGTAGAAATGTATTTCAATACGACGGTTCGGAAAGGGGTTTGAAGATAATGATGCTTACAATTTATTACGAGAATACAATATTCGTAATATCAGATCTAGCCAGGGACTGTACAATACAGCAGTAAAAAACACATTTGAATAAATTAATATTAGCTTTCATGATTAGTATCTGAAGCGTAAGACTGATTAGCTTGTGTGTGTGACAAATCATCAAGATATGCCGCAATTGGTGCACCCCCTTTTTTACGATAGAATTTTCTACAATAAAGGATGTTTGTTTTACCTATTAAATTAAACGTTAAATTGAAACAAAGATGGTAAAATAACTAATGGAAAAAGTAAATAAAAATATGAGAATTAATATTAAGATTCTCCTAATAAGTTTTTTTAATTCCTTAATTTATGTTTGCATACCGCCCACAAGTCTTTATTAAAAATAATTTTAAAAGAGAATAGTTACATACTCGTATGTATACTTGCATGTAGGGAAAGCATAATTTCGATAGAATTAATAATATTTGTATGTACGAGCTGACAAAAGAAAGCACACAAAAGAAAGCGCAAAATATTTTTAAGACTGTTTTCCCAACCATCGCGAGGTAGCCTCGACGTCCGTTTTTTTATGACCACACTCTGAAATATTCACAATTCTGCCTGTATTTGAACATCATATTTTTTTAATTTCATGAAATAAAAGAGCTGAAGACTTTATTGTATCTGTTGAAGTCTCTATTATTCTTATACCCAGGGGGTTAAATCCAGTACTTAAATTGATTTGGACATACTCAAACATTTGCTGTCTAATAAGTCATTTTGTTAGTTTCACTTTTTTTTATATGGTCTTCATCATTTGCTTTTTATTCAAATAAAAGTTGATAAGCAAGAAAGTTTTATGACTATCTTATTAAAATATTTTTTCCAATTTATTACGTAACCAAACAACTTAGTAAGTAAATCATACACAATAATACGTGGTAACAGAATTACGCGTGTGGAGTAACTTAAGGATGTAATTTACCTTAAACGATGTGACAGGAAGTGTCTAATAAAGTCCTTAGGATACTTAATTGTCCATTTACTTTTCTTGGTAGTAAACTTGAGTTTGTGCGAGGATTTTCGGTAAGGACTATGAAGTTTTTCAAAAATATTGAAGAACTGTGAAATTCATAATGTATCATATACCTATTTCATATAAATGAAATATTATTGTATTACGTAATTTTCATACATTTTACGTAACATTTATATCTAGTTAGAAGCAAGAATTCTTTCAAAATGAAAGAAAAATAATTATCCTACATTTTTTATCATGTGTCAGATTTTTTATGAAAAATTAAGCAATTCATAATTAGACATATTTTATTCTAGAAAAATAGCAAATTAAAAAAAACAGATTTTGTTTGATTATAACATCCCGCTTTTTGTGAGAAAAAAAAAACACTTTGATTACTGTGTTACATTATCCAATGAATGACTTCTTTTTTTTCTAAATTTGCTGCAACCGAGAGGGAAAAGATCATTGAGAAGGGAATATGGAAGTCTAGGCATAGGCAGAATGGTGAATGTTACAAAGTGGCCACTTAAACCAGCCAATGATAGGCTATAAGCCCTGTCAATGCCTAGACTTCCATATTCCTTTCTCAAAAAAAAAATCCCTCTCGATTGCAACAAATTTAGATCTAAATAACTCCAAAGGGAGGAAATCCAGCCAGTCTGCAAACATTTGTATATACTCAAAACATTGTTTAACTTTGTTTTTGCTTAAATATAAGAACAGTTACCGTGTAATAACGCTGCTTTAACCTAAAAAATAACGTCATACATTAGGAATTTTACCCGTTTTACCCATTTTGCCCAAAAAATAACGCTTCACAGAGATGAAAATAAAACAGACATACATAACACTGATTGAATCTAAAAATAAGACTGCTTAGTAACAAAAACGCAAAAAATTAACACTGCTTTATCATGTAAACAGACGCTTGACTGTAAAAAGGAAATCGGATTTATTCTAAACACATTACGGTTTATCCTGAAAATATTTTTTTAGAAAACGGATTTATTTAAAAAATAACACCACTGTATGAAGAAAACAGATTATTCTAACAATATAACTACTTTATCCTGAAAACAAAACGTCTGCAAGACGTAAATTGTTATTTTTTAAAAACATCATCGCTTTATCCTGAAAATGTCCCTTCAGTAAGAAAAACCCGTTTTTTTTCTAAAAATAAAAATTCCGCAAGACGAAGCAGATTTATTCAAAAACTAAAACAGTTTTATCCTAAAATAACAGGGCTTTACCAAAAATTGAACATTCCCACTGATTAGTGGATCAGTGATCAGTGATCACAGCCTCGTGTGTCCGGAGTTCGGACAACGCAACCATCGCGCCGGTTCACCGTTCATTTCCTGTTGACCCCCGCTTTATCTCTCTAAAAACTATCGCCACACACAATCATTCTCGCAATTAGCTGTCGGTGGACGGAGAATTTCACTTCAAGCACGAAATATGGCCGGGCCTTTGGTGCTACGGTGCTACAATTATTTTATAATGATAGAGAACACTTTGAAATTATGTTCCGCAAAAAATCTAAGCATTATCGTTTCTTGTCGTACACGGTATTTAATATTTATAATTATGTCCCAGATTTATGTCTAATAGTAGACACAAACATAAAGTAAAAAATATATTTTATTTAGGTTGTCGTGCGGTATGCCGATAGGACTTTTTGCCAACGAGCGATTTTTCTATTTGGGATAATGAAACAAAACGAAAAACGCTGTATTTAAAAAGCCGTGAAAACCCACAAAATCTAATACATAAAATATTGTAATTAAAAGGCCTTTTTGGTATTTATTTATGAAATTTACGTGAAATATCTACATATTTCTTTCGAATGCATTATTAGCAAAACGAAACTAGGAGCAACATATTTCACATATCACTACAAACTACAAACTTTAAAATATCTTTTTCCACTTAAATTTTAATTTTTAAACAACTTTCATTTATGTTTTTCTTTTTCCTTCTCTTTTTTATACTTTCATAATTAACCTAACATATAATTGCTTTATAATATGGAAACTTCACTGGTCCATTAGAATTAAGTCTAATTGTGTAAAATATTAAACTTTGTAACTGTACTGTATTTTTCCTGAATAAAAGAAAAAAAAAAAAAAAAAAATCACCGACAAGCCATACGCGTTTATTGAGACTTCATTTTTTATTTTATGATTCTTTTTTACTTGTTTATTTCACTGCTTTATAATGTACGGGGATTCTTTGTTTCAGGTTACAACTATCTAGGAATTTCCTCTGTTTAGGAATGACCTTTTTGTTGAATATGTTTTTTTATTAAATTGAACTAATAATATTGAAAAATGAAACTTAATTTAAAAAATGGAAAAAGTATTAAAAATAATAAAAATTTAAACATAAATAAAAGTTACAAAATATACCAATAAAAATTTAATATTAAAAATATATTAAATAGATATTAATGATCGAAGAACAACGGCGCATGTGATTTTCTTCGACTTTGCATGAGAGCGGATTAAAATCGTTATTGACACTTTATGTCACATCTTTATAAGTAGAAATGTTTATCATTTGATACACGGGTTATTTACATATACTTTTTTAAAACCAGGAATACATAAGAAGCTTTTCGATAACCTCAAGATCAAATATAAAAGAAAGTCAACGTCGCATTTTTCGCACATCCGTTGTTATTATATGATCACGACAAAATATAAATGATAATATATTTAAAAAATAAAGAGATATTATAAAAATACAGACAAAATGTTCTGTCAATTTTTTTTTTTGTTGTGTATATTATATTTTTAAAAAGTCAATTTACATAAAGAAAAAATTAATCAGATTTCAGAAAAAACAATTTGACACAGTTACACAATCTACTCATCCTTGATAAATATGATTCAAGATTTGTTAACGAATGAAAAAAGACATTGAAATTATAAGTTTAAAATAATCAAGTCCATCGGCTCAATAAGAAAGAAATAAAAACTTGAATTTCAACCAAGATTTTTTGTAAATAACAAATAAAACGTTGTCGTGAATCTTGTATCATTTTTCTGCTGCTTAATCATCGCTGTAAACAAGATGAACACTCGCAAAATGAATTTGACACTTTTTAAAAGCTTTCAAGCATAATGCTCACTACGTTTCGCTTTTACTTCCCGAAACATCAAAGCTCAAAATGTGACGTAAAAATTCATAATATACAAATTGTGAGCTGTCATAAATAAAATTAATTTTGTGAGTTTGCAGCTGTCGGAGCACACCCATTCCCGACCACTTAAAATTGGGTATCACAAAACAGTCTCGAAAATTGGCTAGTCATAAATTTTTACGAATTTTCATAAATTTCATTTTACAAAGTTAGCGACAAATGCGGACCAATTCATTAGCCCAATGAGGAAGAAGATCGAATGATATAGAGATTTAGTAATATTTGGATTCATTTCAAGATATACAGGAATGCAGCCGTGTCAGAAGGAGTGGACGCTGAAACAAAATCCTGCCCCAAGATATGAAATAAAAAAAAACATGAATTTATTTGATTTTTTAGTGAAAATTTAGTTTTTCTTTATTTTTTTCTTTTTTAACAATGTTTTGAGAATGTTCAAATGCTTGCAGACTGGCTGGATTTTCTCCCTAGGGAGTTGTTCATATTTAAATTTGTTGCAACAGAGAGGGTCAAAAGTCAACAGATGGAAGAGTTGAGGAAATATGGATGTTCAAACATAGGCAAAATGGTGAATGTTACAGTGTGTAAAATGACCACTCAAACCAGCCAATGACAGGTCGTAAGCCCTGTAAATGCCTATACTCCCATGTTCCCTTCTCAAAAATGTTTTCCCTCTCTGTTTCAAAACAAATATTTTTTTCTTTTTGTTTACAATAATGTTAATTTAAAAAAAATATCTAATATGACTATCGAACTTTATTAATTAAATTAAATTTAAGAATATAGAGATGTAAATCTTTGTTAGACTAAATACGTACAACATACACTAGAGTTTAGTTTAAACTAAACAAGGGTTGAGAATGAAAACATGTAGGTAAATGTCACAAAATTATTTACAAATAATGCTATTTTAAACAAAAGCAATGCGGAATACATTGTGTGAAATTCCAACTTCCTAAAATATTTCATTCAGATTAACAAAGCTTAACGTAGAGGGTAAAATTTAAGAATCCTACACACTTGAAAACTAAACATTGGATCAGAGATAAATTAGTTACCCAACGGCTGATGACTCGGAAGAAAGAATACTAATAGAAAACAGATTCTGTGAGAAGACTTTTTTCATAATAACTGTTAGGGCCTTACTTATAAACCTGGTATAAAGTTACACCTAGGCGTAGACAGTATAATGGTATTCCCATCCTAATTTTACCACTTTAAGGTGTAATTTTGTAGCAGGTTTATAGGTGAAGCCCTTAATATATGATAAAAGGGTGATTCTAACCGAAAATATGAAACTAATTATTCATAGATGGCGCTTTCATTTTTTTTATTTATTTAAAAATGCAATTTCCACGTGTATTTTAAATAATATTTATCGAATTTTTCGTTTTGTACACCATTTTGTGAAAACGACCTACATTATATTTTTATGGTATTTCTTACAATCAATATAGTGTAAAGTTTCCGCAAACCATGTTTTGTAAAATTTACCATGAAAATAAACGTGAAAATGGCATATTTTAATGAAAAAATATAAAAGCGACATTTTGAACAATTAGTTTCATATTTTCGTTAGAATCACCTTAATATACGTTTGTATTTTGTGTTCGTGACTGTATCAAAAAAGATCTTGTGAATCATTGCTAGCTACGAGTATTAATCCCAGAGTAAGTTATTTTACAATTTTTACAATACAAGCTTTTCATGTATATATTGCAACAATGACAATAAACAAGCAAAACATAAAGACCCATAAAAAACGAAATGTAACTGGGCCAGTCACCCTTAATCCTTTCACTGCGGGTCCCGAGCATAGCCGATACGCGGCGCCGTGCCGCTACTGCGGATCCCGAACATAGCCGTTTTCAATATTATCTTCCTTGTAGTGGCCTCTATATACACTTATTTCAAACTTTTTTTACGTCATTCGATAAATCCATCTTTTCTATACACACGGAATTTTTTTAGGAGACATGGTATTATTATAAACATGCTTTCTAATCAGTTTTCGGGACCACAGTCTAAAATTCCCACAGTACGCACTTGACGTGTCGCCGCGTATACTCTGTTTCAATAATAATGTACGTACCTATTTGCCTACACGATTAACACTTAGGATAAAGTAAACATCGGTTTCCTTTCAACCAACTTAATTACCCGGACTGGTGATTTGCGTTATTGTTATTGATTTTTTTATTATTTCTGTTACATAAACATTCAAACGGATATTCGGATTTCATCTTTAATATGGTTATATGAATCTCTTGTTATTATATTTTGCTGGACTGAATATTGTGTTACGTACTAATTTTTAGTGGTTTTATTATAACATCCTTGACTTTTTTATTGTGGAGTTATTATTTGAAGTTTATTTATAATGGCTCATTCTGGAGATAAAAATTTGTTAGGGAGAGATGATGAAATAATGAACTTTATAATGAACAGTGATTCAGAAGAAGGCCAGGGCGATGATTCTGATTTAGATTTACCTTCTGAAGACGAATCTGTTATTTTTGAATTTGAAGTACCTACTGTTTTATCTTCTCATCCATCGACAAGCACATCAAAAAACATAACTCAGACATCATCACATACACCTCCTGCGGTAGGGGTCCAGGCGGTCCCCATTTTCCCGAGGTTCACGAATTCAGCACTGCAGATTCTGGTGTTAAAGTTCCATTTAACGGAGATCGCAGTGAACCTGACATATTTTTGCATTTTTTATCGAACGATTTGATGGAGAAAATAGCAACACAAAATAATATATATTATGATGATGTTATGAAAACTGCTAATATCAGACCTCATTCCAGAATTCTAAAATTCTAGAATTCTTTTAAATGGAAGAATGTTACAACAGACAAGATGTATTTATTTTTTGGTTTAACCATATTGATGGTACGAAGTAAAAAACTTTCTTCGAGTGAATATTGGTCAACCCATGCTGGCCTAGTTACTCCAATATTTTCTCAAGTAATGCCACGGGACACATATTTTTTAATAAGTAGCATGTTACATTTTTGTAACAATGCAGAAGCAAATAAAGAAGACAAACTTTATAAAATAAGACCAGTCATAGAGCACGTTAAAAATAAATTCAAATCCACGTTGGAGCCTTTTAAAAATTTGTGTGTTGACGAAAGTCTCGTGTTATTTAAAGGTAGACTAAGTTTTAAACAATACATTCCGTCAAAAAGAAACCGTTTTGGTGTTAATTTTTTTGTATTTTGCGATGTTGAAACTGACTATATATTGGATTTTATTACATATATTGGTGAAAATATAGAGATTTACGATAAATTTAATGTTGGAAAATCGGGATCAGTTGTTACCACTTTCATGACCGACTTTTTTAATAAAGGGCACTCCGTTTGGATGGACAATTGGTACACGAGTCCATTATTACATTTTGACGTTGTATTCCAAGTATTGCATGGCAATGGAACGAACGCGTGTGGTACTGTACGGAAGAATAGGAGGTGGCTTCCTACTTTTGAGAAGCTAAAAAAAGGTGAAGTGTCATCCCCATGCACACTGACACCATGATGGCCCTCAAATGGCAAGACAAGAGGGAAGTCCACCTGCTCTCTACAATGCACGATGATTCAATAGGCGCATCGGGAAAATTGGATTGAAAGACAAAAAAACCAATTATAAATCCCAGAGTTGTTTTAGACTTTATAGTCTTTGTCTTTATAGTTATCGTCAACATGGGACCTGTAGATAGAACAGACATGTTGCTGAGTTCTGTTGGATGTTTAAGAAAGACCACAAAGAGGTATAAAAAAAAGTGTTTCATTTTATTGACATGATATTATTAAATTCTCACGCCGCATATTTGACAGTTACCGGAAAAAACCTTCATTAGCAGATTTTCAATTAGGAACAGCAATGCAAATCATCGGATCATCCATTAATACTGACCGGTAGACATTTCCCAAAACCAATTTCTGAGACACCAGCAAAAAAAAAACATAAATATGTTGTCATGTTTGTTCACAATCCCAAAGACGTCCAAAAAAAATCCGCAAAGAAACTAGATTGATGTGCGTGGATTGCAACGTTCCATTATGTGTTGCACCATATTTTGAGGAATATCATACGATGTCAAGATACTAAAATTTATACTGTTCCAAATAATAATAAAATATGTTAAGTGGTAAAAACTTTTTGAAGACCTTTTCTTTTTCTAAAATTTTTTGTTTTTTTGCAAGTGTCACACAAAAAAAATGAAACAGACTATACATTATTTTGATGTGTATGGGGGACCTTAAAACTTTGAGTTTTTTTTTTTTTTAAATAATGTTCAGTGATTTTGTGATAATAATAGTGACTCAAAATGTGTAATGTGTCATGATCCACAACATATAAAAAAATCGAGCGTTTTAAATGAGGGTAAGAATTTATTTTGTTAAAAATATTAATTCTGAAATAAACCCCGCACGGGCGTTACAGCCGCGCTCCCCAAATTCAGCAGCGAAAGAGTTAACAACTATGCACAACGTGCGAGTTAAAAAAAAGATTATTTTTAAATTATTTTTTTTAAATATAGGGGTATAAAAAACGTACCGCATATTCAATGTATTTTTTATACTAGAACCGTATAAAGATTAATAACATTATTGATAAAACAATATAGACATTATATTTTCGCTAACATAAGTCACTATTCTGAAAATATAAAGAGTTGTTTACTTCCTTACGGCATGGAGGTTGTCAAATTTATACCACCTAGAAAAGCGTTTTCCATTTATTTAAAAGAAAAAATAATTACACTCAATACTCAATAAAAAAACAGTATTTTTTTATAAATTAAAATAAATAAAATTTGCAAAAAAAACATATACATACTCGTATTACGAAATAAATTTAAAATATGGACAAAATGAAAGCAAAAGGCGGATATGTACAAAAAATTACCCGGGGCAACAATAATTCAAAACCACGCTCTTATCCAAAGATATCAATGTATCCTACAGTGTTTTACCCTATAGTGTAGATTGTACAATTGTCAGAATTAGGCTAAATAAACAAGTCGCATAAGTTAGGAACTCGTGTTTTTTGCCTGTTTCCAGAACATGTATAGAAGCAGATAATATTCATGAGAGGTCTCTTCCTTACCTTTGGTGATGTTTAGGCGGACCTGTTCCTTCTCCCAAGAAGCGAAGGAGGCCTTGAGGGCCTCGGTCATCTTCTTGTTAGTACCAGGGGTGAGCGGCGGCACTTGCGCCGGTAGGTCTGAAAGGAAAATAAATATATTTTATCCCGTCATTTTTATGTGGTACCATTGAATCACCATCCACGTATCATCTATTTAATTCATGTTTTAATACATAAGCAAATTATGCTTGATTTTTTTAATTACTGAAATATTTGCGTTCTTATGATTTACTCAATGTTTCGATTTTGGGGCTATATTTAATGAGTTGTGAATAACTCACTATTAAAAATTGGAATCAAGTTAGGGGGCAGTGTGGTTGGAACTTCGGACCTGTGATCTATGCGTCAACAACCTAGGCACGGCTCCACAACCCAAAGAAAATTATTTAATTATTTGAATCAAACATAAAAAAACGGAGGTAATTGTATCAATGTTTATATCAATATTTTTTGTTAAGTATAACTCGTATATATCCCTTTATATTTATTTACAAAAATAACTAAAAGTATACAAAACCTTTTTTTAAACGAATATAATAAACGTTAGAAGCACTAATAAAAAGTTGTATTTTTTAAATATTTTTACATTCATGTAACAGATATTGAGATACGCTGCATTTGGTGAACCAAAGCAGTGCCCCATGCACCACCGGGTTTTGATAGGGGAATCATGATGTTATTACAGTTCAAAATTACGAAAGTGAAAGTACAGTAACCCTTAATAATGATGGTAATAAAACAAAAAATGATGACATCACAAGTGCGTTGGAAATGAGTTCAATATATTTAAAATTTATATATTTATTTCAAATATTTTTCCTGTCCCAATATTTTATTTACGAATTCAGTCATCTCATCTTGACACGGTGAATAGAAAACACTCGAATTATCTAAGCAACTAAATCTGTTATCAAATCGATGGAAAATGTACAAATAATATAAAATACATTTATTATATACTGTCAATAAAATTGGAATTATCTCATTATTGAGACCTTCCTTAACTAATCGTTATTAAAATTAAATGATCAAAGTTTATTGCTATGCGACTCATCCATAAAGCGAGTTCTCATGATACTCATGATATCATGCAATAAACTGTTCAACACTATAAATAAAGTTGATTCTTGACTTCATTTGCGTAAACTGGGCGACAGTTGATAAGCCGGCACTGGATAGAATAAAAATAGATCTAGGTCCCAGAGGTAACTATTGCAAAAGCACTTTGCATTTTCAAAACTATTTAGCATTCTCAGAGCGATTACAATAGGAAGTTAACAGAGTTATCTAGTTTTTGCAGGAAAATGTGAATGTTTGTGTAAAATTTTTAAGCATCTTTGTCAGTTACCTGTAATTTAACATGTTTTTTAAAAATGTATGTACACTTCATTATTGCAGAAAATTTGATTTTATTTCATAGATAGTTTCCATTGGAATACGGGCCCAGAGTTGGTATTTCGAAGGCATTTACAGCACGTTTTTAGTACGTTAAAACGCGCTATACCGCGCTATAATTGCATTTGGAATACCAGCCCAGGATTGTTGTAAGAGTATTTTCATCAGCTTCGTGGTGTTAAAATTGGCAAATTTGTAATTATGCATGAGTTTATTGGTTCGATCCCCGACATGAAATGTTTATTTGGAAAAGGTGCACCACGGATTTTTTTACTATTACATGGGTTTTACCTGGAGTCTTTAGGTCTCATCACAGCTTCAAATGATAAATTAGCAATTGGTATGACAATGCAATGTACTACAAAACATGAGGTGAAAAATAAACATTCAATTTTATTATTACCAATGTGTTGATAATCTGTTTTTTTTTTGCATTGCTGATACAATAATTTTAAGTTAGTAAAATAGTAGAAGAGCTAATGAGCGTAAACTATTAATCAGATTTCTAAGTCACAAGTCACATATTTAAATAAAGATAAAAATCAACCAAAAACAATTAAACACGTAAAAATAAATAGAAACGCAAACACACCTTGTCCTCTTTCACTTGGTACATGGAATGTACGTTCAATCAGAAATAAAATTGATGATATCCCCAACATAATTAACGATAATAATCTAGACGTTCTTGCATTAACGGAAACTTGGCATGAAGACCATAATTCTGTTACCATTAATCTACTTCGTAGTAAGGGTTTCAATGTTATTGAAGAGGCACGGAAACCATCCATTGAAACCGTTCATAAGAAAAATAATATAACATGGACGAACCACGGTGGAATTATTGTACTAACAAAAAATCAGCTTAAATTAACAAAAATTAAAATACCACTCTACACAACTTTTGAATGCATTGGCTGTAGGGTTAGCGCAGGCAGCAACCATTTTACCTTAATCACAATTTATAGACCAGGTTCTAAAGCACCACCTCGGAAATTTTATTCGGAAATAAAATCTTTACTTGAATGGGCCATCACTCGTACAGAAGTAACATACGTAACTGGAGATCTGAACATTCGTTTCGACCGCAAGATGGATTCAGAATCGGTTCGTTTTAATGCACTTTTAAGTGATTTCGATTGTTCACAAGAAGTAAATACCCCTACACATGATGCGGGAGGTACACTTGATGTTATAATACGACGGAATTGTGATAAAAAAATCACAGTTTTTGTAACAGACATCGGACTTTCAGACCACAGATTAGTGCACTGTAAAATTAATATCCAAAAACCAACACCAATTTACAAAACACTCGCATCAAGGCCATGGAGAAAATTAAATTTAGAACATTTTAAATCCGAACTTCTGACATCGTTGATTGGTCCGGACATTGACCGTCGCTCAAACGACGTCGATCAATTGGTTGGGTTGTACAATGAGGTACTATCTAACCTGATAGACAAACATGCACCATTTACTACGAAAACTATTCGAAAAAGGAAATCTGATGCATGGTTTGACGAAAATTGTCGACTCAAAAAGAAAGAGCTAAGACGTCTAGAACGCAAATACAGAAACACACTGTCAACTTTGGACCGATCAATATGGTTAGATATGCAAGCCTCTTATAGGACATTTATAAAAGAAATAAAATCTAGTTTCTGGTGTACAAAAATCACTGAACAGAAAAAGTCTCCAAAACAACTCTGGCGAAGCCTTCAATCTGTTCGTGGTGACTGTATAGCAGAGACATCTAACACAAGCGCTACTGCCACTGATTTTGCCGACTTTTTTACAAATAAAGTCGAAAAAATCAGACTGGCGTGTAGTTCAGCGAAAAAACCTGTAATTTTAGATAATGCCCTTCAAAAATTCAGTAAATTTGAACCAACGTCTATAAATGAGGTTAAAAAAATTGTTGCGGCATTACCCAACAAACAATGTATATTAGATCCGATGCCAACATGGCTTTTGAAAAAATGCATTAACGTATTAGCTCCATTTTTAACAGATTTATTTAATACATCCATGGAGCGCAGCATTGTTCCGAGAGCCATAAAAAAAGCAAATGTAACTCCACTTTTAAAAAATTCCCAACTAGATGTGGAAGATCTTTCCAGTTTTCGCCCTATTTCAAATCTTCCCATCGTATCAAAAATACTAGAAAAAATAGTTTCTCACAGGCTCGTTAACTATATCGAGCGGAATTCTTTATTTTCGGTAAGGCAATCGGCATACCGACGTTTTCATTCCACGGAGACGGGAGTGATAAGAGTACTGTCTGACATTATAACGTCGGTGGACTCTGGTAATCTGGTGTTGATGGCTCTTCTGGACATGAGTGCTGCATTTGATACTGTAGACCATAATATTTTGCTTGAACGTCTGGAGAAAACTTATGGTATCCGTGATCAGGCACATATGTGGTTCAGTTCATATCTTAATAAAAGAGAATATGCAGTCGTGTTCCAGGGTAAAAGCTCAACCAACTTTCGGGTGTCTACAGGAGTGCCTCAAGGGTCAGTACTCGGACCACTTCTCTATCTCCTTTACACTAAAGATATAGAGAACATTATCAAAGAATGTGGATTGTGGTCGCACTGCTATGCAGATGATACGCAGATTTATTTTTATTGCAAACCAGGCGAGAGAAGTGTGCTTGTCAATTTAATTGATGGATGCATCAAGAAAATAGGAAACTGGATGGCTGAAAACAGACTAACATTAAACCCATCAAAAACTGAACAACTGTGGGTGGCTTCAGCCAGACGACAGAATTTGATCCAGGATACGGCTCTACCCAATGTAGGGAGTGCCGTTTTACCCACCGTTAAACTACTGGGAGTTTTACTCAATTCTGACCTATCTCTTGACGCTCAAATTAGTAGAACGATAAGTTCATGCTTTTACCAGCTGAGACAAATTAAATGCATACGCAAAAATTTGCCGGTTGATGCCGCCCGTCAATTAATAAATGCGTTTGTAGTGTCTAGAGTCGATTATTGTAATGGTATCTATGCAGGTCTACCAATGAACAAAATGACTCGCCTACAATCTGTATTGAATGCCGCAGCGAGACTTATTTTCGGAATCTCTAAGTTCAGTCATATCACTCCACTACTTCGGGAACTACACTGGCTACGTTTTCCACAGAGGGTCGAATACAAACTCTGTTGGCTTATGTATAAGTCACTGCACAACTCGGCTCCGGAATATCTAAGGGAACTATGCATTCCAGATGAACTAGCTGACAGGCGTCTCACGCTTAGATCAGCTACGTCTACGGCGAGAGGAAAAGTTATTATACCTCTACGCAAACAGCGCACTAAATTTGGTGAGCGTGCATTTGCGGTCGCAGGCCCTATGGCATGGAATGCTCTCCCAGCAGAGGTGCGAGGCTGTGAAAGTGAAGTGATGTTTCGGAAAAAACTTAAAACCCACTTGTTCTCTAAATCATTTGAATAAATCCGTAGCACGTGACAACAAAATAAATTATTTTAATCAAATTACAAATTTAAAGCTTCAATTAAATTAACTTAACAGTAGAATCACCATGTAAAGCGCCCTTGAGGTATTTTATTACGAAAATGGCGCTATATAAGTTATCCACAATAAATAAATAAATAAACTAAAACAACCAAAAAAGAAGTTTTCAAGAAAACGTTTTAACTTTATTGGAATTTTCTTAATTTCAGTAATTTTTCAATTTACCATAACTATCAAAGGACACCGTGTGACTAAGGGACAAAGGAAGCCATAAGATCAATCTGCAGTTTTTATGTAAACATTATATAAGGGGGACGTATGCAGTTAACCTGTTGTTTTAACGTAAACCGTAGATAAAACAGACGGTATAATAGAATAAGGAAATGAGTATTCTTCAAAAATATGTATTTTTGTTGCTGTACAATTTATACAAGACATTTTTAAAAAATCGTTAACTTTTGCAACATTCTATTTTTTTTTTAAATTGAATATATTGAAATCTACGCTTTACTTCATATGGCGTAATATTAATTTCAAGCAGTTTTACGAAATCATGGGATTTTCTTCTACTATAGGTTTATGATTAGCGAAATAATTTGTGAATGATTACAAGATGGGTACGTATGCTTAAAAGGCATAATTAAATTGCACCTCAACAGGCCGGGAGGCCCAATTGCAGCACAGAAAACTTAGGCTTAAGAAAAAAAACATTTTGATTTTTGTGTTCTCACCGAGAATCGAACCCGGAACAATCCGTGCATGAGTCAAGAGTCTTAATCACATCACCATGTTTGGTTTAATTTTTGTGTCGTTTTCATGTTTAAAAAATACAATTTCGAGTACGCAAAACTTCTTCATTAGCCTGTTGTTGTAATGTAAACCCTAGTTAGAGGTATTAGACGGAACGTTAATTTATGCAGAAGAAGTGCATTCCCTTGTGCGAGTATTAATAAATAATAATTGCAACAGTATGCAGTCGGCAGGTTGCGGGCCGAAACAGCTGTCACGCCATGTGCCCTAAGACTTTTACCCTCATTTTATTGTATCGATATTCAAACTGGCTGTAATAAATTAATATTTCCACAATCGCCCTAAAGAGGATCTTTTCAACGAAAAATACACAATAGGAAGCGTTTTTTATTCCGTAATTATGTCAAATCCAACGCGCATCTTCCCAAAAGTATTTTTTTTAATACTTTTAATATAAAAATTTGCTAAATAATCTAATAAAAAAAAAAAATCATTTTAATATATGAAATATCAATGTTAAAAGACAAAAAAAATACAGAGTAAAAATTTTTTTTATGGGTTTTTTTTAAATAAAAAAATATTGGCAAAAATAAAATAAGTTTGAAATATGTTTATATATGTTTTTATTTATATTTATAGAATGATTTAAAATAAATTAAACGTAATATTATTCAAATCCTCCTGTAAAATTAGTGTAATAAATAATGAAGAAAAAAAAAACAATAATACTTTTATTAGTCAAAATTACTGCAAATTTGTGTTTAAGACCCATACACCTTGCGCATAAATTTAAAAAATCCATTCCCCAGCTGTCTATGGCGCGGCGTCCTTATCTATGGATTCAGTCAATGCGAGGATTGGTGATAAATATGAATCATGTAGGGATGTACATCGCCTACCAAAATATCGATACATCGATAATATATCGATGTCCGAAGTACCGAAATCAATTTAATCAGTCACCCGAAACTTTGATGTTCTTATAAATTGCCAAAATAATTTGTAATTTACACTAGCTTACACAATAAAAATATATTTTATTTTATTATATATCGACGTCGGAAAGGAAAAAATCATAAGCGATATGTAGCCATTTTTACAGAAGAGCCAATGAAAGATTGAAATTGACAAGAATTCTCATGTTTTAAATTTTTATTTATATTATTAAAGAAACACGCCAATTCTTTTTACCAAAGAGAGATTTTTTTAATAAATAAAAACTGCCACTTATAAAAAGGTGCTACATGTCGCTTATAAATTTTTCCTTTCCGATGCTGATATGATCTTGCACGTATTATCAAAATAAGACAATAATCACAAAGAACTACAAATATTTGATATTTCCTTTAAACAAAATCTAACATTTAAAAAAAATCCAAACGTAAAGTTAAACTCAAGTATAGTGGTATAATTCGGATAGGAATACCACCCTTATTATAGTAGTAGAATATATGGATGGTATTCCCATCCGAATCATACCACTATACTTGGGCGTAACTTTACGCGGAGTTTATGAGTAAGGCCCATTGGGTTTTAATTTGAGTGGTTATTACTCATGTATTTACGTAATATTAGCAAGGTGGAGCAAGGTTCTTTTTTTTAAAGCGTGTTTTAATAATATTATACAACAAATAACAATAAATGTGAAAGAGTATAAACATTTTTTTAAAATGATGTAAAAATCATCGATTTATATGACATTACATGAGTTTTTTGTTTGACCTAATATCGATATTCATAAAATAAAGTGTGCATCCCTATCATCAATAAACAATGGCGACCATTGTTAATCCAACTCCGGGAATGCGTTTATTTCCACGATTGAAAGCGGTTGAAAATGACCACTGAGATAAAAGGACTAACAAATTTGTGCCATTATAATATATTGCGGAGGAAATGGTGGTATTTTTTAAGTATTTCTATGCTGGTTCGGTACTAAAATTTAAATTTCGAAAGCTTATCAAGGGTTACCACACCTGCTATGCGCGCCATTCGCCACCTGCGCGCGCAGAAAATATGCTTGCATTCTTAGTAAGAAACTGTCTTACATTATTAACGAAACTATAAAAAGAGGTACGGCAATGAATAAAAACAATAGTAAACATTGCCAATACATTTAAGATATAAAAAAAATACATGATCAACATAACATAACAGATTTTTGTTTATCAACATAAAAAAGGAGGTTGACAAATTTAATTTCAACCTATCCGTTTTTTTAAAAAATTTGTTCACCAATAGTGTTTATCCGATTTCATAAATACGTGTGTGTGTCCTAACTATTTTAACACGTCTTTTCATTGAACTTTTTTAAATATGAAAATATCCTTACTGTTAAGTAGGTACAGAGAAGTTTAGTTTAAAGAAAAAAATTAAACAACTCATATTTTAAATATACAATAGAACTCCGTTCATCCAAACTCCAGTCATCCGGATTGCCAAATATCTGGATCGTTATTAGGAAATAAAAAATAAAAGAGATTTTTTAATAATAAATAAAACTAGCTGCTTAACTTTGATGGACATATTAAAGTTTTAAATGTGATTCCAATTCGCTGTGTTATTTCAAAAGCAATAAAAAAGTTATCTCAAAGTAAATTTTGCGTTTTCTTCCAAAAATTACCTACCTTCATTTAATGGTTAATTAACTATCCGGATGGTGTCTGGCACTCATTAATTCGGATAATTGGAGTTTTAATGCATTTGTAAATATGAAGATACCGTTTTTGTACATGATTAACAAAAAAAAAGGAAATATTTTTTTCACAAATATTTCGATTTTGGGGCTATTTTCAACGAGTTGAAAATAAACCACTATTAGAAAATGGTAATCAAGTTGAGGTAGAGTAGGATTCGAACCTCGGACCTCTGATCCGCGAGTCCGTAACACTAGCCACGGCCGCCACGGGACCACAACCCGATTCTACTAAGAATAATGTTAATTTACGTATAAAAAATGTGTACACCATATCATAAAATAAGCTATAAATAAATTACTTTAAAAAATATTTATGCCAATAATCATAATAAGTAGATATTTAATTTTGTTATTTTTGTAGATTAAATGTTAACCCCCCCTGTTATACCCCTTTTAACGTTCTAAATAAAAATACACAATGATTATGTTATATCTATATATAACATTTATCTTTAAAATATTATAATTGTTTTTGATTAAAATTGGCGAAGAAAAAACCGTTCATGGCATGTTAAAGATTGAAAAGTGAAATCATAGATTATTCACGAGTAAATATATAAAGCAGTAGATATTACAGCACATGGCGTTAAAACGGCACAATTTGAATACACAAGTTTGTTCATTATTATGAAGCGAAACACGCAAAAGGAAATGCAAAAAAAAAATTCATCGCCATTTTAAATTTGAACAATCGGAATAGATATTTGAATGTCGTTTATAAAATAAATGCATATTTGAAGAACATTTTTTGTGATTTTCGATTGATTCGAACTTTAATTTACGCTAACCTTCGGAGTTTCACAATGTTAAAATAAAAAATATAACAAGAAATATAGCTCATCTATCACGTCATTTTCATAAAGGGGTAGGCAGAAAGGATATAGCGCCATACGACTATATCTCTAACGCCGATCATTTAGAATTGCATGTCTATTTTTAAATACTCATTTGTTGAACTTAATCATAAAGCACGTTGGTTAAATATTTTTTTGCAACTACTATTTGCATGTTAGGGTAATTAGTGTCCTGACGAAGAGACGGATACGTCTTGAGACCGGTAGACTTTGTTTTATTTTATTTGACAATGAAATTTAGAGTTTAAGTGATATTTTATAAAACGAAATAAAAATCAAATTTATAAAAATAGAAGTTAGATTATAACAAGTCTTGCAGCTACTGAGCGCATGGACGGTTGGAATTCTAGACCCCATTTACTAAATTTAGATATTTGATAAAATTTATCGATTGAAGCCAGATTACTAGCCGTCTTGCAGCTACAAAGAGCATGGACGAATGAAATTCTACCAACTTAAAATTATCAATAAATTTACAAAAATAAACATTGAGCATAAAAGTAAATTTGTAAAGTCTTCATGCTAAAAAGTGATTATGATATATAAGAGCTAGATTACATCATGTCTTGCAGCTACAGAGCGCATGGACGGTATGAAGCCTAGTCCCCATTTATTTATTTAAAAATTGAATTTTGAGTAGAATGTAGATATTATATTAAAAAACTGTATTTAATATACCATAATACAATAAAAAATAAACTAAATGTGCATGGTATATGAATAATGTTGTCTTCTGTTAACAGCGATCGACACAGAATTCCGTCACGCCAGCGGGCAATAAAGCCCAATTAGTTTATATTCGATCATAATGGCCGACCACTGGCGATAGCGCGTTGTTTGTGTAACTCTGGCCGCATATATTATATTTATTGTTTAAATAAAAACGCAACTCATCGTTCTGCAAGGTTCGGCCGCTCAAATACCCTCAATCGTGATAAATGACATCACATTATGCAATAGTAAAACTATGATATATAAAACATATCATGTTTTGTCTTATTGTTAAATCAAGACTTAAATATTTTAATAGACACGGAAAAAGTCACTTTCATAGCACCAGGAATAAAAGAAAATTAAAAATACCATTGACAAAACAATCATTTATACAAAGAGGGCTCAGTATACATGATAGTAAAAAAATATAGTCAGCTTCCCAAACAAAGTAAGGAATTAAATTGAATTGAAAATTTTGCAGGACTGTTAAAAGTGTTTCTAATAAATAAATGTTTCTATAAATGAATATTTGGAAGATGCAATTGAATAAATTAAAATGTATTAAATGTAATTAATAAAAGCAATACACATCATAATTTTTAGACGGTTGGTGTCTTCATAACTTTTTTATTTATTTAAAAAAATATTTTTTATGGGCTATTTAATTTTTTTTATTTACTTTTTTTAAAAAATTAAAAAAATTAAAAATTTTTTCATGCTTTTTTTAATCTTAATTTTTCCTTATCTTTTAAAATTAATTTTTATTATTATTGTATTTTTTCATTGTTTTTCATCAGGCTGTAAGAAATTGCTAGTGGCAATAAGTCCGCCATTTAACCATGTATAACTTTGTTTTATTTGTGTTTTTTCCACTTAGTATATTGTGGTTAGCAAAGATTTATAATTATTTTTATTATTAATCAGATTCGCTTTATTCGTACTAAAATAATTAGAAAATTGACAATTCCATTTTATTTAGCGAATGTGGACAGCAGTCTTAGAAGCTAGATACTTCTCTATTTCCAGTGAAAAAATGAAGTCTTTGCATGCTAAAACACTTCGATCTCACAGTGTGATTTTAAAAAGGCACAATAAGTCTTTCAAGGTTTGATTCAATTTATTATTTTATATACATATATGTATTTTGATATACATATATGTATCTTGCTATAAGAATCCCCTTTCCTAGTTAAATAGGAACTATCAGATTTTTTATAGTTTGTTTCAATTTACATACGTTTTGGTTTATATTTATTGTAACTATAATTTTGTGTTATTTTGGTATATGAGTATTGTTTTTGTGTTTGTTTACACATTTTTATTCATTATCCTTTCTGGTTTTGTTTTATTGTTTTTACGTAAAAATATTCCAATAGAAACAACTAAAGCTCTTGTGAATGCTTATGTCGTTTCGCGACTAGATTTCTATAAAGGAAAATATTCAAACTCCCAAAATACCAAACTGATAAACTTTAATATGTTTTTAATGCGGCAGCAAGGTTCAAGGTTTATCTCACAATATCTTCGAGATATGTACTTGTTGAAAATCCGAGAGGTAATAAAATATAAGCTTTGCTGTACAGTACTCAAATCCCTTCATGAAATGGCTCCACGATACGATAGGGAAAATACAAGTTAAATAAAATCTACTCTTGGGTCAGCATTTGATTCAGGAAGAGAAATAATAGTCGAAATCTGGCGCTGATTGCGTTCACACTTGTGAATCGTCGACTGTCCCAGTCAGCTTAGATCTAAACTGAAATCTCACTTTTTCCCAAAAAACGCACGATATTCTAAAATTATGCGGGAATGACAAGCGCATGAGCAAATAAATTTAAACAACATATTTACATGTTGTGCCTCAGAATAGAGACACATTTACCAAATCAATTTTAAGATTTAATAATATTTTAGGATCGTTAAAAAGTATCTACATACTGATTCATTTTTAAATAGGGCAGCTCATTTGATTTTCTTTTCTATGGTGTCTACTGTTCCTTTTTTTTTTCTTTAGTCAGAGATGCCAATATCACAAAAAACCGCAGCAAAGTACCTACTTTTTAATCTTTAAATAAACATACAAACCTACAATGTTTCTTAATTTTAATGACGTGCTTATTCGTGTTGGATTCAATAATTAAAGGTGGATCTCACCGGGGGGTTAATTAGTTAAATAGTTATTGATAGGACTTGGACGTAGGTAACAAACAATTAATTTTACAAGTGATTACCATTTTTATTGGTATTTTTAAGTGAAATTTAAATCTTCATACGCCAGAAGAGACATGTAGTATTGAATCGCCCTTGAGATAATGTATCATTAAAAAGGCGCAATATAAATTGTAATAAAAAACAAACAAAACACGATTACAATTATTTTTTCTTAACTGGCATGCATTACGAAATGAAATAATAATATGTCGGATCATATTGCGTAAAAGCTTATACGAGCAGGTATTTTTTAAACATAAAAAAAGACAGAAGATACCATCTAAATGATTATAAAAGATAACTTCGTTATAATCATATTTTTTTGTAAAACTAACATCTCTAGGTAATTAAACTAATGACGACATATTACGGAAACACATCCTTCCCTTTTCAAAGATTATTTACACTATGGTAGATTTATATTTCAACAGAGACAGAAACTTTTTAGTTTTTTAAATAAGAATGTCCCTGAGAATAACGAAGTCCAATTCGTATTCTGTCTAAAAAAAAAAATATTGCGTAAAGTAACTATCGCATACAAATCTTATATACTAGTATATATTTTATAAGATCAATGTTCATTCACTCTAAACTAAAGAACAAGCAGATTTCAACGACGATGTTCTAATTCAGTTCCGAAATCTTAATGGAGTAGATTTAGCGTTAAATTAAAATGATTTAGGATTTCCTAGCGGCCAGTCGATACCATCCTCAACCTATTACCATAAATAACGCCATTCGACTCAAGGAAACGTTATTTACAATACTACGACATATGAAGAAGTATAATTGATTTCAGCAGTTAATAAAATACAAAAAAGAATATACGCTTAACTATATTCTAAAGTCACGAACTGAATGCAATTTGCTCACATTTTAACAACTAATTGATACACGCTAAATGGGATTGGAGAGATTTATTGATCACTGATTTACGGTCATTTTAATATGAATATAATATGAACACTAGATAAGAGAATTGACATAATTAAAGAATTTTATTCCTTGACAAAATACCGTGTTGTTTTCGATATATTTTTTTTAAAAACATGTATGTTTGTTGAATTACCTTATAGGTGTTTTTTAGTGAGTAAATTTGAAAAATAATCAGCCCTAATACTGCACAAGACAGTGCAATGAGCATAGCGAAATTGTATATGGGTATACTATGATCAACACTTAATAAAATCAATATAAACTAAGAGCCATAAAATCTTATTGATACCATAAAATCCCACAGATTCAGTAAATGTCAGTAGGTACAATCAACATTATTTTAAGATCAGATAAAAGCATGGCCTTCACACTTCAAATTAAAAGAATTGATAAGTATTCTTTCGAGCTCAATACGTAATACAAGATGAAGCATATATAATCTACATGGATTGTTACAGGTGGGAAATACTCTCAACATTGTATAGTTTCAATGTCTAGCACAAGAGAATCACACGCCATTTTCCGCATCCAGTAAACCCGCAAAATCGAACGACTACAAAAATACCGTAACCAACAAAAGCGTTAGATTTTTTTTGCCAAAAAGGGGATATGGACAAGGTTTTTGATTTTCACTGCATTTAAGATGCCGGAATGATTTTTTTTATTTAAATAAATTTACGGAAAAAGTCCATTTTTAACATATATTATTTGCCGGTCTGTAGCACTTACTATGCACAGCACCCTTTCCTCTACCATTCATGTACAAATTTAAAAAAAAATCGTCCATTGATATATTTAACATGTCCCTTAATTTATTGATAATTTCAAAATTTATTTGATAAAACAACTGAGCCCATTGCCGATGAACTGACTGACATTTTAAATTAAACATTTCAAAGGTGAAGTAAACGCATAGCTTTAATTACATTTCTGAAATTAGTATAATCCAAAACCATTTTTTCCTGGTTTTTGATGCACAAAAAATTTGAGCTAATTAAAAATATCAAAACAATTTAGTAAAAAAAATAGGCAAAAAGCTCATAGAGTTAAAACTTAGATTACAAAAGTTTAACCATTTGTCAGTCGGTTCATTTAACCTGCAAAGGGCTCATGTGATCTATATGTTGGTTATACACTCATTTAAGTGTTCCCCTCCACGGAAATCTTCAGTAAAAGGCGAAAAATTTATTCGCATTGAAGGGAGACCACGTTATAAGAAGTATAAAAATTACGAAGTTTTTTTTAGTTGAACGTTACGTTGTTTTGGCGGGAAGGCGTTTTCATTATTATAAAATCTAGACAGAAAATGGAGTCGCGTGTGACGTCACAGCACGCGAAGTAGGCGCGAAAGTGAAAAAGTAGGCGAAAACTACGAGAAGTTGGTTGTGTTCACACACGTGTGAAGTCTTCTCACTGCACACAACAATCACGAACTGAGATCGGGTTATGTAAAACGGACTTCTGCACATGTGGGTTAGTCTCCGTGCACTGGGTTACGTTTGTAATTAAAATTAATTATTGCATAAAGCTCGGCATTATGTATAGAAAAAGCATAAGTATTGATAGTTTACGCAGACGTTATTTTTCCCGAGAAAAAAAAGCTATGCATAGAAACAATGATGAAGTCATTTTTTCAGGAAGAAGGAAGAAGGAAGAAGGAAGATTTTCAGTCTAAATAAAGGAAAACCCCGTAATTTCTATCTTTCCATCTTAAGTAAAAAGCAAAAAAAAACTATTATATTCAAAATTTATAATATGTAGACGCTTAAGCACTATAACTATCAAAATAGTTTATTTGGCCTGTAAATGAAAACAGGACAAGTAAACTTCCATGGTTAAATGATTTTTTCGACCTAATATAAGGGTTATCACACTATCTACAGTTTTTAATTATAATTTTAATACTAAAATCAAACACTGATTTGAGTCTACATAAAACCGTTTATTTATTTTTAAAGACAAAACCAATAATTCAGACAATTATTTCGCCCCGTTAGGGCATTGTCAAACGAATTTGTGTGTGAAACTACCTTTACAAGGCGAAACAATTGTCCGAATTTTTGTTCTAAAAATAAAATAAACGATTTTTTAGTAGACTCCAATCAGTGTTTGGTTTTAATATTAACATAATATGGAGTGCTACAAAATAAACACCAAGTCAATAAATACTATCTATAGTTGTTCATTTGACTTAAAAAGCGGAACTGGCTTCGCAACATCCTTCCGTGATCCTTTTTTTAAATAAGTGTAAAAAAAACTTTTATATTTTATAAACGTTTTTATAGCGTTATATTGATCATGTGATTAGCTTACTTTCATCATTTCAAATTATTACCACGCGTATCAATAATTGAAAATAGTAAAAAAAAAAACGATGTTCTAATACAAAACACCGTAACACAGTGACTTTTGATTAACGCATTTAATTCAAGGCGTTAGTTGCCTCCCAATAGAAACGAAATTTTAAAGATTTTAATCAATAATTTTCATCACAGATATACTATACATATTTACAGTTGTGTCCAATTATTATTTTTTTATTATAAATAATTTATACTAGATTACGTCAACACTTAAACGCGTTAGGGGGATTAGTTTTAAATTAAACAGATTAATTATTTTGATCCACTGACACTTTAACACGTCCATCCATAAATTAATCGAAAAGTTATTAGAAATTAATTGTTTTTCCCATCTAAGGTACACATCTACTCCGTGAAGAAACGCAATCAATTATTCAAAGTAAGGCGAGTTGATAAGAACCAATATTACTACATGTGTTCACTGATTGAACACAATTATATTCCACTTCTCGATATATCTCTTACTAAGAATATAATTGCTTTTATTATTGAATAACTGAAAATATTGTTTAGTTAATTTATTTTTCCTCGTTAAATCTTATATTTAGTAGTGAAATAAGTGAATTATTTTTAAATAATATAATCATGTGGCTCGGACCTAAAAATACCAATGCAATTCATCGTAAATCACGGGAGATGAATTATTTAGCCATCATACAGCGTTATAATAAACTCTTCACCTTTTTGAAAAATAATATTAATAAAAAACATAACCACGTACGTACGCGTATATAAAATAGTAAAAACACATATTTTTTAATTGACGTCGACCCTCTACAAAATGTTGACAAGAAAATGTGAAGTCTGACGTTGGTCCTTTTAGATTGAAGCCATAGAATATTTGAATGACTCCGAAGGCGAAATAAAACTAAAAACTTAGACAAAATTCGTGATTTTAGTTTGAAAAATATCAATGTATGGTATATATTACTTACATTATATTATGTACCTCCTATGTAGGTACAAATATATGTTTTTTTTAATAGCTTACCCGTAAATAAAATCACCATTCGCCACTGCTATCACATGGTATTCAATATTATTTTTTATGAGGCTTGGTGTAACTATAGAAAAAAATTATTCTAATACCATAAAACATTTTAAAAGCTATTATCTCAGTTCTGGATTTTTTAAGATGCATCGTTTTGCCATAAGACGGGCGCAATGAGGAGTTCGTATAGAAATGAAAAAATAAAGGTACTTTTTAAGATAAAAATAAATAAATTATAAAAAGGGCAAAACCATGTACATTTTATTTACAATGATTCAGATTGCGAGCAATTAATTAATGATAAATGAAATTTAATGATATCTCATAAGTGAGAGTCATCGTAAATAAAGGTAACGTATAGCGAGGTGCCGTGAATCAATTTGATGAACAATGTATTAAAAAAATGTAGTGTTTAAGAATTTTCCTCCTGTCTATTAATTTAAGACAATGCGTTATTACTTGGAGCCTTGAGAATTACATTACGATACGACTGCATTTAAGTCTTGTATGGTTTAAAGTGTAATTTTAGTTTTGCGTAAAAATGTTGACTGAACTACCCTGAACTTAAAATGTCACTATGTAAATAGGTTATACAGGTTGATCAGAAAGTTACATGTATTATGTATATTGTTATTGGAATAGTTTCTTTTTAAGGGGATAAACCCGCTAAGCTTATATTGAGTCTTGTCAGCAGGTGGGAAAGAGAGGATATGGAAGAAAGTTATGAAAAATACACCACAACACCCAGACAAATGAAGAAAAAAATATTTCATGGATTTTTTTCTTAAAACTGGTGTGAATTAAACCCGCAATGCCACGGCGCAGTGCCTATCTGAAATATAACTAATACCGCGCCATTTTCTAAATAAAATACCTCAAGGGCGTTTTATAAAGTGAATCATGATTTAAATTCAAGTAAAACTTTTTTAAAACAGCAGTTTCTTTTGTCATCACATACTACAGATTTATTCAAATAATTTAGCGCCATTTAAGTCATATATGTAATACATCAAGGGTGCTAAAGAGCTCAAGTTTTGTAAACAAAAGTGGTTCTATGTAACATTGAATTTAATTTAAGTAAACTTTTTTAGAAAATTATTTGTATTGTAATCCCTTGCTACGGAATTGAACATGTATAGCGAATGGACAGCGAAAGAACGGTTTAAAAGATTAACGATGCGAATGTTGATGGATGCAGAAATAGAGGAAGACCGAGAAAGACATGGCATGACCGAATTCAACAAATGCTTGAAGATGGACATGGCAAAAGTAAGAAAATCGGCGCGCGTGCATGAGAAGATGAAGGTGTAGAGGAAGCGAGATCAGTATGCAAAGACAGAGTGATATGGCGTTCTATCCTCTCTGCCTACCTTTACGGAGAAACGGCGTGATTGTTTGTTTTGTTTTACTTCGATCTCACAGTTTTCCACCTGTGCTGTTTTTTTTTTAAGCCATAGAGCCTGCAACCAAAGACGGGTTTTCACCGAATTTACTGCTCTGGTTGCGTAAAGGTATAGTGACTTTTCCTATCGCTGTAGATGTAGCTGATATAAGCGTAGACATCTGCGCTTGTCAGCTTGTTCATATGGAACGCATAGTATGTTCTTTTCATAGACATTCCAATCAAAGATGTTACTACATTATCTCTGTTTAAATCACGTCTGAAGAAACATCTCCTTTCTCTTCCTTAATCTCTCCTCCTTTCCTTTTTCCCCTTTCCTCTTTTTCCCTTTTCCCATTGAGTAATAGTTTTGATTTATGGTAATTTATAAACAAATACGTTTATTTCTATTTTTATACATCTTTAGCTTTTTAATCTTTTTTTCTATTGAATATGTTCTGTAACTTGAATTATAAAATAAAACTTTTTTTTATTGGTTGGTTGGAAGAAATTGCCATATGGCAATGAGCCCGCCAATGTACAAATAACATTATGTACAAAAAGTTAAATAAATAAATAAAAATTCCAGATTGGCATATGTTTGTCACTGCAGAGTTGTGCAGTGACAAACATATGCCAACAGGGTTTGTATTCCGCCCTCTGTGGAAAGCGTAGAAAGTGCAGTTCCTAGTGGAGTAGAGTTAAATAACTGAACGTAGAAAAAACTTAGGTAATAAGCTTTGTAAATGCCTACACTTTAAGTTTTTAATCTTCTAATTGTTAGAGATTTTAAATAAATCTGCCTGCGGCATTAAATACAGATTGTAGGCAAATCATTTTATTTATCAAACACATATCAGGCAAATCAATTGCCGTTTATCGCAGGTGTAGGCAAAAAGGATAAAACTCACATGACTATTTACACTACACACACCTTTTTTTCTCTACACTGTATCAAATACATATCGTCTTTTTTGTGACATGTCACGTCCTCCTGACTTCGACAATCACCTGAGAGTATGTGTCCCTGTCTTGAGCAGCTCTGAGCAGTGCTTTGACTATTCAAATCCCAGTCCCGTCTTGTATGTTCCGGAGCCAGGCGATTTGCCTTCCGCCCACGCCTCTTCGACCATCTATTTTGGCTTTTTTGTGTAGCGGTTAGTACTCCTCTTTTAAGCACACGCTTCAGGTAGGACACCTTCCGGACTTTGATATCAGTCAGCAACTGTATCTACTCTTGCTCTTTTAGAGTACATTTGCCGGTTAATAGTATTGATCTTGAGGGTCCACAATTCAACTCCATACAAGAGCACCGATCAAACGTAGCACCAAAATTGGACAAGTTTCAGATGAGAAATATTTCCTGTAATGATAACCTCAAATGCATATACTGTAATGTACGATAAAATAGTTAAATATTTTGTTTACACCCTGTATATACCCGAGTAATGCATATATTAATTCCTTTTCACTCACTTCTTCGTAAAACAATACGCAACCGAAAGAGATAAAACAAATTAAGTTGTCTGAATATGTGTTATATTGTGCTTTGTGTTGCCAGTTTTGCTAATTTTTTTATCGTACAACAATGTACTCTGGAGGTATTTGCATCGCAATCTGGCAACAATGCATTAATAATATATCTTTATTATTTGTTCTGTTGTTTGGATTTGTAATTTTAGAATCAGAATACAATACTAACTAGATATTAGGAAACAAGGCGTGCATATTTAAATTTCCTGGTGAACAACTTCATTCATTCATTACTATCCTTTATTTTTATTTTTTGGTACTATATCTAATAATATTTTGTTGTACTATATTAAATTGGCTCTTGTATTGTAAATATTTCTACTTATTGTTATGTAATAGCTGTAAAAATAACTAATATTCTTATTTTGCTGTACTATAAGCACAAAATATTTTTATTTTGTTGAGCTATAATATTTTTTTAATCAAACTGCTTTTAAACGACATCATTTTATTTTATGTTAAATTCTGATATATTCAGAGCGAAGCCGAGATAGATCAAGAAAGCAAAGACACCATCAATTTGGCAGACACGTCAAAAGTCAGAATAATCGTACAAATATATATATATATATATATATATTTATATATATATTTCATACGTTTGTCAGTGCATACGTTTGTCAGAATGGTAGTTCAGATTGAATAATTAATGTTTATTGGTTTGCGCGAATGAAAAGCTTCATGAATGTATAAAAAGCAAGTAAGTATGAAAAGAAAAAGAGTTATGGCGTTAGTTCTCTCTGTCTACGACCTACGACTATTCTGGCTTATCAGTTCAGTTTTATTGCTTAAAATCTGAATCATCGTGGAAAAAATGTGATTTTTACGCTTTTTATGACGCTATCTATGTTAAAGTATGTAAATGTAGCTACATGCGTTTAGCCCCATAAAAATCCGGTTCGATGGACCAAAAAATATGTTATTTATCTATGTGTATCAATAATTAATAATTTCTATAGCAACGCACACGCTTTTTAAAACCACCAAAACCACGAATCATTCTGCAGTACCTTAGAGGATAAAAACAGGAGTCTACTTTTTGCCGTTTGGAAGTTAAAAATAAAAATGCTTTTTCTAAAGAGTCTCTAAAGACTAAAGTTTATTTTGTTTTAGTGAAAAAAACGTCAGTAATCCCAGATACGCTATTTTAATATACACATTTATCATCAAAATAATAGATATTTAAATTTTTTTATTAAATTATCTTATTTGTTTCAACAGTTAATGTTTTGGAAATAGCACGATCACAAAATCCTGTTTTCTGAATATTTATCCTCTAATGTCCAGATATACGTTTCTAGTTTTTTCCCTACGAAATACTCCTTCGGTTACTATGAGTTAACAGAAATATTTTTTTACAACTAAAAGGTATTTTATATAATATACACTTAACAACCTAATTATAAGTAATCGGGAATAAATTATTTAAAATTTACATTTAGTATCGGTGTGAACAAAACAATTTTTTATTGTTATTAAAATAAGTTTCGCCGCATATTTGCCTATAAAGATAGCGAGTCAAACAAAGCCACATTATTTCTAGACATACATATTTGTACGTTCGAAATGTAATTTTCTTGTTAATTTTAAGTCAACACATTAAAACTATTATGAATCGCAGTACCTACGTCTAGGTAAATTATGTCCGTTTGAAGTTCCCGCGATTTGCTTTTCAGCATTCGACTATTCATAGACAATACCGGAAAATAACTCTAAATACAGTGATGTGTCAAATAAATGAGAAAGGAAATTTGAACAAGCATTTTCTATGTAATCATAGTTCCAAATACAATGTGATCGGTCCATCCAATGACGTATAATTAAAAAGACACGTTACAAGCGCTAAATAGATGGCATTTCCATTCGTTGGTAATTGCTTTACTTCCCTTTATTCTCCGGTGGACTTTCCTCGTGATAAGACTTGACGCTACGACGAATAATGCCGCCACGTGTGATGTGAAAATTCCGTAATACACCTTCATCATTTCAACTTAACCTAGTAAATTCATACTCCTTGCCTTCTCACACAAAATCAAACATTAAAAAAAATTATAACCAGTGCACGTTAGTATTAGCTAATAAAATAATGTCTCCTATCAGCACGTTGATTTTATATTTTTACGCAACTACTATAGTGAAGATGTATAGTGGGATTTGCACGTTAATTTAATTGGTGTCGTGACAAAGAGACGGGTATGTTTCGAAACAGGTAGACATAGAAAAGTCGATAGGCGGTTATGTACAATTATTTAGTAACATAAAAAAATAAAAATATTTTAGACTCCAAGACAAATGGGTTGCTTGTTTATGAATGGGTTGCGTCCTAATTTGAATATTTATACATACTCTAGTGACGATTGATCGTATACCAAAATTGGTATGCATAATCTATGATTGACTTCAATGCTCCTTATACATACAAATATATCTAAAATACCGATAAATTCAAATGAGCATCGTTGAAAAATTACTGCTTACTAATAATCAAGTTGCTTTGTACAGGCCCGGTGGTAGAATTCTCAGGCCCCTAGGGAACGGCGGGGGCGGGCCCATCTACCCCACTATTTGTACTATTTATTGAGGTTTTTTTTAAACACAGTTTACGCATAAATACGCTGACGTAGCAAAAAAAATTTGGGGCACGGTTGTTTCTATTTTTTAAAAATATTTATTTTTACAGAGTAATTTATAAAGCACCTTAAATAAAAAAAAAACGGTATTTCTTATGTATCAACTCTCACTGCCTCCACCTTCCATGGAATCATTTCTCTACAATACCGCAGAGTGTGTGCGGACCAACTACTGCTTTACAAAATTATGACAGGAATGGTTGACTGTACAGAGCTGCTTGGTTTAATAACAATATATGTGCCAGCCAGGATTTGTAGACGATACCACCTGTTTCATGTACCAATAAGTAAAACTTCGTATGTTAAAAATGCTTTTTTTCGTAGGACTTTTTCAGTGTACAATACAAAATTTAAAAATATAGATTACACAAACATCACTCTGTCAGATTTAAAATTTACACTAAAAATGCATTGTGTAACTTAGTAGATATTACAATAATAAATATGCACATCTCCCTTCCCCTCCTTATCCTCTCTTCAAGCATTCTTGTCCTAATCCCGCCCAATTTACAGTAACTTAATGTTCTTAAAATAAATATTTAAAAAATCTTTGATTATTGAGTACATGAAAATAACATTTTTTTATGTATAAATTGTATGTATTTATTTGATGTGTAATATATTTTCTTTACTAACTTTGTATACTATGTGGAAATCTGTTATTAGTTCTGAGTTTATACACTATATCTGTTTGTTTACTATAAATATGTATGTAGAACTGTTGATTTCCCAAATAAAATAAAATATAAATATAATTTAAATTTATTAAATAAAATATTTAAATAATAAGGAATATTTTTGTGTTTTTAGAAAATATTTTTTATTTCCTTTTTTAATTACTATAAAAAAAATACCATATTATCTTTTACACAATATTTTATTTTTTCTATCTTATGTTACACAAAAATATTATAACTGTCCATTATTTATTATTGGAGCAAAAATTCATTAACATTTTCTTGTATGCCTTTGTGGGATTTTTCGTTTACTATTTTTCGATTAATATGTATTTCATTGCTATGTAATTATGCTTTATTTTTTTAATACTCTGTTTTCTTATTATGTTTATTGTAAAAAAACTTTTTTTTTATTTTTAATATTTATATTTTACTTTTAAATGTGTTTTCTTGGTTCGGACCCGGGCTCCTAGGCATTTGTCCCCTATGACCTCTCTGTCGCGCTTTGTAATGACACATGATTGTTTTGATATATCTGGAATGTATTCTACTGTAATCCTTTTGGTAGGAGTGGTAAGCGTATTTGCCACATACATGTATGTATGTATGCATATTTGATAATAAATAAATACAAAAACCCGCACGACTTTTGCTCAAAAGCTCCTCTCCATTATCGTTCCTCTCTATTTTCAAAAAAAATAAAATACGTCATGATCAGAAAATGGTAATCAAGTGGTAGAGCGGAGTTCAAACCTCGGATCTTTGATTCGCGAGTCTGCCTTTATCCGCCCGGCCAAAAGCACTCAATAATGTAAAACAAATAACAATAAATAATAATAGAATAAATAATGATGTATGTATTAAAACAATTGAAGTGATTAATTACCTTTCTGCCTGGTAATAGCTTTCATAATTGCCTTAATTCCCATCCCTGCGGGCTTTGCTGCACCCCTGCTCTGTAATCGGATTGGTTGATTCTGCAGTAACAGCTCGTCCCTGTATATGTCACTTCACTGCGTTACCAGATTATTGAAAATCACTCCTTTTATAAACACGAGTAGGTTTCTTCAAGAAAAAATCTTTGTCCTGTTTGCACTATATAACAAGTCCACTGTCCGCGTACAATAAATTAGTATATGAATATATATTTTTTACTTTTTCTTATTTAGTTTTTATCAATATATATAATATTTTTATCACAAAAGTCGTTATTTATTAAGTAATTTAAATTATATGTTAATTTATTTTATTTTATAAATAAAAACAGTTTTCAAAACACCGAATTATTTCATGATATGCGTGTCCGTTTATGAATTACACTTTTTAAGAAAACATTGTTCATTTTGAGATAATCGTCGCAATTCTTCATTGTCAATTTACCTATAATTATATTTAATTAGTATTTGGAAATGTCATTGTGAATTAGGGGAAACGGTTTTAATTGCCTTAATTTACTGTTTAAAAATGGGAATCAATACAATAAAAACAGTTAATTTATAAATTTACATTTCAACTGTGTTTCAACAAGGCTTCAAACCACAATTTCGACAAAAGTACATTTTGACAATAACGTGTCTTATACACATTTTGGCAAATATTTCGTGTTCAAACACTATTGCTAGATCGGTCAAAAACAAATGGTTTTAAGCCGTTGATGTTATCCTGAATACAGTCGAATTTATTAGTTTGTTTTAAAAATTCAAAACGATTGTGCAACCTTTTATGGAAACACAATTTTCTTTGTCAGTTAGGGAGAATATTCACTGTCTACCGCACGCATATTGTATGCTGTATACGTTCTCGGGATTCATTATTCCCACGTGTTTTTTCGAGCGGTTTCGGCGGTAATTCACTCTACATCCGGTGTCCCTGTGAATTAGCGATGACAGGGATCCACCATACTCTTCTACAGTCTGTGATCCCATTAACTCGCTGGAAACAGGTTACAACTGATCAAGCAAACCAGGAAATATTGCGCAAGAATTAAGTGCGAAAGTTATATTTATAAGAGAAGCGTTTTTGCCTATGCATTTTTTGCAACAAAAAGCGAATATAATGAACGAGATTTAGGAACGGAGATCCTGGAACCAGAATTCTATCGGTGTTCACAATGTAAAAAAAAGTCGCATTAGAGATCTTGCAATTTTCAAAATATAAGTAAATGAACTCTGCAAAGTCAAGACGATGTTTAAGTCATTAAAATTTGCCAACATATTGACAGCAGCCTACATTATCAAACAGCTTTGTATGAAGTTCTACAAGTCCAACCAATTAGGTTGATCAAAAAGAAGTCAAGTTTTTCGTAAAATTGTGAGCATTTCAAACTACATTACTTAAAATATTGATGTGTGCGTAGATATTTCTTGATGAAACTCCATAGTTAATGATTTTGATAAAAATATTAATAAAATTCCTCGGATAAGTTTTATTATTTTGTTTGATATATTATGTATATATTATATATAATACATCAGATGCCTTCAAAGGCAAATGTACTCGTTGTTCAAATGAAATTTAACCATAGATTTTTATTTTCATTTCTACCTAAACGATAAATTCTTTATGTTTTTATCAGAATGGTAAATTCACATGGAAAATAAATATTTTAACTAAGTTAAACGCATAAAAAATTTACATGGAGAGCATAGATGTAATATTTGAAAAATTATTCCTGGAGTGAATTGTTGAAAAAAATTGCTATCAGACAATGAGACTTGACAGCTATAAAGAAAAAAAAAATACTAGAATTAATACCCTCCATTTTAGAAATGATACAAAATAAAACCCTGTACGGTTAAACTTAAAATAAAATCGTTAACTTCGGGTAATGGAAGCTACTTTCAAGGAATGAAATAAAATAAAAAATACGCTTCGTTGCAAATATCAACAAGAAACCTTTTATTGTCGGTCGAATAATGATAGTGTCTCTGAGAGTAAAGAAATGAAAGGCGGCCCTTTACAGCCAACAAGCGATCATAACGAGTGCAATTAAATGCACACAGGTAAAAGGACGGATGTGTAAGGTGACACCACGTCCGGTAGCAAACCGAACACTCCACACACCCTTTGGCCCAAAACGAATGAAGAACCGGAGACAGGATTTACACTCTAACGTGTAGTCACCGTTTTTAGAATAATACTTTTTACTTTATGGGCTCCAATTTATCATGTTTTTAAAGAGGCAGGTAAGCATTCTTTTTTTATTTTATATTTGAAAAAGTGTTACCTATAATTTTATATAAAACTTGAAAATGATTTCGTGTGAAGAGCATAAGAATAATTGTAAAATAAAAAAATGAATGTTGCAAAACAGCTAATTGCTAAGTTATGACATATTGCTCTAATTTCATACTTCGTACGTTTATAGATGACATCAAGTTATCAGTTCTCAAAAAATCTATTAACGTACCAGTACTAGGGTTGCCAACCCTCCTGAAATTCCGGGATTCTCCCGGAAAAGCCTAATGTATTTTAAGATCTCTCGACTCCAGTAATGCAGCCAAAATCTCCCGGAATCTATGATGATTACTATTTGTTACAAAAAGTTTAATTTGTGGCGACCGAAATAAAGGGTATGGACTTTTTTTTGTGAAGATGAACGTAAGATTTTTTTTTGCATTTATTCATCTAATTCCGCAGATACGCGTGTTTTCAGCGCAGCAAATAAAAGCTTATCTATAAATCTTCGGATTCTACGCGCAGCGTAAAAAATACTATTTTAAGAAGACATTATAAATTTAAGATGTTTCTATTCACTCATATTAAACACACACCCTGTCCATAAACCCACCCTCACACCCATATACGCTCACACACATATTCACACACCTAAAACCACACTCCACTTACTTACACACGCATCCTCGCACAAAAAACTCGCACACATGCACTTCTATGAATTAATATCTAACTGCACTGGATTTTTATAATTGTATTTATGTGGAAAACTGATTTGGCTTTATTTTTTGTTTTTTTTTTATAATGTTGTGTATATTTTTTTATATTGCGGTTGTTTTTCTAAATAAACAAAAAAAAATAAGACATATCTAGAGTGACGTTGTTTTTAACTAATGATAAATTTTGCAATAACATTTTGTGAATTTTCTACGGTATTTTTTCTAAATAATAATGAGTTGGCAACCCTAACCTGTACGTTAGGGTGGGTCGATATTTTTGTTTTACGAATTTTGAAATGAAAGGGGTCTAAAAAGTCGCCTTTTCGATTTCTCGGAATGCAAAAAATATTTAAAAAAATATTTGATACCACTTTTGGCAATCAACCGGAGCTTGAAGTTTTCGAAAAAGTCAACTTTGTGCGCTAAACCGACTGTCATTTCGTATTTAATTAAGAAAATCAGTCCAAATAAATTTTATAATGTGCATTAAATCTTATTAAATAAGCATCTAAGGGCGTGAGTTGCACTTTGTTTTGTAAAAAATGAGTAGCGTTGTTTTAATGAGCCACTGTTTTCGTCAATATTAGCCAGGCGCTCAACGGAATCAGTTCCGCGGAGTGTAAACTTTTTACATTTCGGTAGTTTTAAAACGTGTTCGAATTTGTAATGTGAAGTTATATTTTTACTAACAAAAAATAATTTTATCAGTAAAGTTAATTAACCAAATATTCAGGCAGTTATAAACTTCAAACCTCGGTTGAGGGTCAAAAGTAATATGGAATATTTTTTTTAAATAATTTTTACGTTCAATGTGATCCAAAATGCAACTTTTTAGACTTCTTTCACTTTGATGTCTAAAAAAATAAAAAACTTCATATATCATCGGCCCACTCTACTGTACGTACATATATTCTTGGTCATCTTATTAAAAACATAAATATAACCTGACCCGTAAAATAATATTAACTGATGATCAATTTTGGTGGAAACGTGCAATACAAGTTATTTGACCGACAAAACACAATGTGAGTAAATCTGATCGTAGCGATTTGTTGAGTAAAAAATATTCTCGGAAGTTCCACATTGATCGGCTCCACGTGCACCTGTTACTGACCTTCGTCTCATTTACCTGGTTATCCAAAAATGAACCGCAAATAGTAATAAAAGAAAACAAACGTCAACTAATCCGCTTTTTTGTGATGGTCAAATAAAATTCAACGGCAAACAACAAAGAACAAGGGATCACCCAAAATATACACGAAGATACGTAATAGAAGCGTCAATATGAAAAATAAATAAACATTATTGAAGAAGAGCTTAATTTTTTTTTTACGATAGTAGAAAAAAAGAATAATTTGATAAGTTTTAAACTGCAACCTCTTTTTACACGGGGATACGTTCCACACAGACCCGTGTAAAAAAGTATTCTAAAAGAAAAAATGCCAGATAGGTTTCTTTGTACACAAATAAAACCTAATACGGGATTTCAAAATACAAAATTGCTTACTATTTTTGTGCCTTTATTTATATCTAAAATCGTCGTCCGTAAAAGGCGTATCGCGTTTTTCGTCGAAATTGAGTTATGAATAATTTAATAAAAAATCATTTGTATTTATGGAATAAATGGGGATCATACTGTCTTAAAATAATAATAAAAAAAAACCCAGAAAAATAGAGTAACATTATTTTTTTATTATTTTTAAAGGCAAAAATTTTCCAAACAAACTCGACATACGTTTTTTTGAAAGATGGACGACGAAATATGACATATCAGGATACTTTAAAACTTTAAACAATTATAAGAAAGATTATTCACAATCTCTATCATATTATTGTACTAGCTGACCCGACAGACGTTGTCCTGCCCGAACGTTGGCTTGCCTTGGAAAAAGACTTTTTATTGATAAGTAGGTACCTAGGTACTTGTTTGTGATAAAATTCCAAAATAAAAATAAGTATTTTTTCAAATATGGCATTCTTTTTGCAAACGTCAAACTCCGGTCTTCTTACCAACAGAGGGGCGTACTTATGTAGAAATACGTTTTTTTTTAAAATTATTAAATTAAATATTACTTTAGCATTACCAAAAATCTAGTAAAAAAAATTAAATGGGTAGAAATTATAAAGAATTTAAGGAATGAATCTGATTGAGATCCACAAAAAACAAATGCTGTTTGTAAACATTCAAAAGCAAACTTTTTTCATACATAAAAAAAACAACATCTTACAATTTTTTTGCTAATGCATTCTTCTCGAATGCAACCCTGGTAGATCGATGAATAAAACATTTATGCTCCTAACTTATTTTTTACATATTCGGTTGAAGATTTTAATATCTACGAACACGCGCAGCGCAAAGATTTATATTTCTCTGAAAACCACACGTAAATCGGTTAAGACGTTTAGGAGGAGTACGACGACATCACACGTACCGAGGAATTATATATATATAAAGATTATACGCCTTATTATGAAAAGGGGCGATGTAGGGCATTCCAAAAACGAATAGTATTACTATTCTGTCCTCTCTTTAATCCGCGTCTCATGTCTGAGGACGGTGATCACGCCTGACTTCAGACATGGCTTGTCTGTGGATAGTATCCCTTCATCTGGAACGGTCTTGTGCTGTTCTGTAGCAGTTGCCAGTGATAACTCTGATAATTTAGTGACCAAGCCACTTCATCTTGTCGGTTAACGTCCACACCTTCCTCCCTCTAAAAATGTGTCCAAACTGTAGGAATCTCTTCTCATACATGGATGTGAGTCTTTTTCTTATGTCTAGTTCCTAGAGTATAGATATTTTTGTACGTCTGACTGTCCATGGAATCCGCAGCATTTGCCGCAAACACCACATGTCGAAAGCTTCGATTGTTTTCTTTTCAGATCCTCTGTGTCTAACACTCCACACCATATATAAACACTGAGAAAACCAAGGCCTTTAACAGCCTTTTAAAATCGTGTTAAACGAGGTTCTAGTGTATTTCGTAAAGCGTTAATACTTCAAAATTAGGTGTATTTTTGCAATAAGACAAAACAATAGCAAACTGGCAAGAGTACTTACTATTTTATCAAGTTGTTTTGCATTCTACTATCCTTTATCTGAATCAAATTATGCACACGAAACATCAAATGGAACTCCAGCTGCAGAGTTAGTTCGATTGCAATAACATAAAGGATAAAATATGATCAGTCCAATGCATCAAACAAGATACTGTCTTTCCCGAGAATCAAACAAAATGATTTGATGATTTAAGGTCGCAGATTGATTTGCAAAATGTATTAGCATAATTTGTTTTTATTTGAGATTATTTTTTTAATGGAGTATTAAACCCTTTTTATAAAAAAAGTCAAACTAAATTGAAAGGTGGATGTTTTGAAATAAGCTTAAGGGTCCGTGAGTCCTTCCTAATAAAATCCTGTCTACCATTGAAACATCAAACTGATCTAGAAAAATAAACAATCAAAACCAAATCAATTAATTCGGAGAGTGATTGACAGGCGTGAACGCCGATTGAGCGAGATCAGAAGGGGTTAGCGTCGTGCGTGTAATGCGGCCATTAAAGATGTTACACACGAAAATCTGTGCTTTTTGACCCCCTGACATGGGGCCAGCTATGTCGGTGGCTAACCGTTCAAGAGGCCACTAAATTGGTATGACCTCTGCCACTAACGCGCATCTATGGCCCGCGCTGTCAATTAAAATGCAATTAACTTAACGTACCGAACAGCTTGTAGCCTAGTCACACTGCCCACATCGCTCCGCGGCGAGAAAAGGATGGAGATGGATGACTCAACACCCACTCGAATGCGAGGGAATTTTCGTCTCCTCGAAACCACGCGAGTGACAATAAACAAACGGGAGCTTTTATCGCGTTCATTGTAAATTAAACAATAGACGACGCTTCCTGGTAACTTTCCAGGAGTTGGTCAGTTTTGCCCGACAGGAGATTCAGCTAGTTCGATTACAGAACGGGAGTACAAGGGACAAACATAAATAGCAAAATCTACTGAATATATTTGTGAGCATAACGATGAAACAATGTAATGTGTCATACAACTAACGAAATTACATGACTTTTAACACGATAGATGCAGACTTAACTAAAGCCAGAAAGAGGATAAAACGTTAATCGGCCAATCAAACCACCGGAAATTCACGAAATATTTTATTTAGATACAAACCTTCGTAAGAGTACGTACACAACCTAAAGGAAGAAGAATTTATGTGAGAAAAAAATATCCTTAACATTTTTTGCATTGATTTGATGAATCGATAAAGCAAAGTTAACGCTCAACCCATTTACAGCCTAAAATGGCTTTGAAACCTATTCATTATCAGTATCTCGAACATATTTCGACAAAAATAAATTAAATTTCACAAACGGAATAAAATAATGAAAGACAAAGTATTGGCAGTGCTACTAAGGTATCGAAAGACAGCCCAGCAAGCTTTTTCTGCGCAACCGGCAGTAAACACTTACTTTGTGGTTTTTGCTTGAGAAACCTTGAATTTGGCGGTGTCTGGAGGGTAGCGCGAAAGACTCCGTTTATATTAATGTTACACGTGGAGGGAATTTTTATTGCCAAATGTCCGTTTCATCAAACCAAATCCACAAAGAAAATATTGCGCATTGCGTAGAATGAGTGTGCGATTTTTAAAGATTTTTGGAATTTTCAGAAAAAATCGTTTGATTACCACAGATTCTTAGTGAATTTTTATAATTTATTGATATAGTCGTGTCAATTTTGCGGTCATTGGTTTGTAATTCAACAATTTAAAATACAATTTATAAACGCTGTCCATACGAATAAAAATATGACGCTGTAAAGTCACTGTCGCAGACAGTACAAGGCTTGCATAATAAATTGCAATCCAATAGAGGTGTCGCGTACTAAAGCGTATGGAAAAATAATGCATTCTCGACTTTATCTCCCAATCTGGGGGTCGATTGTTCGACCTATCCTGGAAAATCGTTCGAAAATGGCAATGTTGAAAGTTAATATCTTGGAACTAATAAATAAATATTAAAAACTAAAAAAGGCTCATACTTTGACATTTATGACTAGACTTTTGGCAGAGTTTATAAAAATAAATAAAATGGCGGCCGAATCAGGGCTGTAGTGCGGAAATTATTACGAGAAATATATAATGTTACGCATTATAATTTTCCGCTTTAATATTTTCTTAAGTATAACGTTAAAAACGAGCACATTTACGCATTTAAATTTAACGTACCTACTGTAAAATATAATGACGTAATGCTATGAGCCCTTTCGCAGCTGTTCAAGATAAGTTTATTTACATAAATAAATAATTCACACTATTTACACCATGACACTATATATTAACATAATATTTATACCAAATACGATATTGATATGCGATTCCTACCAAAATATATTAAATGTCAGTGCGATGCGTCAAATGCACCCATTTCGCAGAATTCACAATGACGTCAATTTCCAAACAAAAAAAAAAAATTAAACACAGCACTGGTGGATCCCATTTGTTAATAACAACAATGGGTTACGTTTGCAATAAAATAAACGTCAACATTGACGTATGTATATACTTACAAACTTCATGTCATTCAAACCACAAAATTCTCGTTGATTTCAATCGAAATCACAATGAATATTTCAAATATCAAACACTAAATACATGTATTTACTTCACCCAAATGTCATAATATGTTTGTGAAAACAATCAATAAAAAAACCGAGCACTTTTGCGGTTTGTCGATTACACTCTATTGTTCTTGAAAATTCAAATTTCGAAATGGAATCATTTCATCTGACAGATGTCAAACTTGAAGTTTTTCACAGATTCGAAGCGCGGAAACGAGTGTGTTCAACGCGGGATTTCACTAATTTTATAACTGTCGATTGTTTCGATATTTAAAATGTGTTTTGGATCGTTTTATCGAGGTTTGAGCGTGTTCTTTCTTCGTAAGTTGCGCGCGCACCACCGCACCTGCGCATCGCAACGCGGGACTGAGCACAGAACGGAGCGAGCGAGTACTTCCGGCGCGAGAGCGGCCAGCGAACGACACTGCACACTACACCCCTCCGCCTCCAGCTAGTGGTATAATAATAATATTGTCTATGTATTCCCGGCCCAGAAATCTCGCGTATTTTTTCCGAATGCAATTTCCAAATAACACCAGTAAATAACGCGAAAAAGCTGCATACATTGGCCTCGTTCCATAAAGATCGCTTATTTTGATTTGATTGTATCTCATGAAACAAAATAACATATTATTTTCGAAAACATATTTTTTATACGAAACGTTATTCATAATAATATATTAAAAATTGATTTTTTTGTTATTTATTAAATTAATTTGACTTTTCATTGATGGTAGGCGTATGCCTACCAATCTTGGGGTCATGGGTTCGATTTTTGGCAGAGAGGACGTGACATAATGGTTTTAAAGATCAATATATTACACCGGAGATGAAGAATATTTTATAGCATGAATATTTACAAGGCTTATGAACTGTAATTGGTTGGTTATGGTGGCAACTTTACACACTGTGCAACATTTACCATTCTTCCTATGCTTGAACATTTCGGTAGTCAGATAGCATAAGGGACCATCTGGAATTTTAAAATATGATCAGAAGAGCTGAAATAATACTGAAATTTAAGACTTTAATCCATTAATTTTTTTAAAAAATGTACTTTTTAAAATAATTATTTAGCATTTTAAATGATGCTGTTTTTTTATATTATTTTCTATATGTATTTCCTGAAATATTTATTGAAAATCTTAACAACTAAAAATCCGAAAAAATTACGTTTGGTCCCTTCTGCCGATTTATATTCCTTCAATTGTTCCATCCGTTGATCTTTCTGAAGTTAAAGAGTTGAAACCTTTATTGATGCGGGTGACATTCTGACCGAATCACTTGGATACACACATTATGATTTTAAAGGTTGTTTAAACGGCATTATTTCATTATTACTGGACTGGCACATGGAGCGTAGGACTAATCACCTTACCTTCATGTTACAGATGAACGAAATACGCTGCATTTCGTTTTATAAATTCAGTGCCCTACGCACCACCGGGAGCGGAAAGAGGAATGATGATGACGATTTATATAAAAAGGCGCGTAGATAATCATCATAAAACTATATTATTTTTTTATCAAAATGATCCCAAGTGATTCTGCTTTTATCAATTTTAATATTAATACAAAATATTTACAGCTTTATCAAAATAATTGATTCTTAAAAAATATATACGAGCATTATTTATTATTATTTTACTCATAAATGTGAATAATGACTTAACAACTTTTTGAAGTTACCAATTTAAAAAAAAATTTAAGTGAAAAATCCTCACTGATTTGCAAATGATTTGGAAATAATAAATATTGTAAACTAATTAAATAAAACATGATTCCATTAAGTTTTTATGATTAAAAAGTAAGCACCAAATTCAGAAAAGTAATATATAATTCAGAAGATATATTCCTATATCAGCTAATACAAAAATAATATCTAGGGGAGAAAAACGAGCATTACTCAATATCTCGGTCTTCTCTCTCTAGTAGGAAGGCGCGCCTGAAAGCCGTGTAAAAGAGACGGAAAATTCCGGCCCAAGAAAAGCGCCAGCGCTCCGCACGCTGGCAAGTTTATGAATGGGTGTTGTCATCTCTTTTGCACGTATCGATGGTGTGCAATGATCCGGTATAGAGAGAGAGAGAGAGAGATGCAGTTTGTGTCGCCATTCGAAGCGCTGGCGGACAAAGAAAGTGGTTAGCAACTGCATCAGTGTTTAAAATATTTTATAAAATAATACATTATTTATTTTTTCAACGGCTTATGCCTTAAGAGAACTAAAAAAATATTCTAATTTAAACAAAATACACAACGCTTCTGTTTATAAACATAATGACCGAAAAATTTCAGAGACAAAAAGAGAAAAAAAAAATTATAAGCATTTAAACTCAAAATTATTGCTTACAAGACAAAATAACGGAAGGTAAAAATAACAAGTTTTGTAGGACAAAGGCAATGTATCATTTATTTATATTATTTTATTTTATTAGGTAATTCAACAAAGATCATACTAGAAAACATACAATTTGAAAGCATTCGTCGATACGATTTTACATGCATTTATATCTTCAATTATAGAATTACACAAAATAGATTTATATATTAAGTTGTAATACATATTGTTTAATATTTTTTTTATACAGGATACAATGCAATAAAAAATAAGTTGTACATGTGTACTTATTGAATAAGATTTATTCCTAAGAGATTATTCGCAAAAGCTGAGAGAGTATCATGAAAAATGTCAATTTTATTGTTACGGCAGTATATATTATATTCCCAACACACGCGGGCCATAGGTGTGTGGTATGTAGCATTATTTGAAAACAAAGGCAGTTTAAATATTTCCCGATGTCTGAGTGTTCTCAATCCCGCTTTTATTTGTATTTTATTTAGGAGGTTAGCATCTACTTTGTAGTTTAATATTTTATATCTAAAACAACGCCGCGTTTTATCAGAGAATTAAAATGAAAAAGAGTTAGCAGTATAAGGCATAATGCATTCCGATTATCAACATCTTTACTTCCCTACCGCATTCATTGCTGATGGATGATCAGGCTTACGCTCAAGCTGCAAGTTTAGAAGCAATGTAATATTACAATTAACTTAGTAAATTTATGTGTTAAGTTGCTCAATTCCAATGGCCGCACTTGTCGGTAATTACCAACGCGATAAAAAATCTCACAGTGGTTGTTTATCATTGTAGCGATACCCATGGAATTTAAATTTATCGATCGGGATTATTGCATTTTTTAAATATTGCCACACTATAACCTGTTGCATTGGAACACCTAATATTAAATGACATCATTCAAAATATTGATGTTTCGCGACGTGTATAATCTCACCGTTGGCGTTGGCATATTATTTGGCACCGTTAAATTATTTTTTTAATTTTATTTTATTCAGAAAACATACAGTCATACATAATAAGTATTAAAAACAAAAAAAAATTAACAGAAAAAGACCAATTAAGTTTTCATAAATTATGCAAAAGATATAAACATTAAATGTGACAAAAAAAATAAACAAATAAGAATTTCAAGTGAGAAAAGAATAATTGTTAACATTTGCGTTTTCCATGGAGGTAATAAATAAAAATACCGAATGTACACGCCAAACCATCCACGCACACACATGAACGCACATATAAAACATATACATTACATGCGGCACATATACATAGCATAAACCACTCAAGCTGGACATTCAGCAACTATCCCTAATAATCGACCCCGTGAAGAAATTTTCTGTACAAATGCAACGTGCAGTTAAAAATGTCTACATCAAATATCCATTATAATTTCTACAGGTACGTCTAATGAATAAATTCGAGGTATAATTGTTTTTACAAGTTGGTACATAAAAAAGGGAATTTTATCCGGTATAGCAAAGTGGACAACGGAAACCAATATTTTGTGAAAGATACTGCGAATCAACTATTTTATTGAGAATTTTGAAAAGAAAAATTAAATCACATGTAAGGCGTCTTTTTTGTAGTGATTCTATATTAAAATTGATCAAAGATGCGCCGTAATCATTTTCAATGTTGCCAAAACGATTATATTAATCAAATATGGAAAATACTCTAAAACTGCAAGTAAAGTTGTAAAATTGCTTATGCACAATGCATCATGCACACATCGCGGTCCGTGGCATGGCCGCATGACCGCGATAAATTAATCGTGTTCCATCGTGATGGGGCAAGTTGTTAAAGGACTGTTTAACCCTTCGATAAACATCTGTGATTAAACAACAGACGCATAATAATACAGTTTTGTGTGTAAAATAGAACTCGAACCGTGGACAAGTGTTAACGACTTAATGGCCACATAATGGTCAGGTAAAAACCTTGAAAAATTAGTTTTACGCATGGTTGGCAAACAAGCCATGCAACTATGCCTGAGGATCCGGGATCGATTCCTGGTCAACGTCAAATACTTATTTTAACGATGGTCTACTCTGTCACTTGACTACCACCTGAAGCGTAATACTAATTATTTTACCGTTCATGTAACATAAATAATTCCGATGCGCTAGAACCTTTTTTTAAGTGCCCTTCAAAAACAAACCATTACGCTGTTTTCCCGTAAAGATAGGCAGAGAGGACAAAACGCCACATCACTCTATTTTTGCAAACAGATCTCGCTTTTCCACGTTTATACATCTTTTCATGCACGCCGGCTTATTAATCCGACTTTTGACTTGTCTGTCTTCAAGTATTGATTGGATATGGTCATGCCATGTCATCCTCGGTCTTTCTCGACTTCTGCATCCATCAACATTCGCATCTTAGCCGTTCTTTCGCTGTCCATTCTCTCTACATGTCAAAACCAACGCAGAGCTCCTTTCTTGCTTTTGTCAATAATGCTTATCTCAGCCTTACATAATGTACGGGATCTCAACATTTGTGCATCTATCGTACATAGTTTTACCACACATTTGCCTTAGAGATTGCATTTCGACAGGATTCAGCCTACTTTCATCCCTGTTTTTCAAAGTCCGTACTTTGCTTCCATACATCAGGGTCGAGACCAGGACTCCACTGTGAACGGCTTATTTTGCCTCTTAAGACAAACATTTGTTTGCCAAAGTTGATTTAAGTTCACCGTTCACTCTGTTCCCGGCATTCACCCTTCTGTCAATGTCATTCTCAGTCATTCCATTCCTAGTGAACATACATCCCAGATTCACAAATTTCTCTACCTGTTTTAGTATAACCCCACCCCATTCACAGTGATTTCACATTTAGTCATACATTCATTTCTTCCAAAAACCATCACATTCGATTTATCAGAGAATTGCAGTTCCTCTTTGTTGTTAGCAAGAAGCACGGCATCATTAGCATACAAAAGATAATTAGCAGTTAAATCACCCTTGTGCCCTTGACGTATTATATTACAAAAATGGCGGTATGTAAGTTATCCATAATAATTATAATAATAATATAGGTACTTCAACATCGACTAATATTCTCATGAGCATAGTTACCGACCACTGTTGCTACGAAGCATTTTTACAACCGCATTGAGTTCCCTGTTTATGAATGAATCCACCTTCTCTCTCTAGTGCCTCGAACCTTCCGCTCGCACCCGCATAGTGCGGTGTGCACCGAACGTTGTGTGTGTGCGTAGTACGAGATAAGGTATACGGTATACACGTATAGGTAAAGCATACAGAAACAGGGCTGTGTGCCATTTCTCTTGTTTAGACAGAGTCAACATGGAAAAATAAAAACATCAAAAATGTTACTCAGAAAACACACAAAATTAACGTGTGTGGACGTTTGGTTATCACTAATATTTACCAAAAATTTTATGAAATATTTTTTTGTTGTTAATATATTTATCTATATATTAATGAAATCCCAAAAAAATCAGAATGAATCAAAGAAATGCTTCCTTCCATAGTAAATATAAAATGTACACTGCATTTATTATTTAACACAAGCTAACCCGACAGACGTTGTCCTGCCCGATCATTGGCTTGTCTTGGAAAAAGACTTTATTGATAAGTAGGTACCTAGGTACTTGTTTGTGATTAAATTCCAAAACTAAAAATTTATAATATTTAAATATTAAATTTAAGTAGGTAGGTACTTGTTTATGGTTGAATTCCAAAATAGAAAAAGAATATTTTTTCAAATATGGCAATCTTTTTACAAACGTCAAACTCCGGTCTTCTCACCAACAGAGGGGTGTACTTATGTAGGAATACGATTTTTATAAATTTATTAAATTTAATATTATTTTAGTATTACCAAAAATCCAGTAAAAATAAATTAATGAGTAGAAATTATAAAGAAATTAAGGAAAGAATCTGATTGAGATTCACAAAAAACAAATGCTGTTTGTAAACATCCAAAAACAAACTTTTTTTATGCACAAAAAAACAACATCTTTCCATTTTTTCGTAAATGCATTCTCCTCGAATGCAACCCTAGTAGATCGATGGATAAAACATTTATACTCTTTACTTCTTTTTTACACATTAGATTGAAGATTTTAATATCTACGAACACGCACATCGAAAAGATCTATAATTCTCTGAAAACCGCACGTAAATCGGTTAAGCCGTTTAAGAGGAGTTCAGTAACATCACACGAACAGAGGAATTATATATATAAGGAGAAGTAATAATGTAATACGTTATGTATATATTGTGTAAGTAGGTAAGAGTACATACATAATATACAGTATAATCTCTGTAACCCAAACCCATTATAAACCCAACCTCCAGTAATCCAAACCATAGATAGTAACAGAAAGAACTAAAGCTGTCTCCATAAGCCTTATTGTTACTCGGTAATGTTCCAGGCCATCTAAATTGCAAAGATTTGATAAGTGATGATGGACAGACAGTCATGTTTCATCCTCCAAACCATATTCTACTAATGCAGCCCGTGAGTCAAAATGTTATTCGGGGAGTGGAAAATTCATATCGCAAGAAACTCTTAAACGTTTTGATAATTACTGTTGAAAAAGATAGCATCATATTATCTATCCTCAAGAAAATCAATTTTTGTGATGTAGTGTATGGCTTGGTGGGACTCTTGGAGAAAGTTATTTTATTTATTTTATTTTCTTTTATTTAGGAAACATACAGTACGGTTACAAAGTTTAATTTTTTTCACAATCAGACTTAATTCTAATGGACCAGTGAAGTCTGTCTCTGGATTGCCACCTAAAACACAAGACTTATCACCTTACCCGATGATCGAGTTTCGAGAATAGAGTTTGATGATATATGTATACTATCTGATAAGACCGATTTGAAAATCGTCCAGATACTCTGCGGTTAGTGTACCGATGCAGTGTCCTAAGCATCATGAAGTCCGAAAATGGAATGGCGATGGTGAATTAGTACTATACAATAGGTCGACAATGTTAGGTGATACTTATTATTATTAAATTGAATAATTTATATAACAAATTAATATATTTTTATTTAGGAAAAACAACAGTTGTTATATAAAAATATAAAATATAGTACATACATCCAGTGAAAGTTTTTCACAGAGTAAAGAAAAAAAAATATTAGAAAAAACAAAAGAAAAAAAACAGATTTTTAACTCGCCTGTAAAAAGTAGTTAATAAATTTAATTTGATGAACAACGGGAAATTTAAAAGAACTATGAGAATTTCTTTCGGGGAATTAAAATAATCTTAAGCAGAATTATGTACGTACCATAAAAGCACGACAAGAATAAAAAGTAAAAAGTTAAGAAACGTGTGAATAAATATCATAATATACCGTAAATCATTCTGAATGAAACAACTAAGATATTTATAAATCTATACAAAATTAATATCGAATACATCATGAAAGATATATTATAATTTTATATCCATAAGATATTACAATTGGTCAACTTTATAAGAAGGAAAAGGAAAAATGAGGTAATAGGGGTAACATGGTAAACTATGGGATAAGGGGTGATTAAAAGTAAGACATAGATGTTGTATACATAAGAACGGGTATACCGTGTAAGTACGGTGATTAAAAACAATGAATAATATCCCAATACATCTTCCAGCCACAGTGCGGTTTGAATTCTTATCCCCCGTTTCCAATTATAATATTATAGATTTCAATAACAGAAAGGAGTAACATAACACGTCCTGCAGTTACAGGGCGCATGGACGGTTAGAATTCTAGAACCCGAGACAAATCCCCCCTCGATTTTCTTCCATCGAGTCGAAAACACTTGTCTTGGGTTCTGTTTCACACACAGAACTGTATTATTCATCCGTCTGGACCGCAAGCATTATAGAATGAGAAAAAATAGAAAATATTTAAACCAGTTTGAAGCGTAGCCACCACGCGTGGTAGTGGCGCAAACTCCCGGATCAGAGGTCCGACGTTAAAACCTCCCTAAACCACAACTTAATTCCCGTTTTTGATCACTGAGCTTGAGTTATCCACTAGTTGAAAATGGTCCAATATTAAAATATTTGAGAGAATCGTAACAATGAAATATATTGACGGCAGGTCCCCTTTCTCATGCGAACCACTTTTATCGGAATTTAAAGTTGCGTCGTTTGAGCCGACACCCATGAATATCGAAAGTAAATTTTGGCGTTTACAATCTTGTCGTATCAGGTTCATAAAATCAGTAGATTTATCTATAACCATCGGGTTGTGGTCCCGTGGCTAGTGTTGCGGGCTCGCGGATTAGTGGTCTGAGGTTCGAACCTCACTCTACCCCAACAGGATTCCCATTTTCTAATAGAAAGTTATTTACAAATCGTTGAAAATGGCCCCAAAATTATAATATTTAGGTAAATCATAAGAACACAAATACGGATTTATTCTTATGAATTGTCGTTCAGGTTTACATTGCTCTTTTGTTGATACCTATGTACTTTAAGCAACTGTCTTGCTTACATTGTTTTAAATTCGATTTAAAATATTTAAAAAGTTAAGCTTATTTCATTTTTTTTTATCTTTATTCGACTCTTCTGCGAAATTCACTTCACTATATCAGTCCTTTAATTTTTTTGCAGACGATATTTATGTTTCAAAAAAGGTTATTTATTTAAATAATTATAGTCTTGTTTCAACCCTGACCGGATAGCAACCTCTACCTGGCAGGTGCCGCTCCCCACATCCGAACCCGGGGTAGAAAAAACACAATACATCCTCCTACACTACTCCACTACGGGGTTGATCTTTTAGGGACATCCAGAGTACAAAAGCTTTATGAATGGAATCGTAAACAGTAAAACCAAAATGAAATACTGCTCTACTTGGGCGAATTTCGATAGATTTTCAGCATAGGCAAAATGGTGAATGTTAAGAAGTGTCCAAAGTAAACACTTAAGCTTGTGTTCTGCTATTCGTTTTTTTTGTTTTGTTCGGTTTTATTCCAAAAGAAATGCTACCTATTTTTTAAATATGCGAAATTAAGCTTGGTCTTGTGTTCTCTTTTCAGATCCGCACATTGCGAAAACACATTTTAAGCTTTAATGAATGGGTAATGTTTTTTTAAATAACCGACCATTCGGCATCAGTTCGTACAGAACAAACTTTTTACGTTATTTTACTTGTTTCAAAGATACCCGATTCAGACATCTTTCAAAACATTAAAACTTGTCAAGCCCAAAAGAAAATCATAGCTCCAGCCAGAAAAACCCTTTTCAAGACAAGAACCATCAACCTGTTCAAAACCTGGCATCATCCTACTAAGCTTTCCTCAGAAGAAAAAGCTCCGTTGTTTGTGATTATTTTGTAGGCCAATTGCAAAAAAGCGCCCATTTCGATTTGACATCTAACCTTTTAGCGCCACGATTTCCATTGATTACAAGATGGCGCCATCGCGTCATGGAGACGGGAAGAGGACAGACAATTTATTAAATTGATATATCTTATTTCCAATGAATAATTCATGACCGGATATTGTTGGAACCGTTAATGACAAACGGATAATACTTTGTTATGGTGTAAACAGGTTTCATCTTGAATTTATAATATTATTTACCATTACATATAAAATAGTATAATCTTGTAACTTACGAGGCGAATGTTATAAATGAATTAGACTCATCTGTTTTTTTAAATATAAAATTGATTACTTTTGTCTGACCTCCCTAACACCATTTTAATTATTATTTTTTAATTTATGTATCCGATTCCAAACGGTATTTGTAAATGCGAAATAAATAAAAAATCGATACACATAATTAATGCAAGAATACATATTATTAGGCTACTAGTATAAAATAGGAATCTAAAAACCAAATTTAAAATTATTTAGCGACAGCTAATAACTTGCAAAATCGGTACCTAAAATGAAAACAGCGTATGGCCAAAGACCGCTCATGTACCTTGGTCCTGAGATGTTAAATACTCTTCTAAAAAGTATAGGGGATTAACCAAAATATTTTATTTATTTTTTATGTATTATGTATTATTTAATTTAGTACTCAATCGTTTTTGGCATATTATTTATTTCTCCTATTTCTTACTACAGTGTAGAGTGAGTTTATCGAAACCATATCTCAATTATCATTTTGTTTTTTTTTTTCAATACTACAATATTTTATTATTATACTTTTATTTTGTTGATTTCAATGATACTGTTATTTTGTATATTAGATTATGTATGAATCTAAATTTATATAATTTATAATTTACATTTTAATATTTATGTCTGAATATCTTTTTTAAATTGTATTCTTTGGAATTTTTTTATTTATTACTTATACGTTTTTTCTGGAATGTTAATATATTGCATCATATGACATTATATTGGCATCTAATTAATTTTACTATGTATTTTTTATTGTTTATTATTATGGCTTGACACGGGCACAGCTTAAAAAACCTTAATTAGTTCACTTATATTTAAACGAGTGCAATTTCGAATAAATAAATAAATTATAAGCAGGATATAAAAAGATCCATACTATGTAATAAACTACATATGTATATAAAAATGGACACACAGTTAGTATAAGTTGTAAAAATAAATGATTCATATTTTGGCAACAGCGTAATGCAATATGCCAAATATTATTTGTGCATTTATTGAATGTTTATAATATTTAAAAAAAAAACCTGATATTTGTCAAAAAATGTTCCTCGGCACGGGATTTCTCAGAGAGGAATTCATTATAACTAAATAATATATTTTTTTAAACAATGAAACGCTTAATAAATAAATATAATATGAAATAAATAATTACACCATTGAAACCAAAAACTTGACAATATTTTCGGTAGCTTTTATAGTTATTCATTAGGTATCATTTACAAAAACGTTTATACGAATTTTCAATTTAACATTATGGACATTGTTTTCTTGACATGTTTATCTTAAAAGAGACAAATATAAAATAAGACAAATATAAAATAAGAAAAAGAGAAATATTATGTCTTGTCAACTTCTTAGTATGATTTTTTCGCACAACAACCCCAGAAAACTTTAAATTAGAACCCGCAACACTGCCCAAAAAATCATATTGAATTATTATTTTATTACCGAGAATTAAACCTAGAACCCCCGAGAGTAAAGCAAGCGTCTTTTAGCTTCATCATAAGATTGCGCCGTTAAGGAGAGGTTAAATACCGTATTTTGCGGACGATAAGACGCATCGGACCATACGACGCACCCCAATTTTTGGTTGAATTTTCAGAGCAAAAAAGTGTGTTTTATGGTCAGAAAAATACGGTATGTTTAATATTAGTTGACAGGACATCCTGTAAGTGCTTACACTGCTTAATCATATTCACACACACACACACAAACCCCGTTTTGAAGGCTCTCATTGGAATACAACTAAAATTTCATTTTTATTCGTTAGTATTATTATCCGTACGTATTGGTCTGATACGTTTGTCGTGTTGTATTATGATGCCTTTATAAAATTAAAATAAAAATTGGAAAAAAAAGATATCAATGATTTAAGATAACGGTTATTTGGAGAGCTATTAAAATTATTTTAACGGACACAAATATGTAGAGTTGTTGCTTTTAATTTTCAAGTAGCCGCCATACTACCTAGTTATTGTATTGAATTATTTGCGAATTTTATTAGTTAAAGGTAATTAAAAAATCAATTATCAAGTTAATTAAGTTCACGGGAATTCAACAGCAATTTCAAACAAGTTTTATTTCTTATCTTTACACTGTCTCCGAAGAGATTTTATACACCCGTTTGAATAAAGATATGCAAACCTCTTTAACGTATTTGCATATACGTAAAATGGTATAATAATATAATATAATACGAGTATTTCGCCAAAAACCTGAAAATACAAGCGGCAAGATTAGCATACGAGTATGCAGGTTCCCAAAGTGCGCCCATCGCCATCAGCCCGTAAAGGGTGCTGTTGAGAACCTTCGAGTACTCATATACACCTAGAGAGAGGACAGTAGGCGAACTGTATGTGATAGCCCAGAAATTGTACAATTCATAAGGTTTCATGTGCCACAAAGACGTTCAAGACAACGAATATTATTTAAAGAGGAAAACTACCGAACCAACATGAATATTAATAACGTTGTAAATATGTATTGTTTATAATAGTCAAGAAACCGCGTACGCACATCAAACTGAAGCCGACTAAACTACTCATAATTAAGTAGTTTTACGTTTTGGCCATAAGTTACTCTGTAGACGTCGCGTCGCTTAGTAAGCAACTGTCGATTTAAATTCAATTATACCGCGTTGTATCGTTTGAAAGTGTCGAAATACTGCTGGGATTAAAAGAGAATACGGTAGGATCGCATTTCATGTGTAAGTAGCAAATTCACAATTTACAATTTTTAAGAATTCAATTATTTTACTGACTGCCAAATTGTTAAATAAAACAAGGTAGACATTTTATTAGTGTTGCCGGGGTAGTCGATTTTTTTACCCGGCTTTCTATTAATAAACCTGAGCATAATAAACACATACTCCAATGCATAAAAATGATCAGTACGTTTTTCTGTTTTATGTACCTACATATATAATTTGAAAAAAAAAAAATATTTCCTGGGATTACTGCAAGTTGCAATTGTTGAAAATGGGAAGTGGGACAAATAATTTTGAGAACCTTTGCAGTAAAGCTTCCACGAGTATAAAAATACTGAAGTTTAAAATATATTTAAACGATAAAATTTATATTCGGCGATAACCTGCCGGTTCCCACATTAATTAAGAACTTACAAATGGATACAGCCATTGGCTGCCCACACTCAATCGCGATAAAGATAAAAACTACATCATATTATTATACTATGATACTGCAGGTATATTTTTTACGCGAATGACATAATTACCTCTACCGGTTGGATCTTGTTCACAGGCTTTTTTCTCTATTAGAATAAATAAACATCGAAGTAATATATTTCAACTATAAATGTAGATACATATCACTTTACTATTACATATACAGGGTGTTCTTTAAACCCTGTCACATCCGAAACAAAGATGATCAGTATGAGCAAGAAGACATATTAGCATATTTAAAAAAATATTTAGAACAAAGAAAAGGTTTTAAAATAAAATATTAAAAAAAACAAATGGTTGCTTACTTTTGCAGGGGAGAAGTGAGGGGAGCGCGCCGCAGTGTCAGAGTTCCCCTTTCCCTCTCCTCGTTTCACCCCTGCAGAAGTCAGCAACCATTTGCTTAGTTAATATTTTATTTTTTCAATTTTTATTTGTTCTAAAAAAATCATTTAATGTGCCAATATGTCTTCTTGCTCATACTGATCATCGTGGTTTCGGGTGTGACAGGTTTAAAAAACACCACGTATTAACACTTATATGATAAATACCATAAATCAAAAAAGTAATACAGAATTATTTCAATTGAAACATTTCAAGTGTGTTAGTGAAAATTTTAGGTAGATTATTTTTTTGCACCACAACAGGTTAAGGGCCCAATTTCAGCAGTGAACAGCGAAGCACAGAACACCTAGGCTTGAGTAAAATAACATTTTATATCTCACTAGGAATCTCGAACCCGGAACCCTACGTGCGTGAGGATAGTCATAGCCATTACACCACGGGGAGCAATTTATACTATAAGTAAAAGATGAGTAGAGTGATTCTTAAATCCAAAATTAATGACGGGTTTTAGAGACATCTTCAAGACTAACTGACCCAGTGACCCAAACTGTAACCAACACTTTGTTAAAAGGCGATTTACACAAAAAGTTGCATTTTTAATTCCAACCAGAATTTCAATCGTCCATTCGCTCTGTAGCTGCAAGACGTGTCCGAGAAATTTAATTACTGAACAGCGCCCTTGAGAATATTTTCACAAAATTTGTCCAGTATAAATTTTACAAGTGTATTAGCCTTACTGATTTTGAAATCATTTTATACTGGATTGAGTTTTTTTACTGACATTTATTGGTGGAACTACATTTTAATTATAATTATAAAAAATACACACATAGTTTTCTTTCACATTTATTGTGGAATAAAACCATATACCTACGTATTTTTTTATTATTATAATTAAAATAAAAGTTGAATAAAACTATATGCGCATTTTTATTCATTTTATACTGACTATTCCAAATTTGTTGATTTAAGTATGACGTGTCTTTTATTTCTATAATATTTTGTTGTTAACTCAAATTTTTGTGAAACAACAAGTGCTACGTGAGGGGGGTAATTTCAAGCAAAATATAATTAATCACAAGTTAAGGAATTAATTATATAAATAAACACTATCCAAATTATTTAATTGGTAATAAATATAGAGCTTAATGTAATAATACGGGAAACGAACGATCAGCTAGCTGCATAATTAGGTGAACGATATTAAGCTTCAATGCACTCTTAATTTAACGGAAACATAGCTAATGTGGAAGAGCGTGAAATATACCATCTGAAGAATTTATACGAGCAAACACGATCTCTGAGAACTGGGAACTATATTCCAACGAGCCACTAAAGTAATGAAGATTAACTAGTTGATACAAATTTCAAGGATTCCTTAGACGCATCGGCATGTAAGTAGTTTAATGATCTGTAGATAAAAGCTCTTCGCAGTCATAAAACAACATGTGATAAGCCCAATTCATCGGAAGAAGAAAGACGGTCGAAGAATTTACCACGTTTGACCTTACAGTTGCCTCAAAAACTAATCCATAAAACAAATCAAAATTCTGTACCAGAGGAAAAGTGACGAAGCAAGAATGCAAGTATACATCTTTTTACACGGTTTCGAAATAACACATTTCAAAGATGAAATGTAAAGAAAATTGAAGTAGTGACACGAAAACGTACCCATAGTTACAAAGTTTGTTTATTTACACCAAGGCTGCATTCAAAGATTTTATTTATTTAGACACTTAATTTATTTTTTTTGCAGTTTACATACATATGCATAAGGGCGGGCATATTGCCTTAAGGCAATTTCTTCATACCTACCCAAACCGTTCAATTTGAGAAAATCAGTGGTATATGAACATATAGTTGGTTTATGAATAATTTCTTTTTACAACAAAATATTGATAAAAATATATATTTTTTAGAAGTAAAAATTGACTAAATATCTACACTATACTATGAAGAGAGGGAGGGGGGGGGGGTAAAGAAGGAAGAAAAGGAGGGAAAAGGAAAAACTTAAATATTCGGGACGTGACATTTCATACGTCATTTGAATGTTAATAAAGAAATCTCTTATATTAGAGGGTAGATTTTTCCATAATCGAGCGTGCGCATGATCATGCATATGCTACCAAAAATTGGAGGATACTCATTTATACATTTTAACGTTAACAATCAACATTCGTTTTTGGTGGATCGCAGACAGATTCCTTCCAGGAATTCCTTTTCATTTCGAACCATTTATTTCTTGGGTTTTGGGGAATAAAAAAATAAACTTACATTTATTATATTTTAAAAACGTTTTCCTATCAGTGTAGCCCTGTAAGTCAGAAGTAGTAGCGTAGTTCGACAGTTAGAAAAAAAACAATATTTATATTTAAATATTAATTGTTTTAAGCTTTGCTGATTACTCTTAATCAAATATTTACCAATGAAAAGTTACACAATCCTTTTTTAAATGTTTATCCGAAAGATTTTTACACGCTTTAATGGCAGAAGCAGGTATTTTGGCTTCGATTTCAAACCAGGATGGTGGTCGAAAAACAATTAAACACGCGTTGGGCATGAGTGAGCGTTTGGCCATGAGTTAAATGCCATCATTTTTCAATGTCAAAGGTAATAGTAATATAACTATGCTATAATTTTTTTGTCGCGTGTCTCTAATGAACAAACAAACAAATCATCACACCGTTTCTCCGTAGGGGTAGGCAGGGGGCTCTTTGTTTTTTTTTGTTTTTTTTTGCACCACAACAGGCCAGGAGGCTTAATTACAGTGAACACTCAGGCTTGAGAAAAATCACATTTATTTTTTGTGTTCTCAACGGGAATCAATACCAGAACCTTCCGAGTGTGAGTCAAGCATCTTCACCACTACACCACGGAGGCCGCCTTTGCATACATACCTCGTTTCCTCTACATTCATACATCTTCTCATGACGCCGATTATTCCTACTATTGACATGTCCATCTTTAAGTATTTGATGGACTTGATCGTGCCATGTCTTTCTTGGTCTTCCACGTTTTCTGCATCAATCAACATTAGCATTGATCTTTTTAGCCGTTTTTTCGCTGTCCATTAGCTCTACATGTCCAAACCAACGCAGCACCCCTTCTTGATTCGGTCGATAATGCATGTCTCAGCCTTACACAGTTCACGGATCTCGACATTTGTGCACCTATCATACATCGTTTTACCACACATTCGCCTGAAGGATCGGGGAAGCGGTTGAAAACATCATGATTAATGAGGGGGAGTTACTGACCACTGCAAAATAAGAAAAGCCTCATACTTCAGTCAATATTTCGCAATGCGATGTACAACACGTTTCAAATTATTGTGGTAGGAAAATGAGGGCAGGTGGGCTATTGGACGAAAAAGAGCATCATGGTACAGAAATCGTAGACAGTGGTTTGATGAGCCGGATGCAGCAGCTCTGATTAGACTGGACTAAGATCGTGACGGGTTCTGAAAGATGGTCGCCAACCTCCGGTAGGAGCAGCAAAGGAAGAAAAAGAAAAAGAAAATTAGTTTTTGGAATTCCCTACATTGCTCTTTAATTTACTAGGCGCTGAGAGGTGTAAGGGAAGGGTGATAGTATTTTGTTGCCATGATATATTTTTAAATAAAATTATGTACAATAAATAAAGAGAACAATTTTTTTTTTAAATCTATAAATGATTTTTATCCTAGAAAACCTATTCATAATTGTTTAATTTTTTACACGGTACTGGGTGTAACGTGTCATCCGTGTAAAAAGAGGTTCCTGTGTATTTTATTTTATGCTTTTTGTTTCTGTTTCCTAGGCTGTTGATAATTTTACTGACTGAAATAGTGGTCAAAACATTTTTGCCCTTGCAACCGCATATTAATTATAAATTTAACCTTGTCAGTTGTCAGTTGACACGCAAAAATTAATTCAAAGAGCATCATTATTAATTTTAATAAATAATGGACGAAAATTCTCCATATAAAATACTAGCTTTCTCCCGCGGTATTGGGGATAAATTATTTAGATAATAACTTGTTGTGGCTTGTATCGATTGCCGGTCTTTCAAAAAAAGGACTATCCGTTAATCATGGCGACGTCATCGCATCGTTATTCTGTTCACAACTCCAAAATCGTACTGCAAAACCAAAACGAAAATCAAACCAAACTAACTATAGATAAAGCAAGTCAATTATATACATTTAAAGGATTCATTTCAAATTGATTCCTTTTGACATTCCGCCTTACCGCCTACCAGGGGCGAATCGTCAAAGTAAGCGATTATGCACAGCTTACCATTATATTTGACTTTAAATTATAATAATTTATAGTAACCACGTTTATGGGAAAATATATAAAGTAATTGTTATTTATTATAAATCACCGTTTATATCTTTCTACAAAAAAATATCTATGAAGTGTACGTGCACCCAGCGCCAGCGCCCAGTCCATTCTCACTGAACGATAAAACTAGCCGATTACCTCAGCTTATTCTTCCATACAAAAAAGTACACTGTATTTTTCGTCTTTAACCCAAGTCGGCTTTTTTAGTACTAAAACAAACTTGCAGATTACAAATATTTTTAGAAGATTCTCTATTTGGAAACTAGTATTTCGAACATTATTTCCGAAGGACTATTTTTCTTTGATGGGATACCGTTGACATATTTTGTATCACATAGGACAGGTGGCGTTCGCAGTGGCCGTTTTAGGCATTATTCATTGTAACAGACGCGGCGGATCACTGCTTCGTCCGTAGCAATCGCGCCCGTCACAAGAACTGTATTTCTATAGGTGCTGGTGTCAAACGCAGAGTGGCCGGGCGTAGGCGGGCCTCGGCCGACGAACGATAAGCTCCGGGGGAGGTATCGTCGCCTAGAGATCCCTTGCGGGGTCGCTAGCGAGTAGCGCTGGCGGCCGCAATCCTGAGTCAGGCAACCGGGTTGTAAGGCCGGTATCTCTCCGTCGGTGGGAACGGCGGGGTGTGTTCCGGGGAAGTATCCAAGGGTCCAAATTATCCGGGGTCCAAAATCCAATCCAAAGAGTATCCGAGTTCCAAGTCCAGGGGGGTAGCGGTGTTCGAATCCAGGTGGCGATGAGGTCCGGTTTGAAGCGAGGTAGGGAGGTGAAGTGGAGAGTAGAAAGCCTTAGTAGTGTGGTGAGATGACTGACTTTATTTTTCCCCGGCGGGGCTATATATACAACATTTTGCCGTGCGGCGGTGGGCTAGGCCAATAGCGGGCGGTGCTAGGTTGACCAATCACGCGGCGAGAGAGATAGCGAGCACATTTGCCGGCTCTATCGGTCTCTCTCGCGCCACGTATAAGGTCCCCACCCTCCCGCTACCGGCCGCAGTTCCCCGCCGACCGCGCGGCGATCAACACTTATACAGAACAACATAAAAACACATTATGGGCATACAAATATTTTCATGAATTCTAATCTATATGTGGGCTTCAGTATGGCGATCACCACCCCCGAAAGTGACAAATACTAGTCTTTATTGAGGAGGTGGTAGATCGCTTACACATACTGAAGCCTCCTATGCTACATTAAAACCCCAGGAAGGGCCGCCAAGTTGGTGCATGTACTTTTACGTCGGCAACACTCCCCCCTGCCGAGGAGGCATCTCTGCGCCGACGTCGTCCTTGATTTGCAACACGGCGAGCTTGACGGCGGGTCGTGTGTAGGTTCCGGTGGCTGTCTGGACCCGGGCGCTCCTGACTTGTCCATCCTTCCCTGGTGTGACTGCTATGACGCGTCCCCGCGGCCATTCATTCCGCGGGAGGGCGGCGTCCGTTATTATGACCAGGTCATCGACCATGATCGGTGTGGCGGCCTGTTGCCACTTCCGTCGCTGTGCCAACGTCGGGAGATATTCCCTCATCCATCTTTTCCAAAATGCGTCGGCTAGTTTCTGCGCCACCCGCCATTGTTTTCTGAGGCACAGTTCGGGCGGCGCGTCTCTGTAATCGGCCAGATGCGGCTGGGCCCCGCTCGACCCGATGAGAAAGTGCATCGGAGTCAGCGGAGCGTCGTCTCGGCTATCAAGCGAGACGTGGGTTAGGGGCCGAGTGTTTACTGTGTACTCGGCCTCCGCTATCGCTGTCATTAGCGTTTCCTCTCGGGGGGCTTGTTCCTTTAGAATCACCATAAGCGCCCCCTTTATCGACCGGACGAGCCGTTCCCAGGCTCCCCCCATGTGTGGCGCCGATGGCGGGTTGAACACCCATTTGATCCCTCTCCTTGTCGCCTCGTTCTGTAGTTCGGGATCGTGGGCTAGTTCCTTCATGGCGGCCGCCATCTCTTTGTCTGCGCCTCTGAAGTTCGTCCCGTTGTCCGAGTAGAGCGTTGTCGGATGTCCTCTGCGGGCCGCCATCCTTCTGAGGGCCTGCACCGTCGAGTCAGTACTCAACGACGGTGTAATTTCAATATGCACGGCCCTCGTAACCATGCACGTAAACAGGGCCCCGTATCGTTTCTCCCGGCGTCTTCCGATAGTTACGTATACGGGCCCGAACATGTCCACCCCACAGTGGGTAAAAGGCCTTACGTGATGATCGAGTCGGCCGGCAGGCGGCTGTCCCATGAGCGGAGGCTGCGGGCGGGCCTTCTGTATTCGACAGTAGCGGCACTCGTATATAATTTTCCTTATATTTGTCCGTAATCGTGTTATAAAGAACTGTTGTCTGAGTTCGCTGAGTGTCCGCTCTGTACTTGCGTGTTGCCGCGACTCGTGATAATGCCTTATCAATAGACGCGTATAGGCGTGCGCTCCGTCCAGTATGACGGGCGCCTTTAGTTGCTCGCTCACCGCGGGGGCTTCCATAATTCGCGTCCCCATTCTGAGGACGCTATCTTTATCGAGGTAGGGAGTGAGGCCCAGCAGGCGGCTGTTCCGCGGGAGGCACTCCCCCCGTCTAATTGCGGCTATCTCGGCGTGGTAACTGTCTGTCTGGCTTATGAGTATCCACGCCCTCTCTGATGCCTTGAGTTCCGGGGCGATGAGTGTCGCGCTTCCTGTATTCTTTTTCCTGCAGCGGTTTATGAAGCGCAACACCCACGCTGTAGTCCTGATCAGTCTCCGCCAGGAGGAAAATCTTCTTTCGTCCGGGAGGGCTGTCATCACGATGGCACTGTTCGCACACTTTATTTCACTGCTTGTATCCGGGGTCGCCGTTATTACCTTGAGCGGCGGCCATTGACTTTTATTTTTCTTTATGAAACTCGGCCCACTGAACCACATGCCGGCCGGGGAGATGTCTGGTATCTCGCCGTCCCGCGTCCCGAGATCAGCGGGGTTCTTCTTTCCTGGTACCCACCGCCACTCTTGAGCGTTCGTTAGCTCATCTATTTCCCCTAGGCGGTGGGCTACAAATGGCGTGAAGATGCGCGAATCACTCTGGACCCAGCACAGCACCGTAGTAGAATCTGTCCAGTAGTAGGTATCGCGTATATTACTTCCGCATTCTTTCTTGATTGTGGCCGCCAGTCGTGCGGCCATGAGCGCGGCTTGTAATTCCAGGCGTGGAATTGATAGCGCTCGTAGCGGGCTAACTCGGCACTTGCTAGCCATGAACGTCGCATTCCTTCCGGCGGCGTTCTCCTCCACGATGTAGGCTACGGCGCAGCTCGCTTGCTCCGAGGCATCGGAAAATACGTGCAGCTCTACTGGCTGGCCATTGGCGCTCGATACGCGCCGCGGTATAGCGCACTCGGTATTGCGTAATATGTCCACCCAAGTGCGCCATTTCTCTGCGTGTTCTTCATTCACTTGTTCGTCCCACTCTATGTGGGAGCGCCACACATCTTGTAGCAGTATTCGCGGGCGTATTGTCAAACACCCTACGAAACCGAGTGGATCGAAAATGCTCATAACTTCACTTAGCATCTGCCGTTTTGTAGGCCTCTCTGTTGGAACCTCCCGTGACACTTTAAATTTAAATTGAAACTCGTCTGTCACCGGGTCCCATTTGATGCCGAGGACCCTCTCTGTCACGGAGGTTCCGCTAATTATTTCGCGTGCGCTTTTCCCTCTCAGACTTGAAGGAATCGCTTCCATTACGGAGGGATCATTACTCGCCCAATTCGCGAGGATGAATCCGCCCCGCCGTAGTAGTTCGCTGACATCGTGGCGCAGTTGTATCGCCTCTGTTGCACTGTCTACGGCATCCATATAGTCGTCCATGTAGAATTTATTTCGCACAGCATCCCTGGCGGCGGCCATCTCTTGCCCGTGATCTTCTGCGACTTGATTTCTCACGTACTGTGCGCTGCTCGGTGAACACGCCGCGCCGAACGTCATCGACGTCATAATCATTTCCCGAATTTCTTCTTCGGGACTATCGCGCCAGAGGAACAGCTGCGCCCTCTGGTCTTCTTTTCTTATTTTAATTTGGAGAAACATCTCCCTTATATCTGCTGCCAGCGCGATCTTTCCCTCGCGAAATCGCATTATATTTCCCATAAGCGATGAGAGAAGGTCCGGGCCGTTGGCCAACATGTCGTTCAATGACTTCCCGTTGCAGCGGCTGGCGGCGTCAAATACTATCCGTATTTTATCCGGTTTATTCACGTTCGTCACTGCGAAATGCGGCAAAAACCAAAGCCCACTCGCAGTGTCTTGTCTTTCAGCCAGCGTCAGTTCCCGGGCATACCCCTTGTCTAGATATTCTTTAATCTTTAACTTGTAAGCCGCGGCGAATTCACTGTTTTTACTGAACTTTTTCTCTATGCTTAAAAATCGATTCAGCGCTGTACGGCGATTATCCGGTAAACATATTCGATTGTCTTTCCACAGTAGCCCTGTCTCGTACTGTCCTTGCGGTAGGAAACGTGTCGTGGCTCTCATGGTTTCTGTGGCTCGCGCCTCCTGACGCGATATCTTGGCTGTCGAACTTATACCTAACGCGTCGACGGCGTAATTTTGTTTAACTAGATTTTCTAGTCTCTGTTCTGTACTAAGCGCCATTAGTATGCTGGCGTTAGTCTGGCGTGTCCGCCCACCGTGTATCACCTTTCCTAAGGCTGTCACTGAGGCGATGTATTCCCCGCATCTCCGTGCCTCTCTCGTCACTATGAGAGAGGCGTTATCTTGGCCGATGAGTAACTGCGGGCACACTTGTCGCATCCTGCCTTCCCCTTCAATCACGGGCTGTAGCGGCAGACTCAGCTTCTGTATTGTGTTTGCGCGGAGAGTGAATAAATCTTCCGTAACTCCGCGCACTTTAATTGTGACTTTTCTTGATGCACTATCTGTTACGCACATTCCGCCGGCACCGTGGATTTTTAATCCTCGAGTCTCTCCCGGCGCGCCGATGTCGTTTGCTATTTTTGCGTCAATCAATGTCACGGTTGATCCCTCATCTAGTAACGCGTACGCGTTCACTCGTCCTCGCGGACCACTTAACATGACGGGAATCACTTTTAGGAGGACCGGTTCCTCCCGAGCGTAGGTGCTCGTCACTATATTATTCGTCCGCGAACTGTGGCCGTAATCGTAGTTTCTTTCATTTGAACTCGCGGCGCGGGTTTCGTTCGCGGTCGGTCTGTTTCCCCCGGCGCCCGCCGCTGCAGGCGTGTTGCGGCGGGCATTATTATCTGGCGCTCGTATATCGGCGCTAGACCGAGCTTCACTGATATCGGCACTATTTCTGTCGTGTAATGTCTTGTGATGTGTTCGGCGACATCCATCGAGGCCGCACTTTTTTACATTTCTACACTTTATCGCCCGATGAGTGTTCGATAAACACGAAAAACACAAATTCTTTCGCTTCACTATGTCCCATCTTTCCGGAATACTACACTCTATGTATTCCTGGCACGTTTGTAGTAAATGTCCTCGTCCGCACAAAACACATGACGCTACACTTTTCCCGTTTCCCTCTGTTGAAATCACTGTATGCACTTGTTCTCGCTTCTGTGGCTTCTCGCGTTGTTTTCCGCTGTACACTTGCGGCTCTATTCCGCCGCCTATCATCGAAGATTCCGTTAAATCTTCCAAGAAGAGCGCGAAATCCTTCGCGGAGGGCCTCACCCGGTTTCCTCTTCTGCTGTACCACCAGAGAGACTTCATGCACAGCGGTAACTTGCTCACTAGTTCACTTAGTAGTTGTGGCGTAGACATGTAATCGCCACCGAAGCCTTCTAAGGTCGCTATCGCGTTCCGAACTGCGCTAGACAGATCTACTAATGCTTGCGTAGATCCGTCGTTCTGTATGCAGCGGAGCCTTCTCACTTTTTCCAACAAGGAAGACGCTACAATGTCCGGCTGGCCGTAGTGTAGCTCCAACGTCTTCATTATCACCCTCACTTGGCTTGGATCCACTAGTAATGACGACACAGATTCTCTTGCCCGTCCTTTTAACGCACGCTGTAGACGCAGGAGGTTTTCTGGATCCGAAAGGCAGCACATCTCCGTCGACTGAGTGTACTGCGATTTGAAAGTAGCCCATTCCTGCGGCTCTCCGGCGAAGGCGGGTAGGTCCTTGGCAGTAGATTGGCGCGCTATCATGGCGCCGACTCTGCTAACGTCCTCTGGGGCTGAAGTCGGGCTTCTTCCTTGCGAAGCCTCTAGTAGAATCGCCATTTTTGACAGCACCGTCATGATGCCGTCCATATCCGTAGTACGCGGCGCGGGCTCGGGATTCGTCTCCAAGGGCACGCGTCGGTCTTGATCGTGTAGTGAAGCACGGAGCGTTCGAACCTGCGTCCTCAGCCGCTGGACTGTATCTTCGGATGTGTCCGACTCGGCTGAGTCCTGATCTGTAGCAGGGTCTTCTCTCGGTTCCGTGCCTCCTCGACCCGAGCGGAGTGAAGGGGTTCTCGAAGTCATCTCTAGGCGCTCTGCGATGAATATCCGGTTCTTCTCGAAGGACCAACTTGTAACAGACGCGGCGGATCACTGCTTCGTCCGTAGCAATCGCGCCCGTCACAAGAACTGTATTTCTATAGGTGCTGGTGTCAAACGCAGAGTGGCCGGGCGTAGGCGGGCCTCGGCCGACGAACGATAAGCTCCGGGGGAGGTATCGTCGCCTAGAGATCCCTTGCGGGGTCGCTAGCGAGTAGCGCTGGCGGCCGCAATCCTGAGTCAGGCAACCGGGTTGTAAGGCCGGTATCTCTCCGTCGGTGGGAACGGCGGGGTGTGTTCCGGGGAAGTATCCAAGGGTCCAAATTATCCGGGGTCCAAAATCCAATCCAAAGAGTATCCGAGTTCCAAGTCCAGGGGGGTAGCGGTGTTCGAATCCAGGTGGCGATGAGGTCCGGTTTGAAGCGAGGTAGGGAGGTGAAGTGGAGAGTAGAAAGCCTTAGTAGTGTGGTGAGATGACTGACTTTATTTTTCCCCGGCGGGGCTATATATACAACATTTTGCCGTGCGGCGGTGGGCTAGGCCAATAGCGGGCGGTGCTAGGTTGACCAATCACGCGGCGAGAGAGATAGCGAGCACATTTGCCGGCTCTATCGGTCTCTCTCGCGCCACGTATAAGGTCCCCACCCTCCCGCTACCGGCCGCAGTTCCCCGCCGACCGCGCGGCGATCAACACTTATACAGAACAACATAAAAACACATTATGGGCATACAAATATTTTCATGAATTCTAATCTATATGTGGGCTTCAGTATGGCGATCACCACCCCCGAAAGTGACAAATACTAGTCTTTATTGAGGAGGTGGTAGATCGCTTACACATACTGAAGCCTCCTATGCTACATTAAAACCCCAGGAAGGGCCGCCAAGTTGGTGCATGTACTTTTACGTCGGCAACATTCATTTTAAAAGAAATCAACCAGTGCTCAAGTCTTGACAGTACTGTCAATGACAGATCATAATGAAAATATCTGCTGAATGTCATTGTGGTTTGTGTTAATAAACTTTTGTATGAGTTTAGTATTCTATTAAAATAGTGTAGAATAAAGCTACGTATATCGCGTGGTTAGTAATAATTGTTGTTTGAGTTGATTTTCACAGAACCACAGAAAAAGCAGTAATTTATAATTACATTATTTACATGTTATGTAAGTACTTATATGTAGTACAAATTAATGAACATTTTTAATAGATTACCTATAAAATAAATCACGGCTCGCCACTGCCGCCTACTCAATTTCAAATAATGTTGCTCATTGTTAATATATTATTACAATAAAAAAATAGTATCATATTTTACTTCTCACCGTTCCGACTATCCCTAAGAAAAAAAATATGTCAATCGGTCGCTCCGTTGAGACGTGAAGTAAACGCAAACAAACACACACTTCCGCATTAATAATATTAGTATGGATTCATTTTTGGACCACATCTTGCAGCTTCCTTGGGCCCAACATTGGTTGGAAAAGACTCGATATCTATTGCATTTTTCCATATGTATCTTGATAGAAATATGAAACATTTTTGCAAGCTTTTGAACAGGTAAATATAAATTTCTTAAATCCCACATACCTACCACCCCATAAACCTCTCGAAGTGAACACTATTATAGGCGAGGTGGTAATATTTTATGTGGTTTTATGGATTTAGTTTATATGTGTGGTAGTAAACCTGAATCGAGCGAGTGGATGTGGCACGACTTGGCTCCGAGAGTTCATTGAAGAGTTGGGAACGTGGCAAAAAATAGTAATAATTAAATTCATTCATTTTTCTATCTCGTACTGGCTGGTATAAACACCGCGAGATGCTGGCGGATACAGGGTGACTAGACATCAAACGGTATCGCAATATTCTTTCTTTTTTCTCTGCTGCATTCACATGTTTTTATACTTTTAAACTACTTTTAATTACTTATATTGTATATGTATTTAAATTCAATATATTGCTGCTCTTACTATGTGTCATTAATTTTGAAGATGTTTTTAAATAAACTTAAATTTATTTTCTTATTTAAAGATTCTTTAAAGATTCGTCTCATCGTTTCTTTGAATCCCTTAAAATATGTATGTGTATATTTATGTTTTTCCTTTTTAAAAAATGTTATTATTATTTTATTTTATTTTTACATCTAAGCATACTTTTCATTCTTTATTTTAATTCTTAAGTTTTAATTACTTTTACAAATTTTATTCATTATTTAACTTTAATTTTAATTTTTAAACAACTTCTATTTATGTTTTTTTTCCTTCTCTTTTTTGTACTTTAATTAATAACCTTACATATAATTACTTTATAATATGGAAACTTCGCTGGTCCATTAGGTTTAAGTCTAACTGTGTAAAATATAAAACTCTGTAACTTTACTGTATGTTTCCTAAATAAAAAAAATTTATTTGTTTGATTTTTTAGTTTTTTATCGAGCCATACTTTTTATGACACAACTACGAAATACATTGAAATAAGAAGTATCCGCTTTTATTCTATTCAAAATTTAATATCGTGGTGTAATTACTAGGGGTAGTTAAGGAAATTTAAGTTATTTTTTAAAAGTTATTTTTTTGAAACAGATAAAACTGTTTAAATAACAATGAAACTGTTACTGTAAAGAAAAACTAGTAAGGATATTATTAATTTACAAATAAAACAGCAGAAAAAGTTGTCAGGATATATGAAACTGATCGCACCGCTTTTGTTTAATTTTAACATTTCGTTACAAGTAACACTTAAATTTATTTTTTGTAAAACTGTTACAGCAGTTGCTTGTACTAGATTTTTTGCCAACGCTGCCTTAAACTATTATTTAAAAAACGTTTCAATTAATGAATCATTAACTGTTACTGCTACTTCTTTTTAAAAACCAAAACGCCCATCTCTAATAATTACTTCAAAATCAGCATTTTTGAGTTAAGCACTTAAAACACATCTTTGTATTCTCGTCCATAAATGCTACAAAAAGACAAGTCATGATTGATGCCTTCAAATCGAGATATGATTTCAATGCATCACAAAGGGCTGATTTTTAAGTTACCTAGTTATAATGATTACCCCACGACATGAGGTTGGTTTCGTTGTTTAAAAGCCTTGATATGTTTAATCTCCATGATCATAAAATCTTATTACCTCCGTGATATAGCATTTGTGCAATTACAATCGCTTCTCATAATTTTATCGGGTTGTGGCTAGTGTCTCGGACTCACGGACCAAAGTTCCGTGGTTCGAATCCCACTTTACTCCAACTTGATTCCATTTTCTAATAGTGAATTATTTACAACTCGTTGAAAATGGCCTTCAAAATTAAATACGAAAGAGCGAAAACATTTCTTTTTAATATTTTTTTTTTTTAAAAACCGTCTGCATATTTACCATTGATATGATGTTTCTTCCTACATTCGCATTTAAGTGATAGCGTTAAAAACATAAACCCTGCACTTCATAAAAGACGTATAATATTTTAGGATGAAGACCATAAGAAAATGCTTTCCAAGTTTTGTAATAGTGGAAAAGTTGAAGATTGATTTCTATTTTGTCTACAAACATTTGAACATACTCAAAATATCTTTGAAGATTGTTGATGTTGGGAGAAAAAGTAATGAAGTTGATTAAGGTGCCCCGGTGGTGGCGAGCTCCTCCGAACAGGTTTCTCGTCAAGTTCAATAGTACAGTTTACGGCTCCTTTAGCCACTACACTGCTCAGAGCGCTCAGTCCCCGCAACGGATCGGTTCTCACGATTATTATGTTAATTTGGCGTTTAATCAGCGCTGGCGAGAGTAATCTGAATGGAGACGGAGGCTGTCCAGCCAGAAAATCACCGCAGAGACCCTGCAAATGGCTAAGTATACACCTCCATGGTGAACTGTTCATATTCATCTTGTTGGCTTTCAAATATCCGAGTCGCCATGTCTTGACTTGAACGTCACGGACATGAGTGAACTAGATAAATTGTAATCACCAGGAGATGATTGATGGATTGTATTACTGAACCCGCTGTGTCTTAAAGAATCGAAACTGCCACCGCTGGCATCGGAAGATATAGAAAGGCGTACCTAACACTAGTTGCCTATGTATAACGAGCAAACAGCCAGAAGAATAGTTGCAGTTATGTCAAAGGACAACACAAGGAGATTAGAGTTTTATTTTAGGCAGTTTACAAGATGGCGGCCTCCGTGGTGTAGTGGTCATGACGCTTGATTCACGCACGGAAGGTTCCGGGTTCGATTCCCGGTGAGAACACAAAAATTAAAATGTGATTTTTCTCAAGCCTGGGTTCTCTGTGATGTAATTCACCACTGTAATTAAGCCTCCTGGCCTGTTGTGGTGCAAAAAAAAAAATGTAAGATAGACATATCACCCAGAAGGTTATTTTGTATTAGAAACAGCAAAATAAGAGTAAGTGAGATCTTTACGGTTTGAAAAATTATTTAAAATCAACTTGCAGCTGACATATTCATGAACTACTCAAGGGTTTTTAGGCTGTGCTCGTGAAATGCGGTCTGACTTTTTTATACAATCGTATTCCCGTATTTTTTCCCTGGATTATGGCACTAGAGCAGTGATTTTTTTACCCACTATAGATATTTACCATTGGCATGTCTCTATTGTTTTGCTTTTTGATTGTTGAAGTTGTTTCGCTAGGATGATACAAAAACTAAAAAAGCACCCAGTTTTATCGGCCGTCTTCGATATTCGAATATGTCACATATTTTTAAAAACAGAAAATACACTGACACAAAAAAATTCATTCAGATACTTTTTTAAAAAAATTAAATAACCAAATCGGTTCCCGTAGGAAAACTGGACAGCGAAAAGTCGATTTTAGTTCAAACTCACTCCGACGTGCAGTTGTCTTTTTCACACAGTATCGAAGAGGCATATGCTAGAGAGTGACAGAAAAAAAATGTTCAAATATCTATTCTTCGAAACTCCCAGACACCGCCTGTCCTCTTGAAACATAATAATTAACGGAAAAAAAATTAATTAAAGTTATAATTACAAATTATATAAGTAATAAAAATGTTGAGAGTAATGAAAACCAAAAATTAGCATCTCAACGTAAATGAAAATACACAGAAAAAACCTGTGATGAAAACCAGAAAAATACAGAACAATTGGCGGTATTCTACTATATTAAATTAATTCTCTAAGATGAGTTGTGTCCAATTTTTGAGCAACAGAAAAATGAGAAGATATTGAAAGAACTAGAATAATTTGCTTTGTAACGGTATTAAAATTACGTTTGTAACTTAATCATGCGATCACCGATGTGAAGACGTAATCGCCTGTGAATTAAAGTAATATAAAACTTATTGAAAGAATCCAGTTGTAAATTGCCGACTAATTCATTACCTTTGTGGAAGGACAAACAGGATTGAGTACTTATTGAGTTGTAAGGCGACATGCCGACAGTATTGAATGTCGAATAAAAGATTATTTGAACAAACTCAAATATGAATAAAACAGATGCCGCGTATTGGTGCTTCTCGGAACGGCATAGAGACAAACTAATTGTTTAAGAATAAGAAATAGAAGGCTCGAGGCGGGCATTACAGCCTAAACTGTTATTACAGCAGTAATGTATAGAGATTGCAGACCTCAGATGGTGGTTAGCCGGTAGTCGGTAGAGTAACGCCATTACAAGAGATTGTAGATACAATATAAGAGAAATTATTTATTCCGCTGATCGAAAGAGACGTCGCGTCGAGTAATCGAACTTATCCGAACTTTCCCGAAGCTTGTGAGACATACAAGCTTCATACAAGATAATCTTTACAGGTACGATTCGCGTGTAATAGCGAAGAGGATGTTTTCTGTACGGTAGAAATCGGAACGCCTTCTACTAAGACGCGTAGAGAAAATACTCCATTAAAATTATAATTACGAAAAAAATGTATGTAAACTAATACACATAAGATAGGCAAAAAACACGTTTTTAAAAGATGCAGCATTTCTGGATTCTGCAGACATTCTAGGTGAACTTACTTAAGTAAAATGTGTTATTTAGTTTTGCCAACTTTTTATTTATTTAATAATATATATATAAATGTATACATTTATATCAGTATGCGACAGGTTACGTCAAATAGGTAGAAATTTTTCGATCCCTATTACATGGTAAATTAATAACATTGAATGAATAACTCAACAAATGGATAAATTTTAGAAATATGGATGTTCAAACATAGGCAAAATTGGCCACTTAAACTAGCCAATGACAGGTCATAAGCCCTGTAAATGCCTAGACTTCCATATTTCCTACTTTAAGGTATTCTCCTTCCCTGTTGTAATTTGTTTATCTTAATGACTCCCTAAGGGGTGAAATCCAAAATTTTTTTTTTTTTTTTTGATATTTTTTTAAATTATTTATTTTATTTAGTTCTATGATACATAGTCTAATATATATTTACAACACAATATTTACATCTATACTTATTCTAACATTATTTATCACTATTATACACTTAGTATCCTAATTTATAATATTAACTGTTTCATATGTACATTTTCATTAATTATATTCACTATTTACACTATATATTACCTAATATTTTTCACATATATACTTTTTACATTTAATTTTAAATATATTTACATTTATTTCATTTTTTATGCTTTCTGGCATTTCCTCAAATAATTGTATTCCCTTGTACATAAAGCAGTTCTGGGACATTGCTTTTGATTTCTTTTCCAGTCTTATATTTTTAGAACCTCTTGTTGCATAGTTATGAAAGGCAAACATCAATTAATCTTAACATCCTCTCTGTATTCAGGCGAATAAATCATACTATTCTCCGTGTGAAATAGAGCCAGAACCGTGAAATAACATTAACTCCTAATTTTTTTAAAACAAAGTTTTTTTTAATTGTAACTCCAAGCCAAATTAGAGGTTAAGGATAGTAAGAAAACATACATCATCATCATTCCCTTTCCGTATCTAATGGTGCATGTGTATTGGTGCACCAATCGCAGCGTATTTTGAATTTGTGTTGTTATACAAAAATAAGATGATCAGTCTTACGCTTCAGGTACCAGTCCAAGGGACTATGAAATGTTCGGATGTAAAAATACTCTTTAAATAAATATTTCATATAGGCTATGTCAGGATTCGAACCCGAGATCTCTTGCTTGGTAGACAAACGCGATGACCATTACACCACGAGGCTGACTCGAATAAAACATACAGTACTCCCAAAGATTGTATCAATATATTTTAGAAAATAAATTTACTTTAAAGCCTCTCATTGAAAAATAGAAGATGTTTTCAGTATGAAAAATCACAAATTTGTCTCTTTTGAAAAGTTGGGATTTTGGAGATACTGTAGCTTGTTGTATACAGATATATAAAAAAAGAGACATATAATATTGAAATAGAAAGTTACATTCAGTTTTTCCACAGATTAAAGTGGATAATTAAATTAACACAAATTACGAAAGCAAAAAAAGAAAACGTGGCAAGTATTTTTATTTTTTACTTACACCTATGAAAACAAAAGCTATTCAACAATCTTTCGAGTATGTTCAAATATTTGTAGACAGGCTGGATTTCCCAGTAAATGGCAAATGCCTAGACTTCCATGTTCCGTTTACAAAAATGTTCTCCCTCTCTGTTGCAACAAATTTAGACATACGTTATTGCCTAAATGTCTTAAACAACATAAATCTAAGTCATAATACCTGCAGACATGTATGTATTATATGTTTATGTACTTGTGGGAGGCATAGTGAGCGGTGATAGCGGGGTGGTCCGCTGTCATTCGGGTGAGTATAAAAATATTTGAACGAGTAACCGTGGATCGCCTTGCTGTCGCCTCCTGCTGCGCTGCCTGGGGGTGCGATACCCTACCGTTACCACACCATACAGATACAACTGGTTTGCCTACATAGATAGATGCAACAAAATAAATATTATTGTAAATATACATAGAATATTGTACTCTACTATTAGAGATTATACATGAATATTTTTTTAATGTACAAATTGTATTAATATTATTTTAATGATTATTATTATACTTCAATGTATTTTGTGCACCTTTATTGAATTGTACTATGTTTCCGAGTAAGATGGAAAAAAAACAAGTAAGTCACAGTGTTTACATGCGCGCTGTTTGTATCGTTTCATATGATTTGAAACTTTATCTACATCTCATGTCATACACTTTGAAGTGAGGTATCCCGACATAGTAATATTTGAGGTTTTGATTCATCTGGTCGTGCCAAGTCAACCGTACTTGTACCTATATTTATATAACTGTTCTTCAATGATCAAGATGATGACTAAGACATATTTTTTTATCCCTTTCTTCATTGAGAAAGAATATAAACATAGTTTCTAAATGTTGGAATATCTGATAATTTTTTTATTTATAAAATTATGCGTATTATGATTTCTTGTTCAAGATTCTGACCAATGTGTGCTACTTTTTGCCCCTTATCGACGATGTTAAAATAAAATCGAGTAAGACACGAAACCAAAATTTTACAAATAATGACGAATTTCTTTGAAATATTTTACCAATAAGATATTATGAAAATAAAAGTTTGTTATTAGTGTTACACAATTGTATTATTTTACAAGAACACTACTATAGTTTCGGGAGAGCACTCCTCCCATCGACGGGTGATATAAAACTAATATATTTAACACAGAATATTGTTCACAATGTCATAAAATTTAAACAAATAAACAAATTAATTAGTAAAACTTAGAGCAGGGGTTTTTTTCCCCTTGCACTCAGTTTCACAGATTAGTTTGTTTATTTTTTGTTTAAATTCTATGACATTGTGAACAATATTCTGTGTATTAGTTTTATATCACCCGTCGATGGGAGGAGTGCTCTCCCGAAACTAGAGTAGTGTTCTTGTAAAATAATAAAATTGTGTAACACTAATAACAAAGTTTTATTTCCATAATAATTTATAATGAAGTGTTAAGTGAATGCCGATTCATTTAAAAATATTATTTTACCAATCGCTAACTAAAAATCATTTCAACCTTTTATCCGAAATAAAACTAAGAAGGTAATTTTATTGCAATCAAAGAAACCAAGTCGGCCTCGTGGTGTAATGGTCAGCGCGTTTGCCTACCATGCAGAGGTTTCGGGTTTGATTCCCGCCATGGTTGATATGAAATATTTATTTAAAAGGGTGTTTCCACACTGGAATATTTCATAGTCTCTGGACTGTTACCTGAAGCGTAAGACTGATCATTTTACCTTCAGGTAACAAAAATGATCAAGATACGCTGCAATTGGTGTTTCAATGCAGTGCCCTATGCACCATTAGGTGCGGAAAGGGAATGATAATGATGTATGTTATTCTAATTTGGCGTGGAGGTCCAATAAAATTTTTCTTTGTTTCTAAAGAATTAGGAGTTAATGTTTTTAACCATATAATAGAAAACAAAAACTTTCATCAAAAAAATATACAAATTACAACAGGGATGGAGAAAACCTTAAAGTAGGGAATATGGAAGTCTAGGCATATACAGGGCTTATGACCTGTCATTGGCTGGTTTAAGTGGCCACTTTACACACTGTGTAACATTCACCATTTTGCCTATGTTTCAACATCCATATATCTTCAATTCATCCATTTGTTGATTTAAGTGAAGTTAAAGAGCTGAAACCTTTATTGTTGTGAAGAGATTCATTTGACTAAATTATTTGACATACTAGGCAACGCTTGAAAACAATTTTCCAATTTTCAAACATCTTCTTGGACCAGTTGGTTTTATTACAATATTTGAGTTTGTCCAAATGTTTGTGGACAAAAGACTGGTCCAGTCTTTTGTCAAACTCAAATATTGTAAAAATATATACTTTATTTGGCTCTTCTGTAAAGTTGCTACATGCCGCTTGGTATTTTTCCTTTCCAGCGTCGATATTTGAAATTTATAAAAACCTACATGGGAACTAATTTAGTTAATAGGAAATGCATATGAACTAATTAGTTGACAAGCTAATGAAAAATTACCCTAAATTATACAGAAAAAAATAAAAACGAATATTCTTAAAAAAGAGAATTATAATAATCTTTTTTAGAATAATTGGTGAGGAAAACTCTATTATATATATGGGCCTTCATTACGTGAATTGATATACGCAGACAAAACACGGATTGGTTTGAAAGTAGCAATATTGAGTTACTTTCTTCATACTCGGCCATCTTAAGTGGATTATAACCTTCTAAATCAATTTTAATACTTCATAATTCGAGACTTCCGCGATTCGAGCACCCGAAATGGAGTTCTTAAATGCGGTCTAGACTCTACACATTACTTTTAATCAATCTAATAATGTCTCAAACCGAGTAAAAAGGATCGGGAGTCAACACAAAAGGTAATCATAAAAAAGAGCTCTTATTTACTCGGGGCCGCGAAAAAAGATCAAAAAGAATAAATCGATTATTATCAATATAATTCAAAGAATATAAAAACTTAATAGATGGGGTTTTTATGGTAGTCAAAAGAAGCGCATATTTAAAAACACTACAAAATTAAAATGTCAGATAAAAATAGATTGCAAAAGAAAAACATTGAAAAATAAATTGCAAAATAAATTGTTTTCAGGCTTTGCCTAGTAGGTGATTTGGTTCAGCCGGATGAATCTCACCCACATAATAAAGGTTTCAGCTCCTTTACTTTACAAAAGTCAATAGATGGAAGAGTTGAGGAAATGTGGATGTTTAAACATGGGTAGAATAGTGAATGTTACACAGTGTGTAAAGTGGCCACTTAAACTAGCCAATGACTTGTCAAAAGCCTTTTAAATGCCTAGACCTCCATATTCCCTTCTCAACAATATTTTCCCTCTCTGTTAAAATAAATTTCAATATGAAAAGCATTATATTTACAAAAAACAAAATTTCGAACTATAACCAAGATGTAATATAAATTTTAATGCCTTTCTTTTTTTTGGTTAAAGTTTTTTTTTTAAGGCAGTCTTTTTTTTCATAAAATGAGAACTAAAATAATAATTAGCTTATACAATTTTTTGACTAATTTTAATGTTTTTTTTAAAATGAAAACTTCGAATCTAATGATTATGATAGAAAAATATAATTTCGCACGTTGTATTTTCTGGGAAAAAGTCCGCATTGTAGTGCAGTGAAAGATATACTAAAAAGCCTTTTTTATAAACACCGTACTCACTTTAAATAAATAAATAAAAATAATGAGAATTTGCAGTAAATGCGCATGTTCAATAAAATAATTTAATTCATTTGATTTCCGTAGTTTTATGAGATATTTTGACGAAACCACTATCGAAGTCAAAGTCATATCGCAGAAGCATTGATATTAAATCAGTAGTTAATTAAGTGCGGTTCGTAACCAAATTACTGCTTTCGAAATAAATCTGCCAATAACGATGCATTTATTTTATTTGACGCCATGTTTTTTAGATTTTATTTGCTAAAATTGCAACTTTTTAAGTGTAAGAACGAGGTTATGTGAAAGAAGCAATTTTATTCAAGGATTCTTTTTTTCAATGAAAAACACACATTTTTTTAGAAAGAAGAATTTTTGTATCTAAGAAGTACGTGTACTGGGGATGTTTTGATATAAAAAATAATAATACTTTTCTGTATATAAGATAGAAATGTATTCTCCTTGATCATCTTACAAGAAATTGGTCAGTAATTCATAGCATCTCCACTCTCTACAATATGTAACAAAAACAATTTTAAAAAAAATATATATGGGAAGATTACGAAATGTAATAGATTTAAAAAGTAGTATTCTTATTTATAAAACAGTAATATGTCCAAACATTAATTACTGTTCTTCCATTCTTTTTTTTGTAATGAAGGAGAAATTCAAAATATACAAATTCTTCAAATAAGGCAATGAGGATTATACTAAAAAAAAAATATATATTCTAATGTAGAAAGAATGCACAAAGAAATTGGCTTGCTCACAGTAAAGCAACAAATTAAATATAATCAGGAAATTTTTATGCATAAAATAATTAAGGGGATGAACAAAATAAAAACAATAATAAAATTTAACCAACAATGTCATACATATGAAACAAGGGGTAAAAAAAAGATAAGATTACCAATGAGGAAAAAAAACAGATTCTCAAAACTCACTGTACAAGGGATTGAAGCTGTACAATGAGTTACCTGAAAAAATAAAGGAAATAGAAAAAAAATAAATATTTAAAATTAATTTGAAAAATATGTAATTGAGAAATTTTGATAAAAAAATTGTTACTTGTGACGTTGTCATTAAAAGTTTATATTAGTTCTTAAGATGTTATGAACTAACTTAATAAAGCATAAATAAATATACTGTGGTTGATTTATATCAAAACCTTTGACATATTTTTTGCTTTTGGTGCTCATTTTTATAAATTTTGAAAAAACCGACCACAACTTAAGTTACCGCCCAATATAAATACTATATTGGTAATCGAGTTTTGTGAATTATTTTAAAACCAAGATCCAGCAAAAAAAACATGAATACCTTCGTAGCGAGCCGGGAGGTTGATGCATGCCGCGAATTGGAGTTTCGTACTGGATGAAAATGAAATATAAAAATAAAGAATTATAAAAAAATACAAAAGACAATGAAGTTTCGCACATATTCATTAAATTTTGTATATTTTATGTATGTATGTATGTATGTATGTATTAGGGTGATGCTTAAAAATGAAAGTTAAAAAATTCAACGGTTCACCCTCCCATTTTGATCTCTCATATGTAAAATGGAGTTAACTAAAATTTTGTTGGATTTCATTAAGTTTTAGGGGTCGCTACCAGGCTTTAAATTTAATAAAAAATGATAAAATTCAATTTAATTTTCTGTGGTAATTTTTTATATTACAAAAAATTATTATCCCACTAAACACTTTCACATTTCACAGGCCATGAAGTTGTTGACCGACTTCCAGTTTTAGTTTCTGGTAAAGGGGTGGATCAGCTTCTCTGCATTCCGAAACTTTAGTCTGCTGAAGGTGAAAAAATTGCATCAGCAGTTTATGAATCCCTCCTTTCATGGGGTTTACTCAATAAAGTAATGAGTATGAGTTTTGACACAACCGCATCTAATACCGGGTCTCGAAAGGGGGCTTGTATTCTACTTGAGCAGAAAATGGATAAGGAAATGCTCTGGCTAGCATGTAGGCATCACATTATGGAAATTATGCTGGAATCAGTTGTTCAAAACGAAATTGGGCCTTCGTCTGGACCAGATAATTCATTATTCAAAAGATTTCAGAAAAACTAGCAATTAATTAATAAAAAAGAGTATGCGACGTTAGAAACTGATGAAGAATCTATTGAAAAGCTCCAAGATGTGAAAGATGAAATAATTAATTTTGCTAAGAAACAATTGACAGAATATCAGCCCAGAGATGATTACAAGGAACTCTTGCAACTAAGCATTGTATTTTTGGGAGGAGAACTAAAAAATGGCGTGTCATTCAAAAATCCTGCAGGTCTGCACCGAGCACGTTGGATGGCAAAGTCTATCTACTCTCTGAAAATGTTCTTGTTTCGAGAACAATTCAGACTAACAAAACAAGAGGAAAAAGGTTTGCGAGAAATCTGTGTTTTTACAGTCTTAATCTATATAAAGTATTGGTTCCAAGCTCCATCCGCTTGTTCAGCCCCAAGAAACGACTTAGAACTCCTCAAAGATTTAAAGAAGTATGAGGATGTAAACCCTGTCATAGTTAGAAAAGCAATAAATAAAGTATGTGGCCATTTATGGTATGTGTCAGAGGAACTTATCGCCTTATCATTTTTTGACGACAAAGTGAGAAATGAAACTAAGAAGAAAATGGTGGAAGCTCTAAAGAAAGAAGGAGCTGATTTTTGCCCGAAAAGAATTAATGTAGACATTGATAACATTGGTAATAAAAATCTAGAAGATTTTGTCACTAGTAACACCAAACGATTCTTTTCTATTACCGGATTAAGCTCCGATTTCCTCAAGAAAAAAGTTGAAGACTGGATCAAAGACAAGGAATATATTCAAAGTAAGGAGATAGTATCCAAATTTAAGGTAGTCAATGATACAGCAGAGAGAGGGGTGTCCTTAATCCAAGAGTACAACAAAATACTGACCCTAGATGAAGACCAGAAGCAGTATATTTTGCTTCTTGTGAAGTCCTTCAGACAAAAGTTCCCGAACTACAAAAAAGCAACTTTGCTGTCTGCATAATGAGTTTTTTACGTGTTAATTGTGCATCAAAATCTTTTTAAGGACTCTAAACAACTAATATAAGCTTATATTAATTCTGTAATAAGTTTTTTTTAAAATTGTGACAGTTAAAGACATTTTATAAAAATCTGTGTTTTTTGTCTAATTTTCCTCTTGTTTGTTCACATCCCGAAAGTAAATTGTAACACATATATGATACAAAATTAGCTTTAAGTAACATATATGGACCTTATAACCTCATTTTAGCTTTTATTATGTAAAAAAAAATAAAAAATATAATAAATACAATTTTTTTTAAATAATCACTTTTTGGGAAAATTTTAGATTTTTTAATCTTCGGTAGCGACCTTTAAATTTTTCTCAAAAAATCTCAAAAAATTAATTTAAGTTTCTCTTATTAGGTAGAACAAAATGGGAGGGTGAATCAAGAGAAAAGAAACCAAAAACTTTTTTGGGTCTTTTAAGCATCACCCTAGTATGTATGTATGCGTATGCGCATGGGTATATATATGTGTGTATGTATGTGTGTATGTATATTTGTATGAATATACACATATATGTATGTATATATATATGTAGATGTATCAATATGTGTATAAAAGTAAGTTTATATTTTATTTGTCTGTTCTTTCTTTTAACTTGTAAATTATTATTATGTATTAAAATGTAATTGCCTAGCTTGGAACGGGGTATGTACCAATGTTAACTAGGTAAAGTGTACAAATATGATAATATGTATAAATAAATAATGTAATATGATAATGTTATATGATAATATGTATAAATAAATAAATACAGTAATTTATCGATTGATTGATTGGCATCTGAATATACTAGATTAGTTGCGGTAGCGAACTGTAATATTCGATTCGTAAAATTTTGTGATGCAATGGACCTGATACCGAAAGAGATTTGATGCTAGATAATTATTTCTATAACTTTCTAATAAACATATCGGCTAGAAGATCAGAACGAAACTAGAACTATGATACGGACAAATTAGGGTGAATTGATATTCGTTACATTATTTTATTTGTTATTTCATATTTAATTAGTGGCTACTCAGGTAAAAATTCTGCAAAAGTAAATCAAGTGAAGATTAGTCGGTCTCATGGTGTAGGTGTACGGTTAGTGCGTTCGACTGGAATTAAATAAATTAAAATAATAAAAAAATATAATGCAACGAAAATCAAACCACCCATTGAGCTTACTGCGAACCTGTTACATAAGAAATAAAACATATGTGCGGTAAGTATTTTTCATTATTATATTTTTGGAGACTCGAAAAAAGGCTTCATTGTTATTGCCCTAGATAATGTTTCCATTATGCCTTTCATATGTATTGTAATTTTTAGAAACCCTATAGGTATTAACCTATAGTAATAAACTAAATATTACAAGTCAAGATGCAAAAAAAATAATAAATTTATATTCAAATTCCCTTAACCATCTTACTTTTTGATAAATAATAATGCTCATTTTTTAAAATAAAATCGGAATATAAAAAAGTATGCTTTAATAAAACATGAACGCAAATGTTTTTTTCTCGAAGATCCTTAAGAATACTTCCATTGACTTTCGGGGTTTCTAAATATTACGATTTATTTGACAAATAAGGATCCAGATAAGCCGTTTTTGAAGTACCAACGAAGTGCCACTATGCACCATTAGGTGCGGATAAGGAAGGGATGAATATTATAATTTTTGTAACTCGCATGCTGTGGATAGATGTAGTAAATTATAAAGGATTGCTGGCCTAGTAATGTTATTTTGTCTGTCTATAAAAGTGCATACGAAAATTCAGAGTTATTTATTTATTTTGACGCTAGTGCATACGCGCTTTTACGATTTGATGTAGCGATGATTCTGTTAGAACGCGGGCATATTGCAGTTACTAGTTAGTAGATAGTTTGTATCAATTTAGTTGCCAAGTACGTTGGGGTATTACTGTTATTAGTTTATAAATTAAAACGTATGCACGTCTAGATAATTGTAGCTTTGTCTGTATCGAGTCATGACATAATGGCGCAGTTGCGCAAGATTTGAATTAGATTATCGTGTTTTATTTCATTCATTGAATAGTTATTGCGAAAATTCGTAGACAGCAAAAACAAGAAGCGAGAATATGAGATAAAATCCGTTGTGGCGCGTCTCTCCTTCGATAATTACTGGTTAACACAGTCAAAATGGTGGATGCTACGCAGTGAGAAAAGTGATCACTTTAATCAGTCTATGAGAAGACTAAAGTTAAATAAAAGTATCAAAATATTGGAATGAGTTCGATTTTTTATGTTCAAGAGAATTAAAATATGTACACAATTTAAAAATAAAAAATATATATCTGACAAAAAACGTACTGTGCGACAAACAGTTACGTTGTGCATTCTGTCAGTCCAATTTTGGCCACCTTTTCTAACAAGTCTACCATTATTTTACATGTTGTATTGGCTTCCAATGCTTCAAGAGTTGGTGATTTGTATTCGTAGACTTAACCACATGTAGGCCCATAGGAAATAATCCATAGGCGTCAAATCACAGGATCATGGAGGCTAATTAACAGGGCGATTTCTGGAAACGGCTGTCGTCAAACTTGTCACGCAGTAAATTCGTGGTTTCACGAAGAGCCCAATGCGTTTGCCGAACTGAACACTGATTTTTAGAATAAATTTTCTCAACTTGCAAGCGTCGTTTGAGTGTAACGCGTTCCATTTCATAACTACTTATTTTTAAGGATCCTCTAAGCCTCTTTTTTAGAGGCTTGTCAGCAGGTGCGAAAGAAAGGAGGTGGAAGGATGTGATGAAAAATACACCACAATACCCAGACCTCATTAGAAAAAAATGTTTCTTGGAATTTTTACTTGCAACTTGCGGAAAATGTAGTCGCGACGCCAGTTTCGTAGTTGGAAGTCTAACCAACTGCGCCACGCATTAATTTGAATATTGAAAATGAACATGAAATGAAAAAAAAACCTGTAATCATGAGATTGATTTTGACAAGAGACAGTTTTACCAATCTACAGTTCTATCACGAACTTTGTAGTCTGGGTATTTACTATTTACATGTATTTACATTTAAAGAAATAATCTTTTAAAAATGACAACAGCCTTAGTTAAAAATTATTTCTAACTATTGTCAATCCTTAGTTCAGTTTTAGCGTACGCATATTTTTGTATTGAAATGCAACCTAATTAATGAAAAACCAGTTTGAAGATGTATGGCTCGTATGCAAAAACTATCACAGCCACTCATTAAATGAAATCATGGTAAAATCGATGATAGTCACATTCAAATGAATGGAAGAATCAATGATAACTATTTATTATTCTTGTAACACTGTTTGGAAATAACGGAAGAAGTAGAAGAACTTACAGATGAAGATTTACGAGTATCACTCCATATAGGGCAAGTTACAGTTTCATACAGGATGCTGGAGTAGATTCAGAAAGGCATAAAAACACTTCCTGAGTGGCACGCTCGTACCTCGCTGGACCAGACCAGCGGAAGACGCAGGGAAATCTCAGAGCAAAAAATGGAACGCGTCGACTATTATGAGCTGAAGAAAGAAGCAGGAATGAAGATTACCAAGTTTGTAACGATAGTCAGTGATGGATTTCCAGTTAGGAATTACGCAGGTACTTTTGTACTGCGGTTAACTATATGCCATATTATAGATTCAGGGTCTGTTGAAAAATGTATTTTTTATATTGGAGTAAAAAATGCTGTTAATTTAAAGGTAACAACATTTCGGAAAAAATACAGTTCTGTGTGTGAAATAGAACCAGAATTCTGGACAATCGTTTTTGACTCGATAGCTGGTTTCAAGTAAAAATCCTGAATTAGATCCCAGGTTCGATTCCTGGCAGGGTAAACGTGAAATTTCGATTTTTAATTTTGTTTAAACTGCAATATTTCATTGTTCCTGAACTACCTGGAGCGTAGAACCGATCACCTCACCTTCATGTAACAGATGATCAAATACGCTGCATTTGGTTTACAAATGTAGTGCCCTTTGCACCCCTGGGTGTGAAAAGGAAAATTATGAATAAGAACGTAGTTTTGAGGTTGTTGTTTATCTTTAAAATAATATGAACTGTGCAACTCCATTTTATCACTGGGTGATAAATTACATAAAATTAGTCATGGGCATACATTTTACAGCGCTTTTTAGTAAATAATATGAAGATTCTGCAATTTACCCACTCATTCAATTAAAAGTATTTTTTGCCACGATAAATAAGAGCGTCACTCTTGTAACGTGTGACGTTATGATTTTCGACCTCACAAAGGTTGGTTCGTTGTATAACGTCGTCATTGCGAAGATGCAATAAAATTTATATATAATTTTATAAATACTTAATTTCGGAGTAAACTGTACCTATCAAAATAAAACTATTAATTATTAACACAAGTATATTTATAAACTGAAATAAAGTAAGAAAATATTAGCATTAATTAACACTGGTTAATTGAAATAACCGCAAACGGAAGTGGAAAGTTACATACTACGACAGTACATAATATTATTACATGTTATGCCTCTTGGAGGTGTTGATTAATGTCCTGTAATCTTCATGTCCTGTTTATTTGTGTGTGTACATATTTAACTGTTAGCGATGTTCTTATGATGTCCCAATGAGACGAAAAGTTGAACGTCGAACCTAATAGACATTCTAATGAATTAATTAACAAATTAATTAACAGTTTGACAATGTCGGCCACGATGGGACCCGGTCACTGGTGAGAATAATAAATTAAAGTGGAATTTATCTAGACGCGTATTGTTTTTATTAAAATGATTTAGATACGCTGCGATTGAAGAACCAATGCAGTGCCTTATGCGCCACTAGGTGCAGATAGGGAAATGACGGTTGATTCTATATCGGACGTTCTCCTCTGGCCATATACGGAGCCACGTGTCCAATCCACCCGCGCCAATCGACAGTTAGTCTTCCTTTACGCGGCCAGGATGTGAACCCAGCATCCTGTCCGGAGCAGACTGGACCCGCAACATGTTGCGAGAGAAAAAGGCGCCGCCGGCCACAACAGGTTCCGCCCGGAAATCGACGTAATGTGTGGATTTTTTGTACAGATAGTTTGAAGTCTTACAATCTCACGAGTAAAATACCGACAGATATTTTACTCGCGAAAGGCATAGATAGAATTACAACGGTCCAACTCCACAACATTTTAAATAATCATACCCCTGCGCGCACCCTTTTAAAATAAGTATATTCAGGGCTTGAAGAAATGAAACATGGAACTGGCGTAGGAGACGAATGTGTGATAATCAATGTATGACAGGGTTACGAATGATGAAATCTGAGCCTGAGAAAGGAGTAATTGATAAGATTAAGAAAGGGCCACTAAGATGGTTTGGTCACGTAGAACGAATGGATGACGAAATAATGGTAAAACAAATATATATGGCAGGAAAAAATGAAAACGTAGGACGCGAATGACCGTGAAAGACGTGACATGATCAGATAAATCTAAAACTTAAGTCAGGTCATGTCAAAAGCAGACACAAAAGAAGCTAGGAATGAATGAGCCTCTGCCTACCACTACGGAGAAATGGCGTGATGGTACTAGAAGTAGTAGAGCTTTGGTTCAATGCAATTTCTGTGAAATTTTCTTATTGTTCAGATGTTAAGGCGGGGGGTGATAAAGTGGGAGGTAGAGTTAAAAGGAGAAACAGCTTTACTAGGCTCTCTTCTCCGTAAATTCTCCCGCCATTTCTAAATCGTGTCAATAAAAATAATACTGCATACGGACCACTGCATTAAAATATCAAATGCAACGTATTTAAATAATCTGTTGCATAAATGAAAGGTCATCGGTCTTACGCTTCACGTACCAGTACAGAGACAGAAAAATATTTCAGCACTTAACAACCTTGCATGGAAGCAAACACAGAATTTTAAGAACGGAAAGCAAACGGGACAATCACAACATTACTGGGCAGACTAATTTCAACTTATTATTTACATTAACATGATGTTCACCTTAGATTACCTAGTAGCGAGCAGTCATCGAGTCAAAATGAAACCTACTTGAAAGACTTCCATTCCGTGTGCCATCTAGACCGACAAGACAAAATCTTCTGTTTTACACTGAAAACGCGTCAACAAACTATTTTAAACAATCTACAATACCTAGAATATGCGACCAATGTAAGAATATATTTAATGAGGCTGATATTTTTTGTGACAATGTAAGTAAATTTAGGTCTAAAATTAAAGAAATTTTGAGAGAAGCAGATATTTAACTTTATTATTATTATTATAAACATATTTTTTCATTTCGTTTCTTTTACATTTATTATATTGAACATAATTAAAATTATTGTATTAAGTGTAAACAATTTTTTTGGTGTGTGCATGAGTTTCTTACACTAATATACAAAGAAATTGACAATATATGTGTACATACTGTTTGTTTACCTAATAAAAATAAATAAAATTAAAGCGGCCTCCGTGGTGTAATGGCTAAGACACCACACTCACACAATCTGATTCTGATTCCACACACAGAATTGTATTTTTTATCCTTATGGACACAGAAAAAAATAAATTATTTTGTTTTTTATTTAATAGTATAATTATACATTTTTACAATTTAAAAAAAATTTCACTTGTTATATTTTTACTAAAACTAAAATCCCACCAAGCCACTTTTTGTAGCTTGTTGGGATTTAGATTTTGAATTTATTAGTGGACATGGACCACTGTCATTCGTGTGCCTGACATGTGAAGGTACTTGTACCTTACTTATAACGATAGAGCAGTAAAGTGGAAAGCAAAACGTAACTAAGTGGAAGTGATGAAGTGTTTCCCTCGTCGCCTCGCAATACTAAAAGCCTTATGGCAATTTTAGCTTAGAACCTCCGGCATATGAAGGGTTTCGCAATTCCATGGGTTTAGCGTAAAAATCTTATTCGCATGAATAATTTTAATTGATTTCCGCTGCCGTTTAAAATGTGCGATGGTTGTTTAACCAGCATATTATTAATGTTTTGTTTATCGTACCAGGGGTGGTTTTTTGAACACAAAAGCGCGCGTAGAAAACGCATTTTTACGAACTAAATACACGCTAACAGAGCGATCTCTTCGCGCGCAATTCCGTTCAGAATACCCACCCAGGGACTTGCAAAGAGACAGTTACAAATTTAGAAAACTTTTTTTATTATTTTTTCATTGGTCAAAATTGTTTTACAAAATAAGAATATATTTAGATATGGAATGTATAATGTTTCTATCCCACTAATAGAGTAAAAGGAGTTTATTTTAAAATGTTTTTTATTTTCTAAACAAGTTCCTTAAAATGGGTATTATGTTTTAAAAGAAATTTAATACAGTAGAACTCCAATTACCCGAATCAATTGGGACCGGACCCCATTTGGATAGAAAAAAATCGGAGAATTTGATTTTTTCAGTAAAAAAGAATTTATTAAGAATTTATTAAGTTTAATTAATTACTGTATGTATGTTGAAAATGGAAAAGAATGATAGAAAATGAAAAATGAGCTTTTAATTAATTAAATGAAAAGGCAAAACTTTTACATGTTAGGCGTAGGGACAACTGCTGTACATTAGAACAGCATGAACGTACCGTAGGTACTGTAAATAAAAGTCATTGCTTGCTGAATATCTCGGTCAAAGTAAGCTGTTTGACTGTCATCATCAGTTTTCGGGCAGCCAAGTCGTTATTTTGCGAATCGCAGTACGTTTCCATAATTTTTTTTCTGAAATTCTGAAAGAGATTCGGATAATCAGCGATTCAGATAGTCAGAGTTCGGATTGTTGGAGTTCTACTGAACTTGAAACACTAAAATAGTTTAAACCCATCTTGATTTTCCCTGAATTAAAAAAATAAATAAATCGTTTTCAATTCGTTTATAATATCTAAAATCCACTCACGAACTTTAATTTACATTAAAAATAAAAAATAAACACGGGTTGCTTATTGTGAGAATTTGTTTATTTGGCTTGAAGGACCACCAAATTTGATGTTGGATGACAAGTAGCTGTGAACTGAAATGAGTTCTCTTGTAAAATTAACCATTATTATGGTGAAACTAAATATTTAAATTAAAAAAACAAACGCATTTGACGGTTGAAAAGGCTTCAAAAACCCAAAAAAACTTTTTTTTGTTTTGACCAAAGTTTATTATGAATTGTAATAATGCAGTTAAGAATGAAAAATATGGTAAAGCAGTTTTAATTTAATGCTGTTTTAGTTGAATTTTAGTTAATAAAAGATTAAGTCACAAGTATCCTTTATGATACATTGGCAAGAAAAGAAGGGGTTTGTAAAACTGAATAAAACAGAAAAGGGTATCACAAAACTATGAATATTACAGAAGCTAGGTGAAGCAAGAAAGTAGACACCTAATATCACTGGTTTACAAATGCTTTTGTGTACAATGCATTATTCCACATTCTACCCCTAAATCAAAATACAGAAGATTTAAAATAAACCAAGGTGTTCGATTATAGTTTGTACCGATTATTAGTAGCCAATGGGGTTCAGCAAAAAACAACCGAACATCAAAAATAGGTATACCAAAGTTTGACAAATCTCTAGGATCCAAAAACATGACAGAAAAAACTGAATACACAGTCGATGAGTTGATTGAAGAATCGACCATTGGCAAACGTAGCAGCGAGCTTTCAAGGAAAATATTATAACTTTGAGATTGGCATTTTCCGTGGAATACGTATTGGTCGATGTTGTGATAGTTAATGCTTGTAAAGTGGTCTCATTTGTAATTAGGCGATAAAAATAATATATGCATAGTTTTAAGGGTTTACGATTTTATTGTAATCAGTTCGAAAATGAGCGATCGTAAACCTTTCATTTTTACTGCGGGGAGTGGCACAAAAGCCGCCAAATTTAAGGAGCTTTTTAATGAAATTGTTAATTACAAGTCGTTTGTAACTGCCAATCACTGCCAACTGTCAATTTTATCGCGTTACCTGTTAATTTGGGAATGCAATTTTCGTTTTTCAAATCAATCTTTTTGAAATTGAAATATATTTTAATCTGACATTGATTGAATCACCTTCATTATCATATTATGTAATTTTTAACTCAAAAATGGTTAAAAAATTTAATAATTTATTATAAAGTAATCAAATCTTTATAAAAAAATAGGATTTCCTCAACAGTAAAACGAACTATTATGAAAAAACGTATGTTTTTCGTAGACGTTTCTTGATAAAATTGCATAATAATTTTGAAAGTATAAGAAAACGTCTTAGACTAGTTAAAATTATTTTTTTATTGACCACCGAGGGCACTCCTCTATGGCTCTGAACGATGGACAGTATATAACTCCTACTGTAGGCAATTAGAAACTGCTGAAATGAGCATGTTTAGATGTTCAGCTGAAGTGTCCTACATGACAAAATAAAAAGCTCCCGCATTCGTTTAAGCCTAGTTAGGTGTCACAAATATTAACAGTAAGACGAAGAAAGGGCAATTGAGATGGTATAGGCACGTTGGACTTACAGCACCCGATCATACTATGAACCAGACGATCTTAATGGATCTTCCTCGAATAACATTCAGAGGAACACCAAAGAATTCGCGAGTAGCGCAAAGAGATAACCAGATTCAGAGGCACGGTCTGGGGGATGTAATTCAGGACAGAAAGACCTACAGCCTTAGGACAAGGATAGATTAACCTAACAATCTATGCAGACAGCGAGTTATACCGAGAGTTTTCGGCAAAGTAGGCATCTTCCAGAATGGCTTTTCTTACAAGTTTAGGTGAAAACGGTCGATGGAAAAAAGAAGTACAATGAGTTTTTTTGGTGTTTTGTATTCAAATTATGATTGTATTAAGAATTTACGATGACGATTCTTCATCTTTGTTCGTGTGTATATTATCTTCTTCTCTTAATGCCCTGTCAGGTATCCTCAACGTTGGCAATCACTCTGGCAAAAGTCTCCCTGTCCTGTGCTGCCCGGAAAATCTGCTCCACAGTCCCGAAGCCAGTCCAGTCTCGTATATTTCGCAGCCAGGACATCTGTCTTCTTCCAGCCCCTCTGTGACCCTCAATCTTGCCTTTCAAAATTAAATGAAGCAAATGGTACTTTTCTCCACGCATTATATGACCCAGATATGAAGTTTATATTGGTTAAGAGTTCTCTGTTCGTTCTAGCTGGACTTAAGACTTCTGAGTTCGTTATCAGGTCTGTCCAAGATATCTTAAGCATTCTGCGATGCAACCACATCTTAAAAGCCTCTAGCCTATTCATAGTGTTCACTTTCAGAGTCCAAGTCTCACAGCCATACAACAATATAGACCACACATAACATTTTACCAATCTTTGCCTTATTTTCAAGTTGAGATTAGCATTGCAGAAGAGGGATTTTATTTTATTAAAAGCAGCTCTTGCTGTCTCGATTCTGCATTTAATTTCTATATCTGGGTCGAGGGTCTCTGTTAGAATGCTGCCGAAGTATTTAAATTTGTCTACCTTTTCAATGTCAATACCCTTTAATTTGAGAGAAAATGCGAAGTAATCAAGGCGGCCAAATATTATCCATTTTGTTTTGCCAACATTGATTGTTAGACCCAGTTGTTCGCCAAATGCATCCACACTATTTAACAACTCCTGAAGATCGGCAATGGTATCCGCCAGCAAAACAGTGTCGTCGGCGTACCTGATATTGTTATATTATAGTATATTATCTACATATATACATATAATTAATTGTATTTATTCGACCTTATCCGGCGGGAATCTTGAGATAATAAATCGAGATAGTCGCCATAAAGAACTTCGGGGAGCGAACAGTTTCCTCAGTTCGAAAGCAAAGATAAAAGTTAAACGTCGGAACATCATGTCTAGGTCCTCTTTGTTCTACTCGTTTCATTGACGGAATGGAAAATAATCATAAAAAAACACTCCTAACGCATTATCTAACGCTCGTTTAGTTCTACATCATAGCTTGAACTACCGTTCTTCAGGTCTGAAATATCAATCAACACGCACACGACCGCAAACCACTGTCTAGTGTGTGTAAACACGAGGTAACCTGAAGGAAACGGAGCAAACACACACACACACACAACCTCGCGTCATCGTTACACTATATTACTTAATAACCACACACTCACAGGGCATTCATAAGGTGGACTATTAAAGATTATACATACGTACGTACTAAAAGCTGAATGGCTAAAACCACGAGTAAAAAAGCTGAATGTAAGAGCGAAAATGGTTTTGTTTTTGTAGTAGAATGAAAATTATTTTTTACTCGGTGTTACGTGATTGATTCATTTTTTAACCGGTTGTTAGTCAAGTCGTCAACCCTTTAATGCATATGTACATTTACAATCATTTTAGTGATTTTGTAACAAAATTTTGGTTTACTTTCATTGGAAATAATCCATTTTCTTATTTCAATATTATGGTTCTGATTTCCAGTAAATAATAAATTCGTGAGCAAATATTCAGCGAGAATCGCGGATGTATGAGTAAACTATGCTAAATTCCTTGAATTTTAATAAAAATTGCTTACAATTTATTCAGATTTTAAAAATAGTCTAATAAAATTATTAACCATCGTTAGTCTGGTGCAAGCCTGACGATATCGGTCGCGACAAAACCGGGTCACTGATGAAAAAATTAAAAATTTAATAAAACTAAATACAGTGTTTTTATTATTATAATTTAAATGCAGTTCCACCAAGAAATGTCAGTTGGAAAACTCGATTAGACGAATGGGTAGTGTTCATCATCAATAAATTAATTAAGAATGTAAATGTAATTAAGGTAGCTTAACTTCTAATAAGTTACAAAAACAAACACAAACAAACCATCACGCCGTTTCCCCGTAAGGGTAGGCAGAGAGGATAGAACGCCACAATACTCTATCTTTGCAGATCTCGCTTCCCCTATATCCATACATCTTCTCATGCACGCGCGCCGATTATTCCGACTTTTGACATGTCCATCTTTAAGTATTTGTTGGATTTGGTCATGCCATGTCTTTCTCGGTCTTCCTCGTTTTCTGCATCCATCAACATTCGCATTGTAAATATTCTTAGCCGTTCTGTCGCTGTCCATTCGTTCTACATGTCCAAACCAGTGCAGAGCTCCTTTCTTGATTTTGTTGATAATGCTTGTCTCAGCTTACATAATGTACGGATCTCAACATTTGTGAATCTTTCGTACATAGTTTTACCACACTAATAAGTTACCATATAGGCTATTCTTAGCGCTATAATAGTTTAATAACTGAGATAACATTATATTTAATATTGATATTTGCAATTATAGATGCCATTTTGAATGTTGGAAAATGCTGTTTTTTTTGTTGTTGCAATAAATAAACATGAGTATTGTTAGCGAATCAGGCTCTACACGAGCACGCAAAGGGTCAAACTAGTAGAACAAGAATTATTAGTAAGTGTTGGGCACGCACACACATACGGACAGTCACGGAGATTTTATGAATGAAACTCCTAATGTGACCGGTTCGGTTGTGAGTGGCCGATGTACTGGAGACCTGGAGATCTCCAGTCTCCAGTGTAATCAAGTATAACACTTGAATTATAGGTGTCAAGATATGAGATATTCGGACATGATGGATGGACGAATTGGAGGTACATACTATCGGGTGTTTTTTTAAGCGTGAGACAACTTTGAATTGAAATAAAATAAACAGATATTATTTGCTAACAAATAATATCTGTAATATAATAATGAGCATATTTTTCTACTCTTTGAAAGAATGAAAATACACACTTGAAGGGTACAAAAATGGGCACGTTGCGTTTTTTCGATTTTCGCGTTATTTATTTATTTATTTATTTATTTATTTATTTATTTATTTACGGACAAAGTCCATTATAAACATTACAATTAAAAGAATTTTTTACAAAGGAATAAAAAAATATAAGGAACAGAAATAAGCAGCAAAGACAGATGATAGATTTTTTAGATTAAGTAAAAAGCATAGGCTAACTATACAGATTCTTTAGCTGATTTGTAAAGAAAGACATCCTTACACCATAATAATCAAGATCTTGATGATCGTTCACCCGCCTGATCATTCTGGGCAAAGGCGACTGTGCACCATAATTGGTCCTGTAGTGACCGAGGAAAAGCATTTCATTATTTCTTAGTCTACGGGTGGGAACGTTAAAAAGAATCTTTTGCAAAATTTCAGGGGCATCAATGAGACAGTTCATAATTTTATACATGCAGATTATATCTGCAATGCATCTGCGTTTTTCAAGACTTGATATGCTTAAAAACCTCTCCATAACCTTATTAACCTTTCCCTCACTAACCACCCAAAAATTACACATGATCCGGACGGGGGGACCAAACGACCCCAGCGCCTACTTGTATATGGCGTCAGGAGAATAAAACGTTGGAAGTGTTTATGATCGTGCAATAATTTATTCATGTATTTGCGTACATATATTTTACTCATTCATGTATTTTATTCATTTTTGTTAGTTTGCCGAATGCTTATGTACATAAAGTGATATTGACCCTTGTATTATTTACGTCTTTTTTATTTTAATCTTAAAAAAAAAAACGAATTGAAAATTTTAAAACAAAAACAGGAAAATGCCTCTTTCTTTTAATTTTACGATTACAAAAAATATACGGCAAATAGCCTTAATAATACTCGAGTTATCGAATTAAAATCGGTCTATGTGGGATTCGAATCCCCCCATTCGGTCCGGCTGGGTCAATGTAATTTTTTCCTCTCAATACAATGAAATATTTTAAACGAAAAAAATATGGCTCTTTGTCTTACAAATCGTAAAAAAAATGGAGCCACGGCTGACAATTTTTTTTTCAAAAATGCGATAAATGCTACAATGAGCTTGTTTTCGTCTAATAGATAATCATTAATTTCATATGACCGCATCACTCCACATTTTTTTACTTTTTGCTCCCCTGTAAAATGCATTATCATAATGGGTTCGTTTTCGCTGCGTACCCTTAATTTATTTTTTTTAAATCGAATTCAGACAAATAAATGACTTTGCGACTAGCGAGTTACGAAGCGCATTCTGTCTAATTTTTGGCTCCTTTTTTCAACTAATCCGGCGTTATTTCCGAAATGGTGTGTATTATATGGCTTCCAATGCTTCAAGAATTGTGGTTTTGTTTCCATAGACCGTGGACTTTACGTAACCCTATAGGAAATAATCCAATGGCGTCGAATCATGGGATCGTGGCGGCCAATTGACAGGACCATTTCTGGTATAACGCTGTCGCAAAACTTGTCACGCGGCAAATTCATAGTTTCATGAAGAGCCCTATACACTTGGCGAACTTAACACAGATTTTAAACTAAATTACCACAATTTGCAAGCATTGTTAGAGTGTAGGGCGTTCCATTATAAATTTGAGTATTGTTAAAAGCATAAATGTGTCGTCATTAAAATCTCATCATCAATTTGATAACAACGAAAGGTATAACAAGTCGAAAGTTCTATTACGACAAAAAAAACACCCGTTACATAACGTACGAACACAACACACATGTCTGGTCCGACGGCAACTTTTCTGGTAATTCAGAAGCTCTGAGAAGAAAAAAATGAACGCTTAAATGAACATCCTTTTCCAATTATTTTGGCTGTCTGATATTTCGCAAATACGTTTTATTTATATTATTTTGTATGCGTACAACGTACTAGAAGCGCAACATTGATCCGTGTTTTGGGAATGGTTTTGCGATAAAATGTCCTCAGCGTTTTCATTATTTTTTACTGGGGTAGATTGTGCGGTCGGTACCTTTTTTAAATAGCTATTTACGAAGCCACTTCGTGGATCTAAAACATCCCGAACGAATAACACGTCGCGCATTTTTAAATATGCTGTTTGGACATAGATTATGTAAATTATGCATAATATATTTTATGCGTATGCATATTTATGACATTTCCATTAAATGCCAATACTGCAATCGGCACGAACTCATTTTCATGGGAGGTTTTAGTTTTTTTCCGAATTGTTGGTTCGAACTAAAGTTAATCTCTAAAAGAAACTAAGCGAAATAGAACGTTGATATAATTGTCTTAATAAAAGAACGTGATTATAAATGATGCAACAAAGAAGTGGTTCGTACTTGGCATAAGATAGGTATTGGATCTCTCAATAATCGATTAGAAGAATTCATCTCCCATTGAGTTAGCTAGCCGGATGCGAGTTGATTGCTCGGTAGTTCAATTTACTCCTAACATTATCCAATATTTAATTATATTCACTAAGATATATGCTATAATCACGGCTAATGTTACATTCAATATAATAACACCAAAACAAATAGAAGCATCACTTAAAACTAATGAAAGGGGTGTGAGTTTATATGTAGTAAAACCACTTTTTCATTGAATCGGTTTTGTACAAGTCCACGCAATGGTTTCATACGCTTAAAAAATTAAAAAAGTTTAATGTCTAACCATTGCGTAATTCATGTTTCAAAATACTATTATCTCCCTATCCGCACCCATTGGTACATAGCATTGCATTGGTATTACAATTGTTATACGGAAGGTAAGGTGATTAGTCTTACACTTTAGGTCCCGGAACAAAAAAATATTGCAGTGTAGAACCACCTTAAAAACTGATATTTCTCGTCGACCCTGTCAGGAATCGAATCTAGAACCTCAAGCGTGGCAGGCAAAGAGGCAAGCGTCTTAGCCATGCACCACGGGTGCCAGCGAGTTTTTTTACCTTGTTATTTATTTAATTGCGACATAATTGGGTTAAAATAACAACGATTAGATGTAGAAAAAAATATACTGCAATATAACCGAGCTAAGCTAAGACTAAGAGCTTCAACATCCCACACTGCATTATTGAGGAAGAGATCTATGAAAAGCAAAAATATCTATCCCAGAGAACTCCAAGTTGTAATTAAAGCATTTGTTCTGAAAGCGGTGACGTTTCTAGCTTTCTTAAGATAATAATTTCCTAAAATTTTAGGATTAAATTATTACAATAATATTATTTTAAAATCATATGAAAACGTTAAATAACGTATAACGTCGTTTTTTAAAAATATTTAGTTATATAAAATATTTTATCTTTTAATATTTAAAAAAAAAACACATCAGAAACATATTTTGTACTTACATTGAACCTTTCGGATAGCCCGTACTCAGGTGAACATGTTGTAGGCAAAGTAATGAACTTACCTGAAACAAATACACAATAAAAATTAGAATATAATTTTCAAATTCCCAACGTAATAATGAGTAAATAATAAACATGGGTGTTCAATGTTTCGGTAAGGGAATACAGAAGTATAGACATTTACAAATGTGCAAAAGCATTTTTGTATAATATTTGTAAGGGTGGGTGTGAGTGTGTGTGCATGTGCATGTTCGTGTGTGAGGGTAAGTGTGTGTGTGTGTGTGTATATGTATGTATATGACAATGCGCACCATAGATTTCATAATGTATTCTAAATTTAGTATACACACGCAAATGCCATGCCTATGTGGGATTGTTTTTGTTTTTATAAATAAATAAAGTGGTATTATTTTATGTAATACAAAATGTAACAAATGTTAACAAAAAATTGTAAATAAATAATATAAGTGGACTTATTGAATAACAATACTTAATGATTATCTGTAATTTTAACCTTTATGGGGAAACCAATCAAGCACATTATTAATTAATGAAAAATTGTAAAGAACGCTTTAACCTAAAACCCAAATTATCAATGTTTAAACTTCCATGGACCCGATTACAGTGCAAAGTAAGACTTATCTCTAATTGTATAAAAATAACGTCTTTTTCGTAGGAAAATGTGTATACATATTTTGATTTGTGTGAAAATTCGGAACAAATATTTTGTCAGTAATCTGTGATTGAACAAGTTTTGAAAAATATTTCGTAAATAAAATTCGATTATGCTTTATAGATAATAAAATATAACTCTTTAACTTCGCCCATCATCTCCACAAAGGCATAACACGTAGTAAAATTTAATATTCTGTAAAACTAATATATTTTTAAATTGCATATCTGTGTAGGTAAGTGAAATACGAGTAGATATATTTACATACTAAATCCTAAAAGGGTTGAAACGAACACTCACGTACAACGATTTAATTATTTCTAATCAAAACACAGAATGATGAAATGTTTGGTCAAATTATAATATCTATAGCACCCGTGTTTTTCAATCAATTTTGATGTTGATAAGTAATAACGTATATGGTATACGAATACGTCACGTTTTCTATTAAGTATTATTTTTCATAGCCATAGAGTTATAAATTTCGGTACGCATGACTAAATTTTCTCCACATATGAAGCTATTTTTAATATTTATGTACACAGGGTGTATCGTATTTTAAAATATTTTATTTTATTTTATTTGGGAAATCAACAGTTCTACACACATGTTTATAGTAAACAAACAGATATAGTGTATAAACTCAGAACTAATAACAGATTTCCACAACAAAGTATACAAAGTTAGTAAAGAAAATATTTTGCATATCAAATAAATACATATAAGTTTATACATATAAAAATGTTATTTTCATGTACTCGTAAATATTTTTTAATAATCAATATCATGAATATATTTTACTATTAAAAATTATTAATAAAAATCAATCCGTTAAAGACAAAGGGTTTATTTTATTTTGATGAGAAGAAAAAATTATAATTTTCTATATATACCACTCAAATATTATTATTATTATTTTTTAATATACATGAAAAATCACTCTATTGAATTTAATATGGCGACCGGTTTCAGAACACGAATGTTCCTTGGTCAAGACTAAAAAATGAAACACTGAACATATGTAAGCAGATGATGTTATTTGGTAAGATTAAAAATATCGGCTAAGGTTAAGTAAAAAATATATATATATTATTAAACTTAAACCAACCTATCCTAACCTAACCTAACTTCACAAAACAAAACAAATAAAAAATAAAACAATTATTATCGTTGTATTCAAATTATAGAGGCTAAGCGACGACCGGCGCATTTGGTTAGTCGGCTAACTGTGAAACAGGCGCCACGGGTTCTAATCCCGCTAGTTGCAAGAAAAAAATCCAAGAGAGATTTTTTCTTAATTGTTCTGGGTGTTGTGGCATATATTTCATTACCTCCTTCCATACCCTCTCTTTTATCTCTCCTTTCCTACTTGCTAAAAAGCCTCTAAAATATAGGCTTAGTGGGTTATTCATTTTTTTAAAGGGCGAAGTTCAGCCCTTTCGTTAAATGTTGCTTTCAACATTTTGACTAAGCGTCCGTTAGACATTAACTTTAATGCCGGCATTTAACGAACAGCCTAGCCGAACAATTGAGTAGTTAATTAAACTGTTTGGCGGCGACATATACATTTCCTTAGCCGACACAATCTGCTATCAAAAATGACAATCTCTGTGTTTTGAATACTTTGGTATAACCTGCACATTCTTGATATTTTATTGAAAATTGTATTGAATTGTTTAATTATATGAGTATGTCATAAAAATTGTATATTCGTGTTTATATTTGTACCTTCTTCAATATTTTTTAAAGTTTTTTATTTTATTTTTATTTTCTTATTTAAAAAAAAAAACAATTTATAAATGTACTTATTTATCATATATATGTATTTTATTTATATTTATTAATATTATTATATTTTTTACTTTTTTGTTATTTTTATTATATTTATTTCGCAGTTTCTGAATTACCAACATTTCTTAACTTTCAAACTTGATTAATAACTTACATAGCCGTGGAAAATTATTATTGACGGTTTTTACAATTTTAGTAACAATGTGCCCTTATTTTATAGTTGAATTATATGTAAGAAACTGTTGTTTTTTCTCAAATAAAAACGAAACATTAATATTGAACGAATCAATAGTTAAATAAATGATTCGGTACAGCCTGTATAGAGATATAAAATCGAAACAAACCATGAGAATAACATTTAATAAGCTGGTTCAGGAGAGCCACCAACATTTTATCCGACTTTTAAGTGACAAATTTACATACTAAGCGTTCATTTACATAAATTAAAGTCCTTCTGGTAAATATTCATGCGTCGGACTATGAAATATCCATGATTAGTGATTATTAAATGAAACTTTAGAACACATAAATATTATGTGAAAAATCATCGTAAAATTTTAACTACGCTGGAACTAAATTAAATTATTGCACCAAAACAAAACTGAAAGCATACCTACCGTGAGACATTTTTTTAGTGAATTTTTCATAAAATTAATCTTCTTATATACCAAGATTATAACTGATGCATATCATTACGTGGGTAACTTAAGTTGCACCGAAAAAATAAAAAGTTTTATAATTGTTCCATTTTCGAAAAAAATGTACATTTATATTTTTTTTTAAATATTACTATAGTTATATGAATGATACAACATGTTTTTTTTCTATTATAATCTACTTTTATATATTTACATAATGTTAGAACGGTAACTTTACAAAAACGAAACTAGCGCTTGTGCTCGAAGAGTGACTTACACTGTTATAGTTATTTAGTAATTTGAAGTTATATCATTTCTAATATACATGAGAGAAAAAAATATATAAAATAAAAATCAAAATAATATTACAGTAATACAAATTGAAAAAGAATGCTGTTTTTACTCAGGTTTGAAAATATTCTTTAAATGTACTTTTTTTTTTCTTTTTGTGCACTACAACAGATCAGAAGACCCAATTACAGTGGTAAATTACAGCAAATGATTGAATTTCTTGATACATTGGCTTTAACAGTTTTTTCATTGAACAGATTATAGCAATTTTTATTTCTTTGAAAATAAAACTATTTTGACCATGACTTGTGTGGAATTTAGGAATTTTGATATTATTTTTTTGTGTTAAGTACACAGAATAAATTATTGAAAATACCTATATGCTAAAAAATAGACAAAATTTACGCTAGCTTGAGTGCTTGGCCATTGTAGCGAGCGTTTAGTGATGCTGTGCGGCGCCTTGCCGCGCCCGCACGGTTACTATAGACACTACACTTGTTACGGTACGTTTGAGTTCACCCCACACACGCCGCGCCGTTAAACGCTCGCCACTATGGCCAAACACTTATGATATTACCGCTCGATGGCTTTATGATAAACTTACACTTACACTTATTTAACGCAGCCCTTATCAAACAGTGTCATAATTTCAACTACCTATTTTAAAAAATCGAGATTTAAAAAAAAAAATGTGTTAGCTCTTTTAAAGACAAATCTAAATATACAGACGCATCGGCATAACTTAAAGGACGACAGTAAAAACAAAAAAAACTCAATGAAAAAAACACGGTTTTTAGACAAAATGTTATTTTAGTTTTCAGTCTTTTGACTCTATTTCATCGCATTCCCAGGAATAACAAAACCTCTTTTTGTAAAAAAATAATAATCCAAGCATTAAAAAAACAAAGCATGAAGATACAATGACCAGACAAAAAATATATAAAACTATAAAACGAACAAAAATAAACAAATATCTGGTAAATATTTTCAAACAATTCTACGCGATATACTAAGAGTATATAATAATTAAAATAACTTGAAAAATAAATTTATTGAAGAAGAAAAAAAAACGTTTCTATTTTTGCATACGATTAAATTTAATATTATTAGATCACGAAAATGGGGCTATATAAATAACAAAAATGATCCAGATACGCCCAATTTGGAGCACTCCAGATACGCCCAATTTGGAGCACCAATGAAGTGCCCTATGCACCACTGGGTGCGAATAGTGAAATAATGATGATGATAACTAAAGATTGTAAAACAAACTCATTACATTCTTTAAGGCTTTTTAAAAAAGAGCACCGCTTGAATGAATGTGAAGTACTCAGAATTATGGTAACTGCACACGGTAGCTGCTCTCGGGAGTAATTCGCTCTTACAATGTTAAGAGTGGAGTATTTAAACGCGAACTATTCATCTTAGGCCAGTGGTCGGCAAACCGCGGCTCATGCGGCTCTTTAGCCACTTGAGTGCGGCTAACACAGCGCAAGATTAATTTTTTGTTCAATTTATTTCGTCTAGAAGTTAACAGGGTTATCTTCAACTGTCTAAAAAGCAAAATATAATTTTCTGTATTGAAATATGTGCATTTGTGTGAAAAATTATAATTAAACCAGCGGACCCGACAGACGTTGTCCTGCCCGAACGTAGGCTTGCCTGCTATTATCTTGGAAAAATACTATTTATCTAGGTACTTGTTGCTGATTAAATTCCGAAACTAAAAATTGTTGATATTGAAATCAGGCGAGAGTGTAAATCTGAGACAAGTATAATTGATAAGATTAAGAAAGGGTCTCTGAGATGGTTTGGTCACGTAGAACGAATGGACGACGAGATAATGGTAAAACAAGTATATATGGCAAAAATGAACGGCAACGTTAGACGAGGACGACCAAGGAAGACGTGGCATGATCAGATAAACCAAAATCTTAAGTCTGGTCATGTCAAAAGCAGACAGAACCGAAGGGCATGTATGACAAGATGTATGAATGTGGAAGAGGCTAGGATTGTATGCCAGGATAGACGTGTGTGGCGGTCCATTCTCTCTGCTTACCCCTACGGGAAATGGCGTGATGGTAGTAGTAGTAGATATTAAAAAAGTATTGAATTTAAATAGGTACTTGTTTATGGTTGAATTCCGAAACATAAAATAAATATTTTTTCAAATATGGCATTCTTTTTGCAAACGTCAAACTTTGATCGTCTCACCAACAAAGGGGTGTACTTATGTAAGAATACGATTTTTTTCAATGAAATGTATTTAATATTATTTTAGTGTTACCAAAAATCCAATAAAAAAAAATAAATGGGTAGAAATTATAAGGAATTTAAGGAAAGAATCTGATTGAAATTCACAAAAAACAAATGCTGTTTGTCAACATTCAAATACAAACTTTTTTTATACACAAAAAAACAATATATTTTAATTTTTTTGCAAATGCATTCTCCTCAAATGCAACCCTGGTAGATCGATGAATAAAACATTTATGCTCCTGACTTTTCTTTTAAACATTCGATTGGAGATTTTAATAGCTACGAACACGCACGGCGCAAAGATCTATATTTCTCTGAAAACCGCACGTAAATCGGTTAGGCCGTTTAGGATGAGTACGGTGACATCACACGTACAGAGGAATTATATATATAAAGATATCCTCGTCGATAACCTATTTAAAAACGTGAACATGTTTTAAAATACATTTAAACTAAAACAATAGGAAAATATCACTTTTTTTTACATTTGCAAAGTAACAAGGGTCTTTGAAATACTGTCGAGTAAGAACAATTATTTTTGCTACTGTGACTTAAAAAAAATATATTTTTAAATTAGTAATTTTGGATTCCCGCAAAAACGTTCATTGCATACGTCACGACTCATGTTTATTTTTAAACCTTGTTCCTAACCGGTTAAATATTTATAGAACATCAACGCGAATCTTAGCGTCACAATTATTAATGCCAAACATGTCGCGTTTTTCTACTGATATTAAAAAAAACAGTTTTTTATGTTATAATAATAATAATAATGTTTGGATAATTTATATAGCGCCATTTTTGTGAAAATGACCTCAAGGGCGCTGTACAATAAATAAATATCCCAACACGTCTTGCTGCTACAGAGCGCATGGACGGTTGGGATTCTAGTTCCTCGTCTCCAATTATGATATATTACAATTATGATATATATGAGCTAGATAACAGAACGTCTTGCAGCTACAGAGCGCATGGACAATAAGAAATCTAGCCCCTATTTACATTTTTATTTTCAATTTTTTTATTTGACAATGAAGTTAAGAGTTTAAGTGATATTTTAAAATCGAAATAAAAAGCAAATTTATAAAATTAGAATTTAGATAACAACAAGTCTTGCAGCTACTGAGCGTTATGTATGAAAACATTTCTCCACAATATCCATACTGATTTTGAAAATATAATTAATTATTCTTAATACATTTCATATATTTTTATCGATATTCGTAGTATGTGTTATTTCCCTGTTGAAGATAATTGTCCTAATTTCCCATTGTAATCTCGTGGTTTAGTTCTAAGCTCTAGTTTGACTGTTATTGGAACCCAGGTTTGGTTTCAACAATTCCGATTGTTATAATATTTTGGCCCGTATCCGAAAAATCACGCCGATTTAATTATTACAAAAGTTTATTCAGTCAAGTCGTTTTGTGCTACATTGTACATATTTATATATACATTGAAAAAAATATTTACAATCCTTGATGGAATTGCATTGCAATAATGTTATAACTAATATTTACACATGAGTTAATCATTTAAAATACTTTGTACAATTCCAATCATTTGTTTGACCAATTAGCCCTTTCACCCTCTAATGGGATATCTTCAGACTGGTGAATGTCCGAAGATGCCCATTCTAATGGGGCCCAACTAAACCCTCTACGGTGAAAGCACTAATTGGTCGAACAATTAAGTGGAAGTGTACTAAGTACTTTTCTTTAGTAACTTATGTGTAAATGTAAGTTATTACATCATATTTATACATGTTTTTAAATTTATTTATATTGTTGTTTATATCTTATTCTTTATATTTCTTTTCTTATTTGCTTCTGTGAATTATTCACGGTTGTCTTATTTGCACCTTATTATTTTTTAAATGAAAGCCTTTTTGGCGTAGGTATGTTAAATTAGTCAGTTAAAAGACACAAGTCTTGTAGATGTCACAAAAACTATAAAACCGATCACAGTGATTCTGAATTGGCGATAAAAATTTTTTTTTTTTTTTTAACTATAAATTTTATTAAAAAAATAATAAAATTTTAATTACGACTAAATTTCGTAGACAAGTGCTGGATTTGAGCCCCCAGGGAGTTAAACAAGATTGATTAATATTCAAACAGAGTGGTTACTCTTCCCGGGTAGTAGAAACTTAGTGTTATGTATTTACGTACTCTCCTCTTGGAGCAAAAATGTGCAGGAAGCGAGGGTAAAAATGCACAGCAAAAGAAAGATGAAGCCTCTTACGGACAGAGAGAGTGACAGGAAATCGCTAATAACCCTTCCATGGCTTTACGGCATTTAGTTTCGGGATGCCCGTAATTCCAGGCAAGAATTTCACCCTGCGAAAGATCGTGATAACACCATAAAAACGCGCAATTTAACAAAAAAAAAACAAAAAATGACGATGGAATAAGATCAATAAAACTGAGAAAAACAAGTTGACTGGTGCCTGAAGCGTAAGAGTGATCAACTCACCTTTTTTGTAACAAAAAATATGAAGATACACTGCTGTTGTTTTATTTTTAATTTTTAAATTTTTATTTAATATATAATTATAAAGTTACAACATGTTAACAAAAAGTAATACATAATAAAGCAAAAGTACAAAAACAAAAAAACAAAACGGAATACCACACCAAAAAAGAAATAAACTAATGTAGTGCCTTATGCACCATAAGACGCGGATAGGAATTGATTTATTATTATTATTATTATAACCAAAGGGGCCGCATTCAATTAACGAACGCCAAATATATAGTTTTATAAATGAAAAATAAATTTATTATTATTTTATTATTTGTCAAAAATATCTAAATGGGAATGGGCATGTTCTTGGAGCATATTTAAATATGCTCCAATCTTTAACCAATATTTTATTAATTAAGTAAATTCCAAATTGGTTATATCTATAAATTCAATTATCGTGTAGTGAATTTATAGCTGCCTTATGTAAAATTTTATATTTGTAATATTGATATAAAATAACTAGTAAGTAGATTTCGAACGACAAAATGTAAATAGCTAAACTTTTTGTACGGAAAGTTATTTTTTTAGTTCATATCAGACTTGTAATTCTTGGAAAGGATGTTACATAGATTACATTCAGAGTACAGGAAGTCATACGGAATGTAAATCACACGATACCGAATTGAGAAATAACGCTTCAATATCCCGCTTTTTAACACCAGTTATAAACTGCTGTAAAATATAAAAGGAATTGATTTCTTTAGCTGAACGTCTAGGTGCAGCAATGCATTTTATGCACCTAAAGAAAAAACGACGTAATGGCATGTAAGAACATAGAGATTTAAAGAGAAAGACTAATTCGGTGGTATTTTTCGCAAATTCTAGGTTAAATTGTGCCTACACATTCGTTTTCAAAAAACTAAAACAGTGTAAACCTTTTTTATACAAAAACGCTTTTTTTCATTTTGTGGAATATTTTGGTCATAAATATTTCATTTCTATAGTATGTTTTTAGCATTTCAATATAGTGCGATGTTGAAAGAATGGTGTTTCTAAATGGCAAAATCTTATTATTTCTTTACATTTTGCCAGACTACAGCCTTTTATGCACTACGTAAAAAATTTCTATGTAAAACAAACATTACAATATTGTTGTCTAGAATGTATAAAAAAGTATTTAATATTTGAGAGTGAATGTTAAAGATTTCACAAATCGACAGATATTAAAATAAAATTATAATACTTGATTATCACCATTTTAGGATAGGTCCTGTTGGTGTTTAATTTAAATTCAGTAAATGACAATAATTATACGAAATTAAGCTTGAAGACGTGATTGTGTTGCGCTGTTGTTTTTGACATTGTAATTATTAGTAATTAATGTACACACACCAATATATAAAGACATTTTTATAAAAAAATCTAGGTACTATTTATCTTCAGAAATAAATAAAAATTTCATAGTCCCTGGACTGGTACCTGAAGCGTATGACTGATTATCTTACCTCTTTATGTAACAAAAATGATCAAGATGCGCTGCGGTTGGTGTACCAATACAGTGCCCTATGCACCATTAGGCGCGGAAAGGGAATGATGATGAGGAATAAATAAAAATAATAAATTAAATAATGGGGGTAGAGAAGTATAAAATAGTCTGTATCAAGTATAAACAAGGAAAAAATAAGAAAAAAAGCAGTATGTGAAGAAAACGTATATACGAGTATGTCCTGAGTTCAAAACAAGAGTCTACTGTGGTTCCAAATCCTTATTAAAAGAGGCTGTGGACTAAATAATAGTGTATAGTTGACCTCGGAACCTCCGCAGTAGCGTGGCACCATAGGAATGTACAAATAGATATATTCTAATAAGAAGTTATATATAACTAATAAAATATATGTACAAAATATGTATAATCAATTTATGAAGAAGTTAATTGAGGACCGTTTTCATAAAGTGAAATTTCTACAAAAAAAAATAGTTTTTTTATTAAAATGGGTTCTTCCATGTGAGCTTTATCGATTGGTAAAATAAAAATTTAACAAAACGATATATATGCGAAGTTGTAGTGGTTCAAATATCGTGAATTTTTACAAAACAAAATAACTACACTACAAAGAGTTTTCACAAAGAGAAATATCTAAAAATATTTTTTGGGGTGTTAAGTTTTTTTTAATCGAAAAAAAATCACAAACAAAACATGATTTCGGCCAAGAAAAAAGAAGTACGATAATTATAATAATAAAATAATATTATTTAAAATATATTTAACTTTATTTGTGCTATTATGTATGTAAAAAATATATAATAGGTACCTAAATGTGTATATTTACATAGGTACTTAGATATGGCAGTAGACGTATAATTTTACAAAAAATCAGTTTAAAATGATTTCATGCAAAAGTAAACTTATTTAATTCCCAACACAAATCAATTTTCCACACATTCCTATCACAAAAATATGTAGATATTTTTTTTGGTGAAAATTCGTGAATTTAGAACATTTTAATAAATAATTTTATTTATTCTACATTGTTAATTTTTAGTACATGTGTAAAGATTTTATATTTCTATAAAATGTAATTTTTATTTTATTTAAAATCGTAATGGTTTTATTTTTAACATGAAAAAAACCTTCCCCTGAAAAATTTACATTTTGTAGATATTTCGCTTTGTTTATTTAAAAAAAAAAAGTTATGAAAAATAAAGTACGAGTAGATGAACTAATAGAAACTTTTATGTGAAGAAACCATTATTATATTTAGCTTTTTTAATTGCGTGTAATTAATTCCACCCTTCTTAATTTCGTACCTACCTGATCTCAGGTAGATGTATTCTTTGATTTATTTTCCAATACCACAATAAGTGCCGGTCTGCGCATGCGTAAGGGCGTAAGGATCACTGAAATGAATGCCTTTTAGGACACGCGATACTCCGCAGGACTATTATGAAGTCCTGATATCCTGGGACGAGAGATCTTTTGAAAACGAAGGCCATTCAATTCTACCTTTTACAGCCTATCCAGACAGCCTGTCGCCAGGTTACTTTGGGATTTCGTATTTATTTATTTGGGATTTCAGTCCGCACAGCGTCGTTTGAACACAAACTTTGGTGAGCAGTAAGATTTTATTTGGGATTTCAGTCCGCACAGCGTCGTTTGAACACAAACTTTAGTGAGCAGTAAGATCGATTTTTACATAAACTTCTTGTGTATATGATACGCCATTAAAATTATTTTTAAAATTTTAATTTTAAGATAGTATCATAAACTGTTAGTTTTTACATTTTATTAAATGTCATAATTTAAAAATAACGTGTTCGTTAAGTATTTTTTTACCGTCAAATATTGTAAAAAGATAATAACAAAGTGTTTTTCCACAAGTTTTCAATAAATAAATATTCTTAACTTAAACCCCCAAATTTTTACCAAAACACCAATAGATAATTACCAATTTATTTTTTTGTTCCAAATAAAATACAGAAATAAAAAAAAAACAAATAAATACGAGAACACACCAAATTAAAAGCATATGTTTGACCACTTGGATCTAGCATTGCATGAAACGGTAGTTATACTTATTTACAATAAAAAGCTAATTCAACAAAATAATAAAAAGTACAACAAATATATAAATATTTTATTATGTTCCTAAATCCTAAATCTTAATACAGAATGAGCAGATGGTTTTGAAAGTGGAATTAATCAAAAAGTAAAAATCGAAATATTTTATTTATTTTCTGGTCTAAAATCGCACTACTTTTTCTTAATCAAATTGTTAGTATATGTATAGTTCAATAATTTTATCAGTATTTTTGTACTTTTTTTACCATATTTCGTCCTAATAAATGCCTACTGTATACAATAAATTTAAAAAATATTGTAATAATTTATAACAAAACAGCATGTTTAGATATTTATAATATTGTTGGTAACACCATAAACAAGTGAGTCAAATTTCACATCCTCCGTAAGAGATCCTTAAAAGTAAATAATATGTATAAACTCGGACATAAGCCGCCCCTAAGGATAAACAGGACACGTGCAATACTACAGAAGGTGTTCAACCACCGCTGATCGTATTTCCATCCCTTAAATCAGGAATGCTCAAGCATGCAATATTATAATTTTTGTGCGACTAAGGTGAAGGTGTATGTATGGTGGAATTGCCACTAATTAGTGTCCTGACGAAGAGACGGATGTGTCTCAAAACCGGTGTACATAGAAAAGTCGGAAAGTGGTTATGTATAAATATTTACTTACATTTATTTCTAATTTTAAGTATCCAAGTTCTAAAGTAAAAATACTAAATCAGGAAATCGAATCGACCTCCACTTATCTTATTCCGCTCCGTAGTAATGTGGTTGGCACATTCGCCTACCATACTTGAGGTCCTAGGTTCGTTCCTGGCAGGGTGTACGTGAAAAATAGCTTTTTAAGGTGATTCCTGGACTGGCACCTGAAGCGTAGGATCAAACTTGACAAATAATTTTTCATAGCAGGAGACAAAACTAGCCGTTTACAATTGAGTCCTGGTGCCGACCCTTATGTATGGGAGCGAAGTATGGAATTGGAAAAACAAGGATGAAAGTAGGCTGATCTCTCAGGCGAATTTGTGGTAAAACTACGTACGATAGGTGCGGTGCACAAATATCGAGATCCGTACATTATGTAAAGTTGAGAGAAGTATTATCGACATCATCAAAAGTTTTGCGTTGGTTTGAACATGTTGAGCGAATGGACAGCGCAAGAACGGCTAAGATGCGAACGTTGATAATGCAGAAATCAAAAAAGACCGAGGAAGACATGGCATGACTAAATCCAATAAATACTTGAGCGCAGACAAGTTAAAAGTCGTAATAATCGGCTGGCGTGCATGAGAATATGTATGAATGTAGAGGAAGCGAGATCTGTATGCAAAGACAGAGTGATATATAGCGTTCTATCGTCGTTGCTTACCCCCACGGGGAAACAGCGTAATGGTTTGTTTGTTGTGTTTATTGACATACAACGCATTAAATTTGGTGGATATACTCGTATTTTCGTAATTTGGGAACATCGGATGTCCCAGACCTACAATATCCTAACAATACTAGGTAGGTACATTGATGTTATTTTTTTTACAGAAACAAACAGTCGACAATGATAAAATAACATAAAAAAGATACCGCGAAGTTTCTAAATAAAAAGTGTACATATTAAATTGTGGTACAAAAAAAGGATGTGTTTATGTGTATTTGTATGAGATTAATTGAGGTGTGTTTGTGTGTATTTGTGTAGGATTAAGTGTTCAGGTGTGTGTAAGTGTGCGCATCATTAAATAGCAAGTGGGATCGTATCGCAGCTAGAAAGAATGAATCTTGATTTATTTTTAAATAAATTAAGGAGCGTGTTAAATATACATTACAATCAATCTCCTTTAGTTTGGTTTGTTCGTGTTTTTGTATGCGAAATGCGTATGTATTTTTTATATTTTTGAGTTTAACACGCCTGCCTTATATCATTGAACCCCAACTGATAGGATGTCACACAGGTATCATTGTCTCCAGGAATTTGTCTCTTTTCAAATGGAATCCCCCAAAATGAAAAATACGGTATAAAAACTTTTGTGCGAATTTGTAAGGGTAGTAGTTATAGTTAACAAAGGGTAGGCACCCCTCTGATGTATTGTTTTCTTCTTTCTATTGTTAACGTAAGAGCAATGTAGTAAAATAATAAAATAAAAAAACAAACTTTACGCTAGTACTTTACTCCATTCATGCCTTGATCCATTCATGGTTCGTATTTAGGCCAAAATTTCAAGGTAAGACCATACATGTTATATTTTTTCCTCAAAAAAACTATCTCTGGTATCTGGAGAGAAATCTAAAATATTGGTTTTAAGCTTATATTTTTGTATTAGATATTCTTACGAACGTTTTTTATAACGAATTTAAAAAAAACCATCATCAAAACCTTATCTACACCTGATGGCGTATAGAGCACTGCATTTGTTAAGTACATGCAGTGTATCTCGATGGTCTGTAACAAAATATGATCAGTCTTACGCCTCAGGTACCGTCTATGGACAATGAAATTTTACATTGTAAAACTACCTTATGAACAAATATTTCATGTCGACCCTCACGGGAATCGAAACCAGAACCTCAAGCATGGTAGGCGAACGGGCCAACCAGTACATTACGAGGCGGACTTAACTCCACTAGATTTACTTATTCGAGATTTTAACCCGAGAGTAGCCATCGAGTCGGAAACACTCGTCCAGGGTCCTGGGTCTATTTCATTGCATTCTTAATCTACCTAGACACAACACACTAAAAAAAAACGTCAATCAAAGTTATACCGAAGAATTAACTTAGTATTACATGTAAGCTTTTTCAAGAAAATATACACTTTTTATTTGTTTAGATGTAAATTTACATATTAACTTAAATATAATTACTAGTATAACAATACTATTAATTAAACTAAATATATCTAAAAAAACTACATAATACACAGATTTATAATTTCGCTCGAACAAGTGGAGATGCTTCCAGCTTCATGATGCTGGCAACTTATTAAACCTTAATAGTAATGGTTGTTTTGAGTTCCAGTCAGTGTCACATTAGAGAGCCCTGAAATCCCCTCAACTTCTCGTTCCATAACTGTGGAAATCTTTATTGTATTGTATCCTTTTCATCATGTACCCAGTAAGCAGTCTGTTTTTTAACTTTAAAAAAAAGTCAGAGTACTGAAAAGAATTATCTTTAATATGCAGGATATTTAATTTCTCTAACATAAATTTAATCCGCGTATATGGACCACACCTCAATACCATTCGCATTGCCCTGTTCTGTGAAACTCGAAATTTTTCAATCTGTATCGCTTCCAAAAACAGGACAGTAGAGCAATAGTTCAAGTGTGGTATAAACATGGATTGGAATAGTTGACCTGAATCTAAATTTAGTGTTTTTCTAATTCTTCATAAGAATCTTACTTTTATCGCAATTTATTTTACTATGTTTTCAATGAGGCCCAAAGATTATTCTATTATCAATGGTTTTACCAAAATACTTCATTTTATCAACTTGTTCAACCGGTTCATTATTTATTTTAAGAATTTTTGATTTTCTCAAAAACAAAATCACCTGCATTAACGTGGATTTTTAATGGAAAAACACCTATGTAATTGTAACAAGAATGCGAAAGTTTTTTTTGCTTGTTCTTTCAACTTAGGTTTTAATGTAGGCGAGTTCTTAAAAATTCAAACGCTAGCTGTTTTCCTGAGTTTTATGACTTTGAAACATACACTTATCTCATATTCGCCTTTTAGCCGGTCCCTCCCACAATTATTACCTATTGGGGAATCGGGTGGAGAGATTACGGTGGAAATTGGTTTACTAAGTGATAATTTGGCAAATTCTTCGCGTAAGTAGTTGCATCCTTACGCCTGAGGGACCCGTGGCCATCTTGAATGCAAATCTCCCGTAATAAGAACAATTGCTCGGTCACTTTGTTACTGCACACAGTTGGGATGATTTGCGATTTGTAACGCAGTTAACACGCTGAACTTTCCAGCTAATTGACTTGCGTGATGTGTTGCGAACATGTTATTTTGCGCGAGGCAAAAATAGCCAGAAATCGATTAACCCATCTTAATATTCTACGGACAAAATCATCGTTAAAATAATTTCATACCAGCGTTATGCGATCAATTTTTTTTTATTAAAGTAAATGGCTTATCACATTTTTGATGGGTTTCCAATGTATCTTATGTTGCGGATGGATGGATATTGGACATTGTACATATGACAAATATAAAGGTGTGTTTTGAGGAATTCTAATAGGAGTTTAGCAATAGGAAGATTATGGGAATTTAGTCGAATTCAGGGCCCCAATCACGATAAAAAGCTAACAGAGTTCGGTAGTCAGATGGCAGAAGGGACCATCTGTAATTTTCAAAAATGTTCAGGAGAGCTGAAATACGACTCAATTTTAAGACTACAATCCCCAAACTAAAATATTTTAGTGTTGCTTTTCAATAATGAATTACCATTCTAAATTATGGTGTTTTTTTTTTCTATGTGTATTTAATGAAATATTGATTAAAACTTATGAAAACTAGAAAAAAACAGAAAAAATACAAGTGGTCCCTTCTGCCATCTGACTACCGAGTTATCTTTAAAAGTGTGTTAAGTAAAACCAAATTTTAATACGACAATGAAAAATGCCATACAATTTTGAAAGATCTTCGCCAGTTGTAATTGAACATGTTTCAAATAAAATTGTATGAATATTTAGTTTTTCATATCGAAAATTTAATTTTACTGTATCTACCTCGGAATGCTCCATTGACTTGTCATCTCTGACGTCATATGATCTAATTTAACCAATAAGTGACGCTGAAACTTAACTCCGCCTGCCTTACGAAATTAAAATTAAAGTAGTTCTCTTTCGTATTATAATAGGCTTCTGTGATAAAAAGTGGCCCCATTAAAACGATTGGAAATTCAAATAAATCCCAATTAAAGCAAACAATATTTCAACTATGACATCATACTGATAGTGTGTCCCTTAAGTGCATAGATTTGTGTACCGTGGTGAACGCATCCCCTCCATACATATCGATGCACCGACCCAAAACTTTAAAAGTCGGTAGTGCATCTTCGTTATCGTTTGGGAAAATTAATCTTAAATTCCAATTATTGCTATCGCGGCCCAGGGCTGGTATTCCAAACGCTCTCGTGGCCGTATTATCTCGTGTATTTACATACAAAATACACGAGAAAAACTATTTTCTCGTGCCACGAGTGTTCAGAACAGCACCCCAGATCAGGTATATGTAATATTCAATGTTATAATAATACACTTCTGAGCGTAAAATAGAACATAAATCTGAACGTGTTTTTTGACTCAATGTTCAAACATAGGCAAAATGGTAAATTTTACACAGTGTGTAAAGCTACCACTTAAATCAGCCAATGACAGGTCATAAGCCCTGTAAATGCCTAAACTTCCATATTCCCTTCTTCAAGGTATTCTCCATCCCTGTTGTAATTTGTTAATTATGTACTTTATCTTTTTTTTTTAGTAATGAATTAATTTTAAAAGCATAATTCTTTACATAACACTGTATCACATGTTAAGTTTATTTGATTCTGTTTTATGCATTTTTTTATATTTTTATTAAGTTCGTTAACCTTTTTTTTCTTCTAACTCTTAACTAAATTAAATGTTATTGCTTTTTGTTTTATTTCCTTCGTTTTTTATGTATCTCTGTTTTCTTTTTTATTTGTTTCATATTTTTAATTATTTTTTTATTTTACACAAACGCATATACGATATGTAAAAAAATACCAGGATAGGCGTATGTACTCGTATATATAAAAAAAGATAAAGCTCTATTCTAATTTCATTTGCTGGTAAACGTAGATTGTCTAATCTAATTATTACAGGTAGGTAAGAGGACGTTTTGCGAAGAAAAAAAAATTAAAAAAATTGCTTTGAATATTAAAATCTAGGGCGGAGTTGAGTAACGTAACTAGAATTATATCATGCATAAATGATTCGATAATGTAATCGCGAATCTAATTATGATATTTACTATCTCAATACTGGTTGGTCTACTGTTAAATAAGTAAATAAAAATCATTCACACACCTACCAAAAAAATATAATAGTCGAGAAAATGATAGTGATTTTATAACTCGATTTATCGACGTCGATACATATCTCGTAAGAATAACGATTAGAGTATATAGTTGATTTGAAAGTAAAGCAGTCATCAAATATCATTAATCTTGACAAGTACATAGATAAGTAAACTTAATTTTATGAATACTGATAATATGTTCAATTCATTAATTAACTGGTAAACTTAATTCAAATTATATAATAAGCACTATACCCTAAACGATTTTTATTTTTTTAATCTTGGTTTATAATGAAATCCTCAATACTTTGCTGAATTACCCTCCCATAAACTATTGGCTTCATTATGCACCTACATATATGATTAAACAGCAATTATTTTAAGTACATGAGGGGGTTAAAGGCAAACCGCCACTGTCCATGATCACTGTTTTGGAAGGATTGTTGGTCTTTGAACCAGGACAAATATACAGTTTCTTTTTTGTTTCTCTGTTTCTTTTTTATTTTAATGTGCAACTTACGCGTGGTATATCAGGTAGCGAAAAGACGTTTTATTTTAAGTTAAATGTGCACATTTAACTTGAAATTGAAAATTGAAAAGTTTTTATTTGGCTACTGGTTTTGTTGGTCTTATACAGTACCAAATACAGTGATCATGGACAGTGGCGGTTTGCATTTAACTGCCTCATATAAGGAAGCTTGGTAAATAATTCAGTTTGTTTGATAATGTTCTAACAAGACGAAACGCGTCGCATTATGCTATACACTCTCGTATATATTGAAAAAATAAAAGTAGAATATAATCCAAAAACAATATTTTATTTCGCATACCTTACTAAATTTTAGTGTGGAATTCTACCAATTAACTGCAAACACAATCCATAATAATATTATAAATGCGAGGGTGTGTTTGTTTGTTTGTGTTTCCCTCACGTCTCCACGGTGCGACCGGTTGGCATTTTTTTTTTTTAATTTCATTTAAAACCCTTACGGGTTACATACATTTAACAAAATATTTTCACTTTTAAAATTCACATTCTACTGTTAATAATAATATTTTTAACATCTTTTGTAAAGGTTGTCTGAGTCTTTTGTTTAGTTTTGTCTGGTAGTTTATTGTATAATTTCAGTCCATGGTTTATAAGTCTCGATTGTCCTTTTCTCGTTTTAAAAGATTGTATATGATATTTTTCTGATATTCTCGTATTGTGTTCATGTTTACTACAGTTTTTTTCAAGTTTTGATTCTTCGTCTACAATTACATCAGTGGCTAATTTATGAATACATTTTAAAGATTCTAGTTCAAAGAGTTCAGTTACATTTAATTGTTTAGTTTGTTCAAAAAGTTCTTTAGTTGCTGTTAGATAGGGAAGGTCATATACTAACTTTAATATTTTATTTTGCTGTCTTTGTAGTCTGTTTATGTCATTTTGATTTCCTGTTCCCCATAGTAGTTGCATATAACATATTTTAGTTTTTACATATGCTTCATACATTTTGCATAGAGGTAGCCGGAGAGGTGATCAGTAAAATAGGATACGTATTTTTTATCCCGAATAAAAAAAAATACAATGATAGAAAGATTAAATATATTAACAGTGAGCAACATTATTTGAAAATGTGTAAGCGTGGGATGGAATGTCATAATGATGGATTTTAAAATTAATTCTTTGAATTTCTATAATTTACTTGCTCATCTATGGTTAGCTTGGTAAAATTTTGAATTTGTAAACAGAATAACGATGCTACGTCACCATAGATTAACGGAGACCGAGCTATTTTCAATACCGATAAAATGTATTATTCCATCGGGAAAATTCTTATCGATAAACAATAACTTATATTGATAAACGACACAACTAATTAGGTAACTCAATCATTTCTCACGAGACCGGACGCAGCAGCCTCCTATAACTAGCGTCTTGCTCAATTGTGAAAAAATCATACCAAATGTTAGGTTTCATCTTCCGTATAGGGAGATAATTCAATCATGCGCGCACTCTTAGAACTTTTTACTTTACATATGTTCGAAGTCAATTAGAATTCGCATCTCCCGCTTGGAGCCCGCAATACATAAAATACATTAACCGAATTGAATCTATACAATCAAAATTTATATCGTATTGCAATTTTAGACGGTTGACTCAGAATACAGGTCCAGATGAATCTACAAACTTACCTAAACTCCAAGCTCGCAGGAACATGGCTTTCGCCACTTTTATGTATAAAACTTTAAATAGCATGATAAATTGCCCTAAGATCCTAGGACTTATTAATTTTAGAGTCCCGTAACGCAGACCAGAAACCAATCTATATTTAAAATTTCTAAATGTTCTACTAAACCTTTTCAAAATTCATTTGTAAATAGAACCTGCAATACGTGCAATCAGAAATTAAATTGTATTGATATTAATAACATATCTTTAACTTCCTTTAAAAATGAAATTTCCAAAAATAATTCAAGTTACGACGTTGCGCCTTGAATCCGCAACCTATATTATGCAGGTTATGTGCAGTTCTGTATGTAGGCAAAAATAAAAATAACTGCACATATAAATAGTGTAGCGAGAGATTTTTTTGAAAAATATAAGTAAATCAATAAACGTAGCACTTTATATAATTGGTACACATATTATTTATATTTTTATGTATTTCATTGCTTTATATTTGTTTTATTATATTTTATACTATATTATTTCAGTTTAAGTAACATGTATTCTTGGCACATACATATATATACTTTATATTTGTATAATAATGATTTTTAATTTCTTACATTTGATTAGCTAGGCATTTATAATCAAGTAGTTCTAGTTTTTCTTTTATATTTTTATGTTATTGTTTTATTAGTATAGGACTACTTACGCTCTAAAGATAAAAAATCTCCATCTTAGAACAGGCTGAGCCACGTTTTTTTATTTATTTTATTTATTGACACTTTATATACATATACAATAAATATACATATAAGGGCGGGCATATTGCCTTAAGGCAATTTCTTCCTACCTACCCAAACCGTTCAGTTTCAGAAAATTATAAATATATGGACATATTGAATCTTACAATTTTATACAAAAATTAAAAGCAAAGATTAACAAAAATAAATAAATGTATAAAAAAAAAATAACACTTTACTATGAAGAGAGGAGAGGGGATGGGAAGGATAGAAGAAGGATAAAGGAACAATTTAAATATTTAGATAGTGACATTTCAATCTTGACTTAAATGTAAATAAAGAAGGGGCGTCTCTAACATTAGTGGGTAGATTATTCCACAATCGAGCGGCTACTACTGTGAAAGAGGAGGCAAAAAAATTAGAGCGATGACGGGGTATTAAAAGAGTTTTCTCGTTACTAGAACGAAGAGATAGTCCGTGTTGTGAAAGAGGTTGGATGAGCTCTCTCAGATAAACAGGCGAAGTGGGATTATTTAAAATATTGTGAAGAAGTGATAGAATGTGAATGTTTCTTCTATGCCTGATACTGAGCCAGTGTAGTTGCGTGCGATACTCGGTTATGTGGTCAAATTTGCGAAGATTAAAGATATAACGAATACAAATATTCTGCAATCGTTCTAACTTATCAAGCAATTCAGAGTTAGCATCTAGATTCCCTGTTATTAACTAATTTTCATTATTTATTTTTAACAATAATTTGTTGATACCATTTTTTTTTATACTTATAAGTATATGAAAATGTATTTATTTTTTTGTTTGAATTCTTTACAAGTTATTTACAATTTGCTTTTTAATTCAATTACTTTTATTATATCCATATAAAATTATTTTTTTCTTTTTTACTATGTAAAGTTTCACTTTTTATTTTGCATGGCAGTATGCTTCTAATTGTTTCTAAATGTATACAAAAAAACATTGTTAATCTTTTAAATTTTTACGCACTATGTTTGTACTTAACTGTATATTTTTTGTAAATGCCCCTTGGGCGTATTGTAAAATTAAATGAATAAAAAATATATATATATATATTTTTTTTGCAATAAATTTATTAATGAAATAAAATTTAAATAAATGTACACTGTATGATCAACTATAGTTGTATTATATATAATAATGTGAAACTGTGTGACCAATATTCAAAAGGAGATATACTTTTAATAATATGTATCACATTTACATTTTTAGTAATATTATAAGTTTTGTATGATTAGTTATTTTATGTTATGTATAATTTTTATGTGACAACATTTACGACAGTAATATTATGTGGAAGTCTCTAATTGGACTTTATGATATGTGTTTACAATATAATTGTATCTTATAAATTAAAAAATGTCTGTTGGCTTTCCAATGGAATAAAATAAAATAAAAATAAAATAAATAAAAATAAATGCGGCGGTGGACCTGTCTTGGACACGTGTTCCGCATGTTTCAGGAGAATCTAAAGTCAAGTTACCTCTTTTTTAAACCTGCGGGCTCTCGCCGTCCTAGAAGGCCGTCGATGACGATCTTTCGACTTTATTCGGCGGAACTAAAGGGCGCTGGATTGACGTGGGAGGAGGCGAAATTGCTGGCTGGCGATAAGGTCTCCTGGAGGCAACTGGTGATGTCCACATGCTCCACTTAAGAGCGGATGTGGAAAAGAAGAAGAAGAGAATACCACGTGAGACCGCGGGTTAGCTAAAGGTAGTAAATATATAATTAGCGTTTACGCGCGGCTTCGCTCGCGGGGTATTAGGGAGAAATTAGTTAATCAATTAGTATTATCGTTTAACAATAAAAAAATCTCGATGGAATAGTTTGGGATAAATTGAAGCTTTTCTCGATTGCCGGCCCTTCAACTATCGCTAAGAAAAAAACAGGGGCAAACCTTTATTCTCATCTAAGAATTTTCCCGAGGGAGTGAGATGCGTTTTTCGGGATTAAAGGTCGCTTTTGACACTTTGCAGCTCTTTAGCTATCCCTTTGCAAGAAATCATGTCAATCGGTTGCTCCGTTGCGACGTGAATGAATAATTAATTTTTCCTCTAACAATTTTCCCGTGGGAGTGATATTTTTTTTGGCATAAAAAGTAGCCTACTAGAAACGGAAGTACAAACAAACGGACAAACACACTTTTGCATTTATAATATTATATAATATATAATAATGTAATTAAAATACGATGACCAAGTTTTCTAGAGTAAATAAAATTGCGAACAATACAATAAGTAAATTCCTACGTCAATTTTTATATTAAAAATTATCATTATATATTTTTTCATTTAATTATAACAAATGTTCTTATTTGATTGTATTTAATAAAACGTACTTATTTACACGTACAGGTACGGACGTATATGTACCAATTTTTAATTACATAAAATAAATCATTTAAAAATAATGAAGCTGATTTGATTTGTTTATTTTTTTTAAATAAGTAATAATGCATATGGATATTTATAAATATTTTTTTTTCAAGAAAGAGAAATAAATTCGTTCTTATTATTTACTCAAATATTTAAATTTTCAGACCATTACCTGAAAGTCATAAATAACTTGTGCTGGAAAAATGGAAATGGGTAAGTTGTATTTGAACCTAGGACCTTTGGCCCGCGAGTCTATAATACTACCACGGGACTACGACCCGGTTATATTGGTAACGTTTTTTTTTCGGGGACGTCAAATAAATTTTCTACAAAGGTTTAAAACAGATACGTATGTTACCTGAAATTGAGACTTTTCGCGCCCTATGGGTCGATATATTAAACAAATTTTATTGTAAAATATGTATGTCTTTTTAATTTCTTAAATTTTACATTTGTTTTATTTAACATAATTTGAATTATTGTCTTCAGTGCAAACATTTTTTTGGTGTGTGCGTGCTACACTAATATATAAATAAATTGTCAATATATTTTGTACATACTGTTTGTTTACCCAATAAAATAAAGATATAAATAAAAATCGCGTTATAGGAGGGTTGACTGTATTCGCAACACTCACAACTTGTTTACATCGAGAAAACACATTCGATAATTAATATTTCACAGTTACGTTATGCCGTAGTTCTGTTTTTGTTATTGATTCATCCGGCCATGTTACATAATTTGAAAAATCACTTTTCGTGTAACACTCCGCCTCGTGGAATATCTCGTCAGGAAAACATCCAATATAATAAATGACTAATTCCCACAAAAACGCAATCAAACAGAAGCGAGGCTGTCGATGGTGATAAAGGTGAAATTTCACGTTATATTATTAAGTCATTATTTATATTTACATAATTATTGGCTTCCGTCCAACATATGTTTAGTCTGGGGTTAGAATTACATCAACGCGGTAATGACGCCTGTGGTAAGCCACTCCCACTATCAGCGAGAGATTTGTAACTTCTGACATGAATGGATGTGAATATCAATGGATTTGGGATGAGATAAACATGTTGTTAACTAGTGAGCCCCTATTCCCGGCGAGACAATTACAACAGTTCATAGCGAATTTATTGGAAATTGTAATAAGCAGGTAGATTGAATGAAAAAAACGCTTGCAAGGAATTATTATGATTTGATTGGTTACTAAGTCAATATTTTGAAATCGAATTTGAAAGCAAACAGAAGAGGGAATACGGTGAACGGTGCACTGAAATCAACCTTGGCCAATCAAATTGTTTGTGGAGGCAGGCGAAGTAAGCAGTTTACAATGGAATCTTAAAACCGACGCTAATGTATGGAATTGGAAAACGCTGAACGCTGTCGAAATGCAATAGCTGCATAAATGTGGAGATCTAAGCATTATCGACAGAATTGGTTGGACATGTTAAGCGGACAGGGAAAGAACGACAAAAAATATGTACGGTGTAGAAAACGAGGAAGACCAAGAAAGACATAACGTGACCTAATTCAACTGATAAACATGACAAAGGTCGGACTATATATGAATGTAGAAGAATCTTTATTTACAAGTAATTCAAATAGATCAAGTCAACGAAGGAATCGTGTGTTAGAAATACCAGGCTGTAAATCGAGGCTCGCACAGAGACATGCATATTTTATAGGCCCAAAATTTTTTTATTCTTTTTTTACTGATAATATTTCATTGATTACAAACTTTAAAAATTTTCCTCTTTTAAAAAACATGCACTATCCTGGATTCAAACTAAAGATATGAACTCTTTTTATTTATATGATTTATTTGGTTGCCCTTTAATAATAGGTAATATTATTGTGTTTTTTTTAATATTTTGTATTTCCTTTTTTAATTACTGTAAAAAAAATACCATATTATCATTTACAGAATATCTTATTTTTTTCTTTCTTATGTTACACAAAAATATTATAACTGTCCATTATTTATTATAGGAGCAAAAATTCATTAACATTTTCTTGAATACCCACGAACAGGCCATGCCTTTGTGGAATTTTTTTGTATTCTATTTTTACTATTAATGTGTATTTCATTGTTATGTAATTATGCTTTATTTTTTTAATACTCTGTTGAATCTTTACCTGATCTATCGGTAGGTATCAGAAGTTGATTTCACATGAACTATTTATTTATAAAGGTTTTTTTAGACAATGATATTTCATGGTTCCTAGGCCCCAATACAATGGGAAATTAACAATCTTCTGTTATTTATGAAGTCAAATTGAATTTTCTCTGCGTAAATGTGCATATTTTGATGATTTTTTTATTTAAAACATGTTCAATTACATGTTATCGATGTTTTATATAAATATTAACGTTTTCGAAAACCGATTTTACTTTCTAGACAATTGTAGATACCTCTGTTCACTTTCTATTGTAATCAGCTCTGGAACCTGAAGTAGAAGACTGATCATCTTACCTTTACGTAACAAAAAATATCGTGATACTCTCCGCTGGTGTAGCATTAGGTGCGGACAGGGAATGATGCTGACATTCATGAAATAATACGTAAACTATAAACTATACATACACAGTTTTTAAATGCTCAAGTTCTCACGATCTGGCGGTAGCAATCTACATAATATCATTTTGCTCGTCCCGCCCATTACAAACCCAAAACCAATAGTTATTTTCAATTGATTTATGTCCAATTATATACATTTTGTTTTGCATTAATTAATAAGGCAAAGTCTGAATATTCAACGGGAGTTGAAACAAGTCAAAAATGTTTATATTAATTTATAGCATATATTATATTAACATATTATAACAGAGATGAAGAACATTTTAGAGAAGGTAATATGGAAGTCTATTTCTCAATTTGAGAGCAGCTATTAGGTACGGGTTTTGTTTTTATCACGTAATGTGTATCTAGTATTATTGTAAAATAGGAAGTATATTTTTCTAAAATATATAAATACATTGGGGAATGCGTGGTAAAACTGTGTAAGATAGGTGCACACATGTCGAGATCCGTGCAGTATGTAAGGCTGCGAAAAGCATTATCGACGTGATCAAGAAAAGAGTGCTGCGTTGGTTTGGACATGCAGAGCGGATGGACATCGAAAGAACGACTAAAAAGCTTCCTTTGCGAATGTTGATGGGTGCATAAAAAGAGAAAGACTGAGAAAGACATGGGATGACCAAATCCAACAAATACCTTAAGATAGACAACTCGAAAGTTGGAATAATCGAAAGACTAAAGTAGGATTCTATCTACCCGCCCTCATGAGGAAACATCGTAATGGTTTGTTTGATTTTGTGTGTGAGTTTATTTTATGTTATTATTTAAGAATCATTGATTTATCAATTTTTAAGTCGGTGTCTAGTCATAAGCGATATATTTCAAGAGATACCCCTTAATGGAAGTTTTGTTACAAACGATTTCGCATGGTTTTCACATCTTATATATATTACCCTTATAAGTACAATATGGAGGTAAACGATGGCGCAACTAAATTTCCCGCTAAACGTATGAATGATTAAATAAATAATATGGCAAATGAGACAGCGTTTGATGGGTATTCGTGTTTACCGGACGCAGTAATGTCGGCAACTCGAATTGATCGTTTCTTCGTCCACGTAACGTATCTATATAATATACGTGTCCACGTTTTTATATCGCCTTTTTTAACGATATTTTTATCTCTGGGCCAACGAATTCAGGTAGCTTAATGCTGGATCATTAATATTCACTCCGTGTTGGAGAACTCCGCCTTGTGTGAATGTGTTCTCTTAGGGTGTCCGTTTCTGTTTTGGGCAGGCAGAACATAAAGCTTATTTCATATTAATAAAAAAACTAAATTTTAATTTAAACGCAAAATTTATGACGATCAAACAATTTTTGCTGTAAGATGATGATTTTTATAAAATAAGTATTTTAGGCAGTATCTTTGCAATTTTTGACAAATTGTTTGACCAAATAAATTACTCCATTTACTTGTAAACATGTTTTATTAAGAAAATTTTACTTTGTTTTCCAAATAATACAGTTTATATTTAGTTTTCTTCTACTTTATACAAGTTATCATTATTGAATCCTGATCGGCACCTGATGGTACATAATTGGCACCGCATTGGAAAAGTGCAAGCAGAATATCTCGACAATGTGTCACAGGAAGGTAAGGTGACCAGTCTTATCCTTCAGGTGCTAGTCCGTGGCAGCGAAGTATTGCAGTGTAAAACCGCGTTAAAAACAAATATTTCATTTTGACACTCCCAGGAATCGAACCCAGGATCTCAGGCACGGTACCAACCACTACACTACGAGGCGGCTTTTCTCCACTGGATTTCCTTGTATAGGATTTTCACCTAAGTGTAGCCATCGAGTGAAAAACACTCGTTCAAGGTTCTGGTTCTACTACAAGCATATTACTGTTTTTTTATTCGACTGAACGCAGACAAGTCAAATAAGTAATTAATTAGGTACAAATTTTCAAATCTCAAACATCTAGTTTCTACGGATAAAATAAATATTTTTAACCATAAAACTATGACCTCTGTCACATTACATTCACTTAATTGTCGCAGTACGTCAGATATTAAATAATTTTATCAAAAAAAAATTGTAAGATTAGACTTAAAACAGGAAATATCACCCAAACCCCTAGAAATGAGGATGTTCATTTCTTAACCAAATCATAAACAATTCGGCAAAGTCTTTGGTAGGAGCTTTTAAATTCATTTTTTGTTTGACAAGGCGATATCTCCTCTAATCTGATGTTAAGTTATTGATAGAAGATTTCTAACGAATTGGACTTGATATAAATTGATTCTCGAACCTCGAACACGGTTTGTGTTCTCAATTTAGATTTCCGTCAGATAATATTAATGACGGCTTCTATGGAGCAGAATTGTTCAAGATTGATTTGAAAATCAACATGTACGTATGAAATTTTTAATTATCAAATTCAGATTATGTCAGAGGCTTCCTACCGGATAGCTTTTAATCCAATGGAATTTATAAAACCTTCTACGCAAGAACTCGAGGGCATTATATCAACTGTTTAAAACATGCAGAATCACACCGTACGGGAAGAATTGGAAAAATTACAATACCTAGTAAATCATTGTTCTATATACCGTCTACTGGTGATACTGTATATAAAATAATAGATAAAAAAAACAATTATAGTGATGCTTATAACAAAGAGTTATCAATAAGCAAAAATAAGGTCTTTAAAAATTGTCTGTCAATAGTCCGGCGTCTCCTGAAGGAGTTTTCTATGGATTCTATTTTACCAGATAAAAGTAAAAGGTCCTTAATAATACCACAGCCGTCTAATCGAATAGATCTTTACATAATACTTATATTGGCAAGACGGAACATACCTATATATCGCATAAAATATTCTAAAAATATTAATATTTAAAACCATTCAGAGATTTTTTTTTAAGAAGGTAAACATGAACAGAAAAATAAAAAAGGATAAATAATGAAACCCACTAAACCGCGAAACCGGCTTGTCAGCAGGTTTCTTATTTTTCCTTTACAATTAAGAAAGTTAAAGAAATTATATAAATTTAAAAAGTAATATAAACATCACTAAGAACTACGTATTTTTCAAACAAAATATATTTACAAAAATTTTAATAGTTGACTGTTAACATAAAATAATAATCAATGTAAAGCCTTGTTACATATTAGTCATTGATTTATTTTTTTATTAAAAGTTTTGTCAACATTTTCTTTTGAGATCTGCTTAGGAATCTTATTGGAAATTTTAGGGATTGCCTAATGAAGTGATCTTTGGCCAATAAATAGTTACGGTTACACATATTTTTTTGCTTTCAATTTAAATCACAAATAATAACTTAAGTAATTATTTATAACAGATGAATTCATTGGACTAACTTAGATGCCCTGGGCCGAAGACACACATGACAAAAATTTTTAGTCCCAAAACAATTTAACCAAATATACCATTTTCAGATGTAAAATTAAAATTAAAAAAAAACGGACATTCGAATGATGATACACTTACATACGTTAAACAAAATTGTTCATATACGAGATAGGCAAATCAAAGAGACTTGTATATTTCAAACAAGTATGATAGAAATAGGATATTTAAATTTTTCATACATATACTTACTGTTAACTAATTTTCATTATTTGTTTTTAACAATAATTTGTTGATACCATTTTTTTTTTATACTTATAAGTATATGAAAATGTATTTATTTTTTTGTTTGAATTCTTTACAAGTTATTTACAATTTGCTTTTTAATTCATTTACTTTTATTATATCCATATAAATTTTTTTTTTTTTCTTTTTTACTATGTAAAGTTTCACTTTTTATTTTGCATGGCAGTATGCTTCTTATTGTTTCTAAATGTATACAAAAAAGCATTGTTTATCTTTTAAATTTTTACGCACTATGTTTGTACTTAACTGTATATTTTTTGTAAATGCCCCTTGGGCGTATTGTAAAATTAAATAAAAATAAAAATATTTTAAGATTAGTGACATGACCAGTTTAGAAAAAATGTCTAGTCTTCCGAAAGATTTACAAAAACAACCGTAATCAGACACGCCCTCAATGTGGAGGGACCAGCCCTTAACACGTTGGGACCAATGTAAAACGGATCTTTGGATTTAAAATTGACAAGAAGATGCCGTTATAATAACAGGCCTTCAGTAAGGAAACCGGTTCTACCCTTAAAGGGCTAATATTAAAAGGGGTGAGCACGTGTTGAAAAGAAAAATATTAATATACTATAAGAATATAGATGTGGGATAACAAGTTTATGATCTTCCAAAACGAAACAACCTATTCATTGGTGGGATAGAATCTGGATAACTCGAATTCAAACGAGTAACAGAAAATACATTTTGTATATATTGTCACGATAATTAGGGGAGAGAATATAATGTAGAATATTTGTCGGCCTCGCGGTGTAATCGTCAGCGCGTTAGCCTGCCATGCAAGAGGTCTCGGGTTCGATTCCCGACTTGGTTGATATGAAATATTTATTTAAAAGGGTGTTTTCACACTATATTATTCATAGTCCCTGGACTGGTATCTGAAGCGTAATACTGATCATCTTACCTTCATGTAACAAAAATGATCAAGATACAATATATAACGTTCACCAATATGCCTATTTTTAACATCTTCTTCTTCTAGTGCCTTGCCGGGTGCCCCCGACGTTGGCGATCACTACAGCGAAAGCATCTCGGTCCTGCGCTACTCCGAAATCAGCACAACTGTTTGTTGGATGTACTCGCCATAGTGATTCCTGGAAAAAGATGACCAGAGTGGTTTCCCGTTGCCTTCTCTGGTGGATTTTTCTGTCGGGGTTACCTTCCTTTAGCCGGTTGGTTTTGGTTTTGAGGCGCCAGAAACTCGCCTTTCATCCTCTCGTTATCTGCTGTGATCACACCGTTACGAGTGTGATCCCATTGCCCTGGGTTCACGACGTGGACGCTAACGAGTTGGACTAGTCAGTAGTGTTGCCGGTGGAATGCAACTGGGCGTTCGCAGCATTTTATTGAATCACAACCTCCAGCAAGATGTGACTCACTGTGACTCTACTAACAGTCCGAACCATAAAACATCTACATTTCCTCAACTCTTCCATCAGTTGACTTCTGTGAAGTAAAAGAGCTTCAACCTTTATTGATGCTCTACAACGTGACCACAACCAGGTCAAAAATAAATGATGTTGTCTATATTTATAATTTAGTCATTTTAATTTCATGCTCATTATCTGAATCAAAATCTGTCCTTTATGCATAGAATACTTAACGTATACGCGCGAAGATTCTAAATATAAAAATGAATGAATGGTTGAATCAGAAAATTTGTGGATCCTTATTAGGTTTCATCGTCTTAAGAATATAGTGGACACATGGATCTCATCCGATTCAACAGCATTCATCAGCAAATACGCATCGATGCACAAGTATAGCTTTCCATTTTATAATATACATATTATGGAAGATTGCAACCAATTTATGTAGGTTTTACGCGACACAATATTTCCATAAAAATCTGATTCGTATAATACAGCTTTAAGACTATAATAATAATAAGTATCGGAGGCTTGATCCATTTAAGCTCTCGAATGGATGAATGAATGTCGAACTAACCTAACGGTATAATTGGCGGAAACAAGTTAGGATACTCATAGTCGATAAAATACCTATGGAGAGATAAGCATCTACTATCTACTCGGTCAAACGTACATTTATGTATACATTCAGTTATAAATAACAACTATAGGTATATCCACATATAAAATATATCAATGTATAGGGAAGCTATATCTTATTTATTTATTGAATTTTTAATACAATTCGGATTATTATTTTGTTACAGTTATAACATTTGATGTATTAAGCAATTATATTTTTTTATCACAAAAAAAGCGAGGGCAAGGTATAGTGAGGGACTTACATTGAATGTTATCATTAATAATATAAAAATCTATGTAATCAAAAATATAAATATATTTTTTAAGCAATTGTCCTTTATTTTTTATACAGTTGTTTTTATCGAGGCTTAAAAAAGCCATCACTAATTGAAAGCAGATACTCATTAAAGATTTGCTGTTTGCGGATTACGTTGCCTTTGTTGAGCACTCCGAGGAAGATCAACTAAAGAAGATTGCCAGTGACCACCTCATGATGTAATGTACATTTGAACGTAGTTATGCAGAAAGAAGCCAGCCATGAAATTGAGATACTAGCACTTTTGTGAAAAGAGTAAATAATCAAATCAACAAAACAATTGGAATGTTTTTTTTACTTTGACGAATGATTCATGTATTATATGTATTACACAAAATGTATTTATTATCTTTTATACTACAAAAATCAATTTGATTATTTATTTGACCAGTTTTTTTTTTATTTTTGGCTGACCACAAGATGTGCATTTTGCAGAAAACAGCAGCCAGCCCTAGTTAAACTCCGATGTATGTTGTGTCATTATCTATTGAACATATTATTTTATATTTCTATTACGGTTCTTAATTGTCAAGAATCACTTAATTGATTTGTTTAAAAAACTTTTTTTTTTTTAATATTTAAAAAAAGAGTTTTGTTTGTTTTTAAGTCTGGCTGACCACACAACCTAAAATTTGCATTTTACAGAAAACCGCCAGATCTAATATTGAACGGTATCTCATTCAAACTTTAAATGTATGAGGTGACTTTCTGAATTAAAACATACTTTTTATAACAGATGTTTGTTAATTAATAAATTTATAAAATTAAAATACTTATATATTTTTCCACATTAATTTATTAAGCAGAACTTTAGTTCTGGGGGTTATTAATCTTCTCATCAGCATCCCACTTACGGTATGGATACAAATTTGCATTGCCTTTTCAAAAAAGAGAGAAGCTCTAGCGTTTGGAAAGGGATAGTACACATCAAATTTTATAACAAAAAAAACATATTGAAAATAATAAAAATTCAGGATTAATTTTTTTTCTACTTCTTCTTTGCCCATTTTGTTCCACATCAATAATAATGTAATACTAATTTTCTAAGGTTTTATAAAAATATATTGATTCTGTTCCTACACGTTGTGTTTATAGTTTATATCATCATCCTAATCATAAAGTACCCCATTGTACTCTTACATAGTTTTTTTGCTGATATCTTAATAAAATAATAATTGGTACATAAAATTCGAATAAATTAATGGCGTTAATTTGACACTGATTAACTTAAATTTGAATGGAAATGGCGAAATTCTGCAGGAAATAAATTGAAAATCGTCTGAAATAGTTTGTAATCAAAATCTCAGATCAATAAGAAACCAGTAGACGCAAGGTGCTACATAAATTAACCCATTACATCACGAATTTACGCGTCATAAAAAACATTATTATTATTTTTAAATGCATTAAAATTAAATACTGCAAGTTAAACATATTAGTATTATAACGTTTTAGATAATGAAATATGGAAGTATATGTAAAAACAGGGATTATGAGTTGTCTGAGCTGTTTTGTGTGACCACTTTACATACTGTATAAAATTCACCATTCTACCCATTAAAATCATATTAGTGTTTTTTCAGTCGCAAATAACTATGTTAAAAAAAGGGAAACAAGTTTTGGTAGTTCGAAGTCCGAAACTCGGATATTCTGATTTGGAGTCCAGAACACTACCCATGGGACCGCGTCCCGTCTCTAAAGATTAAAAAAAAAAAAAAAAACAATCACGCCGTTTAACCGGATGTGTAAGCGGAGACGACATTCATGATAAATTAATTGGTATTTTTTTTTGATACGCGTTTATTGTTTCTTTGAACGATTGTATGTTATCTAAAGAACAAATGAAATAAATGATAGAACGCCATTTCACTCTGTCTTTGAATACAGACATCGCTTTCTTTATCATCTCATCCACTTTCCATACATACGTGCCGATTGATCCAAATTTTAAAAATTATATGGAGACAAGCATTATCGACAAAATCAAGAAAGGAGCTCTGCGCTGGTTCGGACATGTAGAACGAATGGACAGCGAAAGAACGGCTAAGAATATTAACAATGCGAATGTTGATGGATGCAGAAATAGAGGAAGACCGAGAAAGACATGGCATGACCAAATCCAACAAATACTTGAAGATGGACATGTCAAAAGTCTGAATAATCAGCGCGCGTGTATTAGAAGATGTATGAATGTAGAGGAAGCGAGATCTGTATGCAAAGATAGAGTGTTGTGGCGTTCTATTCTCTCTGCCTACCCTTACGGGAAAAAGGCGTGATGGTTTGTTGTTGTTGTTATATTATGGATAACTTATGTAGCGCCATTTTCGTAAGATAATTTGCGGTCGCAGGCCCTATGGCATGGAATGCTCTCCCAGCAGAGGTGCGAAGCTGTGATAGTATAGTGATGTTTGGGAAAAAACTTAAAAACCACTTGTTCTCTAAATTATTTGAATAAATCCGTAGCATGTGATAGTAAAATTATTTTTTTTACTTAAATTACAAATTGAAATGTTTTAATTAAATGTATTTATCTATAGAATCACTTTGTAATGCGCCCTTGAGGACCTATTATATTAAGAAAATGGTGCTATATAAGATATCCATAATAATAATAACAATACCTTATTTGTCAATAATATGTCAATCGAAGCTAAACTGGCAGTGCACAGCGGAGTTTTAGTCCCAACACTTATATATGGAAGTGAAACATGGAACTGGCAGAGGAAGGATGAAAGCCGAGTGAACGCGGTCGAAATGCGATCTCTTAAACGAATGTGTGGGAAATCAATGTATGACAGGGTAACGAATGATGAAATCAGGCGAGAGTGTAAATCTGAGTCAAGTATAATTGATAAGATTAAGAAAGGGTCTCTGAGATGGTTTGGTCACGTAGAACGAATGGACGACGAAAGAATGGTAAAACAAGTATATATGGCGAAAATGAACGGCAACGTGAGATGAGGACGACTGAGGAAGACGTGGCATGATCAGGTAAACCAAAATCTTAAGTCTGGTCATGTCAAAAGCAGACAGAACCGAATGTATGCCAGGATAGACGTGTGTGGCGGTCCATTCTCTCTGCCTAACCCTACAGGGAAATGGCGTGATGGTGGTAGTAGTAGTAGCAATACCTTAAAGGCACTTAACAAACTTACTCTATAAATAAACTAATTTAATTGTAACTTTTTTTTTTTTTAAATTTACTTTGTTATCATACGCCACGGATTTATTCTAATGATTTAGAGAACAAGTGGGTTTAAAGATTTTTCCGACTTCCCCCACAGTTTCGCACTTCTGCTAGGATAGCATTCCATGCCATGTTCAAATATTGGTTGGATCTTGTCATGCCATACCTTTCTCAGTGTGCCTCCATTTCTGCATCCATCAACATTCGCATCGTAAATTTTCTTAGCCGTTCTTTCGCTGTCCATTCGCTCTACATGTCCAATAATGTCTCTTATACAATTAATACACAAAAAAATAAAACATAAAAAGGAAACTAACGGGTTACACAAATACATATGTAGATCTCGGGGAGGGGGGGGGAGTAGGCGCCGTCCAGTTTCGCAATTCATAATATGTACTGCGCAGGCGTGGGAAAATCGGGCAGCTGGACCGTAGCACAGCCTCCCTCCCCTCTCTTCCCACCTCCCCCCCTGCCGGCCTCTGCCTCCCATTCACGGGTGACCAGAGGCACCCCCACCCCGCCGGTACCCCCCTCCCGGCCGGACAAACGAGACGAGTGACTTTACTAGCGGGTGATCCGAAAAATGTTCACAGTTTGAAAAGGTTAACGGCATTAATAAAAAATCTACTAGCCCTGTAGTACAATGAAACTCACAGAGATGTCAATTGCAGACACATTCCGGTAGTTAACATATATTTTAAATATTTCATTGAACCGGGTTGAGGTCTCGTGGAAGTGTTGTGGGCTCACGGAAGAAAAATTCGGGGCTCAAAAGTTCAAATACTACTCTAACACAACTCGTTTTCCATTTTTCCAGCAAGTTATTTACTACTTTTAGGAAATGGTCTGAAAATGGATTATTTGGGTAAATAATAAAAACTCAAACATTTATTTATTTTTAAATTTGTTGCAACAGAGAGGGAGAAGGGAATATGGGAGTCTAGGCATTTACACGGCTTATGACCTGTCATTAGCTGGTTTGAGTGACCACTTTATAGACTGTGTAACATTCACCATTGTGCCTATGTTTGAACATCCACATTTCCTCAACTCTTCCATCTGTTGACTTTTGTGAAGTAAAGGACCTGAAACCTTTATTATGCGAGTGAAATTCATCCGGCTGAACTAAATACTAGGCAACGCTTGAAAACAATTTTCCAATTTTTTTATACTTCTTTTACCAGGTAGTTAATTTAACAATGTTTTGAGTATGTCCAGATGCTTGCAGACTGGCTGGATTTTTTCCCTAAGAAGTTATTTATATTTTAATATGTTGGTTGGGAAATGTTTTCCCTCTCTGTTGCAACAAATTTAAATATGAACAACTCCTTAAGGAGAAAATCCAGCCAGTCAGCAAGCATTTGGACATACTCAAAACATTGTTGAATTTATTTATTTGATTAGAAAAAATACATATTATTATCGTCGTTATAAATATTAATATTACTGATAACTTATTGAGCGCCATTTTCGTAAGATAACACCTCAAGGGGGCTTTATCAATAAAAAATATAAAAAAATACTTCAAAATTTGAAATTTCATTTTCGCGCCTGATGGTCCATAGGGCACCGCATTGGTTCACCAATTGCAACGTTTCTTGATAATTATATTGTTACATGAAGGTAAGATGATCGGCCTTACGCTTCAGTAGCCAGTTCAAGGACTATGAAATATTCCAGTATAAAAACTTATAAATATTTTTTTAAAGTTAACCATGTCGGAAACCGAAACCGACACCTCTTGCATAGTAGGCAAACGCGCTGACCACTACAACACGAGGCCGACATATATTATATATTATAATGGGCAATTTAAATAGCGCCATTTCTGTAATAATCAGAAGTAAGTATTGCTGACCTTCTGTCGCCGATTTCTAATTTGCAACTTGTCGAACTAAGAAGTTGCGCTGCATCTTGTTTTACAAAAAAATAAGTATTTTAAATAAAACCTTTGTATTTAGATTAAAAATCACAAAATCAGTACATTTGATCATGCTATATTATACAACCGCTATCCGTTTGTATTTGAGCAACTTATTAATTTGAATTAAAAAAAAATAATAGTAAATATTTGCGTTCCAATGTTGCAAATAACTCAGTATTAGAAAATAGGAACTAAGTTGTGTTAGAGCGGGGTGCGAAGCTCGAACCTCTGCTCCGCGGGTCCGCGACACTAGCCACGGGACCACAACCCGGTTCAACTATTCAGTAATATTTTAAACACGGTGTAGTGGAAGATAACATAGCGACCTCTAAAGCACGAAACACCTGTCCGAGCATAAACTTCAGTTGTTTGGTTCCGTTCGATACCCCTTATCTTTTCTGTTAGAGCATATGGACAACACTCGAGTGCACAGTAAACAACTTATAAATACTGGTTATAAATATTCGCACTTTTTCCTTTTTCTGATTGTTCCAAGAAGCTAAACTTTTAGATATAAGACAAATATATTGTGTTAAATGTTTAAAATATATATTTAAGAACCAAATTTTATTTACAAGTGATTCAAATAGATCAAGTCAAAGAAGGATTCGTGTGTTAGAAATACCACATTGTAAAACGAGGCTCGCACAGAGACATGCACATTTTATAGGCCCAAAAATTTTTTATTCTTTTTTTACTGATAATATTTCATCGATTCCAAACTTTCGAAATTTTCCTTCTTTTAAAAAACATGCACTATCCTGAATTCAAACTAAAAATATGAACTCTTTTTTTCTATGATTTATTTTGTAGCCCTTTAATAATAAGGAATATTTTTGTGTTTTTTAAAAATATTTTTTATTTCCTTTTTTAATTACTATTTTAACAAAAATACCATATTATCTTTTACAGAATATTTTATTTTTTTCTTTCTTATGTTACACAAAAATATTATAACTGTTCATTATTTATTATAGGAGCAAACATTCATTAACATTTTCTTGTATACCCACGAACAGGCCATGCCTTTGTGGGATTTTTTGTTTACTATTTTTCTATTAATATGTATTTCATTGCTATGTAATTATGCTTTATTTTTTAATACTCTGTTTTATTATTATGTTTATTGAAAAAAAAAATATTTAAAAAAAAATAAAAGAATGCAACTAGTGCGAAAAACAATTCACCATTGTTAACGTCAGAAGTGAATTTGAAAATATACACTTCCATATTCCCTTCTCAAAAATGATTTTCTTTTCTGTTGCAACAATTTTATCTCTAAATAACTCCTTAGGGAAGAAATCCAGCCTGTCTACAAACATTTGAACATATTCAAATCATTGTTGATTAAACTAACTGGTTAATTTTTAACATGAAAACATATTTACATTAACTTGTATAAGAACATATAATTTTGAACTTCAATAATATAAAAACTCTTGATCGAATAGCCACTCTCTTATTTTACTCTTCCTACATATAATATTAAATTTAAGATCAGTCGGAATTAAATTAAAAACATAAAAATACGATATCTTTTAAGGTTCTACTAGCATATTTATTTCAAATTTCAGACACTATAAATAATATACGTTGTTATATAGAGCTAAATTTGTTGCAACAGAGATGGAAAACATTTTTGAGAATTGAATGTTTAAATGAATTCTTATGACCTGTCATTGGCTGGTTTAAGTGGCCCTTTACAACCTGTATATCATTCACCATTCTTCCAATGTTTAAACATCCACATTTTCTCAACTCTTCCACATATTGACTTTTGTGAAATAAAAGACCTGAAACCTTTAGCATGTGGGTGAGATTCATCCGGCTGAACCAAATCACCTACTAGGTTACACAGTGTGTAAAGTAGCCACTTTAACTAGCCAATGACATGTCATAAGCCCTGTAAATGCCTAGACTTCTATATTCACTTCTCAACAATGTTTTCCCTCTCTGTTGAAATAAATTTAAATATGAATAACTCCCTGGGGAGGAAATCCAGCCAATCTGTAGGCATTTGGACATACTTAAACATTGTTGGATAATAATAATTTTAAAAATCCTAGTTATTAAAGAAATCAGGAGTTATTTTTATTTGCCGTGTAATAGAGGACGAGATATTTGACTTTGACAAAGCAATAACTCAATTTCATCATATTTAGAGTTATTATAGTTTACCTCTCGGCATACATTATAGATAAGTCAAACATTGATGTTTTTAAGTTAAATATGAAGAAATGTTCTGGAACATATCATAATATATATACTATCATAATTTTTACCGGACACGGAGCTATGAGAAGTTATCTATATAGGTTTAAATTGAGGAATGATGACTATTTTCCATGCGATGATATTTCTTCACAGAGTATAGAACATCTGTTATTTCAGTGCCCATTTTTCAGTTTGCGACGCCATAATCTTGAAGCAGAATGCAGGTAAGATGGAATATCCTTAACAGATATCCACACTGTAGTAAAAAGTAGTTATCACGCGCCACTTTGCAACAACGGTGATTGGACTCATAAAGGTAATAAACCAAAATCAGTGATCGAACATCCCATTTCCAAGACAAACAAAAAGTTTTTTTTTTCCGAGTACTTTAGCCTTGTACATGACACGCAAGGCAACTAAATACAGGGGTACATATATATTTTTTAAAAATATATATATATATACTATCGGTTTAATTATCAAAACCATTATTCTTTTATAAAGGTGGCCTCAAATGCAAAAATGCCCATTTTACACCTTAGTTATATATATACTCAATTTCAAGAAATAATAGTGGCACATTATGTTAATGTTATTTCTGAAAACATTCAAAACTAAATAGCGCAGTTGAGTGAACTATAAAAATAGTGTATTTTTCTTGAGAATGAATGTTGGGTTATTGGTAGCACAGATGCGTGTGTAACTACTCTCCTGTAATTTTTTTACAATTATGCCACTGTTATTTCCGGGATACGATATTTTGATATTTTATTGGTACAGAGACGAACGCAAATTAAAATTTCATACAAATTTTTATATTTCGAAACGGAGTTTAGTGTATTTCTTTAGGTATACAGCAGGAATGAAGAATACAGTTTTGCGTGTGAAAAAGAACTAGTACCCCGAATTAATGACGCATAATTAAGTAGACATGTTACTAGTGCGAAAAAAATGCATTTTAGTTCGCGGATAATTGCCTTCTGTGCCTTCATTCTTTAATGGACACTCATCATGATCAGACGTGATGCTACTCAGAAATATGCCATTGTGTGTGATGAAAAAATGATTTAATTGCTCTGCAACTGTGTAACAAACTAGATATATCGTTGAATTCGTACATACAATCCAATTTATGGAATATAGAAAATTAGTTATATTTTTTAATTAAACAAATAAATTGATAGCTACCAGCTAGTGTCGTATCTATGGTAACCAAATATAAAACAAAAAATGAACTGAAAAAAAAAACTCCTATACCACTTTCTTACATGAATGATTGCATGTGTATTTAAGCGCAACGCAATATTTGCTATTTATTATAATATGTCAGTACTTACTTTAAACAAACGCTTTTGACTCGCTGGTTATCTCAGATAAAATATCGAAAGTTAAGTGTAGGTAGTTAGTGCGGTCTGCTACCAAGAGAACTCTTAATGAATGAAATATGAAATCAAAACGGGTAAGTGATGATACTTTATTTATAGGTTTAAGCACTGAATATATAATACATATAAGCGATAAACGAAACTGAAATTTTGTACAAATTTTTTTTTCGAGTTTCCTATATAAACAAGCATCAAGACAGAAGCATAAATCTTGAACGATTTTCCGGACCAATTATCATTCATTCGGTGACGAGGACTTTTGATGAATGAAATTAAAAATATGACGTAACTCCAAGTTCTTCACACACGGGCGCAAGCGTCACATCCGGCCCCGGGCTGACGTGACGTCACATCCGCCCGCCGGTGGCGCCCTCGCTGAGCCAGTGACAGAAAACGAAAGATTTGAAAGCTTTCTATAGAGGCAGGGCCTGGCAAACGACGCCTATTTATTTTATTTTTTAAACACCACGAACATAACTTTCAGCGGGTTATTTATTTTTAAAAAGTTAAAAAAATAATTAAGGGGTTAAAAATAATATATGCAATAAAATTAAACCAACTCTCCCCAAACATGCGAAACTAGAGATTTAAAAAAGATTAGATTATTGATATGGAGAAACACAGGGGCTTAAAACTCACTATTCGAGGGTTAGTCGAAAACTAATGCCTCGTATTTTTTTCTTATTAAATGAAGTTAGTTAAGTGAAAATTTTGAAATTGGCGCTTTTCCTCAAACCTTCTTCTACAATCTACTGCAGTAGTAACTGTCTGCGTCAAAAGATGGCAGCACCGCAGTTGCTTGCAAAATGGCCGACATCGATGTTCGTATTAGACAGCTTTCTGTGATTAAATTCTTGAATGCAGAAGGTGAAACGCCTGTATTATTTATACTTTCAGCGTTTACAGCTTAAAAGTAATATAAAAGTTCATATTTACACCTGATGATGGGTAATTTAGAATACCTGAAACTACTACTTTGACGACAACAAAATTCTCAAAATAATTTAAACTTTACAAGACTGCTTTCTTCTTCAATAAGACATTAACTCTTTTAACCGATGGTGTAAAGTCAATAAATTAGAACTAAATATTAAAATGCAAAATAATGTCATTTCATAGAACAAAACAACCAATTTCCTTCGCGTACCTATTAGAAAACTGCAAAATTGATGTAATCAAGTCCATCAGAGATTTAGGAGTTGTTTTGGACTATAAACTGACATACAACGAGCATATAGATAATACAGTAAATAAATCACTGAAATTACTTGGCTTCATTAACAGAATATCCTCTGATTTTACTCATGCCCGTACAATCAAAACTCTTTATTGCTCAACTGTTCGTCCTCTTCTAGAATATGCCTCCTAGAATAGTGGCTGGTCTCCATTCTATGTCAATCGCATAAATCACATTGAATCAGTCCAACATCGCTTGCTTCGAAAAATAGCGTGGATGCTCGGACTAGAGAGAGATAATTATTCTTATGCTGAAATAGAGTCCATGTTAAATATTTCTAGTCTACAAAAACGTAGAACTAATATCGACTCCATATATATGTTCGGCATACTAAATGGTATATAAGATGTTCCATCATTACTAGGACAAGTAAAATTCAATATTCCGACTCGATGATTGAGAAACAATGAAGTACTGTTCATCGATCAGCATAGAACAAACTATGGCCTAAATTCTCCAATGACCCGCCTTTGTCGTATTGTTAACTCAAGACAAGATCTGAACTTTTTTGGTTTAAGTTTACAATGATTTAAACGAGCACTAAATGAATAGTCCAGATCTTGTCTCGATGTCCCTTATTTTTGTCAATGCTTCTTTCTTTTAAAAAAAATGTTTTAAACTATTTTTTTATTGTAATATTTAAACCTTATAAATTGTATACATGGACAATGTCCGTTAATAAATAAATAAATAAACAAACTTGTTGTGTTATAATATATCAAACTCTTACGTGGTAAAAATTACAAAGTGTTTCATTTGAAATAAATTCAGACTGAAAAATATGTACGGCGATGCAACATTGGAAACCAGCAATGTTAAGCCGATGGGTTTGTCGCTGTAAAGAAGCTTAAGGACTAACACCGTTGGCTAACGAAAAGCGGAGCGGCAGGCCGTTGACTGCAGTGACTTAATGTAAAATTCAGCGAGTCGATGACATCATTCATGGTGACCGCCGGATAACTACAGCTGCGTTGTGTCGCTTTTTCTCCTTCGGTAAAGGCAGTGTGATGACAATTATTCGACAACTGGGGTACTAAAAAAAAGCACAAAGGAATACACGCCCTTGTTAAAAGATGGTCCAAAACTGTGGAAATAGACGTAGATTATATTGAAAAAAGACATTAATCGTCAATAGTGTGGTTTTCAACCTATGTGCAATAATTACATTTTAATTTCTCGACAGTTAAAAGGAGGAATTAGTTTTTGACTGACCCTTGTACAAGGGTACAAATGGAATAGAAAACGTTGAAATATTTCGAACCAATGAAAAATTATGTATTTAAAAGTTTGTCGCCCCTGTGTTTGGAGATGGTACTTTAAAATAGTAGGCGAGCTTTAAACAGCTGGAAAAGAAAGCTAAATAAACTTGCAAATATAAATAAAACTGATCCATCATACTTCAATATTAGAAAATAAAGCGAGATAGTATTTCATAGAATAATGGATTACATATCATAATTCACTATAAGTTTGAAAATGGCGACATTACTTTGATGACAATATTTTAATTTTCCCTCGAATTTCCACAATCATCATCGTTCCCTATTTACGCCTAATGGTGCGATGGGCACTGCTTTGGTATATAAACAGCTGCGTATTTACATCATTTTTGTTGCGTTAAGGTAAGACGATCTGTCTGATTCAGGTGCTGGACTGGTCCAGTAACTATGAAATATAATATGCAGTGTAAAAACACTTTTTAAATAACCAACGTACTAAAGTAGGCGATCGCGTATTTGCAGTCGCGGGCACTATGGCACGGAATATTCTCCAAGCAGAAGTGCACAATTGACAGTGAAGTAATGTATCGAAAATAACTTAAAGCTCATGTGTTTTCCAAACCATTAAAATAAATTCTTAGCACGTAATGATAAAATAAATTATTTTTTAAGTATTACTTAAATTTTCAAATTGTACGGGACAGAATCATTTTCTGATATTTTTTATAGATAAATTTCACATTTACAATTTCACGCAAATGCGCCTTTCTTGGCAATGTATCCTATAGGATTCATACGATCTCATTTTTTCGCATGAACTAACATGAGTAAAACAGCATTAAGTTAAAACTGCTTTACCACACTTTTCCATCTTGACAGAATTATCACAATTCATGATAATCTTTGATTAAAACAAAAAAAAAACATTTGTTTGTTTGGGATTATTAACGCCTTTTCGTACCTACAAAAGTGTAAAAAAATCGTTCTGGCAAGATAAGGGCTAAATTCCCGCTAAACTCCAAACGCCATTTCCCTCTTTAAATATTTGAGCAATACAAATAATACCAAATATTAAAAACGAAATAAAACTCAAAAGAAGTATTGAAACTAAATAAAAAAAATGAAAATAAATAATACCCTATTTAGCAAGAAATCTGAAACATTATACTTTTTTTTCAATACAGAATTCAAAATAAAATAAAATAAAAAGTTTTAAGAAAATAATATTTTTATTAATTCAACTATTTTTCTTTCATTGGGCAGTCTATTTAAGATACGTGGGAGGATATACGCCTTTGTCCTGTTTCCATACGAATATCACGTCCTTTTTTCTGAAAAATTTTCCTTTAGTTTTTAGGGCATTCCATACATAATATTGGCGTTTTGAAAATATTTTAAGATAATTCTTCCAGTATCAAGCAAAAACAAATCATATTTTGTATGTTAGCAACAATGCACATGAGGAAAATGACTAAATAACGATAAAAGTATATTTCGCACTCCGGGAATAAGTGTCACAACTAAAAAAAATCATTTTTACAAGAGAGCAATTAAACACACCAGCACTATAAATAAACTAGAATTCATTCTAAAACAAAGGCACATTAAAAAGTTCGCTCATTCATACCATCATATAGTTTTAAATGTTTTTAGATATAAAACGGCATACTGATTATTGTAGAAGTTCTTGAATTTGAATAAAACACTAAATTTTTAACGAATTACAACAGGGATGGAGAATACCTTAAAGAAGGGAATATGGAAGTCTAGGCGTTTACAGGGCATACGACCTAACATTGGCTGGTTTAAGTAGACACTTTACACACTTAAAAATAAAAATTAGCGTTCTTATAATTTACCAAAATATTTCAATTTTGTCAGCCATTTTCAACAAGTTGTAAATAACTCACTATTAGAAAATGGAAATTAAGTTGGGGTAGAGTGGGGTTCGAACCTCGGACCTCTGATCCATGAGTCCGCAACACTAGCCACGGGACCACAACCCGACTTTTAAACATTCACCATTTTGCCTATGTTTGAACATCCATATTTTTTCAATTCTTCCATTTGTTTATTTTAGTGAAGTCTAGTGAAATCCAGTCTTTTGTCTACAAACGTTTGGACAAAATCAAATATTGCAATCGAAATTTTTGTTTTTAAAGTCACATAAATATTTTTTGATAATTACGCCGTTAATAATGCGGATAGGAAATATATTCCGAAGCCTAAAAACGACAACTGTGGACATGAGCCATTATTATCGCTAAAGTGCGAAAAATGCAATAAATAGTAATAGTAAATTTATCTTATTATGGTGGACATTATAATACAGGTTACAAAATACAAGTTTGCATTATGATACAAGTTTTTGTAAAGTTACCGTAGTTGAAAGAAATAGTCCATTTTAATAATGCGTTTACATACATCGCTGATTTGTTATTTTGGTTGAGATTAACGTGTTGATTAACGTCACAATATAGGTTAAAACATGCATCCGCTTAAGAGATTCTTAAGAACTGGGTTAAATGTTAAAATACAGTTTAGTTATAAGACAGCTCACATTTCGACAGGACCATAACGTCTCCCGAAACTAAGATGTCGTCGGGTGGGACAGAATTAGAAAGGCTATTAATATTGTTATGGAGAATGAGGGGAAATCTCATTTGACTGCGGAGTAGAGGTTAATTATGGCGATAAAACAAGGACTAATAGGTGGCACTAAGGAAATACGAAAGTTTGATGATTGATTAATATATTTTAGGATTTTTCATGGTTCATAGAGTACTGCTTTGATGCACAATCGTAGTGTATATTAAAAAATATTTATTGTTAAACCGCTGCGTAATAGTAAACCAGCTCAGTAAATGTGAAAAATTTCAACGCTTATCAGTTCATGGTTTACCTCTTCGTTCTAATTCTCAAGGCACTCTCTTAATACCCATCCACAATTCCTTTTTCTTCTCTAACTCATATAGTGTCCATGCGGCTCGACTGTGGAATCATCTCCCATCCACTATCAAAGATGTTACTACATTATCTCTATTTTAATCACGTCTGAAGAAACATCTCCTTTCTCTTCCTTAATCTCTCCTCCTTTCCCTTTTCCTCTTTCATCTTTTTTCCCATTGAGTTAAAGTTTTGATTTAAGGTAATTTATAAACAAATACGTTTATTTCTATTTTTATATTTCTTTAGCTTTTTAATCTTTTTTTTCTATTGAATGTGTTCTGTAACTTAAATTAAAATTTTTTTTATTTTATTTTATTGGTTGGTTGGAAGAAATTGCCATTTGGCAATAAGCCCGCCAATGTACAAATAACATTCTGTACAAAAAGTTAAATAAATAAATAAACAGTTTTAAATAAATAAAATAAATTATTGTAATATTTGAAACGCGTAAATCTAAATATTGTATCGGTATCAATTAATTTATTATCCAAAAACTACTTCCTGTTCTGGCATCGGTGTCCAGGTCCTTTATTAGTATTCGGAGGACATAACATTTATTTATCCTATTGTCCTTGAAAAGTAAAAAAAATAACAATTGAACGCAAGGACAGAATTTCAGTGATAAACATTAGATAAAACAATAGAGGAAATGACACACGAGGTACTCTGACAGTACTATCAATACAGCCTATCTGTGTATGAACGCTTTAGAATAAAAACACCGCAAACTACACCAGAAAGACGAAACAAAACAAAAAAATGCCTTTTGTAATGTAGGGTACATTGTACCATAATGTGTTTTGTACGTGTATATTATGAGAGTTATTTTAAGTTTTTGTAAAATATTTATTGTTTGCGAATATGTAGGTTCATTTATAACTTATGACGTTAATTTGAATGCAAACCGGGTCTAAAATTGATAGACAACTTTACATATTATGATAAATATTCGCGTTCATATGATTTACCCAAATAATTCAATTTTAGGGGCAATTTTCAACAAGTTGTAAATAACTCACTATCAGACAATAGGAATTAAATCGCGGTAAACTGGGGTTTAAACTTCGAAGCTCTGATACGTGAGCCCGCGAGGCTGAAGAAACGAGAGATTATTTTCCTACTTAAAACAGATTTTCCATTTGATAAACTCAAAAGTAGATCAAATTCAGTACGGCAAATATTTTTGTACAAAAAATATTAATAACATTTTTTGTTTTTTTTTCAAATGCCGTTTACTGCGTTTCGAACGCCAATCATACAACACAGTCAACTTACATGAACATTGTACATGAATGTGTCAATGTGTTCTTTCCTTCTCTTTCTCTCTCTTGGAGCGTCACCGGAAGCGGTTAATCACGAGACTCGACTGCAAATGAGAGACTCGCGGGAGGAAGGAGAGGAAGAGAGAGAGACGGGGCATAGGAAGATGGAAGTAAGAAGAAGAAAAGCAGATTTGATTTAGTATATTCAGCAATAGAGGTCACGAGAGAGCCAAACAAGAGTTTTATTGGAAGATTTAAAAAAGTTCAAATCACCTGTCCTATTGCGACCGATCGTACGGCCCATTTCAGACGATCTCAAAAGTCCACATGATACGATAAAATAACAAAGGGTGGATTTTTTTTAACGTATAACTATTTTTGCAACATGAGACCTACTAATCAAAACTTTCTTTATTTTTGCAGAATTTTTGCAAACGTCCCCGTTTTTTTAAATACAAAATAATACAATAAATGTAAATCCAGCATATTTTTTAGTAATGATTTGGACAATGCGAGTGAAATGGGCAGATAAATAAACTATTCATAGATGATATATTATTCATAGATCTTTGGCAAAGTAGTTGTACTATTCGAAAAAACATAGAAAATCAATTTTCAAGGGTTTAAAATTGTACGATGAGTTTACCCGAGGAAAAAGAAGAGATGGAAAGCTTTAAAATATTAAAAAATCAACAAAAAAAATGTTCTTAACAAATTTACATTATATTATGGTTGAAAACAGTAAGGAAAGCAAAAATGAATATTTATATTAATGTGGTGAGTGTCCAGATGAAGAGATGTATGTTTTGAAACCGATAGATAAAAAAAGTTGAAATACGTTAGATAAAACCTTTTTAAATTTGGCGACGGAAAATACGATATACGTATGTACGAGTATATCGACAAATAGTAATAAATTATTGTTAATATTCGAAGCATTGAATTTGTAGTAAACATTTTATTACATACTAGTAAAAAATAGTACATGTCTTTTCGTCAGGACACTAATTACAATAATATGAAATTGACAATGTTCTATTTTAATACACTAAATTTGAATACAAATATGTACGCACATTTTCGTGCAGAAAATTCGATTTTACTTTATGGGCAATTTTTTTCTAAACATGTTTAGGTTACCGACGAAGATACTTTAAATTTTCATAAAAATATACACATTTTGGTACATAAATATCGATTTTACTACTTTAGTCTCGATATATACCGATGAAGACAGCGTTTGTAATCTCGGCCCTGGGTTCCGATTACAGTGGGAAGTTAACAGAGTTATCTTCGATGGTCTATAAAGAAAAACTGATAATTACGTACGAAAATAAGTATATTGGCATAAACATTTAAAGTATCTTTGTCGGTGACCTATAATTGAACATTTTTAGAAGAAAAAGTTGTATGCATATTCTGATTTTCATATAGAAAACATAATTTTACTTCGTAGATAAAAATTGAAGATAAATGTAAACTTCTCATTGTAATCGGGGCCCTGGGTGTGCTATGGGTACAGCGTGGATATAAATATGTAGATATAATCGTAGTTTGTCGGCTTTCTACTGAAGTCCAGAGTATATAATTGGATATACCGCTGTTGGTACATAATATTTGTTCGGTTCGCGGTCCCTTCAACTGCACCGGAAGCCTTTAAACGTCAATTAACAACAAACTGTTGCATTTCCGTGTCTCCTAGTATTCTCGATCGTTCTATACTCCGAAAAGAACTGGGACAATCAACATGGCAATTGCGACAGAGGTGAATGAAAGGCCGAATTAAAACAGTAATTAAGACATTTTATGTAGGCCGAAAGGAGACTCATCGGGGTGTGGTACATAGTATGTATTTAGTACTAATATTACCACCATCATGTCATAGGAAACGGCAAAGAAGTTCAAAGAAGTTCTCACAATATAAAGTTGCTATGAAGAAATGGATAGTGGAGGTGGGTTGCACACGGATCGATGAGTGAATCAAGCCAAATAGATAAAATGTATACACTGTTTATGAATTTTTTTAATTGGTCTGTATAAATTGGTTATGTTTTTTATGAATATTTTTGTTTTTAAGTTAATTTGATTAATTTACGCTTTTTTATTGTTATTATTATGTTTACTTTGTTAAATAGCTAATCTTAGGCATGTTTCACATTTTGTAAAATGTTTCCTTCGGCACGGGACACCCCCAGTGAGAAAAAAAAAAATATAAAAAATAAAATACAATGTAAAAGTATAAATAAATTCCTGTCTATCCTGACGTACATTCTTAGCTTTTGACATGACCAGACTTTAGATTTTGGTTTATCTGATCAAGCCACGACAATTTTGGCCGACCTCGTCCTACGCTACCGTCCATTTTCACTATACGTATATTCTTACCATTCTTTCTTTATCCATTCGTTCCACATGACCAAACCTTTTTAGAGACCCTTCTTAATCTTATCTATAAATTATATCTGTCTCAGATGCGCACTCTCCCCTGATTTTATCATTCGTAACCCTGTCACACATTGATATGTATGTCATAACTAATAAAAAGATCCTTGTTTCATATTTCCCTTATCATTATAATAATTATTATTATTATTATGGATAACTTATATAGCGCCATTTTCGTAATATAATACCTCAAGGGCGCTTTACAAAATGATTATATAAAGATATAAATTTAATTTTAACTTTTTAATTTAAGAAAAATAATGTACTTTTTCATACTACTTTTCCACCACATGCTAAGAATATCATCATCAATACCCTTTTCGCACCCAATGGTGCATAGGTCGCTGCATTGGTAAAACAAGTGCAGCGAATTTCCCTTCCTGTGACAATTGATCGAGATACGTTGCATTTTATTTATCAATGCAATGCACCATCTTGTCCGGATAAAGGTTTTATGGTGACGATTCATGGGGTAGAAAAGAACGTAGTTATGCGGAAAGCAGCCAGTCCACAATTTTGAAAAAATTTGACATTGGTGTTATCGGGTGCAGTGAGGTCAATTCTATGTTCTGCTAAAAACAGCCAGGCCGCTTTTGTACAAAAAAACCTGTAAAAATGACCTTCTAAAAATAGTGTCAATGTCAAAAACGGCATTTTTCAATTTGCAGAAAACACCCATAGCTATAGAAAAATCTTACGATACTTTAAAACTACTACTAAAACTGGTCAAATACGTAATAAGATACTTGTTTGAAATATAAAAAAAAACTAATGTATCAATTGTTTATCATTTGTCAAAGTCAAAAACATTCCAAATGTTGTGTAGATTTTATTATTTACTGTTTTTACAAACGTGTTATTATCTCATTTTTTACATTTCTATGGCTGGCTGCTTTCTGCATAACTACGTTCAATAGAAGTTAATTTATGTTTATTACTAAAAATATTTATATTCTTAATTATTATCTTAACAAAGAAAAAAAAACATTTCTTTGCTAAAACTGTTTTATTTAGACGTCAATGGCTGCAAATGCTAATTCTAAAAATAAAAATTAGAAATATTTCAAACTCAGAACAAACCCGAGAATTTTAATACCGGGCAACCATTGTAAAGCTAAGAAAACAGCATAAAATTCGCATATTGAAAAGGCATATGAAATCACATATTATAATATATTTTTGATACACGTTCTTGATGCAACATTAATCAAAGCAACTATACATAAATAAAAAGAACATTTTTATTAAAACAGCACAACTGTTATTAACATAATCAAATTACAATATTAAAGTGTTATGGTTATTAGTTAAAGATTAAGGTAGCGGGTCGATTTGTTGGACAATCAAACTAGTTTTTAAAGTGCTCGTTTGTTGTTTTTTTACCAAATGATTAAGGGCCCCCACCGACATGAGTGATATACCAAGATACATCATAATACTGTCCAATCGGCTTAAATGTCTACAATTGACATGGCGTGACAGTCGAAATTACTATGAGAAAAATTTGGAATCTGGTATTGAGTAATGCCACATCTCCTGTGTGGTCCAACACGGTATGAAATCTCGGCTATGTCTCGAGCACCCAGGGCGAATGTTCTAGAAGTTACATTTCCTCTTCTTTGTCTCTTGCTCAATGCTGAGTGTCGAAATTTTCAGCGATATCAGACCCAGGTGAAAAATACTCCTTCCCTCTATGTCCTAGGCCATGTTGAGGACAGTGTTTAAGGCCTTAGTCTGATAAAAGTAAGCAAATCGTACGATTTTGACATTTTAAAACGACGTTCATTCTAAACCACACCATTAAATAAATAAACATCAGATAAAAATAATCGTATTGTAGGGTATTTCTAATAAAAATATAAGCTTAAAAGTTTTACCATCCATAGCTAAAATATAATTACTTTTGGAACGGCAGATTACGCCAATTGAAATTTAGACTAAACTTATATACATTGCTAGCCATGTAAAGCGAAGTATTTAAGTAAAATTAAATTTTGGTTTTTAAAAAGAAATACAAGCATTTAATACCACACAAATTTATAGTAACTACTTTTACTTAAATTCTAGATTAAAAGATGGCTTCAATAATATATTTTTTTAAATAGATAAATAAATGCTTCAGTTCAAACTTTTATAAAATTACAAAATCGTATTGATTCCTTACTTTTTATCATACAACGGCCTTAATAAGGCCCTCGTTAATTTAAATTATTCAGTAGATACATATCTCAAAACATCGTCTTTTTGCTCGCAATAGGTCAGTAATTGAGATTTTTCTGCATATCGGCATGGTAACGAATCTTTTGCTTGTTAATAGTTTACGAAAAACTGTTATTCATTGAATGCGTAGCATGCGCTCTGTTTGCGTGATTTAAAAAAAATCGGTTAAGATTACACTACACCCTGTTTGCGTAATCTATAAGTGTGAAAGCACTACAATTAATGATATAAATCATAAATGTATAAATTTCTTACAGAATAAAAAAAAATTGGGAAATAATCATTATATTTTTACTTACCCAGTATTTCTTTTTATTGTATCAGCAGCAGAAAGTAGAAATAAAAATGAACTTACCTGAAACAAAAAAAGAAAATCAGTTTTAGGCAAAAACTATAAGTTTACAGTAGGAAAGCAAAATACAAAAAGTCAAAGACATTTATAATGTACTAGAATATATCGCTAGCCTAGCTATAAACCTGAAATTTCCGATTTCGAGATACACATGCTGATATGTTAACAAATTAAATAAATAAATGTTTTTAAATAATATAATATTGAAGTTATATAGTTAACTTATGTGAAAAAACAGTATTATGAATCTACTTCAAAAATATAATTCAGATAGACCCTTTGCACACCCCAAAGTCATCTCAGAATATGATCTTCAGAGTATCGTTGCTTTGGACTAGCGATACGGAAAATTGTTAATCTGGTCCGGACTAGAAAAATGTTGCCCATGCCTGAAATACACCGTGCGTACTTAAAGATGAAATACCTGCCACATAATATTTACGAAATTTTTGTCTAATATTATTGTGCTATTATTTATTAAGTAAGTAAAATACAAATAGCACGCGATTTTAAGTGTCTTTAAGTACACAAAACTTACGTATTTTAATAATTATAATACTATTTGGTATATACAAAATGTTTTGTCAAAACGCACCTGTCATGTCGACAATATTCGAATTATTCCTTCGATATAATTAAATTTAACCAATTTGGGAACATACATATAGTTTATATGTAAGCATTTATTGTTGGGCTTATGGCCCATTACACACGTATTGTTTTAAATCCATCATAATAAATCCACACAAACCAGCCAATCACAGAATATTACCCCTGCACAGACTTCCATATTCCCTTCTCTAAAATACTTTCCATCTTTATTGTAATATGCTGGTATTGATTTAATAATAAATAAACAATAGCACAAAAAAACAAATAAATATTTGTTCACCACGTGGTCTGATTAAGGGCCGTTTTTTCCAAACACGACAATCGCTTGAAACGTAATTTTTCAGAAGAGGCTTTTTGTGATCAGCGTCAAATCGCGTGAACAATCTTTGTTTTAAAAAATTAAACCTTATAACTAAAGCTGAAGGTAATGTTATTGTGAGTATAGTTTTCTTTTATATTTCATTAGCACCCAATACAAATTAGTTATTAATATGTACGATAAAATATCGTGTAAGACTTAGATATTTTTTAAGCCGGTATTTAGCGTGTTTCTGTGATTTTTGACGATGCGGCTTAAAATTAAGAAAATAAAAAACAAAACGCCATGTGAGACAAATATCGTGTTTTGAAAAAACGATCCTCAATAACTGGTCAGCGCGTTTGCCCACGTCTATCCTGACATACATTTCTAGCTTCTTTCACATTCAAACATCTTGTCACGCACGTCCTTCGGTTGTCTGCTTTTGAACGACAGGACTAGATATTTTAGTTTATCTGATCATGCCACGTCTTCCTTGGTCATCCTCGTCCAGCGTTACTCTACTACGATTTGTTCTCGCCATGTTTACCCATGTTAATTAATACTAGTTCGAAAGTATAAGAATCTATGTAAATGACTTTACGTTTCATCCAGGGGATTAAATTACACCTACAAACACTCATAAAGTGGTCCCAGGGAAACACAACAAAAACCCAAATGAATTATTCGTTACCCCCATGTTATGGGATATTAGCATACGTACGTAGTGTTGAAATGGGGGTGAAACCACCTGTGAACCCTGAGGTTCCCACGCAAAGAACCCCTTCTCGGTACGACCCTGGCTGGAGAACTAATTAACCGATAAAATATATGACATTAGCAGACACGCACAAGTAACTTCACCCTAAGTTATATTTCGTAGAAATAAGTTATCAAATTTGGAAAGCATTCAATACTATTTTCGAACCAAGTCCAAACATTATAAATATCACTAAATTAATTGGCGATTATTGCTATTTTTTTATTGATTACATATTTATATCATCATCGTATCCTCTTTCGCACCCAGAGGTCTACGGTGAACTGCAGTAGAACATCAAATGTACTGTATCTCGATCATCACTCACTATATTGATTAAACCAATTGGTCCAAGAAGTATAAAAATTTAAAAAATGATTCAGGCGTTGCTTGGTAAGTGAAATAATAGGAAAAGATCACTTTTTTACATTTTTAAAGTAATAAGGGCTTATGAAATACTGTCAAGTAAAAAAAAATGCTACTTATTACTTAGTAGCATAAAAAATATTTTTTAATTTTGAATTCTCGCAATAAACGGCCATTACAACGATTCATTTGAATTTAGAACATTGTTCCTAACCGTTATTTTTTTTATAGAACATCGTCTAGAATCTCAACGTCTCAATTACCAATGCCAAATATGTCGCGTTTTTCTGGTGACGTCTTTTTTTATAATGTCTTTTTAAAAGTTATGTATGAAAACATTTCTCCGCAATATCGAAATGATTTTGAAAACACAATTATTTGTTCTAAATCCATTTCAAATATTATTATCGGCACTCGTAGTATGTGATATGTCCCTATTCAGTCAGGTGAATCTTTTCACTGTTCTTCATAGTCCTAAATCCTAACCACTGAATAGATAATAAACTGTGTCTCTGTCCTTAACAAATGTATGTATAATGTAATTAATAAATAAATAAAATAAAATAAAATATATCTGTGGTCCTGACGTACCTATATACCTCCTTGAAAATTTTTAAACGCTTATCGGTTCATGGTTTACCTCTTCGTTATAGCGCCCTCTTAATACCCACCCACAATTCCTCTTTATTCTCTAACTCATATAGTGTCTATGTGACCATGCGGTTCTGTAGAATCATCTCCCATCCATTATATAAGATGTTACTACAGTTACTACTCTGTTTAAATCACGTCCAAAGAAACATCTCCTTTCATTTCCTTAAGATATCCTCATTAATTTTTCCTCTTCATTCATTTTCCCAATGAGTATTGTATTGATTTAAGGTCATTTTTCTACAAATAAAGTTATTTATATTATTGTTTATCTTGAGCTTTTTATTTTATTTTCTGTTGAATACGTTTTGTAACTTAACTGATATAAATAAAACTTTTATTTTATTGGTTGGGAGAAAGGATTTGCCATTTAGCAATAAGCCAATCAATTTACGTTAAGAAAAAAAGTTATTTAAATAAAAAAATCTCGCCCATATCAACAAAGAAGATTCCATATTTCCTTCCCAAAAATGTTCTCCATCTCTGTTGTAATGTATTCAAATTGATTTTATACAAAAAAACCGATTGGAAGATTTTATCGTATGAATAAAAATAATTATTTGAATATTGAATTTCAGTATTGATGAAATAAGTGAGGGTCCCACGAGACCCTAGGTGGTCCATTAAGTACCTGTGCCAAAATCCGTAAAATTTATCGTAAAAAACAAATGGAGGATCTCAATAAAATGTTTTCTGTAATTAATTGATTGATTGCCTCTAAACTTCAGAAGCCATTAGCGATGTAACCGATTGTACACGGTAGGTTAAGTTTTCAAATATCAGATCAATCATAATATTTTAATTAATCGGCGTGTTTTATTTGAATTGGCTGATAATGAACTCACCAATTAACTTCGCTATCAAATCGGAAAGAAGAAGCATTCGACATACTGAATCTTTATTGCGTGCCTTCATCGAATTCATTATTGAGTTGATTAATGGCTCATAAAACACACAGAAACAATCACAATATATTATTTTACGACTAATTGTTGAAAAAAGTATTTAAACAACGCAGTAAAACTATTCATTTTTAAGGAAAATATAAAAAAAAGGATTCGGCGCTAGATAACAAAGCCTGAGCAACTTATCATCAATCTAACTGCAAAATCACATATCTATAAAACATTTAATTTGATATTTTTCATCGTCATCATGATTCCACTTTCCGTACCCTGTGGTAATCCAAAATATTAAGGTCCTACGCTTTACGTGCCAGTCCAAGGACTATAAAACATCGCAGTGTAGAACCACTATTAAAATCAACATTTCACGCCCATCCTAGCAGAAATCGAACCTTGGACCTCAAGCATGGTTGGGGAACGCGCTAACCACTTAACTACGAGGCGAACTTATCTTCACTCTGAGAGTAGCCACCTGAGAGTAGCCACCGAGTAGAAACCACTAATCCAAGTATGTTTTTATAAGATTAAAAAAATCCAATTTAATCATACGTATTTTATTGCTATATTTATCTAGAGATCACTAAGTTCAGCTTAAAGCGATGAAAAATAAGTATGCGCTTCTTTAAGAAAAAAAAATCAAGTCATTTCATGCCGTCCTTCCCGGAAAACGAACACGTAACCACCGCACGTACCTCTCTGTCGCAAAAAGTGTCAAACTCCCACGGGGTGGATTTCAGCCATGGCAATAAACATTTGGACATACTCAAAATGTTTTCAAATAAATTTAATTTAATAGCATATTTTCCAAAGTCATGTTGAAAAAGAAAAAAAAACCGTAATAAAAATATTTATTTTGAATATTTTTTTGTACATTAACCACCCATAGGGCTTTTACAATACAAATTTGCTTATATGATACATAATTAAGTTTATAAACAAAAATAGGAAGCAGTTATACGAGTACAAAGGTTAAAATATTAAGTTGGTAAAAACATGTTTAAGAAGCTATAGTAGAAGTAATTTGAAAGTTCGTAATTTACTTGTTACAGTATGTAATTTAATATATACGAAAGAGTGAAAAAATAAATACATTAAAAGCATTTACACATATTTATATGAACAAATATAGAAAAGTTATTTCATCACTATAATAATTTAGTAGCAAGGGAATGACTAATTTAAACATTAATTTAACTGGTAACTTATTACATTGTACATAATTTTTTTATTTAATTGAAGCAAGCGAAGTATTAAATATATCAAAAAGATGGTTAAATTTATTGGCATTTAGGTGAAATCGAACTAACGGAGAGAACTGAGCATAATTTAATTGGAATGATTTAGTATGGAAAGTATATCTAAGCCTGGTGGTCTTAAAAGGAATCCTAAAACTTATATCATTTACCAAGCATGGACAATCTATAACATTATTCACAATATTATATGGTGTGAAAACATCAGCTACTATGCGTCTAGTCGAAAGGGAGGATATATGCAAATTTTCGAATAACAAATTATACGATATCTCAGAAAGGTAGACCCATCTTATAGTTTACAAATCGTAGGAACTTTCTTTGGACTCTCTCTAATACCCGTGTGCAAAGACAGAACTTAAGGTGAGGAAAGTACATTCTATTGTCTTCACCTTCGGGTTATTCTCCGCATTTGAGATTAGAATGTACTTTCCTCACCTTAAGTTTTGTCTCTGCATACGGGTATTAGTTATCAATATTTGCATTATAAATAGGTGACCAGATCTGAGATGCATATTCTAACTGAGACCTCACCAGTGAGCAGTACAATACTTTAATTACATAATGAAGTAATGTAATTTATCAGCAACCCCTTTCTTTGATGGCGGGCGTTTATCGGGGAAGGGGTATGCAGTGCGAGCCGCCTGGGCCAGGTGGGAGGGGGAGAAGAGAGGAGGTGGGAGCAAGGCGCGCCCTGCTCACCCATGCGAAGTTCCTTCGACTCCGACCCATTGTTGCAGAGTACAGAATCGGATTAGGAAATATTAACACCCTTTTTAAACAATATTTTGAGTTCGTCCAAATGTTTGTAGACAAAAGACTAAATTTCACACACTAGGGAGTTACTAAGATTAACATATTTTTAAATTTTTATTTAATTTTACAATACGCCCAAGGAGCATTTACAAAAAATATACAGGTAAGGACAAACATAGTAAGTAATAATTTAAAAAATAAACAACGCTTTTTTGTATACATCTAGAAACAATAAAAAGCATACTGCTATGCAAAATAAAAAGTGAAAATTTACATAGTAAAAAAGAAAAAAATATGGATATAAGAAAAGTGATTGAATTAAAAAGCAAATTTAAAATAACTTGTAAGGAATTTAAACAAAAAAAAAAACATATATACGTATAAAAAAATTGTATTAACAAATTAATGTTAAAAACAAATAATAAAAATTAGTTAAAATTATATTACAACAAAGATATATAATTTTAGAAGTCTTGGCATTTACAGCGCCAGAAACTCACCCACATGAATCAAGGTTTCAGCTTTTTTTTACTTTACTAAAATCAACAGGCGAAAGGAAGAACTTAAGAAATCTTTAAGGGTGCCATAACTAAAAAACTGTATTTTGGGTTAAGTAAGACATTTAATAGTATTTAAAATGTACCACACTGCACTGTGCAAAACTGCAATAACTTGAAAGTTCATTAAAACCGCATGTCTTCTAACATGACATTTATTTGTAGTCATAACGTACAAGTATTTATTAAGTGCCAAAATAAACAACTAAAGTATTTTTTAAATAAATAATTGTTGTTATTGAATATATCTTGGGCATTCAACGAAAAGGCATTAAGTCAAAATTTTGCTGATTTGACTTGATGATGAGGTAATATTGTTCAGCAAATGCTCTACAATCTACAAAAATGCCTAGCCCTATCTACAATACAGGCCGAATTATTTTCTGTTCGAAGTCAATAGAATATAAATTTGTTTAGGGATAAGAAGAAGCTTTCGAAATGTAGTGTTTGCGGCAAATGCTGCGGATTCCGTGGACAGCCAGACGTACAAATCTATATATTTACTCTAGGAACTAGACGCAAGAGAAAGACTTACATCCATGTGCGAGAAAAGTTTCCTGCAGTTCTTTGGACATATTTCCAAGGAGAACTTTGATAGTTTGGAGAAACCTATCCCCCTGAAGGTACAAGGTCGCGTAGACGTCAACCGACAAGATAGAGGGAGCGGCTTAGTCGCTGAATTATCAGAATTATTACTGACGAATGTCTAGAGAAGAGCACAAGACCTTTCCAGATGGAAGGAGACTGTCCACAGATGAGCCATGCCTGGAGTCAGGCGTGATCACCATCTTCAGACATGAGGCAAAGTTGGTATGCAAGCATCCCTTCTATCGAGGATACTGATATTACCAATGGGTAAATGAGTATGAAGATGATTTTTAAAATTTATATCTATATGTAATAAAAAAAAATCTAAAGATTTTTTTAAAATAAAAATATTAGTTTTGTAGTCCGCACCTGAATTCGACCCAGAGACACAACAAGGGCAAACAGCGAATAACAAGCGAAAGACCGTCGGACCGTTACGATGGGTGATTGCACACACTCCTCAACTTACGGAGCCGGGGTGTGAGTTCACATCCCAGACACGACAAATTTAGAAACCATATAACCTAAAACGGTAAGTAACTTTAGCAACACAATAATCTAAAAACTTTTTTTTATGTCCATATCCTATTTCAACATGATAATATATTTTGAATCTTCCTTATTTATCTACCTACGTAAATTATATTTAACTTTTTATTATGCCCCCAAATCAAGAGACAAATTTAAGTATTTGTTTATATCGTGGTTTAATGGTCAGCGCGTTTGCCTACCATGTAAGAGGTCTCGGGTTCGGTTCTCAGCATAGTTATTTAATCAAGAGACTTTTACAATTGCTATTTTTTTCACCTGTACACATTATGTTTTTTTATATTTTTGAGATGAAATATTGATTTAAAAAGTTGTTTTTATGCTAGAATATTTTTGGAAGACTGATCACTGTACCTTCGAGTAACAAAATCAATCGATTTACGGTGCGGTTAGTTTACCGATTCAGTGCCCTATGCACCATTAGGGGCGAATTAAAAAACGATAATGAATATTATAATACATTCAACATATCGCCACACGATTTTTTGTTTCTAAACAGAAACGAAAAGAAGAGAAAGCATACAATAATTTTATTATATTATATATTATTTTGTTTAGTTGCCAAAACACAAGAGCCTGACTCTTTTGGCAAATTCAACCTGAATTGTTCCATTTTTGCTTTATGTATGTTTTGATGTTAAATAAAAGTTTAATTAGATAAATAAAAACGCAAAACAATAGACAGAAGTTACGAATTTTCCTTTTAACTAAATAACGCTTTAAATTTCTTACTAAAAACTATATTTTTTTTTTACGATTATCAATTCTAAATAAAAACGGTGACACCGCAGTAATTTAATGTATAAAAAATAAAATACCAATTATCATGTCGTTAATTATCATTCAAATGCATTGTCTTAAAAGCCATACACTTGAAGTGAACAATAACGCTATTCCCACGCGCGGCGATAAGATTCTGGCAATACTTCGGCTCATTAGCGCCCCTATTTATTTATAAAGTAACATTGACGATACATTTCCATACATTTCTACACGCATTCTCACCTGTAGCCCTACATATTATACGTTTTAATATAAAACACAGGTGTCTAGGGCAAAAAGCGTGGGAACAACAGCGATCCCCCGAAAGTAACCCACCGTATGTTAAAAACACATTAGTCGATCGAGGAAATTGGAAATTGTCTATGGAAAGAAACATTTGTCTTTTGAAATCGTCTATGAAGCGAATTATTGTTTTTGTCTTTAGAATAGCATACGAAAGTTTCATATTTCGAAAAAGCTTTTATTCTATTTTTCATTATTAGCTAGTTTTGGTATTATTTTGGTTCTGTTGTTTTTAGGCTTATTGTAATTTGTAAATACAGTAAAACTCCAATAATCTAAGCTAATAAGTGCCATATTTTATTGTTTTTAAAAAAATACAGCGATTCTAATAACACTTAAAACTTACTTAAACATGTCCAGCAAAGTTAATTGCAGAATTAAATTTTAAACTTATGTATTATTTTCCTAATAACGATCTGGATATTCGGCAATCCGGATGGCTGAAGTTCAGACAAACTGAGTTCTACTCAATATGTAAAATGTTTTCGTCCAATAATATCATGTTTTGATAAGAGACCTCAACGAAGAAAAATATTTAAGACATTTTATTGCCGAAGCTAAATACGAAGTGGTTAATAATAATATACACATTTGTTTACATGCCAGAGTATTTTTTTATGGTATTACTTACAATGTTCGTGAAATGATTTCATTAATGTTTATTCATCATCCCCCTTTCCGCACCCATCGGTGCATAGGGTATTGCATTCGTAAACTAAATGCCGCGTATTTCGACCATCTGTTTCATAAAGGTAAAGTCATCAAACAAGGAAATCGAGTGGAGAGAAGTCCACCTCTTTGTGTAGTGGTTGGCGCGTTCGCCTACCATTCTTGAGATTCTGGGTTCAATTCATAGCACGTGAAATATTGATTTTAAAGGTGGTTCTGCTCTGCGACATTTCAATGTTTCTGAACTGGCCCCTGAAGCGAAAACTGATCACTTTATTGTTTACATAAACATATTCTTATGTGTGCTCTAATACAATGCTAACATATTTAATTTATAAATTGTTAAACGCGTAGTTTTTAACCTTGTGTTTGAATTTTTATGTTTTTTTTCTTCAGAAATGTTTTTTCCCTTTTGAGAAAAAAAAAATACTGCTTTATATAGAATTGAATTCTGTTAATTCGCCCTTTTTTCAATGGGAGTCTTGATCGTCCATGTAAGAAAAATACACTAGATATGTTTTTTTAGTGCCAATACAGTGCTCTATGCACCACAAGGTGCGGATAGGAAAATAATACTGATGATTATTATTTCAATCAGTAACAACGTGATGGAATTTCAAGTCGTTATTAACTATCTATCACGATCTCTAACTTAGAAACACTACTTAAAATAAAATCTCAATTATAAAGTAGCTTGTAATTAACAAGCTAAATTTCCTCACGATAAATAATTACTAACCATTTGACATCCCCAATAATGGGAAATCCAATTAATACTAAGCAGGGTACCTACATATCGTTTCGATCTGAGCATTTTTTAGTAACGTGTATTAAAGTGATTGCAAATTTAAATGTCGATTTTTCAATTACACTATTCCCGCCTGCATTACGCACGTCCATATATCAATCTACAGGAAATGATAAGAGATTAATTTAACTTTAACGCTTTGCCTCCGTTGGCGAAATACATATGGTCACCATTTTTATTTATTTATTTATTTACAATTTTAAAAAACCCGTTAGGGTTACATTAGAAATTTTATATTGTCTAGTCATTTTATGTCTCGTCTAGTCTAGTTAGTTCAGTCATCATGTGCTTTTTCAGATTGATTTTAAAATTGTCTCCAGTAAAAGTTTTCAAGTAGTAAGGTAAGTCGTTGTAGTGTTTAAGTCCATTGTGTAGTATTTTTGACTGTCCCGTGTTTGTCTTTGCTTTTTCAATATGATAGTGTTGTTGTTGTCTGGTGTTATATTTGTGTATGTCAGCATTTTTGGCTAATATTATGTCGTCGTCTTGTATGTTTCCCAGTGTTATTTTGTGCACAATTTTTAAGGTCTCAATTTTAGTCAAGTAGTTTATGTCAAACTGGTGTGTTTTTTGTACAGTTCAGTCGTAGAGGTCAGGTAGGGTAGGTTGTATGTTAGTTTAAGAATTTTGTTTTTATTAAGTCGATTGCAACTCCGTCACTCGCCACAAACAGTGATAACGCCTGAAACACAGAACCTTAACTCCCCCTTACTCTTGTTCTATTTTATTCCCTTTCCTTATATTATCCTCTTTCTTGACTCCTTCCAAACTTAACATCGGAACCCACAATTTATATGTATAATCTCTATCTATCTGCCCACTAAAAAACCGCTGTAATTTGAAAATAAACATGTAAAGTATATTTATATTAACACAAATTCGGACTAGTTTGTTCTTCGGTTGGATATAGTTATTCGGATTGCCTAGGTACTGCAGTGCCTCTGAAATGTTTACAGCTGGACGAAAAAACACCTTCGCTGCCCTACTTCGCCAAACAGCCTGGAGCCTATGGGAACGCCTGAAAAGCTCTAATAACGAAATTCTCCAAGCCACTGCAGGGTGGATCCATTCACCGTTGTTCGAGCGATGGCGCGATATGCTAAGACCACCATAAGTGCTGCAAATATAAAATTAAATTTTATGTTTATATTTAATGTTCATGTTTATATGGTAAAATTGGCTCTGCACTATATAGCCATTTTACTGGAATAAAAAAATATTTTAAAAAATTATATAGTGATAATGCTTCCAGCCAACGTGCACATATTTTTTACTTTAAGTTAAATAAATATTTTTTTAAAGAAAAGTCTGATGGATTTTGTTGTGTCCGGTACTTAAAAACGGCGTACGGCGTAAAAAAATATTTTTATGACGTACTACAATAAATTAATGATCATCATTTTTTTCTCTCTCAACAGGCAGTTTTTCCTCGCGGGTAGCCAGAGAGGATAGAACGTCACAAAACTTTGTATTTGTAAACAAACATCACTTTCGCTTCATCGTGCATCTTCTCATGTACGCGCGTTGATTTATTTAACGATTCTAATACGTAGCGGTTAAGTTCGGAACATAAAAAAACAAGGATAAAAGTAAGTTGAATTCGTGGCAAAACCATCTACGATAAGTGCACAAATTTCTATACAGAATGCAATGGAAAGAAAAGAACGTCCAGAAAGATAAACGACGAGAATGTTGATAAACGCAGAAACGAGATAGACAGAAAGACATGGCAGGACTAACTTTTTGTTTAAAGTATCCTATTACAAAATAAGTCTTAAGTATGAAATGTTATTGAAAACAAATTATAAAACAATCTAAAATTGTTGTTTAAATTTTCATAAATGCGTTTCTTCTAAATCATTGAACCAAATATACCAAAATAGTTTGAAGTGTAAAGGGTTAACTAATCTCCGTATTCTAACTACTGGTTCCTCTTGATTAATTGTGATCTATTTATAATAAAGAACATGATCTATAGATGTGTTTCGAAGTGTGTTTTCAACACGAGAAGCAACACGATCAAATCAATTGTGTTTAACATGTAAACATTAAAATATAGGCATGATTAATATTACCAAAAATTCTTTCTGTAATAAAACTGGCATTGAATTTTAATTTCAATATAATTTCCTAGTAGAAGTGAGCGCCGTTCAAAAAATCGACGGCTGTGGCGTGAGCCCTAAAACTTTAGCGTAATCGGCGTGAAATCGACGTGGTCGTGGCTCGTCGGCATTTTTTAGACCTAGTTTAGTTAGTTAAATTTACATACATCATCATTTTAATATATTTAAGAAAGCTAAGTCATTTAAAACTCTCGCGGATTCCCGCATGGTTGTATTGTTAACTCTTAAAGTCCGCTGGCTAAAAAAATACGTACGTGGCGGTGTTGGGTCAAATTAGACCCAGTTTTAAATGTGGCCTTTTAGGCATTCTTTGTAAGTTTCTTAATTTTACTTTATCATTACAAAACGCCCTGCATCATGAAAACACGTGTGAAAAAGTTTTGTGAACAATTTTTCATGATTTAATTGAGGAAAATTATGCATAAAAATTACTATTCACATAATCGATATTTTATTATACTGCTGGGTCTAATTGAACCCATCTTCGTTAGGAATAAGCTAAAAAATACGTTTTTTTTAAAAAAGATTTATTAGCAAAAACATAAAAATATATAATACAAACATACACATTTTCATACAGAAAATTTGATTTTACTCAATAGACAATTGAAGATAATTCTGTTAACTTCCGCTTGTAATCGGGGCCCGGGTATTGCAATCATGTACTAATTCGTGTATGGTCTGTATTATTTTGATTGTTTGAACATTTTGTTACATCTATTCATATATTTAAATGTGTTGTATTTACTGGGTGTAACAAATTGTAAAAATATTACAAAAAAATATAAAAACTAAAGCAAAACAAAATAATACATGTCAAATAAAACATTTGAAGGGTACAGGATATAAGAACTGACGTCAGATGCCATTTAAACTAATAAATCTGACGACAGTTCTCATGGTCTACATTTCTGTTAAGTAAAATTTATATTAAGTCTAGTAAGATAATCCAAGATAGGTATCTTGTTCAGGTGAACAAGAAAAAAAATCCATAAAGTGGATAAAGGATGGATGTGTTAAGTACTGGAAATAAAGCCATAACTTAGTACTGATGAAAACCATTTATAAAAACATTAAGCGAGTGGCTTTCTATTTATGAGTTTATTCTGTATGTCCAAGAGGTTTGAAAATTTCAAAACGTTATAATTCGTCAGAACTTCTTTTTTTGACATTTACTTTTTTTTTTATCATGTACCCTTCATATATTATCAGTGTTCACAAATGAGCTGGCCAATTACAACTAGCCGTTTAAAAAAATCAAAATTTTACAGCTAGGAGTGATATGACAACTAAAAATAAAAACGGGGAGGTAAAAATTAAAATCATAAAACACTAGAAAAGTCGAACAAAAATAGTTTTACTTTAAAAGACACAATTCAAAAAAAACGTTAATCTCCCTATTTTAAACTGCTGGATAATTCTGCAGCAATATAAGGATTTTATTGTAGAACAGATAAATAGGTACATTACGTCAATCTGATCAAAGAAGCTCTTTTAAAACTTGCGTCCTATTTTCTTTTTTGGGGTCACACAGCAACCCTTGAGACCGCCACTTAATTAAGGCCACAAGTCTGTAACAGTATTGAGAAGTCTCCCTCTCAACAAATATGCACAATCCAACCCTCGCACGGAGTAACAAGAGTACTGTTAAACGATGTTTAAGAGCACGGTTGGATATAATTATATTCTTCATTTTGGTGCGGGATTTCTACTTCGTGGATAAGCTGGTGGTTTGTAGTCCAAGCTGGGGTTGTCAAAGAGATGAATAATTACCGCCTTAGGCTATTAATGTATTCGCCTTAATTTCTGATAAATCTGACAACGTTTTCAGCGTAATTAATTGGCATTGTCCTATCGGCAGAGACACGCAATCAATACATGTCTCAACAGCACCGGGGAAAACGGCACCATTTTCAGACAAATACAATTTAATCCGGTTGATAAAGTAGATAATTCAAATTAATTAAGAAATTCGGACTCGTCAAATCAAGACGACGAGTGATCGAAAATAGTAGTAAATAAAAGGACGTATATAAGATTTATAGTAATTCATTATCCTTAGACTAGTCGGTTTGAGTATGATCAAAGCTTTTGTAGATTATTCCAACCGTCTTGCCTAAGAAGTTAAAAAAAATTAAAGTGTTTTCGGGCGTTTTAGAGCAGGTGAAATAGTTGGGTGGAATTTCACACGCATCAATAAAGGTTTCGACTGTTTTATTTCACGAAATCGACAGATTGAAAAATTGCAGAAATACCCGTGTTTAAACATAGGCAGAATGGTGAATACAACTATTTTTTAATAACGTTCTCCATTGTAATATGCAGAAAGGTAATTTAATTTGTTTGGTGAAATTTATGCTCAAAAATAAAAGTCATTATAAGGTTAATATATTACAACAGAGATGAAGAATACTTTACAGAAAGTAATATAGAAGTCTTGGCATCTACACCTGTCATTGGCTGGTTTAAGTTGCCACTTTACACATTGCGTAACATTCACCATTCTGCCTATGTGTGATCCCTTCAATTCTTCAATCTGTTGATATTTGTGAAGCTTAAGAGCTAAAACCTTTATTGATGCGGGTGACATGCTAACAGAATTATTTCACCTCCATACTTGGCAACGCCCGAAAATATTTTTAAATTTTTATACTTCTTCTTGAACCAGCCGGTTAAATACCTAGACTTCTATTCTCCCGTCTATAAAATGTTCTTCATCTTTGCTGTAATAAATATAAATAACTTCTGGGAGTTAAATCCAGTTCATGCCTACAAAATTTAGATATACTCAAAATATTGTTGACATTATAAAGGTTACATTTTAAAATAAATTCTATCTTTGAAGTTAGACGAGGATGCTAAAAAAAACTAGGCATGACTAGATTAATATTTTGGAGTAAAAGAGGGAATACAAGGTATTAGTCGTTTATTTTGAAAGTGAAATAAGTAAAAATAGGAAAATTTTATTTTTTTACAAAAATCTACACCGAAATCGTTGATCATTGAAATTGTGCTTATGGAGTGTAGAGGGTAATCAAAGCTTTCGTGTATTTTGAACTAAACGGTCTAAATGAATAAATACTACTTTCAAAGTAATAATATTAAAGTTGCATACAATGTAAGAAACTTGTAACTTTCCAATTTTCGTAAAAACATAAAAATCGTCTATTTCAATTGAAACTAGAAATAATTCAAAGATCCAGTAAAAGGTTTTTTTATTAATTTATTCATTCATTCAAAATTACACTAGTTTAAATATTAATGAACTTATTAAGGCTTTTTAGGCTATGCCCGTGTCAAGTTACAATAAATAACAATAAAAATGCATAGTAAAATTAATTAGATTAAATTATAATGACATGTGATGCAATAGAATAACAATCTTGAAAAAAGGTATGAGTAATAAATAATAAAATTCCAAAGAATACAATGCAAAAAAGGTAATCAGAAATAATTTTTAAAATATAAATTATACTTTTATTATTAAATAATACTTATTATTATTATATTAGTTAAATGTTAAAACTGTGTTTCTAAGATTTGTATTAACTTATTTCGTTTCTTTGTACATATATGTATTTCTATGAATAAATAAATAGATTAAAATAAAAAAATTAGGGATATTTAAAATGTTAATGAAAAACTGTGTGGATACAAAATCAGTTTTATTAATCAATTTATTTATTAGTCTTGAGATGTTGATGTACGTACTTGGAAAGCTATTTATGACTGTTCGCTTTGATTTCTAACGGATTTCTAGCGATTTGCATTGAAAAATAGTACAAATAGATAGCGAGGAACGAACACGTTATGCAGGAATAAGAGGAAACGCCATTTGCGTGCATACAAGAGGCGTGATATACAGAGGATGCGTCTTGTATGACTGTCAAGATAGAGATAGACAGAACAACATTGTACCTTTTTATCGCCACAAAGAAGACAAAGAAATGACTACAGGTGAAACAAAGCTTGTAAATTCAGAACAAATAACTTGCAATTTTATGGGCCAACAAGAAATACGGAGCTTTATAAATATGATCATTATACTCGTAAATGCAAATGTGTGTAGCAGTTTTTTGGATTAAATCTAGCGTCATTTAATTTGCTTGTCATTTCTTTGCATTGCGGCGTACATTTTGAATGTTTATGCTGATTTTCTTAACACAGTCATTCTTGAGATGTAAAATTGATTATAGAAGTCTATGTTCCAAGGTTTATTAAACGCCAAGAGCTGGTTTGAGTCTTTACTTTAATTCTATAACGAGATCAAAATATGGTCATTCAATTGCAAAAAAATCCTTAGTTTCAAAACTAAATAAATAAAATGTTTGAGTTTTTGTGATAAACCTAATATTTTTTCGGACATTTGAAACTAGTAGGTACTCGTAAATAACTGTGCTAAAAATAGGAGTTGAGTTGTAGTAAAGTTCGAGCCTCAGGTTTCTGATCTGCAGGCTTCCGTACTACCACTGCACCAGCACCCGTTTGTTAGATTATTTAACCTTTTTAAAAAAAGATCTGTATAGTGTGTGTTTTATTTTCCTTTAATTAAAAAATCATTTGAGAAAAGCCATACAGGCAGCAACTGCAAAACGGTACAAATTACTAGTAAAATAATGATAAACGTTCGATTTCTGTCCGAAACATCGTCGATTGCTTTTAGCATTATATTTGCAAAAAAAATGCTTAAATCAGACAGCAAAGAAACCCTCATTGCTGGTGATCGCATTTTCAAAATTGGGTACTTATTATTGTTGCAATGTTTGGCACCCCCACAATTGGTCGTTACATATTATACAATTCACCCTTCCTTAGTATTTGCCCCGCGGACTTACCACTTAGTTGAATGCGGTTAATATGGATACCTACACATTTGAGGACCGTGTCTCAAACTTTTTAGTAACGCAATCCACATGAAAGCCAAAAAAAAAATAGCGTTAGAAAACCTCAGGTTTCTCACGATGCATTATACTTATCAAATACATAACTATTTTACTAACCTTTTTTAATGTATCAAGAAATGTGTTTACACTTTTCACGATTATCTTCGAAAAAGCCAAAAAATAACGTTAGAAAACCTCAGGTTTCTCACTATGTATTTTACTTATCAAAAACATTACTTTATTAATATTTTACTTAACTTACTAATGTACCAAGAAAAGTGTTTACACTTTTCACGATTATCGTCAATGGACAAGTTTAAACTACAAGGCATTTATGGCAAAGCATTTTTTAAATTATTTGTTCTCTTACAACTATTGTAATAAAAAATAATGTTCCCTAACCCTGTCATACATCTTTTCACACATTCGTCTAAGCGACCGCATTCCGACCGCATTCACTCTGCTTTCACTCTTCCTCATACATGAGTGTGGGACTAAAACACTTCGAAACCGGTCGGTGATTAGATAACAAAATAAGTGATTAATCATAGTTTTAAATATAATTATTAACCATAAAGTTAGTGCTTCAAATATTAAAAAAAAAAAAGTACTGTCTGAATCCTTGCTATAATAAGGAACTTCAGCCCTACGAGAAATTGGAAACAAAAAATGTTTTCTGGCGCGGGGTAAAAATTAGAGCATTAAATTGTAACGCAAAGTTTCTTGAAAATGTACGGAAAAAATAATAAAAAATATTTTAATGAAAACGCACAACTTTGAATGACGTCACTGGTTCATATGAATCAACCTATGATCTGAGAGCTATGGAAGATTTCCTTAGATGATTTAGATTTCCTAAGATTTCCTATGGAAGAACTTAGTTTAATAGTATTTTAACAAATAAAAATAAAAAACCACTGAACTTGGTTTTTGGTTGAAACGAAATATATGTATGTAATTATATAACACTTCTGTATTTATGAATCCGACCCTCAGATTGAGAAACAATGATACAGGGCAACTATACAAAGGATTGTGTACAATGCAACACTGTTTATATGGGCTTTAATTACAAATGGATCCCAGAAGAAAGGCGCGTGGATGACGTGAGACCCATTATAGTATATTAAAACTTGTATTTTAATTAATCAAACAAAAAGGAATAAATAATACAACGGAATAAAAAAATACGATATGTTTTGGCTATTGTGAGCATTGTTTACTAACGAAAATAACATTGCGGTAACATATGTCAATTATAATATTGTATGTTTTTATTATGTTTTTTTTTGTAACGCTTTATATTTACTTCCTTTTTCTTTTTTTTCTGTTATCTCTTCCTTTTGTATTTTGCCATACCATTTTATAATTCTACTTCCTTTAACTCCTGGTTAACTGTATTTTATATTTTTCACATTATTGTTCATATGTGAAGCCCGTAATTGAGGTATTTTATCATGTATATCTAATTTCAATACTTCATATTGGGAGCTAGTGAAATAAAATGTTTTGTTTTTTTTTTCTCTTTTAATATTATTATTTTACTTGAAATAATATAATTCGTTATTTTTTATTTAAAGCCCGTATTAATTTCATGAAAAAAATCACCAAAACAAGCCTTAAAAAGGCTTAAAAAAATATTTAAATATCGTGTTTTGAAAAAACGATATTTTATTGTGTATTCCTTATTTCAATATTTTTTATTGAGAGCTAGTGAAATACAATGATCTTTTGATTTTTTTCTTCTCTTTTGATATTATTATTTTACTTAAAATAATATAAATATTTAATTGATGACCTTAGCATGTAAAAACTTCACTGGTCCATTAGAATTGTATACTCATCCTAAAACTATAAAATTGTACTGTGTGTCCTGAATAAAATATTTAAAAAAAAGATAATTATGAACTCACAACCTTCAGGTTAAGTTGTAAGGTGCAATTTTTTCATACAAAGATTGTTCACGCTGTTTGAAGCGAATCACAAAAAACCATTTCATTACGTTTCAAGCGAATGCCGTCTTTTGAGAAGACGGTCCTGAATTGGTTTAATTTGGCGACTTCGCTCTTAGACCGACCGTCCCACGTTATTTTGCTCCCGAGGTAGACAAACTCCTTGGTGTTCTTTAGTGGTATTCCCGACATCACTACTCTCATCTGGTGTTGCATTCGGCCTACAGTCAGTAGCTTTGTTTTGTATTTATTTATCTTCATACTGTAGTTATTTTGAAGAATGCTTTCCATAGTTTTTAAGGCATCTTGCAGTTCTTCTTCACTTTCAGCAACCATAGCAATATCGTCAGCAAACCTTATCATATCCACCTTTTGCCCGTGTATCTTTACACCTTTACACGATGAGTCACAACTCATCGTCTCTCTCAAGTCATCAATCGCACCCTGTATACAAGCGTTAAAAAGAACAGGTGATGGTAGACTAGAGGCTTTTGAGATGTGGTCCTATAGAAGACTACTAGGAATTTCCTGGAGAGAACACATTACAAATGAGGAGGTTCTCCAAAGAATCGAAGGTGGAAGGCACCTGCTCAGGACCTTGTCCGAAAGGCGAGCGAGATGGATCGGCCATGTAATACGCCACGAAGGCCTCCTGCATGTCATATTGGAGGGGATGACCGAGGGGACAAATTCTAGGGGACGCCCACGCCGAGAGTACCTGGAGGACCTATTATAGGACGTGCGCTGCTCATCATATGTTGACTTTAAAAGAGCTGCACAAGACAGGGAGGAATGGAGGAGAAGAATGAATGTAATTGCTGCCAGCCAATCCCAGGATTGAGACCAGAGAAGAAGACATTGTATGAATTACGTATTTTGGGAAAACTCACTAAAGTTTAAAACTTTACACAAAATTAACCAGTAGTTGTATTATATGTTCATGTACATTATGTATATCACGCCACAGAATAAAATCATGGTATATTTTTGTAATAATTTAATTGTCCGTTTCATTCACCGTACGCTGAGGAAGAAAATTGCAAAGCATAATACAACAGAGATGAAGAACGCTTTAGATAAGGGAATAGAAGTCTAGGCATCCACAGGGCTTATGAACTGTCGTTGGCAGGTTTAAGTGGCCACTTTACACACTAAAAAATTTCGGACAAATTCAAAACATTGTTGAAAATTACAAAGGATGGATTGCTATTTGTTCGAATATTTTTTATTTAAAAAATTGGCAGGGAAGCGCACTTGATGATGGGTAATTCAGAATACCTGAAAATGGTGTTGATACATTATCAATCCAGTCTTTTGTCTACGAACATTTGGACAAACCCAAATATTGTAAACTCTGATGTGGTAAAAATTCTAGTAAAGTATTTTCTTTTAAATAAATAAAAAAAATGTAAAAATGAAACAATGAATAGTCTTTAAATTACTAGGGTATCTAAATTGACGTGTATCCTTGAAAGTATTATGTTAAATAAAAGCTGTTCTGCAGCACTGGAATTAAGAGGCATAAGCCTTCTTCGCGGTGCCTACACACAAAGAAAAAATGCTCGTTGCCGCACGAGAATAGCTGCCAAAGGACCTCTCTTTAACCTGGTAACTTTGACATATATGTGCAGAAAAAAGATACGAATAAAGGAATATGATATGGAGAGAAAAAAGCTGCGGTAAAAACATTTCACATCGTTTTATTCAAGTAACAGACGGTGTTCCAACTTCGTGAGGGTATTTGTTGTCCTGTGCTGAGCAAGAAGATATGAAAAATGCGTATTTGTGATAGTAAAAAGATATTTAAATTAACGAAACACCATATTTTTGCGAGTTAATTTGAAGTTTTTTGAGTTTTGTAGCTAAAAAAAATATAGGAAAACATTATTGATATAAGTTACTGCTCATTATAAAATTGCTATTAAGAAATGGATAGCGGAGGTGGGTTGCGCACGGATCGATGAGTGGATCAAGCCAAATAGATAAAATGTGTGTACGGTTAATGAAATTTGTTTTATTGGTCTGTATAAATTGGTTATGTTTGTTATGATTATTTTAGTTTATTATGTTAATGATAATAAGGTTGATTAGATTAATTACGTATTTTTATTGTTATTATTACTATGTTAACTCTGTTAAATAACTAATTTAAGGCATGTTTCACATTTTGTAAAATGTTTCCCTCTGCACAGGACACTCAGTGAGGGAACATTATTCTGTATAAAAATAGAATACAAACAATGTAAAAGTATAAATATTTTTAAAAATTAATGTTCACAATTTTATTTTTCAGCCTCGTGGTGTAATGGTCAGCGTGTTTGCCTACCGTGCAAGAGGTCTCGGGTTCTATTCCCAACATGGTTGAAATGAAATATTTATTCAAAAAGGTGTTTTTACACTAGAATATTTCATAGTCCCTGGACTGGTACCTGAAACGTAAGATTGATCATCTTACCTTCATGTAGCAAAAATGATCAAGATTCACTACGATTGGTGTACCAATGCAGTGCCCTATGCACCATTAGGTGCAGAAAGGGAATGATGATGATTTTATTTTTTACACGATGGGAAACGTTAACAATAATTACATTGAGTAAACATTTTAAATTAATGATTTAAAGTATTTGTGATACAGTATCATTAAATTAAAATTAAATCAAACTGATTTCCTAACACAATTACAAGTTTAGAAGTCTATTTCATTTTTTCTAAAACCGGTCTAGTATTGGATAACTGCCGGATAAGATCGGATATTCGTATCGAAAAACTAAAATCCTAAAAGGTATCTAAGGCGATCATTAGCTGTTGTTTTACGATTTAAGTCGGTTAACTAAAGCGATTAGAGAGACGCGTACAATTTTACATTTGACAAGTTAGATAAGTGGAAACTGATCTCTATAAAGTTTAGAATGTGCAAGCGTAGTGTTAAGTTTTATTGTAATTTTATTGGGTGGTGGGAATATCTTTGATCGAAACCGCCGAGAAGTTTTAAATGGCAAATTAAATTTACGATTCTATCTAAGCTATTATTTTAATCGAATGATTAATTAAAACAAAAAAAACATAAGTGCAGGTACACAAAACGATATTAATAAATGCCTTAAATTATAAACAATACTTTGAGATCGTCCCAAATTTTGTAGACACGGGCTGGATTTCACCCCCTAGGAAGTTACGATTAACACATTTAAGACATTAGAGAAAAATAAATAGAAGTATAGGCATTTACGGGGCTAATGATCCATCATTTTAGTTTACACATTGTGTAACATTCGCCATTCTGCCTTTGTTTTAACATCCATTTTTTTTTAAATTCTTCCATCTGATTTTTATGAAGTCAAAGCGTTGAAACCGTTATTTAAAAATATCTTTCGTTTTCAAGAAGAAATAATTTAGTCAGATGAATCTCATCCGTATCAACAAATGTTCTCTAAAATGTTATCTGTCTCTGTTGTAATATGTGAGACCACAATTATTTACAAAACACTTTTTTAGAGTTCTAATTGCAGATGTTGATTTAAAATATATTATAGATATTTTGTTTCTTGGTAACTCAACACGATTTTTTTAGCGAGTCGGGGCAAGTTCACAGGCATGGGTCGTTCCTGTTTGTATCGTAAATAAACTTTGTATCTGTTCCTAATAAATGTATGTACAATGTTATTAATAAATTAATAATATCTAATTCAACGTTAGTACGTTCATAAACATATGAGTAATATTAAACTGCTTTTGCAGTTTGGCGGGAATTAAATAATTGTTCAAAATAATGCTTTTGTAAAAATTTCGAATAAAAAAAAAATAAAAAAAATACATAGTTAATAAAACTAGTTTTGAATTTATGTTTTAGGTACTAAAAACCCAACGTAAGAAACAACATCTAATTTCTTTAATTAATTTAATTTAATTAATCAGATAAACCAAAATCTTAAGTCTGGTCATGTCAAAAGCAGACAGAACCGAAGCGCATGTATGACAAGATGTATGAATGTGGAAGAGGCTAGAAGTGTATGCCAGGATAGACGTGTGTGGCGGTCCATTCTATCTGCATACCCCTACGGGGAAATGGCGTGATGGTAGTAGTAGAGAGGTAGAAGCGTTATTATTAATTATGTACATATGTACCGGCCATATTGTAATTTTACATGAATTTTGTTAGGATTTTTTTTTCAATAAACATAAAAAAAGGTACACACGTTTTTAAAATTCAATAAAGTAGGTAAATGTAGGTACTAAGTATTTCTGCACGAATCAATCGAGTATAAGCATAATATCATATAAATCTTTGTTTTTTTAATTTTTGGTTGAAAATACAGTTTCTAGGGTTTTTAGACTTAAATTCACGTGAAAGCTTTTGTTACATCTTGGGTTGATAAGTATATGTAGTAAAAATAATAATATTATGCAATGAAATAAGGATTAGATTTTAAGATTTATCTGTCAAATAAAAGAACTAACACAATAAAGACACGGAGCACGTATAAACTAGTATTTGATAAAAATGACCATTTTATAATAACCGGAGACAAAATTATTACATTGATATCAGCGTAAAGAGTTCTTGTAGTCAATGAAACTATTAATGGACTTTTTATTCACCGTTGTCTGTACAAAAACGTTAGCGTTTCCAATTGTCTTCAAAAGATAAGCAAAATTCTGCTTATTTATAAATGTAAATTGGCCGACAATAATGACTGTCGGTTGGATTCCTTTATAAAGGTAATCAGTATACCTTAGACTGAGGACTGTTAATTTAGTGCACTTGTATCAATACTCGGTATGCTAATACTGAGACATATCGGATACTTCAATAAGTATTTTCAACAATTATATTCGAAAGTCGTCAAATGCTAATTAACATTGCTTCTTTCTTTGCCGAATACAAGTTCAATTTTATTTACATTATTATTAATAACAGTTGAAAGAAATAATTATCGATTCTCTACGCACCTTTATTTTCCCAAGTAACTGTTTACCTTTATATTTTTGAAGAATTCACACCTTTCTTTGGTAGTTATATATGAATCTCTGAATTTTTATTTTTATTTTACCGTGTTACAACTGAGATGAAGAACATTTTAGAGAAGGGAATATGGAAGTCAAGGCTTGTACAAAACACTTACGACTTTCGTTTAGATAAATTTTTCTTTTATGGCCCAAGAGTGTTCAACGCCGATTCTTATCGAAAATTTGTATTTTTTTTATGCGACGACACTTTGCTTCATATAATGGCCACACTGATGATTAAACGTCAAATGGTGTATAAAACTGCTTCAAAAACGGAAAAAAAACTAATACGGTTTGGTGAATTTAACCTATTAAGTGTTTTGGGTAATGTTCAAGGTTGTAATAATGTTGTAAATGAAATTAATCGTGTTTGATTTCACGTGTTCATAATTTATGAAGTTTAATCATCAATGTGGCCATATCTGAAGAATAAAATAGTCGCATGAACCACTCTGGTCATATTTTCTATTAACAGAAGACAACTTAAAAACTACACAAATGTGTATGAAAGTACAACTGATCATTATCAAAAGTATAATAATAACTTTATTCTAAAACGTGTAAAAACAACATAAAATTTTAATTAATAATTAGTATGAATGTATTATTGTTTTATGTTTTTTCTTTATATATTCTATGTTTTTATTTTTCTTTTTAATGTAATCGTATTTAAAATTATATAAACTCCTATAAATAAACAACTAAAAAAGTATAAGTCACTCTCCAAGCACAAGAGTTAGTCTCTTTTTTTGGAGAGTTACAGTGATAACATTTACTAGATGTGTAAAAGTAGATATGTTTAGAATTTTACAAAAACATGTATTTTTTATAAAAATTTTTGATAATAAAATATTTAAAAAAAACGTGTTTTCAATATTTTTACGTTGAATACATATTTTTCAACGCCTTAACAAATATACCAAAATTATCTTAAAATATACATGTTTTCTGTGTTGTGCATAAGAAGTGTTTTATGTATGTTCAAAATTCTAGTACTATTTCAAACACATAACTGTTTTCTTTATCCGCCTGGATACAGAAAATGATTTAAACACTCTGACAAATTTAATAATGAAATTTAATCCATGCTTCCGCATTATACAAGAATTATTTTATTTATATACATTTCAAAATTTTTATTGCGATGGACGCCATTGAGTTGAATAAATAGTATAAAAAACTTAACAGAACTTTATCATAATTCATAAAAAAGATCGTTACTGTACCTACAGTATTAATCGTTTTGTATAAAGAAAAAGTTTTTTTCAATCAGTCAAAAGATTTCTCTACTACAAATTTGAAAAGTAGATATCGTTAGACGTCATTAGTCTTGATAAATAAGACAATCGATAATAATAAATTGCAAAATATACTTAACACAACATCGCCATTAATAAATGTCATCGATCTTTAAAATATAGTTTTTAGACTTTTATAGTACCTACATATTATATTCGTTTATACGAACACATTGGTACAGATCGATACACGAATACGTGATGTATGAATGAACTATGCTCAGCATAGCTTCTCAAATGTGTAAGACGAATAAAAATTTCGCAGGTTGATTCAATCCGATTTAACTGGATTTAACTTCATTTGGAGTTTATCGAGTTTCATTGATTTTAACAGACATAAAAATCATTTTAAAGAAGGGTATGTTTATTAATTTATTTTATTAATTCATTTTATTAATTATAAACGAAGATTAATAGTAAAAATAATGTGACCTCACTGGGGTTACCCGTGCCAAGGACACTTAACAATATACTTTTTTAAATATTTTCACATGTGAGAATAAACAAAAAAGACTTAATATATAGAGATAATTAACAAAATGTTCAGAAAGTTTTAAACACTACGTATTTAAATAACATATTACAACAGAGATGAAGAACATTTTAGAGAAGGTAATATAGATGTCTAGGCATCTACAGGGCTTATGACCTGTCATTGGCTGGTTTAAGTGGCCATTTTACACACTTTCACCATTCTGCCCATATTTGAACATCTACATTCCTTCAATTCTTTCATATGTTGATGTTTGTGAAGTTAAAGAGCTAAAGCTAAAGTTAAAGTAAAGCTAAAGTCTACAAAAATTTGGACAAACTCAAAATATTATTTCTACGTATTTAAGTTTAAATTTAATTTATGTATACCTATATTATTTATATTATAAAACGTAAAATAAAAAAACAAAAATATACGTCGGGTTTTCGGCACAATTTGATAACCAACATATTAACAAGTGGTGAGATATTGCAATTTTAATGTTTGAAGCTAACCCCAAATCAATATTTTATATAAAACAAAATGAATATTACAAAAAAATATTTTTGTATTTATAAAATACGAGATATTTTTACTTATTTTTTTAACAAAGATTATTTAATGCCAGTTTTCCAGACTCAATTTTGTGGTTACATACAAACTTGTGCCAGAAACCCGTGGATATAACCCGTGGGCATTTACATAGTTTTTGGCCTGTTTTTGGCCGATCCATACGATTTCTGAAAATAATACGATTAAAATTGAGGATCGTTTTTTCAAAACAAGATATTTACATAGCGTTTTGTTTTTTCTTTTTTTTTTTTAAAGCCAGTAATTAGACGCATCGATTACCTAAAGAAACTCATCAAAACGCTAAAAACCGGCTTAAAAATATTGTTTGTGTTCTGAAAAAAACGATATTTAATTGTGTATATTAATCCCTAATTTCAATAATTTATATTAAGAGCTAATGAAATTTTAAAAAAAAATATAAACTCTCAATTTTACTTCGTTTAGTTGTAAGGCGTAATTTTTTAAAACAAATATTGTTCACGCGATTGAACGCGAATAAAAAACCCTTTCCTGAAAAATTAGGTTTCAAGCGAATGTCGTGTTTTTAAAAAAAACATCCTTAATTGTATTTTGAGTTGAAACACCCCGAACCCCCTGTATAATTAATATTTTTAACCCCTAGGTCGGAAGATTTCAAATAGCTATTGTTTTAAAAAAAGGTAAAGTAAAGTAAAACTATAGAATAAAAATATTAAAAATTACGTAGATCTTATACATATTTTGGCAAAATAATTTAAACGCCAAACATCTATTGGCGCAACCCTTTTTTCAGAATGTGCATAAGACCCAGTTAATAATTCATTGTCTCTTGAACCAGTCAATGACACGTCATAGTCGTCAATTGCCTTAAGGCAATATGACCGCCCTTATATGTATATATATTGTATATGTATATAAAGTGTTAAATAAATAGGCTCTGTGAATACCTAAGCTTCTATGTTCCCTTCTCAAATGTGGTTTTCCTATCTGTTGCACAAAAGTTCAATCTTGATAACCCTAAGGAGTGAGCCAGCCTTGTTTATAAACTGGACATACTGAAAATATGGTTCAAAATACATTTAAACTAATTAAACAACTTTAGACCAAATTGTTGTTTCTCGTTTCATGTTTGTCGGATGTCGGACGGTAGATGGATAAATGGAATGACCGTTTTTGCGGGGATTTAAAATTACAAATTTAAAAATATTATTTATGCTACTAATAATTAGCGAATTTTGTTTTTTCTGGACAGTATTTCATAGACCTTTATTACTTTAAAAATGTTTAAAAAAGTGATATTTCACTATTGTGGTTTAAAGCCTTTGTCCTAGACACAGAGAAATATATTTTTAAGTTTATTTGAATTATTAATGATGTTTTGAGAATCACTGGTACTAGAACTGGTTTATTATTTATTACACGTCTTTTGGAAGACTAACGAAAAAACGTAATCTCAATTTGGGAACAAATTTTCATCGCCATAAGCATCTCTTGTGTTGTAAAAATAAATCTATATTTTAAAATAAAATCTCCGGGATACCATGTTCATCTCGCTAGGCATAAAATACTGTAGGTACTGAAACTCTTAAGAGTGAACGCGGTCTCACTTTTCTTCATACACACGTATATCCATATTTCCTCCCTGTTTTATGGGACTAGAGTAAATATTTTTTTACATACTATATATATTTACCATTGACATATCTCTATCGTTTTGCTTTTTTGATAAATTGATTACTATAGGAACTATAACCATTCAAAAACCCTAAAAAATCCCAGTTTTATCTGCCGTCTTCGGACGTAAGGTAAACAAATACATGAACTATTTTTAAAAAACGCAAAATGTACCGACACAGAAAATTTCATTCTGACACTCGTTCAAAAAAAAAGAACAAATCGGTTCAGTATTAAGGTGCGGAAAATGGAAAACAAAACGATGATTGTGTCGATTTTAATTAGGCATAATCAGTCCGATGTACAGTTGTCTTTTTCGTAAGTATAGGGGAGGCATCTGCGAAAGAGTGACAGGAAAATAATGTTCAAATACCTATTCATCATAATTGTCTCCTCTTGATATCAAATATTCATCTAAATTATAAATAATCTGTGATCCATTAGTATGTTCCTGTGTCCGGGTGGAATGAAGAATACAAAAGTCTTTAAAAGGAAAGATTAGTCCGTCTCGTTGAGTATTGGTTAGTGCATTTGCTTAAAATGCTGGAGATCCTGGGATCGATTCCCGGAGAGGTCAGTCTAAATTATTTATTTAATTTGTGGTTTTTAAGTGTAACATTCATAGTCAGTATTTTTTATTATTTTAGATCATTACCATCATTCACTTATCCACAACACGTGGAGCACAGAACACTGCATTTGTACTCCAACGGGATTAGACGGGTAGTGATCCCGAGGGAAGGTTGTAGACTCCGAACTTGTTTCCCGTTTTCCAACACGGTTATTTATTTTATATTCAAAGAAAATGGAATCAAAATTGAAATCTTTTGGAAATCATAAGAACGCAAATATTATTTTTTTAAATATATCAAAATTACGATAGAGACGTCATAAGAGCAAAATTTTTAGTTACTATTTTTTTATCGTTTTCGTATTAGTGTTCATTATTTTATTATATTAATTATATATATGTACGCGTATGTATGTGCATTGGTGTATGCGTATATGTTCATGTGTGTATGTATGTGTGTGTGTGTATATATATATATATATATGTATATGTATGTATGTTGTATGTGTACATTGATTTACATTTTTATTTCTTTTTTCATTGAATTATATTTACTTACTATTTCTTCTTCTTCTCTTCCTTCCCTTTTTTCCCATCCCACTTCCTTTCACCCCTAGCGAATTGTACGTTTTATTATTTATATTATTGTTCCTATATGAAGCCTATGATTGGTCTTGTTATTTGTTGTTATTTTTTATGTGTTGTTTATTACTATGACTGTGTAGGTTTCAAAAATAAATAAATAAAAAATAAATAAAATTAAAGAAATATTAAAAATTATTATAGAAATAAACAATTATGATATTTACATACCGAAAACCACGATCACGCATATCATCATCATCATCAAGCGATGCGCATAAATGTCACGAGTGATAGTTACCTACAGTGTTACCGACAAAAGAAATTCAAAATTGCCAAAATAATCTAAATATAGTTTTACAAATTCGAGTCGAACATATCGGGTATCAATAAATCTCGTTTCGTTTCATTGTGATAGAGGTACAGATAAAAAAAATAGATCGCATGTCTCCTAAACAGTACGAGAGACGTTAGATGTGACCCCTTGGCATCGGCGGAGACCGGTGGCTTCAGACTACCGAGAGGGGAAGGTGGTCGGGGCGGTGAGGGAGGGAGGGGGAACTTGCCCATTGCACCTGCCGACCGGTTGGTTCCCACGCGCACCTGTGACGTCATGTACACACACCATCCATACGCATACACTAACCTCACACACACTCACGAGTGACAGGGTTGCCCAAATACCAGCGTGAAAAATTTAGCATTGGAATATCGGTTTTCAAATGGACAGAAAAGTTCCTTTTAATTTACTATTTTTTTTATTGGTAAATTTGAACTAGTAAGATTTTGCCAATGAATATACTAAATAATTTAGAGAACTTTTTTTTGACAATGGCCCATTTCAGATGATCGTAAAATTACACAGCACGATAAAAGTACAAAGGATGGATTGTATTTTATTGGTGTTTTTTGTATATTTTTTAATGTATTTTAAGCGCTCTGGCGGTTTTTTACATGTTGAAAACAAACTGCAAAGTAATAAACTGTGTATTTGTACAAAATAAACTAATACAAAAATACAAATGGAAATCTAATAATATAAATAAAACCACAAAAAAAATAATTGGACTCGAACACTTAGTCTACCCTCAATAAGGAACTTCTTTTAAATTTCGATATTGAACAGCAAAATATATCAAAAGAGCTGAATTCATCGCCAAGTTTATGAATTATCTGAATAGGCGAGCGATTATTAATATTAGTACTAGATTTGTTCATATAAAATAGGGCTGTCTGTATTTCATAGCACTTATTGCCTTAAAAATGTTTTTTTTTTAAAGTGATATTTTTCTATTTTAGTGTTGTGTGGATTTGTTCTAAAGGACTGCGACTGGAGTCATTTGGCCATTCACATTGTTTTTTATGTGTAAAATAAGAATAGCATCAAAAAGAGAAAAACGGTGCTAAAATGCAGACAGGATTTCGATTTAAAATAAAATATGGACAAAAACATTGAAATTCTGTATTTTACAAAAATATAAGAAAATAACAATCTTTGATAAATTAAAAATAATAAATATTGATATTATGCTTTTTCATCATTCCCTTTCCGCACCTAATGGTGCATAGGGCACTGCATTAGTACACCAAACTCAGTGTTTCTTGGCCATTTTTGTTACATGAAGGTAAGATGATCAGTTTTACGTCCAGGGACTATGAAATATAGTAGTGTAAAAAAAATAACATAAATATTTCATGTTAACCATGTTGGGAATCGAACCCGAGACCTCTTGCATGGTAGACTAACGCGCTGACCACTACACCACGAGGACTGATGTTTACAAGCCCAAAAGCTTTCAAATCAGTACAAGCCATGACAAACTTAAAACACTGTCTGTTTTAAGTTGGTTGAAAGATATTGCTTAGAGCAAAAAGCCCGCCAAGCAAGCAGTTTAATATATATTTTTTTTAAAAAACGTTATTTTATAACACTTAGACTATGTAAACTTTTAATTGTATTTGTACTGAGCGTTTTACTTAAACAATAATACAAGGCACTATTTTTAACTAACGAATTATTTAGATCAACAATGTTCTTCATCTCTGTTGTAATATGTTAATATAAACGGCTCCCCAGGGAGTTGAATCCAGTCATTGTCTACAGAAATTTGGACAAACTCAAAATATTGTTGATAAATTACTTGGTCCATGAAGAAGTATAGAAATTAAAAAAAAAAATATTTTCAGGCGTTGCCTAGTATCTAGGTGAAATAATTCAATTAGATGAATCTCACCCGCATAAATAAAGGTTTCAGCTCTTAAACTTCACAAACATCAACAGATGAAAGAATTGAAGGAATATAGATGTTCAAATATAGGCATAATGGTGAATGTTACACAGTGTGTAAAGTGGCCACTTAAACCAGCCATTGACAGGTCATAAGCCCTGTAGATGCCTGAACTTCTATATTACCTTCTATTAAATGTTCTTCATCTCTGTTGTAATATGTTGATTATTTAGATGTTTTTGAAATTGAACTGTCACCTCGCGACAGTAAATTTATTTATGTTTATGAATAACAAATATTAAATTGGGCATCCTTGATACACGTAGATAATACGTTTATGTTTAAGTGTGAACTTGATTTAAGTAAATTAGTACTAAAAAACATATCAAACAAATATTCTATTGTTAAACAATAAAAAGTTACGAATTTACACATATACATAAGTATAGGTATAAGAGGGATTCTTCGTTTTACTAAAAATAAATCATGAAAATACTAAAACTGTACTTCTTGCGATTATTTCAAAACGCTATAAACTATTTTGCGGTTATCTACTATATTTGATAATATTTATAATTTAATTGAGAAATGAAATGGTCTCCTTATGATTTTAAACCAATATTTTAAAAAAAACTTTTTATGCGTGTGATGAAGAAATTTTGCGAAAATCATTCACAATGTTAGTGAGAAATTTATTGTATTAAATTTGATTATTGTGAATTTTTTTTTAATGAAATTTTGAAATATTTTAATCGGTTACAAGCATGACAATAAAATATAATAATTAACCTATATTTTTTGTGCAAACAATTCATGTTGACGATGTAAAAAAAACAAATATCTCCTAAATTAATAAAAAATCAATGATATATATACACATCTCAAAATACTTGCATACGTTTATAAATATATCAGTTACAATAATTAAGCCCAAAAAAATTATATAAAAATTACTTAAACCCACAATGATACTAAACAGTTTGATGAGCAAAATAGAACCAGAACCCAAGACTAGGGGTTGCTCTCAATTGCGAGTAAAGAAAACGAGTGGAGATACGTCCTCCTCGTTGCGTAGTGGTTAACGCGTTCGCCTACCATTCTTGGATTGTATGTTCGGTTCCTCGCAGGATGGAAGTAAAATATTGATTTCAGAGTATGTCAAAACTTGATATTTCATTGTTCCTGGACTGGCACCTGAAGTGTAGGATTCTTACTATCATGTAACGGATGATCGAAATATGCTGCATTTGGAATACCAATGCAGTGCCCTATGCACCTCTGGGTGCGGGATGGTGATGATGGTTAATTAATTACGTGATTTTAATTTATGTCACGATGGCATATTTTGCTTCTTGTGTTTTCATATCGTGTTTGATCACGACACATTTTACATTTTATACATATATTTATAGTTTACGTTGTAGTTATAATTTATGAATAAAATAATACAATAAAAACTTGGCATAAAAGCAAGACGATCTCGGTTGCATCTGATACCATCTACCGCATTTATACCAGACGCTCGTAATTAAACAGGCTTGTTTTTCAGCCTCTAATTATTTATTATTGAGAGAGACGTTACGCGCTAAATTATCAGCAGATAAAACTGCAAGTCTTCAACAGAATATTATACACAATGCAATGCGACCTTGCACATTGCGCATTGTTCCACGAAACGTGTATACTAAATAATTCTTTATTTCGGTAATAAATATTTACCAGTTGCAGTAAAATAGTGAAGATATGGACCTTTGTGCAAAGACAAGGCTATTTAGAATTACCAGTACGAGGGCCACCAGTGCTCCAAAATACGTTAACTAGTAAAAAAGATCCTTTACGCGCGGTGATGTAACATCGTGTTACATCCCCTAAGCAAAAAACGGAATATTCTTAAGTTCAGACATTTAACGAAAAAAAAAACATAGTGACATACTGTCAAATAATTCCTTTTCCATAATTTATAAAAATAAACGTATAATTTAGCCCTGTTACAGCAAAATAAATTAAAAATCATAAATACACCGAGTGTGCGAGCGTGCACCCCCCCATCACTGTCAATAGCCGACTGAATCTCTTCTCACAATCACCAGCCACATAACAGCATCTCTGTCTTTCTTGTTACGAGTTCTATCTTCGTGCTCTCTCTTATACAGATTTATAGCTGTTTTGGTGTCACATTCATTATTCGCGTAGCAAAGATAAATATTTTTGGTATTAAAATCCAGATAGTCATACCAATTTTACTTTCCAAATCCGGTGTGAAAATATACATTCGAAGATTACAAAAAATACAAGTTAATCATTTTTTTAAAAACAAGAAAGATATATCAAGTCTTGTATCGTGTGAAACTAGTGTGATATTGCAGTCACACAAGCGTTAACTTTTACCGTGGTCGAACGAAAAGGTATTTTATTTATTTATTCATATTTTTTTGCTTACAAACTATAATTAATAATAAAAATAATGTGACCTCACTGGGGTTTCCCGTGTTGAGGACACTTAACAATATACTTTTTTAAAATTACATTTGAGAATACACAAAGAAGACTAACTTAAAAAAACGAAGATAATTAACAAATATTCCGACAGTTTTAAAAACAAGGTGTTCAAAAACATCTATATTATTTATAACAAAACACACAATGAAAATAACAAAAACATAAGCTATACACTTGTGGAGCAGTTGATTAAATATTGGTATGGGCGAATGAGACAATCCATTTTACTTCTACCTAGCTTCACTATCCATTTTTTTAGAGCCTTTTTAAGCATTTTCTCGTTACTTATTGTTTTAATAGATAGTAGAAGTAGGTTATAGATTCTAATTGAATAATACTCAAAATCTCTTCGTCCAAAAGTGGTTTTAGTTTGTATTTGTTTGAGTTGTCTATGTGTTGAGAATCTAGTGATTGTATTATTTGTAAGTGATGTATTGTGGGGGTTATGTCTTTAGTAGTTTTTGAATCTATAAGTGAATATTGTTTTAGCGTATAATTGTTTTGGTGTCATAAGTTGTGATTTATGGAATACTTCTTCAGTAGATGTCTGTATCAGTATTTGATGGTTAAAAAGGCTTCAGAACTCTGAACAATTTAGTATTTTTGTTTACGTCAAAGTTTATTATGAATTGTGAAAATGCATATTCGAATGAAAAATACGATTAAGCAGTTTTAACTGTATGCTGTTTTACTCGTTATTTAGTTTGTGAAAAAAAATTTGATCATGTCGACGGTGGAAAGGAAAAAGTTGCTAAGCGACATGTAGCCAACTTATCAGAAGAGCGAATAATTTTCTTTTTAATTAATAAAAAAAAAATCATATTTATGAAAATTGTTTAGAAATCACGTAAATGAGATTTTTTCATTAATTGAAGAAAAAAAACAAAAAAATAATATTTGGCTCTTCTGTAACGCTGCTACATGTCGTTCAGGAACTTTTTCCTTTCCACTTTTAATATTTATTCTGGATGCACAGTGAAGAAAAGGATTAAATAAAATTGTAAAATAATTGCATTTTTATAGCATGAATTGAATTTAAGTACAGTAACAACTCTATTTTTATCCTTCGTGAAATTTAAAATGTTTTTTCTTTTCTTTCAAAACTCTCAAAATATGTTTAAATATATTTTTTTTTAAGAAAAAGAGAAATAGTTGAGTTCCTATTATTTACTCAAATATTAAAATTTTTAGAGCATTTCCTAAAAGTCGTTAATAACTTGAGCTGGTAAAATGGAAATCGAGTTGTGGTAGAGTGGGATTTGAACCTGGGACCTTTGGTCCGTGAGTATTAGATATAGTTTTAGATCTTTATCTTAATTTTGAATTTTTTATAAGGTTTTGGTTGGGGTTTTATTTAGGTCTGTACTCTTTTTTTTTTTTTTTATTAAGACTACCGTCTGTGCACCGATGACAAACTATCAATTTATATACATTTTACATTTGAAGCACTAACTATGTGGTTATTTACTGTAGTAAAATAAATAAAAACAACTAAGTTAAGTATACATTGATAAAAAAGCTTATATATCTTTAAAACAGATCGGTAGAAAAAAAATGATTAAAAACAAAGTAGTTTTTATTTATTTTATCAATTCATGGTTTATCAGGAGATTTTTGTTTAATATTTTATAACACAAAATAATATTGTTAATGTATTTTTTTAATAAACACTCGTAAAAAAAACATTATTTATTTGGTACAATACAAAACAAAAATAAAATTATGTAAATTAATAAAGTAATATATGAGAATACAAGTAATATGGGTACCAATTGTTCCATTATAAAGATAATTTTTTTGATTGATAGTCGTGCATTTATATAGTTACGTATTCGTATTTGTTGTAAGTAGAAGATAATATAATTGCTAATACTGTTACATCCCAAACGCAATTAAATTTCAAATGACCGGTTTCATTACATAACTAAAACAAATACAAAAAATGCTTCCGATATGGACCGTACCTGAAATCAATTTGAATAGGTACGTAGAAAGTATGTTTTTTTCGGGTCGTAACGTGAAAGGGAGTCGTCGAACCCATAAATTATCCCACAAAGAACGGTAGTTGGCCCCGCGGCGAACCACAATATCAGGAGACTATGAACTCGATCAGATATCAAACAGCTTCCGATGGAATCACGACTTGTGTGAACTGCTTGGATTAACAGAACATGCATGTAAAAACGATCACCCTCTTTTGTCTGTTCTCCTGTGACCTGTAGACGAGATACATCGGAATTGTTGAAATTTAATTTTAACATAGTGGATGAGTTTGATGAAGGGGTGATTAGGTGTGAGTAAAGGGGTAAACGAGTGAGTAAGTGAGTAAGTGAGTGAGTGAGTGAGTGAGTGAGTGAGTTAGTATGTGAGTGAGTGAGTAAAATAGTTAGTGAGTGGTGATTGGGTGGATGTGTAGGTTTGTGTAGATGCTAATAGGTAGGTAATAAGAGAGATAGTGACTAGAGAGAGAGCGTGAGTGAGTTGGTAGATGACTAGACGGGGAATGGGTAAGTAAGTAAATAAGTAAGGTGGAGAGTCAGAGGGTGGATGAGGGAATTAGCGAGTGGAAAAAAAATGAGTGACAAAATGAGTTAGTGAGTAAAAAAGTAAATGAGGGAGTTAGTGAGTGAGTGAGTGAGTGAGAGGGTGGGTAAGGCGAGTGGGTGAGTGAGTGAGTGAGTGAGTGAGTGAGTGAGTGAGTGAGTGAGTGAGTGAGTGAGTGAGTGAGTGAGTGAGCGAGTGAGACTACAGGGAAACGGCGTTATGGTATTTATGTTTGTCCTTTAACGATTTGCCGCAAATCGTAAAATTGTTGACAAGATTCGCTGAACCAACATCGACCAAAATCAGAGTAATAAGACATTAATTTTCTCCATGGTTATTCGAAACTCTACAATTGGGAATATTAATTTTTTAAATCCTTAATGAGTACTGTCGAGACCTAATATAAACAAGAATTTTACAGTACCTATTTACATTAATCTATATTTGCATCTATGTAAGGAAAATCTGCTCTTTATTTGCAATGTCTGTTTATTCCTCAAACGCAACGGAAAACAAAGAAAACGCGATACGCCCGAGCGAGACGAAGGTAGACTTGGAATAAGACGGATACACTTCTTGTGAGATGGCAATAGTTCTTAGTAACGCTATTGGCCGGATGTTTGGACACGCCCCCCCACACCTGTCCAACGGAGACGTCATGCGTGGGCATCAATAGACCTGCGCGAGTCGTTCTTACTCCTTATTCAAATTCAAATAATTAAATTTTATTTATTTGAAAACGTCATTTTTGACGGCTCCCACGATTGTTAATTACATGATTAGTGCAAACACGATCTTTGGAATTTGAAATATTATTTACCAAAAATAATTTTTGGCTTCGTAAATACGATTTTTTTATAATTAGCAAATAACCGATCAATCTGAAATATAACTCCAGTAAATATTAAGTATATCTATCGCTTATTTAATGAAGGTTAAAGTTTACAACAATAGGGAAATATCTCATACTACGAATACTGATAAAAATATATGAAATGGATTTAGAATAATTAATTGTATTTTCGTAATCGATATGGATATAGTGGAGAAATGTTTTCATACATAAATTTAAGAAAAATACGTCGCTAGAAAAACGCGACATGTTTGGCCTTGGTAGTTGTGACGTCAAGATTCGTGATAATGTTCTAAACAAATTTGAATGTTCAGTAACAAATAAACATGAATCGTGACGTATTTAGGGCGTGGTCAATGGAATGACCTTTTTTGCGGAATTCAAAATTACAAATTAAAAAATATTTTTTATGCTACTAATAATTACAATATTTGAGTTTGTCCAAATGTTTGTAGGCAAAAGACTGAATTTCACCCCTTCGAGTCATTAAGATTAAAAAAATTACAACAGGGATGGAGAATACCTTAAATAAGAGAATATGCAAATCTAGGCATTTACAGGGCTTATGACCTGTCTTTGGCTGGTTTATAAGTGTACACTTAAACCAGCTAAACACACTACAGTGTAAAGTGGCCACTTAAACCAGCTACAGACAGGTCATAAGCCCAGTAAATGCCTAGACTTTCATATTCACTTATTTAAGGTGTTCTTCATCCCTGTTGTAATTTTTTGTTAAACTACTAATAATTAGCAAAAATATTTTTTTACTAGTATTTTATAGACCTTTATTACTTTAAAAACGTTTAAAAAAATTATATTTCCTTATTGTGTGTTAAATATTAATAAGGCGATTAGAACCTTCCTTTCTCTGCACCCGTGGTGGATAGACCGCTACACTGGAACCAAATATCAGCGTTTCTAGCTCATGTCGTATGTCATGTCAACCATGCAAAATTGCTAGAAAAACTTAGTGAGATACTCGTACTATAATTTTACTAATCTTTATTCAATTATATAAAGCTGAATTGTGTTGCTCTGCTTGCGTTTATTTTATAAAACGTTCGATGACCAGTCTTACTCATCAGAATACAGACACTTAAATTATTTCAGTGAAAAAACATGTTTGTAACTAGGTAATAAATGAAAAAAAAACTATGAATGTTTTTGGATTTTAATCAATAAATGTAAAAAATACAAAATACACTATTACATAAACAAAAAAAATCCCAGAGGCACGGCCTGTGTGTGGATTGTAGATATACATTTTTTTACTTACTGAAATACAATAGATCTAAAAAAAACAAAAGCTGTAATAATAGTAAAACAAACATTTGTTAATAACAATATTTTACCTATGTGCTATACATAAGTACCTATGTGCTATACATTAAAAAAATTATGTATTTATTGAATCAGAACAAATTCAAATAATTTATCTCTATCATTATATTTCTTTATTTAAATTAGTTATTGACAATTCTTGGTGGAATTCCATTGTAATGATGTAAAAGTGATGAATATGCCCATTAAAGGGTGAAAGCGCTTATTGGCCGAAAAACTAAGTGGAAGTGTACCAAGTATTTTTAATTAGTAAATATAAGTTATTACATCTATCATAATATTATTATCCTTAAGAAATGCGTTAAACAGTTAAACAGTTTGGAGCTATTAAAAAATAAGTGTCTGCGCGAGTCTTGATTAACAATATGGAATTACTAGTATATTCATTCTCAGGCTGTTAAAAAAATAAGGAAAAGTGTTGGTGCATAAAAGCATATTTAAGACACTGTTGGAAATATTTTTTTCTGAGTTGCAAAAGTTCAACTTCCTGGAATATTTGTTTGGAGGTAGTTTTCTAAATATTTCATGGGAATCTTGAAGTCTTAATCATGGTAGTCATTTGCTAATCACATCACTGAGAGGCGAGTATCATTTTTAAAACGAGATTATCATACTTATCCTCCAGAATTAAGTCCAGGGAAACTGTTCTGTGGGACTTTCGCTTATTTTGGAATAATTGGACAAATGATATTAATCTTCCGTGTCCCCGGGCCTAAAGGAGCATTGTGAGATACTTTATATGACAGGCGAATGTGAAACTGTGTCAAAATATATTCTGTCTTTGAGTTACGTAGTGACGGAGCGGTTAACATCAGAGCCGGATCTCTACCGGGCCACAAAGTTTCAAAAGGAATATTAATCACCGCCATTACATATCCGCTCCCTGGTTAAATCACATGGCGCCGACAAACAGCTTCAATTTTTCTCTATTGGCTCGTGTGCGTCCTTTTTTCATCAATTCGGACATATCAGTTGACGTAAGCAATCGTGGTTTAAACTCTCTGGAAGCATCAGCAGAATGTGACCCAACCGGCTTAATGTAATTACGTGTAAATGCTATATTACTGATTGGAACGTTTGTGCGTGTCGTATTGATTTTCTTTTGGTGTTTGAGTTCGTATTGTATTGGGCGAATTCTGTGAATGTTTCCAAGATATGTCGGGGTTTCGTTTAATCGTTTGTTAGTTGAGTTTGTATTATTCCTGCCGGGGGGTATGTCTGCGGTGCCAATTTTGAACTAACACTGTATTCCATCAATGGCATACGAAGAAACTAAAATAAGGTGAATGTACTGACCATATTGTGTATTTGATTCGATCAATTTGATCAAATTTACTACGCCGCAGTAGCGCAGTGAATGGTTCAATGAAAGCTTTTAACATTTTTTAAGTTTTGTTATTTTTCGCGGTTTTATTGTTCAGAACAAAATAATAGAAACAAAAAAAAACACTCGTCTTCACAAAGAGTTTCAGGAAAGGGCGGCACTTTATATATTCTGCGTTCTTTATATTTCCATACTAATCGACTCCCGACATTGGTTAACGAATTTTCACAACTTAATGAACAACTCTTTATCACAAAAATATTTTGTAGTTAGGTACTTTTAGTTAGCAGAAATCTTTTATTAAATCATGTTTCAAAATCTCCATCTAAAATAATTTAATCCGGAAAATAGCAGTTTCAGCTGTCTTAGGCTAAGGTGGGTGGATACGTTTCAATATTTCAACAAATAAAAAACTGAAAATAATGCAGCGCACCGGAGGTTATATTTTTTTACAAAAAAGGCACACTAAAAATTAAACTAAAATGTACTGAATAATACTCGTATTGTTTCGCAGATTATTATTATTATAACAAAAACATGGACAAAGTTACGAAATACTCATTTTTTGTGGATCGCTATAATACTGATCCATAGGCACGTTCCGGAGTGACAAATGTTTTTAAAAAATATATATATGTACATATCTCGCACATCAACTAAGGGATTTGATTTTGATTTTGGAGGGCATGAATTTTTATGTTCCAAGAAACTATTTAAGAGCTAGGCAACACAGACCTTTGTTCTTCCTGAATGCAAGAAAAATTTACCGTTGATGATGCCTGTGGGGAGAACGATTTGTCTGTTGAACAGCCTACCGAGAGAGGTGGATCTGTTCCATGCTGGGATTACCAGTTTTAGACTCTTCCTCTCTAACTATGTATCATAATTTTTTTTTATGTTAAATTATTCTCAACTTTACGTTGTTATATTTATATTTAGAACACAAGATTTTCTCATGTTAATTGTTATTTTTTATTTAGAGATGTTAAGTTTCTTTTTCACATTTTGTTGTTTTTTAATATTTTATGTTCATTAAATTATTTAGTTTTAATTATTCTATATTATTTTACATAATGTATTACATAATTATTGTTCACTGCTGTGATTGTTAATTTAAAATATTTTTTTGTAAAAGGTTCTTTGAACTGTTGATGTATAAATAAATAAATAAATAATGTGTACTAGTGATTTATTCGTCTTTGTTTACTATTGTTTTTATGGACTATATGTTAGACCTTAACATTTTTTAAGTTTTTTTTAAATGAGTTTTTGTAATTACATTAACAAGTCAATGACGAATAATAAGCCCTTTGATTCCATGACTTCCATAATACCCTAATTTTTTTAATTCTTTCCCTATTTTCCCACCCAATCTTCTGTTGCCATACCCCCTGATAAGCTATATGTAACATAATTAATATATCTTAATTGTTAGTTATTTATTTTTGTGTTGTTTGATTACGTAGGGCGCAGTGTTGGCTTGGAAAATACTGTTTAAATCTCTGTTTCTGTTGGGATGTGTATCAGAAACATAAATTTCTCCGCTTTTCTCCCGGTGATTCTGATCAACTCCTAGCCTTAGTCCGCCTCTCTAGCTCTAGTGATCTATAAATAATGTGTGTACCAATGTACATCCGGTGAATAGTAGTTCTGCTGGCGTCCAGGCTAGGCTAGAAACTGCATAGATCCACACTACTAGATGCAAGATAGATATAATGATGATAAATGCAGGCGATATTCTACCGCTTGCTCCGGTAGATAAAGCCAGAAGCGTTATGCCTACTTCATTTGCTTGCACTATTTGAAAGGGTTATCATATTATTATGTATTTATTGTATATACGGCCTTAGCCAATTACAACAGTTATATAAAGAAACAAATGTACAAGAAACTGAACAAAAATAACATAAGACTATGTAACAAAGACAAACAAGGGCAATAAAATAATATCGTACAATATATTCATAAACACGACCAACATTTTTTTTTTTAAATAAATATTTGCGTTCTCATGATTTACCCAAATATTTAATTTTGAGGGCCATTTTCAACGAGTTGTAAATAACTCACTATTAGAAAATGGAATCAAGTTGGGGTAAAGTGGGATTCGAACCACAGACCTTGAGTCCGCGAGTCCGAGACACTAGCCACAGGACCACAACCCGATCAAATACGTTATAAGTCATAAGTTCAATAACATAAAAATAGTACAGGAAGATAGCTGGGCGAGTATTGTTATTCCTTGGATAAATAAAGTAGGGAAACACTTATAGCAGCTATTTTTCTATTTTATATTGTACTACTACCATCACGTCATTTCCCCGTTGGGGTAGGCAGAGAGAATGGACCGCCACAAACGTCTATCCTGGCATATATACCTAGCTTCTTTCACAATGGTACATCTTGTCATACATGCCCTTGGGTTATGTCTGCTTTTTACATGACCAGGCTTAAGATTTTGGTTTATCTGATCATCCCACGTCTTCCTTGGTCGTCCTAGTCACACCTTACCGTTCATTTTCGCCATATTTACTTGTTTTATCATTCTTTCGTCGTCCATTCGTTCTACGGGACCAAACCACCTCAGAGACCCTTTCTTAATATTATTAATTATACCTGACTCAGATTTACACTCTCGCCTGATTTCATCATTCGTAACCCTGTCATACATTGATTTCCCACACATTTGTCTGAGAGATCGCACTTTAACCGCGTTCACTCGGCTTTCATCCTTCCTTGGCCAGTTCCATGTTTCGCTTCCATACATAAGTGTTGGGACTAAAACTCCGTTGTGCACTGCCAGTTTAGCTTTGATTAACATATTTTTATTAGCAATTACTGTGCTTAGTGCGCCGTTTATTTTGTTGCCCGCATTCACTCTCCTTTCAACATCTTTTTCTACTCTACTTCTTGATATATTGTACTGTTCAATACAAGTATTTTAATACCTGAAGATGTGAACTGCTCTGCAAATGCAGACTTTAAGATTTTCAGTGTTTTTATTTTTTTTATTATTTGTTATTAGACTATTAATCATCATCACCATTCCCTTTCCGCACCTACTGGTGCATAGAGCTCTGCATTGGTACACCAATTGCAGCGTATCTTAATAAATTATTTTTTGGTTCATGAAGGTAAGATAATCAGTCTTAAGCTTCGATAAATAAATATTTCATATCCACCATGCCGGGAATCGAACCCAAGAACTCTTGTATGGTGGGCAAACGCGCTGACCATTTCACTACGAGGCCGATAATCAACACGAGACAGACTATCAAACGAAGCAAAAAAAATAATTTATGTATCGTGTTACCAGCGCTATGTATTTTTTAAGTTTTACAATTTTGAAATTAATTGGCCTGTGACGTAACAAGTTCTCTACAATGAGTTCGGTTTATTGGTGAATTAGCTTCCCTTATACCGGAATTCTATCACAACACTACTATATCATTGGTTGAATCACAAGAAATCGTGACGTCGTTCAAAGTAGTTCATTTCTATTAAAACTATTTTTTTTTTCATATATTCGAGAAACTTCATCGTACAATTGAATGCAATATTTTTTACCCAGAGTAAAAAAACAGATTTTTAATCTAATTTCCCGTAGCACTGAACTTCTTCATTCAAAAACAAAAATAATACAATTAATTTTTAAAAAGTTGATGAATTCAAATGTTCACTTATCAATTTATCCAGAACATATTTTTTGCTATTGATTCAAAATATTTTAAGGCTTTCCACAAAACAAACATTCCATGTCGAAGCTGCCAGGAATCGAACCCAGGACCTCAAGCATTGGAGGGAATGCGCCAACTACTACACTATGAGGCCGACTTATCTCAACTCAATGTTTTTTTCAGGATTTTTCAACTCAGAGTAATCAGCCGGTTCTATTTCACACATTGAACTGTATTATTAATCCCCTGGACACACATAATGATACGATTTTGAATGAGAAGAAAATTTATTATTTTAAAGAATTGAGATTTATATGCTTTCATAAACCTTTTTTTATTATTTAAAATATAACTAACATTTTTTATATGCTACAATGATAAAATAAATTAGTACGATTAAGAAGTTATTTTAACGTCGCGTCGGCATGAACTCCAATAATAAAAATGCCAGAATTGAAATTGAAGAATGTATTTTATTTATACTATATTATTGCAGAATGTAAATATTTCACTTCAAGCCCGTCTAAGCGTCTAATCACTAGAAGTAGTGCATTCTCGACAGCCATAAAAAGTAATTTATATCAAACTTGGAACGTTATCGCTTTGCCGCCAGATCAAATTGATTTCATTTTGTTAGTTCAAAAATCGTCCGAACTAGGGATGCCCGTTTCTAATCGATATTTTGAATGTTTAAATTAGGGATGTAAAGATACATAATTTTGCCGATACGAAACCGATACCGATCATTAGAGTAAATAATCGGCGATACCGATACCGATATCGGTGGCTTAGTAGAAATAGAAAAAAAAAACAAATAAATAATGAATAATTGTCTTTATTCTGCATAAAAGTTACCTATATTTATTAGAGACTGAACCTTGAGAAGGTTGTAAACCAAAATGTTAAATAAAAATTCGAAGAAAATATTTATTTGTATGGAATAATCAAGAATATTAATAAGCAATCAAAGCGCTAATTAAGAAAGTAATTATCATTCAATTACAATAAGTGGTAAAGTAAACCGATACACAAGATAAAATCACTAATTAAAGTTAAGTTTTGGTAGATTTTTGTTAAGAAAACAAAGTTCGTTTTAATTATTAGTAGACAATCTGTTAGGCAAATCATTTTGTATGAGATGCAGTCGAAAACAGACGCTCTGAGGCAACTGAGCTCAGTTGATAAGAAAAGTATTATAGCTTTTCAAACTCTTAATATCGGCTGTATATAATCGGCGATATCGGCATCGGAATCGTTACATCTCTAGTTTAAATGAATGATTTTTTACGCGTCTCTATGTTAGACTAAACAAAACATGGCTATTCAGTAAATGTTTTGAGGAAAAGAAGTACCGTATTTTGCGGAAGATAAAACGCGTCGGACCATAAGACGCACCCCAATTTTTGGTTAAATTTTCAGAGTAAAAAAGTGCGTCTTATGGTCCGAAAAATACGGTACATAAGTATGTAAGTATCGTAGGACGAGATAAAGTTAGATAAAGCAAAATTTCAAATTAGTGCATGTCAAAAATAGGCACGGTCGAAGGAGGTGTATGACAGGATGTATGAATGTAAAATAAGCTAGTAACGTATCTCAGGATAAATAAATGTGACGTTTTATCCTCTCTGCATAAAAGTAAAACATAATACGCAATTCATTGGATTGAATAAAAGCGATAGTGTTTTTTAACTTACTGGACGATCATTTCGAAACGATAATGATGATAATGAAATGAAAAAAAAATCTAATAAAAGAAACGATTACTTCAGCCTGTCTAAAACTGATATCATCAGTCACGTCTATTCCCTTGTTTCGATATTCAACTAGATTCTTAATCGATCTATTTTCAAATCTGCACATCCCTAGATTCAATGTTCGAAATATTTTTTAATTATTTGATTTATCAGAAACGTCAAAGCGGCGCTGGAACAGCATTGGACGGAACGACGCGGCCAGTTCTAATTAGTGGTTTTGAAAATTAAAATATTTATGTAGTGCCCAATCAATAGTGGTATCTCTATTTTTATTGAATTGCAGAGACGAAATCAAAAGAAAATACCGAATGATCCAGTAACTTCGTGTCCAAATAAATAATGACTGGCGCGTACTAATTTGTACCTTGGAGATATGTATTTATATTTACTTGGGAACTATAAAAGCGATCGTATAATATTCGTTGCATTGTTTTCGCAATATCCGTCGGTAATTATTCCTTTTGATATTCGCGTATTAAATTATATTGGCAATCAAATCATAAATTTGCATGAGAAAAGTATTTAAATTTTTAATAGGTTTTGCATAATAAAATATGATTCTGAGGAGATATTTTGATTTTTTAAAAAGATTTAGCAGTTCAACCGTTTGTCATGTAGTTGGCATTTATTTTCTTTTTATTAATAATCTCATACCCCAGAACCGAATGAGGAATGTTTTTATGTTTTTTTTTTTATCTTGTCATTACTATCAAACTAAGCCAAGAAGATTTATTTTTATTACATGTATTGTATTATCTTCGCTACGACTTTGCACCTTTTTAACTACTCCGCGCGTGACGTTACTAGTTCCCTTTGGTGAATTCTCCTGATTGGTGAGTTGACTTCCCAGGAACCGGAAATCTATCACAACACTCTATCATTAGTTGATTTGGAAGAACTTGTGACGTCATTTGAAGTAGTCCATTTTAACACATTTTAAAGAAACTTCGCCGTACAATTAAATGCTCTAATTTTTACCGCGCGCACGTAAACATTTATTATATCCAATTTTCTGTAGCACTGAACTTCCCCATTGTAATGAGACAGTAATAGAGTTATCGATCAACATATAACAACATAGATGGAGTACGTACAAGAGAAAAAAATATGGAAGTCTAGGCGTTTGCAGGGATTATGATCTGTCATTAGCTGGTTTGAGAGACCGATTTACACACGTATTCACCATTCTGCCTATGATTGAACATCGACATTTCCTCAACTCTTCCACCTGTACTGACTTTTGCGAATTAATTGACCATTATTGATGTGGGTGAGATTCATTTTAGCTGAATTATTTCACCTACTTGGCAACGCCTGAAAATACTTTTAAAGTTTCATACATCTTATGCCAGTTAGTTAAATCAACAATATTTTTAGTGTGTGTTTGTAGACAAGGCTGGATTCCACTCGCTAGGGAGTTATCAAGATTGAAATTTATTGCAACAGAGAGGGGGTAACCTGAATAATTATTTTTCGCATAGATACGTAATACTCATAATTGTGTATTTTGAAGATATTCCATGTCAACTATGTGGGGAATCGAACCCTAGACCTCTTATAGACCAGGTAAACGCGCTGATCATTTGATCATGAAGCGGACTAAAAACAAAAACGCATGAATGTTAGTGACCGACCGAAGTTTCGGTTTCAGTTTCAGCCACTAAAGCGAGTTTCAACCGCGGTTTCGGCAAAAATTACTCAGCCGAAACCTTAGCTCAGCCGAAATCTGCGGTCGGAAAGTATTAGATTACGGTCGGCTGTCCTCAGGTGGATCTTATGGCTTCAGATCTCGTAAGTTGTGAGATTTTCATATTTATATTTTTGTGATTCCTTCATAGTTAATGTTCCCATAGCGCACATTAGAGAACTGTTACATATAAGCTAAATATGTATATAAAACAACAAGGAACCAAAAAACGCTTAAAATAAACGATTTTACTGATTAAATATATTCAAAACAATTCGAAATATAATTGATGTACAGGAACTTTTAAAGATTTATTTTGCATTGTGCCAACCAATTTTGGAGTACGGTATAATCGGTTGGGGTGATGCGAGTGACACAGTTTTAAATAGTGTATTTGTTGCACAAAAAATCCATCAATAAAATAATACTCAGAGTCCCGATACAGACATCTACTGAAGAAATATTCCATAAATCACAACTTATGACACCAAAACAATTATACGCTAAAACAATACTCACTTATAGATTCAAAAACTACTCTTACTCACATGAAAGACATAACCCCCACAATACATCACATACAAATAATATAATCAATAGATCCTCAACACATAGACAACTTAAACAAATACAAACTAATACCACTTTCGGACAAAGGGATTTTGAGTATTATTCAATTAAAATCTATAACCTACTTTCACTATCTATTAAAGCAATTAGTAATGAGAAAATGTTTAAAAGGGCTATTAAAAAATGGATAGTGGAGCTAGGTAGAAGTAAAATGGATTGTCTCATTCGCCCATACCAATACTGAATCAACTGCTCCACAACTGTATAGCTCATGTAAGGTTTTTGTTATTTTCATTGTGTTTTGTAATATAAATAATATAGATGTAAATAAATACCTTGTTTATAAAACTGTCTGAATATTTGTTGATTATGTTTGTTTTTTAAGTTAGTCTTCTTTGTTTATTCTCAAATGTAATTTCAAAAAACTAAATAGTTAAGTGTCCTCGGCACGGGAAACCCCAATGAGGTCACATTATTTTTATTATTAATTACAGTTTGTAAGCGAAAAATATGAATAAATAAATATATGCCTTTCAATTTATCGAGTATTTTATTTGACATTTACATTTGAACTCGTTGTTATAGAAATAATAGACGAATAAGACTTTCATCCACAATTTTTTTTAAACCACAAAGATGTAGCGAAAGCGATGAAACCGGACATCGGTTTTTCCAAATTTGTGGATAGAAAAAAAAGTAAAAATAACTAAAAGAAAAACTTTTCCAAATAACTATACCATTGCGTTAAGTTACACAGCAAGCACAACAGCTAGTCTCTTTTTTTAAAATTAGCCATAAGACAACTAAATAATCTATGATATATGAAAGTAGATTGTAATAGAAAAAAAAACATGTATCATATTAATTAATTATTTAAATAAAAGACGAGTGATACTTTAATCCACAAATTTGGAATATCCAGTGACCGGTTTCATCGCTTTCGCGACATCTTCATCACTCGTCTTTTATTTATATAATAAATTATAATGAACTTCCAACAAGAATTTTCACTTACAAACTTAAATGTATCATATTATGTAATTATATTGATTTATTTACCTTTTCTTGCATAATGTTGATTGTTCATCGGCGGGCTTATTGCCAAATAGCAATTTCTTTCAGCCAACCAATAAAATAAAATTTGCAAAACATATTCAATAAAAAATAATTAAAAAAAGCTAAAGATGTACAAAAATAGAAATAATTGCATTTGTATATAAATTACTTTAAATCGATACTATTACTCAATGGGAAAAAGCAATAAAGAGGAAACAGGAAAGGGAGAAGGATCAAGGAAGTGAAAGGAGATGTTTCTTCAGACGTAATTTAAACAGAGATACTGTAGTGACACCTTTAAAAGTGGATGAGAGATGATTCCACAGTCGAGCCGCATGAGTTAGAGAAGATAGAGGAATTGGATGGTAGGATGGATGGGTAGTAAGAGGGTGCTTTGACAATTATAACGAGGAAATAAACCATGAACTGATAAGCGTTGACATTTTTCACGGAGGTATACAGAAGCGTTAGGACTATGAATTATAGTAAACAGAAGTAAGAGGAAGTGATCTCTCCGCTGTCTAATTTTGAGGAACAAATTTTTTTTTTCTTTCATTATAAACAATAATAAATAATGAAAGTAATGTGACCTCACTGGGGTAATTAATAAAAAGTATCACTCGTCTTTTATTTGTATACTACATTACAAACTTGAACTCGTAAGGTAAGAATCGGGTTGTGGTCCCGTGGCTAGTGTTGCGAACTCACGGATCAGAGGTCCGAGGTTCGAACCCCACTCTACCCCAACTTGATTTCCATTTTCTAATAGTGAGTTATTTACAACTCGTTGAAAATGCCCACCAAAATGGAATTATTTGGGTAAATTATGAGAACATTAATATTTAGGTTTTTGCTGAAGATCTCGTTTCGGTCGGTCGCTACTAAATTTCCAATAATTTCTAGAAACGTTTCTCCCGGTATAGTTACGTGTAACCAATTATTATTGAATGGAGTATGTAGGTACACGTTATAATAATAATTATACAAGTTGCAAGTAGTAAGTATCCCCTCTCCCGTCACGATCGCCAGTTTTATGAATGAGTTGACGGCAGGAAGTGATCAGTTGAGAAGGCAGTGTGTCGGTGTGCGCGAGATGTGTGTTTGTGCAAGTGGTCACCAACACACGCACAGGTTTATTTATGTACGTTGAACTAATGAATACGACGCTAAAACAGATATAGGATAGGTAACGACAAGGTACAAACACAAGCACAAACAAAATAAAATATATAAGTACGTACATATATAATGATTATGATAAAATTATAAATAAACTTATCAATGAAACTTCTTGGTTATGTTTTACTTTTTATTATTTTGACCAACGAGCGCTTCCGCCTAAGTAGGCATCTTCAAGACTGGTAAATTGTTTACAACATTTACAGTTTTTATACTATTCTTAACATATTTTGGAGATAAGATCAAATAAGTATTTTAATAGGGGACAGAAACATAAATATTTACAACTAGTTTGCTAAACAGTTCATTTTTGGGAGTTTTTGGACCGAAATTGGGATTAAGCTTTTATTATTTAAAGGTGGGAAAATAACACATGGCGAAATACAACAGATAAAGTTAGCACAATACTTGATTTTTTGACAGGGAAGTTTACATACCTATAGATGAATGACGAAATATTTTAAGATACATACTTAGATAATACATTAATTAATGGAATGAAGTTTTTCATTTTGATTTAATTTGAGTTGATTATATTATTTTAGTAGTAAATAATTCAATTAAAAGGAGCGTAGTAATATATTGAATTAATGGTTTAAGTAAAGGAGAGTTCGATAATTCTAACTGCTGGTTAACTATTACTGCATTAAGTTTAATTCTATTCATTTCTAATGATTCTATTTATCTATTTTTTTCCCTTTGTTTTCAAAATGTAGTAATTTAATATTGTTTTCGCTGTTAAAAGTATGGTTAAGCGAGTTTAAGTGTGTTGCAAAATTAGATTTGTCATTTTTTAATCTATAGGAGACAATAGGTTCTTTGAGTCTTGTTTTTATTGATCTACCACTTTGACCTATATATGTACCTTCACAATCATTGCACTTTAAACTATACACTCATAATAATTAACTATGGAGTTTTATCAAGAAATATTAACAAAAAACATCAATATTACGTACATATATGTATATTATGTATTGCACTTTTTGTCTTAAGAGAATATGCGGTGTAGAAGCAGTTTGAATAATAAATATTTAAACATATTTTTTATGTCACTCTTTCGCAAATGCCTCCCCGAATACTGTGCGAAAAAGACAACTGCACATCGGACAAATTATGCTTAGCAAAAATCAACGAAATCGAGGTCTCCTGAAAAACTGAGCCGATTTTGTTTTATTGTTATTTTTAGAAAGAGTATCAGAATGACTTTTCTTTGTCGGTACCTTTTCTGTTTTACTAAATATTTTTTTTGAGTTTCACTCGCCAGGGAGTTAAGATCTGAATTTACTGCAACAGAGAAGGAAAACATTTTTGAGAAGGTAATATGGAAGTCTAGGTATTTACAGGGCTTACGACCTGTCATTGGCTGGTTTAAGTGGCCACTTTACACACTTCACAAAAGTCGACAGATGGAAGAGTCGAGGAAATGCGGACGTTTAAAAATGGGCAGAATGGTAAATGCTACACAGTATATAAGTAGCCACTTAAACCAGCCAACGACAGGTCATACACCCCGTAAATGGCTAGACTTCCATATTCTCATCTCAAAAATGTTTTCCCTCATTGTTGCAATAAATTTAGATCGCGCGTAAACGACCCGTCACGTGTAGTATGATGATAAATTCTTAATAACTCTAAAAACTACTTCTTCTACCATCACGCCATTTCCTCGTAGAGGTGGGCAGAGATGATGGTCCGCCACACATGTCTATCATGGCATACATTTCTAGATGCTTCCACATTCATACATCTTGTAATACATGCCCTTCGGTTCTGCCTGCTTTTGACATGACCAGACTTAAGATTTTGGTTTATCTGATCGTGCTACGTCTTCCTTGGTCGTCCTCGTCTCACGATACCGTTCATTTTCGCCATATATACATGTTTTACCATTCTTTTGTCGTCCATTCGTCTTACATGACCAAACCATCTCAGAGACCCTCTCTTAATCTTATCAATTATACCTGTAAATTAATTAACCATTAATTATATATATTTTAACTGTTTCATTAGTTGCTTGTAGTAGACTTTTGGCTCACGCTGATCTAAACTGTTATTTAGAAACAGTTTCACAAAACAGTTAAATTGTTAAGCGGTCACTGTTACTGCCACTTCTTTTCAATAACTAAAACTCCCAACTCTAGTTTTTTTTGTATCTATTATAAAAGTTAAACGGTAGGGGGGCCAGCATAAATGTTAAAAACTGTTGCTCTAAATGACAAAATTTGAGAATACGAATTATAAATGGATTTATACATATTGTATCTTAATTAATTATTAATTTAACCCGTACATCTGTTTGTATTCGAAATAAAGAAAATAAGAATAAATGAAATGTCATATTTCGAGCTTCATCGACTGATAATATCCTCTGAATCCTCCATGGTTTGGTTTCAAAGTTGGCATAGCAAAAGTATTGTTTTTCAATGATTTCTGGTATAAAAATTATTGATTCCATTTACCATCTATTGAAACAATTTAAAGTAACTTAGTTGGTTAATGAGTATTTCCAACATATGAATAAGAAAGACCGGAAAAGACATCTATTGAGTCAAACATTCAAACTGATTTTCTCAATACAAGCAATAATGCATTTAGGGGTTAATCAGTGTACCGACTAAATAATCGTTTCCCAAAATAACCGAATGATCCGATTACCGAAATATTCGATTAGTAAGACCGAGTACTGGTATCGTTAGAAAAAACCCGCTGGCGTTTCCCATGGCTCGCCAGGAAGCGAGTGGTGTGTCTGCTGAAGGAAATGGCAGAGCAGTTCGCTACAGACCAATCCAGTTCTGAATTATCTGTTTGCTTTACCGCTAATCGGTTATCAATGGCTGATGTGTGCTTCCTGTGAGGAGTTTCACTTTTGTTGCTATATTTTCGCGAGGCGAGACTTGAAAAAGATCTGCTCCGCCATAATTATTAGCCAAATAATAATCAACTCTATAACCATCACACATTATCTGTGAAACCCTCCCCCACATGTTTTTGAATAGATTATATTAGGTACTGGAATTGATAACTACAAGACCAAATAAGAAAAATATTAAGTAAAACATATTTAAATTTATCGCGACAGAGAGGGAAAGCATTTACGAAAAGGGAATATGGACGTCTAGGCATTTACAGGTCCTCATGACATTGGGTGGTTTAAGTGGCCACTTAACACACTGCGTAATATTCACGATTTTGTCTACGTTTTAACATCCACATTTCCTGAACTCTTCCATCTGTTGGCTTTCGTGAAGTAAACGAGCTGAACTTTTATTGATGTGGGTGAGATTCATCTGGCTGAATTATTTCACCAACTAGGAAACGCCTGAAAAATTCATTCCAGTTAGTTGAATTTACAATACTTTGTGATTCAACTAACTAGTATAAAAAATACTGTACACGTCAACAAACATTTGGATTTACATAAAATATTATTAAAATATGTTTACATAAATCAATTAATAACTTCCAAAATAAAATAAAAACTGTCGGCCTGGTGGTGTAATGGTAAGCGCGTTTGCCTTCCTAGATATGAAATATTTATTTAAAAGGGTGTTTTCACACTACAGTATTTCATAGTCCCTGGACTGGTACCTGAAGCGTAAGACTGGTCATCTTACCTTCATGAAGCAAAAATAACAAGATACGCTGCGATTGGTGTACCAATGCATTAGGTGCGGAAAAGGAATGACGAAGAAAAAATAGGGACAGAGATAAATGATTAAACACGGTAAATTACAAATTTGTTACTTCAAATAATATCACTGCATGATCGATTACACAAAAGCCCATTTCATACGTATCATCCAAAACCAAACGACACGGTAAAATAACGGTGGATTTTTTAAATATTTTTTTAGTGGCTAATTTACTATACTCTACACTACAAGGCGGTCCTTTCTCTACCGGAATTCTTCTTACAGGATTTGTACCTGAGACAGCCATAGAGTTGAAAACACTCTTCCAGGATTCTGGTACTCGTATTTCATCCACAGAACTGTATTCTCCATTCGCTCGGACACACAAAAAATTCAAACAAATAACATTATTTGAAATAACTAGATTAACTTCCGTATTTGATATCCAGCGATAAATGAAAAAATACGGATTTATAGTTAAAAAGTACGTCATAAAGATATAAATGTCTGCGCTAATGTAATGTTACAGTAGATAGTTCTAGACAAAGCATGTTTTATTATATACGGAGATAACCCAGAATTTCATTAATAAATTCTCAGCGTTTTATCAATGGTTGGTCGATTCAGCATCCGTCCATGATTTCACAACATGACACCAAAGAAATCAGTAAAAAACAATGAACTAAAAAGTGAAGAAAATAATAACTCGAACTCCAAGCAAAAAGGTTTTTTTCTTTCTTTGGAGAAATACACGCACCTACAAAAATACGTATCCTTGGGTATTTATTGTATAAAGGGCCGCTTACATGACGTGGACTATACAATATATCTGGGATTCATTATAAGTTTAAATTAAGGATTAAGCTAACTTATTTGAATAAGCGTCCTCCGTGGTGTAGCGGTCAAGACGCTTGATTCACACACGGGAGGTTCCGGGTTCGATTTCCGGTGAGGACGCAAAAATTAAATGTGATTTTTTTCAAGCCTGGGTGTTCTGCGATTTGATTCACCACTGTAATTGGACCTCCTGGCCTGATGTGGTGCAAAAAAAAGATATTTAAAAAAACAGTTATTATTGTTGTAAATAAAAGAGGCTAAGTGACGTTCAACCCCTTTGTGAAACGTTCATTCAATGAATGGCCTAGCTATTCAGTTAAATGCTGACATTCAATGAACAGCCTGGCCGATCAATTCAGTGGCTGATTTGGCGGCGACAGATCGTCGGGATCGTAGAACAACGACGGATGTGCGAAAAATGCGACATTGACTTTCTTTTACATTTGATATTGAAAAAGTTATAATAAGGCTTTTTTTCAGGTTTGAAAAAAATATATATATAACCAACCAAACCAATCAAAAAGTATATTCTTGTACTTATCAAATTCTGACAATAAGTGTCAAAAAGAATTTTAAACCGCTCTCAAGTATAGTTGAAGAAAATCACAGGCGTCGTTGTTCTACGATCTCGACGATATATACTATGGCATTTGATATCATATTCCGGCGTCCTCCAAGATATCCATCAGAACAGTTGCTCCAGTCCATGAGGGTACTGGATGTGAGGCAATTTTACCTAAAAGAGGGACTGACACACTTCTGGTCGAACAAAAAGGAGAGGTCTCAGAAGACCAAAACGTTTGTACGAGGTTTTCCCAGAGAATGAATTATGTTGAACCCAAAACCCGGACGACTTTCGCTAAAACACATCTCTCCTGTATCGCACCGAGAGTGTCTCATATTTTGGGAGAGCGTGTTAAGCTCTCAAGGACAAAATTTATTTTTAAAAAAGAGTTTCAGGACTGGATCTTCCTTAGGGGAAGGGATTTAAGTGAGAAACACGTTGTTAGTTTTTCAAATATTATAGTTAGTTTATTTCAATTTTATTTTTTCGTGTACTTCAAATGTTTTTTTATATCATGTTCATTAATATGCTGATTAGTGTCTCAATAAATGTTACTTAAATATATTGTGAATAAAATAAATAAATATTTTGTCATTTTATACTAAACGTTTCTACCTCTCTAGTGGAGCAGGATGCTCGTGTTTCAAGGGGGAATTCACAATTAAAGTTTGAAGTCATTAAATAATTTAAGAAAAAATACGTTTTTTGACATTATTATCAATAATGGAAGTTGAAATACGATGTTTTTGTTTTCAAACAAAGAGTTTTAGATTTAAGATGTTTATTTTTTTAGTTTTCTTCGCTCTAGTTACAAAGGAAATCCTAGGTACCCGCTAAAATTTCCGTTGGAAAAATTACGAGTAAGTTCATTAAATATATTCAAGTCATTTTGGTGTTTCTCGTTCTAAAAGACGAGGAAGTCAAAGAATAGGGTATTGTGAATTAGCAGAAGCGTGCTTCCCTTACCAATGGAGCGGTGAATTACTTCTGGAAAAAAATCTAAGAAACAATGATGGATTCCATCATCAGAAACAATGGCCACCGTTTGGTCATAACGCCAAACAATGATAAACAGATAACATGCAAATTTGATCCCCTGCTGGGGATTGGTCAATCTTTTAATTACGATCTGCGCGTAATTATTTATGCAAAACAGTAAATAAGTTATATCAATGACCTGTATGCATTTATAAAACGTTAATATCTCGGTAAGTCTGCTACTAGCATTTTAAACTGTTTCTTAACAATGCAAAGTTAAATACATCAATGTAAAGGTCTCCTCCGTGTCGTGATTTATGATTTAAATTACAAAATCATGTTAATTTTGTCCTGCCTCAAATTTACTTCTGGAATTCCTGGAAATGTAATGATTATTTCGTAACAATATTTCGTTGATAAAAATAAAATATTAATGTCAAAACCATATAGTACAAGACCTGAAAAATTGTAATAAATTTCTTTTCACACCTTTAAAAATATTGTACAGATTTTTAAATTACTTTCGCTCTTTCATGCCAGGAAATAGAGTATCTTTTTAAAAAAATATTATTCAATAATTAAATAAAAAAACAAACATAATGTACAAGTGTAGCTATTTGAATTTGCGCATGGAAAACATAAATATTATTAAAATTAATATTTGAAGCACTGAAATTGTGATTTTTCGATGTAAAATAATGGACCAAGATAACTACTATTTATTTTGTGTAAAATCACAAAAATGCTGTCAGATTTCAGAACATTCTTAAAAATAAGTTAACACTATTTTAAACCCGAGAGTTTTCAGCCAGGACGAAAAAAGGCAGTTGATGTACTTGTTATTTGATAAGATTTTAAATATTTATTTAATTTTTAAGTTTTGATAAAGGAACAGTGATGTCATAAAACCGGTCGGCATATTAAATTAATTTGATTGATTTTACATGAAGTAAATACATAATTATGTTTATTACAATGTTATTAACTATCTATCCATGAAACTGCGATTTTTATATTCAGTAAATAACTTTAATGAGTGGTCTAAACAAAAAATACGCATTTTACTTATTATAATACTTATTATTATACATAAATATTTTATATATTAATACTAGCTTTTACCCGCGGCTTCGCTTGCGTGGTATTAGGGAGATATTAGTTAATTAATTAGTTTTGTCGTTTTCGGGGAAAAAAATAGCCTGTATCGATTGCCGGTCCTCCAACTATCGCTACGCAAAAAAACGACGATCCGTTCGACGTAGCATCGTTATTCTGTTTAAATATTAATTATTTTTTTCACTGGGAATTTTCACGAGGGTGTGATACTTTTTTCTGAATGAAAGTAACTTGCGACGCTTGTCAGCTTTCCGGCTATCCCTATGCAAAAAAGCACGTCATTCGGTCACTCCGTTGCGACGAGATAGAAGAATTTATTTTTCCACTAAGAATTTTCCCGAGGAAGCGATATTTTTTGGGATGAAAAGTAGCCTATGACATTTCTTGGCTCTTCGGCTATCCTTATGAAAAAAATAACGCTGATCGGTTACTCCGTTGCGACAAGAAGCAAACACCAACAAACAGACCAACACACTTTCGCCTTTAAAATATTAGTAAATATACTCTTAACATTTCAATCGAAGCACATATTATATTTTAAATGCATTGTAAATAGATAATCGTTTTTTCTCAAATACCGTGTAAAATTTTTATTTTTTGAAAAGTTACTTATTTATGTTAGACGATCGCGCTGACTGCTGCTTTACGAGATGGATACCTCATCTTTTGCTTCAAACAGACTCCGATTGAGCTCAGTCTTGTTTCAAGTTAGAAGCTGCAGAAGACGTGTGATAAAATAATATAATGTGAACTCGTAGTGAGATGTGCGGCAGGTGGGTTTACTGAGACGTGCAACACAATTATTAAACATATCCCGAACCGGTTGCAGGCGCCAGATCTACTGCTCTATGTACCTCGAACTCGCAGAGATTCTAGAAGCGCCCATCGTCATCGTCATCATTACCACATAATGGTGCATAAGGCACTGCATTAGTACACCACATGTAAGATATCTTGATTTATATATTTTTTATTGGAATGCCGACATACAATTGTAAAATCATAAGATAAACTCATTTCATTAATCAGCAATGCTTTGAGTAAGTCGCAATGTTTGTAGGCAGACTGATTTTCTTCCCTAGGGAGATAATTAAATCTCAATTTGTTGCAACCAGCCAATGATACGCCATAAGCCCTGTAAATGCTTAGACTTTCATATTCCATTACCAAAAATGTTTTCCCTCTGTTGCAATCAATTAAACTCATGTTACAAAACTCACTTCTTCGAACATTGAGGAAGATTTATTTGTACGAAAATGTATGCAATAAATATATATTTTTTTTAAATGAACTGCTTTGAACGACGTTACTAGTTCTTCCAAATCAACCAATGATAGTGTTGTGATAGACAAAACGTGCTTTAAAATCTTTCAATAAATTTTAGGAAATAAAAAATAGAAATAAATGTATCTATTAAGTTTCACATTTAAGAAATAAACGTGTGTTTACGACAAATTGAAATTCTATATTCATAAATTTCATGCATGTGACTCATTTTAATTTTCGCAAATTTTTCGAAACTGTGAGACGCTCTGATTTCGTTTATTCCAAATTCCTCCAGTGGCCTTTTGCTGTAACTAATTCGTTTCGCAAATTCATTCGTATCGTATGAGAGGGAAAGAGAGCGAAATATGATTTTGAATGCGTTAGAGTGAAATAGATATATGACGAACGAACGAACCTCCGAAAAGAAATTGTGACAGAATAAGCCTGCAGAGCTCGTTTCAAATCATCGCAATCATTATTTGTTTATCAAAGCAGGACAATAGAGAAATATCACATTTTTTTACAACTTTAAAGTATGTAATAAAGGTCGAGTAAAAAAATTTTTTTTGCTAGTTATTAATAGCATAAAAAAATTATTTTGAATTTATAATTTCAACTCCCGCGAAAACGGACATTGCTTTAGCCACCGCCCCTAATACGTCACGATTCATGTTTATTTTGAACTGTTTTCGTAACTGTTTGAATTTTGATTTTTATCAAGATTCGTGACGTTGTTTTCAACGTCACGAATCTTGACGTCACAATTACTAATGCCAAACATGTCGCGTTTTTCTAGGGACATATTTTTTTATGAATTAAATTTTTAAGTTACATATAAAAACATTTCTCCACAATACCTATATTGCTTTTTAAAATACAATCAAGTTTTCTAAATCCATTTGATATATTTTTATCGATATTCGTAGTATGTGATATTTCCTTATTATTGTGTTAGCTATGTTCCCTTGGTCCCACGGCGCCGCAGAAGATTTATCTCATTGGCTGTTCGTCTTCATTACATGCGTCCACATGTAAATTTCTGGTCAATGGTAAATTGTACCCCCAGGGTGTATTCCAATACGATGATAGAATACTTGATATTAGAATAAATACCTGGTACGCTGATACCCCCCATTAGCTTCTGAATATTTTATATTAAAGTTTATTGTAGGCTGTGCAGTGAAGGGTTAAAAGAACATGCGTCAGTACTGAAACGAGTAGTTGGGTACGTTCTTATTGTTTTTCAAAACACATACAAATTTTCTAATATAACTGTTTTGTATTTAACATTTTCTTGTTTCCATTGTTTATTTTTTACTTTTCCAGTTTTTTCCGATATTTTTAATTTATATTATATAAGTTTTGTGTTTTTTATTTAAAATATAATTTTATGTTATTCTTGTATATATTTTTGGTCTACTGTTCAAGTACATATATGTTTTTTTTTTTTTTGTTATTAATGTGTTCTTCATTGCCCTTTCTGTTGTTTTTGTTTACATAAGACAAAACAAACTAATCATCACGTCGTTTCCCCGTAAGGGTAGGCATATAGGATAGAACGCCACATTTCTCTATAATTGCATACATATCTCACTTTCTCTACATTCATACATCTTCTTATGCACGCGCGCCCATTATTCCGACTTTTGACATGCCCACCTTCGAGTATTTGTTGGATTTGGTCATGCCATGTCTTACTCCGTTTTCCTCTATTTCTGCACCCATCAACATTTTCATTGTGAATTCAAATTCTTCTACCTGTTTTAGTATAGCCCCAATCACAGTGATTTCACTTTGAAAAAAGAGTAAAAAGGGAAAAAAGAGTTGAGGAAATGTGGATGTTCAAACATAGGCAGAATTGTGAATGTTACAGTGTGTAAAGTGGCCACTTAAACCAGCCAATGACAGGTCGTAAGCCCTGTAAATGCCTAGACTCCCATATTCCCTTCTCGAAAATGTTTTCCCTCTCTGTTGCAACAAAATTAAACACAAAAATTATTTTACCATTCGCCTTAATAAACTCTGTAGCAACATTATCAAAACCTCGCGCTTTTCCATTCTTCATATATTTGGCAGCCCTTTTTAATTTTTCTATTCTTATCTCTGTCGAACCATCATCTGCATTTTAACTTACTTGAAAAGGTGATGCAGTGATAATATTTTCTCCACGAAGTATTCCTTTCAACTCCTTTTTATTCCACTATCATTCGTCACCATGTTTCCATCTTTTTTTATCGCTGTCATACATCCACTTTCATTAGGTACTGAATTTTATAAATACATGTAACTTGTTTTTGGCCTATGTAATCAATCATGTTTTGGTAAAAAGCTCTATAAAGGGGGGGAAAATGTGTAGGACAAAGATGTGCATATTTACAATAAATACGCAAAGTGCATTGAAATTTACTAACTTCTTGATTAAAATCACAAAAATATCTTAAATGACGACAAGTTTCGGAACACAACCTGTCCTTTTGCGAATACTATACTTTTACGGTTTCTTTTAGTGGTTTTAAACAAAGTTTCAGTATAGGTTATGTTTATTGTTACATCAACGTTTTTATAACATTCATTTTTAAAGATATAAGTACTAATGAGTTTTACAACAAACTATTGTAAAAGGAATTTGTAATTTTCATACACTTTTCATACTGCTTTGGCTAGTATTGGGTACATATGTTTTGTTAATTTTTAAAATCTTTTTCATTCATGTAATTATGTATTTTTTTAACATTTTATTCCATGCTTGTATTATGTATATACGTGTGACTTTTAAAGTCTTCAATTTTTTTTTTTTTTATGTTTTGTATTATGTATAGATAATGTCGAATTCATTTCTTTACCTTATTAGCTTGTATTATGTTTATTTGAATTTTTTGGAACTTTTCATACTTTTTTAATTTGTAGCGTATCTTAATATTTTGACGTTATTCTTGTACTTATATTTTTGTTGTCTATTGTTTGTATTTATACTGTTATTCTTTCTGTTTATGTTATTCTTATGTTTATTGTAAATAAATGTAACTTGTTTTCGGCGGATGTTATCAAGTTTTTCTAGAAGGAAGGAAAAAAAATATATATTCTTCTTTTAAAAATAATATAGTTTTCAAATATAAATACGCCTGAAAACAAATATTATTATCTGCACGTCCCTAAATGAGTTTTTTTACACAAACTCCTGGGGAACATTATATGAAATTGTGTATAACATGTTAACAATTTTTTTTTTTTTAATATGCATATATAAAAAATGTTATTCACGCAGTCCACAAAACTCGTAAATAGATATAAGAACTTATTTTTTCCTCTATCGAAATTGGATCAAAGCTCTTTAGTTTATCAACCGTAGATCACCAATACTACTATCGATTTTATTTCAAACGCTAGATGGCGCAAGCGTTCTGAAATTAAGAATGTCTCCATTTGCGCAGATCAGGCGCGCACGGCTGTTAACGCCATCTCTCGACAAAATTAGAAATGAATGTATAATGTCGATAAACGTCAATAATGTAGGAATCTACTTACCATAACAAGTCGTTACACGAGAAATTTCAAAATTTGTCGACGTATTTTTATCAATAATCCAAACGTAACTGACTACTGTCATGATCTCATTGTTGTGATATTTAAAATACATTTTAAATGTTAAAAGGCATAAAATGAGACGCTAAAAAACAAACTTGGCTATCTCCATGGCTGAGTAAATCGACTTTTTGTATTTGAGCTATCAATATAACCATTTGCATTTGCAAAAAGAAAAGTTCAAAAAAATATTTTCTTCCTGAAGTCGTGAAGCTCAAGTTGTTTTTTTTTAGCATAACAACGTTTAGGTCATAGAATTATATTATTCCAGAAGGTGCGTAGAACCAAGTTTGCATATATCGCACTGTGTCCAAAAATTTCCCAATTACCCCCCCCCCCCTCCCCCTTAGGTATTAATCGCCTAATACATATTATAAACTAAACTTGAATTCATTATAATCATTACTAACACTACCTGCCTGAACTGGATTTTAGCTACCCACGCTTGCGTCCATCAAGAAGTGAAAAAACGTTGAAAAATCTCAACTGACAAATAGGAATTTGATTTTGGTAATTTAAATTCATGCTGTAACGAACTTCTATAGGAAACATATTTAATAATCAGTTTGCACGTCGCGTCGATACGCTTTACAAGAAGATTTAATTTAATATTATACATAAGTAAAAATGCATAATAATACGGAAAATATTTTAAGTTGTAAAAAACTCCCTATTGGAAAATGGGAATCAAGTTGTGGTAGAGCGCGGTTCGAATCTCAGACCTTTGATCCGTGAATCCGCAGCACTAGCCACGGAACCACAACCCAGTTCCAAATGAATTAAAAACATAAATCTTTCCAAATCCCATTTTAATATACATATATGTGAAACCCGTAATTGGTATAGTTATTAATTTGTAGTTACTTTGTATGTATTGTTTAATTTTGTATGACTGCGTTGGTTTTAATAAATTTCATCATCATTTTCTTTCCGCACCAAATGGTGCATATGGTACTGCATTGGTACACCGATCGCAGCGTATCTTGATCATTTTTTGATACGTGAAGATAAGATGATCAGCCAGTAACGTAAAAACAACTTTTTGAATTAATATTTTATATCAACCATGTCGAGAATTGAACCCGAGACCTCTTGCATGGTAGGCATTACACCTCGAGGCTGACGATTAAAACGAAAAACAAAAATAAAATAAATAATTAAAATGAAATTAATAACGTTTGCAGATGATTATAACTTTTAAAAAGAAAGAGGACCAAAAAAACTTTTTATTATTTTGTGCTAAAAAATAATAATTTCAATTTTGATCAGTCTCTGGTGTTGATTATGAATGTATTTTATAAAACATTGTTCATAAATTGGCTATAAAACTTAGGTTTTATTATTATATGCCTATTAAAAGCTTTGACTACATCAACAACACGTTGTTTCGGGTAGGTGCTGAGAAATGTATCCAGTACCGGGTAGCGGTCAATAAATATTATTAAAATAATTTTCTAATCGACAAAATATTAAATAACAATAACGTTTACTCGACTGACGCTGCAAATTTCGCTTATTTAAAATTCAAATTTTATTTTAAACGCAGTTACAGAGCGTATGACCTTTAATTCTTTAACGTGATCACTGAGAACGTTCACTATTTTGCGCATCTATGCACATTCTCAATAGTTGAATTTTACGAAAAAAATGCCGCCCCTATATTGATACAAAAAATAAATTAAATCGACACTGAAAAGGAAAAGTTACCTGGCAACTTGTAGCAACTTTACAGAAGAGCCAATTAAAGTTTTTTAAATATGTTTTTTATTAGTAAAGAATCTTGAATTTTAATTGTTTATTTAAATTATTTAGGAATCACGCCAAAATAATGTGTACGCATGAGATTGTTTTATTAATTAAAATAAACAAAAAAACTTTACTTGGCTCTTCTGTAAAGTTGCTACTTTTTTTAATAACATTTTTTTCCAGTGTCGATATACATCTCAAAGATAATAATATGCCTACATGAAAAAAATTCAGGGCTCGGATTACAGTGGAAAGTTAACAGAGTTATCTTCAAGTGTCTATAAAGCAAAACTGAATTTTCTCTATGAAAATGTAAAGATTTCTATGAAAGTTTTAATCAAACTTGTCATTATCGTTTAATTAAACGTGTTTAAAAATATTTTTATAGCGATGAAAATTGAATTCTTCGTACGGAAAATATGATTTTACTTTATAGACAGTCAAAGACTACGTGAACTTTCAATTGTAATCGGAGCTAAGTGTTTTTAGTAATCCATTTAAAATATACATTTTGACAGAACTGGAACCATTAAAACAAATGATAGACATTAATAGTAAGCAATATCTTTGGTCGAGTAGGTGATGAAACTCTGACTGTCTATTTAGGGTTGATACTCTGTTATAAAGTCAAATATTTCAAAATGTATTCATGCGATCATAAGTAGGATTTACATGATATAATTCGTTTAATTACTATACGATTTGCCTTTTTCCACACTGGAAATCATCAGTTGTCAGAACGCCTCTGCACATAAAACATAAGACAAAAGGCATGCGCGTCCTGTCTTGGACAACATTAGACTAACAATGTTTACATTATAAATATTTACAATCTATTTATAAACAATATATTCGATAATGTGAGCCCCACAGGCTTCACGTGTCTGCCATACAACGCGTTTTGACAACGATATAAAACATAAAAGGCATATTTGTACAAGTCCGTTGAATTAAAAAAAAAGAGCAATTTCATTTTAAAATTACAAAACTTGCAAGCATGAAATTTTTTTACAGTATTTTTATTAATTATTGGATAACTTAGGCAAAGAACTGATGTTCATCGCTAAAATATGAAAGAATAGTATAATCCTTATCAATCCCAAAGCATTTTTTTATTTTTCGGTTTCAAATTTAATTATTGTTTTTCGGCTACTAATTAAATTATTTTAAAGTAGAGTTTAATATAAGAAGCGATTTGACATTATTTTGCAAAAACAGAAATACTGAATTGGAAATTGATCAGAGATCTAAAAAAAAAATGGATTTGTGGACACTAGAAAATTTTAAAAGAAAATTGCATTTCTAGTGGTTGTCATCCATCTTACCTGATGAAAAATTGATTTGATCAGTGATATGAATATATCTGACAGCCATAATTTATTTATACGCAGAAATATTTATTGCTATTAAAGTTTTCGACACATAATAAAATAAATTACTCGTTAATATTTTAACCACGTTATAAACTGGGCGCCATCTGTGGTGGCATTGCACATTGCAATTCACTGTTGAACTGCATCTATCAAAATAATGGTAAATTTTATGAGATAGGAGACGGCCGCATTGAGTTGGCATAACATCAAAGAAACTTTTCACACATTTTTGGGTAAATCTGAATTCACGTTTTCAAAAATCTTCTTGCTCATATAGATCATCATGGTTTCGGATGTGACAGGGTTTAAAGAACACCCTGTATTTATAAATTTGTATAAACCACTTTGATTTTGAGTTACACTTCGACCGAAAAATTAGTAAAGCCATTAATCAAAAACTTCAAACAATAAATAATCAATTAAATTTAACTTCAAGTCCTCTTTTAAAAATATTCCCGTTGTGATTAATATTATCTTCTTTCTCTGTCTTTCTTTCATTTTTCTGTCTCTTTAATACAATAATTTATAATATAAATATCAACTCGTATAATAAGTTAGTTTAATTCCTGACGATGAGGCAGTAACCCCGAAACCGGTCGAAGTGTAACTCAAAATTAAAGTGATTTATACAAATTTATAAACATATACGTGTGAAATTAATTTGTTAATTATTCGTTTTGTATCGTTTTTATGATTATTATAATTTGCAAATCCATGTAACTTATTTTCGACCGATGATATTATGTTCTAAAAAAGGCCCTAATAAAGGAAAAAATAAATTGTTTTTTCTGTAATTGATTGCTTTTCGCTTTAATTTTGTTGCAGGATTTTAACTTGTGAACAGATTAACGGATCATTGCATTTCTTTCAAAGCGATAGTCAGAAGACCAAGCTAATTTCAATCTCAATCGTTTTTCAAACGACCGATACAATTTATACCGAGTTCTAGGAAGTAATAAAATTACCTATATAAGGATTGGCAGCCGCCAGATTTCGTGAATCCGAGTTTATATCCTTACAATAATTGTTAACCTGCAGAAATTAATAAATATAAAATTTACGGCGACAATATTAATTGTAATAACGTTATTACACCATTAAAATAATATTCACACTTTCCAGCGTTTTGTTAACAGAAAGGATCACTAGACGAATGACGGAATAGTTCTTACAAAGGATCATACGTATTACATGAAAAAGAAAAACAAGTAAACGGGCACAAAATGTAACATTGTAAGCCCTAAGTTGGCGGTTTATTAGACCGTAATTTTTCGCTTGACTTGTCTAAACTAACAAGGGAATCAGAAGACTCGCTGGTTCAATGATTTCATCAATCCCTGGCACGAGGAAAGAACGAAATTAGATATTGATAATAATAATCATTTGTAGTATGGTTCGAACGCGTTACCTTAACGCAGAAGTATTCCAAGTAAAAACCTAAAATAAAGTGTTAGTGCAACGTATGTATTACAATAAATTACCTATCTACACATAAGGAAATGCCAAAAAAAAATTATTCATGTTTACATAAGTGCAAATTATAATATAATAGTAACATGCACATATATTGATTATTGGATTCATCGCACTAATAAAACATCCGGGAAAGACATATAGTTTTTACAAGTAACGAAAACATATTTATCGTTTGTACAAATTTTTCTTATTTCTGTTTATGTATTTAATTTTTGGCTTAAACAATATTAATCATTCTACATTTATTTAATTTATTAACTTTACGGGGTTTTACATAATACGTGAAAAATATAACATAAGCGGGCTAATTAATGCGTGCAAGCTACGTCCAACCACTAAATAGTTTTTGAGTACTAATACTGATTTATCTGATCACGCAGACTTCATTTACCCTGCTCGCCCTCGTCCTACGTTTCTATTTTGTATTGTTTCGTGTATTCACGGGGAAATAAGGGATTTGTTTACTTATGTTTAATTAAGTTAACTTGCATTACATTTAAAATCAAAATTTATCAAAAATTGAATCGGGTTGTGGTCCCGTGGCGAGTGTATCGGACTCACGGTTTAAAGGTCCGTGGTTCGAATCCCACTCTACCCCAACTTGATTCCCATTTTCTAATAGTGAGTTATTTACAACTCGTTGAAAATGGCCCTCAAAATGAAATATTTGGTTATATAATAAGAACGCAAATGTTTATTTTTATTTAAAAAAATACATTTTTATAGCTGATTTGAAATATTTTAAGGTTTTTTCATTCTTTTATTCCTTTTAGTAACTCATTTACTATTTAAAACCCTTGCACAATGAGTTTTGAGACTGTTTTTCATCCCATTAGCAATCTTATCTTTTTTTAACTCTAGTTTCGTATATATATCATTGTTGGTTATTTTTTTCATTTGATTTAACCCTTAATTATTTAAAGGAAGAAAATTGCTAAATTATATTTTATTGTAAGAAAACCAACTTCTATGTGGAATTTTTCTACATTTAAAGTTACGAGTATTATCCCTGTTATACCCTATTCTGCAGAATTTTAATGTTTTTGATTCCCCATTCATTAAATAAAAAAAGTATCGATGAGCAGTAATTTTACGTGGGTTTATTATTATTTTATAGAAAAGAATACTTGTTTGTATCTACCATAATATTCCTTAATCTTCCCATAAACGAGATATTTTTTTAATCATTTAGGCGCGAAAATCATATTCGCCATGTCTACATTTAAATTCTGCTGTTTTTTTTTTCGAACACCTTTAACATGTTGCGTTTTATAAATTTGTACATTGTATCTTCATACGATTGATCGTATTTATGGATAGTTGATGTCGACAAAAAAGGGCGCGGGCAGTGGACTGCAAACCGTAGACAGTATTCAGTAAAACTTGGGGTGACAGGAGCATCAACAAGTCTCGGTAAAACCTGTTACCCGAGAGCCATGTTTACCATTGCCACGCACATGCACGCACTCCAGTGGAGGAATACTTATGGTAAAGTTCCACTGATAGTAAGTTGCCCTTAACGGACATTGATTGCGCCACAATTATTTAGTATCCTTGTTTAAGGTAAGGATGACTCCGGATTCCAGACTCTGGACTTATTCTTAAATCAAAAATCAATTTGTCGATATGCAGCTTGCCCCCCACATACCGCACACCGCATCTGAGGACATAAGTCTCCTTGGCGGTGACATACACGGAAAATTTGCTCGTTGTCAAATGAGAAAAGCTGCCCGAAGGAGCTCTCTGAAATCTGGTAGCCTTAGCATCTTCGTGCTGAAAGAAAGTAATCCAGAAGTACATAATATGTACTTCATTATATTGAGAAGAGAGGGAAGTGAATTTTTCACTGACTGGGATTAAATTGATAGGACATGATCAATTCGCCGAAATGATTACAAAACTTTTTAAAAGCCTTGAAGTTATTTTTAGAAGCCACCAGATCTGTATATCCGACACGACCTATAACAGGGTTAGGGATAGTAGCGAGAAGCTCCATTTGGTAATCATAGAGAAGGGGAAAGGGACAAGACCACAGGATGTGTTCAGAAGATTGGTTAGGATATCCGCAGCAGCACGAGGGGAGTCAACAATATTAAAAACAAATATTTTTATATTAAATTTACCATGACCTGATAAAAACTGTGTAGTCCAGTGATCGAGGATAACCCAAGAAGATTCTAAGCGCTGACGGATTGAAGGAAAAAAAAGAAAGGTAACCCTCTCTGAAGGGGAAGATTCCCATCGCGATTGCCAAGCATTAAGAAGAGCATTTAAAGTATTTTTTTATATTCGATTGAGATATTCCTTCAGTTGGGAGTAGACGGACGTGTCGATATACATACAATTCTCGGTGTTGATGGGAAACATTATTTAAAACTAATATTAAAAAAATATGTACGTAGAAGTATATAAGATCATAAGGCTTCGCATTGGTTCAGCAATCAAGATGTAACTCGTTTATTTGTTTTGAGCATAGGGACGATTTGTGTTGAACTGCAGTTACCTCAGTCTAGGGATTGTGAACTATTGCAGTGCCAAAACATATTTTTCGAAAAATATTTCACGATAACCTCACCGGGAATCTAATCCGATACCGTATATGGAATATATTAATGTGTGTACTATTTTAAGATTTCAAAATAAAATAAAATAAAATACACGTTAGGCAAACGCGCTTACCACGAAACAACGAAGCAAACCAATTTCCACTCGATTTCTTTTGTTAGGATTTTTGTTCGAGTGTAGTCAAAAATCGAGTCGAGAACTATTGTCCAAGATTCTGGTTCCATTCAACACTTAGAGCTGATGGTGTGAAGTAAATAAATTATTTTATGTTTTGTTGTGTGGCTATTATTTAGACATAATATAATACATCACTTGAAAGATACATCTCTCTTTTAAAAAAAAAGTATTTTACTGACGCGCCTAAATTTTATGATTGTTTTTATAAATTATGGGAAATAAACAGTATATTATACAAATGTTTTTTTTTTATTTAAACATAAATGCGTTTAAAATATCTCGTCTATTGCTTAAAGTAATACGACGTTACAACACCGTTTGAAGAGGGATATTTTAGCATAGCATTTTAAGCGTTAAAAATTTAATAAAATAAATAAAAACAAAGTTGTTTTTTATTTATTTGAACTGTAGGTTATTTCTCAGTTATTTTTTGTAAAATCAATTTCAACGCGCCATAGCGATTATGTTATCATGAGAATGGCTGATATTATTTTCATTAGAAAATATTATTTAAAGTACATTTTACCTGCTAACCTAATCTATAGCTATCAGTTGCGTGTGGTGACTGACCAAAAAAAAAAGAATTAATATGAAAAATTGCGTTTCTTTTTTAAAATATCCTATTTTTAATAACCAAGCTATCGCTGTAATTGATAACTAACTTAATCGTTTAACGTGTCTAAAGACACCTTAAAGCTCAAATAAACAAGATTCAAGAATAGGTTCCTTGGATGTTATATACAGGTGTATTGATAATGCGGGAAGGATCAGGATTTCTTTCTGATGATTCTATTTTTAATGATGGTTATTTGCAGAAGAGAGATTCGCAAAGGCGATGACTTTCCAGAGGCATTGGACTCAATCAACGTATAAGAAGCTAGCTCAGCCCTTATTTAGTTGAAGTAAAGAAGGCGGCTAAGTTCTTGTATTTTAGAATTCATTCTACGTACAAAACAAATGTTTTATTAGATTTCGCTTAAACGTATTTCAAATATCATGATTTAATGCAATTGCAAGTCTAATTACCTAAATATATTTTAAATTAACGTTTGAGAATTTAGTCACGTGAAAAAATAAGAGGGCATAATATCAAACGATGCGAAAAAAGTTTTAGAATAAAAAATGCGCTATTTTCGGATTTTTAAGACTATAAAATTACACAGGTGTCTTATTTTATAGCAAAGGCCCAACACTGTAAAATATGGGTGGATTATCATTTATATCATCATGAATTTATAAAAAAAAATATTCAGCGGCTGCTCTCAGATAAAATATCCTGCAAAAGGAAATTTGCATTTTTTTCCATGTTGAGTCACGAAATTGTTAGCAAACCTCAGATTTGGATTCAGCACCCCAAAAAATATACAGAATGGAAGAAATCAAAACTACCCTACAACTTTCCTGGTAAAAACACAATTTAACTGGAGTATGCTGGCTGTATAGCGTTTGCGTGGCATTAAATAAATAAATTTAATTATTATAATAATTATAATACAATCAATATCAGTTTACCCTATGTTATTTTATAGAACCATGTTTATTTTTGGCATAGTGTGAAATGGTCTATCAATGTTTTACTCAATACTATGTACTTCTAAATGGAAGAATTGTAATTAACCTTTCCCTAACTGTTCCAAAAACACATGCGCGTTACAATGCTGTGTAGTCATTACACATGCAAAAAATGAGAAATTTTATGTCGGAAAAATGGAATATTCAAAGGTTCAATTATTTATTATTCGTCAGTTATTTATTTGATAATTTATTTATGATATTTTTAACCTAATTGTTAAAATATGAAAAAAAAACATTGCATTATGCTCGCAGAGCGGGCGAAAGGACTCCCCCCCACGAAAGTAGGATAAATACTAACTGGCGTCTGAGAAAAGTACTAGAAACTTTGCTGATCGCGCGTGTTACGCGTGAAATTGTCTTTCTCGCTTCTGAACATACCTGCATTATCGAGTGAGACGTAAAGTGTGTGTTAGACACTTATATCTATATTAGGATTACTCTTTTACTACGTACTCCGCAAAATGCGACACATTGATAAACTTTCTATTGTATTGGTGATTTATATCCGATTTTTGATAAAATGCTTTTTCTGTTCCCAATAATAATTATTTAATAAAAAAATATTTTAATCAATACGTAATAAATGTATAACAGGGGAATACCGAAAATCTTAACCCATTTTTAAAAAATATTTATGGAGTTATCAACGTTATTAGATGCAACAGGCGCCATGGCACAGTTGGTAAGACGGCCAACTGTGAAACTGGCGTCGCGGGTTTGATGTCTGCCAGTTGCAAGAAAAAAATCCAAGAAAGATTTTTTTATCAATTGGTCTGGGTGTTGTGGTGTATTTTTCATTACCTCCTTCTATATTCCCTCTATTCTACCAGCTGACAAGCCTCCAAATAGAGGTTTAGCAGGTTATACCTCTATATAAAATTTTAAAAATGTGTATTAGCATCACCGGGAAGAGAGAGTTAATCAAAATAACACAAATGTAACAATATTAGTGAATTAACAAGTATTACCATCTGGGTTCTTATATGAACAATAAACATTCGAAATTGATTTTTAAAAATATGGATTTAAAAAATTACAAAATGACCATGAGCTATAAATAAATTGTGCGTTTCAAATAAAATAAATATGTTTAAAAATCTAAACGAAAAAAGCACAAAAAATATATGTACCAGCAACAAAAAGAGTGAGATCTTTATTAATCTGATAATCTAGCCGCGCAAGACGTTTTGTTGGTTCAACAAATAATATTGAAATTGATCAAATACTTTTTGAATTACAGAAAGCCTTTTGTGAATAACACATGTCTGACAATATTTACACGAATCGGCATTTCTTTCAAATACTTAGAATTAGATGAAGACATGCTAATCATTTAAAAGAGCACAAAATAAATCATTCAACAGCGTAGTACAGTTTTACAATTATACATAATAAAGATGAATCAAAAGTGCAACTATTTTATTAGTGGAATTTGTTTTATATTATAGCATAGGATAATATTGGTTTAAGTGAAGATATTAGACATCGTGCTTTTGATAAATGTCACTCAAAGAGACAAAGTTTTTTTTAGATAAATCTTCGAAGACAGCGATTATTCAAACATTAAATCAATTAAACTGTAAATTACGAGATTTCCATATACCCCGATAAATCCCTAAGAGTGTTGAATCCAGAATCTACTTAGGTACTACGATTATAAATTTTTAAAATCAAAAAATTATAAATATCAAGTCGATAATTGGAAAAAAAGAAGAATAATTTTGGTCAATATTTTTTAATCACAATATTTTTATAAACTTTGAAACGTTTAACAATATTTCGAGTATCTTCAAATCTTTGTAAACAAATTCAGGAAAAAAATGTAAAAGGGGGAGAATTAAAAATTCTCGCCGTTGTCTATCTTGGAAACCAATCCAATACAAAGATTTTAGGTCTAAAAAAACAAACCCTTAAAATTTAAACCAGGCATATGGAGAATCAAGAAATGACACGTGAATATGGAAGTCAACTACCCACAGGCAGAGTAGTGAATGTTTGTGAGCTTAACCCAACCGATGACATAGTATAAGCTCTGTAAATGCCTTGACAGCCATATATCCTCAACAGCTTTAACTGTTGGAAATATATAAAATATTTTTTAAAATATTTAATAGTTTAAGCATATTCAAATATTTGTAGACGAATATAAGATTTTGTCCCTTTGAGAGCTAGAAATTAAACAATGTTTTAAGTATGTCCAAATGTTTGCCGACTGGCTGGATTTCCTCCCTAGGGAGTTATTCAAATCAAAATTTGTTGCAACAGAAGGAAAATATTTTAAAAAAGGGAGTAAATGCCTAGCTTTCCATTTTCCCTTCTCATTTTTTTTTCGTTCTGTTAAAAATGAAATTAATTAAAAAGTCTTATGACCTATTGAACAAACAAAAAACAAACCATCGCGCCGTTTCTCCGTAGGGGTAGAGAAGATAGAACGCCACATCACTCTGACCTCGCTTCCTCTACATGCATACATTTTTTTATGCACGCACGCCGATTATTTCTACATTTGACGTGTCCATCTTCAAGTATTTGATGGTGCTATGTCTTTCTCGGTCTTCCTCGTTTTCTACATCCATAAACATTCGTATCGTAGATCCTTTTAGCCGTTCTTTCGCTGTCCATTCGCTCTACATGTCCAAACCAACGCAGCACCCCCTTACTTGATTATGTCTATAATGTTTGTCTCAGCCTTACACAGTTCATGGATCTCGACATTTGTATCTATATATTTGTATCATACATCGTTTTACCACGCATTCGCCTGAGAGATCGCATTTCGAAAGCATTCAACCTACTTTCATCATTATTTTTTCAAATCTATACTTCGCTTTGGGTTGGCACTAGAACTTTATTGTGAACGGCTAACGGCGACAAGCATTTGTTTCCCAAGGTAGATTTCATTGCACCGTTTACCCTGTTCCCGGCACGCACTCTCCTTTCAATATCTTTTTCAGTCTTTCAATCCATACTTCCCAGATACACAAAATTCTTCCACCTATGACCTATCAATTTGAGATATTTGTAGAAATTACTTGTATTTAATGAAAAATGTATATATTATGATATTTAATAAAATTTCTTATAAAGGCATTATTTGTAAATATACGTAGGAGTTTGGAAGCATTTAAACTTGTCAATTAGAACATCAAATAACCAATATCTTCCCTAATGTTAAACACCTTCCAATTTCTCTGTAAATCTGTTCACATTAACTGCGCCATGTCTCAACACTTGATAATAAAATTGCGAACATTATCCCAAGAAAATTATTTTGAACACAAAAATATATTGGTTTTGAGGACTGATGGAAATTGCTGAAAACACACGGAAGAAATTAATTATATTATTTAAACTTATTTTCACGGCCATAAATCATATTTAAAAACGAATATTACTTGTATGTATTAAAACTCCAGACTCATTTAATTTCACAAAATGGATGTGGCTTTTAATCGTGTGTGGCTTTGATGTCACATGAGTCTACCAGTCTACTTAGCATACAAGCCTCTCGTATTAAAAAAAATAATGAAGTCGTATTTTACAAAACATGCATAAATTTTATTGTTGGGTTCTCATCGTTTGGAAAAAAAATGGATACAACTTATGTTAACATCATCATCATCCCCTTTCCGCACCTAATGGTGCATAGGGCGCTGCATTGTTACACCAATCGCAGCCTTTCTTGATATGTTTTGTAACATAAAGGTAAGATGATCAGTCTTACGCTTTAGGTACCAGCCCAGGTACTTTGAAATATTCTAGTGTGATAACACCCTTTTAAATAAATATTTCATATCAACTATGTCGGGAATCGAACCCAAGACCTCTTGCATGGTAAGCTAACGCGCTGATCATTACACCACGAGGCCGACAAATTATGTTAACACATTAGTCAATAATGTATTGTCCTTCATTATTTTATAATAATTTAGTTAGTAATTCATAGCATCTTCATCGTACACTACGCAAATTTTACGAGCAGCTTTGGCAGCGATCTCGATTGAACGCTAACAGAAAGCGGTATCGAAATTGCTCATTTTTGTCTACTTTACATTAAATTTTTTTAACTTTTGGTGCTTATTTTTAATTTGGAAAAAAACGGACGCAACCTATGTGAAAATCTCATAAATTAATTAACATTTAATGTTTTCTTGGGCTAAATTTCGAAAAAAAAATATGGCAATACGCCGAGTAGCACGTCATGCTTTCGTTCCGCGACTTGAATTAAAATTTTATAATTTAAATTAACATATTAACATTTTATCGAGTGCCTAACATTATTTACTAGTCAATTTCATTAAAAAAAACATGTTTTTTGTAAAATGTTTAGTAACAATGTTTTTTAGATAATTAACGAGTTCATTAATAAGTTATTCAAGTTTGCGTGTATAATGGTGAGATTACCTAGTTAATGTATGTAATTTCGCTATCAGGTTATAATAAATTAATATGAACAAATATAAATATTGATAAACGATTTTATTATTACTATAATTTATTATTGAAAATATTAAGGAAACAAACTATTACACCGTGATAATATTATACTTATATGTTTTATATTGAAATTACAAGCATGATTCAATCGCTAGGCAATTCGTGGTAGGTACCTACATGTGTTATGAAAAAATGCAACCTCTTATAAAGTTTAATGTACTAAAACCTATTTAACAGCAAAATAGAGACCATGCCAGTTATTCGAGTTGTGTGTGTGTCTGTGGGTGCCATAGTAATCGCGTTAGAAGAGAGAGGCAATGAGTGAGAGAAGGAAGGAGAATTCATTCATAAACTATCAACACTCCTTCGGTAGGGTTACCACTCAGATTGTTTTTTTTATATTTTTTTTTATTTGAAAATTTATTTTTAAACCCTTACGGATTATTGCATTCATTTTACATAAAATAATATATACATTTTTCATTTATACTCTGTTGTTCAAAATAATATTTTTTTACATCTTTTGAAAAGTTTGTCTGAGTCTTTTGTTTAGTTTTGTCTGGTAGTTTATTGTATAATTTCAGTTCCTGGTTCATTATTCTTGATTGTCCTTGTCTTGTTTTAGAAAGTTGTATTTGGTATTTGTCTGATATTCTCGTATTATGTCCATGTTGACTACAATTTTTTACAAGTTTTAGTTTTTCGTCTACAATTACATTTGTGGCTAATTTATGGAAAAATTTTAATGATTCTAATTGAAAGAGTTCAGTTATATTTAATTGCTTAGTTTGTTTAAACAGTTCTCTAGTTGCAGTTAAATAGGGAAGGTCATATACTAACTTTAATATTTTATTTTGTTGTCTTTGTAGTCTGTTTATGTCATTTTGATATCCTGCTCCCCATAGTAGTTGCCTATAACATATTTTAGTTTTTACATAGGCTTCATACATTATAATTTGTTCCGTTTTTGGAATAAAATTTTTGATTTTTAAAACAAGACTCGATAATGTCGCCACTTTGCTAATTAAATTGTTGATATGAATTGTCCATGTTAATTGTCTGTCTATTGTTAGTCCTAAGTATTTAACATGTTCGATTTCAGTAAGTCGTTCATTATTTATGTAAGCATCTACTTTATGACATTTTTTTCTAGTTTCAAAATGGATAAATATTGCATTTTTTTTCATTAAGTGTAAGTATGTTTGTCCATTTAGTCAACATAGTTAGGTCTTTGTTTATGTCATTGTTTGTTAATACGTCTGTATTAAATGTCTTCCTATAAATATTGTGCGCATTTTTAGTGTGGTTTTGAATAATCAATATTATGATGAAAAATGAGAGTAACATAAACAATACCGCAACGCGTATCACAGCTCACAACTTAAAATTATATGAAGGCGTGCCTTTGTTATCAGAATAAAATACAATACATATTTATTTATTTTAATACACTTATTAAAAAATAGTTTATTTGGAATATAGATTCCTATATTACTAGAAATCTATTCAGCCCAATAATTATTTTTAAAATATAAATATATTTATTATTAGCAGAGCCCTGTGATGACGCGCCACGGAGTAGTGACCCTCGGAATGAAAAGGTTGGAATTATGCTGTTGGTAGGCGAGAGACGAGAGACTACAGTAACTTATCTCCTCGTCATTTCTGTGCTCCTGGTATTTGAAGCCAACCAAACTATCGATCACCGGTCAAATAAAACTACAAAACAAAAATAAAATTTAATTCGATCACGTCGTCTATTTAGCATTACGATAGTAGTATATGTGTGTACATATATATTTATACAAGTTTGGTTGTCTCGTTGCTTACTCCTCACGCTCGTGTGCTCCTGGTGTCGGGTAGAGCAAAAATCGACTAAGTCCACTCATTTGAAAACGTGGAGTGTGCACGGTGTACGATGCATTATTTTCTCTTCGGTAGCCTTGCGCTCCTATTCGAAAGTAAAGAAATATATCGATTGAATTTATTCGATCGATGATAACAGGAGGCTAAAGAGCCTATTATATTTTATGCTACCCTGATATCTGGACCCCCTCAGTTAGTCGGCGTAGAAATAAAAAAATTCGCCTGTTCTGCTGAGTTTATTCAATTTCTTTCATAGAGTTAATAAACAGATTTAGTTTTTTAAACACGTAAAAGATAAATAACTGCATAGTTTAATTTTTCAAAATTTTTCAAATGAAAAACTATTTTTTATAAGTAAATAAAAATTATGAAAAGAGAAACGAAGTTTATTTGTCTTTTTGAGGAATTGAACGAATTTTCCGAAACAAATAAAAAAACATCATCATTGCCTTTCCGCACTGAATGGTGCATAGGGCACTGCATTGATACACAAATTGCAGCGTATCTAGATCATTTTTGTTACATAATCAGTCTACGTTCAAGGTACCAGTCCAGGGACTGTGAAATATTCTAGTATAAAAACACCTTTTAAATAAATATTTCATGACAACCATGTCGGAAATCGAACCCGAGACCTTTTGCATGGTAGGCAAATGCGCTGACCACTACTCACCATGCAAAAACAACTAAACGCAAACTTTTGTGGATACAAAAATCTATCATAATATATTTGCTAAATTAACATATTACAACAGAGATGAAGAAAATTTTAGAGAAGGTAATATAAATTCTTAAATAAAACAAAATAAAAGTCTAGGCATGTACAGAACTTATGATCTGTCATTGGCTGGTTTAAGCGGCCACTTTACACACGGTGTAACATTCAACATTCTGCCCATATTTAAACATCTATATTCCTTCCACTCTTTTATCTGTTGATGTTTGTGAAGTTAAAGAGCCGAAACCTTTATTTATGCGGGTGAGATTCATCAAATTGAACTATTTCACCTACATACTAGGCAACGCCTGCAAATGTATTTATTTACAATTTCTGTACTTCTTTATCGGTGACAGATGGATTTATTAACAATATTTTGGGTTTGTCCAAAATGACAGGTCATAAGCCCTGTAGATGCCTAGACTTCTATATTACCTTCTCTAAAATGTTCTTCATCTCTGTTGTAACATGTTAATATTATCAGCTCCCCAGGGAGTTTAATCCAGTCCTTGTCTATTTGCTCAATAATAAAATGATTTATTTATTTATTTAAATGTACAATACAACACTGCTGCCAATTGCCTTTATATGAATAATTGATTATTTTCAGCATGTTTGTTATCATGTAAAAAACCGTTACTTTAAAAACTTTATAAAGATTGACTACCAATTCCTAAATATGTCTAAATGTTTGTAGAAAATACTGAATTTTACACATTGAGAAGTGAGTAAAAATAGATAGATATTAAATTTAAGTATTTTTAGGCATTGTAGGTATGCAAATTGAATAACCCGAAAAAGTACATTCTCAAAAAAATATTTTTATGACTTTATTACTGAAAATAATAATATCATGCTTTTTATTATTCCCTTTTCCGCACCAGTGGTGTATAGGGCACTGCATTGTACCAAATGCAACGTATTTCGATATGACAATCAGGCCTACACTTTGAACGCCAAAATCAATGGGAGGAAGAAATGCGGTTGTTCGAACATAGGCAAAATGGTGAATGTTACAAAGTGTGTAATCATCTTACTCATTCCCACTGTACCAAATGGTGCATAGGAGACTGCATTGGTACTCCTACTGCAAAGCATCTCGATCATTTTGGTACATGAAAGTAATACGATCAGGTTTTATGTCCAGCGACTATGAAATATCGCGGTGAAAAAAATGTTTTTTAGATAAATATTTCTTGTCAACCTTGTGGGAAATTGAACCCGGGACCTCCTGCATGGTAGGTAAACGCGTGGACTTGTCTATTTTTCTATTCACAACAGAACTACGGGATTTGAACCACACTTGGGAGGACGCACGGGATATGGGAGCCGTCGCGAAATGATGATGATTGTGATTATTAATTATAACAGGGAAATATTACATACTACGAATACCGATAAAAAATATGTGAAATAGATTTTTAAAAAATAATTGTAATTTCAAAATCAATATGGATATCGTGTAGAAATATTTTCATACATAATTTTGAAAATTAAATTTTTAAAAAGCATATTTTTACAAAAACGCGAAATGTTTGGCCGTGACAATTGTGACGTCTAGATTCGTGACGATGTTCTATTTAAATTTAAACAGTCATAAACAGAGTTACAAATTTAACCGAATCGTGACGTATTAGGGACGTGGCCAATGCAATGACCCGTTTTCGTGGGAATTAAAAATTATAAACATAAAATATTTTTTGTGCTACTAAACGATACAAAAAAATAGTTATATTTTCCTACTTTATATGATTTATTTAGCATTAATACAGCCAGGTAATCTTTATCAACCGTCCCCCAACGTTTTTGTGAATATGAGTGAGTGGTTGAATTCCCGTGATTGGATTCCGGTACTTTGGAATAAAGTCGGCCCCGGTCAAGTGAAAACGCCAAGTGACCATCTCCATTCTCGGAGAAGCCATAACCAGGTCTAACCGCATGCCTGGCCCGGATCAGGCAAGCTATGGAAGTGTGGAGCTGGGGGGCGATTCTAGAGACAAAGATATAATGTACTAAACCGACTTGACGAGCGACAGAACTAAAAAGCAAAATATTTTAATAACATATTTTACACCAGAAATAAAGAACCTTTTATAGAAAGGAATATAGAAGTCTAGGCATTTATAGAGCTTAAGGTCCGTCATTGGCTGGTTTAAGTGCCCACATTACACACTGTGTAACATTCACCATTCTGCCTATGTTTGAACATCTATATTCATCCAATTCTTTAATCTGTTGATCTTTGTAAAGCTTAAGAGCTGAAACCTTTATTGATGCGGGTGACATGCTGACAGAATTATTCAACCTTCATACTTGGCAACGCCCGAAAATACTTTTGTATTTCTTTTTAGACCAGCTGATTTTATCAGCAATATTCTGAGTCTGTCCAAATTTTTTTAGACAAGAGCCCTGTAAATGCCTAGACTTGTACATTACCTAAAAAATAAAATGTTCTTCATCTCTGGTGTTATATTAATATTAATAACTCCCAAGTGGGTTGAATCCAATTCTGGTCTATATAAATTTGTACAGACTTGAAACATTGTAGACAAAATATTTTATTTTATTTGTAATATGAACAGGTTACAAGTTACAACATCTATTCTTAAAGGTGGGGGTCAGTGCTAAGTGCTATACGAGCTCCTGACGTCACTGAGACCTGTAAAGATCTATTCTCGCCCTTTAAACCCAGGTCTTTAAAGAGACAGGGTACTAAACTATAGTTGTAATTAAAAATAATAAAAAACAAACGAATATATCCAATTCGATATAAGGATCAAGAATAGTCCCCAATAGCTTGTATAAAGTATTTCGATGGCTTAGCGGGCAATTAATGTATGTCCATTGTCCCAGCAGGCTTTAAAAAGAAAATAGAACGAAAAGTTTGTTAACTGTTCGTTTTAATATTATCGTAAGTACATTCTGTTAAGGCGAATTAAAAAAAAATGTTGGAGTTACTGGACTGACTAAAATCAATTGATTTAGCTTATAATTTACTTCCATTGGCTAATCGTTTAGAAGTACGTGAGCTTATCGGTGTGCGGGAAGAAAGAAGTAAGAAATTTTTCGACTCGACGGCTACTCTCAATTAAAAATCCCTAGAAAGGAAATCGAGTGGAGATAAGTCCGTCATCTTCTGAAGTGATAGGCGTGTTCGCCTACCGTGTTTGAAGTTTTAGGTTAGATTCCAGGAAAGATCGAAATTAAATTTTGGTTAACGGGTGGATTTGCTCTGTAATATTTCATAGACCCTGGACTGCCGCCTGCAGCGTTAGATTGAACACCCTACTTTCACGTAACAAATGATCAGGTCAATACTAATGCGGTGACCTATGAACCACTGAATCCATAGAGTTAAATAATGATGAAGAAAGGAACAGTAGCTTATTTATGAGGGCGAGATTTTGCCTAATTATCTCACATACTAGGCCAGGAAATGTCTAAAAATATTTTAATTCTCAATTTATAAACAGATCTCAAAATAAAACTAACCAATAACAGGTCATAAGTTCTGTGAATGCCTAGATCTAGATGTTCATATTTTATCTTCAAAGTGCCCATCAACTCTGTGTTTTTTTTATCAAATTCGATAAGCTTACTACAGAGTTAAATTTTGATTAAAATCAATGCATGTCTCTAATGGTTTGGACATACTCTAAACATGCTAGATTTTGGGTAAATATTAGACTATTTTATTTCTATAATGCTATATCTTTATAAATTGATTTGATAAAAGTTGATTACTGTCTTTCTAATAATGTTCCAATTAAACTATACATAATATGATAACTTTATGATTCATAAGTTCAGTTTTGACGTTGTTTTTGACATTTGAAAAAGTATTCAAATAGGTGTTACATTGTTGTAATTTATCCTATTTTTCAAACTAAAATGATTTTTAGTTGTAAAACTAATATCTTTTTCGTATTAAATGTATTTAATTTAGTTAATGCTTTATTTTATTGCAGTTTCATAATGCGTATGTATTTAAAAATGTAATATCAAATACTCGAAAAAAAAAGCCTAATTTCCAAACATTTTCAAAGAATCACCCATGGAATAGGATTATTATTTTGTTATTTTTATTTATATCCCTACAGAGATGAGGTAGATTTTTTTCAAATTCAGGATTATGGATATTCGAGCGTTTACAGGGCTTATGACCTGTCATTGGCTGGGTTAAGTGGCCACTTTAAGTAGGTACTACAACATTCCCCATTCCGCTTATTAGCGAATATCCACACAGGTAACATTTTTGATTTTTGTATATATGTTATTAAATGAGAAACCATTCACAAGCGAGTTGGAGCGCCATCTATGTATTGATATTGAAGTAAAGTATTTTAATTAGCAGATTACTTTTATTTTGTGTAGTTAAGACTCTTCCGAGTTATGTATTGTATGTACAAAATACACGTACCAAAATAATGTTATTATTTTGTGTCAAAATAACATTTTTTAAATGTTATTTTTTTACCGCTTTCTCGGAGATATGATATTTTTATTCAGCTTTCAGATCTGGCTTCGAAGAATTTTATAAAAAGTTGACGTTCAATAATTGTCCGCTGAGCCATCGAAATGTTGTCTACCCAGAATCGAACCACAATGCTAGCGGTTGGCGGTTGGCGGTGAACGGCGACAAAAATCATCACTTAACCCTCATTCGCACTTATGGTGCATGGGGCGCTGCATTGAAAAAGTAAATGCATGAGTATTTACGTTAGACAATACAATAACTAATTATTTGAATGGACGACAACCGATATCTCTAATTACACCCGAGTACAGCCAAACGTAATTCGACACGTCCCGATCGCAGGTTTCGGCTGATCCGAAGTTTCGGATAATTTTTGACCGAAACCGAAACGTCGGTCGGTCATTACCAAGGGCCTCGAAGCACGATAGGCGAACGCACCTACCGCTACGCTGACGAGGCGGACCTTTTTCCACTCGATTTCCTTTCTGAAGATTTTTACCTGCCATCAAGTCAAAAACACTCGACAACATTAAAATTATTCAGTTAATCAAACCAAATTTTTTCTCTAAATTATTTGAATAAATCCGAAGCATGTGATAACAAAGAAATTTGTTTAACTTAAATTACCAATTTAAAAAGTAAAAATTAATTGATTTATTTAGATAATCACTTTGTAAGGCGCCTTTGAGGTAGTATAATACGAAAATGGCGCTATATGAGTTATCCATAAAAATAATCATATTGTATGTAAGATATGTACTATTATTATTTAAATTTAAAGAATCAAATTTGTGGTCAAACATTATACGAGTATTAAAAGTACGTAGGAAAGTCGGTAGGTAACATTTAACATTTAGTTGTATGTAAGGCTTCACTTTTCTGTTTTCAGATTCCATCTCTGCTGAGAGATAAAAATACAATTTTGTTTTAAAATATCCGAGCACAACCATTTTATTTTTTTATTTTGTAATTTATGTTTATGTTTTTAGTTTTAATTTCGTAATATTTTACTACTTCCACTGATTTTAATTGTTTAAGCATTATTAAATAAATAAATAAAACATTTGTAACAATAAAGGTGCTGCCTAAATACAGGAAATTCTTAGTCAATTGAGACCTGAAATAAAGACCTCTGCTCATATTACTTTATTGATTCGTCGTAAGAAATTGCCATTTGGCAATAAGCGAATACAAGCTAAGCTAGTACAAATACATATTTCGTTAAAGAAGTTAAATATATAATATATATTTTTCATGTATACATTGTAAAACCATTGAAATAAATAAATTTATACAGGATTGTATTTCATATTAATATCTTTTTAGATGCAGAAATATGTATATGTTGCATATTAATCAAAAGAACCAGATGCAATTCGTATTGATATAAAATCATCATCGTAAAGCGTCCTTGAGTATCTGAAAATATCTATATTTTGATAATGAAAGCTATGTAGTGATGTAACATTGCAACTGTGTCCAAAATTTCGTCCTGAAATGATCACCGAAGCGACCGATTCGCAATTGAAATTGAATAATTCGTGACATCCTTATTAGGGCGGCCGCCATCAGGCAGTGGCAGGGCGGCGCGGCGCTGGCGGAGGGCGGGGAGTGCTCATACACTCTCTAACTTTGTTTACCTTAAACTGGTGATGCGAATAACCGGTTACGATAAAAAAGTTATTCGATTATCAGCCCAACTATAAGGCCAAATGTCACATCCGTAATCGTATTGTAAGGGCATGAATGACAAGATGTATGGCAGTGGAAAAAGCGAGGAATGCGTGTCAAGATAAACGCACGCGAAGTTTAATTCATGGTAAACGTTTGTCTGTGTCCAGGCAGATAAAAAAAATCCTGGAAGGATGCTTTTAAAACGATGGGTGCTCTCAGGTAAAAACCTGACTAAGGAAATCGAGTGGAGACAAGCCCGCCTCATTGTGTAGTGGTTGGTGTGTTCGCCTTCCATGTATTTATTTATTATTTGTTTGACTTTTTGTAAATAATTTAGGTTGTACATTGGCGGGCTTATTGCCAAATGGCATTTTTTTCCAACAAACCAATAAAATACGAGTGTTAAAACTTATTTCAACAGATAGGGAAAACATTTTTGAGAAGGGAATATGGAAACAGTCGGCAAGCATTTGGACATAATCAAACATTGTTAAAATACGAGTGTTTTTTTTATATATATATATATATTTACAAAATTTTTATATCATTTAAGTTGCAAAGCGTTTTTAATGGAAATTATATATATTTTTTTAAACTTAAGATACACAAACATTGAAATAAGAATATTTGTACATAAATTACCTTAAAAAACTAAGTAATATATATGTAACTAATACTAAGGGGAAAAGGGAATAAAAAGGAAGAACAGGACAGATTAAGGAAGAGGAGGAGATATTTCTTTAGACTTGATTTTAAGAAAGGTTCTTGAGTTTGTTGATTTGATTCCGGGCAGGGTGAACATTAAATATTGATTTCAAAGGTTGTTCAGACTAGAATATTTCATTGTTGTCTGAATCGTAGAACTGATCATCTTACCTTATTGTAGTGCTCTATGCAGTACTGGGTGGGGAAAGGGGAAGGATGATGATGAATTGTAAGGTCAAATGTTATATCCGTAATCGTAATTCAAGATGTATAAAAGTGGAAGAAGGAAGGAATGCGTGTCAAGATAGACGCGTGTGGAGTTTCATTCATCGTTCCTTTACCGAACCTAAAGGAGCATTGGGCACTGCATTCGTACACCATATACAGCTTATCTAGATTATTTTTGCTACATTCATGTAAGAAGATCCGTCTTACGGTTCAGGTGCCAGTCAAGGGATTTTGATATATTCTAGTATAAAACAGGTTTTTTTTTTCAAATAAATATTTTATGTCAACCACGTCGGGAGTCAAATCCGAGACACTCAAACAATTTTTAAATTTTTAAACTTCTTCTCGGTGAATGTTACACAGTGTGTAAAGTAGCCACTTAAACCAGCAAATGACAGGTCATAAGCCCTGTAAATGCCTAGACTTCCATATTTCCTTATTTAAGGTATTCTCTATCCCTGTTGTAATTTGTTAATCTTAATGACTCCCGAAGGGGTGAAATCCAGTCTTTTGTCTACGAACATTTGGACAAACTCAAATATTGTAATTTTACTGAATGTTGTTAAAATATTTGTATGTGACCACTCACCGACTATTCTATGTCTACCGGTTATCAGACGTACCAGTCTCTTCGTCAGAACACCAATTTAACTAACCCACAAAACTCACTTTACACCTTCATCGTAGTTGTTGCACAAAAATATAAAACGAACATGCCGAATCAAAACTGTAACCCTTTCTTTTATATTTTTGTGGAACAACTATGGTGGAGGTGTACATATAGTGAGTTTTGCATGTTAGTGTAATTGGTGTCCTGACAAAGGGACGGGTACGTCTCGAAACTAGTAGACATAGAAAAGTCGGTAAATGGTCATATACAAATATTTTATAGCATTTCGTACGATAAATTTAATTTATAGTTTACGCAAATTTCTTGTTTTGTATCGTTATCCTACTGTCTTAGTAAATATTTATTTCAATAAATAAAATAAAAAATAAACATTTTTGAATCGGATATTTCATGACTGGCTAATAATTCGATTAATCGGTAAAGCGCATCACTAGTTTCAGCGCTTATTAGTTATATTAGCCAACTTTCCGCATTCGCAGGAAAGTCTGAAAGGGCACTCTGCGCAACCCAATTATCGGACATTTGCGGAGATGATTTTACAAAAGTTAATCAATTTTCCATGCGAACAACTAAACATCATTGAATTACCGGCCGAATCTACAACGGCGAACGAGTTTCGTTTTTTATATCACAAAATGTATCAGAAATCTACCGAGACTTTTACTTTATTTATTTTATTTTATTTTATTTTGTTTATTAAGCTTTTATCATCATTTTCCCTCAGGGGAGGAAATGCACGCGCGTCGAAGCAAGTTTTTTTTGGCATGCATACTCTTCAATTTTGTTGACATTTGACATATTTTTTAAAACTTATAGTGATATTGAAGGTTTAGTTTCTCTCAAGGTGCAATTTTTTTCCTCTTCCTACGTGACCTTAATTCTGAACTACTAATTGTCATCCCCATTTTCGCACCCCGTGGTACTTAGGGCACTATATTGTAAAATCAAATGCAGCGTAGTTCGATCATCTCTACACGAAGGTAAGGTGATCAATATTACACCCAAGTGACAGTCCACGATCAATGAAATACTGCGGTGCAAAAAACCTTTTAATTGAATATTTCGTGTCCAGAAATCGAACCCAGGACCTCAAGAATGGTAGGCGAACGCGTTAACCACTACGCAACAAAGCGGACCTCCACTCCACTCGATTTCCTAATTCGAAATTTTTATCTGAGAGCAACCATCGATTCGAAAACACTAATCCAGGGTTCTGGTTATTTTTACACACAGAACTATTTTTTTTACATGCCAAGACACAGAGTAAACCACCTTTCAAACTAGATAAAGATACATTTAAAAAAAAAATGTTTAATATTTTTAGTACAGTGTAAAACATCGTATTAAGTATGGTTAAATTATGTTTTCCCCCACAAATAAACAAGAATATATGAATAAATAATGTTTGGAACCCGAGATCGATTCGACGTTAAGATCGACGTAGAATGTCTAGAATGTCAACTTCGATCTACATAAAAGCCGATTTTTTCAATATAATTTGCTATTCCGAGACCTCAAATGACGTAATTTACATTATAATATGAATGGGAATTTAACCACACGATTAAAATAAACAGACACGAACTACAAAAATATTAATAATCTGATATTCCTAGAAGGACGATTCATGTCAATGATTGTATTCTAACTAACTGAAATTGTAATATATTTATATGTAGTTTTAAAGACCACACAAGTAAACGGTGCAAAGCGGCGCGGCGTCTAATTGTGACTGTGACAAAACAATATATCTTTCTTAAAACCTCCCGTCTTCCTATTGATAAAATGCATCCAGAATTTCAAACTCTTCCTGTAATAAATCTATTAGGATAATTATTTTTTTTAACAGGAGCGTAAAATAAATATGTTACCTATTGTAAAATCTCACAATTTCGAATGCCTTCATAACTCTTTCATTGATAGTATTCGCTTATGTGATAAATTAGACACTGTGGACGAATACGTTTTTTTCGGTATAACTATTGATTGCTTTTATAAGTGGAATATAGATGTTATAAAAATATGCAAACGGTTAAGATCCGAAGTCAGCCAACTACACAAATTCATTTTTTTAGTTCCTCTCTCCACACTACGATAATTATAATATTTGTCTCTGGCCGAATCCATAATATGCGTATGTTACGGGATTAGCGCCTGGGGAGATTCTTGTGCAACGTGCAACAAACATTAAATATGTACAAAATGCACTTGATACATTAATTGCACCAACGTATGTATACAATCAGAGACATAATACTCCATTCACGCATAAAGAATTAAACGTTTTACCAGTTAAGGGTATTTTATGGAGCAAAATTATTATCCAACAGATGTTCAACATAATGTATAAAAATAAATTAGAACACAGCTATCTAACAAGATTTACATCTGTTGATGGTCTAGTTGTACCAAAATTTAAAAATAAATATGGACAGCGTACGTTGGATTACATTGTTCCAAAAATATTTAACATGTTGCCACTTGACGTGAAAAAATGTCATAACAAAAATAAAATTATATTTTTATTACGAAAGTGGTTAGTAGACAGAACGTTTCTGTACTGATTTATTATTTACGTAAAACATTCAGTCAAGAAACTCAGTATTTTTATCTCTCATTAAATGCATTTGTATTATTTTTCTTTTAACCATTTATTTTGTTTCTTTCTTATTCTACTTACATATTAAAGACTTAATTTTAATATGTACTTTTAATATCAATTTTTGTTTTTTTAAATATTAAAATTGTAAATATGATTGATTTTGTTCTATTTTATTTTTTTCTGTCTATCTTCTTAATACTAAATCATATAAAACGAAATAATATAATGTGTTCGTTATTTTATATGCATACGAAATTGTGATTAATCTTTTACTTATATTTTGATCTTAATTGAAACTTATGTCTGAGCTTATGTCCGATGACAAACTATTATTTAATAGTTTATCGGGAAAAAATGTCTGTTTTAATATTTTATGTTTTTCTTTTTATAATGTACTAATATTATTATAATATGTGTATTTTATTGAATAAATACTATATTTTTATTATTAGTCATAAAAAATAATACGCAGTTATAATAGGACGCGGAAAATTATTCGCTCATAAATATTTTAGGATTTCGAAAATACTAAATTTGAAACATAGATCCACGGACAAGGACTTTAATCAATTACTAATTCAACATAAATAAAGTAAAAGACGAGTGATACTTAAATCCACAAATTTGGAATAACCAGAGACCGGTGTCATTGCTTTAGCGAAAGGTTCGAGACGGGTATCTTTATTATAAAATTCAATTTATATAAAAGCAGTAAGCCTCACCGGGATGGGATAGTATGACTAAATTAAGCTGTGAGCAACTCGATAAACTTGAACGACTTGAAAATACATGCATAAGGTACATTTTTGGTCTTGGGAAATATGACCACATTTCTGATTATCGTAGGCAACTGAAATGGCTCAAAATTAGCAGCGAAGAGACTATCACCCCCTCTCACTTCTGTTCAATGTACTTCATAGTGTCCTAACACTCCTATATACCTGCGTGAAAAATTTCAACGCTTATCAGTTCATGGTTTACTTCTTCGTTATAATTCTCAAGGCACTCTCTTAATACCCATCCACAATTCCTCTTTCTTCTCTAACTCATATAGTGTCCATGCGGCTCGACTCTGGAATCATCTCCCATCCACCATCAAAGATGTTACTACAGTATCTCTGTTTAAATCACGTCTGAAGAAACATCTCCTTTCTCTTCCTTAATCTCTCCTCCTTTCCTCTTTCCTCTTTTTTTCCTTTTTCTCATTGAGTAATAGTTTTGATTTAAGGTTTTTTCTAAACAAATACGTTTATTTCTATTTTTATATATCTTAAGCTTTTTAATCTTTATTTTCTATTGATTGTGTTATGTAACTTGAATTATTAAAATAAAACTATAATTTTATTGGTTGGTTGGAAGAAATTGTCATTTGGCAATAAGCCCGCCAATGTACAAATAACATTATGTACAAAAAGTTAAATAAATAAAATAGTCAAGAACTTGAGCTACAAAAATATATGTATGTCTTTAAATTCATTAAAATAACATCATGATATAAATTCTTGTATTTACCCCACAACACTTTGTAAAAAAGTCCTTCAGACAAAAATAATATAATGCAATTAAATAATTCGGGATTCTCTATCCGTACTATTTTTATATAAATACATTGATTGTCTAATAAAGATACCAGTCTCAAAAATGTCGCAAAAGCGATGAAACCGTCACTGGTTATTCTAAATTTGTGGATTTAAGTATCACTCTCTTCTTTGATTTCTCGAATAATTCAAAATGAACTTCCGCCAAGAATTTTCACTTACAAACTTTAATGTTTCAAAATATAGTATTTTCAAAAAATAGAATAACACTGCCGTGTTAATCGAAAACCGTATTGGATGCAAAAAACCGACGCATGTCGAAATATATAGAAATATAATAAATAATATTTCGAACGAATACGTAGTTTGTTTTGAGGGTGTCCACCATGTTATGTAGTTAGGTTCCGTCCTAAATTATAAACATTCCGGCGAGAGTTCAATCTTGTCCCATTAGCGGTACAAAGAGGTCTATTTCAGAAATTCGTCGTCCATTGACGACCGCGGTTTCTGTTTACAGCAGCAGATTTTATTTAGTTTAGTAAAAGCTTAGAAACTGTGCGAAGTAATAAACAGAACCTACCCTAAACAGAAAAATGAGCAAATATTCGTGATCGACGTTTTCTGTGTAATTGTGTGTGAAATTAATGTGAAATTATGACAAATGATATTTACAATGAAACCGGCACACATTTTTAAATCGTCATTAGATATAGCACCACCAGAAATAAAAGGTCGTCAGTAAAAAAAAAACTATTTGTTTACATTTTGCATCTTTCTCGGGAAAATACTCATGTATCTCTGCAACTTCAGTATCCATTAAAATCAATTGAGTGAAATTTGGAGAAGAACACTGCAGTAATTACGATGTTTCAAGAAGAAACATATACTTTTTTAGTACATTGGATGCGACATAAATGAAAATTGGGCCTGATATTGGAATTAAATTCCGTATAGAACAGAGTAGATTCTAATATTCATCGTAACCTCCGAATGCGGACGGTGCGGTGCTACGTATTCTCTGTGCTTCTGTACGGAATAGAGGCTCGGACCCTCAACTAAAAGAGAATAAAAAAACTGGAAGCCTTGGAGATTTGGGTGTATCATCAAAATTCTATGGGTGGATAGAGTTCGAAATGAAGACGTGATGAGTAGAATGTATAAAGAAAAACAAATAGTAAAAACAATTAAAATCCGAAAGATGCAGTATTTCCGACAAATCAAAAGACATCCAGAGAAATATGAGATCGTACACCTCATTGTACAAGGCAAAATTGCAAGCAGAAGACCTTCCTGACTGAAGACATGTCAAGCCTTCAGTGGAGCTTTTCCGGGCAGCCATTAATAACATAATGATAGCCAACAAGATCGCAGACGTTCGGAAACGGACCACCCAAAGAAGAGAAAGTGTTTTTCTCATATTTTAACAGTCAAATGAGCCAATACCACAAACAATACTGAGCATTATAATGTCAATATACATTAAGTTTGTTGTTACTCTCCTGAAAAATATCCGATTTCGATATACCACAGTGTATTTCTGGAGACGCTAGATCTTGAATTATGCAATTAGTCATTTAATTTGCTCGAGTTGCTCATGATACATAAAATAAATCAATTCTGCGTAAGAAACTTCATTATTATGTTACAATAAATTGATAATCAGTTTAAATTAACATATTACAACAGAGATGAAGAACATTTGAGAGAAGGTAATACGGAAGTCTAGGCATCTACAGGGCTTATGACCTGTCAATGGCTGGTTTAAGTGGCCACTTTACACACTGTGTAACATTCACCATTCTGCCTATATTTGAACATCTATATTCCTTCAATTCTTTCATCTGTTGATGTTTGTGAAGTTAAAGAGCTGAAACCTTTATTTATGCGGGTGAGATTCATCTAATTGAATTATTTCACATACATACTAGGCAACGCCTGAAAATGTTATTTTTTCAATTTCTATACTTCTTCATGGACCAGGTAAGGAAGGAATATAGATGTTCAAATATAGGCAGAATGGTGAATGTTACACAGTGTGTAAAGTGGCCACTTAAACCAGCCATTGACAGGTCATAAGCCCTGTAGATGCCTAGACTTCCGTATTACCTTCTCTCAAATGTTCTTCATCTCTGTTGTAATATGTTAATATAAACAGCTCCCCAGGGAGTCGAATCCAGTCCTTGTCTACAAAAATTTGGACAAACTCAAAATATTGTTGATTAATTACCTGGTCCATGAAGAAGTATAGAAATTGAAAAAATAACATTTTCAGGCGTTGCCTAGTATGTATGTGAAATAATTCAATTAGATGAATCTCACCCGCATAAATAAAGGTTTCAGCTCTTTAACTTCACAAACATCAACAGATGAAAGAATTGAAGGAATATAGATGTTCAAATATAGGCAGAATGGTGAATGTTACACAGTGTGTAATGTGGCCACTTAAACCAGCCATTGACAGGTCATAAGCCCTGTAGATGCCTAGACTTCCGTATTACCTTCTCTCAAATGTTCTTCATCTCTGTTGTAATATGTTAATATAAACAGCTCCCCAGGGAGTCGAATCCAGTCCTTGTCTACAAAAATTTGGACAAACTCAAAATATTGTTGATAATCAGTTTGTTTGTGATAGGCTACGTAAACCTCCCGAAGTAACTAACCGCAGATAAAGACAGCAAAATAGATTTATAATAACAAAAACCAAGATGTCTGAATTGTGTTATTGTCAAGGAAAACAATAATTATTACACGCCATTCAAAAAAGATGACCACATCCTCCAGTGACAAAATATTCATCGATATTTTCGTACAGAACTATCATCGACATGTGAGATGCAAAGACAAATCCATAAATATACAAGGAATGAATAGACAATTATTGTTATTTTATTCAAATGACTTACATAGTGATTCGCTGTCAGAGAGGTCCGAAAGGGATGGGACCTTTTGCATCGCACGAGGTGCAGAATCGTCATTTTCTTCGGGTTCTAACTTTATCGACAGACCGCCTCCACTCCACTGAAAAATATCAAATAGTGAGGTTATATTACATTACGATAAACATTACTTTCAAATAGGTTATTTGTACAAATCGGGAATAACATTAACATTATATTTGAGCGGATTTTTACGATTCTAATTATATAAAAAAATATGCACATTATAAAAAAACAAGTTTTCATTTGTAATTTTCGGGTCGAGTACATTACAAAACGTCTCGCAGTTGAGTTCGCGTCATTTTGATGTCACACGTCATGCCGGCCGAATGCGCTTCTGACAAACATTACATACAAGTATGGAGTGTAACATAATATATGCCGTTTGTCACGGGCGCGAAACGTCTCATTTTTAGGTTTTTTTTTAAACCATTTTAGAAAATTTATCCGACCCGCGACGTCGCACGAAAAAATGTTATTACCTTTACCATCTTAAGTTTTTGCTAATTTTTTTTTTTTTTTTATGTGTAAAGATTCTATTGATCTTTTTGATGACACAAAGCGACTGTTCGAAATGAGGAAAACTTGACTATTTAAAATAGTCATTTACCGTGGTTTTCTATCAATAAATAATTAGTAGGTATATCATACTTTTGTTAAGCGAACAATAATAGTGTTTGAGCGTACCAATATTAATTTAGATGATGAAATCAGATACCAATTTCTTAGGGCAAGCAAATCGGTACATTTTTAACAAGTATAAATAAAAGTCATTATCAAAATGGCGCTCTATATTTAAACCGTTATTCACGTTCGATTAATTAAAATAATGTTTCACGGAACCGATTTATCATAAAAATGTTGTATTACACAAAAAATCACTTTGTAAATGAAATTTAGTTTACAAAACCAAGGTCGACAATTTGGTTAAACATTTCAAATGTAAATTCATATTGTTAAAATGATTTTCGATTTTATCCACGAAAACCAATCAAATCATAGAGTTCCAACAAAAGTGTATATGGGGGAGAACTACAATGCACCTAATAATGGGCGGATTAAATAAAAAAGTCCCTCGGCTTTTATTAGTTTTCACCCTTTGAATCGGAGTTGTAGATTGATGATAAATGATAACTCAGTTGGAGCTGTCAACACTAAACACAATATAACAAGTAATCATGGTTATTCCTACAAAATGGAGTGTAATCGCAATATTAGCTAATGCACGTGCGACTAACAAATCATTTATTTACAAGGTAAATCGATTAAGATTTACTATCGAAATTTAATAAATTAAAAAGTTACATGGTACATCGGAAAACTCAGTATTTCAATTAAGCTACAACTATCCATGAAGTCGTTTTTTTTACATTAATAATTTATAGTAAAATAATTTTACAACCGAGACAGCGAACCTTTTGAGAAGAGAACATGGAAGTCTAAGCATTTACAGAATTTCGTCATTGCCGTGGCCTGGCAATAAAAAATAGTAAAATACTTAGAGCTAAAATACAAAGATCGAAACCCCAGACAGCAAGAGGCAAAAAAAGAACTAGAAAATGCATACGCGGGATGAAGAGATTTTGGAAGCAAATATTACAAATTAAATTTTATCAATGTCGTTTCAAATTGCTGCCATCATCATAAAAATTATATTATTTGGTATTTTATGATAATGATTATTTAATTTTTCCAAATTAAAGTACCTATTCAAAACTTTTTGTGTTTTTAATTCCGTTTTCAAAATATTTACTAATTTAAAAAATACGAGAAAGGGCAAGCCAATGCTATGGGACCTTATTAAATTATGTCACGTACCTACTACTGTTTTTGAAAAAAAACATTTAAATAAAATTGACACTTGATGCTATTACGGAAAAACCTCAAAATATTAGGTGATCCATATATTGCAATATTACAACTGTATGCATATATAATTATTACAAAAAAAAACATTAAAATACTATCGAATATAAATTTTATATTTGAAGCTCTAACTTTGTGGTTCTTCATTAAAATAAAATAAATAAAATAACTTTGTTTTTAACCACTATTTTTTTTCCTCCGACCGGTTTCAAAGCAATTAATAATTTACGTAACGTAAACCTTGACGAAGAAGCTTGTTTGCTTTGAAACCGGTCGGCGAAAAAAAAATTGTGGTAAAAACAAAGTTGTTTCATTTATTTTATTTCATTAAAATACTGTTTAATCTTTTCTGCTTAATTTTTAGGTTTTTACGTGAAATGATTTGCGAGAATTTCGCATAACTGGTTTTCGATATTTTACTTCACAGAAATCAACAAATGGTAGATTTTGGAAAAATATGGACTGTAAATGCATTTTCATTTCGCGTATTATAAGTTTTTTTAAAGATCTACTGTGCTTATTTTACTGTTTTAATTTATTAATTTGGCTATTTATTTGTAGAATTCATCGTAATCTACAAACAGTGTCTATAATCATAATCAGTATAACAGTGATTTTATGTTCAGATTTTTTTAAACAAACACCTCTTGTGTACTTGTAAGTGTGACTGGTGATAGGTGAACAAAGATTCAACCCTCCCCCCTCGTTGGTAGAATTTTGTAAACAAATTTGAAGTGAATTGCATTATTGGGGTTCTGAACCAATACTATAAGTATGTACGAGTACATACGTACATCGCTTTCGGGGTGAGAGCATTTTTCAGTTAATTGAAGTCCGTTTTACACGGTCAAAATAAAAAAAATACGAGTATGCCAGTTTTATTAAAAAGCGTGTTCCTGAAAACAAATTAGTATTTCATGTTCTTTGACAATAATAATAAAAACATATATGTTGATACATAAATTACTAGGTTGTCTGAGACGTTTTAACAATGATTTGTATTGATTTAATTGGAGGTTTTTTGTATACCAGGAGGCTAGTAAATCAGTAGTTACTTTTATCTACTGATTTCGCCGTCTGAGAGCATATTTCAAAAATATTTTTCTTGAGATCTACTCTATCTACTCAGTGACACATAATAAATAGACACGTTGTTCTCTTACTTACATAGTTGTAACAAAAAATATTGAGTTGCTTTTAACAATTTGAAAAAAAGAGAGCAAATCACGGAAGGCACGCAAATATTTATGTGAGAAGGGGATTTTAATTCTTCGGTGCTATTCTGAACCACTCTCGCGGCACGAGAGAACAGTTTTTTCTCGTGAATTTTGTATGTAAATACACGAGTTAATACGGCCGCGAGAGCGTTTGGAATACCAGCCCCGGTGTGAATATTTTATGTCTCTAAATATTTTGTGTGGTTCTGGTAGAATTATTTTGAATGACAGATTCTTCTTTAATACATTTCAATCGCTTACTAACCTTTTTTGTGTGGTTCAGTATTTGATGCATCCGAATTTTTCGTGAGGTGTCATTATTTTAAGTGACAAGATTCTCATTTATTACAATTCGATCGCTTCGAACAACATATAAAGCACATTATTAGAAAATTTACTAAATGTCCTGTTAGGTGGCTGAAATCCCAATTGACCAAGGTCAGAATGGCCGATTCAAAGAAGCCCGAAGGGCCGAATTTTATAGAATACAACAGTCGGTTGTCGGAGTGTTAAGATTTTGCTGTAGAATTTTCACTATAAATAATTTATATAATTTTTAAATTTGTTAAAAGGAACCGAAATAAAAATGTTTTACAGCATGTAACAATGGCAACTGTAAGTTGATTAATAGATGGGGGCTTTGGGAACAGTGTTTACCTATTTGGAGGGCACGTCGCAAGGGGGTCGCGTGCCAGGGCAGGTCAGGAGTCACAGAGGGCGACCCAACGCAATCTGACAGCCGTAACTGGCTTTATTACTGATTACAAAACAAGTAAAAAGGGTTGATAAAATTCATCCGAACGAGAAATGATTAGGTGTATTCGCCTTTTTAAACAGTTCGAATTTATAATATTTTATTTTATTTTTATTAATTTTTCACGCCCATAAGGCATGAAAGTTATATAAAATATGAGCATATAAACAACATTAAATTTGAAAAAATACAATATAAAGCAACAAAAGATAGAACAGTGTTTAGAAGTAAAGTTGGTATAAAAAAAAACATGAGTATATAAACAACATATTTTTTTTTCAAAATACAATATAAAGAAAAAAAAGATAGGAACAGTGTTAAGAAGTATAGTTAGTATAAAAATAAAAAGATAAGTGTATTAACAACATAAATTTTTAAATATACAATATAAAGTAATAAAATATAGAACGGTGTTTAAAAGTTAAGTTGGTTTTAAAAAAAAAATGTAATAATATATATATGTATATATTTTTTTAAAATTTTTATTTTATTTTGAATAAGCTAAAGAAATGCAGTTAAAGGTTTAAAGCAGCTAGGTACATAATGTTATAAAATACAATATGAACAGAATATTAAGTTCTATTTGAAATGTAAATATCTTAACAATTTCCTTACAAGAGAGCAGATTTTTTCCGGAAAAACCTGTAAGGTTTAGAAAACAATGTTAAAAGGTTCATGTAATATCAGGAAACTTTCAAAGTAAATAAATATGTCTCACTTCAGTTTTGAATCTCTGTAAGGTTGTTAACTGAACAAAAATATGTGTTCATTTTCAGTCTGTTGTTTTAGTTTTTATTTCATTTCAATAAATCAATAAAATACCAATGGCTTAACTGAGATCGTTCGGACGGGAGCGTTTTTTTATAGAGAAATTGGAGATTTTTCACAAAACATATACGAATATATGCCACATAGGACTAAAACATTTTTAAATAAGAAAAATAAAAAATTGAGCCTACGACTTGTACGTTTTATTCCTATAAAAAATAAAATAGTTTTTTGCACCCCGTTGATTGAGGACGGTCGCTACTGATTAAAAAAAAAAGTTCTGTGTATGAAATCGTACCGGAACCCTGGACAGTTCTGTTAAACTCAAAAGCTACTATTCGGTGAAAATCCTAAAAATAAATCGAGGAGATTATACCCTAGTGGTCTGATAGTCGGCTATCTTAGGATGGATAGTAGTACTACTAGTACTATCATGCCACTTCCCCGTAGGGGTGGCCAGAGAGGATGGCCACTTTTTTTGCTTTCCGAGACAACAGCTGAAGTGCGATGCAGAAGTCTGGGTGAAGGCCTATGCGCCATCGGATCGATGATACTTCATAAAGAACTCACACGAAAGGTGGTATTTTACATGGTCAAGTTAGTACAGGACTTTTATAAAATAAACCAAAGTAGCACTCAAAATGCCAAACACTCTTCTAGTGGAATGGAAGGCCTGTCGATGACTGTCAACAGTCCGGCTTCTCCTGATGAGCTTTAAGCGGTTTGCTCATCACTAGAGCAAATGCTGGAGAAGTACCTGATTGGTTCACTATAGAATAACCCTCCTGATCCCAACACTTGAAGATACAATAGAAGCTAATTAAAAACAGAAAAATCCACTTTAATGAATTATAAACCTTGTACCTACATAATAAGCAAGGTAAATAAAAATGCAATACCTATATATATGTTTTTTTTTTAAAAGGCAGACAGGATGGACCGCTATCCTGACATACATTCCTAGCTTTTTCCACCTTCATACATTATTTTTTTCAAACATACCCTTCAGTTGTTTATGCTTTTGACATGACCAGACTGAAGGTTTTGGTTTATGGGATAGTTTATTAAAAAAAATCAGTTTCAACGAATGTTATAAAAACAAACAAATTTATAACCAGCGGTTGCTAGTATCTGCAAAATATTTGCAAAAAATACTTAAAAGGGATGCATAATTTAGCTTTGTCGATGAAACAATAAACTACCTAACGTATTTGTAGACTTACAAGGCATCTCGCTTCCAACGGGGCCGTCTGTAGGGGCATAACGCAATTATAGAGCTTTTAAAAATAATAGCATCAAATGAGAGGGGAGCAACTAACAGTTTTACAAAATTACATTTTATTACGTTATGGATGCATGTGATCTACAGGAAGGTAGACAAATATTTCAAAAAATTACAAACGCGGCATGTTTCTATTTTACGCACACGGCATTGTGCTGGTTTACCGATCAGCAGTCAGTACGTTAGGTTAGGTGTAATATTTACCATTCTGCCTATGTTTAAACACCCATATTTCTTTAATTCTTCGTTGATTTTAGTTTTTGGTACAATTCGTGTAATTCCAATACGCCATGAGAAAGAATGACAACATCCGAAAAAGTCTTTCCATACAATTTAACAAAGTCACGGTAAAGGGCCAATGAAAGCAGTTGACTTAAATTCAGTTAAAATCGCGGTTTATAAAACTGAATATTGAAAAAATATTGGATTTTTTACTTAAACAATAATGTTTGAAGTGCTCTGTTGCCTTATTTTGTAACTAATTCGTTTCGAAAATTCATCCGTATCGTAAGAGAGGGAACGAGAGCAAAATACAATTTTAATTGCGTTAGAGTGAGGTGAATATATGACGAACGAACTAACTTACGAAACGAATTGTGACAGAATAAGCCTTCTATTCAGAAATGTTAAATGAAGTACTCGGCAAGATTTTTGACTACGCACATTACAACAAATACGAAGAAGACTTTTGAGAAGAGAACGTGGAGATTTTTTTTCAATGTGTTTGTGCTTTTATGATTTACCTAAATGTTTCAATATTGGGGACCATTTTTAACGAGTGGTAAATAACTCACTATCCGAAAATGGGTATCAGGTTGTGGAAGAGTGGAGTTTGAACCTCCGTGTAATCCGTGATATTGGCACCGGATTGCAACCCGGTTTAAACCGAGTACAAAGATAATGGTAAATGTAACACAGCCTGTAAATATTGATTGCTTAAACCCGCCACTGATAAGTGCAGTTCAAGTTCCGTGAAAATTCCTTCTAGAAATAATTTCTTCGTCTCTGCTAAGATGTCTCTCGTTTTTATACAGAGTTTTAATGCTCGTGGTATGTAATATAATAATCATGTTTGTAATATAATAACAACGCTACATTTAAGACAGTGAACATGCACCTTCAAAGATAAACGCAATCTCCATTATGGTAGTGTTGAAACAAAACGTCAGGAATCAGGATGTTTTGTTCTTATTTCAAATACCATTCTGGCGGGAAATAATCATATATTATATATATATATCCTAAAATAACGGGCTAATGCGCCCTTCCACATCCGGCACAGTAAGATGTTTCTTCAGGCGTGATTTAAACAAAGCTACTATTTGATTGTGGATGGGAGATGATTCCAAATTCAAGCCGCCTGGATAGTACCGGAATTATGGATAAAATTAAGAGGGTGCTTTGAGAATGGGAACAAAGAGGTTAACCATGAACTAATAAGCGTTGAAATTTTTGACGAAGGTATAGATAACACGTAGACAATACAATACTGTTTGAACGTGAACACGTACGGAAAGGGCCTTTTGACAAAAGCAATCTGCTTGACGTGAACGTGTCGCTCCCAAAAAAATCTGCCAAAAATGGCGGTAGAAAAAAATCATTTTTATTATTACGTTCGTCCTTACGGTACGTCCTCTTTACTTTTCTTTTTTTAATTTTTTTTTCTTTCTTAGTGTTTAACATGTTCTACTATAGTCCTTAAAATAAAGCATGATTAGAATGACAGTTGTCAGAAAAACTGACGACATAACTTTGTAGTAACGTCTAAGGAGTGATTTATATTGACACACGAAAAATTGTTCGTATTTGGTATGTTAATTTATTATTTTAATACAATGCTTGATATATAAATCAACATAAATATATTAAATCAGATTTAAAATTTAAAAAAAAAACTAAAATAAACCTAATTATTAACGACGTTCTTACAAGGTTACATCATTTTGCAAAAACTTTAGAGACGGGAAAAATTGATCAATGTAATTTGATCGAATAAAAAAATAATTATTTTGATAATATTCACGAAAAAAGTATAAATATCATGCTTTTTGGTGAATAGTTGTATTCAACGCACTATAATAGGCTTGTTTTTGCGTTTTTATATCAATTTTCGGAAACAGAGTTACATGTTTGCATGAAAAACTGATAAAATCGATTTGATCTGGTGAATAATTGTATTCAACGCACTATAATAGGCTTGTTTTTGCGTTTTTATATCAATTTTCGGAAACAGAGTTACATGTTTGCATGAAAAACTGATAAAATCGATTTGATCGGTGCATCAGTAATTTCCCTTCACTATTGACATGAGTTTGACAGCTGTCATTTTAATCAAGCTATATTTTAAGGACTATAGTATTAGTATATTTGCAAAAAACTTTTACTGGATATTTTATACTTATTTGTTTATATACTCGTAATTTCTATTTTTCACAGTAAAAAGTTAAAATTTAAAGAGTAAAATTACCTTAATTAGGGGACATCTTTAAACGTTAAGAAAAAAATCCAAATTAGTCCAGGGCGGAAGAGCGTACAATAATTAGTTTCGTTCTGCTACCTACAGGCGGGGATCGAACCCACATAGCGTGTCACTGAAAGGGTTAACCTTACTTCCGCTACCACAAACTTAACGACTATGATTGAATCGTATATCACAAATAACAAAGGAAGCCACGTACATCGTCCCAAAAATAATTAGTAAATAAATTAAATTTTCAAACTTAAAAATCAAGAATAGGATCTAGAATTCCAACAGTATATGCGCTCTTCAGCTACAGGAAGTATTGTGATCCAGCTCTTATTTGTTAACGATATAGATAAAATATTCAGAAAAACCAAAAAGACAATTTTAAAATAAGGATAATGGGGGCTAGATTTCATACCTTCTATGCGCTCTGTGCTGTGATTAAGCTTCTTCTGTTAGTTGTTAAATTCTATAATTGGAAACGAAAAAACTAAACTCCCAACTGTCCATGCGCTATGTAGCTGCAAGGACATTTATTGTACAGCGCCCTTGAGGTGATTTTTACAAAAATGGCTCTTTACAAATTATCCACAATAATAACAAAACTAAATCATCATCATCTCCTTTTCCGTATGGCACTACATTGGAAAACCAAATGGAGCGTATTTCGATCATCTGTTACATTAAGATAAGGTCCTGCGATTCATGTGCCAGTCTAGGAGCAAGTAAATATTACTGTTTCAAAAACCTTTACAATCAATAATTTACGTCTATCCCGCCAGGAACCGAACCCAGGACCTTAAGAATGGTAGGCGAACACGTTAAATACTACACAATGAGGCAGACTTATCTCCAATCGATTTCCTTATTCAGGATTTTTACCGGAGAGCAGCTATAGAGTCTAAAGCACTCTTACTTTTTTTCACACACAGGACTGTATTCTTCTGCCTGAACACATAAATAACCCAATAAACTGAAGTATGGTAAATTATTTGATTCTGTCAAATAATGTTTGCAAAATAAGAAATGTTTTGATAACAAAAATAAATATATATTATGCTTACTGTTTCCACGGGAGTGCAGAAGCTCACGGTCTTCCGAACCGGGGGGCCCCCCTTGCCGCCCTTGCTGGGGGCCGAGGGCGGAGGCCCTTCGTAAAAAGGCTCCTCCAGCCCATACTCCGCGTCAGGAATCTCCAACTTCATGCTGCGAGAAACGAAACAAAAAACAATTAATACCAAAAAGGTTTTACATCTCTGTTGAAATCTCCATCGACATTATCGTTATCTTCAATTGACTAAATATAATAATAAAATCAAATATTCTGTACGAAAATGAGTATATTTGTATAAAAAATTAAGTATCTTCGTCGGTAACTAAGAAAATTCTATTTTATTTTATTTTACAGGCAATAAGGAAATATCACAAGCTACGAATACCGATAAAAATATATTAAATGGATTTGGAATAATAAATTGTATTTTCGAAATCAATATGGATATTGTGGAGAAATGTTTTCATATATAAATTTTTTTAAATACGTCGCTAGAAAAACGCGATGTTTGGCCTTGATAGTTGTGACGTCAAGATTCGTGACAGTGTTCTGAATGGTCAGGAACAAATAAACTGTCGTGACGTATAAGGTGCCTGGCCAATGGAATGACCGTTTTTGCGGAAATTCAAAACAACAAATTTAAAAATATTTTTTATGCTACTAATAATTATCAAAAAAAAAACTTTTTTACTGGACAGTATTTTATAGACGTTTATTGCTTTATTTTTTTTTTTAAACAGTGATATTATAACTTCCATAACTTCTCATTGTAATCAGGGCCATGAGTCCGTATTAGGATGGAAAGTAAACAGTTATTTTCAATATTCTAGAAAATAAAATCGAATTTCGTATATAAAAAATTGAAGATTTATGTAAAGTATATTTTTTTAAATATCTACTAAATTACAGGTCTCCGACTAATATACTTCAAACAAATATACGCATTTTCGCTAAGCAAATTCTATTTAACTTTAGGTTATTGAATATAACTTTTTTGACTTCCCAATGTAACCGCGGCCCTGCTGATAATACCCATTTGTAATTTTACGCCTTACCTAGTTGACTTATTTAAAAATGATATATTTAATAAATGAAATCCCTATATTTATTATAAATATAAGCACGTAATATTTTATTCGAGGTTTGACTCTCCAGTGCTTTTGTCAAAATGGCGAAAATCGATTAAAATGCACGAAGCAATAAAATGTCTCCTTAATGTCGTGATTTGATAAGTCACACAAATCACGTGCCAATGCCTCTGAGAATTATGATAAACAATAATGTTTGCAAAGGAAGTCTACACTCAGAATCCCAAAACAATTTAGCTTTTTACATTTTCAATGAGAAAATATATGTAGAAGGGCCGGGCCAGTTGCACCGAAAAGAAAGTCAAATCGTTGTTACCTTCGTTTTCGTCAAAATAGACAAGACGGGTTGTATAAAAAATATTTGATTTTACTTTATGAACATTTGTCGTTGACATAGACATGCCCTGAGCTCTCAAAATTGATAGCAGTTAACTCGTGCCCAATGCGTATTTAGTCGTTCTTCGACCAGCAGTCGGAGTGACGTTTAGAATCAAACCCAAAATGCCTGCTTGTGTCATGAAAGCATATAAGAACATGTAATTGTGTAACTTTTCATGAGTAATTAACAAAGCTTAAAACAATTCATCTTCAAATCTATTTTTTTTTAACACGTCAAACTATGCCTAGCGGCGCAATTGCGAAGACCTTCTTACTTGTATTATTATGTGCACTGATAGGAATACGTTTTTAAATTATGAAAAATGTGAGTTAAGAACGGGTTGAAATTATAAGTAATTCAAGGAAAGAATCTGATTGGGATGTTAACGTCTAAATACAAACTTTTTTATATACCAAAAGTGAGTATTATCCAATTGTTGGTAATGAGTATCATTCAAATGACATACATGTATCGGTATGTAGATAAATATGTTAACTACCCACTGTGATCGGGACCCTGCGCTCTGTCTTTTTCGGTATTATTAATCTCTTATGTATTAAATTCATGAACGATTTCATTGAGAATCCGTTACGAATCTTACGAAATGTGATTCCCGAAACCGACTGGATATGATTATTTTTAACCTTTGACGAAAATAATTCGTAATGAATCAGAAAATCAAGAAAAACTTTTTTATCGAATGCAATGAATTAATTAGTGCAAATAAAATGCTCCAACAGATAACTGAGGAATTCAAACGTAAGTATTACAATAGGCTCTTTATATTTTTCATATTATTATGATAATTTTCATTCGATAACCCAACAGAGATATTCATTCATTCGATTGTTGCGTACTCGCGGATCAAACCCGGAGGTCCGATGTTAGAGCCGCGGCTTTGGCCACGTTGGACGCAGATATAAACATGGAATAACTTTCTATGGTCGCTATCCCAGCTATATACCGGATATAACTTTATGTGAGTTTTATAAGTAAGAATTTTTACTATAGCCTCCTTATTCTATCACTATGCCTAGACGTAATTTTATACCAGGGCTGGTATTCCGAACGCATTTATAGCGCGGTATAGCGCGTATTTGAACGTTAAAACGCGCTATAAATGTGTTCGGAATAAGGGTATAAGTAAGGTACGGTACGGTACGGTTTATAAGTAAGGCTCTTTGAGGCATAAAGTATCAAATTTGTAAAACTCGTAAGTCTTGAAAAGGGGAGCAGGTAGAGAGGAAGAAAGAAAGGAAATCTGCCAATACGAAGCATGAGGCGCTACCACTTGGCATAAGGTAACCTTTTATGTTTAACAAAAAGGCCCTTCGCCGATATTACAAGGTGCATGCAAAACTGGGAGTAAACAGCGGTCACCAAACTGTGGTATTATTTTCTTTTTTACCAAATGAGATATTTACAAGACAGCCTCCATATTACCTTCTCTGTCTCTTTCTTATATATTTTGACTATTCACCGGGGTTTTCTAACCACTGTCGAGTCTCTTTTGTTTGTTTTTATTTTTTAATAATAATTGCATGTTTTTATGTTAGTAAGTTTTTTATTTATACAAATTTGTAAGTATCTAACACGGGCGAATCGTCCATATAAGCGATTTTGCGCAGCTTATCTCATATTTGTGAGTATCCATAATAATGTTCTAAAGTCATTTTATTTACAGAAAAAGCAGAGAAATATTTATTATTTCCTATAAATCATTGCCACCGTTTGTATTTTCCTCTAAAAAAATAAACGAAAATATTTAAAAAGCACCAAGCGCCGCAGTGAGCCAAGAAACTAGTTGATTATTCCAGCGTATTTCTTCTTACAAATAAGTACGCAATATTTTTAACATCTTAAACCCAGTTGCGATATTTTTCACCTAAAGTAACCTTGCAGATTACACAAATTATTTAGAGATTCTCGATTAATAAAATAATATTTTGAATATTGTTTCCTAGGGACTGTTTTTCTTTGAGATGATACAGTTGACATATGACCACCATTACTTTCATGCAGTCATATCGCAGGACATGTGGCGCTCGACACGGTCATTTTAGGCATAGTTCATTTCTAGAAGGAAACGGCTAGTTGACATTTCATGGAGGCAAGAGTTAGGATACTGGTCGGGAGCAGAATGTCAATATTGGAGATGGTTGAAAGGAATTCAGAATAACAATAGTTTATTGGGCATCCAAAAAAACGTGGTTTGAATCTTCCTCCTCAAGCTAACATTCGTACAAGGCAGATCTTTTTCAGATACGTGATACGTCATAAATAATTAAGACCCTGTGACAGGAACATGTTAATCAATACTTTTGACAGAACTAAATTGATCAAATTTAAACTTATTTACGTATGCACTATCCAATGAAAAAATATCAGATCCTAAAAATGAAAGGAAGCAGCAAAACCTTTGTAAATAATGTGTTAAACCTATAGAACTATAACTAGAACTTGGTATAAAGTTTTACCGAGATATAGTGGTAAAATACGGATAGGAATACTATTATTATTACAGTTGTAGAATAAGGATGCTATTCCCATCATTATTCTATCACTATGCCTAAGCGTAATTTTATACCAGGTTTATAAGTAAGGCCCACGTGTACTACGTACTAGAAATGCATAGAATTGAATTGCGGTTACGTGTTCTCAGCGCTTTAACTAAATACATCTAGATGTCTCGTTTACTCTTTACTTTAAATATTACGATAGGAGGAGATAGGAACGTAATAGAAAAACAATTAATACTTAGCTTTCTTCAGAAAGGTTTATCTAGTTATTTATCCATATGAATCAGGTCTATAATATTGTTTTTAAAGAGTTTTAATTTTGATTAAGAGCGTAAAACTAAAGTGTTAAACAGTTGCTAAAATGGCTTTTTATTAGAGATGCTAAAACGGCCGGCTTGAGTTACATTTGTTTGTGTCTTATTTTATAATGGCGGGCAAATAATTTTAATTTATTAATGTTTTTTTTATTTATCCTATCTTGATTTAGAAAACGATCGTGTAAAAGATTTATCAAAACAAATGTGAACCTTGAAAATTAATAATTTATTTGGGATAAAAGTTTTGTGTTTTACTGACAAATAGAAAAAGATATCTTCAAATTTCAAAAATTAAAAACGTGGCAAGTGTTTGCGGACTCACGGTTCAGTGGTCCGAGGTTCGTACCCTACTCTACCCAACTTGATTTCCATTTTCTAATAGTGAGTCATTTACAACTCGTTGAAAATGGTTACCAAAATTGAAATATTTTGGTAAATTATAAGAACGTAATTACTTAAAAAAATAATTAAAAAATGACAGAAACTGTTTGGCGTAGAGATGCCACCTGAGCTTGAAATGTCTGGCGTCCATAATATTAAGAATTCTTTATTAATATTTGATAATACAGTTTTGTGTATGGAATAGAACCAGAATCCTGAATGAGTATTTTTAAGTGGATCGCTACTCTCAGGTAAAAATTCTAAACAAAAAAAATCTAGCGGAGATAAGTCAGCTTTCATTTCATTTCATTTTTTTTGCACCACAACAGGCCAGGAGGCCCAATTACAGTGGTGAATTACATTACAGAACAACCAAGCTTGAGAAAAAATCACATTTTAATTTTTGTGTTCCCACCGGGAATCGAACCCGGAACCTTCCGTGCGTGAGTCAAGCGTCTTGACCACTAGACCACGGAGGCCGCCGCAATATTTCCACTGCAATATTTCCCTGTCCCTGGACTGGCACCAGAAACATAAAACACATCACTTTACCTTTAACAATGTAACTGATCTAAATACTATACGTTTGATATAACTACGCAGTGCCCTAAGGATAATCAGATGCGGATAAGAATATGATGAGATATATACTATTTAAGAGATATTAACTTGTTAAATAAGTTTTTGTAAGTTGATTTTTATTAGTAACCCAATATTTATCTGTAAAAAAATAAAATATTTCCGAATTCTGAATTAATAGTTTTGGAACCGCTGCTTCAATGACAGGTGGCCATTCGATATCCCAGGTAAAGCGACCAAATTGACAAAAGGCTTCGAGCAGGTTGCAGATAATTTTTCAATCGGTACAACGTCAAGTAACTTTATGCTGCGGGCCGTTACTATTTCAAATAATTCAGACGTCTAGATTATAAAAATACATATAAATTAAATAAACTACCTGCATATGGTGCCCTATATATTGGTGCAATATGAATACCAATACATGATATTGAAATTTATTATACATCGGCATACGAATATTACAACAGATATGGAAGTCTAGGTATTTACAGGGCTGATGACCTGTCATTGGTTGGTTTAAGCGGCCACTTTACACACTATGTAAACATTCAACATTTTGCCTATGTTCGAACATTCATTTTTTTTTTCCTCTGCTAATTTTTATAAAGTTAAAGAGCTGAAACTGTTTTTGATGCGGGTGAGATTCAGTCCATTAACTTCACAATCCCATATAGGCATATTGATCTTAATTATCGGTTTTTTTTATTGAAGATAAAATTTAACCCAGAATTTAAGAAAAATACCACAAAATTTGTGTGATTTGAAATGCTTATTTTCTTTTTTCAGAAAAAAATATATGATTTTTCTGAGATATCTTTTTTTATTTAATCTTTTTTTATTTAATCATCTTAAAATCATAAAAAACAAAGTATACTTAAATATTTAGTATTTATACGAGTAACAAGGTACTTAAAACTAGTTGAAATCTCCAATTTTTATCAGAAATGCCTTAGAAAATTATTGTTTTTATCTTATACGAGTATTTTATAATGGCAAAATACCTTTTACCTTCCAATTTTTCTAACAATATGGCACATTTTAACCCTCTTGCAAGAATGTTAAGGCTCTATAACAAAATAGAAAAAAAGTAAATATTGACATTTATTATGATTATAAAAAATATTATTGTATTTCTTAAATCAAATGTCTAATCCTTATTTTTGTGTATGTATGTAAATTAATTTAGCTTTATTTTATTATTTCTTGTAATATGTTCTTATTTTCTCTTTTCTATTCTTTAAAACAACTAGTTTCTTATCGTTAACTCAATTTTATCTCTTCAACTCAATCTTTATTCTTATCTTTAACTTAATCTTTAACTTTACATTATGTATGAAAGATTATTATTATTATGGATAACTTATAAAGCGCCATTTTCGTAATATAATACCTCAAGGGTCCTTTACATAGTGATTCTATTGTTAAATTAATTTAATTGAAGCTTTTAAATTTGTAATTTAATTAAAACAATTTATTTTGTTGTCACATGCTACGGATTTATTCAAATGATTTAGAAAACAAGTGGGTTTTAAGTTTTCCCCGAAACATCACTTCACTTTCACAGCCTCGCACCTCTGCTAGGAGAGCATTCCATGCCATGGGGCCTGCGACCGCAAATGCGCGTTCACTAAATTTAGTGCGCTGTTTGCGTAGAGGTATAATAAATTTTCCTCTCGCCGTAGACGTAGCTGATCTAAGCGTGAGACGCCTGTCAGCTAGTTCATCTGGAATGCATAGTTCCCTTAGATATTCCGGAGCAGAGTTGTGCAGTGACTTATACATAAGCCAACAGAGTTTGTATTCGACCCTCTGTGGAAAACGTAGCCAGTGTAGTTCTCGAAGTAGTTGAGTGATATGACTGAACTTAGAGATTCCGAAAATAAGTCTCGCTGCAGCATTCAATACAGATTGTAGTCGAGTCATTTTGTTCATTGGTAGACCTGCATAGATACCATTACAATAATCGACTCTAGACACTACAAACGCATTTATTAATTGACGGGCGGCATCAACCGGCAAATTTTTGCGTATGCATTCAATTTGTCTCAGCTGGTAGAAACATGAACTTATAGTTCTACTAATTTGAGCGTCAAGAGAAAGGTTGGAATTGAGTAAAACTCCCAGTAGTTTAACGGTGGGTAAAGCGGTACTCCCTACATTGGGTAGGGCCGTATCTTGGATCAAATTATGTCGTCTGGCTGAAGCCACCCATAGTTGTTCAGTTTCTGATGGGTTTAATGTTAGTCTGTTTTCAGCCATCCAGTTTCCTATTTTCTCGATGCATCCATCAATTAAATTGACAAGCACACTTCTCTGGAGATGGTAGAGTTCTATAATAATTGAGGATATGTATAAAGAATGTAACCAATGCTTACTTACAAATTGAGAGTATTTTATGTATCCTTGTTGAACTTCCAAATTTTTTTTATTTTTTTTTAAATGGTGCAATTTTGAAAAAACGGCGTTTTCAAACAAAACGATTTTTATTTCTGTTTATCAAACTGTAGCCCTGGTTATTAATAATATAAAAACTATCATACGTGATAATTTTTAAAATCAACTAATATTTTGAACTGCTAATTTCCCTTCCTGTGACTTTGTTTTTGAAGATTGACGTTTACGATTTTAATTTCCAGCAATCCAATACGCGCGTTTATAATATGTTTTTCAGACAAATTCTCGCAAAGGTTCCATGATTGTCTTTAACAAATAAAGGGATAAACGGCTATAACGGGCTCATTACATTTTTTCATTTTTGAGGTATAAATGGCATTTTTTTTCTCCTGAATGAGTTAAATAGAATGGAATATTCAAAACTAACAACATGTGTAAGAAATAAATATGGGGTCACGGGAGACAAAAAAAACAGCCAAAATGCAACGAGCTTTTTGTGTGTTCCAGGAAAGAGTTCTTTTTTAAAAGTACACATCTTTTTTCTGTGATTGGTTGTAAAAATATATTTGACAATAAATCTATTTAATTGTATACATGAACCAATGGGGAAATATCACATACTACTAATACCGATAAAAACATGAGAAATGGATATTTTAAAAATAATTGTATTTTGAAAATCAATATGGATATTGTCGAGAAACGCCTTCATACACAGTTTTTAAAATGAAATTGTTAAAAAACACGTCTCGACAAAAACGCGGCATGTTTGGCCATGGCAATTGTGATGTCAAGATTCGTGACGATGACACAAATAAAATTCAAAATTTAACCGAATCGTGACGTGTTCGCGTTCGGTCAGTGCAATGACCGCTTTCGCGGGAATTTAAAATTATAATAAAATATATTTTTTATGAACAAAAATTATTTTTTTAACTCGACAGTATTTCATAGATCCTTATCAATTTAAATTTTTTTTAAAAGTTATATTTCTCTAATGTCCCCCACAAATTAGAATTCTGTTCTTCTTTTTGCTCTCCAGTGAAATTCCCGTTTTCGCCGTGTACCCTTCAAATGTGCTTACAGTTTACAGAACGCTGCGGTTTTGGGACGATTGCTCAAAACGCTAAGAATTTCATCCACGGAGCGTTGACCATCAACCAAAGAAACACGCCACGCAAGTAAGTGTACCGTTTCAATGAGCGTCAAAAGTTATGTATTTTTTGTTAATTGGATTCCAGGGTCCCGATTATGATGGGAAGCTGAGGACGTCATACCTTCACCATGACGGCATAGTTGAAGATAAATTCTCTCGAGTGATTACTAAGAAACACTACCGACTCCCTCCCTTCAAGTTTTGGGTAGGTGCATCGATTTGTAACAAGGGGATGCGTACCTGACGGTACACATATCTATGCACTAAAGTGACATAGCTTTATTATGACGTCATAGTTGAAGATAAATTCTCCCGAGTGATTACAAAGATACACTACCGACCCCCCACCTTCAGTTTGATGTAGGTACATCGGTTTATACCGACGGGTCTAGTACCCCTCGATGTGCATATCTACGCATTAAGTGAAAAAAAAATATTCCGCCGAGCAATTTTTCCTTTAATTACGATTTATTCAAATTTTTAATCGTTCTGAGGTTGGCACTTTTTTTCTCAAAAGCCTATTAAAAACACGAGAGAGAAATAACTAAATTTTGAAGTCAAATTAAATTCCTGCACCCGAAAACAAACGCCTAGATGCACGGAGAATGTGTATAGAACTTGCCCTATTAACATATACCTAAAAGAGCATCCAGATGCCAAAATGTTGCCACTGTAAAAAATAAATTTTGTTTTACTATCTTCCTGAGTGTACGTATCGAGACGTGAACGGAGCCGGCTTTGTAATCGCTCGGTAGATAAATACAGACAATCGTTAAGCATTCACTTTAATATAACAGTTTAGCTAGTTTTATAGCAATACTTGCAATACAAGGTTAAAATCAATCGAAATAATAATATATTTTTTAATACTAGTATAAGAAATGAACTAATTGAGAAAATTATATTCACAATAAGTTATAATATTATATTATGTAATGCCATCAATAACGTGTACACACGAATGGTTCTCGGGTTCAATTTCCGGTAACATGTGATGGCAAAATAAATAGTTTTAATAATCTTGATTTTATTCGTAGATAATTTTTTTTAAATCCATACTTAATGATTTTGATATTTTTATCAAAATCGTAATTTTTTTTACTAAGAAGTCCCACTTGAGTTTCAAAAATTTAGGTCGAATTAAAACAAATATTCATATAATCACTTTGCAAGGCTACCTTGAGGTATTATATTGCGTAAATTACGCTATATAAGTTATCCATAAATTGATATTTTTTTCATTTCTTTACGGTTCAAAGAACCATTTAAAAAATAATAAAAACAGCAACAAATTACAACCATTTTAAAAATAAATAAATAAATAAACATTTAAAAAGTATACATTGGTAGAAGGTAACAAGAAAAAAGGAATATAACACCCGTAAAAAATAATCAACCAACCTATATAATAAAAAGGCTAATTGAAAAAATCAGTGACGAAAAAGATTTTTAAAAAAACTATGAATTAAAAGTAATGTTTCAAGTAGAGTTTTATCACAAAATAAGCGTTATGAATTGTTTTTTATTTTAAATAAGTATAAATAATAAAATAAAAAAATCTCAGAAAGAAATCAGTATGTTGTAAATGTTGGAACGGAACGAAAAAAAAACACAATAATTATATTTTCTCAAGTGTGGGTGTTCTGTGCTGTTCACACTGTAATTAGGCCTCGTGCCCTGTTGTGGTGCAAAAACAAACAAATTAATTTACTATTGATAAAAAGTTTTATTGAAATCATTGGCGGTATTCTTAAAAGAAAACATGCGATATCCGAAGACTTGGGAAATCTACCATTTTGTCATGCTCCGGAAAAACACACTAATTTGTATTTACGTCTAAATGAGGCTTGTTTGTTTATCAAATGACTACAGAGTGCAAACATAATCTTTTTCGAAAGAAACTGTGACGTAAGACTCTTTTAAGTTATATGGGAATCTTCTCTTATCCCAAAGGCCCATTTCAGACGATCGTAAAAAGTTGTTTGTTTTCTAATCGATGTCAATTTTCTCAATGGCGAATATTTTTGCCCGCTAGGTTGCAATCCGTAATCCCGCCAAAAATGACACTAACATTTTTAAAGTTCGACTCTCGTTAGAGCACCTGATTCCTTCTGTTATTATTTGCATTCTTTATGGTTAAATGCCAGCTGGCCTGTGACCTTTAAGGCCTTACTCATAAACCCGGCATAAAGTTACGCCTAAGTATAATAATAGAATAAGGATGGCATTCCCATCCGAATATACCACTATTCCAAACTAATACCACTTTCGGACAAAGGGATTTTGAGTATTATTCAATTAAAATCTATAACCTACGTCCACTATCTATTAAAACAATTAGTAACGAGAAAATGTTTAAAAAGGCTGTAAAAAAATGGCCAGTGGAGCTAGGTAGAAGTAAAATGGATTGCCTCATTCGCCCAAACCAATATTGAATCAACTGCTCCACAAGTATATAGCTTATGTTAGGTTTTTGTTTTTTTAATTGTGCGTTTTGTAATATAAATAATTTATAATTTCTCTTTGTATATTCACAGATGTAAAAAAAGTATATTTATTTTTTTATATAATTTAAAAGTATAAAGTATATTGACAGGCGCCGTGGCGCAGTTGGTTAGACGGCTATCTGTGAAACTGGCGTCGCGGGTTCGATTCCCGCCAGTTGAAAGAAAAAAGACCAAGAAATATTTTTTTCTCGATTGGTCTGGGTGTTGTGGTGAATTTTTATTACCTTCTTCCATATCCCCTCTATCCCACCTGCTGACAAGCCTCAAAATAGAGGCTTAGCGGGTTATTCCTTTAAAAAAAAAAAAGTGTCCATGGGACGGCTAACCCCGGGAGGTCACATTATTTCAATTATTTATAATAAATCAATATCTCTTCGCCCATTAACACAGTACGGGATGAAGATGGATTGGCATGGGTTAGCTCGAAGTCTTATATGTTGATCGTGTTTATGAATATATTGTAGAGCATTATTTTATTGTCCTTGTTTGCCTTTGGCACATAGTTTTATGTACTTTTATTCAGTTTGTTGTACATATGTTTCTTCATATAACTGTTGCCATTGGCTAAGGCCGTTTATATAATAAATAAATAAGTAATTGCTATTTTTTATATAATAAAATGAATTTTAGTTTGCATTTACCATAATTTCTCATACTAATTTTAAAAACACCTTTAAAACCTAATGTATGTTTAAACTAACATAACAATAATTTCCTAAGAAAAAAATAAAACGAAAATTTTCAAATAATTATATTATATCAAATATTATTTGCAACTGCCAGATTTAATCCAGGTTTCAGATAATTAACGGCAAGCAAACATACTAATCAGTACGCCGTAAAGCCGAATATTTCCACTAGATTTACTTTCTTCGGATTTTTATCTGTGAGTCATCACTTCATCATCCTCATTTGCATAACCAGTAATGCAAAGGGCACTGCATTTGTAATTCAAATGCAGCGTATTTCGATTATCGGCTACATAAAGGTTAGGTGATCAATCCTACGATTTAAGTGTCAGTACAGCAACAATGAAATATTGTAAAATGAATATATCACATCCCCTTGCTAGAAAACGAACCCAGGATCTCAAGGCGAACGCGCCAACCACTACACAACGAGGCGGACTTATCTCCACCCGATTTCCTTTTCCAAGATTTTTACTTGAGAGCAATCGCCGATAAGAAAATACGCGTCATCTGAGAGTAGCAATAAATATATAAAAACAATAAAAAATAGTACAATTCAAATTTGTTCACCTTAATTTTATCGTGTCGCGTCGTGTGGATTAGCACGACCGGTGTGAAGTCGGCCAAATTCTGAGCAAACGAGCAAATCGAAAACGTAATTCGGAGAAATTAATAAAGATTTGGCCCTTTGACGTTTCTAGAACACCGCCGCGCATAGGCGGCACACATACGTCATTGGCCTTTACATCAGAGCGAAAATCGACCCGATAAAAAAACTTGGGGTGGATTGACTTTTATCATTTGATAATTATTCATTATATACGGCCAAAGCCAATTACATCAGTCAGGCGCGATGCAGAAGCTTGGGTGAAGATCTATGCGATATCCCATCGGTGATAGGTAATAAAGAACTCACACGAGAGGTAGTATTATACATGGTCAATATAGTGCAGGCAATCGGTAAAATAAACCAAAGTAGGGAAGAAAATGCCGAACACTCCTCTAGTGGAACGGAAGGCCTGTTGACTACTGCCAACAGGCCGGCTTCTCCTGAAGAGTTTTGAGTGGTTTCCTCTTCACATAAGCAAATGCTGAGAAGTTCCCGATTGGCCCACATTAGTATATCCCTCCTGATCCCAACAGTTTAGATACATTTAAAGAAATTTAATTGCAGAAAAATCTACTTTTAAAATATAAACCTTGTATACGAGTATTATAAGCAAGGTAAATAATAAAGCTACTCCCATATAAAAAAAAATATAATAAAATAAATTACATCAGTCATATGAAGAAACATATTATGTACAAGAAACTGAACAAAAATAGCATAAAACTATGAAGTAAAAAAAACAAGCGCAGTAAAATAATGGTATATAATATATTCAAGAACACGATCAACATATAAGACTTCGAGCTAAGCCACGTCAATCCATCTTCATCCCACACTGTGAATGGCGAAGAGATCTACGAAAATCGGAAAGATCTATTTTAAAGAATCCCAAGTTGTGCGACGAATTGACTAATCTACAAATTCTGGACATAAAGTCTATCTCTGTTCTACGTTTCTCCAATGAAGACAGATTAAGAAATTATTTTTTAAATTATTTTGTTCATTAATTGGCAGGTAAACGCACGAACGAGTACACCATGAGGCCGACTATAATTTTTTTGATTGATACAATTAGGTATCTACAAAAATAAAAAAAGCACAATAGATTATTAAGGTCCATATAAACAATAGTTGACAAAGACGAATAAGTCATTATACACATTATGATATATAGTTAGAGAGGAAAAGTCTAAAACTGGTAAACACAGCATGGAAAAGATCCACCTCTCTTGGTAGGCCGTGCAACAGAGCTATCATTCTCCCCACAGGCATCAACAACGGTAAATTTTGTCCTACGTTCTGGAAGAACAAATGGCAAAATATTCATCCACAAGTAGAAACAAAAAAAAATATATAAATGAACATCCACCCATCCTAATTTTACCGAGCCGCGTGGATTGTGAAATGGGCTTTTATATTATATTTTACCTTTTCATCCCGGTGTACAAATTTAAGATTTATTTACTCACGTACCTACTGAAATAAAAAAAGCGACAAGTTTATTTTTTGATACGTTTCATATAACTTTGCATTGTTTATTACATTGAAAAGCTTTGTGGTTAATACAAGAATAATCCAGCTAATGGTGTGTGGATGAATGTCAAAATATACTATATAGGTGTTAACATAAGTTGCGTCCGTTTTTTTGTTTTCAAATTTAAAAATGAGCACAAAAAGTAAAACAATATGGTAATTCGAAAATAAATTTTCTGCTATAATGTGTAAATAAATCAACTAACATCGCTATAAGGCTACAATGGGCACAAAAGAATACAGAAGAAAAGAGAAGAGACTAAGGGAGAGAAAAGAGATATTTCTTCAGGCGTTATTTAAATAGAGCTACTGTAGAAACATATTTGATAGTGGATGAGAGATGATTCCACAGTCGAACCCCACGGACACTACTATATATGAGTTAGAGAAGATATATTTACTATGTTTGAGTGCACATTTTTAATTGGGAGTTATGAAATAGACCTAATTAATGACTATGGGTTCCATGCTAGTGATAAAATTTTGAGCTAGGGTACAATAAATTGAGAAAGAATAAAATATATCATACAAAAATTTTGGTATCCAGCAATGAATAAAACATCAAAACACGTTTTAAAAATGGGAACCGCTTTTTAATACTTAAATTATAATGTTGGTACTATCCATATATCAACCAACGCAGTTACTTATAATTAGTTTTATTTTAACATATTTCTGTTTTTTATGTAAATACAATGAATTGTTTCTACTATAACTACTATCACGTCATTACTCCAAAGGGGTAGGCAAAGCGGATGGAACGCCACACACCTCTATTCCGCCATACATTCCAAGCTTATACACAATTATATATCTTGTCATACATACTTTTCGATTGCTTCTGCTCTTGACATGACCCGGTGGGCACCTTCAATGGGAAGTTAACACAATGGGAGTTATCTTCAATTTTCCGTACGAAAATGTGTACATTTGTTTTGAAATTTGAAGTATCTGCGCCGGAAACCCGAAATTTAATGTCTCAAAAAATCTTTTGTACGAATCTTCAATTTTTTCTAATACAAAATTTGGTTGAACTTTATGGAAAATTGAAGATAACCCTATTTATTTATTATGGATAACTTATATAGCGCCATTTTCGTAATAAAATACCTCAAGGGCGCTTTACATGATGATTCTATTGTTAAATTAATTTAATTGCGGCTTTTAAATTTGTAATTTAATTAAAATAATTTACTTTGTTGTCACGTGCTACGGATTTATTCAAATGATTTAGAGAACAAGTGGGTTTTAAGTTTTTTCCGAAACATCACTTCACTTTCACAGCCTGCACCTCTGCTGTTAACTTCCCATTGTTATACGGGACCGAACTTAAGATTGTGGTTTATTTGATCATACAATGTATTTCTTGATGGTCCTCGTCCTACGTTATCATTAATTATTGCCTTTTATGTTACTATTATACGTTTTAGCATTATTTCTTCTACAACACTATTCGTTCTACAACACCAAACCATGCTATTGACCATACAACGAATTTCATTTAGAAACGATAAAACCAATGACGTGATAAACATTAAAAAAATCTTATGTTGTGTGTAAATCATTAATCATAAACTAATGATATAAAAGAAGCATAGTTAAAAACAATTTTGAAATATGAAGATTTAGTTGACTTGTAGAACTCGATTTTAAAATAACGAATAAAAGCACTTTATTCATTTACATAAAAGAAAGTACAGGAAAACCTCGATATAAGGGACCTCTATTTAACGAACTTCGGATATAAGATTTAACGGACAAAAAATCCGGTCAAATGTAAAAAAAAATAAAAACGTCCTGTTAATATTATACATGCTTAACCCTTATACTGCTAAACAACGATATATCGTTGTTGTTAATCCCTATCATAAAGTTCTAACTAGACTGATGCTGACGTCATAATCCCCAAAAGGGTAAATAAATTCGGGAACTGCTTGTTGCACTTAACCGTCAGTGGTGTAAAACATTTTCAAAGCATAAAAATTACTTATTCGACGGGTTATTATTTAGTTTCGTACCTATTTCAGCCCTACGGAAAATGTTATACAAAAATGTTTTCTTACGCGCAGTAAAAATTTAAGCATTAAATTGTACGGCAAATTTTCTTGAAAATGAATAAAAAATCATTAAAAATATTTCAATGAAAACGAACAACTTTGAACGAAGTCACTTGTTCATATGAATCAATCAATGATAAGAGGGTTGTGTAAGATTTCCGGTTCGCTAATCGTCAATGGACCAATCAACAGAACTAACCGAGAAGAAGCGGAAGAGAACTTGCGACGTCACACGCGGATTAATGTCAGAAATACAAAACTTTATAAGATCGTAGCGCTGATAGTACGATACATAAAAATTTTAAAAAAATCTTTGTCTATTAACAATTTATTTTTTTGAAAACCACTAAACATCCTCATTATAAATTTACTTAGGATGTTTAAATTAGCAGTGCTTTTAAGAAAAGATAAACGATTTAACACTGGAAACTTCTAGCTAGTCGGGACCTGAAACAGTGAACTTTTTTACATTCCAAAAACAGTGAAATAAAAAATAAATCAATGTTAATAGTTAGATTTTTAATCACCTATATGATATTTGAGGAAAATAATTATATTTGCCGTTTTCCCCGCTATTAAACCCGATTCAGTGATTACGAAAATATTGATTTACTTCCGAAATGAATAACTAATTGAATACTTTACCTTTAATATAATAACTCTTATCTAGTGAGGTCCCTATATCACCGGAAAACCCCATAATTAAGAATATAAACAAATACGTAAAGAGCCATAAAACATAAAAATAATTCACCATGGAACCTAATGATTGTCAATTAGGACGTTTGAATATTAAAAAAATCATTTGTTAATTTATTATAATGGGTACCCACAGTAATGGGAAATCAAAATGTTTTAGCTGTTCATTAGGTAGTAATTATTACTCTACTAACAAAACGTAATTATTACTGTACAAACTCTATTCTACAAACAAAACGTAAATGAGGTATATCAGCTCGATATTGATCCAAAAATACTTCAGAAAAAGCTTCTTCGATTTCGTGATCTTCGTAAGAGTCATATTTTTAATTATTATCACTATCACTTAAAAAAATATCGTTTTTGTCTAATTCACTTTCGGAATAGGTTGAGCTGCTAAGCCTCCGAGTTTCTCGGCGAGGTACTATTATTTCTTTATCACTTTTACTATCCGTTATCATTTGGAATGATATATTTTGTAAATTTTATTTATAATAAAAAGGACGCTTTGCAGAGTTAAATTGTTAGTTAGAGTAACAAAGTAAGATTAAAAATATATATAAATGTAAAAAATATGTAATTTACCTCAGCTGTTTGTAATTTCGGCAACTGTTGTCTATCTCGCTCAATCCATTATGCGTGAACTAGCTATTAGTGTAACGGAATATTTTTCTTAGAAGAGATATCAATTTGTGAGATAGTTGTACAAAAACATTATTTTTTAAAATTAAAATTATATTAAACAACTACCAAGAAATAATATCACTTCTTAGTACATTTACCGGTTACCTTTAAGTTTCAATCTAAATAACTCCCTACAAACATTTGGACATACTCAAAATATTGTTGATTAAAATAACTTGCATAAAAATAGTATTTTTAGGCATTACCTAGGAGGTAAAATAATTTATCCAGATGAAACTCACCGACATCAATAAAAGCAGCTCTTTTAGTTTGCAAAAGTCAACAGATGGAAGAGTTGAGGTAATGTAAAAATAATCATGAATGTGGATGTGTAAACATACCCAGAATAGTGAATATTTCGCAGTGTGTAAAGTGGTCATTTGAACCAGCAAATGACAGATTATAAGTCCTGTAAATGTCTAGACTTCCATATTCCCTTGGCAAAAATGTTTTCCCTCTCTATTGCAACAAATTTCAAGATATATTTTACTCAATTTTTGTTTAGCATGCATTGATGGAAGTGGTAGGTTTGATAATATATAACAGAGCACTTTGCCCCGCAATCAACAAAAAAACTATCATAATTATTTCGTTTCAATAATAACAATGCGCCTTGAGATTGCAGTACGAGATCAGTTTTGTTTGTTTTTATTTTCAATTTAGAAAGGGTTTACAACCGCTGTACGAAAATTGTCTATTTGCGGCACGAATTTTCTATCTTGCTCACTCCATTGGGTTTGAATTAGATATTTATGGAATGGAAGATTTTTCTTGGAATTTCTATAAATTGATAAAACAGTAGTGTGTTTGGAAAACAACGTATTCGATAAAATATTTTTGAAATGTATAAATAAGAGGATTTCTGATTAGATTCTTGAAAAACTGCGTAGCAGCGTAAGGGTTAAATGAGAGTATCGCCGCATGTTAACAATTTTTAGCGGCCATGATAATCATGGCATACGTCTAGCACTAGAATTTGAGACATAATGCCGTCCTGCTCGTAGACTGCACCTTGCCGGGGAGATAGTACGAGTATATTGAGGGATTATATCCTGATATAATAACGCGTAGGATTCGAACCATATTATACGCATTTTCGTAATTTTAGAGAGTCGATTATAAAAGAAACAGCAAACTTCAAAAATGCAAACAAAACTTGATTCCTTTTTCAAAGCAGGATTACCGAAAGTGCGTCGATATCAAACAGCAACGTCACTTCACGACGAGTGTCCGAAGACAATAAATATAATTTTGTTGGTGTTTTGTATTGTTTTTTCTATCATAATACAGTGTACATATTGCCAATTTTAAAAAAAAAACTATTTTTATATAACGGACTTTCGACTTTAACGGACACTCCCTCCCCCCAATTAGTTCATTATATCGAGGTTTTACTGTACATCCGTTTTTATAGCGTATAATTTAGAATATATTCATATTGTGGGATAGAAAATTTAGTTGATTTTTTATTTATTCTGAATACTATATTGACTCAATTACTTTAATGTCTTATGTCTATATTGACAATGATGACTTTATTGATATACTGTGACAAGTGTGACTGTATTTCTTTTTATAACACAATAAATATTTGCGTTCTTATGATTCATCCAGACATTTTGAAGACCATGTCTAACAATACCGTTTGATGAATTCTAAAACATACTTCAGTCTTCTGTTAATTTTTTTTGTGATAACCATGTTTGTAGCCAAGATATCTTAATCATAAACATCAAGAAAAGGGGATAACTTTTGTTCATGGAAAAGTGGAATTATGGTTGCAGTGGAATAATTTTAATTACCACGGTTTAAAGTTGGATTAAGGATCGCGGATGCAGTAGACGCTTGAATCAATTAAGTAATACGAGCAGAGCAGAGACCGCGAAACGTCGGATTAAAAAGCGTTGCCCATAAATTATTACATATTATTCATGGACCATCAATCCCTAACATTTTGCGATTTGTTGCAATGAATATTCATACTGTAACGAATGCGCTTGGTGTACAAAATGATCGACGAATAAACTAGTGATACAAATAATCAATTAAATATAATTATGCAATAATAAGACTCGTTTTATATTCGAATGAATAATCTTAATAATAACATAATATTAATTTCTGTGGCTTGGATCTATAAAGGCCCATGTCGTAAATCTTAATATTACAGGATAATAATTATTTGAAGATTTTGTGGCGTTATAATGAATCGTTTGACGTCTTTGATAACAAATATTTATAATAAACATTCCAACGCATGTATGTGTGTATAAAATAGTTAAATATATGTAAAAGTTTTTTAATTGAAATCTACCCTCTACAAAATTGTGGCAAGAAAAATATGAAATCTGACATTGGCCCTTCTAGATCTAAGCCACCGATTTAACGCAAATAATTTACATGCCATGTAAAATTGTGTCAAAGCAATTTTTTTTTGGACAAAAAGTAAAATTTATTTGACTGATTGGTAGTTGATAACAACATGTCTTAAACAACAAAGCCTATAGACAATATAAACATAGGCAATTATTGGTACTCTCGCCTTCGACCTTCGCAGGAATCGAAATCGGACCTCAAGCATGGTAGGTGAACGCGCCAACCATTACACTACGAGGCGGACTTATCTTCACTCGATTTCCTCATTCAGGATTCTTACCCAAGAGTAGTCATTGAGCCGAAAAAACTTGTCCAGGATTCATAATATCACTAAGCAATACATTCATTCTTTACTTTTGACTCTTTTTGCAGATTGAGAATTGATTTTAAATCCATAGAACCGCTTAACTTTTAGGTGTCCACTAGAGCGCCTCAAGGTTCGGCACTCGGACAACTCCTCTATCTCTAAAACACTAAGAGCCTTACTTATTAGATTTTCACATACCAAGTTTATACCGAAGAATAACTATACACGGTATAAGAAAAAGGTTACTTATAAACATATTTATTTATTTATTTAACTTTTTGTACATAATGTTATTTGTACATTGGCGGGCTTATTGCCAAATGCCAATTTCTTCCAACCAACCAATTACGATCTAGTATAACTATACTAAGTTTATTCTATAGTTTATTTTTATTGTCTATATGTTCTGGGCGTCATGGAGTTTTGAAAGAGAATATTTAATCAAACGATGCTCAAATGCTTGCAGACTGGCTAGATTTTCTCCCTAGGGAGTTGTTCATATTTAAATTTGATCTAGTCTATGTTCCCTTCTCAATAATGTTTTCCCTCTCAATTGCAACGAAGTTGAATATTTCATGTAAATAATTGAATAAAGGCGATTAATACATATGATTATAGAAAAAACTACGCACTAATTGAGATGAGTCATAAAAATATATATACCGAAATGAAATATGCCATTGATAAATATTTAGACGAATATATTTTCATTTAATAAAGTTAAATACATTTTTTATGTATAAATACTGCAAAATATAACAAGGACCTTTTTTCAAACAAATGCTAAATAAAATTTAACTGAACGAAAAGTAAATTTGATGATCATGTGTACACTCATAAATGATATAAAATCTCTGAAAAGACAGCATGTTTTCTAAATTGTTAAAATTCGAGATAAATGCAATCCATTTTACTACTGAAAAATGTTACAGATGACTGATCGCAGGCTAATTCCAGCGTTATACCACGTTGGACGCAGGTATAAATTTATGCGAGGTTTATAAGTAAGAGTTTTTACTATCCCATCCTTATTATTTTACTATGCCTAGGCGTAATTTTATACCAGTTTTATAAGTAAGGCCCCAAAGATATAGCGAACATTATCAAAGGATGTGGATTGTGGTCTCATTGCCGTGCGGATGATACACATATTTTTTTTATTAAATCGGGCGAGAAGAGTATGCTTGTCGACTTAATATATGGAAACATTGAGAAAATAAGAATCTGGACGGCTGAAAATATACTAACATCAAACATTTATACAGATGTAACTGAATATTATTTCATTTACATAGAAAATATATAAAAAATTTATCAATGCATGTAATACGCAAATCTCCCGAAATACCAAACTGACAAACTGCAATCCTTATTCAATTTGGCAGCATGGGTTATTACGGGAGTAAAAAAATATTCTCACACCTTCGAGATTTTCACTGGTTAAAAGACCCAGCGATAATTAAACATAGGCTTTGATGCATTCAAATCCCTTCATAAAATGGCTCCAAGACATCTATCATCAAACGTACATCAAACAGAGGAAAAGTTGTCGAACTCCGGCGCTGCCCAAACACTAGGTTCGGAGATCGTGCTTTTTCCGTACCCGGCCCCTCTGCCTGAAACCAATTGCATTCATACTTGCGAATCATCGACAGTCAGTCGGATCAGATCTCAAATGAAATCCCAATTCTTTCGTTTATCATACCCACAATAATTTTCAAATCAGAAAGTTATGGCTTAGAATGTAAATTTAAGTATAGATTTACAAAGCGCCTTTAAATGTATTTTTCACAAAAAATGGCGCTATGTTAATCACCCATCGCAAATAATATTAAAACAGTATCTTCCTGGTAGAAATATGATTTAATATGGTCAGTGAGACATTCAGTTTCGTCAATGGAAAAAATGGGGTGCTTAATTTAGATTTTTTTCAGGAGTGTAGTTAAATAACTTTAAACTTGAGATGCTTTAAGTATTTAGGAGCAATGAGGATAAAGGAGAGGACATTCAAGTTCATTAACTTGACAGCAGCTGGTAGAATTATTATTAGAAATAAGCGAAAAGGGCGTTGAGCGTACAGTTTACAAAATACACGTATATCGTTAGAACATGGAGACCCGTCATGTAAGTCAAATTAATTCATTGTTTGTAATACACATTTTAAATTACCTACAGTTTAATTTTAAATTTTCTCCATTTGAACTTAGTCTTGTGCTGGGTTAGACATTCACAACCGATGAATAATTTATAATTAATAAAAAATGCGGCTACTTCCAACCGATACGTTAAAAAGTATAAAGTTGAAGGAATACTTTCACGACCATAAGATGAGAAGTGGAGACAATTTCAGGCTTCCTAAAGAAGACTGATTGGAACTCAAAATAACGGGGTTGGGAATTTTTTTATGAGTTGTGAGAAAGTCTCAGGTAAGCGAGAAACATTAAGAAAATATTCCAAATATATTTGATTTCAAACAGATCATATGAATATACTTAGCAAGGATGTATACGAAATTAAATAGACATTTGAATTTGATGACCAACAACGGCAGCGGCGGCGGAAAGTGAAGATGAAGAGTATTTAGTCTGATTTTAATAATTTTATTGCAGTTTAATCTTACCTTCATGTAACAAAAAAAAACTAAATACGTTGCGATTTTTATACTAATTCAGTGCCCTATGCACCATTAGGTGCAGAATTATGGGAATGATGGTGATGATGTTAATTTAATTTTAAGAGTGAACATGAAAATATAACGGAAAATTTTAGTGTCGTGTAGTTGTTTTAGTTCATAAAAAAAGTGATCAAATTCAGCGGAACATCTCGCGGAAATCCGTGTAAGTTTTGACGGGAATTAGGCGGATTTTTTTTTTAGCGGAAATGTAAATGACAAGGTGGCAACACTGCTGTCATTATGACCGGGCCGTTCGCGAACTACACTCGTCTAATGTATACGAGCATTTATTGACATATCTTTTATTTGTTTCTAGGCTTATCTGCATTGTTTTGTCTTAGTGATATAAAACGTTTTCAAATTAATGCAACCTGCGCCTGTGATCGTTTGGCGTTGGAGGTATTTTCACATAATATTTCTGATACGATTGACACCCATTGGAACTACCTATATTTGATTTATGATCATACAACCTACACTCTTCAATATCTTGAATTTGAAACAATGCAAGTTGAATCATACATTCAAGAACAGTAAACTTAAAGTATGAACGCACGATTATAAATGGGTCAATACGTTCTTTTAATTGAAATATTTCGTAGACAAAAAATTTTACTATGAGAAGGGGTTAGAGTTCCACTCTCATGGGCTCTGTAGCTTAAAGATGTGTTGTTATCTCTAACTCCTATAATGTGTAATTAAACATTAGTATTAAAATAGTATTAAGTTAATTAAATTTATTCGTAAGCGTCTTTCAACCTTGTACATGTGTGTAATCATTTTTGCATGCCTATAATCATTTTTAGACTTCAATTCGTCCTTTCCTTTACACGTGAAATAATTTCTTAAGATGAATCTCACCCGCATAAATACAGATTTGTTCTTAAACTTCACAAAAATCAACAGTGAAACTGCATTCCTCCACATACCCGAAACCGTTTCAAAGGCCGTTGGTCTTCCTATCGGTTTCACTCAGACAAAAAAAGTTATGTTTTTTTGTCAATAAACGAGTTACTCTTAAAAAAAATACAATTTCTCGCGATTGTTATTGAATTTAATTATACTACTTTTACTGCCCCTTTCACCGTGTGTTTGGCAAATTATATGGAGGGCCTTTGTCGGATATCGTCATTCATCCTCATGACCATTTTGGATGATGCTAAAACATAGGCAGTATGGTGAATGTTACACTGTGAAAAGTGGCCACTTAAACCAGTTACTTATAGTTGGTAAGGCCTGTAAATGCCTAAACTTCCATTTTCCCTTCTCTGAAATGTGTACTATCTCTGTCAGTGATCATTTGTAATATACATACGTGAAGGTTACTGAGATTACGCTTCAGAAGACAGTCAGAAAAACGACATGTTACATAAATGTTTTAACTGGATCTTGCCGGGGAATTGAACCCGGGACCTCAGACATTGTAGGCGAATACGCTAAACCCGCATTATTCAACAATATTTTAAACAATAGTCAAGACACATACATTTCAAAAGGGCATAGGTTATCTTGTAGTACTAGGACATACAAAAATAACAAAAAATGTTGCAATATGTTATTAATTAATTTGTAAACAAGAGATAATGTCATTTATATATTATTGAAATTTGTTGTATTGTATAAACTTTTTACGCCCACGAGGATTTTACAAGAATAATTAAATTTTACTTTAAAATGGCCGTTTCACATTTCGCACTTGGGCGATAATAACGACACATGTCCTAAATTGTCGGTTTTAATTAAAATTTATTTCAATAGAGAGGGAAAACATTTTTGAGAAGGGAATATGGAAGTCTAGGCATTTACCTGTCATTGGCTGGTTTAAGTGGCCACTTTACACTATGTTTTCCCTCTCTGTTGAAATAAATTTAAATATGAATAACTCCCTAGGGAGGAAATCCAGCCAGTCTGCAAGCACATATTTAAATATTGTTGTCGGTTTTAAGTTAAGTATGCAGAAATTTCCTGAGTATATTTTATGTCCGCGCAATTGGCGGCGTAATTCAAAAAAAGATCAAGGTGGCCATAAAAGCAAAAATGTCAATTTTATCCTATATTTTTTTACTCAAATTCAAGATTTTATAGTGACACAATGATTATTACGTCATTGTTATTTCAGAAAATATTTCAAACTCAAAGGGAATAGATGAACTACTCTAGGTTGGGCCTTTGTTTTTGGGAATAAATGTTAATTTACTGATAGTGCGGGCGTGTGTGACGGCTCTTCATTAAAAAATGAGTGTTTTGAGTTGTGTCACTGTTATTCCCGGGGTGTAATTTGTTCTTTCATCAATATATCGAAGCCACATAAGAGCATTTTTGTGAAATTTTGACAAAGGTCAGTATTCCCTTGGGGGACAGCTCTATTATGTCGTATTTTGTTTCGTATTATAATGCCCGAAACACTGGCACGAATGGTCCAGACATAATATTATGCACAGTTGTATCAACAATATGAATTTCTAATTCTGTCCCGGGCCCAGGTGTGACGTGTAGGGAAGGTAGATTCGATTCGACATTTTTCTGACGATCGACATCGTATTTCGTAGATCGATTGTTAATGCTTTCATAAAAAACATTTAATTTTTAAATATAATAAATGTGATTTAAAGTGTCATGTAAAACGAGTTCATCGGAATGTACATTACTTATAATATGAAATCCCGCTACATTACTATGCAGGCATGAAAAATAAAGAAAATGTGTTATAAAATTCAGTTACTAAGCCAGTTTAATTTTATTACAATTCAGTCTATGTTTGAATATCCAAGTTTTATCAATATTATTTAATAAAATAGGTCGAATAAAAAAAGTAAGGCAAAATAACAAATTTCGTGCATTTTTATGAAAATTTGAATTGTCGAATTCAAATGAAATGAAAAACTTGAATTGCTATAAGGGACAAAGTGTAAATAATTGTTCAAGAGAAAGAAAAAGATAAGTATTTCTTGTTTTTGTAAATAAATTAAAAAAATATGTAGTTATTATATAAATATTACTAAAACAATCACCGTAAAAAATAAAAAAGATTTTTTTTATTGACAATTACAAGTAAAGGTATGTTGTCGGTGACGATAACATAACAATAGTCACCTGCATATTCGCATAGTTTGGCAAGCTTATTCTAGACATATCTCTACTATTTAAAATCTTAACCTTATGGCCATATTACAAGTAAATAAGTATATTTTTCAAAGTTACAACAAACCAGTATAAGTACTCCAGAGTTATCATTCCAAGCATATTAAATAAAACACACCGCACTTACAACAAGAAATACTTATTATTTGTTTTTCCTTCCCGCTTAAACAATTCACACTTTGTACCTTACAGGTTTTTAAATTTCTGCCATTTTTAAAAATAACTTTTTCTATGCACGTAACTGAAGCTCGGAGGGAATATTTTCTTTAGCATGTATCCTGCTATTTTTTTATTCAATCGATATTGATAATTTTGGCAGTGCCGAACATCTCTACTGCGTACATAATAATGCAGAGTTCATGAGTCATTTGCCAGCGGCTAAAATTATCTTCCACTATTCAGAACGTGTTCACCCATGGCCTTTTTTACTTAACAGTTTGGTTACCTACCTACTATACTGGCAGGGCGTTTTACACAGGTGTTCTAATGATGATGGGGTGGGTGTCCGGAATAAGTGATTTGATATTTTTGGGATGCATCTTTTTTTACCTGGATACATTTCCCATCTAAAGCGATAAAGAAATCTCCATAACACTAAAAGGCAAGTCAATAATTACCTGAAAACGAGACGTTTTGCGCCCTATGAGACAAACGCCACGTATTACGTTACGCAATGTTCGTTATGAGCACGACGTGTTTTGTATGTACTCGTTTTCAAACCCGTAAATTATAAATAAAAAATCGCTTTTATACTTTGATAGTTATCTAAATATCCGCTCTAAATAGTTTGCACTTTTTAAAAGTTATTCCCGATTCGTGAAAATGCCCTATTATGGTAACTGATGGGATCTTGATTTAAACACGTCTTGCAGCTACAGTGTTTATGGTCGGTTAAAATTCTAGTTTCCATTTACATTAAATAATAAATATACCTAATGATAAAAGGTTTTAAATTACGTTAAAAATAAAAACCATCCAACTCATGAATTTTACAAACTTTATCGCTGATACGCTCGGATTAGAGATCCAAAGCGGTGCCCAGTGCATCATTAGGTGCGGATAAATAAAAATGTTTATATTGAATAAAAACATGGCTTGGCACTGAAATACAGCTGGCATCTTAATTGATGTAAGTATTCATAGGTATGGTCGAAAGACGTCTTAATGACTAAAGATTTTATGTCAATTTTAAATGCGAAGCTTCTTCTATTTTAGAATTCAACATGCTGATTCTGTTATGATTTATCAACGATCTTGGCTGAAATCCAAATAAGAAAGTGAGAGAAATACGAGGATTAAAAAAGGTGCACTTAATTCATTTCCAATAATTACCTCATTTAGTAAATAAATTAGGTTTCGTATAATCCAAGTTTATACATTTATCCCATGTGGGGCGACAGTGGCGACGATGTCACATAACGTCGCTTTAATTTATTTTTATCCGACAGACCAAAACGTCATATCCTCAATTTTAAATACTCGTATAATATGTAACTTTAGCATGAATGTAAGTTTACGTATACAATTGTAAAGCGTCTATAAGGTGATTTTTCACAAAAATTGCGCTACATAAACCAGCCAAATATTATTATTATTATTAAAACATAAATAGAGTTTTAAAGGATTTTCACGAAATGGGCATAATAATTACCACAATTTAAGATAAAATTTGTTTAAAAAACCTATTAAACAAATTAAAAAAATATTTTTTTCTTGTAAATTTTATAAATAAAGTCTTTCGTAGAACTCCTGTACATTTAACCCTATTTCGTTCAAAATGATCTGTTGGATAAAAACGAACTAAGCGACGATAAGTCTACATAGAATACAAGACTTGATATGTCGTCATGATTGTAGAATAACGGCGTATGTAATTTTCTTCAACTTTACGTGAGAGCGATTTGATTTTTTTTATTTGACACTTTATGTCACAACTTAATAAGTTCAAAAGTATATAATTTGATACTTGGGTTAGTTATATATATTTTATTTTTTTCAAACCTGGAATATAAAGCCTTTAAATAACCTTTTCAAGATCAAATATAAAAGAAAGTCAATTTCGCATTTTTCGCAAATCCGTCGTTGTTATACGATCACGCGGAAATTCCATACATTATGTCTGTTTTTTTTTAAAGTAATTAAGACGTTTTTAGCTATAACAGGCCTAAATTATATAATTATTTGGACGAATCAAGGAAAATAGATTATTAAGCAGATAAATTTAGTTTTAAATACCTGTATTTAAAAACATATCATATTTTGCTAAATGTAACGTAAAAGTATGAGCACCGTCGTCTCGAGAGGAATTTTTCGCACGGTAAGAGTTAATGTATTCAGAATATGAAATGCGTCGCGTAAAGCATTATAAGGAAAAGGTACAATAATTACATACTCGCTTTCATCCATAAACGAAAAATGTTGTTTTGTTCAAATTTTTAATATTAATATTAGAAGACATTCATATCCTACAGACTTAAGACATTTTACACCAAGTACCTAATTCAATTGGGTGAAAAACAGGCGGAATACACATTAACAAAAATATTATAATTACGTTAATGAGGAAGTTCAGTGTTTTTTTTATTATTATTATTTGTTAAAAGACTATTAAACTAAGCTAATTATATTTTTATATATCGTATTAAATTATTATAAAAATAAGTCCGCGTGTGACGTCAGAGGTTCTTCTCTGTCAGTTCTCCCGATTGGTTCGTTCACGGTAAGCAAACCGGATATCTTTTATCTCTCTCATATCATTAGTTGGTTCATATGAACCAGTGACGTCATTCAAAGCGGTTTTTATTAAAAATTTTAATTATCATTTTTTGCGTACATTTTCAGGAAACTTTGCGAAACAATTAAATGCTCCATTTTTTACCGCGCGTTAGAAAACATTTATTGTATACAATTTGCCGTAGGGCTGAAGTTCCTCATTCAGTCAGATGAATCTCACCAGCATCGATGAAGGTTTCAGCTCTTCGACTTCACAAAAATCAACAGTGAATACACTCCCTTCACATACCCCAAAACTGTTTTTAAGACAGGGGGTCTTCATATCAGTTTCGATAAGTGGAGTGATACGGGGTAACCCTAGTATGCTTATTGTAGTAATCTATAATTGGCACTAGATTTTTATTTGTTTGTGAATATCGACGCTGGAAAGGAAAAAGTTGCCGAGCGACACGAAATGTAGCAACTTGACAGAAGAGCCAATAAGTCTTTTTTTATGAATAAAAAAATTTCATACATACGTATTAATTTGGCGTGATTCCTACATAATTCAAATAAAAAATTAAAATACGAGATTTTTTATTAATAATAAAAAAATGTTGGGTCTTCTGTAAAGTTGATACACGTCGCTTGGTAACTTTTTCTTTTCCGGCGTCGAATTTTTTTTTGTAATGGATGATATTTTTACAAAATAAATAATTGATTACTCGTATCTATCAATGTTTAAACTAATTACAATTATCTTATTATCAATGTTAAAACTAATTACAATAAAATTATTGAAATATTTGGCAACTTGTAGAAGTACCTAACAGCTGTCAGAATTTGAAAATAAAAATGGCAACGCTGCAAGCAGCCGCGGCCCTTCTATGCTGTCCATATGGACCAAGATTACTAATCTCAAGCGAAACAAAAAGACGATCATGCCAGTTCACAATACCAAATCTTCCGTTTATTAAATTACGGAATAAATTAATCAAACATAAATCTCAACAGACACGGAGAAATCTTAAGAGAAGGGAATATAGAAGTCTATGAGATTATAGGGATTCCTGGAAATATATTTATACATTCTTGCGTCACAAGAGGCCCTTTATAAGCAAGAAGGCATTTTTTTACAAAAGTTACAAAATGAGTAAAATATGAGGTAAAGTTCTACAAGAAATTTCGAACCTTTTGATCAAAAAAAATAATTCAGTACCAAAAACCATTACGTTTTTTAAAGATTTTTAAGCAATAATACAATATCTAGAGATTCGTAAGGAAAAACTCAGTGTTGATATGACAAAAACGTGTTTTACGCTTTAGAAACAATTGACATACTGTGTTTTAAGTTATGATAATTTACAGTTTTTTTTAATTAGCATAAAGCTGATAAATACTAAAAAGTGTCATATCTCAAATTATAACTTTTGCTAATAACTGCCTTTTTACTTATTATTAGTATGGCTAACTTATATAGAGCCAATTGTGTAATATAATATCTCAAGGGCGCTTTACAAAGTGATTCTACAAATAAATAAATTTAATTTTAAGTTTTAATTTTATAATTTAAGTAAAACAAGTTACTCTGTTATCACATGCTGCGGATTTATTAAAATGGCTTAGACAAGTGGGTTTTAGTTATGACGGCGGAATAGGCCTTAATGCGATATCAAATGAGAAAGTTTACATAGTGTTTTTCTATTAATATAATAAAGCTATAACCAATTTCGTATATCAAATACGATATTGGTAAAAACCTTGTTTATTATCCCCCCTCTCTTGTTTCAACTCTTGTTCTCACAAGATCAAACATAAAAAAATATATATAATCAGTGCGCGTTAGTGTTTGCTAACAACAGCATATGTCCTATCAGCACGCTGGGTTTTTGTTGTGCAACTATTATGATGAAGGTGTATAGTGGGATTTGCATGTTAGTGGAATTAGTGTCCCGCGTTGAAGAGACGGGCACGCCTCAAAACTGGTAGACATAGAAAAATCGGTAAGTGGTGATATGCAATTATTTACTAACCTTTAATAGGTACCTACATAGAATTCCAGACCACAATGTGTTATTTTTGTGCAAAAAATATCATTTTTAATTATTTAGGATGCATAATTTTTAATGTATTCATTTGCAAATTAAAATCATGCTAAAAAATTAAGTTATTCAATCTATTTATGATTGATTTATCAACTATTTTTTTATAAACTTAGAGCCAGTTGCATCGAAAAAAAATCAATACTTTTTTGTCAAAGTGGGTGGCTTTAACTAAATTTTTTACGAGACCATTTTGTAAATTTTGATGAAACACGATATTAAAAAAGAACTTACCTCTTTTTTTCCAAGCAACTAGATTAATTATTTATAAGATATTTTGCTAACCCTTATATATATTTAAGACAGCACGAATATAATATTAATTTATAATATTATAATATTTTGTTTGGGCATTTAATTTTTAGTTCCCACAGGTGCCGTTAGCAGAGATTTACACCCCCATGATTACGGCGGCCATTTTGTGAAGCATAAAAAAACTCGCTTTGTTGATAAAAATACAACCCTCATAAAAATATTAGTATGTAAACTGAGCCTCGAAGATGTGGACAAAAAAAGGGATGCAGGTTTTCAGCGGTCGGCAATCGTTTAATTCTTTATTTAAACATTTTATCATGAAGGTAAATTAGAGACATCCAATACAGATCCAGGCACGGCATTATAACTTTTATTTATTTATTTATGGGTATTAATCCCTGAATAGATAATGTATTAATGCACCAACTAAAGTGAGTAATACATAGTAGTTATTACCAATAAGATAAAAATGCCCCTGAGCTTTTTTTTACAGAAATGGCTGTAAGTATACAAATAGATACCGCACGTGCCTGGTAGGCAGGTCCATAAAATAATAAAATGACTTATCGTTAAAAAAATGACAACATTTGTCGATAGAAGACCCAAACAAAATTTTAAGTTTCTGACTGCGTAGTTTTACATTATCCTTGATCTTACGATGCACTAATGAGCCGCGGCGAAAGCAAATGAATGGTAATACTGATAGAAACTATACAAAAAATATACCTTTTCAATACGTGTCACCATTTATTGTGGACAACAGGGCCTCCGTTGATTATAATAATAATAATAATATTTGGCTTATTTATATAAATATATAGCGCCATTTTTGTAAAAAATCACCTCAAGGGCGCTTTACAATTGTATATCTAAACTTACATTCTAACTAAACTTAAGTGATATATATATATATATATTTTTTTTTTAAATAAATATTTGCGTTCTTATGATTTACCCAAATATTTAATTTTGAGGGCCATTTTCAACGAGTTGTAAATAACTCACTATTAGAAAATGGAATCAAGTTGGGGTAGAGTGGGATTCGAACGACGGACCTTCGGTCCGTGAGTCCGAGACACTAGCCACGGGACCACAACCCGATTTTAAATTATATTTTATTTTTTATTTTTTTCTATTATATTTCTAGATTTATAATTGAGGGTATGATAGTTTAAAGAAGTGGGATTTTAGTTGGGATCTGAACTGACTGGGACTGTCGATGATTCGTAAGTTTGAAGGCAATTTGTTCCAGGCAGAGGGGCTGGCGGCGGCAAAAGCACGATCTCCAAATCTAGTGTTTGGGGAGCGCCGGATTTCGACAAGTTTTCCTCTTCCTGAATCAAATGCTGACCTAAGAGTAGATTTTCTTTGACATGTATTTTCCCTAATACAAAGGTCCGATAGGTATTTTGGAGCCATTTCATGAAGGGATTTAAATACTGTCCAGCACAGCTTGTATTTTATTCTCTCTGGGCTTTTTAACTAGTGCAAATCTCGAAGATGTTGTGAGATGTGAGAATATTTTTTACTTCCGTAATAAGCCTTGCTGCTGCATTAAAAACAGATTGAAGTTTATTAGTTTGATATTTTGGGAGATTTGCGTATATTCCATTACAGTAATCTAGACGCGAAACGACATAAGCATTTACAAGAGCTTTAGTTGCATCTATAGGAATATCTCTCCGCACGGATTTGATCTGTCGGAGATGGAAGAAATATAGAAAGCTTGGTACATGTTTACAATACCAGGTTTACCAGTACCGAGATGAATAAAGAAGACATGTTTGTTTGCTGCAAATCAATCACGAAGATTGAAATTAATAGAAAAATAATAAAACGTACGAGTAAAATCAAATAAAAATATTGTTTTAACCGTTTTAAGGACACCTAGATCAAAGTGGTATATAAATATGCCACCAGAATTCGGGTATTAATTTTCTAATATTTCATATAAATAATAAGTCTTGTATGGAGTACAGTATCGTAACAACGTACATTGGTAGATCAGTCTCCCTCTCAGCTTTTTCAAATGCAATAAGTTTAATATCTTAAAAAATAACATATTTTATCAGGTGAGCAAGACGTAAATCAACACAAAATACGTGTATTTTTCATCGTGATCGTAGAACAACTACGGATGTGCGAAAAATGCGACATTAACTTGGTGTGGTTTAGTATATTATTTACATAGGATTCATTAAATCACTTATAAGCGTCAATAAATTACAACAATACAATATAATACAATTCAACCATTTGTAAATTATACTAAACAAACGAATGAACTTAAATCAACAACCAATTAAAATTAACAAACTAAAATCAATAAACACGAATCTAATGCCAAGCTGTCTTATAATGCAAATGTTCTTCGACTATATAGTGGCTCTTTTCAATCAGCCTGTGCTTAACACAGGCTGTTTGGAAAGAGCTTTTTTTCTTTTATATTTGAACTTGAAAAGATTTCATAAAGGCTTAATATTCCCGATTTAAAAAAAAAGTAAAATATATATAACTAACCCAAATATCAATCGTAGCAAACTGTATGTTTTGTTTTTTATATTTTTGTTCCTATATGAAACCCGTAATTGAACGTAGTTATGCAGAAAGCAGCCAGCCATAGAAAAGTGAAACTGAGATAATAGTACCTTTGTGCAATGAGTGAATAAACAAATCTACACAACAGTTGGAATGTTTTTGACTTTAACAAATGATAAACAATGAATATATTAGGTTTTTTGTATATTACAAACAAGAATCTAATTATATGTTTGACCAGTTTTAATAGTTTTTCAAATTCGTTTTCGTTGGAAAAAAAAAAAGTGTTTTCTGCAAATTGAGAAATGCCATTTTTGTGATGGACACCATTTTCAAAAGGTGATTAAAACATTTTTTTGTATGAAAGCGGTCTTGCTGTTTTTAGCAGGACATAGAATTTACCTTACTGCACCCGATAACATCAATATCTCATTTTTTCAAAATTGTGGACTGCCTGCTTTCTGCATAACTACGTTCAATTGGTCTTGTTATTTGTTGTTATTCTGTATGTATTGTTTATAACTATGACTGTGTTGGTTTAAAAAAATACTTTTGTACTTATAAAGTTGCGACATAAAACCAGAAAAAAAAATCGTTCTCATGCAGAGTTGAAGAAAATCACATACGACGATTTATTGTGTTGGTGATTTATTGGTAGAATTCCATTTTAGTTTTATAAAGGTATACAAATAAATACCTGACTTTTTTATATAAGATATATTTGTGACGCATCACGTCTTAACTAAAACTAATGTGAGTTTTTTTGCAGACATTTCCGTTCGTTTGGGACCCCTGGCAGGACGCTTGAAGCAGTTGTTGCACGCATCCAGGTTTAATGGTGTTCAAAACTTGGAACATGTGTTGCATTAAGATGATGTTGTAATAGAGTGCGATTTTATTAGCCCGAAGATTCGTTTTAGAATACAAAATAATGCACAGTGTACCATAAAAGATACCTTTCAAATTTTTGCTAGAATCTCGAACTTGTAGTGAATGAAAACAGCAAACGTTGATTTAGATTCGAGACTAAAGACTAAATTTGAGCCGATTTTACAAGATGTTATGTATGATGAGTTCTCTAAATCATTTGTATAAATCCGTAGCACGTGACAACAAAATAAATTGTTTTAATTAAATTACAAATTTAAAAGCTTAAATTAAATTAATTTAACAATAGAATCACCATGTAAAGCGCCCTTGAGGTATTTTATTACGAAAATGGCGCTATATAAGTTATCCATAATAATAATAATAATAATAATAATGAGTACAAATGAACGCAGTTATACAGAAAGCATCCAGCCATAGAAAAGTGAAACTGAGATAATAGCACTTTTGTGAAAAGAGTGAATAATCGAATCTACACAACAGTTGGAATGTTTTCGACTTTTGGCAAATGATAAACAATCAATACATTAGTTTTTTGATGCTACGAACAAGAATCTAATTACGTATTTGACCTGTTTTTATGATTTTTAAAATACCGTTACATTATTCTAGTGTTGTGGGTGTTTTCTGCAAATTGAGAAACGCCGATTTTGTGATCGATACTATTTTCAGAAGGTGATAATAACAGTTTTTTGTACAAAAGCGACCTGGCAGTTTTTAGCAGAACATAGAATAGACCTTACTGCATCCGATAACACCAAAATCTGATTTTTTCAAAATTGTGGACTGGCTGCTTTCTGCATAACTACGTTCAATTAATAAATGCGTTTGTAGTGTCTAGAGTCGATTATTGTAATGGTATCTACGCAGGTCTACCAATGAATAAAATGCCTCGCCTACAGTCTGTATTAAATGCCGCAGCGAGACTTATTTTTGGAATCTCTAACTTTAGTCATATCACTCCTCTACTTCGGGAATTACACTGGCTACGTTTTCCACAGAGGGTGGAATACAAACTCTGTTGGCTAATGTATAAGTCACTGCACAACTCTGCTCCAGAATATCTAAGGGAACTCTGCATTCCAGATAAACTAGCTGACAGACGTCTTACGCTTAGATCAGCTACATCTACGTCGAAAGGAAAAGTTATTATACCTCTACGCAAACAGCGCACTAAATTTGGTGAACGCGCATTGGCCCTACGGCATGGAATGCTCTCCCAGCAGAGGTCCGAAACTGTGAGAGTGAAGTGATGTTTCGGAAGAAACTTAAAACCCACTTGTTCTCTAAATCATTTGAATATATTCGTAGCATGTGGTGACAAAGTACATTATTTTTCTTAAATTAAAAAGTTTAAAAATTAAAAATTCGTAATACAGTGAAAATTTTTATAGTAACACATCAGATACTATTTATCTAAATGATAAGTTATTTTCAATAGGTTGTTAAAGGTAGCAGACTATACTTAGCATGTGGTGGAAAAGTAGTATGAAAAAGTACATTATTTTTCTTAAATTAAAAAGTTAAAGTTAAAATGAAATTTATATCTTTATATAATCACTTTGTAAAGCACCCCTGAGGTAATCTATTACGGAAATGGCGCTATATAAGTTATCCATAATAATAAAAAGTAAATTGATAACACGTAAACAGCGGGATGCTATCAACGGAAAGGGCTGAAATTTTAACCCTCCATCTTATAGTATTTCTAAGTTTTAAAATGTAAAAAAAATATTACTAAAATTTTAACTCACTTATCTAGTACAATGTTCACGAATTTAGCGTTTTCCATACGATAGTGAAGCAGGCTCTCTAAGAACGGGCATCTGTGTACTGTGTATGGTTATATAAGAGTTTGCTATAAATTTTATAAACGTAAAAGAAAAGTTTAAAAAGTTACGAAACTTAATATCGTCACCCTAACTAGTAAAACTCGTAAGTTCACAAATGAGGGTTCTTCTTGCAAACCCGGCAAAATCCAAAATCTAAAAAAAGTAATTATATATCTACTGTTTCTTGACATAATCATGCTTATGTCATCACTGCTTACGTATAAAAAAAGTTTAAAAAAAAAGTTGAAGTTAAGTATTGTATCAGTTTTTTGTGATTTGCTCAAAATAAAGAAAGATGGATTTTGGCGGTTTTCCAAATAGTACCCTCAAATGGTTAAAAATGATATTTTGGCGATATCTGTCGCAGCTTCAAATAATGTAAAACTTCTTTATTCTTACAGAGTTCCATTATAACTTATTTTATAACATATGAAAAAATAAGTTATTACATAATGACAATAAAATGAATTCCAGCAATAATTGTGAATAAATAACATAAATTTAATTAAGTGTTCCACTATGTAAAAAAATATGTATCGAAAAAAAAAAGAAAAAAAAAAGGCCGACGATATTATTCTTCGTTTACTGTTTTAATAGAAATTTATTAAAACAGGTATACTATAGCCCTTAAAATGTAAGATGATTAGATTTTATCAGTTTTTTCATGCAAACATGAAACTAAAAAAAAACGCAAAAACAAGCCTTTTATAGTGTGTTGAATACAATTATTCACCAAAAATAAGACATTTATACTTTTTTCGTGAACATTATCAAACGAACTTTTTTTTATTCGATCAATTTACATTGATCAATTTGTCCCATCTCTAACGTTTTTGCAAAATGATGTAACCTTGTAAGAACGTCGTTAATAATTACGTTTATTTTAGTTTTTTTTAAAGTTTTAAAGCTGATTTTATATATTTATGTTGATTTATATGTCAAGAATTGTAATCAAAAAATAAATTAACTTACCAAATACGAATGATTTTTCGTGTGTCAATATAAATCACTCCTTAGACGTAGCTACAAAGTTATGTCGTCAGTTTTTCTGACAACTGTCATTCTAATCATCTTACATTTTAAGGACTATAAGGATTAAATCGTAAAACAAAATCGGCAATACCTGGTAGAATTTATTTGAAAGAATGCAGTTTTTTCGTAATTAGTGCGAAAAACATGATGTCTCTTTCTTAGACTTAAGCGAGTGTATTTTCTGTCTGTAATATCAATGGTCTGACATACCATAAACAACGGTCAAATCGATGATGCTTTTCCTAGGTGCATTTTGTCATTTCTATTTAAGGTAAAATAAAGTGCAAAATTCCTCAACGTATTGTGTTACCTGGCGGGGGGTTTTATGTTTAATGAGTTAAAAGGGTACTCGACTTTAAACTCTGAATGAACGGGTGTCTCCGAGATAACGCCCACACGGTTAGTAGACTTAAGATTGATATAAATATTCATTTCAACATCGCACCTACATTTTAATTTGAGTTTAGTAACTGTTGGAGACGGTTCTGCCCACTCAAAAAATAACCTACGCTACGAGATATAGAAGTAGCTGTAATGATGTAGGTTTTAAAAGAGAAACAAGTGTTAGATGATAGCGACAAGTTAAACGTTAAAATAACATTAGACCATAGAATTAAGAATAGTCCAGAAGGACCGTAGAATCATATTTGAATACATCGGACTGTGTCCAATAATTCCCCCACTCCGGCTTACTTTCGCCGCTGCATTCGTGAAGTCGCCGGGTAATGTTGCTTGATGGGAAAAAAAATCATAACACAAATGTAAGGTAAAAAAAAAGTAATCTGTTAATTTCACTAAAATTTTATTGTGCACGCGGAAACATTGATTGACACAACAGTCATTTAATGAGAGTTATTGAGTCTAATTTTCATTAACTCTTTTATTAGATGAGCTAAGTAGGGTAAAAAAATTTACTACCCTGGCAACACTAACGAAATTTCCATTTTGTTTCTTTGACAATCTGACAGATGGAAAAATAATTCAATTTGAAAGTAATGCATTTGTGATATACACATTCATTTACAAATTACAGATGAAATGTGATTGCATCTTGTTTCTTTAAGATCCTAGCAGTATTTTTAGACTTTAAAAGGACACAACACGGCATAGTTGAATTCAAATCAGGAGTTGCGTACTGAGCGACGTCCACAAAGAAACTAATGGGTCAAAACGTAAACCTACTCATTTATAAGTAGTTGAGTCGCCTTCTGTTTGACTAATCATTTTACTTTCGATGTAACAAAAATGATCCAGATACGCTGCAATTGAAGTATTAATGCAGTGCCCTAAACACCTGGCTGTGAAAAGGGAAACGTTGGTGCCGATGAAAGAGGAAGAAACCTCATCGTGTGGTTTAATATGAAATGAACAGTGATTATGGTGACGATGAAAAAAAGCAGTTCGCAATGGAGTCCTGGTACCGACCTAGATGTACGGAACTGGATAAACAAGGACAAAAATAGGCTTAATGATGTCTAAATCTTTCCGGAGAATGTGTTAAAAAATTAAAAAAGGGGTGGTACTTTTGTAATGCTACGTATTCCGTGGACCGATGTGGTCAATGTGCTCCAAAGAACAAGAGTAGATAGACAGTTGCTGACGGATATCAAAGTGATCAAAGTACAAACTGCTGCATCAAATCATAAAAGGATAAATAGAGGGTCGACGAGGTGCGGGCAGCAGGCAGATCTCCTGGCTCCGGAACGTACGAGACTGGACGGGGATTAGAACAGTCGAGGCGCTGTTTAGAGGCTCATATACGGCTCGACTGTGGAATCATCCCCCATCTACCATCAAAGATGTTACTACATTATCTCTGTTTAAATCACGTCTGAAGAAACGTCTCCTTTCTCTTCCTTAATCTCTCCTACTTTCCTTTTTTCTCTTTTTTCCTTTTTCCCATTGAGTAATAGTTTCGATTTAAGGTAATTTATAAACAAATACGTTTATTTCTATTTTTATATATCTTTAGCTTTTTTCTATTGAATATGTTCTGTAACTTGAATTATAAAAATAAAACTTTTATTTTATTGGTTGGTTGGAAGAAATTGCCATTTGGCAACAAGCCCGCCAATGTACAAATAAAATTATGTACAAAAAGTTAAATAAATAAATAAATATACTTTCAAGTGATAGTTGACGTCAGGGGGACCTGACATGACACATGAAGAAGAAGCGCTACGTTGGTTTGTACATGCAGAGCGAATGGACAGCAAAAGAACGGCTAAAACCATGCGCGATGCAAATCTTGACGAATCGAAAAAAAAGAGACCGAATGCTGTAAAAAAAACAATAAAGACAAATACTTGAAAATGGACATGGCAATAGTCGGAATAATGGGCGCGCGTGTATGAATGTAGAGCAAGCAATCTCTGTACCTATTATATAAAGACAGTGTAGTGTGGCGTTCTATTATCTCTGTCTACCCCTGTGGAGAAACGGCGTGTTGTTTTGTTGGTCTTTTTTGAAAATGCAAAAAATCGCCAGAAGGCACGAAGGAACATTTTACACGAATCGTATTTTTACAATTTACAACATAAATACAGTATTTGATCCAATGATATAATTTACTTTTTGCTTCAGGTAAATCAAAGAGGATAGTTTTTTGATTTTCATAACCTTTTACATACTGATGATGTTTCCCTAGGTTCCTATGTCGTGTTTTGTTCGTAATTCTGTTTTTTTAATGATGGTTTTTAAAATATTTTAATATGATGCGGTGCACCAATAAAACATGGGTAAGCCATTTTAAGTGTCTTAGAACGAAATTATAACTTGATCTATTTTGCATTTAATTACGGTTTGCATTTTGTGGCATTAAATAATTTTGTGGGTTGCCTAAGGTCTTAACAAATGCATAATTTATAACGCAAGCAACTAAGTCACAATGTAAGGTAGGTGATTATAATATTGGCCTATAAAATTGAAACATGTTCATAAGTATCTATATCTATAATTTATCACAGAAATGGCGGTGCAAAACGATTTTTATTAGTATATTTGTATGTTTTTGGCTTGGCTGATATATGTACATTGAAATATTATTCGAAATAGTAAATTGCGTATTTCTGTTATCAAATATTATGCTAAACATTGCCATGGTGACTAAAATGGCAGCTGTTAGTTCTACAGTGTTGCAAACGCGTGATTTAAAAACAACAGGTGGCAAGAATGCATCAATATTTTCAAAATGGACGACGCAGCAACTTTGTCGACGAGTAATATTATGGATGAATATGGAAGTCGTATAACTGTTTGTAATTAATACAGACCATTGTTGTCGGAAACATTAAATTTAGATGTGTTATAAACAAACACTCATTGTCTGATCACTACAGGAAAGTTTAAGACATCTTATTGTTTGTGCTTGTTTAAGATGATAACGGATTTTACATTTCAATGTTTGCATGTGCCATTTACTCAGTGGTAATCAATAATTAAAATTCACATACATTTTATTATTAATAATATTATTATATTGTAAACGAGTGTAATTTTTAATTAATAAATAAATTTATTCACTAGTGGTCGATTTTTTAATTGAGAAGATACTAGAATACACGCATACTTGTATTAATTTCATTCTTCAAAATTGTTTAAATTTCGTTATTAATGTTTTTCTTTTCTTTTCTTGATTTTATTTAAAAGTACAAAATATTTTCATTTTCAATTTTTTTTTTAACAGTTTGTAATTTAAAAAAGAAAAATCTTCGTTTAGTGTTATTCAAAATTGTTTTAATTTTTTTTTTTTTCAATATGTCTTGCTTTCTTACTTTTTTTTTCTCTTTTTTTACAGGTTCAAAATATTTCTATCACCAAATATTTAATTTTTCAAGTATTTTTATATCTAGTAATATTATTTTTAAACCGTGTATCTTTTTTTTTTTGACTCCTTAATTTGCAAATAACTGTTATATAGTAATAATTTCTTTTAAATACTATATTTTACTTTTTTCACTTACATGTGTGTATTTTATTGTATGCAACTTATATGTAAAAGGCACTACGTGCCGTTTATTTCAATAAAATAAAATAAATTCCAGTAATTTGAACAGGTTTATGAAAGGGATGGAAGTATGACTAATTGTGAGATCATTATGAACGGAGATATTCTGAATTAGGAATACAATTTACAAGTATCTAGGACGTATATTAGACTAGACTGAGAAATATATTAAAAGGAAAATGAATGCCAGAAACAGGGTGAACGGTGCACTTAAATCAACCTTGGCTAATAAACGTTTGTTGCGGGAGACAAAATCAGCCGTTCACAGTGGAGTCCCGGTGCAGACTCTTATGTGTGGGGGCGAAGTATGGAATTAGAAAAACGAGGATAAAAATAGGCTTAATGTTGTTGAAATGCGACCTCTCAATGTAGAACGATGGACTGCGAAAGAACAGCGGCTAAAAGGATTTTACGATGCGAATGTTGATAAATGTAGAAAACGAATAAGACCGAGAAAGACTAGGCATGACCAAATCCAATAAATCTCGAAACCGATTAAACTTAAAAACACTAACGATGTAGAATTTTGAGAGGGGATAACTGAAACAGAAGATTGAAAAATTTTCAAAAAGGAATTTTGTAATATTCGCAATTTCAAAGACTTTATCATAAAACAATCTGAAATTTGATCAGGAGACAAAGGCCAGGAAAGAGTTTTATAAAACTGCTGTCATTATTTTATATCTCGGATATACTGTAACACTTCAAAGTATTCTTCACGTATAAAAAGGGTCATCTTTGAATTCGTGAGATAATTATTATAATAATGGCGAGAAAAGCAAAAAAAATGCAAACAAATCTATTTTTCAAATAAATTTACGTATCTCAAAAAGGGTGTTACATTTACTTGAATATTTTTAAAACTGATAATATTTATTTCGGGCGTTGGTATCACAAATACAAGATTATCAAATTGTATCGAAATTCGCAAAAGGTTACTAAGATAATTTTAATCTTATCTTTGTCATTACAATAATAACATCATGGATCATTACTTTTATATTTGTCCAATTTTCGATTTAGGTGTGAAAGATATCGGTAGGTAAAGGTAACGCAACCTAAGTTGAGGCAATCACAGTGCTCACACAAATATACATATTGAATACAGAGTGCTTCTTTTCTCTCCATATTATATTTTATTTCTCGAATATTATTTGCTAATATTTTCTTTTATTTTAAATAAACGGCACGAAGGCCATTTACAAAAATAAAAACATAAAATAAAGTAAGCATACAAAAGTATTAATGTGATTATTTATTCAATTCAGAAATATTCATGTTTATTTATTTATCTAATCAAATTTATAATTCGTAATACAGTGAAAATTTTTATAGTAACACATCAGATACTATTTATCTTAATGATAAGTTATTTTCAATAGGTTGTTAAAGGTAGCAGACTATACTTAGCATGTGGTGGAAAAGTAGTATGAAAAAGTACATTATTTTTCTTAAATTAAAAAGTTAAAGTTAAAATTAAATTTATATCTTTATATAATCACTTTGTAAAGCGCCCTTGAAGTATTATATTACGAAAATGGCGCTATATAAGTTATCCATAATAATAATTATTATTATTATTATTATACTTTAATAAAATAAATTTAGGTATTTAGTTTAGTTAGAATAACTTTTTCACGATTTTTAAATCGATAGTTATAGTAAATATAAATTATTTTTCGATATAAAAAAATATTCTAAGTAGGTATACAATTGTGTGGGTAGAGTGATTTAGAGAATTTCAACAGATGGAAGAGTAGAAAAAGATGTTGAAAGGAGAGTGAATGCGGGCAACAAAATGAACGGAGCACTAAGCACAGTGATTGCTAATAAGAATATGTCGAAGCTAAACTGGCAGTGCACAACGGAGTTTTAGTTCCAACACTTATGTATGGAAGTGGAACATGGAACTGGCAGAGGAAAGATGAAAGCCGAGTGAACGCGGTTGAAATGCGATCTCTTAGACGAATGTGTGGGAAATCAATATATGACAGGGTTACGAATGATGAAATCAGGCGAGAGTGTAAATCTGAGTTAAGTATAATTGATAAGATTAAGAAAGGGTCTCTGAGATGGTTTAGTCACGTAGAACGAATGGACTACGAAAAATGGTAAAACAAGTATATATGGCGAAAATAAACGGTAACGTGAGACGAGGACGACTTAGAAAGACGTGGCATGATCAGATAAACCAAAATCTTAAGTCTGGTCATGTCAAAAGCAGACGGAACCGAAGGGCATGTATGACAAGATGTATGAATGTGAAAGAAGCTAGGAATGTATGCCAGGATAGACATGTGTGGCGGTCCATTCTCTCTGCCTACACCTACGGGGAAATGGCGTGATGGTAGTAGTAGTTATCGAAATCTAATAATACTGAATAGGCGGGAAAACCTTAAATTAAACGCAGTACTATGCATAAATTACAATTTATAACGTTGCATTTGGATAGAAACAACTAACAAACAAACCCTTACATGTCCGAACCGACGATTATTTAATCTGACATGAAAAATAAATGGTATAATCAACCAATAAGAAATGTAACCGTAATCAATTCATTTTGTTTTATCAAAAATATTGCATAGGTTCCTAGATTTCTTCAAATGTCGAGATCCGTGCATTATGCAGGGCTGAGACGAGCATTATCGACAAAATCAAAAAGAAGTGCTGAATTGCTGAATTGCTTTGGACATGTGGAGCGAATAGACGACGAAAGAATGGCTAAAAATATTCATGATGCGAATAGACATGTAATAAATCCGAATAATCAGCCTGCGTGCGTGAGAAAATATATTAATGTAGAGGGAGCGAGATACGTATGCAAGACAGAGTGGTATGGCGTTATATTATTGGCGGCCTCTGTGGTCTAGTGGTCAAGTCGCTTGACTCACGCACGGAAGGTTCCGAGTTCGATTTCCGGTGAGAACACAAAAATTAAAATGTGATTTTTCTCAAACCTGGTTGTTCTGTAATGTAATTCACCACTGTAGTTTGGCCTCTCGGCCTGTTGTGGTGCAAATAAAAAGAAAGAAAAAAAGAAAAAACGAAAAAAAATTATCTCTGTTATGGTTTCTTTGTTTTTGTTTCGATTAAGTTAGTTTTAACTTCAAATTCTTCAAATCAGCTTTTATAATTTTTATTTTTCTATCCAGAAACTTTCAATCTTTGCGGGGACATTCTTGCATAACTTTCCGTTTTTGCATTTTGTTGATCTAGAAAATCTGAGACAAGAAGCGAGAAGAATCAATGAACTCTTCGGGTGTCCCTCCGTACAACATGTGGTTAGAGGACTGCGGCTGAGTGTGGGAATTGGAAAAGGACGAAATATTTTTACTAAGGACATGCGGCGTCTGTTCACCGCACCTTCCGTCGGCTGCTGGCTTCAGTGTCAAGTTGCTGCCACGTTGCCAATACGACGGACAAATAATCCGAATCTGGCAGATTTTGAGACGAAATTTACTAGAAAAGAAAAGGGGTTATAATTTGTCATCGGCTGGTCGAAGTGTCCACTTTTCAAACTGTGTAATATAATATTATCCCCATCCTGACCATGCCTGTATAAACGAACGTCTAGACGTGTGCGTCGCGTCGCGCCGCCGGTTGCTTCGACCACACCGACGCGCTACGCCGCGCCCGTAAAAACATCGGCGTGAAATTATAGAAAAAATTGTGGACTTCTACTAAACTACTACTATACATAACATACGGTATCTCATATAATCTGTGTCTGACGCCTAGATACTCTTATTTGTTAATATGAGAGAACCTAGCGACATTATTTCCACTTCTAGGCGTTCGTTTCATTAAAGTGACAGTTATGTCGGAATTTAATTCGACTTCAAAACTTATTTATTTCTCTCTCATATTTTTAATAGGCTTTTTAAAAAAAAATGCCAACCTCAAAACGATTATTTTTTTTAAATAAATCATAATCAAAGGAAAAATTGCTCAGTGGAATTTTTTTTTGACACTTTTAATGCGCAGATAAACGTATCGAGGGGTTCTAGACTCGTCGGTATAAAATGATGTACTTACATCAAAACTTGATGGTGGGGGTATCGATACTATACCTTTGTAGTCGGTCGGGAGACTTTTATCTTTAACTATGACGTCATACTGAAGCTATGTCATTTTAGAGCGTAGATATGTGTACCGTGACGTACGCTTCCCCTTAATTCATATCGATGTACCTACCCAAAACTTAAAAGTGGGGGGTTGGTAGTATGTATATCTTTATAATCGCTAGAGGGAATTTATCTTCAACTATACCGTCAAGGTGAAGGTATGACGTCTTTATCTTCCCATCATAATCGAGGCCTTGGACTTTATGCGTTTTATTGTGAAACAAATAAACTATTTTATGTATTATAATTTTATTTATAAGTCAAGGAACACAACTACAATATCGGGAAAGTATTCTTCATATCGACGGGTGTTATTATACGACACTACTTATTTATAATATTAGTATTGTATCGGGCATCGATATGATGATTAGATACTCGAGTTTTTATTAATTGAATAAATTTAGTAACACCGAAAACAATGTTTACTGCAAAAATTACACATAAAGTGTTACGAAGCGAATGCCGATATTTTATCAATAAGTGCGTTTTAATTGTTATTTTCACTTACAGGCGGATGACGTTTTAATTTATTTTTCTCGCATCATGGAAAAGAATAATCAACTTTTTCAGATTTGGGGATTAATATTAAAGATAAGGTGTCCAATAAATGCCTACTCAGTGCTTAAGTCATACCTCCGAATAAATGATTGGTTCCAAATGCGATGTCTGGTTATCATTTCCTTTAGCATTACAGATAATCTTTTATGAACGTCAAATTTATCAGCACTATCAATAAAAAATAAATGATCTCTGAGAATTGTGATCCTAACAGGAAGTTCGATTTAAAAAATACAATTCGATGTGTTTATGCATCACAAAAGTATTACCATACAGTTATTTGTTGTATTATTTTTAAATTTGTAATAATAAACTAATTAACTAACCCGGCCCTCAAATATTTATAAAACAAGTGATAATTATATATACGACACGACGTTGCATTTTGTATATTGACTTATTTTACTATATATTTTATTATCATTTTTATTTCTCGGGTTTTTGAAGTTATGCTTTTTGTTTAAAAATTATTAATGGTTATTTTATACTGTCTCAGAATGAGTATTTTGCATAAAATAAAATACAAATAATACTACTAACATTATTTTGAGCCTGTGCAAATGTTTGTAGACAAGGACTGGATTTCACCTCATGGGGAGTTAAGATTAACATATTACAATAGATAACATTTTAGGCTTTAACTCTTTAACTTCACAAAAATCAACAGACGAAAGAATTGAAGAAAAACGGATGTTTAAACACAGATATGATGACAGGTAATAAGCCCTGTAAATGCCTAGATTATCATATTACTTTTTCTTAAATGTTTTCCATCTCTGTTGTAATATTGCTTTTTCATCTTAAGAGGAAACGCGGTCATACTTTTCTTCACACAAACGTAGTCCCGTATTTTCTCCCTGGATTATGAAACTAGAGAAATATATTTTTTACACACTATAGATATTTACCATTTGTGTGTCTATAGATTTGCTTTATTGATAAGTGTTTTTAATGGAAGCTAGGACTGTTCAAACCCAAAAAAGCGCCTAGTATCTGCCATCTTCGGACGTACGCTATACATTCGGACGTACGTATAGTACAAATATGATAAAAAAAAATGAAAAACGGAATTTATTCTCCTAGTATATAAATCATTTGTGTATTCATTTGTAAACACGTGAATTTTCCTTATTGGCGAGTGCGCACTGTAGTTTGTCGTATATACATTTACATAGAATAATTTATTTAATAGAGTAACCCGGCCCGGAACTCGCAAGTTAATTAGTTCTGACAGTTGGGAACAGTCAAATATTGAATTTGATATTTCAAATAAAAATAACAAATCATTTAGTTTTCTTTTATTTTCTAATGTTTGTACATTCAAATATTTATTTAAGTATGAGTAATTCGTGTGTTTAACTGGAATACCTAATTTAAAATTAACGAAACGTAAACATTTATGTTGAACTCTTTCGATATTATTTATATGCACTTTATAATTTGGTGACCATATACGGAGCTGTACTCAAGTTAGCTACGTACTAAAGCAAAATATAAATTTTCATTACATAGACCGAGTCAAAATCTCTAATCGTTCGCAACAGAAATCCCCGAGTTTTGATGCTTTTATTTGTTATGCTCTGTATATGTTTAATGAAGTTTAATTGTTCATCGAATATAATACCAAGATAGGTAATTTCGGTCACTTGCTCTAAATTTATTGAATTTATAGTGTAAATGAAAGCAATTGGATTATTATTTCGGCAAAAAGTCAGAACTTTGCATTTGTCAACACTGAGAAATACATTGTTCTTTTCACAAAATATATTCAAACAATTCGAGTTAGTTTGCAGAGTTACGCAATGACCTGCGTTTTTTACCTCTCTGTATATTTTAATATCAGCAAACAGCGAAACTTCAGCATCTCGGAAACATGATATTATGTAGTTACAAAAATTAAAAACAATATAGGACCCAGATGACTGCCTAGCGGAAGACCACTGGTTGCAAAGAAGAAATTTGAAGAAAGAATTTATGCTTTGTAAAGGTTATATGGCCGGTTGGGTACCGAGCTGGAATAAAAATTATTATTATTATTAAGAATTTATTCAAGAAATAATATATTTAAATCAATCATAGGTAGCTTTAACTTAAGAGTCCATTCGTTTTGTGTCTGTTATTAATTGATTTTGTTAATGAAATAGATAAAATTTAAACAATTTTTACTACAAGTAGACAAAATATAACTCCAACAGCATCTGTAGCTGCAAGGCGTGCTGAAACGTTTAATGTACAACGCCATTAACTCTTGTGTGGCTGTGATGTCACACTAGTCGACATAGGACACAAGATTTGATATATCTCTCTTATTTTTTTAAATGATGAATTCGTATTTTTCGTAATCTTCAAATGGACGTTTTCACACCCGATTTGGAAAGTAAAATTTGTATCACTATGCTATATGTAAATGCAAAAAATATTTAACCTTGCTACGCGAAGCATGAATGTCCGCTAATTCAGCAACACATATATACAGATACCTTATACAAGACAGAGCACGAAGATAGAAGTCATAACTAGGAAGACTGAGACGCTGTTCTGCGGTGAGTGTCATCTAAAACAGATTTAGTCTTCAGTCGGTTAATGACAATGATGGGGGACGCACGCGTGTAACATGAGCGGCGTATTTGTGATTTTCAATTTATTTTGCTATAACAGTATTAAATTATATGTTTATTCCCATAAATTATGGAAAAGGAGTTATTAAACAGTAGTCTCCATGTTTTCCATTTTTTTCAAATGTCTGAACTTTAGAATATTCCGTCTTTTACTAGTGGTAACACGATGTTACATCACCGCGCGCAAAGGGATTATTTACCACAGTCTTTTAAGAGTTTCTTAAAAATGCCGGTATACATAAATCACTCGAAGAAATAATAATGACATTTAATATTTTTAACAATTATTCTTAGATCTGATGATAGGAATTAAGACGTGCAGGTAAATTAGAAGTACTATCTAAATTTGTTGTAACAGAGAGGAAAAAGGTTTTTGAGAGGGGAATATGGAAGTGTAGGCATTTACTGGGCTTATGACCTGTCATTGGCTGGTTTAAGTGGCCACTTCTTATTCCACACCGTGTAACATTCAGATTTATTATATTTAATAATAAGATTACGTGCTCATTTTGACGCAATATTTTATAGACGTATTATCTTGGTTTAGTCAAGTAAGATTATGGATACGTAGACGATGTAAAGGCATTTAGGAATTATCAGATAATAAGTGATAACTGGTTATGATAAAAGATACGAGCTATCTTTTATTCGTCGAATGCAAAATATGTTTTTGATATTGTTTGCGCAATTTGTAATTTTTCTTAAGTCCATAAAATAATAAAAAGAAAGTAATAAATGGAAAGCGTTAAAAAGGGGACTATTATTTTATTTAATCGTTAAGATGGGTGATCATGAATTCGAACTAATTCCAGTCTGTTTCCCCAGAGATAAAAAGTTGTTTCCGAAAAAAAAAATTTTAATCAATCAAAACAATATTTTTGCTATTTATATTAAGTCGTAACATAAGTCGCATTCGTTTTTTTTCAATTTAAATATAAGCACCTAAAGCTTAAAAAAATGTAAAGGTTATCATTAGAAAGAAAATTTTCTGCTGTACAAGATATTGTGTTTGCTTTTACGTTGCATATATTATTTTATTTGATCACAAGGCTTCAAAATAGAATGCCAGGTAGACGAAAGTGAGCATTTCCGACAACTCTTTCTGTTGGCATTCAATCGAGGAATTTAGCTGCCAAACCTGCTCGCGATATTTGCGCAGTGTACGGTGAAAATGCTACAAATTATCGATTTATTTGTTGTAAAATAATGTAGGAGAATACATTATTGATTAATTTGTTGATGTTAACATAAGTTGTGTACGTTTTTTTCCAAATGAAGAGAATAAGAGGACACATAAAAATGAATACAATTTTGTTTTACTTTTGGTGCTCATTTAAAAATTTGAAAAAAAAAAACAGATTCAACTTATGTTAACACCTACTTATTATATAACACAATATATTTAGTAAAAAAAATATATTCTACTACATTATTTGCACCTCATATCTTCATCATTTTCATCATCATTCCCTTTCCGCACCTAATGGTGCATAGGGCACTGCATTGGTACACCAATCACATCGTATCTTGATAAAAAAATTGTTACATAAAGGTTAGATGATCAGTCTTACGCTTCAGGTACCAGTCCAGGGACTATGAAATATTCTGATGTGAAAACACCCTTTTAAATAAATATTTCGTTTCAACCATTTCGGTAATCGAACCCGAGACCTCTTGCATGGTAGGCAATCACGCTGATTGGTGTACCAATGCAATACCCTATGCACCATTAGATGCAAAAAGGGAATGATGATGGCGATGATAAATATAAAAGAATGGGCTTAATGTAAATAGCCTATAATGTTTTATATAATCTAAAATGGTTTTTATTAATGTTAAATTATCGCTTTATTTCCAGTATTTTTGACATCCACCTTTTGACCTTTTTTTCATTTTTTTAATGTTTAAGAATCTTGGAAAGTACACCCTTTATGTCAACTTTTATTAAACAAAAATGTAGATTTGAAATATTATATCGGAATACGAAAAATAATAGCTAAAAAAATGGTTACATAAATATAATGAAATAATTCAATGTACAAAAACTAAAAATACATTAAATTTGACAACAGTGTCGGAGGAGATATTGCAGAATCCACTCTAAATTCAAAATGTTAATTTTGAATTAATCTGAAATTCAAAACGAGGTAAGTTCTAGAATTTATAGTTATTTTAAACGTATGTACATAAACAATGTATAACTCGAAATAAGTATAAACAAATGACATTCAATATTACTGAATTCATTGACGCAACATTTTCAGAACTGTAACACAAAAATTTTTAAGTTTTTTTGGAATTGCTGATTCGACAGATTTTAATAAAAATGAAAGTGTAATTTTATGCTATCAGTAATAGGTTTTGTGTATTATATTCACATCAAGTGCCTATTTAAGTGCATTTGATTATAATTTTTATTTATGTGCAATGCGTTTGTTAGATAACGTTCAAGGCTTAATAGTTCATCATACGATATCATAGACGCTGATACTTTAATATGTGAGAAGATAAAGAATAATCAAAAAATCTTTTAAATGGGAAATGTGAAATAACGAAAACACTGCGCGCGCCCGAGCTGTGTGGGTGACGAGTAACCAAAATAAACAACTAATGAGTCTGTATGTGTTCCAAGAACGCTTATTTATCAAGCTGAATCTTACCTCTTATGTTTTTCCGTTTTGATCCGAGTTAAACAACACTTTAGGAGTTTTATACAACTTTTAAACTAACTTTTTGACACTTTAAGGCACTCTAACGTACGAAACTAACGACAAAGGCACTGAACACACGCACCGGTTGACAATAAACCAAAATACCAAAGCATGATACGCAAGGATTGCATGGAGGGGACAAACTTATGAATGAATTTCTCAGCACACTCACACTCGTGAAACTAATGCCGCCATTTTATGTCGACAACGCTGCGATGGCAGAAATGAGAACTAAAAATATTGGCGCCATCTTCAAACATCGGGAAAAGTTTTTTCCCCTAAAAAATGTTCTATTATAATGTAAATAACGCAACAGAAAGACATTAAGATTTTGATAAGTTGGTACTGAATTATTTTCAGAGTTTTATAACTATTTAATTCGTTTTGAAGAAACAACAATATTTCTCACAGGACTCACCAAGCAGATACAACAAATTAAGTAGAAATGAATATACATAATACAAAATATAAATTATGGGTTTGGTGACTGGTCATAAGATAGTTTTACTTTTTTGTGGTATGAATTGATAGAAATGACATACAAATATTATTTTTTACAATACATCAAAATAAAAGTTTACCTCTGTACAAATAAACAGATAACTTAGTTATATGTTTAATATGTTATATATTTTTTTTATATAACTATGTAAAGATTAATTTGACTAATGTTTTCATATCAACAACTAACCCAAATTTTATTACTAGAGTATATTTAAACTACGTAATGAGGAAGTTCAGTACTAAGGGAAATTGTATATAAAAATGTTTTTCTACACGCGGTAAAAATTAAAGTACAGTGAAGTATTTAAAAATGTATTAAAAAACGAATAAAAATTAACTTAACATCACAAGTTCTTCCAAATCAACCGATTATAAAGTCTTGTGATAGATTTCCAGAAAGCCAACTCACCAATCAGCAGAATTCACTGACCAGAACTTGCGACGTCACTGGCGGAGTAATTACGAAACTTTAAACAATCATATAAATTTAAATATAAATAACTCCCTGGGGAGGAAATCCAGCCAGTTTGCAAGCATTTGGACCAAACATTGTTGAATGCTATCTTTGTTTAGTTTTTTATCGTTTAATTTTTGTGCTGTTACATGTTCACTGAATTGCCATAATTACTAGTTCTTTGCTTGATGTATTATTATTGTGTTTTTTTAAATTATTTTAAATTGTTAACTTTTTTAAATCACTCTAATGTTGTTGAAATTCCACTTGTCAATGCGTTTTGAAGCTACAAGACTTTTTGTGATGTTAGCTATCATATTATATTTATTATATTTTGAGAATTTCAACCGTCCATGCGCTCAGTAGCTGCAAGACTTGTTGTTATCTTACTTCTATTATTAAAAATTTGCCTTTTATTTCGTTTTAAATATCACTTAAACATTAAACTTCACTGTTAGATAAAAAAAGTAAATAGGGGCTAGATTTCTTACTGTCCATGCGCTCTGTAGCTGCAAGACGTGCTGGGATATTTATTTATTGTACAGCGCCCTTGAGGTGATTTTCACAAAAATGGCGCTCTATAAATTATCCAAACATATCTTTATAGCGCTGATAATACGATACATACTTTTTTTAAAACTTTAACCTGGTTTGATATCAATTTTTTTTTAATAACCTTGAATTTCTTCATTGAGATTCTCTCTATGTTTTTTGTATATCTGAAGTCTGAACCATTACAAGTTTTCTTTTATTTATTTTATCAAAAAAACTTGTATATTTATTTGTTGGCATTTTATTTCACACATATTTTGTATTATTTGTACATCACACTGGTTAAACAAGCGTAGAGATAGATAGATAGTTTAAAATAAATGACAATTGAAGGGATGGGGATAAAAGCATTTGATGTTCTATCCTTTTTGCCTATCTCTACTGCGAGGTAGCACGATGCTAGTAGTAGATTTTTTCATACCATCCTCAAAACAATATGTTTCTCATCAAAAAAATTTTTTTACAAAACCAATAGCAATATCAAGTATTACATTTATTGTAAAGGACATCCAAGTAAAAAGAGATAATCATAAAAATGTATTTATTAGATACTTTGTACACGATTCTCGTAGAAATATATGATATAAATAAATAATTTCTAACTAAAGAAAGAATTTAATAATCTTATTGATAATTACTGCTTTTAGTTAGCGAGTCCCTTGAGTAATACTGCCAACTTTGAACTCTTGTAATCCGAGCGGAGTTGAACAAAGTTTAGTAATATTGAGCGATCCAACTCAGCCTGGAAACAGAAAGAAATACTTTTTATTATTTTAAGTAAAAAATATTATTTTGTGTGGTCGATACGAAATGATTTACTGCAATTAAAGAATCACACAATTACACTTTGGAAACTATTTCTCCTATGGACAGTTGTTACAATACTTATCAAAACAAAAAATGTACAAGATCAGGCAAAAAGTATATTAAAGTACAATGAAATAAAATTAAATACAAAGTTAAGCCAGAGAGTTAGTAAAAATACAAACCAATGTCTCTCCTTCACAAACTTGCTGCAAATTTTCCGGTTTTACAAGAAGCAGGTTACAGAGAGCGTGTAGTGTATTGAAGAGTTCTCCTATTAGAGGAGGCACATTTGGTCCACAGAGAGCTTTCCGATACTCATTCACATCACAAATAGCACACATTGCACCTAAAAATGTCAGTTTAGATATAAACTCTTATAACACAGGTTTTTATAAATATATATTAAAGAAAACATGCATAAAATTTATATATGATTAAAAATAACAAAACATATGAATAATAATAACAAAAATCCTGTAGGTCCTTCATGATTAAAAAAAACAAGTACGACTACTATTACTATCAGTGATGAAGGCGTGAGCCTTTTCCTCATAGGGGTTAGTCAGAGAGGATGGACTGCCACACATGTTTATTCTGACACATATTCCTAGCTTTTTCCATATGTATACATCTTGTCATACACTATATTAATATACCTAGAATGTATCCATATACCAATTACTTATTTTCTCAAACTTAACGGTTTGGGTAGGTAGGAAATATTGCCTTATTGAAATATTATATTCCCTTACATTATGTAAATTAAGTTTTCAATAAATAAACAAAAAATGCCTATTGGTTGTGTTTAGGTGGAATGAAATTGATGGAAAGAAGTCTAAGCATATAAAGCTTTTTTTTATTTTTTATTTGTTGTTTTGCAATTTATGTATTACTTTTTTACATTCAAGGTAATGTTCCCTCACTGGGGTATTCCGTGCCGAGGTAGACATATTGTATAATTTAGAAACATGCCTTATTAGACATAATTAAATAATTTAAGATTCTTGATTTATTTGTTACTCTTTCTTTTTTCTCAGCTGCGCTAGACATGTTTTTATACTTTTAAACTACTTTGAAATATTTTTAGGATTGCTTCTAAAAATAATATATTGCTTTTCTTCGTATTTTTGTCATTATTTTTGAAGATGTTTTTTAAATTAACTTAAATTTATTTTCTTTTGAAGTTTCTTCTCATCGTTTCTTTTTTGAATCCCTTAAATTATGTATGTATATATATATATGTTTTTCCTTTGTGAAAATGTTTTTTTTTTTGCATTTGAGCATGTTTTTTTTATACTTATTTATTTTTATTCTTACCTTTTAATTACTTTTATAATATTATATTATTTCCATTTATGTAAATACTAACTAAAAACTTTTAAAATTACTTTTTTACTTTGATTTCAATTTTAAGCTACTTTCATTTATGTTTTTTTCTCCTTCTTTTTTGCACTTGAAAAAATAAAAATTGTTATTGATAACCTTAGATCATAGAATTAAGATTAGATATAATGATAATATAATATGGAAACTTCACGGGTCCATTAGAGTTAAGTCTAACTGTAAATACATACTATAAAACTATGTAATCGTCAACAATATTTTGAGTTTGTCCAAATTTTTGTAGACAAGGACTGGATTCAACTCCCTGGGGAGCTGATAACATTAACATATTACAACAGCGATGAAGAACATTTCAGAGAAGGTAATATAGAAGTCTAGGCATCTACAGGGCTTATGACCTGTCATTGGCTGGTTTAAGTGGCCACTTTACACACTGTGTAACATTCACCATTCTGCCCTTATTTGAACATCTATATTCCTTCAATTCTTTCATCTGTTGATGTTTGTGAAGTTAAAGAGCTGAAACCTTTATTTATGCGGGTGAGATTCGTGTGATTGAATTATTTCACCTACATACTAGGCAACGCCTGAAAATTATTTTTTTCAATTTCTATACTTCTTCATGGACCAGGTGAATTTATCAACAATATTTTGAGTTTGTCCAAATTTTTGTAGACAAGGACTGGATTCACTCCCTGGGAGTTAAAGAGCTGAAACCTTTATTTATACTTCACAAATATCAACAGATGAAAGAATTGAAGGAATATAGCTGTTCAAATAAGGGCAGAATGGTGAATGTTACACAGTGTGTAAAGTGGTCACTTAAACCAGCCAATGACAGGTCATAATCCCTGTAGATGCCTAGACTTCTATATTACCTTCTCTGAAATGTTCTTCATCGCTGTTGTAATATGTCTATGTAATTGTACTGTATGTTTCCTCAATAAAAGAAAATAAAAAATAATAATATCAAATACATATAAAACATAACAAAAACACATAAAACTCACAAATAAAAACATCTTTCTACCTATTTGGCCTGATTTAAGTGACAATATGTAACATTCTTATGTTAACATTAATATTCTCTGTTATAACTTCCAAATTTTCTACTTGTTCTACCAGATGATGGACCGTCACACACGTCTATCCTGATATATATTCCTAGCTTCTTCAACACGCATACTTCTTGTCATACATACCCTTCGGTCACTCGTCTTACATTACCATTCATTCTTGCCATATATCTGTTTTTTATGATTCACCAAATGTCAAACCAAATGAAAAAGTGAGATTACCAAACCATCTTAGTGAACCTTTTCTAATATTATCAAATATATGTTTCTCAGATTAAAAAAAACAAAAATAAATGCAATAAATAACAATGAAGAACCATCAAGAAAAAAAACAAATCAAGAAACATATAAGGATAAACAGCCTGTAGTACGTAAAGAAAACAGTGAATAGGAAAAATGTAAACATCATATTATCATTTAATTTATTATAAGATATATTTTTTATATATCAGCAAACAGTACTAGGAGCTATTTGTTCTTATCGTTGCAGAAATATATCATTAATGCTCACTAATACTTGCCGATACATAAATTGCAAAATTTTAGCAAAGAGCACAGTGATGTAACACTTTCAAAATACAAATTTGGAAAATGTGTCATTTTAATTGGTTATTCACAATCTTATTTTTTACTTTTATTTCTTTATTCCATAAGGTTATCTTAAAATTTAGTATTTTTTTACCAGCAGAATTGAATTGGAAGTTCATAAGATGCTCGTAGATAACTCGATGCAACCTGATTCCAAGTTCCTGGGTTACTGATCTGAAGTTTTCTCCATCCAAGCAGTCATTAATTCTTACCATTGTTGTGTTAAGATAACTAACAACAGTGAGGCAAGCCTAGAACATAAAATTTAAAAATATTAACAAGTTCATTGCACATACATACAAGTCATCTAATTTTCAGCAGTCTTTGTCAATAGATCAAATTTAAAATTAGTATGTAGCAATATGTAGCTTAATTTAGTATTGTAACGGGTAACATTTGCTATTCGTCACAGAAAATAGTTGCCACCCATCTTTCTGATTTTGTCTATGGCGAACACATCTACCGAATGTCGTCAAAGCCTTCTTCCGTGACACAACGCTAACAGAACGATCGCTCACGGATAGCGCTTTTCGGTGAAAGGGATTAAATATTGTGAAAGTATTTTAAATGACTTCATGACGATCCAATGTCTCTAGGCATCCCGTTAATCTTTGATTGAAATCCATAGTCCTTTTTTCTTTACCTACTATATTTATACAAGTTAACCCTTACGCTGCTACGCAGTTTTTCAAGAATCTAATCAGAAACCCTCTTATTTATACATTTAAAAAATATTTTATCGAATACGTTGTTTTCCAAACACACTACTGTTTTATCAATTAATAGCAATTCCAAGAAAAATCTTCCATTTCATAAATATCTCATTCAAGCCTAATGGAGTGAGCAAGATAGACATTTCGTGCCGCAAATATACATTTTTCGTACAGCGGTTGTAAACCCTTTCTTAATTGAAAATAAAAACAAACAAACTGATCTCGTACTGCAATCTCAAGGCGCATTGTTATTATTGAAACGAAATAATTATCATAGTTTTTTTGTTGATTGCGGAGCAAAGTGCTCTGTTATATATTATCAAACCTACCACTTCCATCAATGCATCTAAACAAAAATTGAGTAAAATATATCTTGAAATTTGTTGCAACAGAGAGGAAAAACATTTTTGCCAAGGGAATATGGAAGTCTAGGCATTTACAGGACTTATGATCTGTCATTGGCTGGTTTAAATGACCACTTTACACACTGTGAAATATTCACTATTCTGGGTATGTTTACACATACATATTCATGATTATTTTTACATTACCTCAACTCTTCCATCTGTTGACTTTTGCAAACTAAAAGAGCTGAAACCTTTATTGATGTCGGTAAGTTTCATCTGGATAAATTATTTCACCTCCTAGGTAATGCCTAAAATTACTTAAAATTTTTTATGCAAGTTATTTTAATCAACAATATTTTGAGTATGTCCAAATGTTTGTAGGGAGTTATTTAGATTGAAACCTAAAGGTAACCGGTAAATGTACAAAGAAGTGATATTATTTCTTGGTAGTTGTTATAATATAATTTAAATTTTTAAAAAATATGTTTTTGTACAACTGTCTCACAAATTAATATTTCTTCTAAGAAAAATTTTCCGTTTCGCTAATAGCTAGTTCACGCATAATGGATTGAGCGAGATAGACAACAGTTGCCGAAATTACAAACAGCTGAGGTAAATTACATCTTTTTTAAATTTATATATATTTTTAATCTTACTTTGCTACTCTAACTAACAATTTAACTCTGCAAAGCGTCCTTTTTATTATGAATAAATTTACAAAATATATCATTCAAAATGATAACGGATAGTGAAAGTGATAAAGAAATAATAGTACCTCGCCGAGAAACTCGGAGGCTTAGCAGCTCAACCTATTCCGAAAGTGAATATGACAATAACGATATTTTTTTAAGTGATAGTGATAATAATTTATAATATGACTCTTACGAAGAGCACAAAATCGAAGAAGCTTTTTATGAAGTATTTTTGGATCAATATCGAGCTGATATACCTCATTTACGTTTTGTTTGTAGAATAGAGTTTGTATAGTAATAATTACGTTTTGTTAGTAGAGTAATAATTACTACCTAATAAATAGCTAACACATTTTGATTTCCCATTACTGTGGGTACTCATTATAATAAATTAACAAATGATTTTTTTAATATTCAAACGTCCTAATTGACAATCATTAGGTTCCATGGTGAATTATTTTTATGTTTTATGGCTCTTTACTTATTTGTTTATATTCTTAATTATGGGGTTTTCCGGTGATATAGGGACCTCACTAGATAAGAGTTATTATATTAAAGGTAAAGTATTCAATTAGTTATTCATTACGGAAGTACATATATATTTTCGTAATCACTGAATCGGGTTTAATAGCGGGGAAAACCCCAAATATAATTATTTTCCACAAATATCATATAAGTGATTAAAAATCTAACTATTGACATTGATTTATTTTTTATTTCACTGTTTTTGGAATGTAAAAAAGTTCACTGTTTAAGGTCCCGACTAGCTAGAAGTTTCCTGTGTTTAGTCGTCTCTTTTCTTAAAAGCACTGCGAATTTGAACAACATAAGTAAATTTATAATGAGGATGTTTAGTGGTTTAAAAAAAAAAAATTGTTAGTAGACAAAGCTTTTTTTTTCAATTTTTAAGTATCGTATTATCAGCGTTACGATATTTTAAAGTTTTGTATTTCTGACATTAATCCGCGTGTGACGTCGCAAGTTCTCTTCCGCTTTTTCTCGGTTAGTTCTGTTGATTGGTCCATTGACGATTAGCAAACCGGAAATCTTACACAACCCTCTTATCATTGATTGATTCATATGAACAAGTGACGTCGTTCAAAGTTGTTCGTTTTCATTAAAATATTTTTAATGATTTTTTATTCATTTTCAAGAAACTTTGCCGTACAATTTAATGCTTAAATTTTTACAGCGCGTAAGAAAACATTTTTTGTATAAAATTTTCCGTAGGGCTGAAATAGGTACGAAAGTGAATAATAACCCGTCGAATAAGTCATTTTTATGTTTTGAAAATGTTTTATACCACTGACGGTTAAGTGCAACAAGCAGTTCCCGAATTCATTTACCCTTTTGGGGATTATGACGTCAGCATCAGTCTAGTTAGAACTTTATGATAGGGATTAACAACAACGATATATCGTTGTTTAGCAGTATAAGGGTTAATCATATACATATATGAACTGATAATCAAATTGCCATTGTTTTAAATTGATTCTATATTAATGGATCGGGGGTTAAGGTGATGATGTTATCCATAAACTAATCATTGCACTTTATTAAAAAAGAAAAAAAAAAGGATTTTGTGTAACTTGCAAAAGTACAAATCAAGAAACGGTTATCGTCGCCGATGCTGTGTTATTTCAAAGATCTTTCCGGGCTATGGGTTATGATTTTAATGGAAGCATCAATCAACTGGACCTGATGACAAATCCAACCAGATGAATCATGACTTTAGATGGAAAACCCACGATTATTGAAGCAACCAGCCAAGACAATATTTTACAAAACTCCAACTTCAACGCATCGCCAATTTTTATTTTTGCAAGATATTCTTTCACATGAATAATTAAGTTAATATTTGTAACAAGGAATAGCTTAAGTAGTATTTTGAATAGATACTTTAATTATGTAGTACATTTAACTTCAATAATAAATGTATGATGTTACTGTAATTAAATCAATTAATTAATTATTAGGAGGGGTGTTTTTATTTTAAATATTTTTTCTCTAAAATTAATTTCTGAGATTGATATAGTAAGCTTTGAGCCCGTTCGGAGCTGTCATATGCGTTGTAGCCTAGCCGGTGTCGATTTCAGGGGCGAGGATCACGGGTTTGGAAAGACAAATTTGCGTGAACTTTCATATGTCAATTGATTTTTTATTTATCGATCCTTCACTAACAAATCGTTGTAGTATACAATAGTGAAAATCAATTTACAAATCCAATTTGACAAATTTTAACTTATGTATTGTATAATAGAATCAAGACACACTTTTCACCATCTTTGCGAAATCTTCACTTTTTACACATTCTTCACAAATAATCTCTTTTTTTAAAAGAAATACATTTTTGAGTTCTCTTTCGGGAATCGAGTTGTGGTAGAGAGAGATTTGAACTTCAGACCTTTGATCCATGAGTCTAAATAAATACCACGGAACCACAACCTGGTTTGACCAATAAAAAGTTAAATAATGATGCTGGAAACTAATTTCTGTGTTTTCAGTAGTAAGAATAGTTAATTTTTTTGGATGCAGAAACCTCCTGTTATACGCTTCTTAAAGATACACTGATAAACCTGGATTAAACAAGTTCTTTGGATACCCTAATCTGGGCTGATGATATACATCAGACAGTATTCGGCAGAAATTAGGGAAGCAGGATAGACATAGGAAAAAGGAAAAGTGCTGGCTGATCATAGTTTCTTAAAGGTATTTGATGATGTCCACAAACCCCACTTAGGAGGAATGTGGAAAAAGAAGATTAAGAAATATTTTCTTTGAGAGGAATAGTAACATTTTTTTTGTTTACTATATAAAATATTTTATATGCAAAAGTAATTTGAGAACCCTCCTCACTAGGGAAACCTATTCCGAAGAAGACTGTACAGAGTTAAAACATTATTTTTTTGACATATTTTGGAGTTTATAGACAGTCCATAAAATATATTTCTTACCGATGAAGCTAATGTGTCTACATCCCCCTCTGGTTTGAAATCACTCTTTTTTAGTTCTGTTTGAAGGTATTGTTTTACCCAACCGACTATTGCTGTCAGTGACCGATCCAAGCCAAGATCCAGCTTTGATTCCAAATGTTCCAAGACAACATTTTTCTTTTGCATGCATTCCGCAAGTTTAGATGTAGAACTAAAATAATAAAAATTTAAAAAATATTTTTAATTTAACCAAAATGGAAGTAAATAATCATACAACAGATCTTTTAGATAGTAACACAGCATAAAAAAATGTTATGTCTAAAAAAAATACATAATTTTTTTATGAAAACAATTCAAGTAGGTAGCTACTAATACTGCTTAGTGAAATTTATATATAATATTTTAAATAAATGGGTGGAACATTATAGCCACCAATATTTGTTTGTATAGTTAATTTTTTTTTTGGTCATTTTATTGGCAATTTTAATTATTTACATTATTATTTTTTTATATACATCATCATACATCATTCCCTTTTCACACCTAATGGTGCACAGGGCACTGAATCGGTACACCAATCGCAGCACATCTTGATCATTATTGTTACATGAAAGTAAGACTATCAGTCTTAGACTTTAGGTGCCAATCCAGGATCAATAAAACATTCTAGTGTAAAAACACATTTTCAAATAAATATTTCATGTCAATCATGTCGGGAATCGAATCTAAGACCTCTTACATGCTTAGCAAATGTGCTGACCACTACACCACGAGGCCGAAAATATTTATATGCATGATTTTCAAATGCATACAAATTTTATCTGCTTTGAAGAACAAATAAACTTAATTAAAAAAAAACAGAGGTTGAAATTGACAAATAACTATGTTCTGAAATCAACACAATTTCCATGGTTATTTTCAATTATTTATCAGAGTAAATATTTTACACAGTTAAATTTCAAATATGCAAAGATTATTGGTGCATAATTTGATTTTTTTATCTCAATACACTTACCCAACACAAGGTAAAACAAATTCTTGAAAATGTTTATCAAACATGTGGACTATTGTGAGACACTGTTTCACAACATCAAAGAAATGAATCTGAAAATGGAAAAATGAATATTAAAAAAGCAAAAACTTTATACATGGATTGACATATTTGAATTTGAGAAATACATTATAGCAACCTTGGGCGGTGTTTTATTTTCAGCTATGGGAACACTTTGAAGTCCTAGGTCCACTGCATAGTCACAATGTTCTACTAAGAGTTGTTGTACCATGGCTTCCAATAACAGGGTTGCATTTGCCGCTAACTCATTTGGCGCAGAGAGCTAAAACAAATTAATATCATGTTACTCCAACAAATATTGTAACGACTAGGCGGGTGAGTTTTAAAAAAAAAAATACCAAAATAAAATTTAAAAAAGGCCATATCATTCGTAAAATTTATTTTTGACACAGAAATTCATTTGGTTTGATGAAAATAAATAGCTTAATTTACATAGTGGCATTTTTATGAAAAATCACCTCAAGGGCGCATTTACATTTGTTTCACAATATTTATTTGCATATTTAAACTTATGCTTGCACTAAAATAACACACTTATAACAATAAATCTGCAGAAACCTCGTAGAAAAAAAAAAGTTTAAAAAAAATATACATCTATGGAAAAATTTTGAGAGAATTTTGAAGTGGTAGTAAAGCATCAAATTACAGCCGAAATATAAAACAAATGCATACAAACCGCTTTGCATCTAATAAATGAAGTTTTGGCATCCTGTAGCATCTGAGTTGCGAGTTCTTCCGATAAAAATGTTTCCCCTCCATAATTTTCTATTTGAGCGATATTTATATTTGCCCTTGCTCCTATTACCGCTTGCAAGTCACGACGCAACTCTTGAAATCTAAAACGATTTAAAAAAATTAAAAAGCAATAAAATAAGGTATTATTTCATATTAGAAAATAGGATATTTATTATTATCTTATAATTAACATAGACATGTCATGTATGCAGCAAATTCTCTTTTAGACACCACGAACGCCCGTTTCAGAGAACCCACTTAACATGGCAATTTAAAACATGTGATAAAATAATACCTAAAGTAAAATTGTTATTTATTTTACCCAAACAAAATACAGGGAATATATTTTTTTCTCTCAATTTTTTCTTTAACGCATGGAACATGATTTTTACATGAGAGAACATTATTTTCACATAAAAATAATCTTCCACAGTTGAGCCACATTTATATTATGTTAAAGCAAATAATTGTGAATATCCCAACTGACTACAGGACAATAGCTAAAAAAAGCATTTAAAAATACATAGGTAGGTAATAAATTTATAAATAAATACAAATAAAAAATATGTCCTAATCCATACCCTCCAGTTTGTATCTGCTTCCTAGTGTGCTGTCTTGAAGCATAGTATTTCTGCAAGGCAGAGCTAAAGCACGCTTTCAGTCTTTGGTTTTCCAGACGGAAGTATGTCTCCAGGGGCTTGCCCACCGCTCCTCCGAGTGCCCCCATCCGCCCCAAGAGTCCACTGGACGCCACATCGCCGAGTTTGGACAATTGCTCGCATACTTTTTGAGTGCTGGAAAGAAATAATTAGTGTTAAAATAAACTTTGGCGTCAAGAAATTTACAGCATCAACAGATCATCACACTAATGCGGTTTACTAACAATCTAATGAACTAACATACCATATCACAAACATATATAAATACTAAGGTACATTAACGGCGATAGGGGTATTGAAAGCAGTTATGTGAATTCTAAAGGCACCAAACCGGAGTCGTAGATATCATGGATCGTGCAGAAAAGTTTTAATAGCGGTGGGCAGGACACTTGGCGAGGCAAATGATGGCAGGTGGACACCCAGAATAATAAAGTGGAGACCATAGGCAAACAAAAGAAGTGTTGGAAAGCCACAAAAAGATGAGTCAAAGACATTGCCTCGGTAGCCGGTAAAACATGGATGATAAAAGCGGGTGATAGGAAGGAATAGAGACATTTGGAAAAGGCTTTTATCTAGCAGTGGGGAAAACAAGGCTGAAGAAGAAGAGATAGTAAATATGTGAGTCAATCAAGCGAGGCTGTTTCTTAAAGCTTGAAATTTGTTTTTGAAATGTACAAATCTGAAAAGAGGCTTCAAGACCTCTAAAACAGATCCGTTAGATCATTATATTACAGTATTTCCCTTTGGGAATATGCAAAGGATAGAATACCACACCGCCCTATTTTTATTTTCGGGCCTCGCTTCCTCTATACTCACGTGTTTTATCATGCATGCACGCCGATTATCCTGACATTTGGCAAAATAAATAATTGGTATTATACGTCACAAACATTTACAAGTAGTTGAATATCCACATTCTCAAATCTGTATATTTATATTGTTTATCACAGGCATGCAGATGTTAGTAAAAGATTTTCAAAATCTATGATTATAAATTTAAAATAAACATGTAAAAGCATGAGATTTAAATTTACAAATGACAAATATTATGTTTTTTTTTTTTACATAAATAATACAGTATTTTTATGATGTTAATAAATAATGCATACAATAATAATAGTTACCTTATGTACATATCATAGAGGTTCTTTAAATATTTGTCTAGGTCACTTTTATCGGACAATTTGGTCTGGATATATTTCTGAAGCTTTAAATGGAAAATGTTGAGTATAAATTTACTCATTACTTGATCTGGGTTGGAGAACACAGTCTTAATTATTGTGTAATTATTTTCACACATCGGCAAAATTCCAGCAAACACATCTCTGCCAGTGAATGAACTCTGAAAATGTAATAATAATAATGTAATAATCCGTACGGGTTTACAAATGAATTTCAAATAAAAATTAATAAAAAAAAAAAAATGTTAGTATAAAGACTTGTTGTATTTGTATTAGTTACAGATATTAACATCAATGCAGCGGTACAGTATCATAAAAATGACTGGTTTACGCTCTGTTTACCAGGAATTTTAAAAAATAATTTAAAAATTCCATTTTTAATTGGTGTTTTTAACCTTCCACTATAAATAAAAACACATAATTTTTTAACATAATACACTTTTAAATTTTGTAAGAATTATTTAAAAATAAATAAATATTAGAACTAAAACTTATTTATCTAATTTAATATTTGATTTTCAACATGAAGTACTTTTAATCCAGTGTCTTTATTGAAGTTATGATTATTTTTTATCAGATGGTTTGCGAATTCAGAAAAAATATTATTGACGAAGAAGCTTGTTTGCTTTGAAACCGGTCGGTAGATTTTTTTAAAATAATTATAATTAGTGGTTAAAAACAAAGTTGTTTATTTATTTTATCAAAATAATATCAATCAAAACATTATCAGGTTTTATTATAAGTAAATACAATTTTAATATGAAGATTGTGTGAATTTATTATGTACACGAGTCAAAGACATCGAGTACATAATATATAATAAACAAACATAATTGTTAAAATTTCTAAATAAAAGTAAAAACGTTATTACCATTTGACTTGTTTCAATAAAAGCATCTATGCATTGTGAATAGCCCTTAAAATTTATTAAAATGGTGGCTATTTCCTTCATTCTAGGAATGTTCTCTGCTGTCTGTGCACGTACAAACTCTTCAATTAAATTTCTTTCGATTTCATCATACTTTGATTCAATTTTCTTTTTTGCTGCTTCAAATTTATCTGGTGGTAACTCTTGAGCGATGGTGTACAATTTCTGAATCATGTCAGCGGCTTCATCAATCTGTGAAAGTATCCAAATATAAAATATGAAACAAAAATTGTAAAGCCTATTCTTTGACATATGTGTTTAATTTATTTATTTTTGTGATTTGCAGTATATTTGTAAAGGGCATGATCATAAAATAAATAAGCTGAAATAAAATGAATTACGTAATAACATGACATTTGATATATTACGAAGAGTAGTGCTATGGTCGCAGATAAAACACAAATTTATATTTGTAGTCTAATCCAATTGGTATTTTTTTTTACAATCCATATCTATACTTCAAAAATCCATATCTACTATCTATATTTCAACTGCTGGTTATATTGTTATTTATTTAGGCTCAAAACAGTTTTGCATTGAAAATATTATATTACCTAATGTTAGATAAATTTAATAATGAAACAATTATGTTTGTTATTTTTTTGTTTAAAAAACAACATGCTAGGTTAGCATTAATATGTAAAGAGGATTCCCTTATAATACACTGCTTACTTAGAACTTTGTCTTTATGTTCAAATTTAACTTTCAAAATGTTGACTATTTTTAAGTGTTTTATACTGTTACTAACTAACCTCTGCCTGAACACGCCCGCGAACACTTTTTTCACATAGGATCTACTTATATATATCTATATGAACACATCATCACATTCTTATTTTTTTAAATATTTCACTTCCGATTAGACTGTAGTTGATGGTTTGAAGTAAGTCTTATTTGACTTTTATACTGGCACACTTTTATTGTTGACTTTTTAATGGAACAGAATATATTATCTCCTTCTACATAATTACTTCAGTTTCACATAGGCTATAGCCGTCTTTTCACTACCAATGTCTATTGGACGTCATTTCCTAAATGAGAGACACAATTCTGACGGCTATAGTCAGCATAACAGCAAAGGTGTTAACGAAATATATATTTTTTTTTAATTGTACCATAAATGAAAACAATTTATGTACTCATTTATATCATTTTAACAGACAGAAAAAGTAAGTTGTACAATTTGATGGAGAAGTTGACCAAGTCCAATTGTACAAATGTAGCGCTTATTTTCATTGTTAAATGTTTTTTGTGGTGAAACAGGAAAGTGTAAAATATAAAATCTCTTCGACCCTACCTTCGAGGTCTGTACAAATATGTCACTTTGCACGGGACCAGGAGACAAGAAGTCAGCGAGGAGTGTGAGGAGTGCCAATGCTGCAGCGGCACGAGCTCGAGGTTTCTGTGCAGCGCCGAGTTGCTCTCCCACTTGTAGAGCTCGACCCCCAGCCCAATTAATACGCTCGTCCAGCTCTGAGAAGACTCCTACAGAGTGCTAAAAATACACCAATCACGAAGTTTACTGCTAACCAAAATATTAGGTTAAAGTGGGAACTGGAAAGTTAGGTATTTATTTGAAAAAGTAAAGATTAAGGTTGTATTCAGATAAAAAGTAAGGAAATCATACGATTTTGTATTTTTTTTTTATGCCGTTCTTTCAAAATTGTGCAATTCTAAAAATAAAGTAAATGACCATTTAATAAAAAAAATAGTTTTCTCGGGTATTTCTAATAAGAAGTAAACTTAGAAGCTTCATTTACCGTTAACATGATTTCATTTCGACTGGTAGATTGCGCCTCTTGAAATTTAGACTAAACTTAGGTACATCAGTACTCATATAAAAATTAAGTATTTAAATAAAATTAGTTCCGATGATTTCAAAATAATAGATTGAACACGAAAGTTATAAAAAAAAGGTTGAATTTTGATTTTCAAATATATATTCTGAATATTATAGATGCCTGGAATAGCCGTCAAAAACGTCTCTCATTAAGGAAATGACTAATCTATTGACAAGTCAGGGAAACGACGGCTAAAGGCAATGTGAAACTGAAGTAAATACGCGGCAGGAGAAGATATCGAGTGCCTACAAAAAACAGGTGCGATTTTAAAAGAGTAGCGCTATAAGATGGCAGAATCACGTGATTTCCTTAATTTATATGAGACTACAGGCTTATTATGTAAATTTTGTATTAGTAGTAAAAATATTTTCTTGGACACGATAAAATAGGAACTAATTGAGGGAGTTTAGCGCTACCTGGAGTTGTTTTAAATGTAAATGTAATTTTGTTTGTTTTGTGAAAACTTAAAAATAAATAAACAAAGTAATAAAAATAATTTGTATTTTACATATTTTAAACACAATGTGTTCTTAGGATTTTATATTTATTGCCGATTGATTTTTAAAATCATAATCATCTGTACATATAATTGTAACTGTCTTTTTAAATTCTAAATACTTATAAATACAATTGTAACGTACGCGTTACCACGATTTTTGCTGCTTTGTCAACCGCGTCTGCCGCAGTCAGGCTTCCCAGCGGAAACGAGAAGCCACCCTCCCAGACAGAGTCAAAGATAAAGTCAGTAGGTAGGGGCATAACTGCGCCGACCACAAGTCAACCTCAATAGCCCTGAAAAGGACTTTCCACCCGGTCCGAGTGGTGTAGAGAGGCGAAGGCAGTCAGCTGGCAGGGCGGAGCGAAGAGCAAAGTGCAGGAAGGCGATCAGTAATGCCCGTATGGGCTATTTCGCCAGCAGCCGCGACGTGCGCAACATGACAAACATAATACAGTGGCCCTTTCTAGGGCTTTTTTTACATACTTATTATTTTTAAGTAAATTTAAGTTCTCTAGGGCTATATTTTGCCTCGGTATTACAGAGACCAGGCTCGAAAGTAAATCATTTATCTTTATGGGAGCCTAGCACTCAGTCGTATAAATACCGGAATTTCTAGCTATTTTTGGTTCAAAAACCTTTTAAAATACATGCATACTTTTGCTATTCAGAATAACATTGGTAGAATAAGTGTATAAGTATACTAACTTTATGTTGTTCCTGAAGTTGGGCTAGTTTTAATGTATATGTATCTTCTTCTTCCCTTACAGATTGTTCTAGTCGTAAACATTTTCTTTCTTGTCTTTCCTGAAGAACCTGTCAAAACATTTTGGTTAAAAAGAACAAATAGACTCTTCAAATATTGACCAATTTTCGAAAGGTATTTAGATTTCTGCAAAATATTTTAAGGCCTTCTATAATATAAAATGTTTATTCAACCAGAGTTCTTTTAAAACAACATGAAATTTGAAAATTATTTTCAAAGTAGGTACTGACTCTATTTACTTGTGTTTTTTTTTTATTGATTTAGTCTAGCAGCATTATTTTTTCCATTTTGTTGGGTTTATCGCGAGCGAACATTACACTGTAAACAAACCGCGGTGTTCACGTCTTTCAAAATTCTGTCACCTGAGGGAGTCGTTTTAAACTAATTTAAGATATTTAGATTTTATTATTTTTTTCATTGGTATACATAAATGTATGACAAATAATAATTTAGTTTATTTCTGTTTTCAAAGCGTATTATTTAAACATAAAATATACTTTATAAGGTTACAAAAATGTTACATACTAACAAGTTTTTTACCCCTCGCAACCACAGTTGTATTAAAACAACACTAAATAACTACAAAACTATTTGTAAAATAAATATTTAGATTTTGTTTAAATAATGCCAGTAAATATAATCAAACACTAATTAATAATAAATTTCGACAATTTTTATAGCGCCGTTTTCGTGAATAATCACTTCAAGGGTACATTATATTTAGTTGAAAAAATATTTTTTTTAATCTAAAAAAAGTCATTCGGATGAGAAATGGTTAACAATGCAATACTATTTTTAATAAATGAAAAAAATACTACATACATACATTTAATTTATACTTTATAGACCATATTTAACTCATCATTACGACTTTTTTTTGTATAAATTTCTATTCATTTCAATGATTCTATTATTTTGTATATTTGATTGTGTTTGTAGCTACATATTTACTATGTTTAATTTATATTTGATTCTTTTTAATGTTATTCTATTTTTTGAATCATTATTCTTTATTTACCACTGCAAGACTTGTTGCTATCTAACTTCTAATTTTATAAATTTGCTTTTTATTTCGTTTTTTTAAATATCACCTAAACTCTAAACTTCATTGTCAAAAATATTTTTTTAAAATGTAAATAGGGGCTAGATTTCTTATTGTCCATGCGCTCTGTAGCTGCAAGGCGTGCTGTTATCTAGCTCATGTATATCATAATTGTTATATATCATAATTGGAGACAAGGAACTAGAATACCAACCGTCCATGCGCTCTGTAGCTGCAAGACGTGCTGGGCTATTTATTTACTGTACAGCGCCCTTGAGGTGATTTTCACAAAAATGGCGTTTTATAAATTATCCAAACATTATTATTACCAACAATATTTTGAGCTTGTCCAAATTTTTGTAGACAAGAACTGGATTCAACTCTTTTATTTATTATTATTATTATTATCAATTCACTCTCACAGTTTTACACTTCTGCGGCCTGCGATCGCAAATGCGCGTTCACCGAATTTAGTGCGTCGGTTGCACAGAGGTATAATATACTGTATCACAAGTATTTATTTTTATTTTTATATACATGGCCTAAGCCAATTACAACACTTCTATGAAGAAACATATGTACAAGAAACTAAATAAAAATAACATAAAACTATGAAGCAATGACAAACAAGGGCAATAAAATAATGCTATACAAAATATTTATAAACATAATCAAAATATATGATTTTGAGCTAAAACCCATGTCAATCCATCTTCATCTATTATTTATTTTAAGTTACCATATTTTATTATTTTTCTAGTTAATAATTATGGCTCAACACGGGCACAGCCTAAAAAGCTAGAATAAGTAGATGAATTTGTAGACAAATACAATTTAAAATCAATAAACAAATAAAAATGTAAAATATATAATATACTAATGAATTAGGAAGTTCAGTGCTATGGGAAATCGGATATAAAATATGTTTTTTTACACGCGGTAAAAATTACAGAATTTAATTGTACAGTGAAAAAGCATTTAATTGTATCCTAAAAATATGTTTTAATAACTACTTCAAAACGTCACAAGGTCTAGTAAACAGGTGTTTAGATTAGCCAATTAATTACATGTGTTGATATATTTGCAGTTTCTGAGAAGCCATGAATATTTTCAAACATACGGGGTTCACTTTTTAAGTGTCAGGACAAATATTTGACAAGTAACATCACGGACAGAGTAATTTAAATTACATGTGTTGATATATTTGCAGTTTCCGAGAAGCCACGAATATTTTCAAACATACGGGGTTCACTTTTTAAATGTCAGGACAAATCACCGACAAGTAACATCACGGACAATCATTTAAAACTTGTAAAACTTTGAAAAATCATACCGATGATATTAACATATTACAACAGAGATGAAGAACATTTTAGAGAAGGTAATATAGAAGTTTAGGCATCTGCAAGGCTGATGACCTGTCATTGACTAGTTTAAGTGTTCACTTTACACACTGTGTAACATTGACCATTCTGCCCATATTTGAACATCTTTATTCCTTCAATTCTTTCATCTGTTGATGTTTGTGAAGTTAAAGAGCTGAAACCTTTATTTATGCGGGTGAGATTCATCTAATTGATTTATTTCACCTACATACTAGGCAACGCCTGAAAATTTATACTTTTTTCAATTTCTATACTTCTTCATGGACCAGGTGGATTTATCAACAATATTTTGAGTTTGTCCAAATTTTTGTAGACAAGGACTGAATTCAACTCCCTGGGGAGCTGTTGTAGACTTCTATATTACCCTCTCTAAAATGTTCTTCATGTCTATTGTAATATGTTAATGTTGAATCCAGTCCTTGTTTACAAAATTTTGGACAAACTCAAAATATTGTTGATAATATGATATACACATTTTTTTTTTTGGTTTAATTGAATAGTCTATTAACAAATAATAACAATACCACTGAATTTCCTCATTGTTAACATTTTCAATTTAACTTTGGAACTGATTTAACTTGTTTCCATATTTTTGCTAATTATATTCGTTCTTATGAAGTACTATTGTTAATTTTGAGTAAATAAATATTTTTTTATACGTAGTTGATATGGAAAAAAACTAAATGAAATAGTTTTATCCTTACTTTTAAATCCCTAATGGCCTGTGTAAATGTTTCGTGTATCGACTGAGGATCGAAAGTTTTTTCGGGACCCTCCTTCATAGTTCTCCAGGCCAATCTTTCAACAAATTCATCAGCATCAAACGGCTCCTAAAAATAATAGTGTTTTGCTCAATACAAACACAATGCTTAGTTGGTAGTAAATTCCTTCAATTTTAAATATTTCACTACAAAAATATGTCATTTCAATTGTTATATTACGCCTACAATCATGGCCAATCTCATTTATTGAGAAACATTTGATAGTGAATTCATATTCAGATAAATGTTACCGTAATTGAATATGTTAACGAAAACATAGCTACCTGCTCTAGTTCTTTCATATATTGGCTCATCATTTTGAATAGATATTAATGACCTTTTCTAAATAAATCAAATAATTATGCTAACAACTTTAAAATTCATTGAACATATTACATAGATTTGCTCTGAATAAAGGTCATGCTAAAGCATAGAGTATGTATGTAAAGGATTTTAAACAAATTATAGTTTTGATCGAATTGTCAAAAATGCACTAACAAACGACTGCTAATGAAAATATTATTGCAAATGACAAATGACAGCCAGACGTCAATGTCAAAACTCAAAACCACAGATTAAGGAGATAAAAGTCAAATTACGTTCATTTTTTCATTATCTTTTAAAAGCTATTTAGTTTTTGATACACCTACTTATTATTAATATTCCAAAGAAAATTATACAATGACTAGAGATGTAAGGGGATAAAATTTTGGTCAAATACGATATTATACGGTTATTTTCCATAAAAAGCAAGTGTGACGTAATTGTTTTTATTTCTCAAAGATATAACTTTTTAATATTAAGTTCACAGAATGTTTAAATGTTTTTATTTTCTTTTTTAATATTAATTTCACAGAATGTTTAAATGTTTTTCTTTTCTTTTTTAAAATTAAGTTCACAGATTGTTTGAATGTTTTTATTTTCTTCTTTAATATTAAGTTCACAGATTGTTTAAATGTTTTCTTTCCTTTTTTAATATTAAGTTCATAGATTGCTAAAATTTGTTTAAATTTTTATTGTTTAAGTGTATACTATGTATTGTTACAAGAAATGTACTATTCTTTTTATGTACCGTCCCAAATGAGTTTTCTCGTACAACTCCTGGGAATATAATATCATGATATTCATGTCTTATATGTTTTATTAATAAATAAAAAAAATAAATAATAATAATACTAGTAACTTCGTTTTAGAAAAAGCTACAAGACAGTGAAAACCATGTTTAGATCCGTCGAGTGTTTGCCGAGGTTCATTAAATGTATGGGTCATTCAAGGTCATTCGGTAGGATTAAAAAAAACTTTTTTCGTTAAAAAAAGGTTGAGTATGTTTTGAAACTTAACAGGATCGGTTGACATAGAGTCCTTATTTACGTTCGTTCGGGTCCAACAAGAAGTATAAAAATTGGAAAATATTTACAGTCATTGCCTAGTAGATGGATGAAATAATTCAATCATATGAATCTCATCCGCAACAATAAAGATTTCAGCTCTTTAACTTTACAAACGTCAACAGATGGGAGAATTAAAGGAATATAGATGTTCAAGTATAGGCAGAATGGTGAATATTGCAGTGTGTAAAGTGGCCACTTAAACCAGCCAATGACAGGTCATAGGCCCTGTGAATGCCTAAACTTCTACATTCACTTTTATAAAATGTTCTTCATCTCTGTTGCAATATGTTTTATAAAAATACCTAAATTAAAAAAAATTGCATTTTTGTTATTATTCCGGGTGCAAGAGCACCATTGAGGTGCTTCTGTATCAATTTTGTTTTGAAATATTTTTTCAAATTCGTGGTTAATACCCGTGTGCAGAGACAAACCTTAAGGTGAGGAAAGTACATTCTATTGTCTTCACCTTCAGGTTATTCTCTGCATTTGAGATTAGAATGTCCTTTCCTTACCTTAAGTTTTGTCTCTGCATACGGGTATAAGCATCTACCATTATTAGTGTAAAAAAAATAATTGCAAGTAATGTTGATATTTGAGTAAACCAAGTTATGAAAAAATACAGCATTGAAAACAAACATGTTTTTATTTTTTAATTTATATTATTTTCTCAAAGTTGTCCATCTCTGTTGAAATATTTAAAAAAACTTATAATATTATTGATATAAAAATAATGAGAAAATATTAAATGATCATCATATTTTTTTACTAGCCGAGGTAAGCAAAAGAGGCATATTTAGTTTCTTTAAAGTGGCTTTTTTTCTCAGAAAAAAAAAATCTTTTCCAGATTTAACTTACGAGCTGAGCTACAGATTTTATTGAAAAGTAAAGTAATCAAATCTATAGAAAAATGGAATTTCTTAGGCATATAAGATGAAAGATTTAAATTCCTAATACAGATGTTGTAAATAATCATAAATATTTAGGATAAATTATTGATTCTAAATTTAGCTGGGGTGTTCATATTGATGGAATCTGCGACAGATTAAGGTACTGGCTTAAGGTGATTTATGAAATCAAAAGCATACTACCTTTCAAAATGTTAAGATACATAAAATATATACCTCGCTCATTGAATCCATTATATCTTACGGAGTGCGTGTCTGGGGTCTCGCCTGGGTAAAATTTATGATATTCAGGTGAGACTGTTGATGGGGATTGTACCAGATAGCATAATCCGTGAGGCGAAATATATAGGCGAAGGTGTATATTTAAAATTCTGTAATGTCCTACCGGTAAAAGAACTTTGTGACTACAAATTGATTGTAGATTACTTTGTTGATCCGGAATATAAAAAAAGAGAATCCCACACTCAAAACACTAGATTAAAAACTAAGGGCTCCCTGTTTGTTCCCCGAATTACAAATTACTTCAGAGAGCGAATATTAAATTGCGTTGTTCCAAGATTGTTCAATGATCTCCCACAAACCATCATTAACATGAAAGATCTTCAAATGAAAAAAAAAAAGAACTGAAGAAATATCTTCTAGATACTTTATAGTGCCTGTTTATAAATAAATTTGTAAAATATAAATAAAATAAATGTAATATTAACCTGAACTGAAAAGAATTATGTATAATTAGGTACCAACATAAATTTCACTGTGCAATTACTAATAATTAAAGAATAAAATTCAAAACAATTGAAAACATACTAATCAATAATATTTCGGAACAAGTCATAGTTCTAGTAATCCTGTACCCTAAATTCTTGTGAAATATATGTTTTTTTATTTACTATTGCATGATGTTTTGTAGTATATTATATTTGTACAGACTTATAACATAAATTATATTTGTTGATTAAATTGCACATTCGTACTTATTTGAAAGAGTATGACTTAAAATGTCATGAGAATCATCGAACATTGACATATCCATGGAAGAAAACTTAACTCCAAGACAATCTGAAGTAATAGCATTAGAAAAAAGAGGCTATTTGATCGGAAAAAAAATTGGGCAAGGATCATACGCTACGGTCCATCAAGCAACATACACAGATCCTGCGAACCCTAAGAGCACTTTCCTAGCATGCAAAATATTTGACAAAGAAAAAGCGTCGAAAGATTTTCTTAAGAAATTCTTCCCCAGGGAAATTGAAATTTTAACTAAGATTGAGAATCCTCATGTAATACAAATCCAGAACATTCTTCAAAGAGGTAACAGAGTGTTTATTTTCATGAAATACGCAGAAAATGGTGATTTATTGGATTATATAAAGAAAAATGGAGCCATCGCTGAAAACCAAGCGCGAATATGGTACTTTCAAATAGCCAGCGGGCTTCAGTACCTTCACAGCCAGAATATCGCCCACCGAGATTTAAAGTGTGAAAATATTTTGATAAGCAAAAAGTATCACGTTAAACTGGCAGACTTTGGCTTTGCTCGATTCTGCACAGATACTAGGAATAAGCGTGTGTTGAGTAGAACATTCTGCGGCTCAGCAGCATACGCAGCCCCCGAAGTAGTCAGCGGTACTCCGTATAACCCCAAACTAGCAGACGTTTGGTCTTCTGGAGTTGTCCTGTTCATCATGTTAAACGCTTCAATGCCCTTTGATGATTCTAACCTGAAGAAGCTTCTCAAGAATCAAATATCGAGGAATTGGACTTTTAACTCAAACGCGAAAGAGACTCTCTCTTCAGTCTGTAAATCTATAGTTAAGCACATACTAGAGCCAGACATTACGCTGAGGTATAATTTAGACAGAGTATTGAATCACGAGTGGTTAAAGAATGCGAATAAGAGCGGAAGTATTAACAGTCAGATAATTCCTGATCTCGGGACAAGAGGAGAAAAATTGGACCCTCGGGCGGCAGGGCCATCGGGGAAACAAAACAGTAATTCAAGTTAATATGCAGAATTTTTGTATAGTTGCACGGATGGAAAGTAAATAAAACAAAATCTTGCAATGGTTCAGTTTATTTTAAACCATACATTTTATATATTTTTTTTTTATCAAACTATGGAGCTTATGCCACTGGATCATCTCCCTTGGTGGTTCTTGTGTAGATTACTTGGCCGTGGTGCTGGACAACTTGCTTGATTAGGCCTGTAAATAAGTAAAAAAAACAGTTATTACACATACATAATATATGGCAACGGTGACATACCGAGGAAGGGAAATCACAATGGACAACTTACATCAGTCTCAATATATCAGAATTTTTACTCTCACAGTTTTCAAGAAAGTAATTTTTAATCATTTGAAGTTGTCCAAAATATGTAAATTTTATGAGAAACAAAAATAATATACTATTAAAGCAATGTTACAATTTTAGTTAAAAATCCTCATGACTAAATTTACAGCGAATGTGAAATGGGTTTTGGTTCTTTCTTTTTTAAAGCAGACTCAGACAAATATTTATAAAATCCGCCTTCAAATAAATTAACAATATTATTAAAAAGTGGTTGGCTGTAGTTACTTAAAATTAATTTAAGTGCTCATTTAGTTAAACAAATAATGAAAACTTAAATCCAATCTACACACATTCTCAGCGAACTACGGAATGTTTTTTAATAAATGTATATGTAGAAGTGAAAGTAATTATTTGAGTAATGAGGTTAATTTTACCTTTGTCCCTCAGTTCAATGAGCGCTCTCCGGGCTAGACTTCCTCTGATCTTCAATCTTTCGGACACTACAGCAGGGGTAATCAGTTTGTAGGATGGTACTTCTTTGTACAACTTTTCATAAGTTGGCTTGTCGAAAAGAACCTGGTTGTTCAACTTATCGCGAACTTTTCCCTTTGACCACTTCTGCAATTTCAAACAAATAATTATTCAGAGGTTATGTTTTTCAGTCAAAAAATAAATGTGTTCTGCTTCTGTCAGTCTCAATATATCAGTTTTAAACCTTCACAGATTTTCAGGATGAAATTTTATAATCATTCAAAAGGTATACTCAAATTCATGGCAAAAAAGCCATTTTAATGAAATATTGATGAACGCGTACCTTCTTCTTGGCTTTGCCGCCTCCGGACCCTTCCTTCTTTTTCTGGGTCTTCTGCGGCTGTTTCGCCGAAGACTTTGAATCCTTCTTGGGCGGCTAGAACATATAAAACTCATTTTAGAATTTGACAACCTGAGGACATCCATGCGGTGTTTCAAATGTCAAAAGGTACCAAATATCACTGAATTTAAGAGACGTAGCAAAAACGTCAAAAAGAAAAGCTGGAGTGTCAATTTTAATCTTGATTCTAAACAGTAAAGCTCTAAAAATAATTATTTAGGTACAATAACTGAAATCCACGCGACAACTCACCATGCTGATCCTATTAAGAAAGATGGAGACCGGATGCCATAGAAAAAATGCACTAAACTTTGTGAACAGACAGCCTTTCCGGTTGTTCGTAAACGCTGAGACCTATAATATTTACCATAGATAAAAACAGCTGTTCATGGTTATTTTTGTCAGAATTTGAAATCAGTTTGAAATGTCAAAATGTGTCAAAACACGCCCATACATACTAAAAGTGTTTAACGACTTAAATGCATAATTTTTTGTAATATTTTCGCGTATTCTGTGCTTTTTATTAATACAAAATGCAGAATTCTCAAAATTTAGGGACACACTTCAATAACATATTCCACATGATGGATGGTCTACCACAAGGACACGAAAAACCTTTGAAACACGCTCTTTATAATGCCGTTGCCTTATTTTTACTCTTTGCTTGCTGCGCTGTCGGTTTCGCTCTCTTTTTGGTGCTGGATCCATTCTTTAAACCACTTCTATGGGCCCTGCTTGTCGGGTCGCTTTTGCACCCTATTAAATATTCTATCGCCACTCAGATGACGAAATGGTTTCAGAAAATAGAGAAAACCAACAGGCCGCTTATTGTTGGTATAGCGACTATACCTTATGACATCTTAAATGAAATATCCAAACATACAAGTTCTGCCATTCAAAAATATTACAAGGTTTGTTTTTATTTGACATATAAACCATTTAAGTAGGTAATGCTCCCATTGTGTAACTCTCCATTGAAATGGTTAGCTTGTTAACTTACATGTTTTAGATACTGAGTTTAATTATATCGTTAATACAAAATATTGTACAAATAAAAACATTCAGAACTAGCACTGACATCTTATTGCGGTGCAAAAAATATGCTTGTTTAGGCACCAACAAACAATTTTCTATTTGAATAGGAGTATTGAAATGATCGAAATATTACTTATTATTAAAGCAGAGCCTCGATAGTCTGAACACCGAAAATGTATACCCTGTTTGGATGTATGAAAAGTTTGGATTTATAGTATGCAGATATTATAGTAGGCATTTTAAAAAATAAGACAAAGGTTTTTGTAACTGAAAGTATGTTTTAATCATGCTAAATGTTATTTTATTAAAGTAAAATGCTATTTATCATTAGTTTTTAAAAGAATTCCAATATAGTGCTTTGACAAATGTCATTTAGCGACAAAAAACGCTTTATCCCTTAATGTACATAAAAGCCTTTTTTTTCTGAAATTGAGATATCGAGTTCCTCCGCTCATTCCAAGCAAGTGTTCAAGGTGGGCACAGCTTGAGCATGTGGAATCCTTGCAACTGGTTCCGATGCCTCCAATTCTTTTTTGTTTTCGCTGTCATGCTCATTTCCCACTTTTCTTACTATGTCTTCATCAGTTAAAAGCTTTATTTAAACAATCAATATCAGCATTCCTTATCAAGAAATTGTTAATCCCTACTTCTGAAAAGTCTCTGTTTCGAAAAAGGCTTAATGGTAAGTCATCTTCATGGTCAAAATCTCCCGCATCTTGGCCGGAAATATCATCTAATTAAAATAACAAGGGCTACAGAGGTAGAGGGGTCGTTCAGATTATAGAGACATTCAGATTAGCTGGGGTATAGATTATCGAGACAGTTAGATTAGCTGGGATATGGATTATCGAGACCCTGCTGTATTTGGTTTTGTTTTTTTTTCAAAAGTAATATAGGGTTTGCACAAATGAGAGTAAAATAGGAGTTTGGATATAAGAAAGAGTTTGTATTTCTTCTTCCTCTTCGTTTTTTAATGACCTTTTCACCTCTCAACTCGGGTGTTCTGGCCAGTGTCGAGTTTTTAAAATATTACTTTCGTACAAAATTTGTTTTTGATTTTTTATCTTTGTAATAAATGAAATTTAAACATATATCTATTTTTCGCAATCACAGATAGCTGGCTGCTTGATTCTCTCCGCAGTAACCCTCGTCTGGATTATCCATTGGTTCCCCTGGAGATACTTCAGTTACACATGGGAGGTGGCGAAAATGTTCAATGTTATTATAAAAATGTTGCTGACAGTTTGCAATACTTTCACTGTGAGTACTAAGATAATTTATTAATTTCTTAGATATTCACAACCAATCGCATTAAGCATCCATCATCAACCCTGATGATGGACGGTGTAATCTGATCCAAAATATCAGAAAAAAGTGCAAATGACACTGCATAATAACCCAGAAAACATTCAAATTTGTTTGTGAAAATTCTTGGTGCAACTTCATTGTGATTAAAGAAATAAAAAACAAGTGATACTTAAATCTACAAATTTGGAGTAACCAGTGACCGGTTTCATCGCTTTCCCAACATCTTTGAGACTAGTATCTTTACCATAAAATTAAATGTATTTATAAAAAAACGGATAGAGAATTCCGAATTATATAATTGTGATTTAAATTTGAATTTTCTGTCCTCACTATTTTTGTATAAATATATTTATTTATTCTTTTACAATTTTATATTTATTTTTTAAAATTACAAATAATGTTCCCTCAATGTCCCGTGCCGAGGAAAACATTTCACATAATTTTGAAACATGCCCTAAATACATATAAAAAAAATAATTACTTTTAACATTCAACAATGTTTGATTATGTCCAAATGCTTGCAGACTGGCTGGATTTCCTCCCTAGGGAGTTGTTCATATTTAGATTTATTTCAACAGAGAGGGAAAAGTTTTCGAGAAGAAATTTGGAAGTCTAGGCATTTACAGGGCTTATGACCTGTCATTGGCTGGTTTAAGTGGCCACTTTACACACTGTGTAACATTCACCATTCTGCCCATGTTTGAACATCCACATTTCCTCAACTCTTCCATCTGTTGACTTTTGTGAAGTGAAAGAGCTGAAACCTTTATCACGTGGGTGAGATTCATCCGGCTGAACCAAATCACCTACTAGGCAACGCCTGGAAACAATTTTCCAATTTTTATACTTCTTCTTTTACCAGGTAGTAATTCAACAATGTTTGATTATGTCCAAATGCTTGCAGACTGGCTGGATTTCCTCCCTAGGGAGTTGTTCATATTTAGATTTATTTCAACAGAGAGGGAAAAGTTTTCGAGAAGAAATTTGGAAGTCTAGGCATTTACAGGGCTTATGACCTGTCATTGGCTGGTTTAAGTGGCCACTTTACACACTGTGTAACATTCACCATTCTGCCCATGTTTGAACATCCACATTTCCTCAACTCTTCCATCTGTTGACTTTTGTGAAGTGAAAGAGCTGAAACCTTTATCACGTGGGTGAGATTCATCCGGCTGAACCAAATCACCTACTAGGCAACGCCTGGAAACAATTTTCCAATTTTTATACTTCTTCTTTTACCAGGTAGTAATTCAACAATGTTTGATTATGTCCAAATGCTTGCAGACTGGCTGGATTTCCTCCCTAGGGAGTTGTTCATATTTAGATTTATTTCAACAGAGAGGGAAAAGTTTTCGAGAAGAAATTTGGAAGTCTAGGCATTTACAGGGCTTATGACCTGTCATTGGCTGGTTTAAGTGGCCACTTTACACACTGTGTAACATTCACCATTCTGCCCATGTTTGAACATCCACATTTCCTCAACTCTTCCATCTGTTGACTTTTGTGAAGTGAAAGAGCTGAAACCTTTATCACGTGGGTGAGATTCATCCGGCTGAACCAAATCACCTACTAGGCAACGCCAACAACACAACAAGTGTGTAAAGTGGCCACTTAAACCAGCCAATGACAGGTCATAAGCCCTGTAAATGCCTAGACTTCCAAATTTCTTCTCGAAAACTTTTCCCTCTCTGTTGAAATAAATCTAAACTTTTAACATTATTTATCGTATATGTTACTACAAATTTAAACACTTTTTTGATCAATTTGGCCTGATTCACTCTTCAATCCATGCGCAACCTACCTCCATTATCCACTTTTCGATAGGAATTTTATAATTTGAGTACTTACTTATTGTCTTTATGGACAATGGAAGTAGGTTGTACACTTTGATCAAGAAGTATAAAAATCCCCTTTGACTGAAAGTTGTGTTAATTTTTAATTGTTTTTCTATAATCAGGGTGGAGTAATTTTTTAATAATGATACCGGTCTTGAAGATGTTGCACACAAAATCGGTTACGGTTATTCTAAATGATTGAATTTACGTATCACCCGTATTTTTAATAAGTTAATAAGCTTTTATTTTTAATAAGTTTTAATAAATAATTATTGATATTATTAAATGTCTGTCAAATAGTGAAGTATTTGTTTTTAGTTCATAAGCCTTTCCATTGGCTATGTGATCCTTATTGCCGTGATGTGGAATAAGGAACGAGAGGATATATTCAGAAAGACTTCGTTTCTGGTCTGGATCTGTGTCAGCAGCTATATATCACACCTGACCGGCTCTCTACAAGGAATCACCTTTGTCCTTTTACAATTTGTCGCTCTCGTAGGATTTGTATTGCAAGTCATAACCATTTGTAATCAAGCAGAAGGCAGAGGTATTTAAAAAAATTAACTACCTATACTAAATCAACTAAGTATGTAATTGATGAAATTAATGTACTTAATTCAAGGTTCTAACTAAATTGAAATATGAAGAATACTGCAATTTGATTTCTACAAAATTTGGAATAAGTTCTAAAACACTATTAGTTATTATTATGATACATTTAATTATGACTGTTGTTTATGTTATGTTCGATACACATTATACTAAAAATAATTCATTTTAATTACAATGTCTATTTAGATTGTGTTTTTTATATACTAAAAATGTGTGACGATAAAAAGGCATATTCCCAAGACTCCCATATTCCCTTTTCAAAAATGTATTCCCTCTCTGTTGCAACAAATTTAAATATGAACAACTCCCTAGGGAGAAAATCCAGCCAGTCTGCAAGCATTTGGACATACTCAAAACAGTGTTTCATTAACCTAAATATTTTAGAATTAGTTCAGTTCTTAGAAATGAAAAAAAACAATAATTTATGGTGTCTGTCAACTTTGTAAATATTTGTTTTAATCCAAATTAGTTACAACAGAGAAGGAAAACATTTTTGAGAAGGGAATGCGTATGACCTATCGTTGGCTGGTTTCTGGTTTAAGTGGCCACTTTACACATTGTGTAACATTCACCATTCTGCCTATGTTTAAACATCCACATTTCCTCAACTCTTCCATCTGTTGATTTTTGTGAAGTAAAAAAGCTAAAACCTTCAACATATGGGTGAGATTCATCCGGCTGAACCAAATCACCTATTAGGCAACGCCTGAAAACAATTTTTCAATTTTTATACTTCTTATACCAGTTAGTTTAATCAACAATGTTTTGAGTATGTCACATATTTGGACATATTTCTACATTTGAACATAATCAAAACATTAGTTTTTATAATTAAAATTGAGAATAACACTAATTTAACACTTTAAAAAAAAAACATCGCCACGCAGTTTCAAAATAGAATAATATTATAAAATATTTGTAATTAACCACTTACCGACTTTTCTATGTCTACCGGTTTCGAGACGTACCCGTCTCTTCGTCAGTATACCAATTAACCTTCACCATAGCTGTTGCACAAAAAATTAATTAATTGGTGTCCTGGCGAAGAGACTGGTACGTATCAAAACTGGTATACATAGGAAAGTCAGTAAGTGGTTATATACAAATATTCAATAACATTTATTAAAATGTTTGACCACAAAGTTGATGTTTTAAATATTAATGATAGAATAATTTTGGTTTTAGGAAAAAAAATGTCTTATTTCAATGCTGCTAAATTGACACTTTCAAATAAGGATAATTTTGAAAATGCGCAAGAAATTATAGATGATAAAAACTGTGAAATATTACCAACAACTTCAGCTATTGGTGTGAAACCAACATCGACGATACCTGATCCCGTTAAAAGTAGCTCAAAGTTAGTGGATACAACATTCCCCGCTAGATCCCGAGCTGGGTTTCAAACAAGAACTCTTTCTGCTCTACCGTTGTCGACACCTGAGTCTAAATCAGCCATCGAGAGCCACATTGTGGCAGCCTTGCAGCGTAAGGCTTTAAGCACCGACATGAGTGGTGATATGAAGACATTCAAACCCATGATTATTACCAACGGAGAGTCAGAGAGTATGATTTGTTTTAAATTCCTCTTGTGGGCTTGTGGAGCTATGGTGTTGTGGAAGCACCCTTGGATGTGGCCTTTGATTCTTATTATTTTGGCCCTCTTTGCTATTAAAACTACAGGAAGATTTTTCGGTGTTTGGAATTTTATTGGGAATTATATTAGTGAAGCAGCTAAAAATATTAAATGCTGGTGTGATCTAAGGTACGGATGTTTCACAGAAACGTTTTATTAATAAAAGTGTTTTTTTCGATTAAATTTTTCTCACCTCTTTTTAGAATTATCAAACTAAAATTACATTGTAAATGATGTGAGAATACACTTATGTATTTAAAAAATATATACTTGACACTCTTGATGGCCAGTGGAGGCTGCATCTACAAAAAAGTAAATTATATAACATATCAAAAAAATTGTATTCCTGTGTAAAAAAATACAAATTTGTTACTTTGTATATTTTGCTGTTGGATAATTAAAATAAATAAATACATAAAATAGTTGAATGAATCAAAAGTAGTGTTTGATTTAACTGTAATGTGTTAAGTTAGGTAGGTATTTAAAGTGATACTATATTTTTATATTCAACCTGCATAGTTAGAAAGTAAATTGTAAAATTTCTCATTTTATATGTGTTTTAGATACTCGGCTTTAGTGCCTGCACATATGCAAGGCATAATAAAAATTCTTGTTAAAGTTAATCAAACTGTACATGACGCCGCCAAGGATTCTATTGATGCTGTTTCGTCCGCTATTGTGATATTTGGTCTGATTTTGTTCCTCACTTGTGCACCTATCTTCATGGGTGTTCAGGTAAGCTGGGTCAACTTTTGATTCATTCAATTAAAACTATCCATAAGTGTGCATTAGCGATAATAAGTATTGTACAGTGGAAAGGGTGAAAAATTTAAAAAAAAAAGAAAAATTACCCCAACATGTCTTGCAGTTCAGCACTGAATCTTTCAGGATCTAGCGCCCTGTCACTTACTAAAAAAGGAACGGCAATCCATTTAATTTTATAATAGAGATACTAGTCTTGAAGATGTCACGAAAGTGATGTGAACGTTCACTGATAATCCAAGTTTGTGGGTTTAGGTATCATTTGTTTTTTTATTTCTCTAATAAATATATTTGTACCTCGATCATTTACGTTTGTTTTCACAAACGCTTGGATGCAGATTGCTGTTTTTTTAAGTTATCACAATGCATCAGCTTATATAACAGAACCTTCTAGTCAGAGAATGTAGCCAGAAATATCATCAGCTATCAGTCTATACCTAATTAGATACAATTATGTTTTAGATATATTCAGAAGGTATAACCGTAGTGCAACTAACTGGCAGCTTGATAAACAGAACGGTGGTTCACAATCCGGAACTAAGGCAGTTGCTACCTCCTGGACTTGACGATACTATTGACTCCCTTCTTGACAATGCCTACTTGTATGGAAGAGAAGGTTTATCCAAAGCTGTAAGTTGTAATTTTATACTGATAAAAAATAAATAAATTGTCATTGTTAGATTGAAAGTCTTATCTCATTCATAAAAATCTGAATATTTGACAGTTTAAAATTATCTTAATTTGGATATAGTTATGCAGAAAGTATCCAACTCTCAAAATGCTAAAAATGGGTTTAATGCCTGTTTCAATAGCATATTATGATATCTTTATGTGCTGAAAACGTCCAAGCTCCAAATGCTATACTTTTTTTGCCAATTAAAAAAAAAAAAAAAAAGAACGGCAGAAAACAGTCAAACCACTTGGACATTTTAAAAGTTAATATAATAGTGATAGCCGTGATATGGGTTAGAAATTTCATTAATTGGCAAAAAAGTATAGCACTTGGAGTTTGGACGTTTTCAGCACATAAAGATATCATAGTAAGCTATCGAAACTGGCACTACTCATTTGTAGCATTTTGAGGGTTAGATGCTTTCTGCATAACTACGTCAAATTATAATTCAAATCTTGTTTTGAAATAATTGAGCAGCGAATTAAAAAAAAAATGTATTTACATTTTTACCTCAGTGTCCAATATTATGTCGCATGACATAAATTCGAATAACTATCATAGCAATATCACTAATTAAAAAGTCTTATTTCCCATAATATGCTCACACAGCATGGGTATATAATGTGCAATATATAGAAACCAATGGAAGAGTTGTGGAAATTTTTATCTATTGATTGTATGCACATGTCCCTTAATTTATTTAAAAATAAATTAAGAATCATTATTTCTGGCTGCAATACGCTCCCACTTGCTATTTAATGATGCTCACGCTTACACACACCTGAACACTTACTCCCACACAAATACATACAGACGCACCTCTACACTTACTCTCATACAAATACACGCAAACACACCCTTTTGTTGTACCACAATGTAATATGTATGATTTTTATTTAGGAACTTCGCTGGTCTGTCTTTAAATCGTATCTTTTTTATGTTATTGTCATCTGTCATATGTTATTGTCATTTTTTTCATTATCATTGTCGACTGTTTGTTTGTGTAAAATAAATAGGCAGAATGGTGAATGTTCCTTGAAAATTAACTTCTTTAAAAAAAAATTATGTCGCTTAACAGATATTGCCAGCGTAATATCTTTTTTAATTGTTTTGATTCGCTATTTTTTTTAGATATTCACTAGAATAATTCATTATTTATTAACTATGAATTATTTCCTCCACGTTTGCATCTCTAAAAAGCATTTGATAGATACACGGAGTTTTATGCATTTATTATTGAATGTTTTTCTTACCTTCAATGTGTTTTTAGATTAAAGGGGTGCTTGAAGATAGTGATTCTGAAAAGAGTGCAAAAATTGAAAAACAACTTCTAGAATTGTGGGATAGAGTCTATCAGGCGTGGATGTCTAACAATGACGTAGGTCCACAAGTTAACGCAGATGCTATTGAACAGTCTTGGAAATCATTTGTGGATGACATAACTAAAACACCAGGTAAGTAACGAAAACTTATTAATAAATTCATAATCTTAATTTTCCAGTATTACAAACATAAAATTTGGAGAATATAAAATGAAACATGTATGTATCGTTATCAATCTACATTATTGATATTCAATATTAATTTATTTTTTAGAAAGAAATTTCTCGATTGCACTTATTTGATTACGCAGTCCATGTAGGATTTCTTATTTACATAATTTTATATAAATTTTGGAATGGAATTTTTTTCTTTACGTATAAAATGAAATTTGAATGAAATCTGTTATGTTGGCAAATAACAAAATAATTATTTTTTGGAACATATATCTAACTAGTACAAGTTTCAAATTGTACAACATTTGTAAACCTTAAAGCCATACAGGCTTTATCACCAAAAAGAAGAAAAGCATACCAAATTTAAATATCTTATTTTTATCTTTAATTTTAAGGCTAAATTTAATTTGTTTTCAGGAATGTTTAATACTAGTGGACTGCTTGACTTCGCTAAGCAAAATGTCGGAACGCTGCTTTCACTTTTAGATTCTCTATGGTCTTTGTTTAAAGGGAATATAACTCTTGTGTTAGGTTCTCTATCTGCAATCACTTCTGTTCTCCTGGGTGGAAGTTCGGCAGTTTTAAATTTCATCCTTGGCTTGGTATGTCGACTATCATTTCACTGTCTCCTACAAATTACATAATATAGCTTTGGGATATAAATAGTAACTTAATAAATTGATGTTCCACTTACTGTTAATCATGTATTTCTTTTATTGTATTAAAAGTTCAAATCTCAAAGAGATTTTACAAGGCAAATATTGTTTAAATCCAGTATCTGTTTACAAAGATTTAGACATCAAAAACATTTTTAATTGTTTATTAAACATTGTAAATTGTAACTACATTTATCAAACCCAAGAAAAGAAACCTATATTTTAGACTAGAATAATTTAGTTATCTATTCAGCTACAGTCAATCAATTTCAAAACTGCTCGGATGGTTTTTTAATATAGGGACAGTGCCAAAAAATGTTCTTTATAGATAAAGACACTCCCTCAAAAGGTGCTTGCCTATAATCCGATTCATAAATTTTTTATATCTAATTTAATTCATTGTTTTCTTTGCAGGTAGTATTTTTTACGACATTATTTTACCTACTGAACTCAAGCAATGTTTTATACAAACCCATTGAAATGATTTCAAGTTTCTCCCCTATAAATGGATCCAGATTTGGTTTGGCTTTGACGGATGCTGTGAATGGGGTATTTAAAGCCACACTCAAGATGGCTGCCTTTTATGGCTTGTGGACTTGGCTTATACATAATCTATTTGGAGCTAAGATTGTTTACCTGCCTTCAGGTTAGTTTTTTTAATTATTAAAAAATATTGCTTGTTAAATTTCTTGAGATAGTTTTTCTTGTGTTTTTCAACTAGCCTATGGAAGATATTTAAACATCCGAAGAAAAATTGTATGAAATTGTATTTTGAAATTGAAAATTTTTCAAATAACACTGATATTTGCTTTTCAATACTGACTTTCTACTATACAGAATTGTATATTATGTGGTTTTGGTTTTCCAGAAATGTTGTGATGTTAAAAATAGTTGTCGGCCTCGTGGTGTAGTGGTCAGCGCATTTGCCTACCATGCAAGTTGTCTCGGGTTCGATTCTCTACATGGTTGACATGAAATATTTATTTAAAAATGTGTATTTATCCTAGAATATTTCATAGTGCCCGGACTGGCACTTGAAGCGTAAGACTGATCATCTTCATGTAAAGAAAATGATCAAGATACGCTGCGATTAGTTTACCAATGCAGTGCCCTATGCACCATTAGGTGTGGAAAGGGAATGATGATGAAAAATATTTTATTTTATGAATGTATTTTCTTTTATAAATTTACTTTATAAAGGTATTTTTTATCAAGTAACAATTTATTAATTTTTAAGATACCTACTGTATATTAAAGTCTTAATTATCGCTGCAAATATGTCAACATCCCACTAAATATTTGACGAATTATGATGTATTATAGATGAGAAGTTGTACTTATTTTATTGTTGTAGCTAATTAATATTATAATATGTATTGTATTTAATCAAGTTCAACCAGGTCATAATTAATTATTGTAGTGTGTTTCAGAAGTAATACAATTACATACTTTTTTTACCTTTATATTATGTAAGTTCAGATAATTATATGAAATATTGTGGAATGATTATTCAACCTTTTTTATCTATGTGAACTAATAATATTTAACTTTTGTAATCTCTGTGAAGTTTTGCATAGATTACATTTATTTATTTATTTATAAGTAGTTTATTACACATTTTTTGAGACACCAGTCCTAACTCTATGGGACTAAAAGTCCTGTGTTGAGTTGGAATGAGTAATTAGTTGACACAGACATACGAGTATATCACCACAAATATTAAAGATTGCTTAAAACTTGAAAGTATTTATGTTTTGTTTTGAATATTTAAAATTACAAAACTAATAATGGAGGGTTTCGTAAATATAGCATGTTACTCTAGATTTGTTAATGCCTCGACAAAAGAACATTGAAGCTGCGTAAAACATAACACTTCGCTTTGGTCAAATTGATGGGTAGTGGCTAGAAATAATCCCATATTTAGGGGAACCTGTGATTTTAGTGAAATTATTGTAGTTACTTCTTTAGACAACACGGCATAAAAACTAAAATTAAGAAATACAATCTGAATTAAAAAAATACAACATGTAAATAATTAATAATATTTCGTAGTTATAACGGTTTTCTATACACCGACTTTAGATAGTGCTGTTTTGTACCAAACGAATATACACACATAATAACTATTGTTTTAGATGATAAGCAAAATATTCTGGCAGATAGCTTTCTGATTCGCGATTTAGTGTTGTCTTTAAACATCCAAAATGTATAAAAAACAAATTTTTCTACAGTTCATTTTCTGTCTTATTTGTGTAAAATTAATTAGTGGAAATCATCGTTTGATTTTTCAAAGTTGCCAAACTCTTGGATGGAATTGTGACAATGATATACCTCATAATGTCTCGTATACCTGTGATGTTGGAAACAAAACAGTAAGTACTTTATTTAATTATGTTTTTTTTACAGAATTAATTAAATAAATAATAAGCAAATCTCATTTTATACAATTACACAAAATCAGAGTGCATAAAAATAATAAACTGATTTATCTTACTATTTTTTTCTTTGCACCATTATAAATGACAATTGCTAATGTACATATTTCTTTATTTCATAAAAAAATTAAATTTTTGTTTCAGGATATTCATGTGCACATAGGAGACTACTTTTATGATTCGATCGTGAGTTTAAGAATCGCCAATTGTCGGTCAGTTCAGGTGCAATTTGGTAGTGGCACGACGAGAAACTACATCAGTTTAAAAGAGTTATGCATTGTGAATAGTTTGCGCGTCGAATTCCCAATTGACAAAAGTGCATCCTCGAGATATATACCCAGTAACGTATCTTTTGTAAATATCGGGACCATTGTCAGAATTCCAGAAAAGATATTTAATGACCCCGATATTGATCCTCAGGGTGGATACATCAGAAACATCGCTTCAAATAAAATATTATTCAAAAACATTACGATAGAAGAAATCGACCATAATGCCTTTTTCAATTTTAGTAAATTGAATACATTTGTTTTTGATAATGTCACAGTCAATAAGATCAAAGAGCGAGCTATAAATATAATAATGGAAGATAATGGTTTATTTTCTATCAACAATGCTATTATTAACATTCTCAGTTCTAATGCGATTAATGTCAAGTGTTACAAGTTTCAGTTTCGGCATAACTCAGTTGACCAACTACACCCGAATGGTTTGAATGTTACTTCTGAAAATATAATAGTTTCTCAAAATTATTTTAAATTGTTAAAATCAGACGCTTTTGGATTTTTTACCAATAGTGCGGAGATTGCATACAATGATTTTGATTTAATCAAAACAAGCGCTTTTATGAATATTAAACCGAAGGATACGAAACCTACTCAATTTACATTTTCTTATAATAAAGTTCAAAATCTGGAAATCGGTTCTCTTTATTTTGATAAGAGCACCTTCGAATTGCCTGATAATGTACTGAAAATTGAACATAATTTGATAAGTTGCGTATGCAGAAGAACAGCTTGGTTATATTTCTATCCTTACTTGGGGGATGCTTTTAACTCTGTAGCAGAACTGAATGACAGATTATTGTCTACATCTAACAATAACACATGCTTGAACGCTCCATGCTATTTACCACTTAGTATAATAAAAATATTGATAGTAAACAATATGTGCCATCTACACGTCGAGACAAGACTCATGTGCTATCTATATTACGATAAAACAATTAACAAAATAACCAGTGATGATTTGCGAATGAATACAAACTACAAACCAAATATTGATCTAGAAAAATCAGAAAATTACGCCCTTAATTTGGATGTAACAGAATCAAATGTAACAGAGCCCGCACCGGCCTTTTATATTGTAAAATCACAATTGAGAGATAATTCTTCGAGCGTTGATAATGTTAAGCAACAGGATGATAATACAACACAATATTCAGATGCTGACAGTACCAATTTAGAACATGAAGTAATGCAAGACAATCCCGTGGATCTAGTTTCCTATTTGAAGAATCACAATTTTCCTAATATCACTATTGATAAAATGCTGGCGACAAATAATCCAAATTCCCCAGCAAGAGTGGATAAAAACCAACTGATGGAAAGGAATAATTTCCAATCTTTCGCAAAGTGTTATGATAAGGAATCATGTTCTAAACACATACAGGAGAATAAAAGAAAGGCTTTAGATTTTTATAAATATTTATATTCACAGATTCGACCAGAAAAATATAATCCACCAGTTGAACCATAATACATGTAAAATTTTACTTAGAAAATATATTTTTTCTTATTAATTTTCAGTGTTTTAATTTTTCTTTTATTCAGTGAGTCTTATGATGATATTCTTATGTGTACAGTTTAAATAATCTTTTACAAATATTATCATTACACTAGTGAAAACATATAAATATTTTTTTTAAATCAGGGAATAAATTTAAAAAATGTACAAAAAAGAAAGTATCAATAAAAGTTTAATTTTATTGAACAAAGTAACAGTTTTGAAAATTAAAGCTGCTATGTAAAGTTTGTATATCTACGCTAAAATGAAACTAGCAGAAATCAATTTTATCCAAATAAACCTGAGAGTCAATATTTGATGAATATATTACTTATTTGTCAGATAGATCCCCCCATCTTGTGATGTTGCAAGTTTTTCTTTCACGTGTAAATTGGGTTATGTAATAAGTAGGTATTTAAGTTTTCTACATTGTTCTATGAAAATGAAATATGTTCAAAATATATAATTAATAAAACACTTTGTTGTTAGACCATTTGTCTAAGAACAAAGTATGTTATCAATTATATATTTTATTATGTTATTCCACAAAGTTAATGCTGATTCCATCAATAAGAAATATGTTTTTTTTGTTTTCCATTTTACTGGAAAAAAATATATTATTATATTATTTATTATGTTTTTGTTAATATTTAAACAAATGAAATGCTTATGTAAAAATAAGTTCCTTTAAATTTTACTTATAAATCAAATGACACTCTTTTTTAGTCTATTTGATTAACTAACCTTACCTCTTGGTGGTTATTAGCTCTAGCAGCGATGCTGGCCGCCGTTCCCTTCCTGGGCACCTACCTCGCTTGTGTACCCGCTGTACTGGACTTGTGGCTTGCCCAAGGCCGTCCTATTCTGGCGATACTCCTGGCAGTATGCCAGTTTGCTCCAGCCTCCTATGTCGATACAATCATCTACAAAGAAATTAAGAAGTAAGATAATTTTGCTAATTGGTGATGACTGAGCGTAACTTAATGAAGAATATAGTGGATTTTACAATTATGTTATGTGTACATTGACAAATGTCTCACAGTAGAGGTGAAGTAATACGGAAGTCTAGGCATTTACAGGAATTATGATTTGTAATTGACTGGTTTAAATGATCACTTAACACTTTGTGCAGTATTCATCATTTTACCTATGTTCAGAACTTCCTATATTATGGATGTATCTTTTAACCCATTCTTATTTTACTGTAGATTTACTATCAGTGTTATCAAATTTCATGCTATTTAAAGAACATGACCATAGAATTAAGAATAGTCCAGAAACCGCACATGCGCATCAAACAGAAGGTGACTAAACTACTCTTAAAGGAGTAGTTTTACGTTTTGATCCATTAGTTTCTTTGTAGACTTCGCTCAGTACGCAACTCCCGATTTGAATTCAACTATGCCGTGTTGTGTCGTTGTAAAGTGTAGAAATACTGTTGGGTTCAAAAAGAAACAGGATGGGATCACATTTCATGTGAAAGTAGCAAATGCATCTGTAAGCAGCAAATGCATTACTAAAAAATTTAATTATTTTTCCATCTGTCAGATTGTCGAAGAAAACAAAAAAGACATTTTGTTAGTGTTGGCAGGATAGTCAAATTTTTTATGAAACTTTGCTCATCATCTATTATTTAACATGACATAAAAATATCCGCTTTATGTAAAATAAAATTTGTTACATTTTTTATGTTCAAAGTTCACTAATTCAATCACTCTTATTAAATTGCCCTTTCCTTATCTACTCTGTTGTGCCAATCAATGTTTCCCCATGTACAATAAAATTTTAGAGAACTAAAAAAAAACTTAAATTTGTGTTATAATTATATTTTTCGCGATCTGGCAACATTACGCAGCGACTTCACGCATGCGCGCGGCGAAAGTGGGGGGTTTTTGGACACAGTCTGATGTATTCAAATATGATTCTACACTCCTTCTGGACTATTCTTAATTCTATGAACATGACATTAGAATGCCCGTCAAAGAATGTAATAAAATCAGTTGTGGGAAGTAATAATTTATCATGAAGTAATAATTTACAGTAAATGCCGATTCAATCAATAAAAAACTTATTTTAAACATTTATTTTAGTGGTGGACATCCGTATTTCACCGGTCTAGCCATTGCTGGGGGAATATTTTGTCTCGGAGTAGAGGGCGCCATATTTGGTCCTCTTCTCCTTTGTTTCCTATTGGTGGCACTCAACCTATCCTCCAGTCTATTTAAGGAGACTCCGTTGGAAGAGAGATCCACAGCCTCTACTCTTCAAGCGAGACTTGGGTAAGAGTAAAAAAGGAATAATCATATAGAGTGTCAGCACAATAATACACAGTAAAAAATATTCATTTTACCATTAGAGACATAATATTATACTGTCAACCATGCCAAAGTTGTAAATCTGCAACTCGAAGCGAAAAAATAATTTTTTGATATTATGGTATATTTTAAATTGGAAAATGTTTTAAAAAGTAAATATTTTAGGATTTTTTTTTTCCTTAAAAAGCATGTAAAATATATTTTTAAAACCTCTGGGAATACTCACCAATTAATCATCAATATTGTTAAATGTTCGTATATTATATAAAATAACACAAATAATATTTGAAATAAGAAAAAATGCTTTTCATTTTCTGTTTCATTTATTCTTTTTATTGCGGGCAACCATTTATTATTTTATTATATAAATAAAACACGAGTGATATCCACAATTTTTTTTGGAATATCCAGTGACCGGTTTCATCGCTTTCGCGACATCTTCGAGACTGGTATCTTTATTAAAAAGTTAAATGTATTTATACAGAACAGAGGTAAGGATACATAATTCAAAGTTATATGTAAGTAAATTAAATAAAGTTATTTTTATCTTAAGGATCATTATCGACAAATTTTCTATGGGTTAACTAATGAATGGATATAATGTTATTTTAATGAGCTTAAGTATTTTATTTTATTGTTTTTATTGTTAAAATACTTAAGCTCATTAAAATAACATATCCATTCATTAGTTAACCCATAGAAAATTTGTCGATAATGATCCTTCAGATAAAAATAACTTTATTTAATTTACTTACATATAACTTTGAATTATGTATCCTTACCTCTGTTCTGTATAAATACATTTAACTTTTTAATAAAGATACCAGTCTCGAAGATGTCGCAAAAGCGATGAAACCGGTCACTGGATATTCCAAAAAATTTGTGGATATCACTCGTGTTTTATTTATATAATAAATTACAATGAACTTCCATCAAGAATTTTCACTTACAAACTTAAACCATTTATTATATTAATAATTACTAACCTATTCTATCTATGCATGTTTTTTTTACTTGCAGACTGGGGCATTTCACCTGATGTAATTTCTTAGAATAAATCGACTTTCTATATTGCATTTATGAAGTTTTGCATGAGGAAGGGTAAAACTTTCATATGCTAAGTTAGCATTTTGCATGCAATGAATAAACACTAAATTAGTAGAAGCCACAATTTCACATAAGAGAAGGCTAGCCAGTGCTTATTAATTTGTGATGTCCAAGTTGTAATAATGCTTTGAAAAGTATACAGCGGTGTAACAATTATTATTATTAACATATTACAACACAGATGAAGAACATTTAAGAAAAGGTAATAGAGAAGTCTAGGCATCTACAGGGCTTATGACCTGTCAATGGCTAGTTTAAGTGGCCACTTTACACACTGTAACATTCACCATTCTGCCCATATCCGAACATCTATATTCCTTCAATTCTTTCATCTGTTGATGTTTGTGAGGTTAAGTTAAGTCTCTGTTGTAATATGTTAATATAAACAGCTCTCCAGGGAGTTGAATCCAGTACTTGTCTACAAAAATTTGGACAAACTCAAAATATTGTTGAATTATTATTTTGATACATTTAATTTTTCTTTAAATTTGCACATTTTTCTGTCACTTTTCTTCAAAGGGACCGTTCGTAAATAATGCGACCTACCTTTCTAAATTGCATGGTACGAAGAGATTTAACTTTATTGCATAGTGCCTCATAAATATTAATGTTTTTCATATAATGTTTGCCTCATTTTACAAGCTTGTTGAATTGAGAAATTAAGCTACGCCACTTTTAAATCTTGAAATCAAATAATAATCGTCTTGAATATTTTCAAGAAAAAAATTGCATTTTGATAAAAAAACAAATAGATGTATTTACTAAAAAAAACTTATTTACAGTGTTAGGAATCTCAAATGAATGCAATGTTTTCATTTATATTTTATGGACATGTACGACATGGTTTAGAGTTAGTTAAGTGTTTTAAAAAATATGTATCGTATGCATTTTTTTTATCTGCATAATAATTATTCAAAGGAAATTGACGCTTATTTTTATTAGATTTGGAAGAAGCGCATTTATATTAGTAAAGAATGTGATTCTATTTTGTACTAAAATGGCTTTTATAAAATTCTTATTCAGTGCTATTAGCTTCTGACATCACTGCGACCTATGTAGATCTTTTGTGGCAGGTCCCTGTAAATTAGTTCTCACACTCCGAGCCTAGGTATTTTAAAGAGCCGGACTGTCGAGTGGCGGGGAAAATTTCCTCCAAGCCGAAGTCCTTAACGGGCTAGGGTAAGGGACGAGAGCTCTAACATCCTCAGGTTTAACCATTTGTCCGGCTGCGGAGGACACAGCTTCTTTCTAGATAGTATAAAGGCTTTTATAATAACAAACATCATAAAGATGATGTCAATTCTTCATGCTGACTGGTTAGTTACTGTACTACAATGTAAAACTTATGTCAATTACGTATGTAGATGCATTTTGAAATGTATATTATAAAGTAAATATTTTGGGTAATGTCTACGATCACACAAACACAATGTATTAGAATCTTCAATGTGATTTGGTTCATCTCTGTTATAAGGAAATACACCTCATAAAACAGTAGTATTTTCATATTTGAACACGCACATCAATGGTTAATATCATGTGTTAACACGGTAAATTTCAATTTTATATTTATGTATAATAATATCATGAGAATTTCAACCATCTTAATAAATAAATTTATTAAGAAATTCCTGTGTAGATTCCACTATATTGTGGTAGCTGTTTTGTCTAGTTATGGCATTTTTAAACTGATAACTAACTGAAACAACTGTCACAAATATAAAAAGTAGAACCAATACGGTAAGCATTTTATTTTAATCAATAAATAAATCTTTTAGAAAAAATCCATTTATATATTTCTTATATATGATGTATTTAACATTATTATAGGCAGTTTCAATTAAAGACCAGGATTATATAATTTTTCCCGGGCCTAGTGTAACTAATCAAATTAGATAATTTGACAAAACATTTTTTTGCAAGTATATAAAATGTATATTTATTATTATAACATTTGGGGTATTCATTTGCTAAATTGACCAAAGAAAATTAAAACTTAATTAGTAATTTATGTAATGTATTTTATTATCATATATTTTATATTGTACTCCTTAATATTGTACCTGTTACCGAGTTCACTATTGTGAGATTGCTTTGTTGTGTTTTAATATTTTAATTTCACATTTTATTTTTCTTTGCTTAACCGTGTTGTAAGTACCTATCATCGATAGGAATTTTAAACGCTACAAAAAACAAACTATCCCAAAATGAGATTTGATTTTTTCACATAGAAAACATCTAGTCAGTGATAATTTTAATTTGATTAGCACATATTTTTGTAAAATTTATGAGTCTATGATTATTGTTTATAAAATGTTTCTATTTGGTTGTTGTATATTCTTTTAATTTTTACCGATTTTCAAAGATCAATATTATTTAGTACTGTGATTCTTATGTTGTGAACTATAGTTATAGAATATTAAAGCATGACAGATACTGTTAGGAGTATAGTAAATATTACATAATATGTTCTCTATTGCTAGTAATGCAACATTTTTTTTCAAACACTTTTTTTTGCATAAAAATGGCTTTGGTACCTAAGGTACATGGTACTAAGTTCTTTCATCATAGGAAAATAAAGTGACATTGAGCCAAGAAAACCAATGTGTACTTTTTTTGTATTTGAGATTACCACTCTAGACTTGTAGTCTAAAGCAAAGATGATAAAAATATTTTTTTAATGTATAATGTTGTGTTTCGTACATACTGCTTTCTAACCACTACAGCCTCCAAATTAAAAGAAATTCATTAGAGGCTAGCGCCCTTTACTCCTTACAATTAAATCTGAAAATCCTGTAATATTAATAGTTTATTGTTTTATATTCTAAGAACTTCTCGAATTTGATATTTCATTTTCTTCCATGTTTTTATATTTTTTGTACTTATTTTTCTATATTTGAACAAATACAAAGAATTTAACACCGATTTAATGTTTTTATTCATTAATAATTTCATAAAGTTTGTAAAATTTCAACTGCAAACATACCTCTATGTGGTGTAGTGGCTAGCGTGTAAGTACCATGCATGATAGGTTCCATCCCTGACAAGGTTGACATGGAACATTTGTTTACAAAATTGTATTTTCTCTTGGAATATATAATTTTCCCTGGAATGCCACAGAAAGGCATAATATGACTAATCATCAAGTATGTTGCGATTGGTTTACCAGTCTGCGCTCCTGCGAGCTCTATGCATCATTAGGTGCGGATATGAGATAATATAATGATGAATTAAATTGGTTAAACAAAATCATACTCATTGAGTGATTATGTACAATAGGGAAATATCAGTTTTTTTTTACAATGCGGAACTTTAGCTCTACGGGAAATTGGATACAATTGGTTTTCTTGAGTGCGGTAAAAATTGGAGCATTCAATTGTACGGCAAAGTTTCCTGAAAATGTACGAATAAAAAATATTTTAATAAAAACAAACTACTTTGAACGAAGTCACTAGCTCATATGATTCGTACAATTCAAGATCTTGGGATACTTTTTGATAGCAAACTAAAATTCAACCATCACATTGACCACATTTCAAAGAAAGCGTCCAAAATCTGTGGATTTATTTTGCGAATATCTAAGCCATTCAAAAGCCCGAAAATTGCAATTACATTGTATAAATCATTTGTTCGTAGTTTGCTTGAATTTAATTCAATAATATGGTCTCTTAATTATAATATTCATATAACGCAGATTGAATCGGTGCAATGTAAATTGTTAAAATCGTTAATATTTAGAATCGGATCAAATACTTTCATAATTAACTATTATGATCGTCTAGACGATGATATGAAAGTACTCTAGAGTACTTTCATATCTTTAGTTTTAAATTCAGAAGGATTTTGGCTGGTTTGATATTCTTGCACAAATCAATATCTAACTGTATAGATGCCCATGATATCCTTGCTCAGATAAACCTTATTCTTTGCCGTAACTTGCGTACCAATCCTGTCTTTGCTGTGGGAAATTATAAAACTAACATCGGATTCTTTTCTCCTCTGCCAAGGATCCTCAGAACAGTGAACGAAATTTCACTAAACGGTACTGTCGATGTGTTCCAACAGCAAGGGCAGGCATTTAAGAAGCAAGCGGTGTTGTCTCTCCTGACTCGTGATGTCACACTTGCCATTTCCGCCTAGATTATGCCTATATACATTGTTAATTTAAGTCGATTTTAAGAATGTTTAGATAAAGTACTACTCATTAATGCCAATCTATTAGGGCTTACTTAAGCCTGTTGATTGGCTTAAAAAAAAAAAAGAATCAACCGATGATAAGAGAGTTATAGAAGGACCAATGGGCAGAACTGATCGAGAATAAGCGGAAGAGAACCTCTGACGTCACATGCGGAGTTATTTCAGAAATGCAAAACTTCAAAAAATCATAGCGCTGGTAATACGATATATAAAAATTGAAAGAAAAAAAAATTATGACTTGGTTTATTAATAGTCTTTTAACAAATATTTTTAAAAAAACCACTGAATTTCTTCATTATGAATGAATAATTTCACGTCTTTAAATTTTTTCTACTAAATGGACGTCTGTACTAGAGTTATTCGCCCCATCCGCTTCATTTTCTTTGTTCTATCTGTAGAATTAATCATTTACCTGTAGGATCTGACCAGTTTATTTAAAATTTAAAAATAAATTCCTCAGTACCTTCTGAAAATTCTACTCGATGAAAAATTCCACAATTAGATTTTTAAAAATGGAAATGTGATTTTTTTTATTTGATCGCAATGGCCATTTGCTTAGCGTTTTCCATGATTTTTATATCTACTCTAAGGCCGGTAAGACAGCACTGTTGGGATATTTTAAAATGTAAATATTGTAAAAAGGTGACGTGTAATGTCCTTATTATGACATACAAAAACAAGGATTATAAAAATGATTTCTCAGAAAAAGGGCCTCAGTAAAGTCAAGGGTTGCGGAAGCAGGTAGACTTGTAGTTTATTTTGTCCAGTGGCGCATGTACATAATGATCTATTATTTACAGTATTTTTATTTTTTAAAATCGTAATGTTTGCTTTTAACGAAAACCATCGCCATCCCACGAAACGATGCGATAGACCCAGCATCCCTAATCTCTTTTGGCAATTTATTAAACATCTTTAGTCCTTTATGGTACAGATTGTTCTGAGTAGCCTTGATTCTTGTTTTTGGGAGTCTGAAACATTCACCTTCCCTCATAAATATCGCAATAAGTAATGGATAAACAAAAAAAAAATATAAAAAAATAATTCCAAATTTTTCTCGTCTTTAGTTTAAACGAAAACGATACCAAACTTGACCTAGTAGTTAAACTAAAGCTCAGACTGAGGCGCAACTGATGGGTTTTTGACCCCTCTCCACCCTCACCAGCAGGGGGTGAGACATTACCTACCGGGCTAAATCGACTCAGTTTGACCCAAGGAACAACTGTGTTTCGTTATTACGCTAAATAATACTGAATGTTTTTTATTAAGTTAAATTGAAATAATTTAAAAATGAAAATGAAAATGTTTATTAATAAAAAAAGATATACTTTAGTTGTTACATCCATATAAAACAGCTATATATATAAGTTTATATTATAGTATATATTATGGTTTAAGTACATATAATATTTAACCCAAATACATATTATGGCACTGTACTAAAATGTTTGGGATTGTACAGGTTCAAACTCAAATTTTTCAATTTCACGAGGTTCTTCTTGTTTGTTACGTACAACTGAATTCTCTTGGTTTTTTCCGACATGATAAATCCATTCTCTGAGATCCATCCGACATCGTGTGGGACTTGCAGCCACACAAACAGTCCAATACCGTTAGTGGTGACATCTACATCGTATACAGGGCCGTCTCCACTCACATTCAAAATTTCATACTGAAATATAATTCAATAATGAGTAAGATTAGTAAAATCCAAAATTGAATTTTAAAATGTATTTTTCGATACAGTAACAAATCAAACATTTGATTGCATGGTGAAAATTCTCTATAATATGCAAAAAAATCCATACAAATAGTTTGAAGTTAGCATTTACATTTTCAGCACACATTTTACAGCGATTTGTTTGTCTAATTCCTGTTTATTAGTTGGTAAATTATTAACAGGCGGAATTGGATGGCGAAAACATAATGGAATAAACCAATTTTCACAGGATAGAAATGATGATAAAAGCTTGTGACATGTAGTGTAGTGGTTAGTGGATTTTTCCACTATGCAAGAGGTCTCGGTTCGATTTCACAACATGGTTGAGATGAAATATTAATTTAGATAGGTGTTTTTACTCTGAAATATTTCACAGTCATTGAACTAGGACCTTCACTTCAGTGTAAGACTGATAATCTTACCTTTATGTAAAAAAATGACCGAGATACGCTGCAATTGGTTGACCAATTTAGTACCCTTAGGAGCAAATAAGAAAACGATAATGATAATGATGACTACAATGTAAATAATCCGCAAAATATACAATATAAGTGAGATATTTACCGTTATATTGGGCACTGAATACCCCTCAATATCTTTCAGCGGTACTGGGAATATATAGTTGTAAGGACTTAGTATTTCAGATTCATTGAAATGATCTCTCAGTGAAAATCTATAATAGACACGTTTGCGCTCTGCAGCTGAAGGTAGTACCAAATTTGATTTAAATTTCTCCGCTGTTAATGATTTAACATCAATTGTTTTCGATGTGCTTTCCACCGGAGTTAAACTGTTCCAATAGAATGTTTCAATAATCATATCTGCATTTACAATCGGCTCAAGGTTATCGTTAATAACATGAACTGTTATTTCATTTGTAGATAAAAGTCTCGGGGATATTAAGATAGGACTGAAAAAATCTTTCCCATAGTAATGTAACATTTTCCAGTACCCCCCAAATTCTGAAATAAATGTTGAAATTAACAATATTGGAAAAATGAATATGGATTTAACTCTAAACAGATTTTTAAAAAATTGACAATGGAGTATAGAAGTATGTCAATTACAGGGCTCATGACTAATTGGCTGGTTATGTGATGAATTTTTATACTATATAGCACATGTGGGGCCGCGGGCTGAATCTGGCCCGTGGGGCATTTTGATCCGGTCTGCGGAAATGTGGAGTTTTGATCATGCCAAAATTCATTCACGAACCTGTGTGTCATTTATTGAAGTGTTTATTTGTTGAATAATTTCAATCCAGAATGCGATTAAGTCTGATTTTTGAGGAAATTAATAAATGCGCCCGGAGCGTTGGAATAATTACAATCAAGAGCGCGTCAGTAAGTGTAATGTTAAATAAAATTTTACTGGACTAGTACTGCAGTTATTTATCAAGAAAATTATTTGAATCCAGAGTGCATCATATGATTTTTTAATTTAGGTTTAATTACTGTGATTTATTTTTATACTAGAGCCTATGCATGTATGGATGGTTATCTTAATATTTTGGCTCACAGCTCAGAAGAAAACTGGTAATTTGGCTCAGACATTCACTTCACATTCACCCTTCTACCTAACTTTATGCTTTTATAATTCCTTAATTTTTAAAATCTATATTGAATGGAAACATCCACATGCAACATTCTAAAAATCACTACCACCATATTTGATGTAAATTCTCTTCTCTTAAAGATCTCTGTCTCCGAGAAATATTTAAATATGGGTTTGATGAATGTTTCCTTTGTTTAATATTAAAGTTGAATAAACTATGTAGACTTTACCTATTCCTGACCATGTTGGTGCCTGCCAAACATCATTGAGTTGCCAATACAAAGCACCCATCGTCTTCCAATCTTCTCTGGACTGTCTGTAGAACTCCGTCTCTGTCTTCATTGCCCAAGCTTGTATAATCTAGACAGACGAGCATTTATATAATACTTAAAAAAATATATACGAATACACACTAAAAACAGACTTTTGTATAAAAGTAAGTATTTAAGCATCATTGCTTTATAGATCTTTTTAAAAAATGTTCTTATAATTTTTTCTGTCAGCAAGTGTGAAGCACTGTTTTCATACTTCTTGCCTATCTCATAATTCTGAATATATTTTTACATTTACTGCGCACAGTTTTGTTGTGATTTGATCAAAACCTTGATGTATTCATTAAATGTTTCTGTTACTCTTCAAATACTTTTTCTTTCTAATAAAATGGTTTAGAAAATACTTAAATCTCAAGACCTACCTGACTGTAATACTGGAAATATTTGAAATAATCTGGATTGGTCGAATCAAGCTCTCCAAACTGTTTTATTATTTGATTTTCAATACTTTTGTAGCCATTGAATGTGCTGTGTTCTCTGTGATTCATGAATGTACTGTTCAATTGCAGATTGTTTAAATCATCGGTTGCTGATGCCAATGTTTCGTAAGATGGGATCGACTGGAAGCCGTATTCTGAACAGAATCGAGAATTGGGATACGTGTCCATAGACCATAAGTCTTGAATGTAGTTATAGTAATGAGTATCTCCGTAGCGAGAGTCAGAGGGATTACTGGCTACGAACCCTTCCGATTCCGACTGTAAACCATTACTCGGGCTGGAGACAACATATGTTCTGGTTGGATCGACACTATTAACAATAGGTCTGATAGTGTCGACGTACAGGCTAATGTATTCACTCTTGTAGTGATCAAACATGGTGCCTGTGCCGTACCAGTTGTCTCGAAGTGCTGCTTCATTTTCGTTGTTCCCAGCCCATATTGCTATACTAGGATGATGCTGAAGTCGCTTTATTACTTGCTCCACTTCTTTAGAAACCGAACTAGATGACACATAAAGATTTGCTTAGGTAATTTTTTGGACAGTATTTTTTTGACAAGTGCCTTTTACAATATAAAAAATAAAAATATAATGAGTTCAGTTAGATATATAAACATAAAAAACAACATTAAAACATGGGTATAAAAAAAAAATTAACATGAAAACTAATATTCCTTCATAAGGTAGACTCGCGCATTATTTTTGAAAGAATATACTATGCTAAAATGTTTATTTTATGCTCTTGGTGATCCATTCCTAAATTATGCATAACTTTTTTTTTTCACAAACAATGGAAAGAAAGTCTGTTAATCGAAACTAAGAGTGATTTTAATGCTGGCAACAACAAATGTGGCAGTGGTTTGTTTTGTTTGGTTATGACTAGGTTAAGCCAGATTTGGCACAGTAATTATTGTTCAAAAAACTGAGCAAGAACTTGGGCAAGATCTTGTACCATTTTATGCCCAATGTAAAACGTCTTTAAGACATTCTTTTTCATTACTATTGTTTTTGAAATGTTTCCAGAAGAACACCAACGCTCTCAATTTTTTTAAACTTTTTATTGACAGATTGTAATAGTGGTGGGAAATCATTCAATCAATCACCACACACACTAATATGTAGTTCACAATTAAGCACTAAAAACGTGTAATATTCAGCGCTACTTAACGGGTGTTTTACTAACTAAAATTGTATTGTGTAAAGTTAGCTTCAGGGTGTAGTTAGTAAATGTACTATGTGAATTTATTGTAACATGTTAATCGTGTTAATCATTGATAAAAAACATGTTAATCGTGTTAATCATTGATACTACCTAAACATAAAAGTATCGTTTGACAATTGAAATTTAATGTCAAAATATTATGTTTGTGTTTCTGCAATTACGTGACAATATGATTTCATTACTAATTTATTTTGATTAATTGATTTTTCAACTTTACGGTGTACTTTGTCCTAATTTACAGTGTAACAGCAAAACTAGCTGTCAAATCGCCTTCTCCAATTCACCAATTCACCATGATAATATTATTATTTATCATCACACAAAGCAAAATGATAAGATTGGTACTGTGCATCTACACCTTTAGGCATAGAATTAAGAATAGTCCAGAAAACGCATACGCACATCAAACAGAAGGGGACTCAACTACTCATAAATGGATAAGTTTACGTTTTGCCCAATTAGTTTCTTTGTAGACATCGCTCAATACGCAACACCTGATTTGAATTCAACTATGCCGTGTTGTGTCCTTTTAAAGTGTAGAGATACTGCTAGGATCTTAAAGAAACAGGGTGGCATCACATTTCTTGTGTAATTAACAAACGAATGTTTAAGTAGCAAATGAATTACTTAAAAATTTAATTATTTTTCTATCTGTCAGATTGTCGAAGAAACAAAATGGAAATTTCGTTAGTGTTGCCAGGGTAGATTTTTTTTTTACCCGACTTTGCTCATTTAATAAAAGAACTAATGAAAATTAGACCTCAGATTAAACAACGCCGTGGGAGACATTTGAACGACATTATCTTTAAAACATCAAATATTATTTAGCATGATATAAAAATATCCATTTTGTGTCAAATAAAATTTGTTTTATATTTTAAGTTCAAAGTTCATAAATTCAATTACTCTTATTAAATGACCCTTTATTTATCTAATATGTTGTGTCAATCAATGTTTCCGCGTGCACAATAAAATTTTAGAGAAATTAACAGATTGCTTTTTTTTACCTTACATTTGTGTTATGATTTTTTTTTTTTTCCCATCAAGCAACATTACCCGGCGACTTAACGTATGCGCGCGGCGAAAGTGTGTCTAAGTGGGGGAATTATTGGACACAGTCCGGTATATTCAAATATGATTCTACGCTCCTTCTGGACTATTCTTAATTCTATGCCTTTAGGCTATTTTCATATGCCACAATCGTGACATGAGCGAGTGCACGATGATAACAAACTGTGTTAAAACATGTTTGTAGTGTCCGCAAAAAAGTTTGCGCAATGCTCATTTAAAAACACTGTGTGCACTACACACGGTGTGGTCTCATCTCTAATCTTGGCAAAGAGTGGGCCAATTCCCACAGAAATGTGAAATATCCAAAGATTTTTTTGAATGTAACTGTTTTGGCTTATTTGAATGATTTTTGCCAATTTGCATTACCTGAGGAATTTATTGTTGGCTGGGTACATACTGCAAGCAAACATCATGTCTTGCCATACCAAGATTCCTAGTTCATCACACTTCTCATAGAAGTAATCTGATTCATAAACTCCTCCTCCCCATACACGTAACATGTTCATATGGATATTTTTAGCAGATTCTAGAAGGTTGTCCACTAAAACAAACATTTGATGGAATAAAAATATCGGTTTACTCTTTTGAATAAAAATATTACATACACTTTAAATATGATAGAAACAGAGCTGAAGCTGGAAAAATAATATTCTCACCTAATTCTTTTTCGTAACCCAATTCTGGAAGAATTTTCCCAGGAATCCAGTTTGAACCTTTCATAAAAATAGGATATCCATTGACTTTAAAGTAAAATGTCAGCCCATTATCTATAAAAAAAAACAAATCATATGCACAGAGAAACAAAATTAGAGAAGTTAAGAAATATGTACGTAATACATAATTATGAAACTAGAGATAAAAAATATAACATTACCAATTTGGAGAAAAACTGTCTCAAAACTTTTCGTGGGTTTATAACTGTACAATGAGTTACCAGAAGAAATAAAAGAAATGGAAAGTCTTCAAATATTTCAAATCAATTTTTTTTTCAAGTTCTTGATAAATTTCGATATTAAAGGCCAAGGTGCGAACTAGATGGCCGCCGACGCTAGGTATTTTATTATTATAATTATAGTGGCATAATTTGGGAAAATTACCTCAAGAACGTTATACAATAAAAAAATATATTAGCATGTCTCGCAGCTACAGAGCGCATGGACGATTCTAGTTCCTCATTTCCAATTAAGATATATTTCAATTATAACAAATAGGAGCTAGATTACAGTACGTCTTGCAGCTACAGAGCACATGGACGATAATAAATCTAGCACCCATTGACATCATGTTTTAATTTGACAATGAAGTTTAGTGTTTGGATGATACTAAAAAAAATAAAAAACTTATTTAAAAAAATAAAAGTTAGATCAACAAGTCTTGCAGCTACTGAGCTAATGTTTTTCTATACCCCATAGATAACATATTGAAGCTAGATTACCAATGAAGGAAAGGAATTCTAGCAACTTAAAATTATATCAATAAATTTACAAAAAATAAACATTGAGCATATTAGATAGTTTATGTACTTACACAGTCCCACATCCCGTCTTATATTTAAAAAAAATTACAATTCAAACCGACGTGCTCTCAGCTCTATTTTGTCTCTGAACTGGCAAATACATTAATATATTGGTTTTATTTATTAAAGACGCCGTGCACGAATACCCTAATGTACATTTGTATAGAAACAAGCAGCTACAGCTTTTCAAAATATTCCCAAAGTTCGATGGAATTAGAGAAAAATAAATTATCTTGAAGTGGTTTTAATGCATTTAGAGTTTTGACTTATATGATCTGGGATTATGAAAGGATTTTTTCATAAAATGTCTGTAACAGGTGCACAAAGCGTGACAAGGCATTTTCGCAAGTTTTTATCTAAGTTTATGCATTTACTTCCAAAGGGATTTTGAAAATTTCAATTTGAGATTTCAGATGTATTTCAAATTCTTATTAGAAATTGAAGTATATCGATACTACTGCTGAAGTAACATAATTAGGCACTCACCTAAAGGTTCTTGGATAAGTTCCAAAGTTCTAAAACCAACACGCACACTCTTGTGGAAGTATTCATCCACAAATTGAGTACTTTGGAATGTGACCTTTACGTTATATAGAGTTTGTTCACCAAAACCATTTGGCCACCATCTTTTAATTTGTGCCTGTAAAACAAAAAAGTCCATAAAAGTTTCTCTATGTTTTTATAGTTTTAGTATTTTGGCGTGGATAGCGAGCAATGTCAACAGAAAGAAAGAAGAGATGGAAAAGAGAAAGAGTTCTTTTTTATTTTTTATTTTCTCCTTTCATAAATGTATATAATATTCTTCTTAACGACCACTTGGGAGAAAGCTTCCCTATCATGAGCAGTGCGAAACGGTTCTTCCACAGTTCTAATACTGGTCCATTTTTGGATGTTTCGAAGCCAGGAAAGCTGTTTTCTTCTGAACCTTCTAAGTCCCTCGATTTTTCCCTTAGTGACAAGCTGAAGTATGGCATATTTATCACCTCTCAACACATGGCCAAAATATGAAATCTTGCGGAGCTTAATGATGGTGAATAGTTTATTCGTATTGACTCTACGTAATACTTCATTGTAAATTATCACATTAGTCCAAGATATTCTTAACATTCTAGGATGGATCCACATTTCAAATGTTTCAAGGCGGTTTATAATATTAACTGGAAGAGTCCACGCGTCTACACTGTAAGACATACCGTACATAACATTTGGCCATCCGTTGTCTCAGCTTTAGGTTTATATTATCATCACAAAGAAGATTTTTCATTTTGTTAAAAGCTGTATATGTAATAATATATAAGGGGCAATAAAGACAATATAAAGGACAGTTTTGCATAAATGTACTTGGCAGTTTTATTGAAATTTTCAGATTTGATACTTACATCATTTACACGAATATTCAACAATTTTTCAAGGTGTCTCGTCTTTAATACATTATCTTTTACAAAGTCATACACTGTGATTTTAACATCATTGTCTACCGTGATCATAGCTTCCAAATGCCCTTCGAGATCGGTAATTCCATTGGAGACATCTAAATAGATTTTTAAAGTTAAGTCCCAAATTCCTTCACTTTCCAAATGCTTCGTAACAGTGACTATATCTCTTATAACTGCACTGTTGTACGCTTCAATGTCGACAGGTTTCCTGTAAAAAAATAATATCAAATAAGAATAACAAGAATATTCTGAGACTTGTTGAAAGTTGACTTGTGAGTTGCTAAACTTAATAAAAATTGGTAGTAATTACAATTTTCACTGTTTTACTCTTTTTTGAGAAAAAGTATTTTGATGAATCTTTCGCAAAGATGAAATTGATCAAACACTTTTCATAATCAAACGATTATTCTAATAATTTCATTGTGGAGATTGAGCAATTCATCCATTGGTCCATTTGCATTCAATTCAATTTATTACTCCTGAAACTGCTACTCTCATTCTAATGAACTCATTCGGTGTGAAGTTAGGGCGATTTCAATAGATTACTATTTTTATTAGCCCAGTACAACTACCAATTCATTTGGATAATATAATGATTGAATGCATTCTATTATTTTAATTCAAACTATATTAAATATTGTACGGCAAGATAGGCATGTGTGAAATTCCATACTCTTTATTGTAGTATTAGTATTATTTAAAAAATTAATATGTTGATTTACCAAATACCCACTGAGGGTAAAGCGGGTCCCCAGTCCCAAGAGAAGGAAGCTTGCATCTTGCGGAGCTGGTTGGCGTGGCATTCTCCGTTATAATACTCGGGAACACAATCTGGAGGTATCATTTCCTTTGCAGATAGAGAAGCAGCGGCTTCTACAGGCGAGTCAAACTCCACCATCACCTCATTATCACCAACCTGTTGTAAAAAATATTATTGAATGATGGTTTTGGGTCTCGAGAGGTTATACACTCAAGCAGGGATGCTACAAACCTTAAGATATTCTTTGATGTTGTAACTATATCTCACAAACATATTATCCGTCATGGCCACTGGTCGACCGTTGATAGAAATAAGCGCAATGGTATCAAGACCGTGGAAGACTATCTCAACGATTTGTTTTTCCAAAATGGCGCTTGTAACTAAAAAAAAACAGCGTTTTAGATATCATTAAAAACGGTGGTATTTCATGCTAAAGGTAATTTTTTTTAATGCAGACATTTTGAAGTTGATGTCTACGTTTGAAAAGTATCTGGCCTCCTAGTTCCTTATATCATTAGGTTTGCTAGTATCACAGTATAAGTTTGTATGTAAATTAGTGTTAGTATAACTCAACAATATTTCTTAGCGTGGTTTTTGCTAGTGTATACTTTGAAAGTTTGAAAGAGTACATAAGGTTATAAATAAGGAAATAATAAGGTTATAAATAGGAGGCATCAGAAAACTGATCAGATTTGACTTGGAAAGTCCTGTATCGCAAAAGACATAAAATGGTTGAAATCTTGTATGCAAATGGTGAATTTTAAAACATATTCTGATTTCCATCCAATTTTTCACTCAAATTCTGTACTAACATACAAATACTATATAAAATATGGATAAAGGCCACTTTAACATATAATCAAGATATTTTTTTAATAAAATTTTACGCAAGTGTCCCTAGTGTGTGCGTATGCATATTTATTGTGCATGATTTATTCATATAAAAAAACAATAACGCATACCACAAGGTGGACAAACGTAAATAAAAAATATAGACCGTAAAGTTTGTATGCACATATATGTATTTTGTTACTCATATTTTGACTTCCGGCTTAAATTACAGAACATTGAAACTCACTAAAACTACCTTGGATGAATAATTTCAAATAGTATATAAGAAGCTAAACGAATGGTAGCTTGATAATTCTAAAACATTTCATAACTTTGTTTATTGAATATGAATTCTTTTAAAATACATTTTGTTCGCTAGTTAAGCCTACATCGAGACAGGTATTTCACTATTTTTATTACAACAGATCATTTTTTGTTGTCTTCAACTAATTGGATTGGTAGGTTGCTAATCTGTGGCTATGTTGATTACAGACCATTAAGGATTCAGGATTTTTTAATGCTCATTATCTGATGATTTCATATTTGACTACTTAGTTACATTTTTTACATTTTATATCCATTTTTTCCTTTGCCATCTCAAATATGGTGATGAAGAAAGATGATCCGGTTTAAAATAATTAATTAAATTATAAGAAAAAGCTTACCAGCAAAAATTCTTTTATACTGCCACACTGTTTTAGACACCCATCTTGTCTTGACATCATTAAATTCAAAGTAAACATCGTCGATGATTTCAGCTTTCATCAAATCTGAATATATGCCTCCTGGCACCGTTGCTTCAGTTTTAAAAGCTATGTAAAAAAGGGTAATTTGAGGTTTATAAAAACATATAAGAGGCCTAATTGCGATAGTAAACTATAACACAGCACATTCAGGCTTGAAAGAATAACATTTTAATATTGCGAGGAATCCAACCCAGATTATTTTATGGGAATTTACTTCTTTATTAAAAAATAAACAAGTCCTAAAATGCTTAATAAAACAAGTCTATGAATTGCGTACATTGCCAGTGACAACATAAGGACTAGAAACTATGTCTGTGACACATAAAAAAAGCCAGAAATCAAAATTCACGCAACGATCCATGGAAAGACAGATGCTCGGTGTATGTTTAGAGATTAGACGTACAGAATAAGAAATAAGGTGCCAAACCGGAGTATTGTATATCATGGATTATACAGCAAAATTAAAATGGCAGTAGGTAGGGCACTTGGCGAGGCAAAATGGTGGTAGGTGGACACCCAGAATAATAAAGTGGAGACCATGGGCAAAAGAGGTGTTGGAAGGCCACAAAAAAGATAGGTCGATGACGTTGCCTCGATAGCTGATGGATGATAAAAACGGGTGATAGGAAGGAGTGGAGACGTGAGGTCTTTATTCAGCAGTAGATAATAAGACAGAAGAAGAAGATTAAAAAATATTTTTTGAAGCACTGTAATTTTGTGATCTTTCAATTAAAATATTTTTTACTACACAACTTAGATACATGGTGTAATGGCTAAGACACTTTACACATGGAAGAGAGAACACAAAAATAAAATGTGATTTTTCATAAGCCTGGGTGTTCTGTGCTGTAATTGGGCCTCCTGGCTTGTTAATAATAATAACAAATAAATAAATAAAAATTAATTAATGAGATTGTTAATGAAATTTCAAACAGTTTCGGAATATCTCCTTTTACACATTTTATCTGGGAAAGTAAGCTTAAAATATATTGATTTAAACATTATTAAATCTCACGTGTAACAGAAAGAAAAGTTTGATAATAAGTAATCACGATTTAAATATTAGGAAAAAAATTGTGACGTGAAAAATAAAATTGAAATGAATGAATAAAGTTTCAATTTCAAATGAGAATTAAACAAATACAAAAATACTTACTATTGTTTTCATTCTGAACAGTCCATCCTCCCCCATATTGATTGTCTGAATTTAAACTTAAAATGTAATTATTGGAAGGTTCGGCACAACATTTTGCAAAAGGGCTCACAAAAAAGGCTATCATCAATAAAATAAAAGCAAGCATGGTGGCTTTTATGTTTCAACTGAAACTATTTGCACATTCACATATAAACGTTTAATTTTAGGGAGAAACCTTTCAAGTGAACTGCGCGAGGAACAGATTAACTAGTGAATTTTTCCACTCGAAAAAATAAAACACTATCATGGCTCAATGAAAAGTCGTATCTCAAGTATTTTGGATTATTTAGATATTTATCAATAAGTAATGTTCATTGCATGTACTTATTTACATATCCACATTTGTTTGATAGGGACTAAGTATTCGTATGTTCTTATCGGAATCGAATCTTTCACCGATAAATTGTAATACTTATTTCGTACGTGCTTTGGCCGTTTCGTACACTTCAACATTATTTATTGTTCGTAGTTCATAATACAGGCATAAGTTAATGTTACGTTATTTTTCAATCAGTCTTGTTAAGGTCTCAAAGGTCGTTTCAATATACGGATGTAAATAAAATCATTCGTGACAAATTTCAAAAATAAAGATCAGTCAAGCGCAAAACGACGGAATCTGAAAACGCTGAAAACTTATTCTTTTGACAGTTTAGAACAGCTGTTTTGTTTGACAGATACCGGCCGGTGAATTTTACAAAACAAAATAACGTTACCTACTGGTTACAGTAATATTATGGGAAGTCGTAAATATGCAGAATATGTACATATTAACTTATTTATTTTAATAAATATTTACGATTTTAAAAATAAATATCGAAATAAATCAATAGTCTAAGTACCTACTTATGCGGGTTACGTCTTTATTATATTATTTTTTATGTAGGTACCTACATGCAATCCTAAAATATTGTAGATTATCCAATGAAATAAGTAGATGTGCTGTATATGCACGAAATTTAATAGTAACGATTAAAATTTGTATTCCAGTAAAATGACTAATAGTGCAGAATCAATTCTACCACGTAAAACAAAAAAAAACATATTTAATTTTCAGAGAACAGTGTAGAAACTCTCTTAAAACCCATCCACAATTTCTGTTTCTTCTCTAACTCATATAGTGTACATGCGGCTCGACTGTGGAATCATCTGCCATCCACCATCAAAGATGTTACTACATTATCTCTGTTTAAATCACGTCTGAAGAAACATTTCCTTTCTCTTCCTTAATCTCTCCTCCTTTCCTTTTCCCTCTTTTTTCCCTTTTCCCATTGAGAAATAGTTTTGATTTAAGGCAATTTATAAACAAATACGTTTATTTATATTTTTATATATCTTTAGTTTTTGAATCTTTTTTTTCTATTGAATATGTTCTGTAACTTGAATTATACAAATAAAACTTTTATTTTATTGGTTGGTTGGAAGAAATTGCCATTTGGCAATAAGCCCGCCAATGTACAAATAACATTATGTACAAAAGTAAAATAAAAAATAAAAATAGAAATAACTAATGTGTATTTAAATTAATAAAATAAAATAAAAAGTTGTTTAAAAAATTTGAACTAAAATATGTCCTCATGGCGGTCTTAGCATTCGCAGCCACTGCTGGAACAGAGGTTAATGGATCCACTCTGCAGTGGCTTGGAGAAGCATGTTGTGAAATGACCCTGACTCTTGGCGAAGTAGGGCAGCGAAAGATATTAACCGTCCAGCTATAAACATTTTGGAGGCAGTTCAAATGATTACTGATATTTATTTGACAATTGTAGTCTGCATTACTTTACGGGTTGTTTATCTCATCACATAACGCAGATTGTAATTATTAAGTTGATGAATAGGAATTAGATAGCTGCTAAACTGCCGATATGTACAGAAAAATAGGTCCATATTATCCTCAGAAGCCGTATTCAGCAAGCAAATTGCCCTATTAATGAGTGAATTCTGACTTGCATTTGTACGGCTTCTGGGTGCATAAAACAGTGCATGAGATCTCGCTATAGTATAATTACTGGGAACATACAAACTAATTTCTTTCAGTATACATATTTGAATTATATATGCATCCAGAAATCAGCTTACAGAAATGTTTCCCAATAAAAATTTGATGACGAGATTCGAGGGTGATATATGCATTGTTATAGATGACCCTTAATTTATTCCACATTGCTTGTGTATAATTGTTCTACAGTTCCACTTTATACAACATGGAGGTTAAATATGATTTTATTCATTGCACGGAAAGAAGTGTCTTGCTAGCACAGAGGCCTCGATGTTGATGGCTCTTCTCTGTCTTTCTATGTCGTGGTCATCTTTACCATCATCAGTCAGTATGTGCCCTAAATACTTGACTTTTGAAGTTACCATTAAAATGTCATTAACCAGAAATGTAGATGTTGATGGGTGTACGAATTCAGAAAATGATTGTGTGTGTTTAAATATAAGTACTTATTTTTTTGTGTTGTACATACGTATATACGTGGTTGTACCCATCTAACTTCATACGGGGAATGCTTGGCTACAATAGTTTGGAGAAAAGAAGAAATGCGTACTTGCTTATGTATTTTTTTAGATTAATCCGTGGTATTACGATTAACATTGGTGTAATGGAGAGTATTTTTCTTTATGTTCCTAATGACTACATTAGACATATTGTTTTTTCTTTTACGTAATGGGAAACGTTAATGTAAATATACGTATTTAATTAATGTAAAAATTGTATTTATTAGTAATATTGTATTTATATTTGTTATCTGAATAAAGAAGAAAAAAAAAGGAGATTAAGCTGTTTTATCTTCCTGCTTTATCGTTTATCGTTCTGCAACCAACCTGCCGATGGTAATGCCAGTAGGAAGAGCAATGTCTTTACTCAACCATATCTCTTCGGATATCGACATCTTTCATATTAGTGAAAAAAAGTTCAGAGAGGATAGCATCCTTTATCTTTAATTGCCGTGTATTTTTATTTTGCCATCTTTGTATATTTGAATTTAAGTATAAACTTTTTTGTGTTATGTATGCTTTGAAACATTTTTGTAATGTATATAAACGTATAAAATAAAGAAATTGAAATATATCACATTGTTGTAAACTATCTATAATCTAATTAAATTGAATTGTATTTTATTTATTTATTATGGATAACTTATATAGCGCCATTTTCACTTCAAATACCTCAAGGGCGCTTTACATGGTGATTCTATTGTTAAGTTAATTTAATTGAAGCTTTTAAATTTGTAATTTAATTAAAATAATTTATTTTGTTGTCACATGCTACGGATTTATTCAAATGATTTGTCTAAATGTGTCTAAAGCGCTACCAGCAACAAAACGATTAGCCTAAATCATCCATTTGAAAGAGTGGGAAATGCAGATCAGCTTCATTTTAAAAGTTTTATTTACTTTAGTATTTTTTTGAAATGTAGTCAAATAAAATTTTATATTCCTGTTGCATTGAAGCATTATTTTGTCTTAATTTAGATATTGCTTTGTCAGTGTTTTCAATAGAAGGTAAACAATGTTGTTATCGATTTAATTGATCATCTTTTTCACTGATTAACAAGTAAATATATATTACATGCCAAATGAGTTAATCTGCTGTCAAGATAAAATATAAAAAGGTACCCAAATTTTATTGAACAAAATACACAAGATATAATAGATATAAGATTTAAGAATTTTATCGTCAAGGCATGACAATCGCATTTGGGCAGGTACAAGAAGGTTTGGGGTAGTAGCCAAAGTTTTAAAAGAAATATTTGCGAATTTGGCATTGCTTAGATGGTCAGAGTGGTGACATGGTAGGTGGTCAGATCTCGGCCCTGTTATACAATTTAAAATTAGCTGTTTTGGTAGTATGTGCTATGTTTAAAATCAACTTTGTATATTTAACTCAAAAATGCAGATTTGCTACATTACAATAATGATATATGATGATATTATCATTATCAGTTGCGAAAATAAAAAATAGGGTTTATGAAAAATAGTTTATTCAACATGTTTTTGCATGAAATAATTCATTATTTCTAATTTTAAGCCTTATGTGATAAAGAACAATAATTAAAACATCAGTCAAAATGACATAATTTATCCGAAATAATAACACAACGGAAATTACTTTAAATTGCATTAATCGAGAAGTCACATCAATATATGTACTTAGTAAAAGTTAACAGATGAAAGAGTTGAGGAAATAGGCAGGACAAGGATTGTTACACACAAACAAGCTAACAAGTGATAAGCCCTGTCAATGCTGAGACGTCCATACATCCTTCTCAAAAATGTTCTTCATTTCTATTGCAATATGTATATTATTATTATGAAAACCAAGAAGTATCAGAGCTTTTGCGTAAAAGGCATAAAATTATTGACAGATCTTTCAAAAGAAAATATATTTGTAAAAAAACCTCTCTTCAGAAGAGAATATAGAAATACAGAGTATTTTACAGGGGTTACGACAGAATGGAGAATGTTACACAGTGTGTAGTTATATTAAACCAATAAAACCAGCTAATTGTAGGTCACAAGCTCTGTAAACTATACTCTTATATTCTCTTCTTAAAAAGGTTTTCCGTCTCTGTTGAAGATAAGCTCCCTATTGGGTTAAATCCAGCACACACCTACAATGGACATAATCTAAATATTGGGGAAAAAAATAGTCCTCTTAAAATAATATTATGCACAGTGTATGGTCAGGGTTTAATGCTGAGGTACATTTTCCCTTTTATAGTTTGCTTGACGGGGTTGATTCTCTTGAGGATTTGTGTCATAGTTTCCACAAGGCGGTCACTTGATACACCGGTCTTGCGCTGCTTGAACTTTGTGAGTAGTTCAGTGGTGGTCATCGGCTTCCTCGCCAAGTACCGCCTCACGGCTTGCTCTGTTACACCCTCACTCCTGAAAGAAAAGTCAAAATGACGTATACTTTGGATTATTCAAAAACATATTACTTCGAAAAAAATTCCTATCTCAAACAAACAAACTCCTAAAAACAAGAATTAAGGCAAATCAGAACAACTTGTACCATAAACGACAAAAGATATTTTATGAGTAGCCGAAAGAGATTAGGGTTGCTGGGTCGATCACATCGCTTTGTGGGATGACAATGGTTTTTGTTTGAAACCAACATCTATATGGGTAGCTAGGGTGTCATCAGAGAGAGTGAATAAATACCAATTGTTTTTTTAAATTATTACTGTACAAGGAATAGTATATAGTAAAGGAATTGCAAGTTGTTATTTTTTTTGTACAACTATCTTAATAAATACATTACATTAAGCGTTCAATTAAGATCATAATAATAAAAAACGTATTCTGTGCTATAATTTTCAATCCACCACTTAAATTGGGCCTCCTGGCTTGTGCGGTCCAAAAAAACTGTGGTCAAGAATCTTATATTTTTCTTAACACACTGATTGCCAACAAAACTGGGGAAAATTATGGATTGGCGATAATTTTTTTTTACAGAAAAAGTAATAAAATATGTTTAGTATTATTCCACTTTTGTTTTAAAAAAATTACCAGTGACCGGGTTTCGTCGTGACCGACATCATCAGACTGGCGGAATAAAACTATATACGTATTTTTATCATTATAATTAAAATGCAGTTCCACCAAGAAATGTCAGTAGGAAAATAAAATATGTTTTTATTGATACATTTTATGAATATGCAAAATCAGTAAAAAGAAAGTAATCTGTCTATCTTTATAGATTATCTTTATAATTAAATATTTATTTCAAACAATGCTTTATCATTGATTGCATGATGGATTATAAATATAATAATTTTGATATTGTATGTTAATATATTGTAATTATTTAATCATAAATAAAACTATTTATATGCTTGTGCGGGTCTACTGGTAAGGAAAAGTATCTTTCTATCAATCAATATGATTTATGTAAATGATTTTTATGGAATTCGATTAAAGAATTAATCTTCTTTATCAACAAGATTTTGAATACATGTCCAAATTTATATACACAAGAATTGGATTAAATCTACTAGGGATTCCATGTCTAGGTAAAATAAAGATGTGTGCGAAATAGAACCAGAATCATGTGAATTTTTGATTCGGTAGCTACTCTTGAATAAAAATCCTAAAAAAAGGAAATTGAGTGGAGATAAGTGGATAAGTCCATCTGTAGTATGCATTCGCTTACCATACTTGAGATCGTGGGTTGGATTCTTGGAATGGTCAACATGAAATATTGATTTGAAAGGAAATATTTCATTGTTCCTGTAGGTACCACCTGAGGTGTAAGACTGAACACCTTACCTTTGTAACACTAGCTGTACACATAGAAAATCAGTCTAAATTACTACTATAAGAGTCTACAAAGATTAAGACAAAGGTACTTCAAATATTGTTTATTTATTTTATTTAGAAAACATAGTCATACATTTATGATAAAACGAAACATATTTAAATAAGCAAAGAACAATTAAGATTTCATAACTTAATTAAAATCTAAGTGTTAAAATAAAATACTAAGCAAAATTAAAAAAAAAAACATTTTTTTGATTGAAGTTAATGAGGAAGTTCAGTGTTTTTTTTCAAATGTTTTATTCGTTAATAGACTGTTAAACTAAGTCAAAAATTTTTTTTTTTAATTTTTACATATCGTATTATCGGCGCTACGATTTTTCAAAGTTTTGTATTTCTGAAATAACTCCGCGTGTGACGTCAGAGGTTCATTTCCGCTTATTCCCATTCAGTTCTTCCTATTGGTCCAGAAGCGACAAGCAGACCGGAAATCTTCCATAGCACTCAGATCATAGGTTGATTCACATGAACCAGTGACGTCATTTAAAGTAGTGCGTTTTTATCAAAATATTTTTTATTATTTTTTCTGTACATTTTCAAGAAACTTTGCCGTACAATTTAATGCTTTAATTTTTACCCCGCATAAGAAAACATTTTTTGTATCCAATTTCCCGTAGGGCTGAAGTTCCTCATTATTTAGAACAAACAAATATCGAAAGTACACTATGCTATCCACATACATAATAAATAATGTACGAGTATGTGATAATATTATAATATAAACAATACATTACTTACAAGGTTTTTTCATCCACTAAACTACCGTAAATAGTTTTGAAGTAAAATAAGTAAATTAAAATATTTCATACCCATTGGAAGAATCAAATCGTGGTTTCTTGGCAGGAGGCGCAGAAGTGCTACTGGAAGCGCCTCCATTAGATGAAGAAGAAGTAACAGGATTCTGGGCGGGAGTTTTAGAAGACGATGTTCCTGATGATGAAGCTGGAGTAGGTGTCCCTGACCTCGAATTATTTTGACTAAAAATGATAGTTATTAAAATTCAATAAATCATTATTAAAAAAAATATGTTTACGAAGGTTGATTGATATGACCTCATTGTTGTAAAAAAAAAAGCTTTCCAAGAAAATTTTCCTTGAGTTTTGGGAATGGCCGGTAGTCACTGGCCAAATCAGGTAAATATGCGTAGGTGTTCAAGCAATTCAATCCCAGCTTCGTGAATAGCAGCCGTTGACACTAACGCCTGGAGCATTGTCCAGCATTTTAGCACTGAACCACATTTTGCAGTGGTCAGCGGACGATGTAACTAAACCATTGCAGGTTTCAACTTATCACTAGGTCATTTACACGTAGGCATATAGGACTACATAATGCATACACATCAGCTTGACTGGTCAACTCGAAGCAGGTCAGGGTTTGAGCATATCAATCAACCCTTCTATACTCTTAATATTAAAAATAAAAAATAGTAGCCCTGATAACAAGGTATCTTATTATAACACAAATTTGTTTGTGAAATAGAACCAGAATTCTACACAAGCGTTTTTGACACGATAGCTATTCTTAGGTAAATCTTACAAAAATAAATTGAATGGAGATAGTCCGCTTCGTAGTGTAGTGATTGACGCATTCGCCTACCATGCTTGAGGTACCAGGTTCAATAAAAGGTGCATAAAATTAATCACCTTATCTCCGTGCAACATAACATGATAAAGATACGCTACATTTGGCGGATAGGGAAATAATTATTGAACACAATTGTGAAGTCAAACATTTGTTTGGGACCATTCTCATTAATTTTATTTTATTTTTGTCAGTGTTTAACAGAGATATGAGTTTACAAGGAAAAAGAAACAAATAAATTAATAATGACCTTTGGTTAGCCGACCGCTTTGATCCATTTTTAGATGGCTTTGGTTTAGCTGGAGATTCATCATCCGAGTCAGAGCTGAGTTCACTACTGGAATCCACTGAAAAATTTGAAAAAAAAAAAATTCACAAACATTTAGAGAAATTGTTTGAAAATAAATTATTTTAACCCCGCAATCACATTATTATGATGGCGCCTCGAGTCAATACTATTTTAGGGTTCGTTGTATTTATTTATTCATTACGAGAGGGGAAAACATTATTGAGAAGGGAATATGGACGTCTAGGCATTTACAGGGCTTATGACCTGTCATTGGCTGGTTTAAGTGGCCACTTTACACACTGTGTAACATTCACCATTCTGCCCATATTCAAACATCCACATTTCCTCAACTCTTCCATCTGTTGACTTTTGTGAAGTAAAGGAGCTGAAACCGTTATTATGTGGGTGAGATTCATCCGGCTGAACCAAATCACCTGCTAGGCAACGCCTGAAAACAATTTTCCAATTTTTATATTTCTTCTTTTACCAGGTAGTTAATTCAACAATGTTTGAGTATGTCCAAATGCTTGCAGACTGGTTGGATTTCCTCCCCAGGGAGTTATTCATATTTAAATTTATTTCAACAGAGAGTCATTGGCTGGTTTAAGTGGCCACTTTACACAGTGTGTAGGCCTAGTTTAATAGTCTATTAACAAATGAAAAAAACCACTGAATTTCCTCATAATTCTGGCGCTATTTTGTCATTCAAGAGTATGACAGTATAGTATACTGTAATGGTGGTTTAGTTTTAACTATTTTAACTATTGCTATTCGAAGCATAAAATTATTTATTATTACGTTTATTAAATTACATATTCTACCATATAGATGTGTTCTTAGAGTAATAATGCGTGAACCTATAGAGAAGCCCTATCACTATGTTTCATAGAACACAAGTGATGTTGGTTTGTTGGTTAGCGACCAATTGGTGGCCATTTTGTTTTGTTTGACAACATAAACATAACTCTTTGATCGGATGCTTTTGCCGATGTTCTTGGCTTTGTTTGTAAATAACTTGGATATTTACTTCATAATTAATGAAAATTGACTATGAATTGAATTGTGAATTGCAGTATGTTTGGTTGCAGCAGTAGGAGCGTCAAATGTGATAAAGGAGTCAGTTTTCACAGGTAATTGATTTAGAATATTTTCCCATGATTTACATTGATTTTTGGCATTTATTGTCTCGACACATGTATTATGTTACTTAAAAACTTTCCTTATATCAACATATTTACTTCAGATACTATTTTTTCTCAATTTAGGAGATAAATTTGTGAATTAAAGTATGTTTACTGTTGATAATGACAGTTGATAAAGGGCAATATGTCGAGGCCGCACTAGGCATCCATATAAAGTTTGAGTTTTTATCGAGTAGAGGTCGATTCAAATTTTGATCGAAAGTAGCAATGTTAAGTTAACCTTGAAATCGCATATAAAATGACATGTCCAAATTTCAGGTCGCTACGACTCGCCGTTTCGGAGATGTGACGGACAAACAAACTCAACACAGGACTTTGGTTCCATGGAGTTGGTATTTGTGTCTCAATAAATGTAACATAAGTATATTTTGAATAAATTGAATAAATAAATAAAAAAATAAACACACACATGTATTTTAAGTTTTATAAAATAAATATAGGCGAATTATATAAAAATAGATTGGAATAACCCTGCAATAATAAATACACTAGTACATATTTAAAAATATTTACAATGTAAATTAATATCCATTTGCCAATTCTCGACCTGAGTACGGCCTATTGTTTTGCTGCGAACTATAGCTAACTTAATACCCAATAGTCATAGAATGGTGTTCCTACGTTTGGGCTCCTCTATTTGTCGCAATATTACTCTGAGGATGTGTTACTATTATTACTTTATTGAATTACTTTGTATTTATTTTTATTATCAATTATTTTTTTTTATTATCAATAATAAAATTACTATTAATTACATATTGCCATGTAACTATTACATAACTTTTCTGCATTCCATTTCTTGACATGTATAAATTTTTACTATGTATATTTTTTCATTATTATTTTGTGTATTGTTTTGATTATTTTGTACATTGTTTAATATGTTTTGATTTATATATAGAAGAGTTCCGACTTAACACGGAATTTTCGAACAAGTCGGGACATAAAAAAATATAATTGTGCTTTGATAAAATTGTGTATTGTGTGCATTAAATAAATAAAAGTTCTGAGCTAAATTTTCTAATTAATAATTACCATTGGACAGAATGTTTGAATACATTTATAGATGGCGAAAGAAAAACGGTACCCATTTGATCAAAGGAAAATCATTAATATTTCAGATGTACCTTTCTTAGCAGCCGCTGCCTCAGCTTTTTCTGCTTTTATTTTATCATTAGCGTCTTTTTTCGCTTCACCATCACTGCTATCTTCTTTCTTTTCATCTTCAGAATCCTCATCTGAAGTCAACAATTTCCTAAAAGCAGAACCAAAATTATATTAATTTACGAGTACATGTATCCAAATTCAAAAACCATTCGAATAAATATTTTGTATTACCTCAATGCATCTTCTTCCGCAACAGATTTGAGTTCTTTGTTTGCTTTTCCTTCTTTATCAGAGTCGCTGAAAATATAAATAAATGAAATTGTACATACGAGCTATAAATTGAATTTAGATTTACGTGACAATGTTCGCAAAGGTTACAAAAAATGGATAATAAAGGCAGGTAGAACGAATTGTCATTCATCCATACCAATTTTGGTTTTTCAACTTTTTTGTCATTTTTAAAATTTTCCTTGTATTTTAGTTAAAATACAGTGCTCCCTCAGTAATGTAAAAGTAGCAGTTCATAAAGCATGCCTTCAAAATGTATACATAATAAAAATTACAACAGCTTTCATATAAGAACAGGTTTTATTGTGAAAATTGTACTTGCAACTTTAAAGTTATTTGAATAAAATATTTTTATTAACTTCCTATTAAACAGTCAATTATTTTGTTTAGCTTCGAGCTACTGAATTTGACATAAAATCATAGAAATAAAAATGAATATTTGATCAATTACATAAACTCTTAAAAGGCTGAGCTAAAAAATTCCTTTGGAAATGGTGCTGTAACATCGTGTTCCACTAAAGCTAGGGTTTCCTGGGACAGCGGTGCCCGCATCTTAACGGCCGTAGTGAACGGTGATGCGGTGGACAGCCGTCGTAACGTCGACTAGAGAGTGGTTTCCTAGGGAAACGGTGTTAAATGGTGTTGATAACACCGTTTTCTTAGAAAACCACACTCTAGTCACCGTTACAACGGCTGTACTCCGCATCACCGTTCACTACGGCCGTTAAAATACGGGCACCGCTGTCCTAGGAAACCCTAGCTTAAGCAAAAGACAGAATATTATGATGTACAGACATTTGAAAAAGAACATAGACATACTGTTTAATAATAATTACTTTTCCATAATTTATAAAAATAATAGTATAATTTAGGCCTGTCATAGCAAAATAAATTAAACATCATAATTACACGGGTCATTTAACTATTGTGTGCAGAGAGCACACCAAAAACTGGCTGATTTGAACGAATGAGAAAAAAAAACACATGCCTGATGTTTTCCTTGTCTTGTGCATGGTACATGTATCTATAACGCTATCTGAATGCTTTTGTCTCTTTCACACAGACACCGGCCACAGAACAGCGTCTCTGTATTCCTTGTTATAAGTTTTATCCTCATGCTCTTTCTCATGAATACAGTTAAACAGATTTATTGTTGTATTGGCATCACTTCCATTGATTGAATTATTCGTCGCATAGCGAGTATAAATATTTTTTTATATTAACCCTTTGAGGTCCCTTGGCGGAAGCCACCCACCCTAAACAAAAATACGCTAGAAGTCCTATGGCGGGTGTCACCCGCCCGAGCTAACTGTCATGTAAAAAATGCAGCAACTTTCTTATTTCTTCATAAAAACTATACTTTTACTACCATCTGTTTTAAAACAAATGAAGCTTACGTACAAAGTAAAAATAGCCGATAAAACATATTTCTTTTTGAAATTACAGAACAAAATAAATGAAATTAGTACAACTGCCATTTAATGTTTGAAAAATGGCGTAAAAAATAGGAAGACCTTGTACTCTGGACATGGAAGAACGCTTAGATAGCAAACCACACTTCTTATCCAAGAGAGAAAAAAGCGGCTCCAAAGACTGTGCAGTGACCGAAATAAAAAAGAAGGAGGAAAATAAATGGTGCGGTTTTGCGATTCCTGTCCACGAAAACCTAGTTTGCATCCAGGACTGTGTTTTAAAAATATTGCACAGAGAACAATCATAATAGTAGAAAGAAAAATCTTTTTATTTCAAATAAATACGATGGCTAATTAATATTTTGTGTATTTTTTTGTAAATCTATTTCCGATTGTATGCTTTTAGCAAAAAATAATTCAGAGCTAGCTTCAACAAAAACTGTAAATTAAATATACTTCAAAGGGTTAAAATCATATTTATACAAATATTACTTTCCAAATCCGATGTGAAAATGTCCATTTGAAGATTACAAAAAATACAACGCCATCATTTAAAAAAAAAGAGAGATATATTAAGTCTTGTATCCTTTGTAGACTCAAGTTACATCATAGCAACACAAAAGTTAAAAATAGTTTGATTTTGTGCCTTTAACTAGTAATAAAAATGCCGGTTATAGTAGATGCCTCACCCCATAGTCAGATCACTAGTAGAAAATTGCACTTATGTTTCAACAATTTTGTGTAAAATTTATTCTGTATTCTCTGAAAATTAAAAAAAAAGTATGTCTTTGGCACGGGATATCCCAGTGATGACACATTGTTTTTTTTTTATTTATTATGTTTTATAATAAACACTTCAATATATTTTAATGAAACACATGACCACAAAAAAAAGATCAGCAAAATATTAAAAACATAGGTCATAAAAAAGGGATACATTAAAAAAAATAATTATTACCTTTCCGAGGAGTCGGAAATGTAGTCTCTTTCCCTGCCTTCTTCATCTCCATCGTCACTTTCTTCCACTGCCTCATCGTCGACATCTTTCTTCTTTTTCTTTTTGGCGGCTGCAGCAGCACCTTTAATGTTTAAAATATACATTTATACAGCGGGATAGTAAAAAAATATTGAAGAAATTTTTTATTGTTTTTTCTCTTATTCACACCGTAGTATATAAATCTTTGAGAAAAGAACTATGTTGACATTATTATGTACATACTAAAAATTGACTTAAAATAAATATTATGTATTTACACTTATTTGTTTATAAATTTGTATAAACCACTTAATTTTTTTTAATTTTTGATAACAATAATATATTATGTATTTTCCTAACTGGGAATCGATCCTAAATAAGTATATATATGCCCAGTGCGCTAAACACTAAACTATGCAGGAAAACAATGCAGAAAAAAATAATTATTGTTTTTGAATTCATTTTAAAATTTTATTTTTGCTTACTACATTCATAATATAACTGTATATTTATGTCCCATAACTAATTTTAATATCATTAAAATGACGTAAAATTTATATTTTTATTTGCTAAGATTTTTTTTGCTTAATCTTACTTCAGTTAAGTTTCATTATCGTTATCATTGAAGATCCAAAACAATAAAATGTGGTTATCGAGATAATAAAACTAATTGATCTTTAAATGATGATAATTGATCTTTAAATGATGTACTTTTTTTATAATTGTTAGATTTTTCTTTCAAGGTAAGATGTTTGTTTGTAGTTAGGATGTATATTTTTAATTGTATAATTGTTACACTTTAAACTGGCATATCTCTATTGAAATTAATCTGATCTGGTTGATCTTCAAATTTCTATTTGTATGAACTGGTTTAAGATTAGCCAGAAATGCGATGTCTCTTGTAACTCTTTATATCATGTACTTTATAAAATTGTTATATTTTCCTCAGTCCCGGAATGAGTTCTAATAACTCCTGGGAGTATAATGTATATGCATTGTATGATTATATTAAATAAAAAAAAAAAAAAAAAAAAAAAACAGGCCAAAAAAATACCTTTCTTGGCTTTCTTTTTACTATTGGAATCACTGTCATCTTTGTCCTTCTCTTTATCGGCGTCTGATTCTGAAGAATCATCTGCTGAATCCATCCACTCATCCATGTCAGAAATTTTCAGTTCTAAAAAAAATAATATGTGATACACACAGAACCAGAGAGCACAATTTTTTCAAACAATGATTAAACAGAAGAAATTAGGTATATATATTTCAAACTGGTTTTAATTTGAAACAATTAAATACAAAATATGTATTATTTGACTATTGTTTAATCAATGCGTGTTACATTGTGTCATATTATACTATATTTAGAGTTAAAATATAAACCTTTTGATTTGGTGGCCTTTGATTTCTTATCATCAGGATCCTCAATATCTCCTTCTGCTTCATCTCCCCTCATCCGTTTTCTCCACATGAGTGAGAAGTAATTCATAACCCTGTTTCGTCTGCAATTATTACACACAAAAAAAGAGAAACATTTGTGATTACTTGATAATTTTATAATATTTAGTTATTTATTATTTCAGAAACAGGATGGTTTGAAGCTTACCTTCCGAATTCTTGTTCAGCTTCTTCAGCAGATAGAGCTTTGTATCGCTGTATAGGTTGGAAATTGTACCTAAAACAAGATTTAAAAACAATTCAAATGTAGCATGTTCCTTTTCACAGATGCAAAAAAGAATAGAGGAAATTTGGATAACAGATATCGATTCCACAACTATAAACGCTGATTATCTAAACTTTGATACATTTATTAAAACTCATTTTTTATGTTAAAGTCAGCGGTAAAGTAAAAAATAAATACAATTTATTAATGTTTTAATTAAGACACAATCTTGTTAAACGAGCATTGTCTCGAAACCTTCCAAGTCGCAATCAACAATGCTGTCCAGCCAAACCCAGTTTCTTTCAAAGTTTTACGATTCAGAACATCCAGGTATTACTCATTATTCAAAATGACACTCGTTAAGCAAGTTTTTTTTTTACATTTTGCTCATGCAAATGACTTGTTATGAGAGATGCTCGTTAAGCCCTGTTCCTCTGTATCTACATATTTAACGATCTTTTAATGCCTAATATACAAACTATTCAATTCTTTTGTGCTTTTCAAGATTTTGCCATTTAGAAAATACATATTTTACAAAATAAAAGATTAAATAATGGTATTATTAAAACATAACAATTATTTCATAGAAAATGCTAACCGGTGCATATATTATATGCATTTTACTCCTTACGGGCTATGAACAAGGTTTGTAGGTACACTAGTCAGCCAGGAAATGACACAAATAGTCCATAATTTAAAAATTACATAAAAATAATACATAATTGAAAAATTTGTGAAAAAATAATCTGCGAGTAACTACCATTCTTGAAGAGGGTAAGCTTCTATGGCACCATCAGGAGCGTGTGTAAACACATAATAGGCAGCATTTTCTGAGACTCCTCCTTCCCTGATACCTTTGAATCTGGAATATACAGAGATATTTAGTAAGTTTTTCGATAAAAAAGCTTTACATATTACAACAGAGTTTAAGAACATTTTAGAGAAGGGAGTATAGAAGTACAGCTGCCAGTCCGCCTCTCTAGAGGGAAATTGGTGCGGAGAATAACAAGTCTAAAACAAGTGAAAGAAGAGTATATAAGTCTAAAAGCTTTACATGTAGAGACTGTTCTTAATCACATTTTGGTCAGGTAGTTTTGATTTTTACTTTTCGTAGTTTTTAATTTAAATTCATTAACAAAATTCATTCACGATTCAATGTTTTACAAAGCCATAGTTGAAAATATTTCAAATAAATACTTCAATTTTTTTTTTCCACAACTTATATAGTTTATTAATTTATCGTATTTTGCAGACAATAAGACACATCAGACCGTAAGACACACCCCAAAATTTATTTTTCAATTTTAAGAAAAAAAAAAATGTTTTGGACTAAGACGCATCAGACCATAAGACGCACCCCAATTTTCAGTTGAATTTTCAGAGTAGAAAAGTGCATCTAGTGGTCTGAAAATTACTACGATGATCTGTGGAGAAATGGTAATAACTTGGGGTTTTCCAGTCAGACTTGGAACTTCTATAGTCACTATAAGCTAATGAACTTAAATAGCCTACTACTGTACTAAGTTGATGTGCAATATGCAGATCCAGGTGAGTGAAGAGGGTTTTCAATGTACTGCCATGATCTTATGCCAAGGTAAATAAATATGCAAAGAAAAATATAGTTACAAAATAGGTATCTGATACCGAGATATTGCATTGTAAATAGGTGCAGGAAGCTTAAATCAAAGGAAGGTATGAAGTAAGTGAGAATGCATCTCACTTCTTTCCAGTTTTGCCGCCGACCTTGAGGATCCAAGGCTGATCATCCGGTTTGTATCTTCGCGCTGTAATGCCAAACTTTTTCCTCCTTGCTTCCTCACGGGCATCCCGACCAAACTCTGAACCAGCTCCAAATCTGTAAACAACAAATAATCATCATCGCTTCCTATTCACACCCATTTTGGTGAATCGGTACCAATCCAGTGCCCTCGGATTGATACTGCAATTGCAGAGTATTTTGATTATTTGATATAGGACGCAGGACGAACTCAGGACTAAATGGTAGGCAAATGGGCAAACAGAACACCACAAGGCGGACTAATCTCTAATAGACTTCCCCTTTCAGGATTTCTATCTGAGTGTAGCCACCATGACAAAATACTCGTCCCGAATTATATTCTTCATTCCGTCCGGATATAAAAGTTTAAAAAATATATTACAATCCAGATTAGAGTCCAGAATGATTATATATAACATCAGACTACAAATGTACAATTTCTAAATTTAATAATGACTTTGGGGAACGTTCGTCACCAGTTGCTATCTCTGGATCTTTCAATTCTCTACATAAGGGTACAATATTGAGGACTGTTTTCACAAAATGAAAAATCTACCAAAAAAAAAAATTCGTTTTCTGACTGAAATCAATTCTATACGAGATCTATTGATAGGCAAAATAAAATTTTAGCCAATGGATATATATGCGAAATTGCAGCGAGCCGAATTGGATTGGATTATCATTTAATTGTGTAATATAGCATACCTCTACATAACATGCGCGATCCATCCATATAACACAAGGAACTATCGTTTCCCCTAAATTTAGCCTATAAATCAATAGTTTTTTTAATAAATTAACTATCTGTCCTAATACCTAGCATATATATTTCTATAAACAAATAATACCATATTAAAAAAATTGTGTAATAACTGTGATAAACTGTGGAGTCTTAAAATTGCTGCCATACAAAAAATCTAAATATGGGGGCACTCTCCCTGCACACATCTAATCATCTGCACGGTAATGCGCGCACAGGTTTAGTTACTGGCCAATCTCGCGCTAGCAAAGAAGAAAATAGTAGGATATTTAAATGATTCACAATTTAACAAAGTATAAGCAAAATTTTCTGATAACTTGTATATTTTGATTTTCATTATGACCCGCTAGTATGAATTTCCAATCCTCGGCAAGCATCAACCTCTCGGATTCCCCACAACCGATGTCATAAAGAAGAGGGATCAACACTTTCTTTAAGTTGACAACACTCCCACTATCGTATAATTCCGGCCAAAAGTTATAAACCCTTATACTAACGTAATAGTGTTGCCTTTGTGCCAAAACACTGTTGATCTCTTCTCTAAATATCGGAGCCTAATTGCAGTGTCTCGTGTTACGCTTGTGGTTAACAGTTGTTGGGTATTCAATTCTATTTAAGTGTACAACCACTACCGATCTTAATATGCACCGTTTAATAATATTAAGTAATTAATGACTCATGCACACTTGTTATAAGTTCGAGGGTTAGGGTGTATTATTGTTTTACCCTTAATCCATATTAGTTTTGTACTATTTTCAAGGTCGCTGATTCTACAATTGCCACATTTTAACACACACTCCCGATTTACAAGAAAAACTACAGTAAATAGGCAGCATTTTATAAAAAATATAATGAACTTACTTGGGCTGGTCTTCATCGAGACCTTTATACTCTTTCATATTATTCTCTCTCTCCATTTTGACCTGGGACCATTTCGCAAAGTCGACGTTGAGTGTTGCGTTGAATCGCATTACATGATGCCGCTTTTTCATATTTTTTGGAACTCTTATCTTAAATTCTTGCACAGAGGTGCCGGGTGTTGATGGTTGTGACTGGAAAATAAAATATTAAAATATTATATAAATAAATTATATATATATGTATAAATTCAAATACATACAACCGTTGTTGAGGGATATTAATGATTTGATCATATTATTATGTGATTAGAAACATAACCTTTTCAGTAACTTACCGTTCCAGACATTTTGAAATAACGAAATGTCACGATATAAAAAGTAAAAAATTAAACTTTTTTGTTAAAATAAAGCATAACACAGAAATACGATTTCGCGTTATTGAATTAGCATAAATATATCAACAAGATGAATTACTCAAAGCTTAAAATAACGTGTCAACGGCTTACGACAGCTGTCGAGCTGTCACCTTCGCCATTTTTATTTTTCCCAAACAGTAGGTCAAAACGTTTGTGCAGGGTATGGAAGGGGCAAACGGCACAAAACTAATGTGAGTTCAGTTATGCAGAGCGCTCATCGGGCGTTCAAAATTCATAACCGAATAACTTGAAGTTCTTATTTTGAACTTCCGTGATACGATAAAACCTTATTACAAAAAAAAACACCATCTATTTATTTAACTGTTGTACATAATGTTATTTGTACATTAGCGGGCTTATTGTCAAATGGAAATTTCTTTTAACCGACCAATAAAATAAAAGTTTTATTTTTATAATTCAAGTTACAGAACATATTCAATAGAAAAAAAAAAAAAAAGCTAAAGATATATAAAAATAGAAATAAACGTATTTGTTTATAAATTAAGTAAAAACTATTACTCAATGGGAAAAAAGAAAAAAAGAGGAAAAGGAAAGGAGGAGAGATTAAGTAAGAGAAAGGAAACGTTTCTTCAGACGTGATTTAAACAGAGATAATGTAGTAACATCTTTGATGGTGGATGGGAGATGATTCCACAGTCGAGCCGCATGGACACTAAATGAATTAGAGAAGAAAGAGAAATTGTGAATGGGTATTAAGAGATATAAATATCTACTAGTGTTTTTAAAAATAATTCACGTAACTTGTACCATAAAAAAATACAAATATGATATACTAATACGATGTATCTATAAAAACATCTACCAATATTTATTTATTAAATATACGGCCTAAGCCAATAGAACCAAAAGAACATCAAAATATGTAGCAAAGCCAAACAAGGGTAATAAAATAATGAGATACATATATTTATAAACACGAAAACATATAAGACTTATTATGTTATTGAATATTATAGTTTATTATATAATTAGACTTTTAGAATACCTATTCTGGTTTTGTAAAAAACTGTGTAGGTACCTGTTTTTTTTTTTTGTGATATTGTCCACATACCGTAGCTGCTCCAAATTTAATTTACTTTGTCCCCATTTAGATATTTTTAATACAAAATTTTGTGACTTCAAAAAAAACCTTTTTGAAACAATGTAAAATAAAACATTTGTCAGTGTGTAATAAGTTTATGTTCCTTTAATTATGTTTATTTTATTATCATAGCAAAATTTTGAATTGGTCAACTATATTATGAAAATCCCTCTCCTCCACTCCTCCACTCCTCCACTCCTCTACTCTATTTCCTCATCCCTTAACCTTCTCAAGAGCTTTTTTTTTCTCATGTCTTATATAATATATTATTTTTCTATATTATTAATATTCAAAGCATTAACTTTGTGGTCCAACATTTTAATATTATGTTAATAAAATTTGTATAAAACCACTCACTGACTTATCTGTCTACCGGTTTCGAGACGTAAAAGGTTACGTCTCGAAACCGGTGGACAGATAAGTCGGTGAGTGGTTTTATACAAATTTTATTAACATAATATTATTATTTTTCTCTTTACTGTGCAACATATGTTCTCTCATTATATTGGTGAAAAACTTTAACTGGATGTATTTACTATTTTTTGTATTTTGTATTCTTATATAACAACTGTTGTTTTTCCTTAATAAATAAAAAAATATTTTTTTAATATATAATTTATATTTACATATTACATACCTACTTTTTTTCTGAATACGTTAATACGTGCCCTAAAAATTGAAAGATATACATTTTTCTAATAATATTCCTTAGACATAAGCAGGTAATATAGGTATCCAACCCACAAGCTTATTTCATAGCGATGCAAATATATTTTTCTTTTCTTACCCCTATTTATATTGATTTATTTGAGAAGATTTAATGTAAACATTCTATTTGATTTTCGGATCATAATAATAAAAGGTATGTCATTTCACAATGTTTTTTTTGTACATGAACACCGATATTTGAATTTGTGAAAAAGTAACAACGCACGAAATAATATAATGTAAAGATTATCTATAGCCAATTACAAAATATGATATGATAAATTATAATGTAATAAAACTCGCATTTAAAAAATCATGATACTGTTTGTTGAAGTCGTATATTGATTGAAAATAGTGTCATTTCACTTTTAAAATACTCGTATACAAATATTTATATAATACAGACTACAGGAAAAAGGTATTTATATTATTTTTGGATTGAGGCATAACTTTTACGTTCACAATACATCCTTTACAAGTTATGGTACAGTATTTTACTTATTAGAAAGTTAATGTACTTTTAAAAATTGACGAAAATATATTTTCGTCTTTGAGGAAAAACATTGCGCAGGGAAGAAAGTAATGAAATTAGGTAGGTACTTAAGTAATAAAATAAATGCTTTGGACGCCAATTGGTACACCAAGAGTATACCTATCATGCAATAATTCATGGGTGTGGATAATGTAAGTAGGTACTGATAAAAATAATTTTATATTTTCTATACGTGTGGGTAGGGATGGGGGTACAAAAATGGGGAACAGTCTAACAAAAAAGTTATTATTATATTTTTAATATTTGAAGCACTACTTTGTGAGCCTCGTGGTGTAAAGGTCAGCGCGTTTGCCTACCATGCAAGAGGTTTCGGGTTAGATTCCCGATATGGTTGATATAAAAATTTCAAAGTCCCTGGGCTGGTACCTGAAGCGTTAGACTGATCATCTTACCTTCATGTAGCAAAAATGATCAAAATACGCTGCTATTGGTGTACAAATGGGTGCGGAAAGGGAATGCTGGTGATCCAATATATTACAGTTAAATGACTTAAACTCAATGTTTTTAACTAACCCTGACGAAGGCATATTGTTTTGCGGAAACTAGTTGGCTATTAAACTATCAAAAAATAAAGTGGCAGGTAAATATTAAAAAACGAAGTTTTTTTATTATAACACCTTTTTTACAATTATTCAATAGTTTATCCATTAGCGTGACTTTACTAAAAAGAAACAATAAAAAACATGCTTGTGTTTGTAATATTAGTGATTTTCTAAAGCCACTTACATATATGTTATACTGTACTCTAAATCTGGAGTACAGTGTAACTAGTAAGAGTATATAAGAACAGTTTAGCAAAGAAGAGCACATTAAAAAACATTGGCCAAAACCCAATTTTTTCAAAATACCTATTTTGAAATGAATAAAGATCAGCTTGGCTCTTTGTTTTACTAGTATTTGGATGCGGTAATGTCATTTACATCACCAACTGAGACAAGTATCAGATCGGGTTCCAATGGATAGTAAAAAGTTTTTTTGGTTGATGGTTGAATTTCATATTCTTTATTCTCTCAGCACCCGGCCAAAAAAATGTTTGTTTGGTTTTCTAGAAAATTTGACTATATTAGTCACCTACCAGTGTTACATTGTGTTCCATTACACTCTGCCCCAGAGGGTGTGAAAATTATCTCCTTTTAATTTCAAAATTTAGATTGGAATAACCGGTAAGCTTGTTTGATTTATTAAATGGCTTATAAACAAAGATTAAATAAAAAATATATTTACTCGCCATTGGTTGACTATTTTAGAATAGCAAAGAAAATGTATTTTTTAAATTTACTTTAACGAAACAATACTTTTCAATTACTACAAAAAAACATGAATTAGCTCTGTACTAATATTGCGGATATTGAACTCTCATTAACTGTAGATAAAGCAGTATTGCAATGAAGAAAATTATAAAAAAATATGATGAATATTATAGTGTTCCCCTGTACATGCTGCGGATTCCGTGGACGGCCAGACGTACGAATGCATCTATTATCCAGGAACTGGACATAGGAGAAAGACTGATATCCATGTGCGAGAAAAGAATCGTGCAGTTCTTTGGGAATATTTCCAGGGGAGACTCTGATAGTTTGGAGAAAACTATTCTCCTGGGAAGTGTCGAAGGGACAAGGTCGCGTGGACGTGGACAACCGACAAGATCGAGCGGCACAGTCATTGAGTTATCAGAATCATCACTGACGAATGCCTATAGAAGAGCACAAGACCGTTCCAGATGGAGGGAGACTGTCCACAGACGAGCAATGCTTGGAGTCAGGCGTAATCACCATCCTCAAACATGAGGCACGGACTGAAGAGTGTACCCCTTAGAGTAGTAATACGCCACCGGCTAATAGAGTCGACCTTATGGATAAAAACCGTTCCATGATTATCAACTACGAAGTTAGCTACGGTTTACAGGTAGAGAGTTGCAAAGCGCAAACCGAAACCGTCCGTTGCACGTTTGTCGTTAAACTAAAAACTAAACCAAAAATTTGGAACGTTTTTGTTCTATGTAATCGAGCTAAAGGGCCTGCCTGTCTTTAAGCGGGAGAGAATCATTACTCTTAACCCCCGTGTTACATTGTTCCCCACCTGCGCCTATTTACTTACTCATCTTCGCAACTTGATCTTCAAGAAAATATAAACTATATTATAATGCTTCGGAACTCATTCAATAGCCAATAAAAATATTTAACTCACGCATAAAGCATGCCAATAAAAAAACAATGTTGAGCCAGCCAAGAATCATGTACTTACGTGCTAACATTACACTTTGAGCTATAGGTATATAATATTATAGATCCTACCCAAGTGATACCCATCTTTATAATTGCCCAATTATTTTAATTTAAATAATGTGATGTAAACGTCAATCACAATAAACAAATCGTTGTTATAATTTTATTTCCTTTTACATGTGTTATAACAACTGATTGACAATGATAATTGTGAAGATTGATTTTTAAATGTTAAGTTTTGTGTAATTATATATAAACAGAGTGGGTGGAATGCGACATGTCGACAGTTGACCCTCTCGTGTATATTTTTAGTAAACAATCACGCACAGGTATGATTATTTAGAGCGCTTATTCACATGCTCATTTTAAAGTAATCGACGTATGTTTGTCATATCACACGCCATTTTGATACTAGTTGGTAAATAACAATGAACAGAATTTGATCTCGAAATTTACGTTAAAATAGTCTTACTTTTACAAGTCGATAGTTAGTGTCATTACGAGCCCACTAAAATATTTTATTTAAAAAAAATCTAAAATAATAAGTTTTATTTCGCATTAATATAAAATAATGTTTGAGGTCATTTTTGATTGAAATTTGGTGCGGTTTTATTTTGTGAACGTACCCACATGATTTTTCGAATTTTGAAATAACAGTAGTAAACAACCTTTTACTAGACGTAAATAAAGCTGAGATTCGCATGACAAATAATTAAACAAATATTTGTTTTTTGTGTGAAAAAACATCTGATATAAAAGTTTATAATTACGTAAAGTAAAATTTAGAGGTCTAATAGTCTTAACGATAAATAATCAACCTTTCAGAACACTCTGTTTTATGATAATTTCACAGCGAATCGATCTCGTATTTTAAGAGTAAATGCGGCGGCACAGAAATTTGATGAATGAACAAAACGATAGAGACACGCCAATGGTAAATATCTATATTTGAAAAGACTGGTATTCCATAATCCAGGGAGAAAATACGAGAATACGCTTGTATGAAGAAAAGTCAGATCGCGTTTTCTCTTAACTGTTGCGCCTATGCCATAAAGTCAATGCAACCAATGTAGTATTTTTTATAGATTTCAACATATTTTGTAATATGACAACAAATATTGATATCATTTTAGAGAAGTTGATATGGAAGTCTAGACACTTTCAGGGCTTATGACCTGTCGTTGGGTGGCGAATTCACACACTGTGTAACCTTCACCATTTTGCCTATATTATGGGTATTTTTTTTCTTCAGTTTCAGTGCTGCAGAGCAGCGTTTATTTTATAATTAGAAAATACATATAATAATTTGTTACCCACTAAGTCCAAAGACTTTTCGGTGGGACACATTTTTTTTATGACAGGTTTATATTACATTTATTTTATTTATATTTTACAGATTTATTTATAAACAGGCACTATAAAGTATTTAGAAGATATTTCTTCAGTTCTTTTTTTTTCATTTGAAGATTTTTCATGTTAATGATGGTTTGTGGGAGATCATTGAACAATCTTGGAACAACGCAATTTAATGTTCGCTCTCCGAAGTAATTTGTAATTCGGGGAACAGACAGGGAGCCCTTAGTTTTTAATCTAGTGTTGTGAGTGTGGGAAACTCTTTTTTTATATTCCGGATTAACAAAGTGATCTACAATCAATTTGTAGTCACAAAGTTGTTTTACCGGCAGGACATTACAGAATTGAAAATATTCAGATTAAGATCCATATTTCGTCATTCTTCCATCCGTGGATTTTTGCGAAGTTAAAGATCTGAAACCTCAATTAACTGGCCAACGACAGGTTAGACCCTGTAAGTGCCTAGACTTCCACATTCCCTTTTCTAGATGTTTTTCCTTTCTGTTGTAATATGTCAATCTGAATAAATCCCCAGGAGGTGAAATCCAGTCCATGTCTACAGAATCAAAACATTATTTATAATATTATTGTCAATAATATATAAATTATTTTCTTCCAGGTTACAAAAAGAGGAATTAAGGGATAATTTCTTATGTATTCTGGACAAGCCATCAAATTATACAAAATATGATACGCCAATTTATGGAAGCAATGAACTCACTTGGTAAGTTTTTAGTTATTTATTACGTTTGAAAATAAAAAAATATTAATTTTGCACACAATAATTAATATTGTTTTTTAAATATATTTATAGTTGCTTCAAGAATATCACCCACTTCAAAAAAGCGACACAAAACAAAGGTATGGAAGTATTAAAAAAATATTTTTAGGTAATATTGTCATTCAGCCTCGTGGCGTAATGGTCAGCGCGTTTGCCTCCCGTGAGGTATCTGGTCGATTCCCGACATGGTTAAAATGAAATATTTAATTTAAATTATGTTTTCACACCAGAATATTTCATAGTTCCTGGACTGGTACCTGAAGCGTAAGACTGATCATCTTACCTTCATGTAACAAAAATAATCAGGGTACGTTGCGATTGGTGTACCAATGCAGTGCCCTATGCACCATTAGGTGGGGAAAAGGATTGATGATGATAACGAATATTTGTCTATGTCCAGATGGATGAAGAGTACAGTTGTTTGTGTGATATAGAACCAGAGCCCCGGACGAGTGTTTTCGAATCAACACAGGACTTTTAGTCCCATGGAGTTGGGACTTATGTCTTAAATAATGTGTAATAAACTACATGTATGTAAATAAATGAATAAATAAATAAATGGTTACTCTCAGGTATAAATCCTGAAAAAAGGAAATCGGGTGGAGATAAAATTCCGCCTCGTAGTGCGGTGGTTGCACGTGCGTCTACCATGATTGTGGTTTCAGGTTCGAATCCTGGCATGGTAGAAGTGAAATGTTTTATGTAAGATGATTCATACTGCAATAATTCACTGTCCTTGGAATATCACCTGAAGAATGATCACCTTTCCTTCCATAGAACAAAAATTATCTAGATACCCTTCAATGTGGAAGTTCAATGGTACGGGAAGTTGAACATAAAAAAATGTTTTCTAGCACGCGGAAAAACATTAAACAGTAAACAATAAACACAGTATTTAATTGATTGTAAGGTGAAGTATCTCGATAATCTTGTCGGCCTCGTGGTGTAATGGGCAGCGCATTTGCCTACCATGCACGAGGTCTCGGGTCCGATTCCCGACATGGTTGAAATGAAATATTATTTAAAAGGGTGTTTTTACACTAGAATATTTCATAGTCCCTCGACTGGTACCTGGAGCGTAAGACTGATCACCTTACCTTCATGTAAAAAAAAATGATCAAGATACGCTGCGATTGGTGTACCAATGCAGTGCCCTATGCACCATTAGGTGTGGAAAGGGAATGATGATGATGATGAAGTATCTCGAAAATGTATGAAAAAGTTAATAAAAATTGACCACTTTGAACTAAGTTACAAGTTCTTCCGAATCAACCAATGATAGAGTCTTGTGACAGATTTCCAGTTCCCGGGAAGCCAACTCACCAACCAGCAGAACTCACGGACTAGAACTTGGGTCGCGACGGAGGAATTTTAAAAGTACAAATCATGTCACTGATTTATTTTAACCGAACACAATACAGGACTTGTTTGGGGTCGTATTTCTTGGAATCTTTATTAATATTGTTCTTATGTATTTTAGAATATCATAAGTAGAACTTATTAGTGGTGCTTAATGGGAAGTTTCCAATGAAATCGGCATTTATTTCTAAAATTGTATAAAATATTAGCATCAAATATTTTTTCCTAAAGCCCTATTTTATTTTTAGTGCTTCTAACAGTTAAAACAATGCAACAACCAAATTAAACTCTTTTTTTATTCCCATGATTTCTTTTAACCTAAATATTTCTCAAAAGAGAGTGGGAGTTGTGAATAAAATTATTTATTTTTATCAATAACTTTTTATTTATGTATAAGAGATAGACCCGCTTATAAAGATATTTTTATATGACAACGGTCGATCACTTGTGCCCGGAACACATTAAATAGCGGTGTGGTTATTGCTCTATAGTGATCGGTTTTCTGGTTTTGCTAAAGTAACTGTAAATGTTTTTTGAAGAATTTCGCTGAAGCCAACGGGGAAAGCTTTCAGGAGGCCATGGCTGGAACACTCTCAGTTGTGCGTGCTCTTGGTTTATTTCCCGTTTACGGAATAGGAAACGAGAAGGGTGAACTGAAGTTCAGGAGAACGGGACTTCTGTCAATATTATCCACGCTATCAACAGTTCCTGTTCTCTGGATATTTCTTATGGCAGTCATTTTCGCCGTCAAGGCTGCTACAGCTACCAAATCAAACGACAACGGTAAGGGTTAGATGATTTAAAAAGACATACTTACATATGTACAGAGAGTTCAAATGTTTAATAGCTTTTATAAACGTGTAAGTGCCTATCGGTGAACAAAGTACACATGCAATTTTCATTTGTGTTAGCATCTACTCACTTCTGAATATACTATTTGAAATATTTCTGTTATGCACAAATAAACAAAGGTCATTCAAGATTTGAATAGACTGTAGGTAATTTATCTAGAACTAACAGACAACAGTCGGCTACATGCTAGAGGGCCTCATGCAATCGGCCTCCCGAGCCTCATTTTATCGGCCCTGAGGGCCTCAGTTTTCAGCCATTCGCGCCTCGGTTGATTAGAATCTCGGTCACCTAGAAGTATCATCTCTTTGGGGCTCACCTTTTTTTGCTGTTCGGAGTAATCTAAATGTAATAAAAAGTTCTCGCCCACTCAAAATAATGCTACAAAAACCACAAAAAAAAATACATAAATATTGAATATCTACGTAAGAATGTTGGTTAAAAATAAAATAATAAAAAATTTATAAGGATAAGAGTCAGTTGTGGCCGATTGTTACACGCTGGTACATTCGGCCCTTCGGGTCTCATTTAGTCGTCCTTCATGAATATGTCCTCTTGGCCTTATTATATCGGCCCTGTCGAGTTATATTAATACGAATATATATTAAATATCTACACAAAAAGTTTGGTTAGTAAGTGAATTACATTTAACAACGAAGAATCTGTAATTTAAAATAATAAAAGCTGTCGCCAACTGTTTCCTGATATTAAATTAGGTTTTCCAGGGAGTATTTAATCGGCCCCATGAGCCATAATGAATTTGTACTTATGGACATATTAAATCATTGATCGGCTCTCAGGGCCTTAATTAACCCCTTATGGGAAACATATTTTGGTTGGTTTACGTCTTCCAAACCTGATAAAATATGTTTAAGAAAATAAATCTATTGCATTTGAAAAACCTGAGTGGAAGACTTATCTACCTGATACTCTTGTGAAATGAATCTGAAAAATACTGAAAATTTACCGAATTTTATTTCGAGATATTTTATGAATCGCATTTTTCGACAAGCATTATCGACAAAATCAAGAAAGGAGCTCTGCGCTGGTTTGGACATGTAGAACGAATGGACAGCGAAAGAACGGCTAAGAATATTTACAATGCGAATGTTGATTGATGCAGAAAACGAGGAAGACCGACAAAAACATGGCATGACCAAATCCAACAAATACTTAAAGATGGACATGTCAAAAGTCGGAATAATCGGCGCGCGTGCATGAGAAGATGTATGAATGTAGAGGAAGCGAGATCTGCATGCAAACATAGAGTGTTGTGGCGTTCTATCCTCTCTGCCTACCTAAGGCCCGTAAGCGGGGAAACGGCGTGATGGTTTGTTTGTTTGTTTTTTGTCAAGAATTATTTTTAAAATTGGTTAACTATTAAACTCGTAAAAATTTCGACTGTGGCGTGCAAACAAAAATGTTTCCATTTTTCATTTTTCATTTTTTTCTTTGACTTTTTGTACATAATGAAAATTTTATTCTTGCTGAGTGAGTAAATGATGAAGTAAGTGTAGTGAAATTGCTACAAACAATGAGGAAGTTCAGTTCTACGGGAAATAAAAAATGTTTTCTTAAACGCGGTAAAAATTAGAGAATTTAGTTGTATGGCGAAGTTTCTCGAAATGTATGAAAACTTTATACGATACATCAAATTTTATTCAAAATATTTTGTCTTAGTTTTATATTTAAAAAAAATCATTGAACCCCCTCATTCAGTTTATAAAGGGACAGGCAGTTTTCTTTGTTGTCCAAGGCATTAAAACACCTAGTTCTGGCTCTGGGTCTGGGATCACATTTGAATTCTGCTTGTCTTTTTTAATATGTCAAAGCACTTACGCAAATATGTATAAGAAAAGTTTGTTTCGTGCTATCACCAAAAGGGGGCTCCGGAATCTCTTATTGGGGCCCTGCCGATGGGGTGATGAAAATCGACCTTTGAAAAGTCTTCGTACGTAGCTGAAATTATGAAAGTTTGCTAACGACTCTCTCTCCAATCGCAGGTAACATCGTTAACAAGATGGCAGGCGCCATTTTCTACGCCAACGCGTGGGTGTCGTCCATCATCCTCCGGCGCATGGCGCGCGGCTGGCCGGAGCTGCTTCGCCGCTGGCGGGGCGAGGAGCTCCGGGCCGCGGCCACTAAGGCTCCGCCGATCAAGATGAAAATCACACTGGTTGCCGTTGTCGTTTTGGTCTTAGGAATAAGTTCGTAAATAATTTACAAACTGATGAAATCATTGAAAACAGTGTAGCACTTATTTCTGATACGAGTATTATACTTTTAAAGCCACGGAATTTTCGCAAATTAAAAAAAAAGCTAATAGGGAAATATCATGTTTTTTTAAAACATTTTTAAAGTAAATGGTCTATAAAATTCTGTCATGAAAAAAATTTTTTTTTGCTTATTATTAGTTGCATAAAAAATACTCGCAAAAACAGTCATTCCATTTGCCTCCCCTAATACGTCACGATTCATGTTAATTTGTTCCTGGCCATTGAAGTTTGTTCAGAACATAATCACGAATCTTGACTTCGCAACAACCTGTGGCAACAACAAAGGCCAAACACATATCATTTTTCTAGCAACGCATTTTAATTAAATTTCTTTTTTACATTTATGTATAAAAAAAATTCTCCACATAACCCATATTGATTTTTAAAATACAATTAATTATTCTAGATCTATTTCAAATATTTTTATCGATATTCGTAGCATGTGATATTTCACTATTTCAACGTTTGACTCTTTTAGAGTCATTATTCTGTCCGTAACTACGTGACTATATTATTATTTACTAAAGAAGCGTTCTGCGTCTGTGCTGTTAGTTGGACTCCAAATGCTCTGTAACGTTGCTTAATCAAAGGGTAGAGACCAGCATTTAGTAGCCCACAATATAATGCCCTTAACATTAGGATCTTAATTCTTGTTTATTGATTGAAGCACTAAGCGATGAAAATGATATCTACCAATGAGCTCACTTTAAGGACGTACTCTGAGGAATTTTTGAAAAGCTTTCGAGTAATATATTTTATTCATTTTTATATTTTCATTAGTGTAGACGGTACAAATTACTTTTATAAACATAACTACATTATACATAACAGCGTTCTATTACAAAAATATGAAATAATACGAAAACAATACAGTTGTACATATTACTCAGTTGTTTTATACATTGAACTATGTTATGATACTGAACGATACATTATACTTAACGTACTTGGGTAAAAAAAAAGATATCACAAAAATCACTAATTATTAATTTGTTGGTATTGTTAGAATGTATATGTATATTGAATGCCTTAAGTATAATACAAACTGTAACGTGCTAAGAGCTCAGGGGCACAAAACAGTTTTAAAAAGAAAATAATAAACCTTTTACTTTTACCTTTTTCAATAATAAAACAATTAAGAAAAAAAAATACCATGAAAATTAAAAATCTAGTCTTACAGGGTGTTCATTAAACCCTGTCACATCCGAAACCATGATGAGCATTGTGAGCAAGAAGACATATTGGCACATTAAAATATTTTTTTAGAACGAATAAAGTTAAAAAAAAAAAAAAAACAAAAAAAGAATATGGTTGCTAATTTCTGCAGGGGAGAAACGAGATTGGGGAGGGGGGAATTTGATACTGCGCCGCGCTCCACTCACTTCTCCCCTGCAGAAGTTAGCAACCATTTGCTTTTTTTGATATTTTATTTTTCAAAATTTTATTCGTTCTAAAAAAATATTTTAATGTGCCAATATGTCTTCTTGCTCACACTGATCATTGTGGTTTCAGATGTGACAGGGTTTAAGGAACACCCTGTATATACTGCCATCATAAGAACGAAGGAAGTTTCTACATAAATCGTAGAAAATAAATATTTTGTAGCTCGGAGATTGAAAAATTCGCTGTGTGGAAAATACTACAAAAATTAAGTATATTAATTTGCGACAATATGTATTATGGTTTGCCCTAACGGAATGTATATATTAATTTGAACATTTTACGTTTTATATTTAAAAATTAACATTTTCGTCTCATTTTTAGTAAAAAAATTACAAGAAATTATGTTCTACTGCAATGAAAAGACGTTTCTAGCTAGAAACGCCATTTTTATTTAGTAATTAAGTAAACGTATTTCTTTTTTAGAGTTAATAATATAACAATTGATTCTACTCAACTAAATAAAAAAGACGTTACTGGACATTTACTGTTATTCAAATTTCAAATTAGTAACGCCGACCTTATAATCAATTAACTTCGAAATTACCAGCAGATCTTAAATTAAATTGAAAACGAATAGGTACATTCATTTCAGATGTTTTAAAAAACGAAATAGAAGGAAAAATGAGTATTTTAATCAGTCTTTTATAATTATATAAGTCAGAACAGCCTTTTATATTGAGTAATCTTTAAGACTTTTTGCAGTTAAGTCTAATTTATTAGTGAAAATAATAGGGTTGTGGTTATTTTAGGAAGATAATTCAAGTACTAGTAGATGTGTATTTTTTTTCTAATTCCGATATTGTATTCAACTCATTTTTGAAAAAAAATGTTAGATGCGTCCTACTTCCTTATGACGGCAGTATATTTAACTTATATTTATTTATACTTTTCGTTTTCTCTTTTTTGCAAATTATCATAAATATTATATGATAATTTGCAAAAATATCATGTTTGAACTTGATTTGGCTAATGTGAAATATGTCAATACAACTGATCTGGTTTCCTAGACTGCAATCTTGGAATAGGCGAATTAATAGCATAATTTGTTGCAACGATTTCTATATAAAATGGCACATTATGTCTAGTAAAACATGTATTCAGAATCGAATCATATTTAGCAAGTCAGGAGAGTCTAATTATCTTAAAGATAAAACTTAAATCACATAAGTTTCCGTCTTCTGAATAAAATTTTAATTAAGTGTATTCTTTAAAAATTCCACCATCACTCCTCTCAATTTTATCACTGACTTACGGAACATTATTTTTATACTTATTTTGTAATACGCATTGTATGTTTTAGTGGAACACACGTTGAATATTTTGAACAAAACATCAAAATGTCAAAATGCGATCAGAGAAGGCAACTCGACATTTCGATTTTGCCTTTTGGAATACAGCATGGAGTCACATTGCTTCGTTTTTACTTTAGGTAATATAAATTAAAATTTGAAAAAAAAGCGTTTATTACTTCTTAATACTTTTAAATCGTAACTTGAGATTTTTTCAACAGTTGACTACAATATGGCGTTGGGTTTATTCGTTGTTTTGACAAGTGAGATAGCTACATTTACATGGAATTTTCAAGATGTTTTTCTCATACAAATAAGCATTGGGATTGTAGCAAGATTTAAACACATTAACTCTATTGTAGGAAAAATGGATGTGAAGGTAAAAGTCATTGTAATTTATCAATTTCATATTTCCTAGTCCATCTTCGATTTTCGCCTTTTTAAAAATGCTCTGAATGTTTTTTAAAAATAATTTGCTTGCCATTAAAATCATATTACTCCGCTTCCCGGTGTAATGGTTAACACATTAAGCCACCCTGAATCGGGTTCCGAAATCGTTTTCCGACAGAGTTGATTATATTTATCTTGGCTAAGGTATAAACGATGGTAAAAAAAACCGACGTAAGACTGATTATCTCAGATTATTTTTTTTGTTGTTTTCACTATTAATTAATTAAAATTATCGCGAATGACACTGCAATTGGCATACTAATGGCCTTATGCACGTTCGATGCGAATATATCGACCGTAAACGACCATATTATGGTAAAAATAACAACTTTTAAGGCACTCGAATAAAGCCGTTTAAAAGTGTTAATTATACCTAGACATCGCTTTTTAGTGCTATAAAAAAGCACACGATATTGAAATAAAATCCTAAATTCAAATAAAATAAAGGAAAAAAAATGAATCCTGTAAAACATAAATTCTAAAGAAAAATACAAGCGTATTTTGAACGTTTTATGCGAGACAGAAGTACGAAATACCTAGTTGGTATTATGATATATATTACAAGGAAAAGTTGAAGGAAAACGCAAGTGTAGGAAGAAGACGTATCTCCTGGCTTTGAAATTTCTTAGAGTGGTTCCGCTATTACTCTAAATCTTTATTCAGAGTAGCTGCCAGGGAATTTTTAAATTATATCTTCAACTTTCTGTTAGTTATTTTTATTGATTTTTCATTTAAATGTACATAAAAGCTTTTTTGTTCATTTTACTAATGAATATTAATTGTTAAAAAGCTATTCCAATTTACTATTTCAGACATCCCGTCCAATGGAGTGGAAATATGCCAGGGAACTGTTTTGCGGAGGATTAGAGCTAGGAAGGGAGATTGCCAATTTGCTAGGCCCATTGGTCCTCCTGTCCTTTACTAACAATCTGTTTTTCATTTGTCTGCAAATGTTTAATGGTATTGGGTACGTTTGCGCAGTAATTAAATTCCAATATATCATAATCCCTGGGCTGGATCTGTAGCGTAGAACAAAGTTGTCTTCATGTAGCAAATGATCAAGATACGTTGCAATTGGTGTAACAATAAAGTGCCTCATGCACCTTTAAGAGCGGATAATAATGGTGACAGAGAATTTCTAAGTGATCTACCGTAAAATATTAATATTCATTCTCACAGTAACTACATATGTATTTAATTTCTTATATAGTTTACAATTTGCTTAATTCGTTCATTGAAATAATTTCCCCAAAGCCTATGCGCATTTAGTTATTCACGAATTTTCCTATTATGTATGTTTTCTTATTACAATACATATGCTTTACATTATACCAGACTCCCGCTTTACCCAGCAAATCCAGTGAATGCCGTGTAAAAAAAGTTTACTAAAATTATTAATTTATATCAATAAAAAATACATTTTTATAAGGTTGATTGCATTACAGTTCTTTATTTAAAAACTCGTTTTCAAACTCAATGGCATAATGTAACCTTTCAAATACATAAAAAAATTGTCTCAACAAGTCTCACTGAATAATTTATGTGTTTTTTTAAATTTTTAAATTGTATCACTCTTTATGAAAGACCATTTACTACTGCTTTTCACCGTGTTATTTTGAAACCGTGTAGAACGGGAGACCAATATATTTACTTTAACTTTAAATCATACGTAAATGTTGAAGGCATTAAAAGATAATATTGAAAACAGTGTAGATATTCATAATTTCATACAAAGTGTGATTTAAATAACAACTCGTGTTTTTTGCTTCAGAACGGGAAACGAAGGTCTCATACATGACCTGTACTTCTTTAGTTCCTTTGGATTCATGGTAACTCGTGTGACTTGCGTTGCTTTAGCTGCTGCCGCTCTTCCTATGGAGACAAAGAAAGTTCTACCTGCTTTGCGCTGCTGTCCCACTGAAAAATATTGCCACGAGGTTTGCTGATGTTTATTTCACATTCGATTTTTCTATGAAAAAGAGATCTTCCTGCGTTTAAAGACAGGTTTATTAAAAACCGAATGAAACAATTAGGTGGCTTTCATAGCTCCTTAAATAGTCCTATTAAATTAGGCGAAGGTTATTACATTTCTGGTGTCAGAAAGCAGTCTATGAAACGTCATTAAAACACGGTGTACAAATTTAAATTATTTAAAAAAACACCACTATTTCTGAATCGTCATGAATATAAAAAAACTAGAAGGCTCTAATAAAGGAAAAAAAATATATGTAAAAGTATTTCCTTTACCCAATTGAGCAAACTTTAAATATTAAACAAAAAAATACTTACGAATGCATGTTTGCTTGCTTGTTTATCTATTACAAGAACCAACAAGAACCAACAAGAACCAACAAGAACCAACAGGAACCAACAGGAACCAACAAGAACCAACAAGAACCAACAAGAACCAACAAGAACCAACAAGAACCAACAAGAACCAACAAGAACCAACAAGAACTCCGAAACAATATGTTGCAAAGGTATCGATGTGAAATTTGGACAAGCCATTCAAGATACCATTATTTTTAGGTCAAGCGTGCTGTTTTTTAGCTTTGTATTTTTCAGTCTACTTAAGTTTAAAACCAAATTCATAAATGGTATGTTATAAACGCAAAATTTAAAAACAGCATACATCATGTAAGATGCTTTTTTTAGGCCAGTTGTGCTATTTTTCTTTTAAAATTAAATCGTTCTGGCCAGTTTTGACGGATTGTAGCACCGTGCAATTCGAAAATTTTCGAAATTCCCCACTTCTCTGAGATGAGATTACATAGCATAGCATAACAAATAAAAAAAACAGGAAAATAATTGCTCATCGCATTTAATATGTTTATATAATTGTAAAGCTGGGTAAAATAGTTCGTTTTTAATAAGAAATGGTTGACCATTTCGTTTTTCAACCATGTTGTATGCATGATGATACAATCATTGGATTTTGATCAAACTTACCTTTTTAGATTCACAGACTGAGTCAGCAGCTGGTTTATGATGAAATTTCTTTTACTGGAATGGGATTCTTCTCTGTCAATCGGAATTTCATGTTGGGTGTAAGTGAAAATTTGGTATTATGTTCTTTAAAACCCATTTAATGACTCTTTTTTGTATTACTAGAAAATTGAAAAAAAAAAATTGTTTAATCTAAGAGTTTGTAGTAATACCACGTACCTTCATAATGTCTTTTCCATGAATAGATAATTATGTAGAATATAAGTAATTTATCAGAATACATAAAAGTAAAACAAGAATACGAATGAAACTTTTTTAAGCAAATGGAAATTGATTTGGATTCTTTTTTCAGGTTGCTGGAGCCATAGCTACGTACGAAGTTGTCCTATTACAATTTATGTAAGGAGAGCGAGACATTGTTCTATATTGTTCTGATCCTATAAAAACATTTTATGTAAAAATACTTCAAGTATTTTATAACCTTAGCATGGCTTTATTCAATGGAAATTAGAAGCGCAGGATTGTATTTTTAAAAACTATTTTTAAGACACCCAATACGCAATTTTATTATAGCACAATTATATTTTTTTTATGTCCCAACTTTTTAGAAAATTCGGTGTTAAGTCGGGACTCTGCCATACTAAAATCACATTTATAAATATTATGACACATCAATATATAAAATACATAACATAAAATTTTACATGCCAAGTTATTTAATTATACATGGCCGCGATTATGAACGGCTATCTTCATCGGTATATACTGAGACGGTAAAACTAATATGTAGAAAAGTGTGTATATTTGTATGTAAATTCAAAATATCTTCTTCGGTAACCGGTAATTGAACATATTTGGAAAAAAATTTGCAAACATATGCTATTTTTCATACTGAAAAATTAATTTTACTTTGTAGATAAAATTGAATATAAATTTTATCTTCTCATCAGAATACGTACCCTGGGCCACAATTATGAACGCTATCTTCATCTGTATATATCGAGACGGTATACTTAACTTTTGTACTATCTGTATCTTCCTCGGTACGTTTTACCTACTTGCCAATGAAACAAACCAATGAATGACCGCAAAAATCAGTCCGCGTTCCTTACTTCATTAACATTTAAAATAGTTCTAATTTATATTTTAAATAGGCTTCTGTGATAGAAAGTGCCCACTTCAAAGCGATTATAAACTCCAATAAATCCCAATTCAAGCAAAAAATGCTCGCTTGAACATAATTTTTAAATGAATTTTGACCATTGCCAAGACGATATGCTTAACGATCGTCTGTATTTATCTACTGAAGTAGTATTGAGCAATTACAAGGCTGACTTTCGATACGTTCTCTCAGAAAGATAGTAAAACAAATGGAAAAAATACAATAACTAAATTTATTTTTTACAGTGGCGACTTTCGAACGCCTCTTATATATTTATTAATTAATATATAAGAGATACTCTTATATATTAATAGGGTAGAATCTAATGTCATTTTTTTTCAGCATCTAAGCGCTCGTTTTCATTAGAAGAATTCAGATTTCTGACAGATATGTCCGAATTTAATTCGACTTCAAAAAGGACTTATTTCTCTCTCATATTTTTAATAGGCCTTTAAGAAAAAAAGTTTCAACCTCAAAACGATTAAAAATTCAAAAAAATCGTAATTAAAGGAAAAAATGATCAGTAGAACCAAATTTTTTGTCTATTTTAATACGTATCGAGGGGTTCTAGACCCGTATACTTGCAACAAAACTTGATGGTGGGGGGATCGGTAGTGTATCTTAATAGTCCGTAGGGGGAGAATTTTATCTTTAACTTTGACGTCATCCTGAAGCTATGTCATTTTAGTGCGTAGATATGTGTACCGTGACGTACGCTTCCCCTTGATTCATATCGATGTACCTACCCAAAACTTGAAGGTGGGGGGTCGGTAGTATATCTTTGTAATTGCTAGAGAGAATTTATCTTCAACTATACCGTCAAGGTGACGTCTTTATCTTCCCATCATAATCGAGGCCCTGGTGTAGCAAAGTTAAGATCATGCATCTAAAATTTTCATTTATTTCATTAATAATATTATAATTCAATTTAGTGATTTATTTTGATGTTAAAAATAATATTGATAAAATAATATAATTCAATAAAATAACAATAGTAATTAATTTATAGTATATGGTACAATATATATTTGAATAAGCCGATAAATAAATAATTTTATCTTTCAATTAGCAATAGTTAAAATACATATTTGCAATTTTTAAAGCAGTTTATGGGAAGGACAAGAGAACTACATGGCGATAAGGTCTCCAGAGGCTTCATGATGTAAATATGTTCCACTCATGAACGAATGTTGTAAAAGAAGAAATTAATCTGCTAGTGTTTCATTTTATAAATTTAATTTGTTAAAAACTTGTTACATTATGAGTTTTGTACCGATTATTACACCCAAGTGATTATCTGTAAAGCTAGGGTTTCCTAGGACAGCGGTGCCCGTATTTTAACGGCCGTAGTGAACGGTGATGCGGTGGATAACCGTCGTAACGGTGACTAGAGAGTGGTTTCCTAAGAAAACGGTGTTATCAACACCATTTAACACCGTTTCCCTAGAAAACCACTCTCTAGTCGACGTTACGACGGCTATCCACCGCATCACCGTTCACTAAGGCCCTTAAGATACGGGCACCGCTGTCCTAGGAAACCCTAGCTTTAGAGTTACACATTAAGCGATTATTTGGTGTACGGTGTACCTATTTACATATTAATGTTTTTGAGAAATACACTCTTGCACCCAAAAATTATTTTATTTTTGCATGTAATTATAATCTTTATAGATATGGCCATTTTATTTTATAATGTTATTGTCGGATTGTGATATTTTAATTCAGAGACCACGAAATAAAAGGGGCTGATCACGTCAGTCTGATAAAAACACTGTTGTGACCTCACCAGAAATCGAACTTATTACTCCAGGGCTGGTATTATGAATCTTCTCTACCCCCTAAGGAGTGATGATTTTGGGTTTTTTTCATTTTTTTAACTTGGGTGGGTACCTACTGATGCAGGCATCGAACTCGCCCAAAATATTAATTTATTGAAAAAAAGAATCTTAATGTTTTTTTAGCTGAGAGCTAGTGGATAAAAGTGGAACGATTTTTTTAAACTACGTACCAAAATCAATGATGTGCATTTAAATGAGGAAGTTCAGCCCAACGGGAAATTAGATATAAAAAATGTATTCTTACGCGCGGTAAATTAAGTTGTACCGCGAAGTTTCTTGAAAACCTATGGAAAAAATAATAAAAATAAACTACTTTGCATAATGTCGCTAGTTCCTCCGAATCAACCAATGATAAGAGAGTGAATGATTGTGAAAAGTTTCTGGTTTATAGTAAGTCAACTGACGAATCAGCAGAACTCATCAAGAAGAAGGGGAAGAGAACTTGAGACGTCACACGCGAAGGAATTTCAAAAATACAAAACTTTAAAAAATCATAGCGCTGATAATAAGATACATAGATTTTAAAAACAATATTTTTTTGGGCTAGTTTTAATAGTCTATAACAAATAAAATGAATGAAAAAAACACTGAACTACCTCATTGGTGGGTAATTGCCTGCCTCGCCTTTATTCTCTACCAGACTTTGGTCGCGATCAGACGTGACGTAAGGTACACATATTGCATTTTATTTATTTAAAATAGTTGTACAAATAAAATTTGAACATCTAGTTATACCTTAACTAATAAACAAAAAATACACAATGACACTCTCCTCAATGGATGTTGATATACTGTCGTGTGTGATGAAAAATGGCTCTTTATTTATTAGTTTACATGCCCATAGGGCTTTTCACATTTTTGCACAAGTAATAAAAAAATAAAAAAATATTTGCATGAGTATAAAGAAAATACATTAGTAATAAACATGAGTGATAAACAATAAATAAAGTAAAAAATATGTACAATTAGGCATCGAATTAAGGAGCGTACAATCATATTTGAATACACCGGACTGTGTCCAATAATTCCCCGACTCCGGCTTAAAAAATAAATCATAACACAAATGTAAGGTAAAAAAAGTAATCTGTTAATTTCTCTAAATTTTATTGTGCACGCGGAAACATTGATTGACACAACAGAGTAGATAAATAAAGGGTCATTTAATAAGAGTAATTGAATTAATGAACTTTAAACTTAAAATATAAAACAAATTTAATTTGACATAAAACGGATATTTTTATATCATGTTAAATAATATTTGATGTTTTAAAGATAATGTCGTTCAAATGTCCCCCACGGCGTTGTTTAATCCGGGGTCTAATTTTCATTAGTTCTTTTATTAGATGAACTAAGTTGGGTAAAAAAAATTCTACCCTGGCAACACTATCGAAATTTCCATTTTGTTTCTTCGACAATCTGACAGATGGAAAAATAATTCAATTTTAAGTAATTCATTTGCTACTTAAACATTCATTTATTAATTACACAAGAAATGTGATGCCATCCTGTTTCTTTAAGATCCTAGCAGTATTTCTACACTTTAAAAGGACACAACACGGCATAGTTGAATTCAAATCAGGTGTTGCGTATTGAGCGACGTCTACAAAGAAACTAATTGGGCAAAACGTAAACCTGCTCATTTATGAGTAGTCGAGTCGCCTTCTGTTTGATGTGCGTATGCGGTTTCTAGACTATTCTTAATTCTATGGGCTCTTTATTTAATATTTTACATGCCCATATGGCTTTTTACGTTTTTACATAAGTGATAAAAAATAAATAACAAATATATTTATTTGCATGAGTGTAAAGAAAATACATTAGTAATAAACAGGGCCGGTTTTTTTTATTCTTTTTTTATATGTTAGTTGTTTTATTATTTACCTTGTTTATAATATACAAGGTTTATATTTCAAAAAGTGGATTTTTCTGCAATTTAATATCTTAAAATTTATCTAAACTATTGGGATCAGGAGGGATATATTAATGTGGGCTAATCAGGAACTTCTCAGCATTTGCTCACGTGGAGAGAAAACCACTTAAAAATCTTCAGGAGAAGCCGGCCTGTTGGCAGTAGTCAACAGGCCTTCCGTTCCACTAGAGGAGTGTTCGCCATTTTGTTCCCTACTTTGGTTTATTTTACCAATTTCCTGCCAACAGGGCCGGTTTTAGCACTACCAGCGCCCTGGGTAAGATTTCTACGGCGCTCCCTATCTTTCATCCCTTCAGACCCATACGAAAAATGGCAAGGTTTATAAAGAAATTACCATTTATTAAAAAAATACTAATTAAATTTTACTTTTCTAGCCTTTCTATCAATGAACTCTTTTATGCGTACTTAAGTTTATGTTTTCCACAATTTCATTTTCGATTGACAAAGATGCCAGGTTTGTGAATCTAGATTGAGATATTATCGATCGTAGATAAGTTTTTCTCAGTTTAAGCTTAAAAAAACTACTTTCCCCACTAGTAACCGCTACAGGTATAGTGATCAATATTCGCAAAGCTATCCATAAATTTGGGTACAGTCCTTGTAAGTTACGATCTTTGATAAAATTCAAAACAATGACATGATTAACCACATTCCGATCAGGCAAACATGATTTCACACAACATACAACCATCTACATCGGATTTACAATCTACTGAATTTCAATTGGAAATTACCTCAGAGTTTGAGAAGGTCTGGTTTTTTCGGAATCTTTTTTATATTGAACCAAGATTTTGAGTACTCATTTAACTTTTCAAATCTTTCATCGAGTGAAATTAAGGTAGTGTCCAAAAGCCTGTAGAAAAATTCAACTTTAAATGGCTTTTTTGGAGTAGTTACAGTCTCATCGTGGGCCACTATAATGAATTTGTCGCTAGATTTAGGAAATTTACGAGTAAGTTGGACTCGCTCGATGAGCGAGTGGATAAAATGGGGCGCCTGCAGCGCCCCTTTATATCTGGCGCCCTGGGCGGTCGCCCAACCGCGCCCTACCCTAACGCCGCTACTTATAATAAACACGAGTGATAAACAATAAATAAAGTTTAAAAAAATATGTACAATTAGTATAAAAATAATCTTACAGCTGTCTCTCAATCAGAATATTTCTTATTATCATAGCAACACAGAAATACAAACTAAGGAAATAAATCCAAATTAAAGAATGAAATAAAACCCACTTCATCCTAATTTTCATACTGTAATAATCGATTTTGTAATTAAAAACAGGTACCCGTATAAATATTTTGATAATGTTTTGGTATACATATTGCAAAAAAAGTTTGTTATTGTAAAACGAACTCCCTCTCAGAATACAGTGCATCTTACTGCATTAGAGAGGTCATCTTCATTCCCTTTCCGTACCTTATGGTGCATAGGGCATTGCATTGGTACACCAATCGTGGCGTATCTTGATCATTTTTGTTAAATGAAGGAAAGAAGATCAGTCTTACGCCTCAGAGAGGTAGAAACATTAAATATAAAATTATAATATATTTAAATGTAAAAATTGTTAAACTTTGTGATTAAATAAAAATATTAATGTGCACATTTTCAATATGAAATAACCATAGAATTATACTTAATCAAATGATGATCTTATGATGATCTTATGTTATCACCAGGATAATAATTAATGATTTTAGACTGTCCATTCAAATATTTAATAACCTTTGCTTTATATGTGTGTTTAGCAATCAGTTTTCATCTAGGTAAATCATTCTAGTGTGTAATCAATTTTTTATTATTTATTTTTAATACTTATTTATCAATATCATTTTTATTATTCAAAAAAAAATTATTTATAATTTACTTTTTATTTTAAGCATTTTTCTTATTTACTTTGTGTATCTAATATTTTTTAAATGATTATTTTTATACCTAATATTAATGTTACACTATCTTTATATTTTTTATTACAATTACAAAAAATAATTATGTGGCGGGTCGACAACGACGGCACGAGCCGAACATTGCCGAACGCCGACGTAGAGCGTACGAACGGGCCAAACCGGCTTAGAGAAAACTACCGGATTCCGACCTCACCGCACGCGTCTTCGAGGCACAAAATTACCGCCAATTTAGATTTACCAACTTCATTTTATTTTGCCTAATATAGTTATTAGAATCCTTCTTTCAATGTGTTAGCTTCAGTAGTTTAGTTTCGTGAATAAATCTTTGTGTAAAACGTAAGTACCCTGTTTTACTTGCTCTCATTCTGTGCACCCACATAACTCTGTACATCACAAAATTAGGCCACCAACTAGGTGCCTACATAAAGGTGGTAACAACACGACTAAAAGTGGTGACCCCGACGTGATGAACACGAAAACACAACATTAAACAATCAATCACGGTGACCCCATTCAAATTCCATAAAAATTGCGCAAAAATTTCAGACAGAAATATCTTCGCTTGACAAAATTGTACAACAATTACTTTTTTTCGGTCGGTACATGAAAAATTTAAAATTTCATTTTTAATTTGATTGCACTTTTAATTTATTTGTAATTAATCAAGGTTAATCTATTTCAAGGTTAACTTATTGTAAGGTTAATTAATTTAGTATAATAGAATTATATTATAATAATTATAATATATAATAGAATTAGATTTTTCAAAGACCGAGCGAATCGAGTGAATTTTTCTGTCGGTAACAATCTTCAATGTAAACGTAACTAATGTAAATGTAATTAATGTAACTAGTGAATTGATTAAACTGTGATTAATTTCTTAACAATATTACTCGGCCGGGATTAATTCAAACAGGTGATTCATAATTTAACTAAAATTATTATAAACAAACATAATATAATACGTTCGAGCGACTCGCTCACCAAAAATCGCACGCCGAGTAATACATTCCTACAACACATATAAATTTTATTTTTTTTTATTTTTCTTGAGTCGAACACACAAACAATTCACACGAACATTTACATAGGGTGCCAGATTGAGTGGAGGTACTTACAGGGTACCGGAACATAATTATTTTTGACAAATATTATATGGCGAGACAAGCGTGACGTAGGCATCCGAAAGTTTTCTCCTTGTGAACGCACTGCGGGAGTAAGTTTTTTTTTTACCAGCGAAATCTATCGGAAATATTTTTCAGCTGGCGCAGTCGTGCACAATACTTGCAATTTGTAAAATTTTATTTTAGTAAACAACTTGAAACTATCAAACAAACAGATATTCGGGCGGCTAAGCCGACGAATGTTTAACTTAGTACGTGGACATTAGTATCCATACTTTTTTTCTATATACATTATATCGTGTGACTGTACTATATATGTTTATATTTTTAACCTAGGCTATGCATGTTATTATGTGTTACAGATTTGAAGTTTTACCATAAACATTTTTAAACTTGATATATTGTACAACGGACAATCAAAAGGAATATTAATATTGAGGGGACCACTCAGGCTTGGAGAATACAAATACCTAATAGTTGGAAAATGTGTTCCGCCGTATGGTAAAATAATTATTTAAATTTTCTGTTTTTAATTTTCTTTTCTATAACTTGCACAGTACATACATAACAAATAGTGACTCTGACATTTAAAAAATAAATATTTTTGTTTGAAATTTAAATAAAAATTTAAATTTAAATCTAATAATTTAAACTTAACTTTTTAATACAACTACACTCATTATTGAATACTTTTATTTCAATATTTTAACTTATACTGTAATCATTATTACATACATTTTTCTGAATTTTTTTTTAAAAACGAATATTTTTAAACTGTAAACAATGGCTAACAAGGACAACACTGACTTGACAAATATCAACACAGCAAACAACATGTTCCACACGGATAGGATTAGCGTTAAACTACCACAGCTATGGGTGAACAACATCGAACTTTGGTTTAAACAGATAGAAGCACAATTCGAGTTGGCAAACATAGTTTCAGAAGACGCACGTTATAGTCACTTAGTGTCAAAACTTGAACAAGCGCACATAGAACAAGTTTCAGATATTTTACTCATGGAACCGAACCGAGCAAAATATACGAGGCTGAAGGAAGCTATAATCCAACGCATGGGCTGTCCACAGGACAGAAGGAGAGAAAAACTGTTTTCTTCCTTACAGCTTGGGGATCGAAACCCATCCAGCCTACTTAGAGAGATGCGGACGCTAGCAATAGGTTTACAAATAGACGAAACGACGTTGCAATACTTGTGGATACAACAACTGCCCAAGACGATCCAAGCGCATTTAGCCATAAGCGAAGATGACTGGGATAGGCAAGCGACGATAGCAGATCGCCTAATACAGGTGTACACACAGGATAATGTAGCGGTAGTAGGTACCAACAATAAAAATAACATTTGTAGTTTAGAACAGTCCGTACAAGCTCTAACCCATAAGGTAGAGAGTTTATTTCACACAATCAACAAACAGCATAGTCACAACAACAATAACAATAGATTCAAACACACAACAAGTAACAGCAGTAACAATTTCAATAACAACAAATACAACAACAATTTCAACAAAACAAGCTATAGGGCCAACGGAAATAACAAGAAAACTATTCTTTGTTACTTCCACACAAAATTTGGCGATCAAGCTAAGAAATGCGTCACACCATGTGAATTTAAACCGCATCTAGCTTCAAAAAACTAGATGGTCGAATCATAGCGGAGGCGGCTGATTCAACCAACACAACACGTCTCTTTGTTAAAGATCGTGATACCGGTGTGTCATACCTCGTTGACTCCGGATCGGAAATATCATTAATTCCTAGATCTTTACACAAACGCCATGGAGAAAAGTCTAAGCTAATTCTCTATGCAGCGAACGGGACTACGATCCAGAATTTCGGAGTTACCACGGTAACACTGAATCTGGGATGTAAACAAATGTTTACATGGAAGTTTATAATAGCGGATACGACACGCCCTATTATAGGAGCAGATTTTCTCCACAACTTCCACCTGTTAGTAGATGTTAGGAACAAACGGTTAGTAGACAATACAAACGGCAAGATAGTCAGAGCATTTGACATCTCCACAAACAACAACATAACATGTTCCATATCATTAACAGACAAAACCAACATTTACCACTCACTCATATTGAAGTATCCACAACTAGTAGATATCAATAAACCATACGCAGGGCTGGATAAACACAACACAATCCACCATATAGATACCCGTGGCAAACCCGTTATGTGTAAGACTCGTCGGCTGTCCCCAGAACTACTGAGGCAGGCGAAGCAAGAGTTCGATCACATGGTGGCTCAAGGTATTTGTAGACCCTCCAAGAGTGAGTGGGCCTCTCCATTGCATATGGTGAAGAAGAGCGATGGTACTTATCGCCCTTGTGGCGATTACCGTAGCTTAAACGCACAGACGGTACCTGATCGTTATTCCTTGCCACATATCCACGATATATGCAATGACTTATTTAACTGTAAAATTTTTTCCAAAATTGACTTACAACGAGCATATCACCAAATTCCAATTAATGAAACTGACATTAAAAAGACAGCTATAACCACACCATTCGGGTTATTTGAATTTGTAAGAATGCCATTCGGACTATCATGCGCTGCACAAACATTCCAACGTCACATCAACGAAGTCACAAGAGGTCTAGAAGGAGTACACGCATATATCGACGATATATTGATCGCTTCACCAGACGAAGAAACACATGTGGAACACTTAAAAGCTTTGTTCCAGCGACTTCAAGATCATGGAATGGTGGTAAACCCATCTAAATGCGAGTTTGCCAAGAAAACACTGTTATTTCTTGGTTATGAAATTTCGGCTGAAGGCATCGGACCCTCGCCAACAAAAGTGGAAGCCATCACGAACCTCAACAAGCCAGAAACCATTAAGCAGTTGAGAAGATTCTTGGCCATGGGAAACTTCTACCGAAGATTCATACCACGAGCAGCACACAAATTGATACGACTACACGATTACCTCAAGGGAGCAAAAAAGAATGACAACAGAAAAGTAGAGTGGAACGAAGTCACTACACACGATTTCGAAGAGGTCAAGAACTCGCTGATCAACGCCACTAAGCTTAGCTACCCAGAGGAAAGCAGCAAGATGTCAGTGTGGACAGACGCCTCAGATTACGCAATCGGAGGCGTGCTACAACAAACCACAGACGGCATCAACTACAAACCGATAAGTTTCTTCTCAAAAAAGTTGAACAAGGCTCAGTGTTCATATAGTACGTACGACAGGGAACTACTAGCCATTTTTGAGACTGTAAGGTACTTTCAACATTATCTGGAGGGCAGAGAATTCTGTATATACACGGACCATAAACCACTACAATTCGTGTTTAGAAGGAAAAGTCACGACAAAGAAAGCCCCAGACAACTCAGATATCTAGACTACATCTCACAGTTCAGCACGGACATCAAATACATAAAAGGAGAAGACAACGTCGTCGCCGATACCTTATCAAGAATCGACATGATCGAACAAGAGGCAAACATATCGTTCGAAAAGATCCATAAAGAACAAAGGCAGGACAACGAACTACTCGCACTCTTGGACGACAAGAACACTGCTCTGAACCTGATCAAAACCAACATGCAGGGACAAGAAATCGTCTTCGATCTCAACAAAGGCAACATGCGACCGTACATCCCAAAAACGCTACAGAGATCTTTCTTCAACCAAGTGCATAACCTCAACCATGCAGGAGCCGACGCCACGACCAAGACCATCAGTCAAAGAGGCGTCTGGAAAAATATGAAAGCAGACTGCGCAGCTTGGACGAAGGCCTGCATACCCTGTCAGAAGAGCAAAGTCAACAAACACACGAGGACACCGATCATCAAGATCGACATGCCGAGACAGAAATTCTGCGTGGTCCATGTCGACCTCATCGGACCTTTTCCACCATCAGAGGGACTGAGGTACTGCCTCACATGTATCGACCGATACACTCGATGGGCGGAAGTAATCCCTATCGCAGATATCCAGACCCACACAATCATCAGAGCCATCTGGGACAACTGGATTGCGAGATACGGCGTACCGGAGAAAATTATAACTGATCAGGGTAGGCAATTCATGTCTACGGACTTTAACTTGTTTTGTTCCAGATCAGGCATAGCACACTCCAACACGACGCCTTACCATCCACAAAGTAATGGCATGATCGAGCGATTTCATAGAACGCTGAAGACGGCCATTAAAGCTCACCACCCTGTTCCGTGGACAAAATCGATCAGCACCATACTACTCGGACTGAGGGCCACACTGCGCACGAATGCAGAGCACTCAGTAGCAGAGATGCTGTATGGGTGCAAACTAAAGTTACCAGCAGACATCCTGGAGCAGACGAACGACTACATTGACCCGGACTCCTACACTAGGCAACTGGTAAATTTCATGCAAAACGTCAAACCAAGGCCAGTCGAGCACCACAATAAAGGTAACGTTTTCATCCACCCGGAACTAAAGAGAGCCACACACTTGTTTCTGAGGGACGACAGAGTGTACAAACCCCTGATGCCGAACTACAAGGGGCCCTACAAGGTCATCACCAGGGCGGAAAAGACGGTAACACTGGACGTGGATGGCGAACATAAAAAGGTTTCGCTGGACAGGTGCAAGCCGGCGTTCCAGACAGCGGAAGAACGAGCCAGTCCAGCAGAAACGGAAACACCAACAGAACAACCGGCATACACAACGCGTAGCGGCAGGAGGGTGATACAGCGTCAGTTTTGAAAAACAGATTTCAAAACTTGGAAGGGGGCTGTGTGGCGGGTCGACAACGACGGCACGAGCCGAACATTGCCGAACGCCGACGTAGAGCGTACGAACGGGCCAAACCGGCTTAGAGAAAACTACCGGATTCCGACCTCACCGCACGCGTCTTCGAGGCACAAAATTACCGCCAATTTAGATTTACCAACTTCATTTTATTTTGCCTAATATAGTTATTAGAATCCTTCTTTCAATGTGTTAGCTTCAGTAGTTTAGTTTCGTGAATAAATCTTTGTGTAAAACGTAAGTACCCTGTTTTACTTGCTCTCATTCTGTGCACCCACATAACTCTGTACATCACAAAATTAGGCCACCAACTAGGTGCCTACATAAAGGTGGTAACAACACGACTAAAATTACAATGATTGTACTTACCTGTATTATTTTAGTAGATGCCCCTTGGGCGTATTGTAAAATTAAATAAATACATAAAAATAGAGTAATTAGGTATGTACCTACTTACATGTTTTTTATTTATATATTGTAGGTACCTAGATATTTTTTTTTCTTTTTCTTTTTTGTATATCAGTTTATTAACTGTATAATATTTTATGGAAAAAAAATACACAATAATTTTACGTTCAAGGTATTAAAGTAATAAATAAGAATGAAAGTTATAAATATTTTAAAGAATGTAATAAAAAGGCAGCCTTCGTGGTGTAGTGGTTAGGACATTTGACTCACTCACGAAATGTTCTGGGTTCAATTTTCGAAGAGATCACAAAGATTTGATGTGATTTTTTTCAAGCCCGGGTGTTCTGTGCTATAATTCACCACGAGAATTGGGTTTCCTGGCCTGTTGTGTAAAAAAAATATAAATATAAATTGAAATCGATAGGTGTGTACCTAATATATCTAGACACATTAATTATTAAGTTTACCTGGTTTGGCACGTTTTTTTAAAGTTAAATTCGTCTTATGGGTAGCACATTGGCTAGCTGTATACGAGGTCTCACATTTGATTCCCGACAAGATTGATACGAAATATATTTTGAAAGGCGTTTTTACGGTTAAAAATTTCACCTGAAGCGTAAGACTAATGATTTCGTGTATTAAAAAAATATTGACATACTACTATTAGTAAACTAATTCCCTTTATCCCTTTCAGCCGAGTGTTCATTCAAATACACACAATTTTTTAGGTTTTTTTACTCTCGTACCTACCGAAATTTAAAAGCGGCGAGTTTATTTTTTAATTACTGGAACCCCTAAGTACCTTTTGTATTGTACATATAATTTTTAATTATGTAATATTTTTGTAAAAAAGTTTTTTTTTTGATACCTACCTATGTAAAACTACATTTTCAAATCAAGATTTTTGCTTGGAGAGTAATAGTCGTTGCTAGGGTTGCATTTATTTTGGAAGCATATTATTTTATACGAATTGATTTATTTTTTAATAAAAATATTTTTTTGATAAAGTGCATAAACGTTTTGCGGTTTTATTTGAACAAACGTCTCAAAATAAAGACGGTGAAAGCGCGGTCAGTAAGTAAAATAAATTCAGAAATATTAGTGTGTAAATTTTTGTAGACAAGCCTATTGATATGTAATCAAATTGACACTTTACAAGCGAGAAGAAAATAGAGTGTCAATTTGTGGGCCCTTAGTGCCTTATTCTCTAATTAATTTTCATAATCGTCCGACGTGATGAAGAAAATGGTGAAGCAAATGGTTTGGCATTTGTTAGCTTCCGATCTCTTGCATAAGGTTTAAACGTACCCTCGTTAATTGGGTACTTCAGCTCCACAACAAAATCATCCGGAGATGCGACTGGTAGCGGACACTCCGTTTAGCAAAATGCCAATTTATTTCGTGGGTTTATTCAGAGTTTTACTTAAAACGCTGATGACCTCGGATTTCAGGTCTCTGCGTCTTTTCATCGCCTTGGTATTTTAAATGGATATGCCACCGAGGATTATTTTAACAAGAGTACCTTTAAATGTGTGGCAATGTGCAGCGTCGTTTGCCTTCGATACCGTTATCCTTCCATAGCGAAGCTCAGACCAGAGGCAGCTATTTTCTTGCTCTCTTGTGGCTTCTGCAGCTTCTTGGCATTGTTTTGAGCTCATTTTTGAACCGAAATAATTTAGAACTCTGAGAATTTAGATTTTTTCTTCTAGGGACTTTAAAGTTATATGCCAGAGCGACAGTCGCCTAGTGGGACTTACGTCACTATAGTATTTAATGAGTTGTATCAGTAACACCTTTTGTACATTTTTCGTAAAATCTTCAGCCTTTACGAATTTAGTTCCAATTTTTTATGAAACTGACTTAAATCAGTAACACCCTGTGGAGGTAGTTTCTGACTCCTTACTTCGTTGGTGCATTCATGTGAGAAATGCAATAGCGTGTTTATAACCACCTTGGCTAGCAGCACACCTTCACACTTGACGGATTCCATTTTTTCTTCATTTTCATTGCAGACCAATAAAACCTTATATCATTGGCTGCGCACTTGATTTTGTGAAAAAACTGCTTTCTTGCTTATGACGGTAGTGTACAGTGCACCTGATAGGGAATTATAGTTTTTTTTACAATATTAAATTATGGTCTACGGAATACTGTTTAGCAACAAAAAAACGTTTTTTTTGTACTTTTTAGTAGCATAAAAAATATTTATAAATTAGTGATTTTAAATTCCCGCGAAAACGGTTCATTGCATTTGCCACGCACCTAATGCGTCTCGATTCGGTTAAATTTTGAACTTTGTTTTGACAGTTTAAATTGAAATTGAACATCCTCATTAATCTTGACATTAAGGCCTGACATGTCGCATTTTTGTAAGGACATATTTTTTAACAATTTCACAAAAAAAATATGTAAGAAAACATTTCTCCATAATCCATATAGATTTTGAAAATACAACTATTTTTTCTATCCCCATTTCGCATGTTTTTATCGGAATTCGCAGTATAAGATATTTCTCTATTACGAGTAATATGAGACGTTTGACTTTAGGCAGTATGGACCCCAAAATTGTCCCACGAAGTACAGCAACTAGTAGAGCTCGTGAAACCTTGACCCTACTGCGCCCAACTAGTGCAGATTTCAACAAGAATAAATCTACAAATCAACCAGTAAGCCCTTTTATCATTTTATTGATAGTAAAAATTGATAGTAAAAAATAATGTTGGTTGCCAAAAAATATATTGAGAATGGAGTAGGGGAGCCCATGCTCCCCTACTACAGGGTACAGTGGATGACTTTTTTCAAACCTCCGTAGCTCTGAAATTTATTGTTGAATTCTGGTCTCTTTGATAAAATCGAAACATTCATAGTATTTTAAGTAATGGAGTCGGTTCACAAGTTTATAGCTTATTTAAAAATATACGATATTTTTATTGGTGTAGTATAATTGATCAACTATGACCTAGAAGTGGGCCTCAGTGGATTAACCTGAAGGTTACAGTGGATAAGACTAGAACATACTGAATTGTGCCATTAAAATAAAATACGAAGTGTAAATTTAAATAATAAACTGTTTGTTATTTGAACTGTGTGTGAATTCTCAATTCCGTCAGCCTTTGAAGATAAAAAAGCACATTTTTTATTTCGGTTACAATAATAGACCTCTCTTTTCGTCTCGATGCTTTTTCCTCTTTTCTTAGGCTTGGTTTTGGTAATCTACGACGCTGGAAATGACTTACAACATTTTATTTGTATGAAAAAAAATACGGAATGTTTGAGTTTACTGTTTACCATATATTTGTTTTTTTTTTAAATATTATTGTTTTGTTCCTGATTTAATACAATATTTGTGATGTATACTCATGTGTCCGTGTTAACCAATTGCTCATCCCAACACATGACTTTTAGTCCTACCAAGTTGAGACTTATTTTTCAAATAATGTATAATACACTACCTATAAGTCACAACTATGAATGCCAAACACGTCACGTTTTTGGTGAGATATTTTTTTATAATTTCTTTATTAAAGTTATATTAAAAAAATATATATATTAATAAATTTAATTAAAGGTACATTTAAAAAAAAATCTATACATATCTACACATATAGTAAATGTTATCACTGTAACTCTCCAAAAAAAGAAACTAACTCTTGTGCTTGGAGAGTGACTTACACTGTTGTAGTTGTTTATTTATAAGAGTTTATATCATTTTAAATACGAGTACATGAGAAAAAAAAAACATAGGATATTTAAAGAAAAAACATAAAACAATAATACATTCATACTAATCAAAATTTAATGTAGTTTTTACACGTGTTCAAAAAATTTCTTTAGATTTACTTTAAATTTATTTACTAACATATTATTTTTAATAATTTTAGTTCATTGGGGAGATTATTATAATTTTTTACACCATTGAAGACAAAGCTATTTTGACCATGACTTGTGTGGAATTTAGGAATTTTAATATTATGTTGGTATCTGAGTGACTTATTCATCTCAAATTCTTTTATTTTTTCTTCTTTATAGGTTTGTATTTTATAATTTATTTTATAAAAAGCTTTAAACATTTTATATAGACTTTCCGTATTAAATGTTGAGGGTTTCTTTAGAATTACTTCAATAATTAATCTTTGTACTATTTTAAGAGGGTTTATTATATTGGCGTATGAACCACCCCACCCTACAATACCATGTTGAAACAAAGATTGTACAATTGAGTAATAAGCTATTTTTAAATTATTGATTTTTAAAATATTCCTTAATCTAATAAATATATATTTACATTTACTAATTCGTTTAACTAGTTTACTAATTGGTCTTTTATTTTAAGTTTTGGTCTATATATACACCGAGATATTTAATTTTATTTGTTGTATCGAGTACTGAACATGTAAGATCGCAGTTAGTTTTGTTGCAATTGCTTTGGTGAATAATTATTTTTACTACTGATTTTAAATTTGTTTTGTTAATAAAAAATGGTATGATTTTTGTCTTTTCCGTAATTAAAGATAACATATTTTTGTCAAACCATAATTTCAATTTATCTATAACGTCATTAGCTATTAAATTTACTGAGTTCCAGTTAACTCCCTCAACTAAAACCACCATATCATCGGAATATGATATTATTTTTTAATTTAAATTTTGACAAATATGTCATTGACATAAATAATAAATAAAAGCGGACCTATCACCGTACCCTGAGGTATCCCAAAATCGCAAGTCTCCATTTGACAATTTGTATGTTTTATTTTTACCATTTGTGGTCGTTGGAATAGATAACTTGTTGGCCATTCAATGGTTTTGCCACCCATTCCCACATTTTTTAATTTTGATATAAGTTTATTGTGTGATACACTATCGAATGCTTTTCTTAAGTCAATAAATATACCAATACATTTGAATGATTTGTCCAATGAATTATGAATATATGTGGATAATTTTGCAATGGCATTCTGAATATGAAAACATTTCTCCACAATACCCATTTTGATTTAAAAAATATAATTAGTTATTATAAATCCATTTCATATATTTTTATCGGTATTCGTAGTATGTGATATTTCCCTATTATGGCAGATAAGGGGGGGGGGGGGTACATAACTCCACTTGCACAGTATCACGATCATTTGATATTAATTTATTTGTGTATTTTAAAGAAACAACAGTCGACAATGAAATAGTAATATAAAAAAAAATACAGTTTAAAGACAGACCAGCAAAGTTTCTAAATAAGAATGAAACATATTATTAAATTGTGTTACAACAAAAGGGTGTGTTTATGTGTATTTGTATGAGAGTAAGTGTAGATGTGGGTTTATGTGTATTAGTGTAGGAGTAAGTGTTCAGATGTGTGTAAGTGTGAGCATCATTAAATGGAAAGAGGGATCGTATCGCAGCCAGAAATAAGGAGTCTTAATTTATTTTTAAATAAATTAAATGGCATGTAAAATATATCAATAGATGAAAAAAAAGCATTATAGTTAGAGCAAGAACGATAGAGGAAAGAGTGTTGTGCATAGTTAGTACTATAGACTGGCAGATGGAGCAAATATTTCTTATATTTTATTTATTTATTTATTTTATTTTATTTGGGAAATCAACAGTTCTACATACATATTTATAGTAAACAAACATATATAGTGTATAAACTCAGAACTAATAACAGATTTCCACAAAGTATACAAAGTTAGTAAACAAAATATATTACATATTAAATAAATACATTTAAGTTTATACATATTAAAATGTTATTTTCATGTACTCGTAAATACTTTTCAATAATCAAAGAATTTTTAAATATTTTTTTAAGAACAATAAGTAATTGTAAATTAGGCGTGATTAGGACAAGAATGCTTGAAGAGAGGATAAGGAGGGGAAGGGATATGTACATATTTTGTATTGTACACTAAAAAAATTCCTACGAAAAAAAGTTTTTTTAACATACGATGTTTTACTTATTGGTACATGAAACAGGTGGTACCGTCTAGAAATCCTGGCTGAACATGTATTGTTATTAAACTAAGTAGTTCTGTACAGTCAACTATTCCTGTCATAATTTTGTGAAGCAGTAGTTGGTCCGCACACACTCTACGGTATTGTAGAGAAGTGATTCCATGGTAGGTGGAGGTAGTGAGAGTTGATACATAAGAAATACTGGTTTTGTATTTTAGGTACTTAATATATTTGTTTTGAATATTTTCTATTCTTGTTATATATATGGCATACTGGGGATTCCATATCTGAGATGCGTATTCCAAATGGCTTCTGACAAACGTATAATATCATGAAATTAGGGCCTTTGGATTATTAAAGAGTTTACTCATATATACGAGTATAAAGGTAAAATTATCATTTATATTCTTCCGATCAAGTCCAGGAACAATAAAACAATTATTATTCAAAAGCCTTATTGCTTAATTGCTTATGACTCCTGGAAAACTTCATAATTAATTTTATTTATCAGAAATTGCTTTATTTCGACGACAAAATTGACTATTTATTTTTATTTTCTAGGGTAAAGATTATTATTTTATTTATTTAATAATTAATGAGCATAATATATTTTTTAAAATTTTAAAGAAACTTCAGAGAGTGCAAAGTTCTAGAGGATCGTCACGAAGCGATGAACTTTCGAAGCAACCTGCTGGAATTAAAGAGGTAGTCATAATTTATTGAAATTTTAGTTGAAAGTTTAGCTGGTAAAAACCAGCCAGTTATTCATTTTGCGCCCCGCGAATACCTGGATTTTTGAAAGAATATCTGCGTTTCTGTTGAGATAGCTGTTTACATAAATACTATTTGATGTTTTAGAAATTGTTAAGAAGTCCAGTAGGAAGACGCAAAGAAGTAGACATGACAAGTAAAATCCCAACTCCGATGAATATGGGGCTAACAAACAGTTTAAGTATGAATAACATTGATATTATTGTAAATAAATCTCTACAACTTCTCGGTTTTGTCAACAGAATGACGACGGACTTCTAAAATATTGATACTATCAACACTCTTTATTGCTCACTAGTTCGACCCCATCTAGAATATGCTTCTTCAGTTTGGTATTCATTCTATAGGAGTAATAATGCGCCAAGCTATAGAGGAGCCCAAACGTACGAAAACCATTCTATGACTATTGGGTATTAAGTTAGCTACAGTTCGCAGCAAAACAATGAGCCGTACCCAGGCTGAGAATTGCCAAATGGATATTAATTTGCATTGTAAATATTTTAAAATATGTACCTGTGTATTTATAATGGCAGGGTTATCCCAATTTATTTTTCTATAATTCGCCTATATTTATTTTATAAAACATGTGTGTGTTATTTTTTTATATTTATTCTTTTCTAACGTCACCACACTGCGAAAAATATCGCGTTATAACGAATCCGCACTCGTCAGGGTCGCGATCAACGGGGTTACCTGTATATTGCATACCATTATTTTATTGCCTTTGTTTGTCTTTGCTACATAGTTTTGTTCTTTTTGTTCAGTTAAAAAAAAAATATATATGTATGTATCGTATTATCAGCGCAATCATTTTTCAAAGTGTTGTAATTTCGAAATTACTTCGCCTGTGGCGTTACAAGTTTTAGTCGGTTATTTCTACTAATTAGTGAATTGGCTTCCCGTAAACCAGAAATCTATCACAACACTCTACAATCGATTGATTCGGAACAACTATTGACGTCGTTCAAAGCAGTTTGTTTTTTTTTAGTTTCGTTTTATCAAAATATTTTTTTTCTTCTACATTTTCAAGAAACTTACGCCATACAATTGAATGCTATAATTTTTACCGCGCGTAAGAAAAGATTCACAAGAAAAAATGTTCGCCGCGATATAAGAGACGGATGTAAGAGGCCTCGGGTTCGATTCGATTCCCAAACTAGTTGAAATTAAATATTTATTTTAAAAGGTGTTTTATAGTAGAATATTTCATAGTCTCTAGACTGGTTCCTGAAGCGAGGGACTGACCATCTTACCTTCATGTAACGAAAATGATCAAAATACGCTGCGATTGGTGTACCAATGAAGTGTCCTATGAACCATTCGGTGCGGAAAGGGAATGATGATGATGATGAAGAAAACATTTTTTAAATTTAATTTCCCGTAGCACTGAATTTCCTCACTATCGTAAGCTTTTATTTTCACTTTCCCTTTTTATCAATCCAATAACATTTTTATTTTCGGTTTTTTTCAATCCAATAACACTTTTATTTTCTCTTCTAATCAATCCAATAGCAAAAAACCTCCCCTGTTCGTATCATTTATATTCCGATGATTTGCAATTGTATATTCATTTCGAACCCAATGACATAGTTGAAACACATAAAGTAATGTCACTTGCACTCGAGGATATCTCTTTATGGACACAAAAAATGGACTTCTCATAAATCCAACAAAAACCAAAACTGTACTTGTTGGTAGTAAAAAATGCATTCCCACACTTTCTCTTTTCAAAATAGATGGCATAGAAATTCCATTCATGATTTTAGTCAAAAACTTAGGTTTTATGTTTTATCATCCATAAGCATTTAGGGTTGCACGATCTGGTTAACGAAGTTCGTCGTAAACTTTATAGCAGTTTTCACTCACTTTATGTTAAGAAAAGATTTGTCCAGAGCTTACTTCTTTCACTCCTTGATCATGCAGATGTATGTTATCTAAATGATAACTCTGAATTGCTTGATAATTTGGAACGATTGCAGAATGTTTGCATACGTTATATCTTTAATCTTCGCAAATTCAACGACACAACCGAAAATCGCACGCATCTACACTGGCTCAGTATCAGGGATACAATGGGAAGTTAACATTTATCTTCAATTTTATCTACAAAGTAAAATAAAGTTTTCTGTATGAAAAGCAGAATACGCATACATTTTTTTCTTTTAAACATGTTCAATTATATACTCATTTTTGCGTAGAAAACGCATTTTTAGCGCGGATTTACGCACTAAATACGTGCTAAAAGAGCGATTTCTTCGCGCGCGATCCCGTTCAGAATACCAGCCCAGCTATGCGTGGAAAGCAAATGAAGCGTCGCGCGTCGGTCGTAATCTGGACTTTTTATAAGATTTTTACACCATTGAAATGGCGACAGTTTATGCGATATAATGATTCATTTTTAATAAAGATACAGGTCATTGAAGGATATAAGAAGATTTTAGCATTAAGATAAGCTAAAATATAAGGTACTGGAATGTTTACTAATACCTTAAATATCGGATTGAACTTTAACTGTTTTCAGTAATTTCACATATGAATGTTTTTTTTTGCTTATTTACAAGAAAAAAAACTTATTGACGGATAGAAGAAAGATTACATTTTATCGTCATATTTTTATATTTTGGGTAGAGCTACTGCAAGTACTTTAAATGTCTGATTGAAATATCACATTTAAGCATTTTCTACGCCACTCCCCCTTAACAGATTTTCAAATTTCATACGTTTTTAGGTGGAAGAGATAAAAAAGAGGATTATTTAAATGAAAGTGACGAATACCAGCGGTTAAAAACGCAACACGCAGAGAGCCAAGTAAGTGTACTTATTATTAACGTGCTCTGGCCCTAGATTACTGTGAGAAGGTTAATATTGGGCCTAACTTAAAAACCTGGTATAGAGTTGTGCCTAGGCATAGTGGTAAAAATTTCTAACCACAATACCTAGGAATAAGTTTATACCAGGGCCGCGATTATTAACGCTATCATGATCGGTACATATCGAGATGTATTATTTTATTTTATTTTTATTTTTATTTAATGAGGAAAAACAACAGTTGTTTTACATTTTTTGAAACATTTTGAAACATTTTTTTTTGCACCACAACAGGCCAGGAGGCCTAATTACAGTGGTGAATTTCATCACAGAGCACCCAGGCTTGAGAAAAATCACATTTTAATTTTTGTGTTCTCACCGGGAATCGAACCCGAAACCTTCCGTGCGTGAGTCAAGCGTCTTGACCACTACACCACGGAGGCCGCCGATTGTTATATAAGAATACAAAAAATAAAAAATAGTACATACATCCAGTTAAAGTTTTTCACAAATATAATGAGCGAACATATTACACAGTAAAGAGAAAAATAATATGTTATATAAGACATGAGAAAAAAAAGAGCTCGTAAGAAGGTTAAGGGAGGAAGAAATAGAGTGGAGGAGTGGAAGAGAGAGATTTTCATAATATAATTGACGAATTCAAAATTTTGAAATATTAAAATAAACATATTTAAAGGAACATAAATTTATTACACTGACAAATGTTTCATTTTACAGTGTTTAAAAAAGTTTTTTATTTGAAGTCACAAAATTTTGTATTAAAAATATCTAAATGGGGACGAAGTAAATTAAATTTAGAGCAGCTACGATAAATAAACGAGTTTTGAACATATTTTTTTTGGGCAATTAATTATATAAAAAAATTAACTTGTCGTGTTGACTTTACGGGACAATTGATTGAAATACGCTCCAAGAGATATGGACTATCGATAAAATTGTTTAAAATTTTGAAGAGGAAAGACAGATCAGAAATGCTTCTACGTTTAGTAAGGGAAGTTAAAACTATGAAAAGAAGAAGAGTCTTCATACGAGTCAAAATATGTAAGAGATTTACGATCCAGAAATTTAAGGAATCTATTGTGTATTCTGTATAAACTAAAATAGATATTTATGTACAAAAATGTGCATATTTGTATGGAAATTTAAAGTATCTTGTAACCTGTAATTGAACACATTTAGAAATAAAATTGTAAATACTTTATTTTTGTACAGAAAACTTAATTTCACTTTGTATGACAAAATTAAAGGTAGACTTATGTAAAAGGTGACCGAAATATGCTGCATTTGGTTTACAAATGGAGTGCCCTATGTATCACTGCGTGAAGACAGGGGAATGATAGTAATATTTATGGAAGCAGAGAGAGAGGGGAGGAAATAAGAGAACTCTACAGTGTCTTCTCCATTTTATGTACTTTTTATTTAATTTTTATATTTCTTCTTTTTTTAGTATTGAAATTTTTTTCCCCTCTACTTCTGTATTCTTAATAAATTCACGTGAAATCTGTAATTGGCCTTACTTTTTTTACATTGTTCTTTCGTGCTTTGTATTTATAAAAAAGACTATGATTTCCATAATTAATACATAAATAAATATTACCATTTAAAATAGTGCTTGCTTTCAGACGAAACTCGTAACTTGTTCATATCTTCAAGAACTGGGGAAGTTGACTAACGATAATGTTCCTGTCTGGGAAGCTCTTGAGTTCCTCCATCCAGCTATCGAAGACGGTTCGTTCACGGTCCCTATTTTTGGTATGTATTTTTCTTGTTTTTGAAGATATTAGCGAGATATCTTTTGTTTACAAAAATACAATTTCAATTATTTACAAATAACTTACTAGATACTTATTTGTTTAAAATTAAGATATTAATTACAGCACACAGCACACCTGTCAATAAAAAAGTTCAGTGGTAATTTTTTTGGTTAATAGACTATCAATCTAAGCAAAAATATTTTATTTGACTTTTATGTATCGTATAATGTAACGTGTAACGCTCGATTTGTATGATGACTTTTCCTCTTTCCATAATCTGACTACTCTCACCAAACGAAGAGCTGTTTCTGACATGTGTTTCTTATTTAAGATCTTGAATAATATCATTAAAAGTACTTATATCTTGTCCGACTTTTTTACAATTCTGTATAATCTAATAACCTCGCTAAAAATTCCTTCATTAACCGTAGCTGCGCAAAATATAACAAAAATTTATCCTCCCTTGATATTATATTTGATTCAAAACTTTCTATTTTTTAATTATTTTTATTAAAACTTGTTTATTTAAATATGTATCACTTTCTCGCTATTCTCCTGTCTCTATTCTTTATCGGCATTTTAAGGGTTATCTCTTCAACAAAATCTCTCCTTTTTCCTAATCTTTTCTTATCCTTTTCATCCCTCCCAACTCTCTGGAAACGAAATCATAATTATTTCATTTAACTCTCTCGTATGATATTTTAAAAATATTTTACGCTAATGCGTGTCCACAAAAAGTATTATACATTCGTGAAAAACTTTTATTAGACTCGTAAATTATGTTATAATATGAATTGTTTTAAAATTTTCTTTTGTTTTTTCAAATAAAAAAAACATTATCGCTAGGATTTTGCAAAGTTTTGTAATTTTGAAATTTTACCGCCCGCAAGATCGCGGGTTGAGTTTTTTCGACATTTAAATAGATGAAAACAAACACGCTAAACATGGCTACCCGAAAACCGGAAATTTATCACAACACAAAACACGTGTTCGCCTGAACCTGTGACGCTTCAAAATATCAAATTTTCATTAAAAAGGACTTCTATTAACTTTTTCATACATTTTCGTGAAACTCAGTCATGCGACGAATGCTTCAATTTTTCTCGTATGTAGTAAACCATTTTTTATATTTTTTAATTTACCGTAGCACTGAATTTTCTGATTACAATGTACCTATAACGAGTATTATAAAAAAATGTTATAAAAGTGCATCATAGAAAATGTAAACGCATATAAAAAGCCAATCCATAAAAACATGACAATAAAAAAAACTACTAAATCACCAACCGATCCACACCACGATACATAGGGAAAGAGTCTTAAACTAGTAATCCTAGCATGGAAAAGATCCACCTCTCTTGGGAGGCTGTTCAACAAACCAATAATTCTCCCCACAGGCATCATTAATGGTAAATTGGTCCTGCATTCAGGAAGAATACATGGTGTGTGTTGCCTAGCTCTCAAGTATTTATTTATGCTTTATTAAGTTAGTTCATAACATCTTAAGAACAAATATAAACTTTTAATTATATTACAATTTTTTATCAAAATTTCTCAGTATCAGTATTTCGATATTTTCTATTTTCCTTATTTCTTCAGGGAACTCATTTTACAGCTTTAATCCCTTGTACAATGAGTTTTGAGATTCTGTTTTTCTCCTCATTGGTAATCTTATCTTTTTTTACCCCTCGTTTCATATGTATGACATTGTTGGTTAAATTTTATTGTTGTTTTTATTTTGAATTTTTTTCAAACCCTTAATTATTTTATGCATGAAAATTGCTACATTATGTTAAATTTGTTGCTTTACTGTAAGCAAGCCAATTTTTTTGTGCATTCTTTCTACATTTGCTCGGTGCATATAATTTTATTGGTTCCAAAATGTTTATTTTATAAATTGACCCGTTCAAAGTTTAATACTTTTACTGCTGAAATCTCGAAAACAATCGAACATGTTTTATTATCATGGTGGATCGGAGATCAAATAATAAAAAAATGCAAAATAAAGAAAAATAATTTATACATATTTTTATGAAAAAACATAAAAAATATTACTCCGCCTATTGGCTGTATAATAATATATTTAACAGGCGATTGGGTGTGGCATAAAAGTATCATTTTGTATGAGAGTCTATCGGTTACTATATAGGCAAGGCCTGTTCTAAGATCTAATATTAATTATTTTTTAGTAAATTAAAATCTTTGTAAACGAATACTGGATTAGATATACCCTTTTAGGATTTAAAAAAATAGAGAAATAATACCAGCAGAGAAGGCAGTTATCGGGAATATGAAAGGATAGCCATTTACAGAGCCAATGACCTTATAATTCGCTTATCAAAATGAGGACCTTACACACTGTATATATATTTTTAAATACTTATTTTTATCAACGAATATAGTGTACGGAATGATTTACCATGAAATGTAAAAGATGCATTATCATCACACATGAACTATTAAAATAGTGCTTGTAATGCATCTTTTCCTTAATTACCTGGTCCATGAAGAAGTATAGAAATTGAAAAAATAACATTTTCAGGCGTTGCCTAGTATGCCGGTGAAATTATTCAATTAGATGAATCTCACTCGCATAAATAAAGGTTTCAGCTCTTTAACTTCACAAAAATCAACAGATGGAAGAATTGAAGGATTATAGATGTTCAAATATAGGCAGAATGGTGAATGTTACACAGTGTGTAAAGTGGCCACTTAAACCAGCCATTGACAGGTCATAAGCCCTGTAGATGCCTAGACTTCTATATTACCTTCTCTTAAATGTTCTTCATCTCTGTTGTAATATGTTAATTATTTTTGTCAGTTGACGATAAGAAATTGTTATGTAGCGAATTGACTCGCCAAATACAGAATAAAAAAGTTTAAATAAAAACAATTCAATAAAACGTAGCAATAGGAGAAACAATATTTTGAAGTAATTTCTGAATCAATTTTAGGTGATGGCTTGGCTGTATCGAAAAGCGTTTCCGGAAAACCTTCGGCGTGGATAAAATTTTGTCAAATAGTATTAAAAACTCACGGGAATATCATTGATGACATAATAAGAGGAATTGGATCTAAAAACGTAAATATAACTATGTTAATAAACAACAAGTTATTTTATCAGAATACTGTTAATTAAATATTGCTTAAACATTCGATAGACAAGAACATCAAGTACAGCGTCTCACAATATTCGGGTAATGCGGTCAATCTTGCGTTTCAAGTGCCAGGCATTGAATATTGCGCGGTCTCACTTTTCTTCATACAAACGTATTCCCATATTTTCTCCCTGAATTGCGGGTACTACCGCACATTCACGGAGACTGGACCGTGCAAACCATGAGCCCACTGCGTGATATCGCATGATTGGCCCATTTCACACCACGGCGAAAATCTACAAGGCATGATAAAATACAAAATGGTGGATCGATATTTATTGTTTTACAATTATTTACTTATTTAATGCCTAGAAAACGCATCAACCAGTACACCATGAGCTTGACTAATCTCCGGTCTTTTTCCTTTTGAAGAATTTTTACCTAAGAGTACTCGCTAAATTTAAAGAATGATTTTGATAAAATTATCTTTTTTTTTAAAACGTTTTATTTTATTATTTTAATCGAGTTGTGGTCTCGTAGCTAGTGTTGCGGGCCAACAGATCAAAGTTTCTACTATATTTTTTTCCAAAATTGTGGACTGGCTGCTTTTTTGTATGACTACGTTCAGTTATGATAAATAGTTTTGAAAAACGGAAAAGGTAACGACACAGAAAATTAGTATTTTTTTAGTCCGACGCGTGCAGTTGTCTTTTTCGGACAGTATAGTGGAGGTAGTTGCGAGAGAGTGACAGAAAAACAATGTTTAAACACTTATTCATCAAAATTGTTTCAGAACTAAATATTAAAAAATGCAAAATAATGTCATTTCATAGAACAAAACAACCAATTTCCTTCGAGTACCTATTAGAAAACTCCAAAATTGATGTAGTCAAGTCCATCAGAGATTTAGGATTTGTTTTGGACTATAAACTGACATACAACGACCACATAGATAATACAGTAAATAAATCACTGAAGTTACTTGGCTTCATTAACAGAATATCCTCTGATTTTACTAATGTCCGTACAATCAAAACTCTTTATTGCTCAACTGTTCGCCCTCTTCTTGAATATGCCTCAGTGGTCTGGTCTCCATTCTATATCAATCGCATAAATCATATTGAATCAGTCCAACATCGATTGCTTCGAAAAATAGCGTGGATGCTTGGACTAGAGAGAGATAATTATTCTTATGCTGAAATAGAGTCAATGTTAAATATTTCTAGTCTACAAAAACGTAGAACTAATATTGACTCCATATATATGTTCGGCATACTTAATGGTATAATCGATGTTCCATCATTACTGGGACAAGTAAAATTCAATATTCCGACTCGTAGATTGAGAAACAATGAAGTAATGTTCATCGATCAGCATAGAACAAACTATGGCCTAAATTCTCCAATGACCCGCCTTTGTCGTATTGTTAACTCAAGACAAGATCTGGACTTTTTTGGTTTAAGTTTACAACGATTTAAACGAGCACTAAATAAATAGTCCAGATCTTGTCTCGATGTCCGTTATGTTTGTCAATGCTTCTTTCTTTTTTATATAAATGTTTTAAACTATTATTTTATTGTAATATTTAAACCTTATAAATTGTATACATGGACAATGTCCGTTAATAAATAAATAAATACATGGTAGGTTAATGGGTAAACCATTACATATCGAGGTTGACATATCCCCATTCGATTTCCTTTATCAGAAATTTTACCCGAATGTAGTCGTCTCCATGTCGGTTTATGAAAACCTAGTTGTTTTTTGTTGTTTTATTTTTGTACTAGTTTAAATATGTTATCCTTTTAAACATTCGGTAAAAAATACGTTTTATTCTGGTATTTATATTATTTGTAGGAAATGTTAGAAACAAATTTGGCTGCCAAAGGAGAAGAATGGAAGAGGGAAAGTGATCGACTGCAATCTTGTTTTGAAAATTTAATGCGAGAAACTCAGAAAAAAGCGTCACTCGTTTTAAACAAACTATCAGAAATGTTACACCCGGTAAGTATATAATTCCATAATAAGGGTTTTGGAATCAAACATAAAAATCTCTTCCAAAACTGCGGGTTGAGCTTGAAGAGGGGGGAGGGTTTAGAGGTACAATTTTTCAGTTTTTTGCATAAATCTCGGAACGTACACTCTTACCGAAACATATTTTGAAATAAAATTGAAGCTGATAATATTTTCTACAAAAATAGTCACATACGTTTTTGTCATAGGACGTTTAGTTGCCGAGTTATGAGCTTTTAAAGTTGGATGCTAAGGCAAATTGCATATTCCAGCATTGAAAATCCTTCCAAAATAATTTTATTTGCATACGATAAACAATTATATGAAAATAATGTGTGTATAAATTAAACTTTAAGTTTCACAGAGAGGGAGATGAATGGTGTGATGTTGCGTCCGCTTAGAAGCGTAGTTGTTTTTGTTCCTTCTTTGTGTACTTCGTCACACTTCCTTTTAGTCTAATTTGATTGGGCTATTAAGCTAATAGGGAAATATCACTTTTTTTACATTTTTAAAGTAATACGGGTCTATGAAATACTGTCCAGTAAAAAAATAATGTTTTGCTTATTATTATTAGCATCGAAAATACTTTTAAATTATGTAATTTTGAATTCCCGTAAAAACGCTGATTCCATTGGCCACGCCCCTAATACGTCACGATTTATGTTTATTTGTTCCTGCCATTGAAATTGGTCTAGAACGATTTCATGAATCTTGACGTCACAACAACCAAGGCCAAACACGTCGCGTTTTTCTACTAACATATTTTGATTGTGTGAAAGTCAACAGATGGAAGAAATGAGGAAATGTGGATGTTCAAACATGGGCAGAATGGTGAATGTTACACAGTGTGTAAAGTGGCCACTTAAACCAGCCAATGATAGGTCATAAGCCCTGTAAATGCCTAGACTTCCATATTCCCTTCTCGAAAACTTTTTCCCTCTCTGTTGAAATAAATTTAAATAATTTAATTATATTTTATCGGTGTTTTTAACTTTGTCAAAAGAAAATAAAATGATTTTATCATGTAATATTGATGCATTTATCTGATTACAAGACGCTAGTAGATCTGTAGCTCAATCACAAATAACTATCAACGTGCTTAAAAACATGCTAACCATTTGAGCGATCACAATAAACAATAATGAACATGCTTAAGTTATCGCAGTCAACGCGTGTGTAATCTCTAAGTCAACGCTCGTGTCGGTTTGTTTTTTATTTTTCTCGTAAAGAAATACAGGAAAAATCGGCGTTTAATTAAAAAATTAATGCAATATATTGCATTTGCAAAATAGTAAGGAGTATCTAATACAAAAAAGTGAAAATCAAATTACAATTACTATGGCGGCTGCTTTTCTTGACATTTGGCTTGCAAACCACCGGCTGAATGCAATAAATAGCATAATAAATAAATAAAAATAGCAGTGTTGCAATATGTTCCATATTTACACCGGTGAAATTCAAATATGTGATTGCGCAGCAGGATTATACGTTGCAAAACGTAAATATTTTGACATTTAATATTAGGCGTTCACGGATGTTCCATTGTAATCGGGAATACGATAAATAACCACTGTGAGAAATTGTTGTCACGTCGCTTATTAGCACGTCGATAGTTTTTTGTGATTGAGCTACAGGTGCAGTGGGCATTGCTATCCGGGTGAGTCCTAAACTTGAAAACGGAAGATCGACGACCTGTTTTGCCCATTTTAACCAATCATCATCATTCCATGTCGACTCCCTAGTTGGAGCATATGGTGTTCACAAATTACTTGCATGCATTTCTACTGGTCGCAAGCTCCCGTGCGTCCTCCCAAGTCAGGTTCGCGTCCCGCAGTTCTGACATAAACTGCCGACGAACAGACAGCAGTGGACGTCCAAGACGTCGAGAACCTAATGCCTAGTAAAGTAGGCAAGCGTGGTTAAGGCTCTTAGGCTCTTATATGGCCCAGTCAATCGTATCGCCTCAGCTTGATGACAATTCAACTCTTTTGACTTAACTTTTGTTATGCAAAAGCGCTCAATTTTTTTTTTCATTAATTGGTTTCAGACTAAAGCAGGATTAGCCCACAATTGTGTGTTCAGACAGAATGAGCTGGAAGCGAATAATTTAAACACAAAAGTTTATGACTTGGAAGAAAAATTAAAAGACATTGAACATAAATATACTCAACTGTTAGTTGACTACCAGAATAATGAAGAGCAGGTAAAACTTTTATCGTTTTATACTTGATTTATTTTTGTAAACGAAATATTTACGTTCCTATGATTTACCCAAGTATTTGATTTTGAGGGGCATTTTCAAGAGTTGTAAATAACTCACTGTTAGAAATTGGGAATCAAGTTGGAGTATTTTATTTATTTATTTATGCTTTATTAAGTTAGTTCATAACATATTAAGAACGAATACAAACTTTTATAACATAACAATGCTTTTATCAAAATTTCTCAATAACATATTTTTTCAAATTAATTTTAAATATTTCGATCTTTTCTGTCTCATTTATTCCTTCAGGTAACTATTGTACAGCTTCAATCCCTTGTACAATGAGTTTTGAGATTCTGTTTTTCTCCTCATTGGTAAACTTATCTTTTTTATCCCTTGTTTCATGTGTATGACATTGTCGGTTAAATTTTATTATTGTTTGTATTTTATTCATCCCCTTAATTATTTTATGCGTAAAAACTGCTACATTATGTTTAATTTGCTGCTTTACTGCGAGCAAGCTGGGGGGCAAGCTGAGCAAGCAAGTGGGATTCGAACCACGGACCTTTGAGCCGTGAGTCCGAGACGCCAGCTACGGGACCACAACCCGATTCATTTCAATAACATGAATATTATTTATCATAAAATATGAATCACATTCTTACTTCCCATCTTTAACAAGGAACTTCCGCCCTGCGGGATATTGGTTGCAAAAAATGATTTCTTTCGCGCATTAAAAATTAGAGGATTAAATTGTCCGGCAAAGTTTCTTGAAAGTATACGAAGAAATAGAAAAAAATATTGTAATAAAAACTAACTACTTTGAACGACATCACTAGTTCATATGAATTAACCAATGATAAGAGAGTTGTGAAAGATTTCCGGTTTACGGTATGTCATCTGATGATTTTTCTTGTTATTAAATACCATTTTTACACGGTACTGTGTGGCTACCTTCAAGTAAAAATCCTGAAACCTGTAATTTAGAAAAGATAAGTATGGGACGTAAAGTAGTGGTTGCTGGCTTCGATTCCTGGCAGTGTGGACGTGAAATATTGGTTTTAAAGGTGGTTCTGCACTGCGATATTAATTATACTTGCTCCTGGACTGGCGCCTGATGTGTATTTATTTATTCATTCATATTTTTCGCTTACAAACTATAATTAATAATAAAAATAATGTGACCTCACTGGGGTTTCCCGTGCCGAGGTCACTTAACAATATACTTTTTTGAAATTACATTTGAGAATAAACAAAGAAGACTAACTTAAAAAACAAACATAATTAACAAATATTCAGTCAGTTTTAAAAACAAGTTATTTATGTACATATTATATATTATTTATATTACAAAACACACAATGAAAATAACAAAAACCTAACATAAGCTATACAGTTGTAGAGCGGTTGATTCAATATTGGTATGGGCGAATGAGACAATCCATTTTACTTCTACCTAGTTCCACTATCCATTTTTTTATAGCCTTTTTAAACATTTTCTCATTACTAATTGTTTTAATAGATAGTGAAAGTAGGTTATAGATTTTAATTGAATAATACTTAAAATCCCTTTGTCCGAAAGTGGTATTAGTTTGTATTTGTTTAACTTGTCTAAGTGTTGAGGATCTAGTGATTATATTATTTGTATGTGATGTATTGTGGGGGTTATGTCTTTCATTTGAGTAAGAGTAGTTTTTGAATCTATAAGTGAGTGTTATTTTAGCGTATAATTGTTTTGGTGTCGTAAGTTGTGATTTATGGAATATTTCTTCAGTAGATGTCTGTATCGGGACTCTGAGTATTATTTTAATTATGTGTAAGACTGATTACCTTACCTTCACGTAACAGATGATCGAGATACGCTGCATTTGATGTTCCAATGTACTACTGCGTGGGCCAAAGTCCATTGAACGATTTTACCTGAAACATAGAGTGATTACCCAAGAAGCACATCCGTATTTTTTATTGCAGAGGATGTTACGAAATCGGATGACATATTCAGAGCGACGTCCTGGAGTACATTAACTTCATTCTCGCTACGGAGACACGAATAATAAAGGAACGCGGCCTATAAAAGGACCACGGGGCGTGGTAACATAATATGTGGTTAGTTCCTGCATGAAGTCCACTTGAGTCAGCCAGTTCTAAGTCAGTCGTTCTCGCTGTTACTTTTGCGCTTAACAACAAAATTCCGTACCAATATTATTAATTATTTTATAAATACGCATTAAACCTCAAACATAGTTTCTTCTGTCGATTTTCAACTGGGGTAGGAGCTCCGACTCCAACAACCAGCGATATCCTATACTACTTTATAAATATCATTACTACCATCGTCATGCCAGGATAGGGAAATGGTTATGATAATAATACATTATGGTAATGATTATATTTCCTTTATTTCTAGATTCTCAAAAAAGAACAAGATCTTAATGAAGCCGCGAAACAAAGAGATATACTACAAACAAGGTAGGCATAGAACTTACTGTATTAATTATACTGGTTATCCTAATTATCATCACAGTTGTGTAGTTTGTGCCAGCTTCTGTGCATCTTTCAAAGTCAAGTTTTCGTCCCGTCGCTGTGACATGAACTATTGACGAACAGTCAGCAGTAAATAATGCCCTGAACTAGAGAACCTGTTGTCTTGTAAAGTAAGCAAGCATAGTAAAGGCTCTCAGGAGGCATCCGCAGAATACAAGAGTAACCGTATAGTCTCTTCTTGATGAAAATTGTCGTCGGAAGATGTCCGGTGGTCTGGTCTCTTATTTCTTCATCATTACACCGAACGAGTCAAGCCACCGCAGGTGCAAGTCAAGCCACCGCACCGATCTCAAAGTGCAATTCTTCATATACGCCTATTTCTAAAACTCAGCATTTTGTTGTTTTGGACCCTAGTTAGTTGCCACATCATTTTTCGTTACAAATACGTACTTTCAATAATTATTGACGTTTATAATGTTGTCTACCTTCAGTAGGTACTAAAAACTCTCAAAGCTTTCGATGAATTAGTTCGAGTCAGGGAATTTTAGGAATCAAGGCGCGAAATGTTCCGCAAATTTTACTTTTTGCAATATTGATTTTTAAATTCATGCAGGCGGTTCTTCTGCATGGTATTTAGCCTGTAGTGAATCTTTTGATGAAATGAAATGATTGTGACTTACCACAGTTTCATTGAAAGGTTGCGTGAAGTTTAAATGAAAGATTCACTTACATTGTTTGGAGATTTAATAGATAATATGATGAATACAGCATAAACGACGATGTGATTAAATTAAATACAACACTGAATGAAATTAACCGTGACTCAAAATTTACATGATGTGGGTAATTGTAGGTTTTAGTAAGAGAGAGCAAAAGCGAAACTGAACCAAAGATGATCGAAGACACGCAGATTCTTCGAGCAGTCGGCCTGTTTTCGATGTCTGTTTGCGGTGGTGCCAGTGGTAGAAATGTAGCACAAGAGTGTGCCCATAAGCCTATCAAAAGTGACTTCGAAACCGTGACCGAATCGTCAATGCGTAGCATCGTTTTTTGGGAAAAATGGAAAGATACTCTTTGATCTAGTGGAATTAATAATGATCAACTGAAAAGTATTTTGCCGCTACAAATCGGCTTCGTCCAGGCATTTACCAAAAAAATAACCGATTGTAACTTTTGGCATAATAATCATTCTGGCTTGCAGAACCCTTCGTATATTGCACCTCCTAGAACAAACATATTTTGACAGAGTGTGATTTGTGTCATTTTGTTTCTTTAATACTTATAGTATAAATAAATTTGTTAAATAATAAAAAAAAATATTTTCTAATAATAAAATCCATAAGGAATATAAAACTTATCGTACACATGATTATAATTAGTTAAGGTGTGTATTTGATGATCCCTGGAGTCAAATGTATGGTTTTTTTCAGGGAAAATGAACTTATAGACGAGATTAAAAAAAGTAAAAGCAACGGAAGTCGAATAATTGAATTAGAAAAGGAAATAGAAGAAAAAATACGAGAAAATACTTACGTAACTAGAGAACAAAGAGAAATAGAAAACAAGAGCCAAATGATTTTGAATATTATTAGATCTAGAAAATCTAATGGTGGGTTCTTTCAAAATAAACATTAGATTAAATGAGGATACTATTTGCAAATTCAGCACAACCCATCTTTCTTTATATTGAGCAAAACACATAAAAACTAAAACTTAAACTTCTTAATAGATTGAGTTTTTCTACTGACATTTTTTGGTGGAACTGAATTTTAATTATAATAAAATAAAATAAAATAATAATAAAAATACGAATATATTTTTATTTCACTTTTATTTATAGTTTTTACCTGTGACAGGGTTTTGTCGTAACCGACAGAAGTCTAACGACGTCGGTCACGACGAAACCGTATGTATTTTTACTATTAATCGATAAAGAGAAAGTTTCCAAGGCAAATGTGCCTTATGTCAATGGACTACAAGCTCAATATCCCAATATATATGATTAACCATCAAGAATTACAAGCAAAACTAAAACTACATTCATTGTATGACAGAAGAGAAATGTTTAGTTTATTATTACTGTGTAAAATTGTAAACTCCCTATTAGATTGCCCAGAAATTGTACAATTATTATTAATAAGGTTTCATCTACTAAAAAGACATACAAAGCAACAAATCGTCGCTTAAGCGGCAACATGACCAATTTCATGTTTTTACCAGATTGAGATTAGTATGTAAAAAGCTTTGTGGCCTTCTTTATCGACCTGAACACTTAGTTTTGAAAAACTCCCACTAGAAGCGCCACAAATCGACTCATATTAACATGACATATCAAAAATTTCTAGACAGCATGACGTATATCTTATTCAGTTTTTTGTCTTTCCTGTAAATTGCAAAAAAATGAGATAGGTCATGTTGCCGCTCGAGTGAAGAAATATCATTTCTGGAAAAAAAAAATTGCCGAACCAACGGTCAATTACAATAACGTAATTAATAGGTTGGCAATTATTGCCAATACATTTGGGTTGGGAACATTGTTGATATTTTTAACACGAGTGATTCAAAAATTAAAAAAATAATCGAATCTTACTTTTTACTTTAAATTTACGTTAATTGTATTTGGTTTTCTCTTCATATACAAGTGTATTTTAAATTTCATCTATATTTTTGTTTTCCATTTTAATTTTGCTCTCCAATTGTATTTGGTTTTTATTAAATATAATTATTAATGTAATTTGTTTTTTTTTAGTAGTAGGTTTATTCATTTTTTTATTTCTGTGTACAATAAAAGGCGGCAAGTCGTATAAAATAATAATAATTAAAAAAAAAGAAAAAGCTTCTTAAAAGTATTTCAAATTTTCATTTTATATTATTGTTATAAAACCAGTTAATATTTTATTTTTGATGGAACAATCACGATTGCGTCAAGAAACAATAGTAAAAGAATTAATTTAATTTTGGAAAGAGCCAATTTTGTCATACTCAAGTGAAGAACGACGGAAGAGAGGGGACTTGATGGCAACTTTTAAGATACTCAATCATTACTATGGCTGCCCCCTGCATGAGATGTATAAATTAAATCCCAACACAAATTTACGGGGTCATAACTGGAAGCTCTATCGTCCCCAATTCCACCTCAATCCCAAGAAAAACTTCCTTTCCAGCAGCGTAGTTTCAGACTGGAATAAATTACCAAGTCTAGTTGTCCATTCCATATCGGTCTACCAGTTCGAAAACCATTTGGATCTCAGAATAATAATGCGTACCCAGAGAGGAGCCCAAACGTAGGAAAACCATTCTATGACAATTGAGTGTTAAGTTAGTTACAGTTCGCAGCAAAACAATGGGCCGTGCTCAGGTCGAGAATTGCCAAATGGACATTAATTTGCATTGTAATTACTTTTAAATATGTACCTGTGTATTTATCATTGCAGGGTTATTCCAATATATTTTTCTACAATTCGCCTATATTTATTTTATAAAACTGAAAATACATGTGTGTGTTTATTTTTTTATATATTTATTCATTTTATTCACAATATATTTATGTTATATTTATTGAGACATAAATCCCAACTCCATTGAACCTAAGTCCTGTGTTGAGTTTGTTTGTTTGTTCGTCACATCTCCGAAATGGCGAGTCAGCGGCCTGAAATTTGGACACGCCATTTTAGATGCAATTTCAAGGTTAACGTTGCTGTTTTCGAGTAAAATTTGAACCGACCTCTACTCGATAAAAACTCAAACTTTATATGGATGCCTAGTGCGGCCCTGACATATTGCCCATACTCAACTGTCATTATCAACAGTAAACATACTTAAATTCACAAATGTATCTCCTAAATTGAGAAAAAATAGTATCTAAAGTAAATATATTGATATAAGGAAAGTTTTTAAGCAAAGTTATCCACGTGTTGGGACAATAAATGCCAAAAATCAATGTAAATTATGGGAAAATATTCGGAATCAATTACCTGTGAAAACTGTCTCCTTAAACACCTTTGACGCTCCTACTGCTGCAACCAAACATACTGCAATTCACTATATTCGATTTCTATTTATTATAACGTAAATATCCAAGTAATTTACAAACAAAGCCAAGCACAGCTACAAAAGCATCCGATCGAACCATTATGTTTATGTTGTCAAATAAAACAAAACGACCACCAATTGGTGGCTAGCCTACAGACCAACATCGCTTGCGTTCTATGAATCATAGTGTTGGGGCTTCTCTCTAGGTACGCATTATTACTCTGAGGTTTGGATGCTTTTATGAAGGAAGAAGAACGGAGAAAAAAGCAGAATACGAGATATGGGCGTATTAGCATAGGCTTCCTTATTATAAAAAAAATAGTTGTAGGGTTCTGAGAATTAAAAATATGTACTTTTAAGCCTGAAAAATGCAGCCAAACCACAACTGAAACTCCATTAGTCAGTCAGTCTAAGATTTTCAGAAAAACTGTTTTTTACAAAATTTTGGAAGGAATGTTTTTATCTCTAACGCATTTATTAATACTCGTATATTGTATACCATTGTTTTATTGCCCTTGTTTGTCTTTGTTACAAAATTTTATTTCCTTTTATTTTTAGTTTCTTGTTCATATGTTTCTTCATATAACTGTTGTTATTTGCTTAGGCCGAATATATAATAAAAAATATTAAACAATCTTACTTAAATAAAATACTAGCTTATATCGTAATTGTTTATTACTCACCAATTTTTTTTGATGAAAAATTGATTTTTTAATGGAAAGAAGGGTTTCAAGTCAAAGTTACATCCAAAATCCTGATTTTTTGGGTTTCTCAAATGACCGATTTACATTTTAGGGAGTTCCAGGAAAAACTGTAATTAGCAAAGGGTTTTAAAAAAATAGTAAAAAAATCCTCAGATTTGGTGAATTTGAGTAGTACACTATTTTCGATTGATTCAGGAAGTTAAGTTATAGTTGTTTTTGGATTGGAAAATCTTTAATACCTACAAAACTGATATAATCTAAAACAATTGTGACAGTAATATTAGTGAACTGACACTGATGTTCTTCGAACCGTTTAATTTTGATTGATCGTCAATTTATTTTAATTACAATTCAACAAAATATGATGAAGACGTTATAAAATTTGGTGACAAATCTACTTTTAGTCATAGTTATTGTTTTGATAAGAAAGAACATTACAGAACGATCCATAACTTTATTATGTTTTAATATTTTATTGTCAACCTTTTGAAATTAATCAATTGAGGGATAATATTATGCACGCCATTATGGATTTTAATGCTTTTTCAATGACCAAAAGAAAAAATAAATTATTTCAAGAAAAAATAAATAATAATTTGAAAGTTATGAGAAAGAATTTGAATTCAAACAGGTACTTTACATTTTTAAATGTTTTAATTTAAAAACGTAATATTCGACACTGTTGTTACAAGTAGTGTAAAAACTTTTACGATCCGAATATTTTGGAAATATTGGACCATTGATTGATTGATTAATAAAAAAATATAATATGTTATTGTTACTATCGTAAATGAAAAAATAGTATACATTGTATAATATTGGGTGTTAACCACTGAATAAACTGGTGTTAGCATAAGTTTTTTTCCGTTTTTTTTGCAAAACAAGAGAACTCAACAAAAAAAAAAAAATAGAACAAAATCAATAATGTATTCTTCTTCGTTATTTTACCACAAATTAGTCGATAATTAATATCATCTTCACCGTCCACTGCGCAAATATGATTGAACCCGAACAGAAGGAGGTATCGAAAATGCTCACTTTCGTCTTCTTGACAGTTCATTCTAAAGGCTTGTAATAAGATATAACAATACATGGGAGAAAATGTTAAAAAAGGCCTTAAAAAATTGATAGTAAAGGTAGGTAGAAGTAAAATGGATTGTTTCATTCGCCCAAACCAATATTGAATCAACTGCTCCACAAATGTATAGCTTATGTTATGCATAAATTCATTATAAACATAAATATTTAAAACTGTGTGAACATTTTGTTAATTATCTCTGTTTATTAAGTCTTCATTGTTTATTCTCACATTAAAAATTAGAGAACAAGTATGTTGTTAAGTTTCCTCAGCACGGGTAACCTCAGTGAGGTCACATTATTTTTATTATTAATTATTGTTTATAATGGAAAAAAATATGAATAAATAAAAAAAAATATGTAACACGACATCTTGCAGAGCAGAAAATTTTCTTTCGAGTAACCTTTACCATTTTGTTTTAGTTTTAGTGCTTAGTTTTAAATTTGGAAAAAAACGGAGACGTCTTGTGTCCGACGCCTAATTTTATTTATTTATTTATACTTTTACATTGTTTGTATTCTTTTTTTTATGCATAATAATGTTCCCTCACTGGGGTATCCCGTGCCAAGGAAAACATTTTACAAAATGTGAAACATGCCTAAGATTAGCTATTTAACAAAGTTAACAAAACAATAACAATAAAAAAAACGTAATTTAACCAGTCAACCTAATTATAATTAACATAATAAACAATAAAAAACAAAAATTTTCATAATAACCAATTTATATAGACTAATTAATAAAATTCAAAAACAGTGCATACATTTTACATATTTGGCTTGATCCACTCATCGATTCGTGCGCAACCCACCTCCACTATCCATTTCTTAATGGCAATTTTAAATTTTGAGAACTTACTAATTGTCCTTATGGATAATGGAAGTATATTGTACACTTTAACCGAGAAGTAGGTCAATCCTCTTTGACCGAAGGTTGTATTTATTTTTTTGCAGCATCAGGGTGTATACATTTTACTATAATACATTTGTTTTAATAAAGAACATAGTATGATCTTCGTTTATAAATAACTCGAGGCATATGCTTTCACCCTTTCACCCCTTGAAATTGAAATGAATCGATCAAGCTTTTTTATTACTCACAATTTTTTTGCAGGTCTGTTATTTTTGTGAAAGAACTAAACAATGGTTACAAAAATGAAATAAGTAACAATGAAACTTTATTTTGGAATGGTAAGTATTTATAATTAATCCGCCTCTTGTTTTGGGTTCTGGGTTTGATTCCTGAAAGGATTAACAAGATAATTTGTTTTGTGATTCTTTATTGATAATCTTAGTTAAATTAATACAAGTACCTACGAGTACCAACGTGAAGCAGCATTTCAAATAACTGAGTAGGCACTGATATGAATCAGAGCAAGAAGACGATTGTTTCCATTTCTATTCAGAAAAATAATTACACTTAGGATTCAGCATTTTTTTATTCCTTTAGGATAATTTTATTATGGCGTTTATGCATTTGAATTATTTGTAAAAGGGCCGGATGTAAAAAAAAATCGGTTGAAATGAAATAAAAGTTTCATATATTTTATTATTTATTGTTACATTTATAGATTTAGTAAAATATACTTTTACTTAAAGTTTGCTGAAGCAACTCATTTTGATAAGTTTTTTTAATCCAAGGGCCGCCGCGGCCGCCCTAATATGCTAACTCTTATGTGGGTTCTGATCATATAAAGCCTTAATTATTTTTCAGAAATATGTACTCCTAAGCGCGGAGTTCTCATTGATTTTCCAGCGGTAAATGACCAAAATCAGACGGGAGATTCTTTTCATCGTGCCATTGGCCCCACTTTGGCTCTTGGTCAATTTTTCGGTATCATGCCTATTATTGGCGTTATGGGAGAAGACCCTTCTTCCTTAAGGTTAATATAAAAAAAAATCTTACCGCACGCTTCTATTTGTTATAGATTAGACTCGCTTTATTTTTATTTATTTTATTATATCCAAGGCCTATTTTTACGGCAATAGGTATGTTCTTTTCAGCTGATCTAACTGTTGTTTGAGAGCCTGACAAGATAGTCGGCATTTGCTTTTTGAAGGAAAACCATAAAAAAACTCATCTGTAAAGAAGCCAGACTATCGAACATCTGTTATTTCAGTGCCCATTTCTCAGTTTACAACGCTATAATATTGAAGCAGAACGCAGGAAAGATGAAATATATTTAACACATATTCACATTGTCGTTTACAGTAGTTATCACGCGCCATTGTTCTTAAACTTTGCAACAATGATGATTAGACTCGTAAAGGTAGGTAATTAATCAAAATCAGTGATCAAACATCCCGTTTCCAAGATAGACAATAACGAATTTTTCCGAGTACCTCAGCCTTGTACATGATACGTGAGGTTACTAAATACAGGGGTCTAAACATATATACATATATAAAAGGTGTAGTAATGGTTACTAAAGTAGATTAAGTTACACCGAGAAAAAACATTGCAATAATAAAAGTCTCTCACATAAATATCATAATACAAGTAAATCAAAACACCATTAAGTAGAAAAAAATGGCGATCTCAAATTTTTAACAATTACATTAAAATTGCATAGAGCTACAGCAAAAATTAAAACTAGTATAAGTATAATATTTTGAAATAAATATACCTATTTAAGAAAAAATATGGGAGATGTTTTTTTAAGAAACGAATATGGAAGTTAAGACATATTTATAAGAATTATAAATTATCTGATTTTTATGTAGTTTAATGAGATAAAAGTTAATATAATTAGTACACTAAACAAGAAAAAAAAATCCTGATTGTGCTTTCCTTAAGCCCTTTGAATCTAAATAAAATCTTGTGGATTTAAAAAAAAAAAAATGTATTTTATCCGCATTAAAGGAATTTAAAAAACATGATTGCCATGTAAAAAAAAGTTTTTCATGTAAGAAATAATTTAACATTCATTATTAATGAACACTGGCTTCTAATCTGATAATAAATAGAGAATGCTCTTTTGAGCATGTTTTATAACATGTATTTTTATCTAACAATAAAACAGTAAAACACTTTCAAATATATTTGGAACAACTAGCCTACATACTCGTATAATTTAGAACGAAGACAGGAATTCGCTCCAAAACAAGCGAACCAGACTGACTAAAAAATGACTATTCTAGACACAAACATAAAAAAATATGGAAATACCTATGGGTGCCACCACTTTTCAATTTCGATAGATACCTACGTGAGTAAACAAATCCTAAATTTCGTCTATATTTGAATGAACACCATGCCCCAAAAGAGGTTTCTTATGAAAATAAAGCTCATAAAGATTTGTAAAATCCGAAGGTAACATTTATATTTTTACAGATTTATGTGGAAAAGTTGGAGAATGGGATATTGCGCTGTGTTTATGACTGGCGGCGCCTTTTTATCAATCCTTTCGTTTGTTTTCATGGTAATGGTGGGGTTCAGTGTCGATAATGCAGGTATCTATTTGTTGTTAACTTTGTATTACCCAGTAGTAAGTCCCGCACTTTTTAGCCATTTTAACGACATGCTGGTGATGCCACGAAAAATAATATCAAACAGTTTGCTAATTTCTGTCAAAAAAACATGACTACTTCAATGCACACGTTTCTATTTTCACCTGAATTGGTTCTCTGATACTTATTGCTTATTTTAAAACGAAAATAATATCTCGACATCAACAATCATGAGCTAGTCATAACGTGCGACTAGAAAGTGTTTTTGAGGATTTTGAAATTACTGCATAAAAAAATAACAGACAGTCATGATATACCTTTTTTAAATTGTGAAAAAAGTATAGTTGATTGGCGGCCTTCGTGATTAAAACGCTTGACTCACTCACGGAAGGTTCCGGGTTCGATTCCCGGTGAGAACACAAAAATTGAATATGGTTTTTCTCAAACCTGGGTGTTTTTTCCTGTAATTGTGCCTCCTGGCCTGTTGTGTGCAAAAAAAACGAACAAATTAGCTACTTAAATAAATAATAAATTAGGTACTGAAACAAGCCTTAGTTTCTTTTTGATCAGCGTTACAATTTAACATCAACCTATTTAATAGTTTTGTTTTTGTTATAAATATATCAAAACTGAGAGACGGAAGTTGAAGCATTTACAGGGCAGATATCATTAACCGGTTTAAGTGGCCACATTACATTTTGTGAGAAATTTATCATTCTGCTTATGTTTGAACATCCATATCGACGATGGAAAGGCAAAAGTTCCTTAGCGACATGTAGCAGCTTTATAGAAGAGCCGATTAAAGTTTTTTTGTTTTTTATTTAAGTAATAATATAATGTCATACATATCTATTATTTTGGCGTGATTCCTACATATAAACAGACATTTAAAATAAGAGTTTTTTTTTAAATTGAATGAAAAACTTGGCTCTTCTGTAAAGTTGGCTACATGTGGCTTAAAATCTTTTGCCTTACCACCGTCGATACAGCTCGCCCACCACATACCGCACACCGCATCTAAGGACATAAGTCTCCTTGGTGGTGCTCACATACACGGAAAAGTTACTCGTTGCCGAACGAGAAAAGCTGCCTGAAACAGCTTTCTGTAATCTGGTAGCCTAAGGATCTTTGTGCTGAATGAAGGTAATCCAGAAGTACATAATATGCACTTTATTGGATTGAGAAAAGAGGGAAGTGAATTCTTCACTGACCACCGTCGATACTAATATGTCACTTATTAAATTAGTTTTTTGTGTAAGTAATGGAGCAAAAATCTTTATTGAACTGTTTTATTTTATTTTATTGAAATAAACGGCACTTAGTGCCATTTACATATTAGTTATAAATGCAGTTAAATATACATACATAATACATACATATAAGAATAATTATAATACACAGCATATTAAACAAAATTATCGATTTACAAATTAAGAACGTCTAAAAAAGATAAACAATATAAAAAATAATTACCAGTTATATAATTATTGAAAAAATAATAATATTGTATTAGAAATATTTTGAACCAGAAAAAAAAAAGAAAACAATTTTGAATAACACTAGACGATAAAAAAAGATATGTATTATTATTTAAAACTAATACGAGAGTATCAGAGTACCAGAGTAAATAGTATATATTTATGTATAAAAATATATAATGATGTAAAAAAATGATGAAGAGAAATATTTTGTACTTATAAATAAAATCAAGAAAGTAAACGAAAAAAAAAAAAAAATCACCAACAAAGAAGTTTAAACAATTTTGAACAATAGTAAATGGTGAAAAAATGGTTATCTAAAACTGTTAGGTAACTACTAGCTTCTTCTTCTCCTACCCACGAAATACAGGAGAAAAGCCGTTCTATATGTACCAGTAGCGAACGGTGACTTTTTTTTATAGGTAAGCTTTATTTTTTTTCATAATTTGTACCTGCATGTACATACATACATATAAATATTCTCGCAAATGAGTGGAGGCGCATATAAAAAAAGATTTTTTTTCTATGGTTTTGTGTAAAAACAACTTCATCTCTCTAGCTAGAAGACGCAATACCTACTTATAAAATAATTATATAAAATAATTATAACCAATAACCCAACAAACAAACAATAATTAATAACTTTGCGAAATATGTAGGTATATTCTCCATTATTTTAATACAGCACATGTATGCAAAAGCTTTAAAAAATAAAATATGTTAAAAAATAAGGATAATAAAATAAGTATATTCATAATTCCTTTTTGTTTAGCACTGATTGAAAACACCGTATGTTTTTTTTGTAATTTACATTTTATACTGCAAATATTACTAATTAAAAATAAAGTGAACATTTTATTGTAAGACGTCACTTCCATTATGTACACAAAAATTATTTTTTTCTTATTACGTAATATATTTTTTTTTCTGAAAAACTTAAAAAAAAACAATAAGATTAGATTTAAATTCATTTATTTATGCCAAAATACATAATTTTAACTTTACATATTACATTATTTAACAATAAAATTCATTAGAAATATTCGCAATAATATTGCAACAAAAATGTCACGTGACCGTCGTGACCGCCGCGCTGCGCCGCGCCGAGCCGTCAGCTTCGTTTCCTTCTAAACTTAGAACTGAGAATGAATAATGCAAGAAATTGACGACACCGAGCGAGGCGCCACTAGCTAAAACGCGCGGACTAAAAAACTGGCGTCATATGTCAACAGAATACTATCAAACGAAAACGGTATTTAGGAAATAATGCTCGAAATGCTACTCTCCAAATAGAGAAGCTTTAAATAATATCTGTAATCTGCGAGTGAACTCAGCAAAGAAAATATACGTACTGGGTTTTTGAATGTTAAAATACAGTATACATTTTGTATTGAAAAATATGCTGCAATAATCGGAACCGGGCAATGCGCTGGGTGCGCTTTTAGAAGCTTTTTTCTTTTTTTTTGAGGAAGATATAAACAGTGACTTTAATTAGTAATAAATAAAGATGATTTTTTTTATTCTCCTATAATGAAAACTAATATAAAACAATATTATTGGTAGTGAAATATAATGGTAAGCTGCGAATAATCGATTATACGGACGGTTCGCCCCTGATATGTACTATCCTTCACGTGCAATGAGTCACCAACGTACTGTGTTGCAACGCAACGTGGTACTGTGTGTGTGTGTGTTTATTTATTTATGTTTTTTCTCTTACAAACTATAATTAATAATAAAAATTATGTTACCTCCCTGGGGTTACCCGTGCCGAGGACACATAACAATATACTTTTGAAAAAATATCTTTACATCTGAGAATAAACAAAGAAGACTAACTTAATAAACAGAGATAATTAACAAAATGTTCAGACAGTTTTAAACACAACGTATTTATGTTTATAATTAATTTATGTACATCTATATTATTTATATTACAAAACGCACAATGAAAGAACGAAAACCTAACATAAGCTATACACTTGTGGAGCAGTTGATTCAATATTGGTTTGGGCGAATGAGACAATCCATTTTACTTCAACCTAGCTGACCGCTGACCATTTTTAATAGCCTCTTTGAACATTTTCTCCTTACTAATTGTTTTAATAGATAGTGGAAGCAGGTTATAAATTTCAATTGAATAATACTCAAAATCTCTTTGTCCGACAGTGGTATTAGTTTGTATTTGTTTAAGTTGTCTTTGTGTTGAGGATCTAGTGATTATATTATTTATATGTGATGTTTTGTAGGGATTATGTCTTTCATTTGTGTAAGAGTAGTTTTTGAATCTGTAAGTGAGTATTGTTTTAGCATATAATTGTTTTGGTGTCATAAGTTGTGATTTGTGGAATATTTCTTCAGTAGATGTCTGTATCGGGACTCTGAGTATTATTTTTATTATTATTATTAATTATTAGTAATGCTAATAATATGACTGATAAATGATAATTTGGTATCGAAAATAACACCTAAATCACGTATTTCGGAAACGGATACAAGTTCAGAATTGTCAATTCAACCCACGAATTATTAAGTAATGCCTAAAAGTTTCATTAAATTTTTGTAATTTTTCTTGGACCAGTTGAAATAAACTTTTGAGTGAGTCCAAATATTTATAGACAAGTGAGTTTAAAATTGGCATTGGTCAAGTTTGTAAAATGTTCAGTTATATCTAAAACAAAGGACTTTGTAATTAGTTTGTACTTTAATTTTATAATTTTATATCTTTAAGGCATGTTAGTTTTCTATGGGAGCAGTTTCCTTGTCCAAGTATTGTTTCTCCGCCTTGCCTTGAATTGGGCGGCTTTAGGGCGGGAGATAGCCAAGGTTGAAGGCATATCCGCTGCAACTCCTCGCCCTGCCAGAATACATGGGAGAGAGTGCACCTTAAGGACGAAGTTTAGATTCCTATCCTTCATCGTACTCTTCTCGGCTTTGGGTGAGTTCATCAAATTAGTAATGCCATATAGTATTGTACATCACACACAACACAAACCACAAATCTCATATATCAGACTCCACACACCACACTCCAAACACATAAAACAACACAAACATCATCGTCGTTCCATGTCTGCTCCCTGGTTGGAGCATATGGTGTCCACGAAGATCTTCCAGGTATTTCTGTCGGCTGCCACCTCCTTAGTTAGGTTCCCGTCCCGTAGTTCTGACATGAATTGCCGACGAACAGTCAGCAGTGGACGTCCAGGACGTTGAGAACCTGACGTCTTGTAAAGTTGGTAAGCCTGCGGTTTGATTCCGAGTCCGTGCTATCGCGAGTTAAAGCTAAAATAAACACGGCCGCTCTTTACTTCGAACGTAAATTCAAATCTGTATTCTAAGCGGTATTCCGAACGCTCTCGTAGCCGTATTATCTCGCGTATTTACATACAAAATACACGAGAAAAACTGTTTTCTTGTACCACGAGAATGGTTCAGAATAGCACTCCTGTTAACACGAGCTCGTGTTAAATTATCGCGAACTAAACATTTGACTGCTGGTTGAGCATCTCGGGAGGCATCCGCAGTTCTTGGCCAAGCCAACCGTATCGCATCCGCTTACTGATAGTTGTCACTGAAGTTTGCTGCGTCCGTTCTCTAATTACTTCATTTCTTACAAAGTCAAACCATCGCACACCCAAGATTCTTATGAGACATATATTCTCGAAATTAAAAATTTTGCTGTTTTGGGCCCTAGTGAGTAGCCAAGATTTGCATCCGTAGAGGAGAATAGGTATTATGCAGGCGTTATACAGGCGGCATTTGGTTTTCACTGAGTAAATATCCGATCTCCTGACAGCCTTCATACTGTTAAATGTGGTGCCTGCTATTCTTATCCACCCTCCAAGTTCTTTTTGAAAGCTGCCGTTTTTCGTAACATATAAATCACAGGTATTTGAAACTCTCGACCCTTTCGATGTCAGTCAGGGGGTTTGACAACACAAACATAAATAGGTAATATCATCTGTATTCTCATTACATCTTGTTGTCCTTAGAAATTAGAAATAAGAATTTTCTATTGTATAAGCTACATGGACCAGATTATTTCCGACACGCGTTGTAGCGGGTACGCCGCGTTGAAGAGACAAGCGGAGGATGGAGACGGGTGGAGACTGATCATGCATGAAGCAAACCAATCGCACAGATTATGACCCGCGAAGAAAGAAGTACTGAACAAATGTATGGCAAGTAACGTGATAGGAAAGTCTGCCCTACGGGTCTCAATTACATGGCCCTATGGGCCTCACCTGACAGATCACATATTTTTTCACCTTTTTTTAGATCATTTTAGAAAATGTTGTACTTACAACTCTATATTAATATCTGTACCATCTGTACCTCAAAGAGTGTGGATATAATCCTTGGCTCTTCCCAACCGACTTTTTAGTGGGGATGCTAGGCTATCAGTCATTATGGAGGAGGAGGGACGTTCATTTGGGTGTTCACTTTTTCCAGGTGATCGGTGGTCGCATACATAACTCAGAAATTCTGATGGATGTAGGTCTGTTCGTACCTGATAACTATCTTCGACAAAGACAGCATCGATTGTTTTACGTACCACGATGCAGAACCAACTTGCCAATGGTTATGCCGGTTGGTAGAGCAATCTTGCTGCTTAATCGCATCGCCTCGGATGTCGACATATTTCACGATAGTGGGCCTTCCCTTAGGAAAGCACTTTCTAACTTTTAATTTTTTATTTAACATTTTGTTATATTATTTTAATAACATAACTATTTACTGTAATTTGTGATCTATTATTGTATTTATAATGAATTTGGTCTTTTTTCTGAAATGTTCTAAATATCTGAATAAATGAAATAAATGAATACATTATAAGCATTTCTATAGCCCCATTTCTCAAGTGATTACTTCGAAACGCTGTGCATTTTTATTTAAAAAAATGTTAAATCTACCTAATGGCTAATTCTAGAGTTAACCGTTTAGCAATTTTAAAAGACTTCTAGTGTTGGCACCTTACCAAAGCTCAAAATACCAATCTTCTGAGTTTTGAGAGTAAGTGCTTGAGGAGAATATTGGGCATAAGGTGGTTCGATTTCATGACTAACATTGAAATCTGAGAATGGACGCAGCAGCCTCATGTAACGAGCGTCTTGAAGATGCGGCGGTGGACCTGACTTGGACAGGCATCCCTCAGGAGAACCTGAACTCAACTCAACATGCTCCACTTAGGAGCGAATGTGGAAAATAGGTGTTTTAATAGATATTACCTTTATTTACATGTTTTTACGGCGGCCTTCGTGGTGTAGCACGGAAGGTTCCGGGTTCGATTCCCGGTGAGAACACAAAACAATTATCTGATAATTTTTTTTTTTTTTTTTAAATTACTCCGCGGTGTCACATCTATTATCATCTTATATATTTTTTAAAAATATAAACATTTTTGTATTGTAAAACAATTTTTTTTGTTGCCCCCATTCATAATTATAAAACTTGTGGAGTAATAGTATCATAGATAACATAGGTAGGTAATATATTTTAATAATATGCATGACAGAATAGTTGTTCTAGCACGAAGGTGTTGAATGTAAGACAATGAGGATCTTTAGCCCAACGAGAAATTGGATACAACAAATGTTTTCTTGCGTGCGGTAAAAATTGGAGCTTTAAATTGTACAGCAAATTTTCCTGAAATTGTACCAAAAAATATTTTAGGAAAAACGAAATACTTTGAACGACGTCGCTGATTCATATGAATCAGCCATTGATACGAGAGTTATGGAAGATTTCCGGTTTGCTTGCCGTCAATGAACTAATGGGCAGAACTGATCGAGAATAAACGGAAGAGAACCTCTGACATCACACGCGGAGTTATTTCAGAAATAAATTGCTTTCCTATAAAATATAAAATATTTTTTTATCTTTGTAGTGGAGCATACAACGTGTATAATGTCAGGAGTGGCGAATGCCTATGGTTGTGACAAGACCCATTCTGTACTGGTAGGACATTATGTGTCCGCTTTTCCTCAAGTATTTCTTTGGACCGAATACGCCCACTGGAAAGCCTTCATTCTTCAGGTAGCGTTATTTTACACATTCCGTTTGTAAAGAACTAACGTATGTTAGTAAAAGTAATCGTTATCGATACGTAACATCTTATCCCTAATTAAACTCATACAACAATATTTTATATATTTTTTTATTTTTATTTTGCCTTAAAATAGTACAAACATAATAAATGAATGTCCTAATATTAACTTATATCTAATTATTATTAAAACATATACTAATTATCAACATTTCTAAACAATATACGTACACTTAAAAAGAAAACTTATATAAAGCTAACACGAATAAGATTACTTTTTAAAAACTAACTTATCTGCTAAACACATGTTTTTTTAACTGACATTTAAATGAAATAATATTTTTTTGCTCTCTTATTTCTAATGGCATTTCCTTATAATATAACTGTACAGCTCGGTGCATCAACGAGTTCTGTGTATTTGTTTTCCTACGAAATGGTAGTCTTACTTCATGTTTATTTCTTGTTTTATATATGTACATGTTCACATTGTTTAGAAAAAACCTTTAGAGTCAACTCTTTTGAGGTATAACCATTAATCATTTTGTGAACAAATAACATTACATTAAAATATATTAGTTGACGTACTGTCATAACTTTTGCTTGTTTCAGCATCAACTTTACTCTAGTGTATTTATTTTTTCTCAAAATTACTCTCATAGCCCTATTCTGCAGAACAGTAAGTTTATTTTTTCCCCCTCAATTGTCAAAAACAAAATACTACTACAATAATTTATATGAGGCACAATAATGGAGTCATTAATCATCCTGCACGAATCTGCAGTTAGATATCTTCTGATTCTTCCCATAAGAGAAACCTTCTTTGCTATCTTATTTGTCACATATATTGTATTCTGGGAAAAAGTCAATCTAGAATCCATAATAATCCCCAAATATTTTATCTCTTTCACTTCCTTTAATAGTTCTTCATCCATCACTATTGTTGGTGAAATAGGAATTTTTTTTATTTCCTATGTTCATAAACTTAGTTTTATCTGTTATCAGCTTAAGTTTATTCTTTTTCAAACTTCTTCTTTTATTTAACTCAATTATAACTTATGGCATAATAGGATGGGGAGGCAATAATAAATCAATATTAAAACCTCTCGAATCTGTTCAAAAATCAATAGTTATTTTTAAAAAAAAAAGCCCTTCAGGTACCCCAACATCAAGTTATTTAAACAGTTTGTGATTTTAGATATAAGGCAATTATATATTTTTAGAATAATAATGTTTGTAAAAGCAAATTATTCTATCAAATCCCAAAAGGAACACTCCCACACTACCAGAAGTCAAACTAGAGGATGGGTCATGGGGTCTATCAAAAACTCTGAATTCGGGCAAAGAAATTTTAGGTTTCTGGGCCCCAAAATATTTAATATGTTACCCGAACATTGTTAAACCATGACCCGGATTCAATTTAAAAAATTGGTTACTGGGTTTAGGTCGAGAAAAATCGGAAAATATACTCAAAATACATTCTTAAATAATAAATGGTATAGATTAATATTGTTTAACTGTATAGCAAATTAATTAGTTGGTAGTAATGTCATTGTATATTTTTGTATAAAAATGTCTGCCTTAAAACAGGTTGTACCTAGTTAGGCAGACTAGACATGATCCAGTGTATATGCAGTAGATAAGTAATTGTTATTTTGTTAATAAACTTTGATTATTATTAATGAAGTTAAGTATGTAGTTTTATGTGCAATTTTTATCTCTATTTGATGCGCTTTTAATTTTCTTGTTATTTTGAACTTTTTCTGGATATATGAATTAAAATTTTCGATTTACTTTGTTTTATTTTTTCTCTTGTTTTGATTACATTTATGAGCACACTGTTTATATATTTGTGTTTATATTTTTTTCGTTTATTTAAAATATATTCAAGTAAATGGCTATTTTTTAATTTTAATTGTATTATTTTACTCTATTTTCCTACTTTAAAAAAAAATTCTTTAAACCATTTTTATCTGGTTTTGTTGAGTTTTTTTTTCTTGATAATATTTTTCAAAGCATCAAAAACAAAATAATATATATTCATTATTTATACGTATACAGTTTTAAATCTGTACTCTTTTATTTGATTATTAATTAAAACTAATGTCTGAGCACCCGATGACAAACTTTTATTGAATAGTTTATCGGGACAAAATATATTTTAATACTTTGTTTTCTCTTTGACGTATTAATATTGTAATGATGTGAATGAGTCGATATTGGTTATGTAAGTATTTCTATAAAGCTTTTTCTTTACTTAGCTTTTATGTAAATTTTAATTTGAAATCCTGTATTATATTATTTCCTAATGGAAGTCCGCCGTTGACTCGGCACGTTTACTTAATATTTGCGAACTACATCAGCGTGCAGAGAGACCACGTATTAAAATATCAAGAATATGATGAATAGTCAAAAAAACCTTTTTAATTACAGATTATGAACTTGACCGCAACATTTATCTGGAATTTCATGGATCTATTTATAATTCTTGTTGGAGTCGGTTTGGCAAACAGTTTTGAAAAACTAAATAAGATTCTGGACTCTTCTTTGGGAAAGGTGACTCTATTTGATGAAAGAAAATACTAAGAAAATAAAATGAGAATATGAAAATACACATGAATGAATTACGAATCTAAGTGAATTCTTAAATCAACAGTTGACTAACAAAATTCCAACGCTTATCTGATCACACCCAGTCAATAACGCCTTTGTTCTAATAATAATTTCGTTGTCTGAACAAGATTTCCCCTTGCAGCTGTGTAGATGTTTATGTGTAGGCTGTAAAAAAACTCTAGAATGAATGTGCCGTAAATATATACATATATATATATATGTATTTAAAAAAAAAATGTTTCTGATTCTATATTTGTGGTGATATACTCATGTGTCTGTGTCAACTAATTGCTAGTCCCATCTCAACACAGGGCTTTTAGTCCCATGGAGTTGGGACTTATGTCTCAAATACTGTACAGTAAGCTTATGTATGTTAATAAATAAATAATAATAATAATAATATTGGCTGCTTTCCACCTCTGCATAGATGGGGTGTTTAGATCTCATAGTAGTTTTTTCTCAAAGCACAAACATAATATATGAAGAAACGTATATATTTTTATTCCAATTTTATTTATAATTTTTATCAGTGACCGGGTTTCGTCGTGACCGACATCGCGAGACTGGTAAAACTTAAACTAGATAGTATTTTTATTATTATAATTAAAATGCAGTTCGACTAAGAAATGTCAGTAGAAAAACTCAATCTATCTATGGAAGCAGTTAATTGATTAGTTTCGCAATGATAATTAGTATGAATGCCATGTCATCTTGAAATGCACTTTTTACTGATTTACATGTTTAGTTTTGAGATTAGTTAGATTGATTTTAACATTATTGTATCGATCTGTAATGAGTGTTTTCATATATCTATTTATTCAAATAGTTGTACACAAATAAAGCACCGCATTGGTAAACCAAATGCAGCGTAATTCGATAGTCAGATTACAATCGTAAGTTAACCTCTCATTTTATTGTCTATATTGTAAAATGGAAATTTCTACATTAAAATGTGTATACCTATATATTGTAGCTTCCACGGTTACCTGTCGTCAAACATGTCTGAAATTTAATGACAAATAATAATACAATTTTTTTTTAGAAAAAAAAAAACAATTTTTTGACTTAAAATGCATACATAATATAAGAATAATAGAAACACAAATTGTAAATAAGTCAACGTGCATTGTCTACAGTGGATGACATAAGAAGGTACTACTTGCAAACCCGGCAAAATCCAAAATCTAAAAAAAGTGAGATATTCATTGAAACTTATTCAGAATAAAATTTTTAACAATAATTATAACATTGTCAGTTAAAAATACGGCTTTATTTGTAATTACTTTTAAATTGTCAGCTTTGTTGCAAACATGGCAACCTCTACTTGAGTATTGTAAAGTTGGAATGTATAATTTAAATTTATTATTTCAATACTGTTTCTTAACATAATCATGCTTACGCCACCACTGCTTACGTGTAAAATATTTACTGATTATCCAAAAAAGTTGAAGTCAAGTATTGTATCAGTTTAATGCGATTTGCTCAAAATAAAGAAAGATGGATTTTGCCGGGTTTGCGAATAGTATCCTCATAAGTTTAATGAAATACATTCTAATATAATATATTATACTCGGTTAGTGCTAATTCGGTTATACATAGGAAGTGGGTACTACTAACTTTGCAACAATAACCGATGAACCGGAGATTCAGTCTGTTTGTATAATATACTCATATTGAAGGCATTTATTTTTATTTTTGCTGAATGTGTGTGCCTAATAATGTGTGCCTTTGTGCCTTTGTAAGATTTACAAACCTAAAATGCATGTTTTATTTACTACTTTTGTTCTATATTTCACTGTTTTACTATAAATCTTTTATTCTTTTCATTAACTATACATTACTTGTATTGAGTAATTAACTATGTTTTCTTTAAATTATATTTAACTTTTATTTTGTACAAATTTGCTACGGCCGTTAGTTATAATAATGAATAAAAAATAAATTTAAAAATTGAGAAATATTAGAAGCCGCAAATAATAATAAAAAATTGTAAACAAATTGAAGAAAAATATCTTAAATCGTACGAAACGTAATATATTTATAACTAACATAATATATGTAACTGGTCTGTTATACGGATTCTTATTTATGTACAATAATTTTATCTTTTGCTATTGTTTGTTATGTGTTTCAAGTAAAAAAATATTTGCTATTGTTCATTATTTCTTATAGATACTTATACTAAGTTTTCTTTTTTTTCTTTCTTATTTTTATAAGTTTTGCTTAGTTCTCATTTTGAAAGATTTTAAGCATTTGTAAGCATGCTAATAATTTGTTTATAATTTTCTATTCTACCTGTTTACAACCTTTTTACAACCGTGTATTTAGAGCAACAGTTAGGATTTTTATATATTTTTATTAACGTATCTTAAAAAAAGAATTAAATAAATTTAAAAGGTTTTTCTTACTATGTATATTGATTTATTTAAATGTTTTACAATATTTATGTACATCATATCATCTTTATACATACATACATACATATAATATATATGTTAATTTATTCCTTACTTGATATATTTTATCTATGTACTATACTTATAAAGGCCCTCGGGGCGTTTATGTAAATTGAATAAATAACTAGACAGGCGCATTATCAACGCTCACTAGGAATCTTCTATATTTTCATGCAGATAATTTGATTTTACTCTATAGACAATTAATGATAACTCTGTTAACTTCTCATTTTAATACGGATTCAAGGTTCTAGATTTATTTTACCTACAAAACTGTATCTCTATCTAATCCATCTTGAATTAAAATATAATTTACCTAAATATTTTACGATAATTCAAGTAATTTGTTCTCACACGAATTTTTGTAATATCCTTATAATGGTTAATTTAATTGCAGGAATTTTCCGAAAACTTTTGGAAAGCGGCACGTAATGAGTATGCCCATATTTCTCAACTGGTGAAGACGATGGATGAAGCCATAAATCAGATTATACTTTTATCGTTTACTCAAAATCTCTACATCATTTGCAGACAACTCTTTCATATGCTCAAGTATGGCGTCCTCCATATTTTTTTGGATTAGTTTATAAACTGTATACATGGGTACAAAATTATGTATTTAAATTATGTAGGAATCAAGCCAAAATAATAGGTATATTATACGAGATTTTTATTCATAACAAAAAACATTATTAGGGTTTTTTGTAAAGTTGCTACATGTCGCTTAGTAACTATGAAGTAGTAGAAATAGTATGTGCATATGTGCATGTCGGTATTATCTAATCGTTCATAGATAATATTAGTTTTTACTTGCATATTACTACAGAGACGGAGAACATTATTGAGAAGGGAATATTGAAGTTTGGGCATTTATATGGCTTTCAAACTGTCATTGATTAATTTCAAGTGGCCACTTTACACCTTGTGTAACATACACCATTATATCTATGTCTGAACATCCAAATCTTCTCTCTGTTGAATTTTGTGAATTTAAAGAGAAGAAACCTTTGAAAACGCGGGCGGGATACATCTGACTGAATTATTTCACCTAAATACTAGGCAACGCCTGAAAATGTTTTTAAATTTATAACTTTCTTCTTGGACCAGTAGATTTTTGTCAATAAAATTTTGAGTTTGCCTAAACTAATTAATCTTCTTGCCTACTGTGTCCCCCCAGACCAACTAAACTGTCTGATATTTTCGATATTCCTAACATTAAAACTAATCATCGGAAACATTCTACCATTCCTCGTATATGTGAAACATTTAACAAGAATTTAAATAGCCTAGATACATTAAACACTCCATATAAATATATAAGGTACAGAAGAGAACTAACAGGCTTGATTTAGAATAACAGAAAACATACATTTTGTATTTTTTTGCTCTTTATTTCTCCTTATCAAATCAAATGTAATTTTATACTCCTGCTTTCCTTCATTTACCCTCCCCCACTCCTCATCACTTTCCTTTCCACTATCTCCTTGTTATGTCCATATTTCTTTTATTTAAATTTAAATCAATAACATTATTTCAATCACTTGTCATTTTATTTTGTATATAGTTTTAACCGTCGCTTTATTTTATTATAATTAAATTAATACATGTTTTTGTATGGCAAGCCATACTATTTATGTACATTTTTTTAAATAGTCTCTATGTATATAACCATTTAACCTGAAAATTTGTTTGTTAAATATAATAAAAATTCAATCGTGACAAACTTCAAACGAGTGATAGTTACAAAATGTAAAAATAGGTAAATAACTTCAAAATATAATTTAACATGGTCTGGATAGACAGTGCGCAGGTTGTAAATAACGAGTTTTTATTATAATATTGGTTATTAAAATAAAAGCAAATCAAATTTCTAATGTAATTTCTTCGCTATTTTTATTGAGATTTAATAATTTATTGTGTATGCAGATAGTTGGTAGAAGTTCATGTTAAAATTTAGTAAGGTATCCAAAATAAAATACTTTTGTTGGTTTTGATTCTATTTTTTTATGATTGAGTAATCTTGGTTAACTTTTTGTTTTTTTTAGAGCCAGAAACGAAGTGGACCCGAACGCTTGTTGGCTCTCAAAAGATGGGTGAGTTATCACCATTCACAGGCGCATAGGGCACTGCATTGGTTAACTAAACGCAGCGTATTTTGATAATCAGTTACATAAAAGTTACGTGATTAGTCTTGTGCTTTAGGTGCCAGTCTAGGAATAATAATATATTGCGGTTTAGAACCCTTCCAGCGCCCCGATTGCAATGGGAAGTTAACATTTATCTTCAATTTTATCTACAAAGTAATATCAAGTTTTCTGTATGAAAAGCAGAATATGCATAATTTTTTTTCTTTCAAACATGTTCAAATAGAGGTTACCGATGAAAATACATTAAATGTTCATGCAAATATACACATTTTTGTACACAAATATCAATTTGTCTTTATAGACAGTCGAAGGTAACTTGGTTAAATTCCCATTGTAATCGGGGCCCTGGCAAAATCGACTTGGGATATTGGTTTTAATGATGATTTTATACTGCAATATTTTAATTCCCAGGGCTGCGAACACAATCGCTTGCGTTATTGGTGCATATCGAAACGGTATTAGTAAAATAGTTTTTATGTATGAAAATGTGCACTGATAGAGAAAACTTAATTTTGCTTTGTAGGTAAAATTTAAGATAAATGTTAACATCCCATCGTAATACGGGCACTGGCATCTGGGTAAGTAAAAAGGTAAAATTAAGTTTTCTGTGTGAAAAATAGAATATGCTTGCATTTTTACCTAAAGATATTCTGCGACATTCTTTACTTTATTGAAAGTCGAAGATGACTTGACTTCCCATTATAATCGGGGCCCTGATTCGCTAAACTAATCACCTTTTCTTCCATGTGCCTGGCATATTTTAATATGGGCATATTTTAAAAATATTTAGAACGAAGAAAATTTGTAAAAATAAAATATTAAAAATAACAAATGGTTGCTTACTTCTGCAGGGGAGAAGCGAGGGTGGCGTGTCCGCGTGGTTAACGGTGTGTCAGACTCCCCCCTTCCCCCTCCTCGTTTCTCTCCTGCAGAATTTAGCAACCATTTGTTTTTTTAAATATTTTTTTTTTTTTTAAAAATTTCGTTCTAAAAAAATATTTTAATGTGCCAATATGTCTTCTTGCTCATACTGATCATCGTGGTTTCGGATGTGACAAGGTTTAAAGAACATCCTGTATAAATTCTGAGGCGAAGCGCTCACCTGAGCTTCTTCACCCGCAGATCAGATGTCAGGTAAAACATGAAACAAAATCAACCCTTGACAAAACATACTCTCTACCCACATGTGAAATTGCGCACATGACCAAATTTAAGTTAAAATTGAAGTAAAATAAACTGATTTCGATTTACATTTATTGAATAATAAAGGCATTTATTTTATTTTATTTATTTCTTAATACATTTCATCATATTACATACATTTTGTACACTTTGCTCAGCTAACAAGGGTACATACTAGGCTAGCTTCCAAGCTAGGCAATTACGTTTTAAGCCATATTCATAATTTACAAGTTAAAAGAAAGAACAGACAAATGATTTAAAAAAAAAAAAAAAAATTGCGTTCTTATGATTTACCCAAATATTTAATTTTGAGGACCATTTTCAACGAGTTGTAAATAACTCACTATAAGAAAATGGGAATCGAGTTGGGGTAGAGTGGGATTCGAACCACAGACCTTTGGTCCGTGAGTCCGAGACACTAGCCACAGGACCACAATCCGATCTTAAAATATAAACTAACTTGTTTACACATATTGATACATATACATATATTTACATATACATACACAAATACATACATATATATATACACTCATATACATATATTTACATATATATATTCATACATATATATGTATACATACATATATATACCAGACACACATACATACACGTACACACATACATATACCTATGCGCATGCGCATACATACATACATACATACATTTATTATACATGCATACATACATACCAGGGGCAAACCGTGTATAGAAGCGATTATGCGTAGCTTACTATTATATTTGACTTACCATAAAAATGTTTTACTTTAACTTTATTTACAGAAAAACAAAAATAATTACTATTTATTTTAAATCATTTCCACCGCTTGTATTTTTATCCTAATATAAATACTAATATTAATAAAGCGCGCCTTGCGCCTGCCGGGAGCCAAGCAACTAGCCGATTATTCCAGTTTATTATGTTATTATGTTATTTTGTTGTCTTAATCCCAGTGCGAATTTTTTCTCCTAGATTAAACTTGCAGATTACACAAATTATTAGAAGATTCTTGATTTGGAAAACGGTATTTCAAACATTTTTTCTTAAGGGCTATTTTTCTTTGAGATGGTACTTTTGACATAAGACCATAATTACATTCATGCGTCATATCACAGGACATATGGTGCTCGACGCGGCCGTTTTTACCACTAATTTCTAGAACAATTCGGCCAGTTGATATTTCAATTGAATATCTAATATCGACTCAATTCATAGTGCTATTTTTTATTTATTTTTTAATGAGTTATGTATTAAAGTAATGGATAATATGTATATATATATATTATATAATATATCACGAAGTTACGTCGTTTGAGTTGATTTCATGGATGAGAGTTGTTGTATAACACAGAACCACAGAAAAATATCAATTTATAGTACATATTACTTACATTATATTATGTACCTTTTATATAGGTACAAATATATGATATTTTTTATAGATTACCTGTAAATAAAATCACCATTCACCACTGATACATACATACATAATATTTATTTTACTTTGTACATAATATTATTTGTACATTGGCGGGCTTATTGCCAAATGGCAATTTCTTCCAACCAACCAACCAATAAAATAAAAGTTTTATTTTTATTATTCAAGTTACCGAACATATTCAATAGAAAAAAAAATTAAAAAGCTAAAGATAAATAAAAATAGAAATAAACGTATTTGTTTATAAATTACATTAAATCTAAACTATTACCCAATGGGAAAAGGGAAAAAAGAGGAAAGAGGGAAAAGGAAAGGAGGAGAGATTAAGGAAGAGAAAGGAGATGTTTCTTCAGACGTGATTTAAACAGAGATAATGTAGTAACATCTTTGATGGTGAATAGGAGATGATTCCACAGTCGAGCCGCATGGACACTATATGAGTTAGAGAAGAAAGAGGAATTGTGGATGGGTATTAAAAGAGTGCCTTGAGAATTAGAACGAAGAGGTAAACCATGAACCGATAAGCGTTGTTGAAAAAGCGAAATTTTTCACGCAGGTATATAAGAGCGTTAGGACTATGAAGTACATTGAACAGAAGTGAGAGGGAGTGATAGTCTCTTCGCTGTCTAATTTTGAGCCATTTTAGTTGCCTACGATAATCAGAAATGTGGTCATATTTCCTAAGACCAAAAATGTACCTTATGCATGTATTCTGAAGTCGTTCAAGTTTATCGAGTTGCATTATACACGTATACATACATTATCATATAACATTAAATTACCACAAGTACCAATGCAGTGTCCTATGCACCACTGGATGCGGATAGTGAAATGATAATAGTGTATCGACTGGTAAGTTTAAAAAAAATTCCCATCGTGATTTGAGGGCTTGGTGACTAAGAGCAGTCTCACGATCATTAAACAATATCCTTTATCTATGGCATGCGGTATATATAAGTAAATGGGTACTACGTATTTTTGATGACCTATTAACACATTTAACTTTGGTTCCTAAAAACAATGACCTTTAAATACAATGGGAATACCTCGTCAACAAATCAGAGTGCTTATAATAATTAGTTTGTTCTTCAACATTCTTAGAAAAAAATGTATGTTTTAAAATGGTATGTTTGCTATCCGGAGATTATTTTTTACAACGATTAGCGTGTCATAAATAAAATAGGATATGGTCAGGTACCCACAAAAAAGACTCATCGACTAATTGAATTAGGTGATTTTAAAATCCAGGACGCAATATGAAATCACTTCCTGAACGTTTTCCGGAAGGCATAAAATCGCCTCAACAGGTTTGGAGAAAACAGAAGTATGTCATTTTTAGAAGGAAAGTTATAATAAAGCACGAAATAGACCTCAGAATAATGTCGAAATTAGACTGAAAATTGGCATTTAAAATTGAGCGACAAAAATGCTTATAACGCGCCTTTAATCGGCATTTGAAATTGAGCGACAAAAATGCTTATAGCGCGCCTTTTAATTTATGTAGAATAAAATAAAACAAAATTCAAACAGAAGGTTAAGTATGTGTATGTTTAAGGTAAATATATGTTTTTTATTTTTTATTTTTATTATTTTTTCACGCCCATAAGGCTTTTACATACATGAAAGTTATACAAAATATAAGTATATAAACAACATTAAAATTATAATAAAGCAACAAAAGATAGAACAGTGTTTCGAAGTAAAGTTGGTATAAAAAAAAGAAGATGAGTATAAAAAACAAAATAGATTTTTTTTTTAAAAACACAATATAAAGAAATTAAATATAGGAACAGTGTTAAGAAGTACAGTTGGTATAAAAATAAAAAGATGAGTGTATTAACAACATAAATTAAAAAAAATACAATATAAAGTAATAAAATATAGAACTGTGATTAAAAGTTAAGTTGGTTTTAAAAAAATTAAAACAATAAATATATATTTCTATTTTTTTGAATTCTTTTTTTTAGTAAGCTAAAGAAATACAGTTAAAGGTTTAACTTCTTATAAAATGAAATACATTTAAATTGTTATTATAAGAGCACAAACAAGAATATGTTTATGTGTGCCCAATTTCAAGATTAAAATAAATAATAAATAAAATTTTATGGGTTAAAAAATTGTTGTTTTACATACCTACCATATTTGCCATAGGACACTTGCTTTATTGTGGTCAAAATATCGTTTACACGTGGACAATACAATAGATAGGACAATATCGTATTGTACCAGCTCCGTGAACAGCCTCGACGCAGGATGGAACGTTGGGACAATACAAAAATTTGGCCGCAGTTCATGCGAGGGCGCTGCGAAAATTAATCCATGAAGGGGTTATTAAGACCGAGTTCAGCAAAAATATTATTTGTTTTACACCAAGATGTATTCGGTTTGGGTTGCCTCTTCTTTAAACCTGCGGGCTCACGCCGTCCTGGAAGGCCGTCAATGACGATCTTTAGACTTTATTCGGCGGAACTAAGGGGCGCTGGATTGACGTGGGAAGAGGCAAAAATGCTGGCTGGCGATAGGGTCTCCTGGAGGCAACTGGTGATGTCCACATGCTCCACTTAAGAGCGGATGTGGAAAAGAAGAAGAAGAAGATGTATTGGCATTGTTTTTTGGTTTGGTCGGACTAGTGGTGTAATGGTCAGTGCGTTTGCCTGCCATGCAAGAGGTTTCGGGTTCGTTTCCCGACATGGTTGATACGAAATATTGATTTAAAAGGGTGTTTTTACACTAGAATACTTCATAGTCCCTGGACTGGTACCTGAAGCGTAAGACTGATCACCTTACCTTCATGTAACAAAAATGATCAAGATACGCTGCGATTGATGTATCAATGCTGTGCCTATGCACAATTAGGTGCGAAAAGGGAATGACGTATTGGAATTGTCAATGAACGATCTAAATAATAAAAATGATTTTTCTTCTGCCTCCATTTTCGGCAGAAAATATACGCCGGAGCGACGCGCACGCGTCGATCAAATCGCTATTGTCATAAGATCCTATCTGTGCGCGTTCACACGAGAACAATGCTGCCACGCGCTGAGGTGGGGTAATCCGCGGAGATGGCTTGCCCGTCTATCTCCATGACAATGCCTCGGAACAATGTCCTGTCCTACATATTGCTGTTTACACATGGACTATGGTCGAGTCCCAGGGCAGAACATTATTGTATTTTCCACGGGAAAACGGCATTTAAAAATTAAATTATTCAATTTACGACCGTAGATGTGCAAAAAAAATAATAAAATAAACAAAAAATCACCCCGAATATTATTATTTTGTTCAAAATATTCACATGCATTTTGATTTTGAAACAATGATAATATAAAATTATCCCAGCTGAGCGGTTATTTGAAAATGAATCCATTTTGTCCAACTCAATTTTTTACTTTAAAATTTGGTTTGTTGATTCACTTGAAAGACTTAGTTTATTTTCACCGGGCATAGGGAAATATCACATACTACGAATACCGATAATAATATTTGAAATGGATTTAAAATAATCAATTGTATTTTCAAAATCAATATGCATATTGTGGACAAATGTTTTCATACATAAATTTAAGAAATAAATTGAATAAAAATACGTTGCTAGAAAACGCGACATGTAAGGCCTTGGTAATTGTGACGTCAAGATTCGTGACAGTGTCCTAAACAAATTTAAATGGTCAGGAACAAATAAACATGAATCATGACGTATTAGGGGCGTGGCCAATGGAATGACCGTTTTTGCGGGAATTCAAAATTACAAATTTCACAATATATTTTATGCTAAATAGGTGCGAAGGTTTTCACGGTCACCGTTATCAATATGTTTCTTTTTTGGGTGATACCGTGCGTGTTAAACTGAGTTTACCCTGAAGATGATTCCCGCAATGGTAGCCGAAACGTCGGAACAAATCCAACACACACGGTATCACCCAAAAAAGAAACATATTGATATTTTATGCTACTAATAATTGGCAAAAATTTGTTTTTTTAATGGACAGTATATTATTTATTACTTTAAAAATAATAAAAAAGTGATATTTCCCTCCTTGCTGCAATTCTTGGTAACAAAGGCCTACGATGTATGCAAGAGAAGCGATTTGCTGATGAATGTCGATAAATCGAATGTGATGGTTTTTGAAAGAAATGTGAAATCACTGTGAATGATAGACTTATACTAAAACAAGTAGAGGAATTTGCGTATCTGGGAAGTATGTTCACTAGGGATAGAATGACTGAGAAAGATATTGAAAGGAGGGTGAGTGCCGGGAACAGAGTGAACGGTGCACTTAAATCGACCTTGGCAAATAAATGCTTGTCACAAGAGGCAAAATTGGCAGTTCACAACGGAGTCCTGGTCCCGTCCCTGATGTTTGGGAAGGAAGTATGGACTTGGAAAAACAGGGATAAAAGTAGGCTGAATGCTGATTATCGCCAAAATCAAGAAAGGAGCTCTGCGCTGGTTTGGACATGTAGAACGAATGGACAGCGAGAGAACGGCTAAGAATATTTACAATGCGAATGTTGATGGATGCAGAAATAGAGGAAGACCGAGACATGGCATGACCAAATCCAACAAATACTTAAAGATGGACATGTCAAAAGTCGGAATAATCGGCGCGCGTGCATGAGAAGATGTATGAATGTAGAGAAAGCGAGATCTGTATGCAAAGATAGAATGTTGTGGCGTTCTATCCTCTCTGCCTACCCTTACGGGGAAACGGCGTGATGGTTTGTTTGTTTGTTTTGTTTGTATTTCCCTATTCTTTCCAAGCGCTTCACTACGAGATATTCACCCATTTTGAGATAAAATTGTTTTTGCTTTTCGCTTGCAAGAAGATATCTGTTCGTTTTTTGTTACTCCAGGTTACTTGCCGGTTTGATGGGTTCGGTTTACTTCGTGTTCTCGTTCAGTTTCCTGGTGACTCGGTTTCTGGCAGCGGCCATGTTCGTGTCTCGCCTGAACATCGCCTCTCGCCAACCGCTTGCAGCGCTCTACTACGTCTCACCGAGGTTCTACAACATTGAGGTTAATCAATTTAAATTAAATTTACACTTCCAGCTCGAAAATTACACACATTCGATTGATCAAATACAGTTTACTAACATACCAAAAAACAACTCAAAGCAGTGGTTTATGAACCCCTCGGTTAATCAATGTATGCAAAACATGCGTAGTAACAATCAGACAGATGTCATATACACCGACTATTCCAAAGCATTTGACAGGGTGAATCATCAAATTTTAATTAAGAAATTACGGTACATGGGTATCTACGGGGATTTACATAGATGGTTTACATCGTACCTAGAAAAGAAGTTACAAAGTGTAACTATTGTAGTCTATAATTCAGGCTTTGTAACCATACTTTCTGGTGTACCACAGGGTTCTCACCTAGGCCCTCTACTCTTCAATTCATATACTAATGACATAAACAAATGTTTTAAATATTGTAAATTCATTTCTTTTGCTGATGACATGAAAATTTACGCCTACATTAAATCTCACACTGACTGCAAAAATGCAAGAAGATCTCGACAGACTTTTTCAGCATTGTAATAAAAATTTACTGGAATTAAATATTAGTAAATGTCATTCATTTTGTATTTCGCGCAAACAAACGACAATCAGCTTTCCTTACTCTTTCAATAATACCCTGATCTATATAACAGATAGTCAAATTCGCGACTTAGATACGAAACTAATGATTAATATTAAATCAGTTCTGAAAAAAATATATAAAATGGTCGGACTTATTATGCGAGTATCGAAACCATTTAAACATACAGAGACATTGAAAAACTCAACAAAACATTTGTTCGTCTCCAGCTAGAAAACTGTACTCCTATTTAGTCACCTTACTATAATGTGAGTATTCATAGACTAGAAAGGGTCCAACAAAAAAAATTAAGCAGGTCGACTACCGGTTAAACATTAACTTCTCTAACCATGCTAAAAGTATGCAGTACCATGGAATAAACTCTCTTAAAAATCGAAGAATAATGTTAGACCAGTTATTTTTATTCAAATTAATCAATAATAAAATTGATTCTCCTACATACTTGAAAGACTTCCATTCCGTGTGCCATCTAGACCGACAAGACAAAATCTTCTGTTTTATACAGAAAACGCGTCAACAAACTATTTTAAACAATCCACAATACCTAGAATATGAGAGAAGCAGATATTTAACTTTATTATTATATTCATATTTTTTCTTTTCGTTTCTTTTACATTTATTATATTGAACATAATTTAAATTAGTGTTTTAAGTGTAAATAATTTTTTTGGTATGTGCATGAGTGTCTTACACTAATATACAAAAAAATTGGCAATATTTGTGTACATACTGTTTGTTTACCTAATAAAATAAATAAATAAATGTATGTGTTGACTTTTCATAAACTTTGTTTTTAGTAAATTGCAAGTAATACCTGATATGGTGCTTTTTTTTTTATATTTGGAAAACTTTTCTTTGGCATATCTTTGGATATCTAATTAAACAAAAAATATTATATCTTCTACAGGTTCAAAGGTTTCTTGATCAAGTTACAACAGATACTGTTGCTCTGACGGGGCTAAACTGTTTTCATATTACCAGGAGCTTAATACTCACAGTAAGTAGCAAAGTAGCCATTATAGGATTTTGTTGCTAGTATTTAAATGTTAACTCTAGTCCAAAAGTCAGTCAATTTATAATCTTTTGTTTGTATCATGCAATACGGTAAAGTAAAAATCCTTTGTTTCCATGGACTCTCTTTTTTGTCAAACTTGTGAGGGCGCGAAGTACGCTAGAAAAATAAGGATTTGCACAAACAAATTATAAATTTGAATTCTCTTGCTTGACGGCAAAAATATTTAATTAGCTGTTAATATTACAATTTAAACTGATCTGATGAATATTGATTACCTATTCTTTAAGGGAGGTTTTCTGCATTGGTGTACCATTAGATACTGTTAAAACTACTATAATATATTTGCTTTTGTTTCATCAAATATTCCTAAGACACAAATTTATTTTAGAAGGGAACATGAAATTTCTTTGCCGGGCTTTTTTTCTCTGGTTTGACGTTTTTTGTTTGATTTTTGTGCTACAAGACTCCTGATCCTAGATTTGTGTTCTGATCTTAAAGTTCTGCAGTGGGATTTACAGAAAAAAAAGGATGTGTCCTGAAACTCAATTATCATAATATATAATAGGGGAAGGGAACCTTTCATTATATTTCTTTCATGTCTTGTTAATAGTGACATGATATTATTTACTTTTAAACCGTGAATAAATCATGGTCTTGTATTAGCGTGAGAACGTTATTTGTGCAAAGATCTACATAGTTTTTACTAAATATTACGTAATTACATGTAACTATAAAATAATTGTTTTCTTTTTTTTAGATAGCTGGGACAGTGGTGACCTACGAACTTGTCATGGTGCAGTTTTATATACCCCGTTCTTGTTGATTTGATTTTTAGAAAATCGCCCTTTTTTAGGGAGATTGATACTTTCATTATTTTAGTCATGTAAACGGTACCACCTGTTTCATGTACCAATAAGTAAAATATTTGATTTGATTTTTAGAAAATCGCCTTTTTTTAGGGAGATTAATACTTTCATTATTTTAGTCATGTAGACGGTACCACCTGTTTCATGTACCAATAAGTAAAATATTTGATTTGATTTTTAGATAATCGCCTTTTTTTAGGGAGATTAATACTTTCATTATTTTAGTCATGTAGACGGTACCACCTGTTTCATGTACCAATAAGTAAAATATTTGATTTGATTTTTAGATAATCGCCTTTTTTTAGGGAGATTGATACTTTCATTATTTTAGTCATGTAAACGGTACCACCTGTTTCATGTACCAATAAGTAAAATATTTGATTTGATTTTTAGAAAATCGCCTTTTTTTAGGGAGATTAATACTTTCATTATTTTAGTCATGTAGACGGTACCACCTGTTTCATGTACCAATAAGTAAAATATTTGATTTGATTTTTAGATAATCGCCTTTTTTTAGGGAGATTAATACTTTCATTATTTTAGTCATGTAGACGGTACCACCTGTTTCATGTACCAATAAGTAAAATATAGTATGTTAAAAATGCTTTTTTTCGTAGGACTTTTTCAGTGTACCACACGCAATTTAAAAATATAGATTACACAAACATCACTCTGTCAGATTCAAAATTTATACTAAAAATGCATTATGTAACTTAGTAGACATTATAATAATAAATATGTACATCTCCTTTCCCCTCCTTATCCTCTCTTCAAGCATTCTTGTCCTAATCCCGCCCAATTTACAGTCACGTAATGTTCTTAAAATAAATATTTAAAAAATCTTTTGTTATTGAAAAATATTTACGAGTACATCAAAATAACATTTTTATATGTATAAACTTATACGTATTTATTTGATATGTAATATATTTTCTTTACTAACTTTGTATACTTTGTGGAAATCTGTTATTAGTTCTGAGTTTATACACTATATCTGTTTGTTTACTATAAATATGTATGTAGAACTGTTGATTTACCAAAATAAAATAAATAAATTGCTTTGAGTATGATATTTTATGCCAATCTGTAGTAATTCTTAGAAATAAACAATTTAATAAAGCTTGCTAATTTCGCATAGGTGAAATTATTTATTTAATCTTACATGGACTATTTTCCTCATTGAGGCCTTATAATGATATCGGAATTGTATGACATAACGTTAGTTGCTAGATTTATTTTTATTTTATTGGTAGTCGAGTTCTTGTACTGAGGCAGTTGAATGCAATAATTATTTTAGATAACATAATCCGGAATAAAACATAGTGGATTGCTTCTTCGATTTGTCACACACTCTTTAAAAAAAAAAGATATTGCGATTCTTTTTTATCGATGACATCGTCAATTTTTGTTTGACTACGAGTAAGTACTATGAAATGAAAGCTATTATTAAACAGATAAACTGAAATATGTTATTTCATTGACTATCGTTTACACCAGTGGTCCCCAACCTTTTTGTCGCCGCGGACCGGTCAACGTTTCATAATTTTATTGCGCCCCACTAGGGGAGGGAAGGGGGGACATGTGGAATGAATTAAAAAAATAAAATAACAATATATTTGTACAATATATAATAATAAAATTTACAACTGTGGTACATAAGTCATAGTGACAAATAATACATAAAGACGAAGAATATGTAATTGTAGACGAAGAATTAAAACTTGAAAAAAACTGTAGTAAACATGAACACAATACGAGAATATCAGAAAATTATCATATAAAATCTTTTAAAACGAGAAAAGGACAATCGAGACTAATAAACGAAAGATTGAAATTATACAATAAACTACCAGACAAAACTAAACAAAAGACTTAGACAACCTTTACAAAAGATGTTAAAAATATTATTATTAACAGTAGAATGTGAATTTTAAAAGTAAAAATATTTTGTTAAATGTATGTAACCCTTAAGGGTTAATCAATGAAATTCAAATATTAATATATATATATATATATATATATAAAATAACAATGAAAGATTATTAAGTTTTAGATATTTTTTTAATTTAATTTTGGATTCATGGGTATTTTCAATATTTTTAAGGTTCAACGGAAGGTTGAATTTTTTTTTCCAAGATAGAGAAAAGAATTTTGGGAATGCTCATGGTTTAATATCGGAATTTAAATGTTATTCTGATATCTTGCAGATATATTAACTTAAAGGTTATTAATCTATTTTCTTTAAAAATTTTGATGTTGAAGTTTTATGTGATTTGATTTAATGCTAAATAAGTGAGAACCCTGAGCTTGCTTCATTGAAACGACATGGTTCTTAATAGAAGATTGTGACACCCAAAGTGTGATGGTTGTGTTGGTTGCTGTCACTGCAGTAAAACCCGTTTCACATAGATAGGGTGTCGGAAATGGCAATTGGGATTAATTTTCAGTTTTTTATTTTTTTCATTTCATTTCATTTTTTTGCACCACAACAGGCCAGAAAGCCCAATTACAGTGGTGAATTACATTACAGAACAACCAGGCTTGAGAAAAATCACATTTTTAATTTTTGTGTTCTCACCGGGAATCGAACCCGGAACCTTCCGTGCGTGAGTCAAGCGTCTTGACCACTACACCACGGAGGCCGCCGATATTACAGAACTATCATAAATTTTATTAGTATGTTCGATTTTTCAAAAGTAATTTTGATTTTTAAGCAGGGCCTCGCGCGGCCCAGTACCATTTGGGGTACCGGCCCGAGGGTTAGGGACCACTGGTTTACACCACTTAAATAATAATTGTTGGATTTTATCAAACAAAAGTAATGGTATATTTGCAATCAAGTCAACAAAAACTAAATTACAGATGTCGAGTCGCGTCATCTGGGAAAACCCGTAAGATGATTTATTTTTGTTGATTAAAAATACATTATGGTGCATACAGTGTTTTATATTTTAAAACGTTAGATTGATCGCCGTGTCTGCCAGTTATAATTACTAATTAGTTGTCAAGATGACATGTTAAAGGAAAGGAATGGACAGGGTGTTAAGTATAAATTAGCTTGGACTAAAAATGTTGTTAATAGGGCAAATGCAACTCCATAACTATTTATTTTATTTTATTTGGGAAACCAACAGTACTACACACATATTTATGGCGGCCTCCGTGGTGTAGTGGTCAAGACGCTTGACTCACCTACGAAAGGTTCCGGGTTTGAATCCCGGTGAGAATAAAAAAAAAAAAAAGGGATTTTTCTCAAGCCTGGATGTTCTGTGATGTAATTCACCACAGTAATTGGGCCTCCTGGCCGGTTGCAGTGCAAAAATAAATAAATAAATAAATTTATAGTAAACAAACAGATGCAGTGTATAAACTCAGAACCAATAGCAGATTTCCACAAAGTGTACAAAGTTAGTGAAGAAAATAATAATACATATTTTATAAATAATAAATACATATAAGTTTATACATACACATAAAAATGTTATTTTCATGAATATATTTTTAAATTATTTTCTTTTATTTTATTTTTTTAAGAACAGTAAATTGAGTGGGGTTAGGGCAAAATTGCAAAATGAGAGGATAAAGATTGGAAGGGAGATGTAAATTTTTATTATCATAATGTCTACTAAGTTACATAATGCATTTTAAGTGTAAATTTTAAATCTGACAGAGTGATGTTTGTGTAGTCCATGTCTTTAAATTTTGAATTGTACACTGAGAAAGCCCTACGAAAAAAAGCATTTTTAACATACGATGTTTTACTTATTGGTACATGAAACAGGTGGTACCGTCTATAATATTATATACACTTCATAATACTAGAGTGATATTTTGATGTAAACTAAAATATAATTCTTTTTGAGATTACTCTCATTTAAGACCAACCAAAAATTTCTATAGGTCACATTATTCAAGAGAGTGGTGACATCAATATACTCATAAGTGCTAAATAAATATTGCTTCATTAGCATTTATGATCTCATTCATTCAAAATTGAAAACAAAAGGATTATTAACACTTGCAACACAAGAAAAGAGTTACGCAAAGTAAATAACAAAGCGATATGACCATGGCCACGATAAGCAGTCTGTATTTCAAAATTTAATTAATATATGGTGTGATACCGGTAATTTCTTCTCCTTGATGCTAAATGAATGCGATGTGGAATTTGGTCTCCTACCATGTGCTCTCCATCTGCTGCTATCTTTGGCCATCCTTCTCCAGTTTCCGTTCCCTCCTGCCCTACTCCAGTCCTTTTTCAATCAATATATGCATAGCAAAAAGGGGAAATTAACTTCAATATATCGGGTAAGAATAGTATTGGTTGTTTATTTTATTTTATTTGCGATCATTATGTCCACGCTAAAAAGTGAGTTTTTGTTTAAATATGTGTATGTATTAATATCTCATTTAGTATTATAATTTTAGAAACCCCCTTAAGGGGGTTGCTAAAATTATAATACTCTTAAAATGTAATGTATAAATAAATAAATAAATATACCCATCTTTTCTTTTATCTGCTTCTGGGCTTCTTCCATGGAGTATCCGGACCCATCGCAGCCTTTGCGACCTATGTACAAATGCCTTAAATTATAGTACATTGTTTATGATTATTTTTTCTTCTGTAAGTTCCATTTTCGAGCGAACATCCAAAGGTTTTTCGTAGAACCTTTTACTCAAGGACTGAAAATTTCATCTTCGAAGGTTCTTAGATTAGTTCCAATAAGATCACATTAATAAAGTGAATGAAACGAAATTGGTAGAATAATGATGGCATTCCTATCCTTATTTTACCACTATGCCTAGGCGTTATTATATGCCAAGTTTATACGTAAGACAGTGTGTGTTTTGATCTGTATTTTTTTATGGAATTGCGTTTTTGTTTTCTTTTAGGAAGAATATTTTGGTTGTAAATATTTCATTTCTGCAGGATATTTTATTTATATTTTTAGCAAATTTTTAATATTCATATCTGCCACTCGACGGCCTTAAAAGTTTCCTTAAAACGTAACGAAAAATTTTTTCTAAAAAAAGAAAACACGTTGTTCTATAAAAAGGAATTTGAACTAAAATATTTTGAGTTTGAATTTGAATCGGCTTGTGGTCCTGTGGGGTTAGCATCGTGGACTCACGGATCAAAGGTCCGAGGTTCACACCGTTTTACCACTACTTGATTTCTACTTTCTAATAGGGAGTTATTTAGAACTCGTTGAAAATGGCCACCAAAATTGAAATATTTGGGTAGATCGGAAGAACCCAAACGTTTCTTTTCTAATAAAAAAAAGGATTTAATTTTTTAATCTATTTTAAAAAATGCGATATGATTTTGTGTGATTTAAAATGTTAATATTTATTTTTAAAACTTTACTGAGTAATTTATTATCTTTAAATTATTTGAGCAAATTTTACTTAAGTACTTTTGTCTATACATGAGTATTCTTACTAATATCCCATAAGTTTTAAGTAAACTTCAAGAGGCGTGATCAGCCGCATGCCGGTCGGAAAGTATGTAAAACTTTTAAGCTCATTTTTTATGCCTTAAGAAACAATTGTTTTTATCTAATATTATTTTACTTTAATTAACATATTACAACAGAGATGAAGAACATTTAAGAAAAGGTAATATAGAAGTCTAGGCATCTACAGGGCTTATGACCTGTCAATGACTGGTTTAAGTGGCCACTTTACACACTGTGTAACATTCACCATTCTGTCTATATTTGAACATCTATATTCCTTCAATTCTTTCATCTGTTGATGTTTGTGAAGTTAAAGAGCTGAAACCTTTATTTTATGCAGGTGAGATTCATCTAATTAAATTATTTCACCTACATACTAGGCAACGCCTGAAAATGTATTTTTTTCAATTTCTATACTTCTTCATGGACCAGGTAATTTATCAACAATATTTTGAGTTTGTCCAAATTTTTGTAGACAAGGGCTGGATTCAACTCCCTGGAGAGCTGTTTATATTAACATATTACAACTGTTGTACAACTGCTTAACTGTTACAACTGTTGTAATATGTTAATATAAACAGCTCTCCAGGGAGTTGAATCCAGCCCTTGTCTACAAAAATTTGGACAAACTCAAAATATTGTTTATTTTACTTTATTTTTTAATGACGCGATTTTGAAAGAATGGCGTTTTAAAAGTGGCAAAATCGTATGATTTCCTTACGTTTTTATCAGTCTAGAATTAAAAGTAAGGAAATCATTCGACACATAGGTACTCAGCCTTTGTATTTATTTGAAAAAAAAATCAACACAGAAACATGCGACCATAGTATAGGAACTTAAGCTTATTTTTTTACAGAAAAAGTAATTAACTGGTTTTGATTCGAAGTAAATACTTACAATTTTTTTTCATGGCTAATAAAAGTCTTAAGTATTAAATTAGTAGTGTTAGTTATCTTACATTGGGAAAAAATAATGGTAAGAATATTTTAAAGCTATTTTGTCGAAACTAGACAAACAAAAGGTTTTATTTAACTATTCCCATGGGTACTTAAATTTAAACATAATAATATTTCAAACAGTGTTAAGTTCTTATGGTTTTCAATGCCCCATTTTTAAAAAAGAAAAGTGACTTATAGTTTACCACGTAGAGCGAAAAAAATGGGTATTGCTATTGTTTTTTGTCGTGCAAAAACTCGGAGCACGATTCTGATAGTACTCGACAAAAAGGCTTCCATACTATTATATCAAGATCGTGATATGTGCGTGGTTTTTTCCAATTCCAGACTCCAGACCCTTGATTACCTACAATGAGACGGTAAAAGATATACCGGTTACCCTCAATTAAATCAAAAGACAAATATTTAGGTAAACGGTTTAAAATAGAAAATTATGCATGGGGTGGAATCTGTCCGTGAGTAATTTTTCACATATTTTATAACTTAGATTTTCTCTTTATTTACTTTATTTAGTTAGTTCATAACATTTTAAGTACTAATATAAACTTTTGATAACATTAAATTTTTTATTAATATTGATTAAGAACATATTTTATCAAATTGATTTGAAATATTACGAGGCTTTTCATTTCCTTTATTTATTCAGGGTCCGTATTCCAATGGGAAGTTACATTTATCTGCAATTTTTTTCTACAAAATAAAAAAAAAAATCTGTGAGAATATACATATATATATTTTTCAATTTTTTTTTTTTTATTGAAATTTTTTTTTTTACAAAATACATTTATGAAATACAAAATAGGTAAATATACAGAACATCTTATATATATAACGTTTCATACCTCTCTAATAAAGTAGATACTTGTGTTTAGAGAGGGAGTTCGTTTCACATTTTTTTTATTTTTTATAAACAAAGTAAATTAAAACAAAGTAAATTAAAATTAAAATTAAAAATAAACAAGGTAAATTAAAAATAAAAAATAAACATTCTTTGGTATGGAGTCTAGGAAGGGGTGAGTCTTAAATGTTTTTTAATTTTAGTTTTAAAAGTTTGATAATTTTTTATAGATTTTAAGTTTTCCGGAAGTTTATTAAAGTTTTTTTTACCTATGTACGTATAATGGTTTAACGCTGCTGTTGTTTTACATCTGTGCAAAATTAAATTATTAGAAAATCTAGAGTTACTTGAATTTTGCACTTCAATTGTTTTTTTCTTTAAAAGTTTGTAAGATAGAGGCTTTATTAAAAATTTCTTCAATTGTTGGTATATTAAGTTCTTCGAATACTAGTTTTGAATTTTCTTGGTTTTTTTTACAATATACTCGTACAAAAGAGGTAAAACAGAGTATTAAAAAAATAAAGGAAAATTACATTGCAATGAAATGCATATTAATAGTAGTAAAAATAGTAAACAAAAAAATTCCACAAAGCCATGGCCTGTTCGTGGCTATACAAGAAAATGTTAATGAATTTTTGCTTCTACAATAAATAGACAGTTATTGTATTTTTGTGTAACATAAAAAAGAGAAAATAAAATATGTTTAAAAGATTAAATGGTAGTTTTTTTATAGTAATTAAAAAAGGTAATAAAAAAACATATAAATATTCCTTTTTATGAAAGGGCAATAAAACATATGATAGAAAAAAAGAGTTCATATCTTTAGTTTAAATCCAGGATAGTGCGTGTTTTTCAAAAGAAGGAAATTTTTGAAAGTTTGGAATCAATGAAATGTTATCTGTAAAAAAAGAATTAAAATTTTTTAAAATTTTTCGGCATATTAAATATACATGTCTCTGTGCGAGCGTCGTTTTACAATGTGGTATTTCTAACACACGATTCCTTCTTTGTTTTACGATTACTTGTAAATAAATGTTGGTTCTTTAATACATATTTTAAATATTGAAAATAATATATGTTTACAAATTTTTTTCTAACTAATTTTAGCTTCAAGTTACCGATGAAGATATCGCGAATTTGCACATAAATGTCGATTTTACTTTAGACCCTCTCGATATGTACCAATGAAGATTGCGTTTGTAACCTCCGCCCAGGTCATTGCACAGTTATAATCCCTTGTACAATGAGTTTTGAGACTCTGTTTTTCTACTCATTGGTAATCTTGTATTTTTTTTCTCTCTTGTTTCGTATCTATGGCATTGTTTGTTAAATTTTATTACCTTTTTTCATTTAATTTAACCCCTTCAACTATTATATGAGTAAAACTTGCAGTATATTTATCTGTACCTTAAAGCTGAAATGCTGGAAGTCACATTTGGTCAATTGTTCAAGAGAGCGGTTTGAAGTTGTAAAATTGTTTCAAATGTATTTCTTGAAGTAAAAACATAATTAATTGCTGTTTTTTTGGATTTATAGGCTTTTGATAAGAATATTTAAGAAAAAAAACATTTATAGTATGAACTATCAAAAAACTATGGGACAATGTTTTTTGTTCTAACCGCCCGGCCCGCGCCCTAATTCCTCCTCGGACTTCAGTATAAAAAGTAATTTAGAATATTTAATGAAAAATAATGTATTTATAAAACTTTCCTTAGGCAAAAACATTAAATTACGATTCATTAATTAAAACATAAATTATTCATAAAAATAACAGGTAAATATAAATTTAATGACATGATATTAATAGCAACAAAACAGTAATTGAAAGTAAACATTATGTGAAAGAAAGCAAAGTAAAATAATGAAATTAACGACAAAGAAATTACATAATGGTAAAGTATGGTTGATTATGACGACAAGAATTAATCTTGTGTCAAATTCCTCGCTGCGTCAGAGGTAGTTTGTTATAAAATTGTGGAATTTGTTCGATATCCACTGCTTTTACCAGCAAACTGTTAAATTTTGTTGAAAGCATGAGTATTATTATTTTTATATTTTAATTTATTTATTGGGGATATCAGCAGTAATACATGTGACAAAAATATAACAAATAAAATATACAGAGAAAAAAATCAATGACAGATATCGTACAATACATTCTAGTGTGTTTGTATGAGTGTAAGTGAGTGAGAGGGTAGGTGAGTGGGTGTTATATTGGAATGAGGGTGAACATGTGTGTAAATATTGCACAAGGGTCAAGTGTCGAAAATATAAATATATTTAAAATATTAAGAATTACTGCACTACTGGTGTTGTAGAACAAGCTATTTCAGTAGTGGTATACCGGAGGACTCAAAATGTTTTTAGCATTAAAAGAATCTGAATATATGAACAAAATGACATTCATACTCAATTTTGCAAAAAGATGTGACTTTCAGCCTGTACAGATATTTTCATTATTGTTTTACTGCGAGAAAGCCAATTTCTTCATACATTCTTTCTACATTTGAATATGTATTTGTTTTGAGTATTAATTAATCTCATTGCCTTGTTCCGTAGAATTTGTTTTTTTTGTTACGTATTGGGAATGCGTTATTTAGTATTTTGTATATTTAACACTTTTGTTACAAACAAATAATAATAATAATTTTCAAAAACACAGGAACGTGGAAATAAAAAAGTAACAATCAATGAGTGCCTACTAGTATTTTTAATATCAAGAAAAGGAATGATGCTGATGATGTCTCCAAAAGACAAAAAAATAACGAAAATTCATGGCATTTATTTTATTAGAACGAACCTGCTAATTTTATTCTTACTTAATGATCTTAAGGTTCTGCCGTACACATTTGAAGTTTTAAACGACTTTTCATTACGTCATCAGAGAACTGGTATCATTTTGTAAATACTGAATATAGATATATATATATATATATATATATAAACATATAGGTATGTTAACACAGTACAATTTATACGTATGTTTCTACAGAATTCATTCACGTACTAATACCGGAGGTGGAATGAATAGCATTAGCGTAGCAAATTGATTATAGAATCACGATGAGAATCGCATTTGTGAAATGTTTTTATTGGTTTTTAAATTAAACAAGCCATAAACGAAAATAAAAGTGAAATCTCTCCCTCAAGAATCGATTTTATAATTTTCCCCAAATATTTGTAACTTTGGAGGCATTTTTGACACGTTATAAATAACTTACTATTAAAAAATGTTTATAAAATTATGGTAGAGTGGGGTTCGAACCTCGGACCATTGATCCTTAAGTTCACGACACAACTAAGAGCTGAACTGTTTTAGTTTAGGACTACCACCGATCTTCCTATCGGCTTCGCTAATATTATTATCATTTTTTATTTTTTTATTTGTTGCAACAGAGAGGGAAAACATTTTTGAGAAGGGAATATGGAAGTCTAGGCTAGAAGTTTTTTTAACATATTACAACAAAGATGAAGAATATTTTAAAGAATGCAATATAGAAGTTTAGGCATCTACAGGGCTTATGACCTGTCACTTTCATATTCCCTTCTCAAAAATGTTTTCCCTCTCTGTTGCAACAAATTTAAACATGAATAACTCCCTAGGGAGGAAATCCAGCCAGTCTGCAAGCATTTGGACATTCTCAAAACATTGTTGTATTTTTTTTTCTTCTGAAATCAGCCAATAAGCGGTTGAAGAGTTATAAAAATAATTATGTACATATCGATAATAATAGATTTTTAGTGATCATAAAAATACTTTTCTCATAATCTTTACACTTATAATTTGGAGATGTTTTACAAATAAACTAGACGATTGCTATGTTATAATCAATAAATTAAATCGATCAATTTTATATACTCGTAACTGTAGATTGAATAAGTATTTAAAAAAAATTAAGTTAAGCCTCTACTTAAGAGGTTTGTCAGCAGGTGGGAAAGAGAAGATATGAAAGAAAACTCGGTCTAAATAGACCCATGAAGTTCAGTGCTACAGGAACTTGGATATAAAAATGTTTTCTAAGAGGTAAAAATTAGAGCATTTAATTGTACGACGAAGTTCCTCTAAAATGTATGAAAAATAAATGAAAACGAACTATTTAAATTTTTTGCAACAGAGAGGGAAAACATTTTTGAGTAGGGAACAGCCGGATGAATCTCACCCACATGATAAAGGTTTCAACTCTTTTACTTCACAAAAGTCAACAGATGGAAGAATTGAGGAAAAGTTGATGTTTAAACATGGGCAGAATTTTGAATGTTACACAGTGTGTAAAACGGCCACTTTAACCAGCCAATGACAGGTCATACGCCCTGTATATGCCTAGACTTTCATATTCCCCTCTCTGTTGTAAAAAAAATATATGTGAATGACTCCTTAGGGAGGAAATCCAAATAGTCTGCAAGCATTTCTCAATAATGTTTTCTCCCTCTGTTGCAATAAATTTAAATACTTTAAATGACCGCACAAGCTCTTTTATATCAACCGATCAACGATTGTTGTTATAGATTTCCGGTTTCGGAAAGCCAACCAATCAGGACAACTCGTCAATGAGTACAAGTGACGTCACGCGCGGAGTGATTAAAAAAACATAAAACTTTAAAAAATCGTAGCGATGATAATACTATACATCAAAAAAAACATTTTGTTGGCTAAGTATGATAGTCTATTAATAAATAATAATAAAAAAACAAAAAACACTCATATTAAGAAATGATTTTGCAACTGGGGGAGTTGAACCCGCGAACCTAATTTTACAATGTTGGCGTCAACCTATCTAGCATTTCATATGCTAAGATAATATGCTTCGCGTGCTAATTAAATAAACGAAAAATAGCAATAATTTGCGTCACTAATAAATACACAAAATGACTGCAGGTAATCTAGTTCTGTATTCGCATTTAGCATTCAGTCTGTGTTAAAAATTCGTCGAGCTATGTCGTCTGTGTGGGTGATTATTGTATCGTTGTTGTTTACATTCCAAGACGTAGCTTCTAAGGACAGACTGGATATAAACAAATGGAGTGATATCGGATTTCCAGAATCCTTTGGGGACGAGTCCATGAGACCCGCTGATGTACGATTTTTCACATTATTTATTTATTTTTAAGAATGCATATGGAAGTCTAGGAATTTAAAAGCCTTATTATTTGTCTACCATCTATCTTTTCGTTTCATTTTATTCTAGTTTAAGTTTTTTATATTTATTACGTGTCAACATGTATGAATATGTTCGTTAATAAATAACTAAAATAAAACAGCATAAATTTACAAAACCAATTTTTTACCTCGATCATGTTTAAGGCACTTAGGTAATCAGTTTGACGCTTATGTGCCAGCCCAGGGACTTATATAAATATATATATTTCAATATTGCAGTTTAAAAACACTCGTGTTTTGACATACAATAATTTCAGACATGAACTCAAAGTCCATTTCGAAAACATGGATGAATGGCATGCTTTTAGTGAATAAAATAATATCATAGTTTTGTTGTGTCAGTAATTTTTTAAGGTTTATTTTTGTAGGCCAGTAAAACCAAAAAGTTTTATTTGTAAAAAGTTTCAAGTAAAACAGTTGTTACGTTTTCAGCGTTTATTTAGTGATTTGATAAAAAATATTAAACTTTTTTAATTTTAAATAATTTTCCATCTCAAATTGTAAAAAAAAAACAATTTGATATGCCGATTATTTTCAGGACACGACTGTTTCTTTGTCGAGGCATGAAAATAAACTGACACTAATTTATTAAGTTATTTTACAACTTACAAAGTTACAAAGTTAGGGCATCAAATGTTAATTTTATGCCATTTTTGCTTATGTTAGTACGCACTTTTGAAAGTTTTATATGAAAATTTAACGCACACCTGAAAGTTTTTAATGAATTGTAATTTTAAGACTAAAGACATACGAACTTACAAGTAGACATACTTCTGACTTTAAGACATACCTTATTTGTTGATACTTTTGGCTTTAAGACAGAGTTGTTTAAATTATTAGCCAAATACAAGGTCAAATCTAAAATATTTCTTAGTCAAATTGTTATCTATACCTTGGCAAACATTATAAAACGTAAGTAATGAGATGACTGAGATTTTTAGAGACAATAAGAGTTTATTGAAGAAACGTGTTGTGTAAAAATTTTCTTTAAATCACCTTTACAGATAATTTTATACCTGAAGGAAGGTAGTAGTTTTATGTCATTTATACGCGTTTATTTGTACACAGTACCTAGGTACACATAAATACCTCCACTTTTAGAGCAACAAATCAAGCATTAACATTTTACAACAGAGATAAAGAACATTTTAAAGAAGGTAATATAGAAGTCTAGGCATCTTTTTTTTTTAAAGTTTTATTCATTTTAACAAATAAGTAACATACGTAATTGTATTTTTGTTCCCGCAAAGCCGAAACTTGTCTGCGGGTTACATTACATTTTTTTATTTATTTAATTTTTTTATCTACAGGGCTTATGACCTGTCATTGGCTGGTTTAAGTGGCCACTTTAAACACTGTGTAGAAATAATTCAATTAGATGAATCTCACCCTCCAAAATAAAGGTTTCAGCTCTTTAACTTCACAAACATCAACAGATGAAAGAATTGAAGGAATGTCGATGTACAAAAATGGGCAGAATGGTGAATGTTACACAGTGTGTATAGTGGCCACTTAAACCAGCCAATGACAGGTCATAAGCCCTGTAGATGCCTAGACTTCTATATTACCTTCTATAAAATGTTCTTCATCTCTGTTGTAATATGTTAATGTTAACTGCTCCCCAGGGAGCTGAGTCCTGTCCTTGTCTACAAAAATTTGGACAAACTCAAAATATTGTTGATAAATCAAGCATTCTTTCAGCAATATTGTTTTGAAAGAAATTTAGGTATTGATAGGACTTACAACGTTACGACCTGTCATTGTCTGGTTTATGTGATTACTTTATACACTATGTATCATTTGTCATTCAGTCTAATGTTTTGTGTTTTTCACATAAGCAGAATTTGTTTAGTTATATCTAGACAAAACAACCGTATATTTACATTATTTGATACTCCTCGAAAACTAGTTTAGATCTGTTGAGTTTTTTCTGATGTTTAATAGGAATATTTTTTTATGCTATCGAGTATTCTTTTCTAATTTATTCAAGTTCTCATATTAATCTTATTAAACCAATATTTTGATTGTTATGTTAAATTTTACTACATTAAATGGCTTGCAAAAGTTATTTGAGAAAATTGTTTACATTATGAATATATACGGCTCCCTAATTTGGCTTGGTTTAGCGACTTCAAACGTGCTTTTTAATCCAATTAACTATATGAAATTCGATAAGCTTTTTATTTTAACTTTAACTACTGGTCGGTTATCTAATGTTGTCGAGTTCGCAAAACTAACACAGACGCATTGTGTATTATCTGTAAATGAGCTCATGGTATGCATCTCACGGTATACGAATTATGAAAATAATCTATATATCTTTCGCGCTCAGTCGCGCTTATGAGCGTGACATAGACAACTTTTGCTTTGTTAGTTGTTATGATATGGTATTAAAATACACTATTTAAAAAAAATAAATGAAATGTGTGCGTTCTTATACTTAACCCAAATATTTAAATTTTGGTGGCCATTTTCAATGAGTTGTAAATAACTAACAAATAGAAAATGGAAATCAAGTTAAGGTAGAGTGGGGTTCGAACCACGGATCTCTGATCCGCGAGTCGTGAGTAAAAATATAATTATGTATATACAATGTATGAGTATCTTTGTTCGAATAAAGGAAAAAAAAATGTATGAAGCCTATGTAAAAACTAAAATATGTTATATGCAACTACTATGGGGAACAGGAAATTAAAATGACATAAACAGACTACAAAGACAGCAAAATAAAATATTAAAGTTAGTATATGACCTTCCCTATCTAACAGCAACTAAAGAACTTTTTAAACAAACGAAACAATTAAATATAACTGAACTCTTTAAACTAGAATCCTTAAAATTTATTCATAAATTAGCCACTGACGTAATTGTAGACGAAGAATTAAAACTTGAAAAAAACTGTAGTAAACATGAACACAATACGAGAATATAAGAAAAATATTATAAACAATCTTTTAAAACGAGAAAAGGACAATTGAGATTAATAAACCATGGACTGAAATTATACAATAAACTACCAGACAAAACTAAACAAAAGACTTAGACAACCTTTCTAAAAGATGTTAAAAATATTATTATTAACAGTAGAATGTGACTTTTAAAAGTGAAAATATTTTGTTAAATGTACGTTTTTGGTCTAAATTGAGCAATTTTGGTACGAATTTCGCGGCGACCCGCCTCATGCCCAAATCATTGGTAAAAGTTGAATGGCACGAGCCAATCGATATGTTTAGCTCCTCAGCAACTTCTCTAATGGTGATTTGACAATTGACCGATACTATTTTCTTCACTTCATTAATGTTTTCGTCTGTTGACGTGCTCGGGCGTCCGGCACGCTCTTCGTCGTTTACATCTTCTCGGCCCTCTGAGAACATTTTATACCACCGATATTGTATATTGTAGCTTCACCATATGCCACAGTCAACCTTTGGGATGCGTCCGCGTACTTCATTTATTTTTTCACACAAAATTTGATACAGATTATTTGATCCATTTTTTGGAATAGGCAAAAATCGAAGACGAGCCAAAACACGTGCAAGCAAAGCAGCTGTCAAAAATTAACTGAACATTTAAAATGACCGAACTTGTTGGCATAAGTTAGAGACATAAGTGCCAACATAACGCCACAAAAATCGAAAATCAAATATACGTAACCCGTGGAAAGTCTAAATTTGCTATACTTTTGAACAGACCTCATACACAACGCTCTAATCCAACAGATATTTTTTTTTAAGATCGCTCATTTGGTTAAACGCGCCATCTTTAAATAGTGCTGTATATAATGTTATGCTAACGATTGTATATGTATATAAGAAGCACGGTCTTTTAAACGTGATCATGTCAAATGAAATGCATTAGTTAATCGATTTTAATCATTATCTCCATAAAATTACGTATCACACAACAAATAATAATAATAATAACATATTAGTATACAGAGAATTCATTACGTGTAATATACATATTTCAGTGCGTTTGTTAGTAAATACAACTAATTAACCGAGCATCGCATCGTGTCGGCATCGATCTTGTTGTTGAAAGCATATTGTTCATTCCATTGTGACTGGTGGGACATTTGATTCCAGAATTGAACAAACTTTGAGTTGTATCTGTGTCATCGGAACTCATACAACAGTAAAATATATTTTTAAAACAACATAAAAAACAATTTTATTATATTGCTTTCAAGAAAAAGCCAAACAGCCAATATATTCTGTGTTAATATTATTTGTATGATTGGTGGGACCGTAGGACACTGAAAAATCCCACTATTCTACCTTTGTGCATTTGAAGACAAATTTAAGACAAACTAGGTACTCAACATTAATGATAGATTTTTTGTCTTATAAAACATGTAATATTTAAAGCATTGTTTAAATAAAATAGAAATTGCCGTTGAAAATGAAAAGCTGTTGAAAAAAAAACAATCAGAGAAATGTGTCAGGGCTTTGTGATACATAATAAAAGTATTTACTAAATAGTAACTCTATGTGAAGTTATAGTTTCAATAGACAAAAAAGACATTATTTATTATTTTGAAATATATTTTTGTAGATAGTCTCTAATTTAATATAAATCTTAATATTAAATTAGAGGTGATAAATGTAAATGAAAATTTATGTAATTTTCCTACTTTTCATGGAATGCCTTATATATTAAAATACGATATAAAAACTCAGAAAACCCTATCGTTATCTAAAAGGTTATGAAGTAACAATAGTACTCATATAATTACACTAAAAGGTATTTAAATATTGAATACGGAGATCATTATGATTATCATAAGATGAATTTAAAGTCGAGAACGACATTTTTCGGCGAATGATATTTTTCAATAGACGCCAAAATCTTTTCATCAAACAAAAGACATATTTTTCAATGGGTCTAATGATATTCAGCTGCTGGGAAATTCAGCGTCGCCTCCAACCATATAATGTCAAATACAATTACTAAAAATAGTAATATAAGTACTATTTTTCGTAATTTTTTAAAGATTTTTACCGCCATTCAGATGCATAATGGTTTTTTTTTGGTTATTATATCGTGTCGTTTGAACTCTCGGTCTGAATACACGGCTTTAGAACTGTTTTCGGTACATCTATAAAAAATCGAGATCTTCTCAAACACTCTTGAAACCGACGGTATTCACTAGTTGAGGGGAGTTCAGGGTCATTTTCTAATTATTTTTTTTGTCAAAAAAGACTATCAAAACTAAGCCAAAATTTGTTTAAAAATATTTTCATGTATAGTATTATTAGTGCTATGTTTTTTTAAAGTTTTGTAATTTTGAAATTACTTTGACTGTGACATCACAAGTTTTAGTCGGTTAGTTCTGCTGATTAGTGGGTTAGTTTCCCGTAAACCGGAAATCTATCGAACTGTAACATTGGTTGATTCGGAAGAACTAGTGACGTCGTTCAAATCGATTTTATTAAAATCATTTTTCTCATACATTTCCAAGAAATTTCGTAGCATAATGCTCTAATTTTTACTAAAGTAGCTAAAAATATTTTCATATCCAATTTCCCGTAGAACTGGACTTTCTCTTTGTAAAAACTGTCCTAAGGTGTACATCGCATCGGGCGGACTGTCAGAAAAATTACAAGAGTAAGAAGCACACGACTGGATGCAATTAGTCCGATAACCATAATCATAGAAACGGAAAATATAACAAAACATGTGTATTGGAGAAATATATTCATTTCATTGGTCAATTATTTCGCGTTTGACGATATTTTATTGTTCCAGAACACGGGTAATTGAGGACCGTTTTCACAAAGTAAAATTTCTACAAAAAAAAACCAAATGCGTTTTTTAAATTAAAATGGCTTCTTCCATGTGAGTTTTATCGATTAGTGAAATAAAATTTTAACAAAACGATAAATGTGCAAAGCTATAGCGGTTCAAGTATCATGAATTTAACAAAACGAAATATCTACACTCGATAGAGTTTTCACAAAGTGAAATACCTACATATTTTTTTTGGTGTTAAGTTTTTGAAAATCAAAAAAAAATCACAAACAATAAACATAATTTCGGCCAAGAAAAAAGAAGATGTGAAGAAACTTCTGGCCAACTGTATTGTAATAAAAAAATAATATTATTTGAAACATGTTATCATTTTATTAGTGCTATTATGTATGTAAAAAATATGTAGGAGGTAAATGCCTAAATGTGTATATTTGCATAGGTACTTAGATATGTCAGTAGACACATAATTTTTCAAAAATAAGTTTAAAACGATTTCACGCAAAAGTAAACTTATTTAATTCCCAATATAAATCAATTTTCTATACATTCCTATCACAAAAATATGTGGATATTTCATTTTTGGTAAAAAATCGTAAATTTAAAACATTTTTATAAATAATTCTAATGATTCTACATTGTTGATTTTAAGTACGTGTGTAAGGATTTTATATATCTATAAAACGTTTTTTTTTTTTTTTTAAATCGTAATAGTTTTATTTTTATCATGAAAAAACCTTTTCCTTAAAAATTTACATTTCGTAGAGTTTCGCTTTATTAAAACGGTCCTCAATTAGAAAGAGTACTTCACATGGATTTGAGATCCGATTATTTCGTACTTTCGTGCCAACGTATCTACAACTTGGATTATATAGAATATTTTCGGCCTCGTGGTGTAATGGTCAGCGCGTTAGCCTGCCATGCAAGAGGTCTCGGGTTCGATTTCCGACATGGTTGATATGAAATATTTATTTAAAAAGGGTGTTTTCACACTAGAATATAGTCCCTGGACTGCTAACTGAAGCGTAAGACTGATCACCTTACCTTCATGTAACAAAAATGATCAAGAAACGCTGCGATTGGTGTACTAATGCCGAGCAATATGCACCATTAGGTGCGGAAAGGGAATGATGATGATGATTAATAATAGAAATTTTAAATATTATATTTCTGGTAATTTCAGAACAGAGATCCATTGTATGTGCCAAGCAGATGCGGCGAAAATGAGATCCTCTACCCAGGAGATCATATTGGAGACTGGACATGTGACTGCAGACCAGGTAAGATAGTCAGAAAAACCAGCCACACTAATTTTAAAAGTTGAAAATGGCCCCAAAATTTAAATGTTTTGGCAATCTCAAAACGCAAATACTAAAAAAAAAAAATGGGAAAATACCTCAGACTAATCATTCCCTAGAGAAGCCCTCGCTCTATTGCATAGAACAAAAGCGGGTTGGTTTTTAATTGAACAACAAACGTGTTATGGACGGTTTCTGTTGGCACTCGCAATTCTCAACCCGCAAATCGCAAGTCCCTACGGCTGGGCCCGTTGTATTGCTGTAATATGTAGCTAACTTTATAGTCAATAATCATATTCTGATTTTAATCATAGGCGACTCTATTAGGTTATTACTCTAAGGAAAATACCATGGTTGTTTCTGAGCTGAAAATATTTATTTATACTTTTATATTTTTGTATTCTTTTTTTTATATAGAATAATGGGTGTCCCGTGCCGAGGGAAACATTTCACGAAATGTGAAATATGCCTAAGATTAGCTATTTAACAAAGTTAACATAATAATAACAATAAAAAACGTAATTAATCGGGTTGTGGTCCTTTGGCTAGTGTCTCGGACTCACGGACTGAAGGTCCGTGGTTCCAATCCCACTCTACTTCAACTCGATTCCATTTTCTAATAGTGAGTTATTTAGAACTCGTTGAAAATGGCCCTCAAAATTATATATTTGGGTAAATCATAAGAACGCAAATATTTTTTTTCATAAGAAAAAAAAAAATTACCCTAATTATCATTAACATAATAAACAGTAAAAAACTCAAATAATCATAAAAAAATATAACCAATTTATATAGACCAATAGAACAAATTTCATAACCAGTACACACATTTTACCTATTTGGCTTGATCCACTCATCGAACCGTGTGCAACTTACCTCCACTATCCATTTCTTAATAGAAATTTTATATTGTGAGAACTTACTAATTGTCCTTGTGGATAATGGAAGTAGATTGTACACTTTAACCGAGTAGTAGGCCAATCCTCTTTGACGGAAGGTTGTATTGATTTTTTGGCAGCATCAGAGTGGAGTATCTGGTAACTCTTGTATTTGTAACGGAAGGTAGAGAATAATGTTTACGTGCGTAAAGTAACAAAGCTTTTACATAAAGTTGTTTTATAGATTTTACATTAAGATTTTTAAATATACCGAGGAAGCTAGTTCTGATTGATCTTTGTATGTATATTGTAAATATGGTATGGCCTGAGGATTCCTTATTATATTGTTTTTAATCATTCTCATAGGTACTCAAATTGAAGCGTACCTGGTTAATTTTTGCTATACGGAAAGTCTTATGCTTCAGGGGTGGTATTTCAAACGCTCTCGCGGCCGTATTATCTCGCGTATTTACGTGCCGCGAGAGCGGTCTAGAATAGCGCCCCGGGTGCCAGACCAGGAGCAATGAAATACTGCGGTGTAAAATCACTCTACAAGGATACGAACAAGGATATAATATCTTCACCCGATTTCCGTTTTAAAGATTTTTTCCTGAAAGCACTCATCCAATGTTAGGTTCTATTTTATACACAGAACTGTATTCTCCATCCGCCTGGACACATTATAAAATACGTTGAAATCAAACAAAGTTAAAACGCCAATCTATAAAATTTGCGTATTTAGGTCTAAATCAAGTTTTAGAAACTAGCTTTAGAACAGCTTCTCGATTGTTAATGTTAACAACATTCATGCTCAATCATAATCAGAAATTATATAAGTAACCGCTTACAGTTAGAACTGGATTGTGGTCCCGTAGCTAGTGTCCCGGACTTACGAATCAAAGGTCCGAGGTTCGAGCCCCGCCCTACCACAATTTGATTCCCATTTTCAAATTGAATTATCGTTGTGATCGAGTTGAAGAAAAACTTACTCGTTGAGTATTAAAATTTGAAAAGTTTTGATAGTCAACGAAAAAAAAATCTGTGTGATTTAACTTCAATTTTTCTTTTTACAGCGTACATCTATCATCCCGAAGAAGACAAATGTTTCCCCAGCCACGAGCAAGGTCCTTGTTCTGTAGGAGAGTACCTTATCCTCATTCCCGGACGGGAAATTCCAGTCTGCGTGAGGAATCCGTGCTTCAGGGCAAAGCAGGTCCAGCTATCGAGGAAAAGAAAATGCGTCAGTTTAGGAAAACCTTGTAATGCGAACACAAGGAGAGTATATGGAGTCAATGCAACAACCTTTACAGTAGAGTGCCTCGACGTCCCGAACAATAGATTAAAAATACTTAATAACACATACCGATTATATGATAATGGTCAATCTAAAACTAGGACATTTGGGTTATCAAGGAATCGGCGTAGCTCCAGTCTAGAGAATAATGTAATCACCTGATTGCTTTTGCAAACACAGCAGGTAGTTTTTTGTAGAAATGTCGCCGAACGATAGGATTATTTTTTATGTACGAACCTAAGTCTATCTAATGAGAAATGTTCTCGTGGTTAGATAACGTGTATTAAAAATGTAGATATACATACAACATGTAACTGTATTTAAAATATTCTGATAGTCGAGTATAATAATCGATATCAAAAATTACACAATCTACCCGTCGTTTTGAGGTATTGAGTTTTAAGTTTAAAACATCTTATTTTTATTATTTCTTACTATAGGCCAATGTGGTATTTTCTCCATAGGGCTGCTTCTGCTATGAGGTTTATTCCTAGCTGTCCTTCCACTTTTTGGGCGGTCTTCTTATTACTGATTTCAATGTATATTTTTTGTCTAATTGATTTTTTTCTTTCCTTACCATTTGTTAATATTTAATTTTCTGACTTTTTATTTTTAAGGAACATTTTTTTATACTATTTTAAATATACCTATATCAGTTATTTTTATATTATATATGAAAATAAAATATATTTTATGTTGATATGGTTAAATAGGCTCTGCATTATTCAGCCTTTTTACTGGAATAAAAATAAAAATTACAAAGGGCCCTGGGGCACGCTGCGCTTTGAGGAAGCTAGAAAACTAAATTATTCCTAAGGAAAACAAATTCAATGCAGATAATTGAGGGGGAAAGATGTGTGGATAGAGGCCAATACACCGCCTCCGCACCTCGGATCACCTCAATCAATGTCTCTCCAAACGAGTTTTTTTATATTACATTTTCATTTAAATTATTTTTCTATGTTGTAATACGAAATGAGCTTATTATGTGATACCTTTTAATATTTCTGTGGCTTTGATCTACAAGGGCCAATGTCAGATTTCATGTTTATCTTGCCAATATTTCGTAGAGGGTCGATGTCAATTAACTATACATTTGACTATTTTATATACACGTATTATGCGGAAATTTTTCATGAGTTTATTATGTCGTCACAAAATGGCTGAAAAATTACTCTTCTGTAATATTGCGATTTACGACATTGGCCCTATTAGATCCAAGCCACAAATTTATTGTTATTTGAAAAACATGTTTATCCATTTAATTTTTGTTTTGAAATATTATAAATAATTGTTTTAATTTATTAAAATAGATTTATGTTTTTTTATTTATCCGCAAGCCCAAATATTTTTTATATAAGTACAGTGCATTCTAATATTTAATAAGCCTATGTCAATTTAAACATAATACAACGGAGATACAGAACGTTTTAGAGAAGGGAATATAGAAGTCTAGCTATTCACAGGGCTTATGACCTGTCATTGGCTAGTTTGAGTTGCCAATTTACACACCGACTATATTCCATTCTCTGACATTTGTAAAATGTAAACACTGTGTTAATGTGTAAGTGTCTGACAGCGAACCAATTAAACATACACGTTTAGTTTGTCTTAGTAGGCACACTAGAATGATTTATATGAAAACTGATTGCTACGCACACATAAAGCAGGGGTTAATAAAGATTTAAATGGACTGTACTTAGTTTCAACATATTTCATTATAAGTATTGCCTGATTACCCATCTCTTAATTAATTCAGTCAAATTTACAATTTTATTTATTGCACCTTGCACCACATTTGGTCAAAATGTCCAAGAAAAAACGCATTTATTTATTGTGATCTCATCAGGAATTGAACCCGCAGCGAATGATCCTGAGGTAAACGTCTGACCTTTAAATTGATATTGGTATTTTGTTATTTTTATTGAATTTGAATAAAAATGCAAATTATTGAACGAACGTTTTAATGCTAAAAGATATTGGTACCTACTACTCGTTTTAATGATTAGTTTAAATGTCATATTTGAGTCATCAAACTAGTATCAATAATTATTAATTTAATACATTTTTAAATGACTTGTAACTTTGCAATTTTGTGTCAGTTTTTTTAATTTTGCATTTTTAATGTACCTGCACGATTTACTGTGCAATTGTTATTTCTAGAAACAGAATATATGCATCACCGCAGACAAGAAAAAGGTGCATTTGGCAGACAGTAAAATGGATGTCTCGGTATTGGAAAATATCTTTCTTGTTCAGCAAAATTTTTGTGAATACTTGTAAACAGGATTTTTTTTTAAAATTTATGTTTTAAGAATAACTATTTATATTAAGTCCTACTGAACTGCTTATTTTGGAATCTACGCTACTACATTACTGTTAATAGAATTCCCACACGTGTCATTAAGTGTAATTTTAGCGGAAACAGAAGGAAGGGGGCTGTTGAATTGTACAACGACTAGCTCGTATGTCACCACAGTTCCAGCAATCTGAAACAATAGTTTAAAATTGTTAAAATTTAGGTCTTAAGCTAGGGTTTCCTAGGAGAGCGGTGCCCGTATTTTAACGGCCGTAGTGAACGGTGATGCAGTGGACAGCCGTCGTAACGTCAACTAGAGAGTGGTTTCCTAGGGAAACGGTGTTAAATGGTGTTGATAACACCGTTTTCCTAGGAAACCACACTCTAGTCACCGTTACGACGGCTGTCCACTGCATCACCGTTCACTACGGCCGTTAAAATACGGGCACCGCTGTCCTAGGAAACCCTAGCTTTAGTTCGCGTTGATCTAGCGACATCGTGTTCAAGTTGGCCGTACAGCGGGCCGTAGCACTATCGGGCGGCCGGATCAGAATCGTCCTAAAATTTAATTTTGTTACATATATGGTAGAATTGAAATACTTAAAATTGATTCATAATCCTAAAACAATATTTTTTGTCATTAAAAAAATTACAACTTTGTAAATTGCTACATTAATTAATTATGCCACCTTGGATGTTTTTAAATCATTATTTTTGAGTAATTCTAAGTAAAATTTCAAACCCTCGTATACTGCATTTTGTATAGAAAGATTTTTATATTTTTGTCTTGTTCTCACAAAACAATATTTTTTTCTTTATTAAAACATTTTTTTTTAATTACAGCTAAAAATTTTTTTATTGCGAATTTTTAACACACAACAATAAATATTTTGAAATGAGTCACTAGTTACTAGCGAATTTTGCAGAAAGTTTTATATTATGATTTTAATTGTAAGCAAGAAGTTTTAATTGAGAAACAGAAGTAAAATAGTGCGTACACAACACCCCAAAAATGTATGGATGTAAAAACATTTTATTTTTGAAAAATCGATAAATAAAATAAAATATATTTTTTTTATTTATAAATAATTGATCTATGACACGCCCAATTTTTTTCCACGTTTTAATATACCAATTACAATTTAATTTAAATAAAATTTATCCACAAAATTATGATTATTTTTATTCACGTTAAGTCTAAATATGGGTCATCAAATGTTATCTTACAAACAATTGTTGTGATTATTGATAAAAAATAATTTGTAATTCAATAACCGACGACATAAACAATACAACAATAAATATTTCCAGAGACAGATATCAATTATTAAAAAATGTTCTTGATGGTAAAAGATGTAAAGAACAAGTAATAATCTAATTTATTTGTCAATATTCTTATTGGTTTCAAAATTATTGAATTTTAGGATGAAATAAGCTGTTCGCCCCATTGCGAATTGTGCGTAGTACTGACCACCATATATTGGTGGACATAGGATTACGAAATGACGTAATTATAAGGTACATGTTGAATTTCAATTCAGTTTCATATTTATTATTCAATTTAAAAAATGCACCGAATTCCATTAATTTTATTTTTAAAAATTGGTAAAAAACACTTACTGTTAGAATTAGACCTCTTGTGACCGAAAAGAAATTCAGCCCGGTAAGCGCTACAGTATCTGATGTTACGTGATCCAGAAATCTTTTTACCTGAAGAAAACATAAAGGTATAATTTCTGGTATTGAAAATAGTGACAAAACAATCAATAAGAGGTTCAAAATTTGTTCCTCGCTGTTTTTCATATTGATTCCCATTAATTATTTTATTTTAATAACATAAACGGCAAATCTGCCTTTTTACAAACATTTATAATTTAAACATATTTGGCTTAGTATTTTTTTTGAAAACTTGAATTTTCTTATACCCAAGATATATAATTTTTTAAAAATTAAACCAAAAATTATACAAGATTTATATTAAAAAAATTAATCTAAAAATTACACAGCATATTCAGTAGAAAGTTTAAATAATAAAACATTCTACAGTAAAACAACAAGAAAATCATAAGTAGGTACTGTTTTTCACACAGCTAGGCAAAGTGAACGAAAAACTGTATGTATATATATTATGAAATGCATGAATAAATAAATATAATTACCATTCACCATCTTTAAAAAAGTTCAAAAGGTTTGTTCTATAAGAACAAAACCCTACACTTAATATATCAGATATGTGGGAATAACTATTGCCGAGTTCATGAAGTCTATTTAATACGGCATTACAAGTATACACTGTCCGTGAATTGCTGCTACAAAACGATGGCACCTGTCTAGTCATTCTTCCAGGCACCCTGAAGTTGATGAGAGATAATAGTTCAGGGCAATCCCATATTGAGTTTACAATTTTGAATAAATTTAAAAGGTCTATAATTTTTCTTCTATCGTTAAGTTTTAACAAATTTAATGTTTTTAGTAAAAAATCGTAATTTAAAAATTCATGACTGATTCTAGGTTTAAAATTTATATACCGTAAGAATTTTTTTGGACTCTTTCAAGATAATTTTGGTGACAGTTGTAGTAAGGAGTCCATATTGTAGAGTTATACTCTAACTGGCTTCTCACTAATGAAGTATACATCAACTTCAAAGTGCCTATGTTTTTAAATTCCTTAGTCACACGTAACATAAAGCCTAACATTATTAGAGATTTACTAGTAATATTATTTATGTGCCTAATAAAGGATAATTTTTGATGAAAAACGATACCCAGGTCGCTATATTATTATCAGTGGAATCCGGATATTGGAATCGCGAATAATGATATCAATCAGTTAATGTTATAATCAGTATGTCTCAAATAGTCACCATATTGTGAGTAAACTTTGCCTTAATATGCGATTTTATAATAATGATAAATTTAGAAAAAAACATTCATCTTTAAATATAATTAAACATAAATAAAGAGGTGTAAATTCTTACAAATTTCTCCAGAATGATCTTATTGATTAAAGCTTTCTACGAACGACGACCGCATGCAGGAGTTGATTGACTTGAATGAAAGGCTAACAACCATCAATAAATTAAAAACATATACAATATGTATTAAAAATAAAATAAAATAAGAGGTATATTGAGATTGTTTACTGTGAAAATTAAGGTTTTTATGATTGTAAAATAAATAAAACAACTTTGTTTTTAACCACTTTTTTTTTCTTTCTACTGACCGGGTTCAAATCTATACAAACTACTTTATCAAGGTATACTTAACTGATTAATTCTATCTTATTTTATTCTATCAGTATTATGCTACATATATGGAACTAATAAAGAAAGTCTTATTGTCTTTTTAGGATTGGAAGCTTAATGGGAAGGGAAAGTAAGACAAAGAGACTTGATTTATTAGTTCGATACGAAGCACACTATTGATAGAATAAAATAGGCTTTAATTCATTAGTCAGGTATACCTTGATAAAGAAGCTTGTATAGCTTTGAAACCTGTCGGTAGAAAAATTGAAAAATAAATTGTTGAAAACAAAGTTGTTTTATTTATTTTATTATTATGAATAACCTCAAAGTTAGTGCTTTAAATAGAAAAGTTAATATTTTTATTTTGTTTTATCATTTGCTCAATGTGATCAACCGTTTTTTCAAAAAAAAGTGCAGGTCCCATCGTGATTATAATAATTGGATTCCACTTATGATTTATGTAGGATTAAATGTTGTCATTTTTAAGAAACTGGCGTTTGCAAAACTGTCAATTGAATGTACCTCATCGCAATAGGACTCTGATGGAACAGCATAGAGGGTCTTCAGTGGTTCTCTAGATGCGGTGTATATCCTCGAAGCGGCCAACGATACAGCAAAAAATCTTATCATTAAGAAGCTAAAAGAGAATACGAAGTAAATTGCTGTAGATAGACCGCTGAAACACGTAAACATACGTTAGAGATATATTCATTTTTTACGGTAACTAAAAATTAGAATCTTTTGGTACAACAAACCCGTCAGCAAGCTTCCAGCAGGGTAGTGTTGCCGCTTTTTCTTTTTGAGCTGAGCTAAAATACAAATAAAAAAATTACTTAACGTGTTTATCAGTTCCAAAATTTGAATGCAATTAAAATCTTTCATGTTATTGGTAAATACAATTTTTTATAATAAATACAGGCAATAATAAAATTAAATACAACTAAATAAAATTAAAGCTAGGACAAAAAAAATAAATTACTACCTCAAGACAAGATCCGGTCTATCTTAGTGAATTTCTAAAACTAAAAAGACTTACACAAAAAAAGTCCAGATCTTGTCTCGAGTTTACAATACGGCACAATAGGGACATTGGTGCATGCAAGTCATAGTTTGTGCTGTGTTGATCGAGGAACAGCACATTATTATTTCGCAACTGGCGGATCGGAACATTGAATGCCACGTGTTCCAGTAAAGATGGTACATCAATTACGCCATTCAGCAAATTAAACATAAATATGGAGTCAATGTTATTTCTACGTTTTTGTAGACTTGAGATTTTTAACATTGACTCCATTTCTCCGTAAGTGTAGTCTCCCCTCTCGAGGCCAATCATCCATGCTACTTTTCTTAGCAAACGATGTTGCACCGATTCGATATGATTTATCCGGCCTACATAGAAGGGAGACCAGATCACGGATGCATATTCTAAAAGAGGTCGAACAAGTGAGCAATATAATGTTTTAACCTTGAACATATTAGTAAAGTCACTAGATGTCCTGCTAACAAAACCCAAGAGTTTTAGTAAATTGTTAATTATAGTATCAATATGTTCATTAAAGGTAAGTTAACAGTCCATGATAACTCCGAGGTCCTTAATAGACCATTTTATAAGGCAAAAACACATTGTAATATTATTAACATTAGTATTCAAAACGCACGAGACGCCTAATTAATCATTATTATGATATTAATAATTCGAAATACTGTAATATCAATTTTGTAATAAAGAAATATTATTTAACCCTTTTTTAAAAATCTAAAAATATTATCTGAGAAGTATTATATAATACTAGGTGCGTAGATTTTCACGATCACTGTGATATGTACGTATGGTCTTTTTTGGATGATCCTGTAGCTCAATCACAAATAACTATCGACGTGCTTAAAAACATGCTAAACATTTGAGCGATCACAATGAACAATAATGATCATGCTTAAGTATGTAATTTCTAAGTCATCGCTCGTGTCGGTTTGTTTTTTGTTTTCCTCGTAAATAAATACAGTTCATTGGCGAAAAATCGGCGTTTACTATAAAAAATAATACAATATATTGCATTTGCAAAATAGTAAGGAGTATCTATTACATAAAAGTAAAAATTAAATTACAATTACTATGGCGACTGCTTTTCTTGTCATTTGGCTTGCCAACCGCCGGCTAAATTCAATAAATAGCGTGATAAATAATAAATAAGTACATAAAAATAGCAGTTTTGTAATATTTTCCATATTTACATCGGTAAAATTCAAATATGTGATTGCGCAGCAGGATTATACGTCGCGAAACGTAAATATTTTGACATTTTATTTTTGGTGTTCTCGGATGTTCCATTGTGATCGCGAATACGATAAACAACCATGGTGAGAAATTGTTATTAAGTCGCTTATTAGCACGTCGATAGTTATTTGCGATCGAGCTACTGATAAGGCTAGACTCGTTCAAAAATTGCTTTCAAACAGGACAATTTTTCGCCTCTAAACCAGAGATTTTGCATAAATCCAGAAACTTCAGTGCACGCATAATAAAAGGGGCAATACACAGACACCTAATTATCATAAACGGAGACGACCCTGACTAGGGCTTCCAATCTCGACACAGATTTGAGTCTTGAGACTGAAACGACACTCGGAAACCGAGTCTCGAAATCTCGAACCTTTGAGACTGTTCGATCCTAACGACAATTCATACAAAAAATATTGATTGTCGTAAATAAATCACGTCATTTTTTAAATTTATTTAAACACTTTATATATTTAAGACAAAGCTAATGATTGTAGACAGAGCTGGCAGTCCCCTAAAGACAAGACAGATGCAAGACCTTGAACTGATATATGACTTTGTGTACCTCAACTCGCTTATCTCCAACAACGGCAGTGGCAGACCTGAGATTGGTCGCAGGATTCAAATGGCCTAAGAAGCCATAAACTGTTTGGAGAAGATTTGGCGAGATCGAGGTATATCAATAAACACAAAAAAGCGGTTGATGGAAGCCCTGGTATTCTCCGTTTTCTTATATGGGGCTGAAACGTGGACAATGCGTGCCTACGAGAGGAAAAGGATCGATGCATTCGAGATGTGGTGTTAGAGAAGACTGATGCGAGTGCCTTGGACAGCCAGAAGGACGAATGCATCGATACTGGAAGAGCTCCATATTACAACTCGTCTATCAGTGGTGTGTTTGAGAAGGATACTGTCTTTCTTTGTATATATTGCTAGACGCGAGCCAGACAATCTAGAAAAGGCAATAATGTCTGGCCAAGTTGAAGGTACGAGAAGCCGGGTTAGAATCCCATTTAGATGGACTGACCAAATAAAGGTGGCTACGGGGCTAAAATTTGATGAGTCAGTACGTCGGGCTGAGGACAGACTGGAGTGGAACAGACTAATTAGAAGTGTTCATGGTGATCACGATCCTCAGCATTGAGGGACTGACTTGGAAGAGAAGAGAAACACTTTATATCCATATTTAGTTTATGTACTATGGATAAGGGCAGGCATATCGCCCGAAGGCAATTTATTCCTACCTACCCAAACCATTCCATTTGAGAAAATCAGTGGTATATGAACAATACAACAACAACAATAAACCTTCACGCTGTTTCCCCGTAAGAGTAGGCAGATAGGATAGAACGCCATAACACTCTATCTTTGCATACAGATCTCGCTTCCTCTACATTCATACATCTTCTCATGCACGCGCGCCGATTATTCCGATTTTTGACGTGTCCATCTTCAAGTATTTGTTGGATTTGGTCATGCCATGTCTTTCTCGGTCTTCCTCTATTTCTGCATCCATCAACATTTGCATTGTAAATATTCTTAGCCGTTCTTTCGCTGTCCATTCGTTCAACATATTTATTTATTTATTTTAAAGAAGCTAACAGTCGAAAATGACATAATAACATTAAAAAAAATATCGTTTAAAGACAGACCAGCGAAGTTTCTAAATAAGAATTATACATTTTATTAAATTGTGTTACAACAAAAGGAGTGTGTTTATGTGTATTTGTATGAGAGTAAGTGTAAAAGTGTGTTTATGTGTATTTGTGTGGGAGTAAGTGTTCAGGTGCGTGTAAGTGTGAGCATCATTAAATAATAAGTGAGATCGTATCGCAGCCAGAAATAATGAGTCTCAATTTATTTTTAAATAAATGAAGGGGCATATAAAATATATCAAAAGATGAATAAAGCATTACAGTTTCTAACTATAAGCAAGAACGATAGAGGAAAGAGAGTTGTTGTGTTGTTAATATATCATAATATTCTCATTACAGAACAAAATGTTGATAAACACATACATTTTTTTAGAAATAAAAATTGACTAAATATCTACACTATACTATGAAAAAAGGAGGGAGTAAAGAGGCAAGGAAAGAGGGAGAAAAAAGGAAAAACTCAAATATTCACATTTCATATGTGGTTTGAACGTAAATAAAGAGGAAAATTCTACCTCATCTCTGTAGGGATATTGATAAAAAATATATACCTACTCCCCCTTGGGAGAAATCCAGATTTGTGGATGTACAAAAAAATACACGTACCAAAAATAATGTTGTGTAATAAGATCTGGTCAAAATATAAGGATAAATAAATTGCAGAGTCATCTGCAGGCGATTACTAGTACTTAATTTAACTAGGAAGAGTCTTAAATACATAAAATAAAGTAATATGCTAATTAAAAATACTTAACTTCAATATCAATACATAGATGGCGCTCCAACACGCTTGTGAATGGTTTCTCATTTAATAACATATATACAAAAATCAAAAAAATGTTACCTGTGTCGATATTCGCTGATAAGCGGAATGGGGAATGTTGTAAATACGTAAAGTGGCCACTTAACCCAGCCAATGACAGGTCATAAGCCCTGTAAACGCTCGAATATCCCTAATCCTGAATTTGAAAAAATTCTACCTCATCTCTGTAGGGATATTAATAAAAAATAAATAAAGAGTGTCTAAAGGGCGTCTCTGACATAGTTGGAGGAATCACCAAACACACCATCGATCACAATAGCCCAAATAAAAATCACATAAAGTGTGACGAATGATGGGTTTTATTAATGTACCTACCATCATCACAGGAATACCTGTTAATCAATGGAGCAACCAAAATAGATGTCCTTGCGCTTAAGCTCTATAACTGTTTATTTTAACGGCGGTTATGACCTGGCTAGTGTGTTTTTTTTTGCTTTAGATTCTTAGTGTTGCCAGCACTGAGATTGAAAAGTTCTTGTTAAATTTTAATTTTTATTCTATCGTTATATTTCATGACGTTGGAAATCTGTGACAGCCACTCCAAGTACATCATGCGTGACTAGTGGACTTCCTACGAACTTGTCCAAAAAGTCTTCCATTAATTTAACACCTGCAGTGCGATTCTGAATGCTCTTTAGAGGCTAGCGAAAGCTTGCCAGCACGTAATTGGTAGGTAAATTACGCGTTCTCTACCACCTAGAGAGTGTTCCGAATCACACTGTTGGTCTGGTAATTTCGGTACTAGCATCTGGAGAGTCTCGGAATTGAAAATGTCTCGAGACTATCGAAATTTCGAGATTATCAAGTCTCAAATGGAAGCCTATCCCCGACAGGCTTATACTAATTTCAACATGGCTCCCGGCAACACATACGACAGGCGACAAGATGATACCGAATGTACCCAATATCGACTGACACGGTACAAACTACTAGTAGGTACATAAACACATCATTTTCTACACACACTGTTTACAGTGATGTGACTCCTGTAACGGTAGTCGGAACGAGTCTAATTAATTTACACGGTATCACCCAATTTGTATATTGACATGACATGACATGAAATACCCGTCATTGTTACCTTGAATCAATTAGATATCTGCGCAACTAGTGGAGAATTATATCCTTTAATTAACATTAGTTCACATATTTAAAAAGGCGTGTTTTCTTGAAATGTGGTTTAGATGTCTTAAATCACTTACTTGAAACTATTGAAGAGTTGAAGACAAATACTGTAAAGGTTGTTGGCAAAGGAAAGGAAAATTATTTCATTGATTACTCTGTCAACTTTTGATACCAAGCGAGTGAGGTGAGCGTATTCATTACGCGATACGCGCCAAAACTGTTCCGGTAAGTTCTAAAACAGGTAGAATAGTAAAATCGGATAAATCGTAAGTATACAATGTAACTATTAGTTTAATGAGTCATTGAATAGACAATCGTAGAGTTCGGATGAAGGCGTAATATATGAATCACGATGAAATAATCAGGGAATAACAAAATATTTTAATATAGAGAACAACCACATTCCTACTTTTTTTTACGTTTTCTAGTTTTAAGGCGTATCTGATAACGATTTTAACTTCGTCAAAACTCCAATTACTTTTCAAATATATCATGAATTCTATGGCAACCAATGCCATTTTGAAATTATTTACAGAAGAATTCGATTAAATTAACTTCTGATTTACATACAGTTCTTGAAGAATTTAAATTTGAAGTGGTTGAAATGTTTGAGCAGGCAATGAACTTTTTTTTTCACGAAAAATAACATAACGTTGGTCAGAAACCGGTGATCTTGTGCAAGATCTTGTAAAGTTTCTTGGAATAATTATTGTTCCAAATCTTGGGCCGTTTTATTTGCTGTTTTAACTTGGCAGGTCCTGGGATTAAAAATGCGCATTACGTAGATGTTTTCGGTGATAGATAGCGGGCAGTTTCACTGCTGATAACTAACAATACATTATTCTGCGACTAACAATCAATAACGGGTTTCTTAAATAACATGGATCGTGAACTTTATTAAAAATCAATGTTTCCTGAGTGTGGTGAAACAAATAAGTCCGAGAATTACTAAGTTGTAATTAATTAGAGATGATGCTTCATGAAATGATAGTTTGAAATCATGTTCTGAAAAATAATCGTTTTTGCGTCAAAACATTGCCGTACAAAATGCGTAGTAGGGTAAAAAAGATCGACTGTCAGTGCCAGTTTTTTGTGATTTCAAAGCTGTATGTCGCATTTTAACACTGCTCCACATTTTTATTAGTAAAATAAATATTTACGTTTTTTTATCCATATTTCGATTTCGATTTTGAGAGCCATTTTCAACGAGTGGTAAATAACTCACCATTAAAAAATGGGAACCAATTGTAGTAGAGCGAGGTGCGAACCGCGGACCTATGATTCGTGAGTCCGCGATACTAGCCACGGGACCACAGCCCGGTTCTATTCACTGACTACAAGTTAAGATCCGGAACTTAAATTGAATGGAACACAAGACGAGTGCTTAGTGCTGTATCTGGTGTATACATATATATATCAATGCCGAGGGTAAATAAAGTGACAGAAGCGACACCAAATTACAGGCGGGGGAAGTGCGCGCAGATCTTGGTTGAAATATTTGTTGAAAGACAGGACGTGTTCTAATCATTTGAAATTTGAGGTTAAATCCTTCAGAAGATCCTGTACCATTTTCTGACCCAGGTAATACTCATAACTCCTCTCATTTGCTCATACATGGGTGATTTTGTAGGAATAAACGCAGATTTGAGTACAAAACGCTCCGATTTGAACTTTCCAAAATAGTAATATTTTTGATTTTGCGATTCAGAAGAGTTTAAAGGTTATGCCGCGATATTAATTGTAAATTAAAATCTAATTTACCTTTCCCATGGCCGTATTTAAAGATTCGTTAAGTTGTTGAAAACGATCAGTAAGCCCAACGCTGATCAGAATAATGAATAGATCTTTTAAACTCCAGTGAAATGTTGCGGCCAAGTTGGTGATCTGAAAATTTGAGTTCGAGACATTTCAATATTCACGTTACGACGTATTCTAATTTTTAATGGCAACTTAAAAAAAATGTTTTTTTAAATCAATAAATAGGTGCCTTGTTCATATTGTTTTTTTTATTGAGGCCTTTTACTAAATACGATAATATCGGCAGAAATACAAGTTACGTATTTACAAATTGAAAATAAACAGAATTCAAGATATCAACAAGACAAATAAAAGCACTTATACAAGAATAGCATAAAACATTTGGTTGCAATATTATTTATTTATTTATTATATTTACGGCCTAATCTAATAACAACAGTTCCACGAAGAAACATATATGTATACAGGGTGTTCTTTAAACCCTGTCACATCCGGAACCACGATGATCGGTATGAGCAAGAAGACATATTAGCATATTTAAAAATATTTAGAAAAAATTTCAAAAATAAAATATTATATAAAACAAATGGTTGCTTACTTCTGCGGGGGAGAACGTGAGGGGGGAGCGTAGCGTGGCGTAGTATCAGACTCTCCCCTCCCTCCTCCTCGTTTCTCCCCCGCAGAAGTAAGCAACCATTTGCTTTTTTGATATTTTATAATTTTAAAAAAATATTTTAATGTGCCAATATGTCTTCTTGCTCATATTGATCATCGTGGTTTCGGATGTGACAGGGTTTAAAGAACACCCTGTATGTATTTATTTTAAAACTTCAAGTACAAAGAATAAATACTTTGGCCGATTTATTGCTTAAAGCAATGTCTTCCGGCCAACTAAAATACAGACTGGTCAAAAGCAGGGTTGTCAAAAAATTGTACTTATAAACGAAAATATATATCAAAATGATACACAAATAAAAAAACCTAATGAATTAAAAATAACAGCTGTTTTTAAATTTGGAGATAAAGCATACAAATACAAAAACAGAAAAAAAAGAACATAAAACTATGTAGCAAAGACAAACAAGGGCAATAAAAAAATGGTATACAATATTTTCATAAACGCGATAAACATATAAGACTTCGAGGTTTACCATTGCTAATCCATCTTTATACAGATAACTTGTCAATTTTCATATACATTTAAAACAAGTTTTACCAGCAAAAACCAACAATTTGATAGTGCCTATTTTACATTAAAAAAACTTAAAACTTATCACCTAAAATATCATAACATTAACAAAATCCTAAACATAATTATAAATTCATGTACATGCTGTTTATTGCCTAACCACAGCCAGCTCTTATATTTAACAAAAGTCAACTGTTGGAAGAGTTGAGGAAATATACATGTTTTAACATAGGCAGAATGGTAAATGTTACACAGTGCGTAAAGTGGTCACTTAAACCAGCTTATGTAATGTAATGATAATGCCTAGACTTCCACATTCCCTTCTCAAAAATGTTTTTCCTCTTTGTCGCAACAAATTTAGATCATTAATTTTTAAAAATACACTAAAACTCCAACTACTCGGATTGATGATTGCCAGATTTTATTGCTTTTGAAATAATACAGCGAATTGGAATCACATTAAAAGCTTACTTAAACATGTCCAGCAAAGTTAATTGCACAATTAAATTTCAATTAAAAACTTATTTATTTTTAATTTCCTAATAACGATTTGGATATTTGGAAATCCGTATGGTTGGAGTTCGGAAAAACGGAGTTCTACCGTATCTGTATTTTTTTGTACGTCATTCCACATACCTGCAAACATACCGCTTTCCATACAGCGTAATCAGTGTAACTGAATATTTGAGTAAAAGACGCTTTGTAGAACTTTTCATCAGCTCTTTGATCCTGGTTACATTTATACACCACAGCTATTCCTGATGCAATACTCAGCATATGTTCAACTATTGAATTAAAAAAAATCATAATGTAACCGATGAAAGGTTTTAAACTCAGTTGTGTTAACTTTGCGTGATTCTTACCTAGCGCAAAGAACAGTACGAGGAAACTGTAAAGTCCAAATCTCGCATATAGTGTTCGATGTTTTCCCTGTCTCGGAGTTCTCTTAATTTCCCCATTAGATATAGCCATGCAAAGATTTGGCCACTGAAAAGCAACTCGCAAGAAAGACAAGTGGGTAAGAAATGCGCTGATGTAGAAAACCACATTACCTGAAAACAGTTTTTTTTTTAATACTGAAAAATGTACACTCGTCGAAATAAGTGAAGGTTTGATCAATAAATATAAGACAGCACGGAGACAAGACATCAGCAGCGAACGGTGATTTTATTTACAGATAAGTTATAAATATCATAATTTTGTGTTTGGGGAAAACGTAAAGTCGTATTTCGCGCCCTTTTTTTCAACTAAGTATATCTTATTGTTATCAAAAACATTTTTCACTTTGTGGTATGACATTTTACACTTATTTGTTTATAAATTTGTATAAACCACTTTATTTTTTTTAATTACACTTCAACCGGTTTCAGTGGAGGAATACAGTGTTAGTTCCAAATTGAGACCGCGGCCGCACGCTCCAGATCCCGCCTCGGAAAGGAAGAAGAACGTAGTAATACAAACAAATCAAACAACGACAATGGCTTCTACGAGAGGGGCATTGTAATGTAGGATTCTCATTGACAAGAAGTTATCGAACAGAACGGCGCATATTTGACTGAAATCGGATAGTTAAAATATTTTTTTTAAAGGAATAACCCGCTAAACCTCTATTTAGAGGCTTGTCAGCAGATGTGATAGAGGAGATATGGAAAGAGGTATTAAAAAATACACCACAACACCTAGACCAATTGAGAAAAAAATCTTCCTTAGATTGTTTTTTTGCAACTGGTGGGAATCGAATCCGCGACGCCAGTTTCACAGTTGGCGGTCTAACCAACTGCGCCACGGTACCGGTGGATGATTGTAACACTTTTTATAAAGCATTTAAATAAAGCGAAAAATACGAAATTACTTTTTCCCCAACCTATTACATAATATAGTATGAGTAATATGTTATATACTATACATTGCTATTTTTCCTGTAGTTTTGTGTCATACAACAACTCTCTTCGATGAAATCAACTCAAACAACGTAACTCCGTGATATATATTATATTTTGTAACTATATTATCCATTACTTAAATACATAAACGTATATAAACTTAAAGTATTATCGTTGCGATTAAAATATCAACTGGCCGATTTGTTCTAGAAATGAATAATGCCAAAAACGGCCGCGTCGAGCACATGTCCTGCATAAAAGAAATTATGGTCGTATGTCAAAAGTATCATTTCAAAGAAAAATAGCCCTTAAGTTTTCCAAATCGAGAATCTTGCAATCTGCAAATTTATTCCAGAAGAAGAAAAACCGCCACTTGGTTTAAGATGTTCAACGTATTGTAAACTTATTTGTATGAAAAAATAAGCTGTAATAGGCTGAAATAATCTGCAACCTTAAAACATTATATTTAGTCAAATATAATGGTAAGCTGCGCACAATCACTTCTATATACGATTCGCCCCTGTAAAACATTAAAACAACCATTAATTATATATTATCCTAGATTAAAAATTAAAATTAAAACCAGTAGATTATTTTTACCAAAGTTCTGGAAGCTGACATGAGTCGACATAAAGTTGAAAATGCAAGCAAAGCCAACAGTAATTAATCCAGATAAAACGACCATGCTGTAACCCATTCTCCAGGAAAGCCACTTGAATCTAAAAAAAATACAAAGCATCTAAATATTTATAAAGCATCTTCTTAATTCCTTTTCAGTGCAACGGGAAATTTGATATAAAAATGTTTTCCAACGCGCGGTAAAAATTAGAGCGTGCCGCGAAGTTTCTCGAAAATGTGTGAAAAAAATAATGAAAATGAAGTACTTTGAATAACGTCAATAGTTCTCCGAAATCAACCAATGACAGAATGTCGTGATACTTTCGGTTATTAGGAAGTTAACCCACTAATCAAGACAAATCACTGTAGAGAACTTGAGACGTCACAGGCGGGGTAATTTCAAAATTAATCAATCAAAAGTGTTTTTTTTTTATTATCTTGTTTTCTTTCTTAAGTGGCTTAAAAACAAACCAGCAAAATAAAATTTCACTATTAAGCTTCTAAAAGTAATAATTAAAACATGCTTTTCTTACTTACACCATTTTGGATGGGTCTGCAGCTAGCACTCCACTAATAGGCATTATTCCAAAAATTTGTGCACATGTCAACACGGGACCAATGGCTCTACAAAATGTATCTTCTTTGATATTACTACACACTACTCCAGCGGTAGGAAATAATTCTGAAAATATTTATTCCCTTTTTGTACTAATTCATTCAAACGAGTAAAGTAAATAACTTTTTATGTCATTTCATGTATGGATTTGAAACATAAAAGTCAACATTAATTACTTAATTATTGTGCACTTATTGTTGAATAATTGCTTCGAAAAATGGTATATCTAAGTTAAAGTTAATTAAATGTAACTTTTCGTCCAGGTGGGCGAACAAGGTAAGCTAACTTTTTTCATGCAACTTATTGTAAAAGTAACTTGTCTTAACCTTTTCGAAGCAATCGGGCGCGGCCCTGCGTCTCTATGGCGTTCTGGCCAGTGTTCATTTTCTATGTTTTAAATCAAAATTATATTAATGAAAAAAAGACACACAAACATCTCATTAATCGTACCTACCTTCCATTATAATATAATCTTTTGAGTTAAATTTGTCAGGAATTTTGGGCCTATAAAAGAGAAAATTTTAATAGTTATGTTGTACCTATATTAAAAACTAAAGATACTAAAATGTTGTCATTATGATAATTGTAGATAATTGGCTATTGGTTATAGTTGAGGTGTGCCTTTTTGGTCAGGTTTTCTTGCTTGGCATTAAGTAAATTAATATACAGTGGTATTTTATGTGGGAATCCAAAGTTAGCTAAAGTCCTTGGTGTGGTATATTTGGCGTGCAAATCATCTTTAAAGGAATATAAAAAAGACTAAGGTTAACATGGATCTATTTGAGGTCACTAGCTCAAACGGCAAATAAAAGGTCATGTTTAATTATGTGAAGGTCATTGGGTAACTACTGAAGACCTTAGAAATTCATATCTCGTGCATATATGTCGTAGTTTTTATTAATTTTCTATTTGTGTATAACAATTTACACAAATATTCATATTTTCTTCTTTATCTTTTCCACATCCACTCCCAAAGGGCCATTTACATGTGGCCAATACAATAGATATAAAAATATTGTCTTATCCCAGCTCCGCGAGGACAATACGACAATTCGGCCGCAGTCTATTGTATTTCAATAGGCAAATCTCCTTTTGCTTTCCCGTAAATCTCGATACGTAGGGACAATCGATATATGTATTACAATTAAATTAAAGTTTTATATGGCTTATGGAACGTACATTATTGTATGAATATTTTAACGTATTTTAGAATATTGCAGCAGAAGTAGTTTTTATTAATATTAATCGTGTTAGTACGCAATAGATAGGTTAAAAATGTACAAAATTAAAATATGTATATTGTATATGGAGGTATTGACGAAATGAAAACACGCGGTTCAAGAAACTTCTATATAAATCTGGGAATTAATTATTATTAATAAATCAATTAAAAAAACTAAAAAAAAACAGTGTCTAGTTTTTGCATTAATTATAATATTATTATAATTCTATATTATTAAAATATTTGAGTTTGTCAAAATGTTTGAAGACAAAAGACTGGATTTCACCCCCTCGGGAGTCATTAAGATTAACAAATTACAACAGGGATGGAGAATACCCTAGAAAAGGGAATATGAAAGTCTAGGCATCTACAGGGCTGGACAAACTCAAATATTGTAATAAAAACCAACTGGTCAAAGAAAAAGTTTAAAAATTGGAAAATTGTTTTCAGGCGTTGCCTAGTATGTGAAATTATTCGGTCAGATGAATTTCTTCACAACAATAAAGGTTTCAGCTTTTTCACTTCACTAAAATCAACAAATGGAAGAAATTAAGAAATATGGATGTTCAAACATAGGCAAAATGGTGACTGTTACACAGTGTGTCATAAGCCCTGTAGATGCCTAGTCTTCCATATTCCCCTTTCTAAGGTATTCTCCATCCCTGTTGTAATTTGTTAATGCTACATTATGTTAAGATTTTTATAATGCGGTTTCCCCGGAATGATTACAGTAGTTAAGTATGTCATTATTGCAAATCATAATTACCTGCCGAGTATCTGTGTAGGAAGCGGCGGATTTCTAAGAGGTGGGTGCTTATTAATATTCCGAAATTTATTTAAGTATTGCATTACACTCAAACTCATTTTTTAATGTATATTGTATTACTCTGTAACATTTACATTATTATTAAGAAAAATAATGTTTAAAACTAAGTTATTTTTGCCAGTAATGTAAAAAAATAAATAAAATCACACCGATTTGAGAATACTAAAATAGTTTATTTTATTTTACAAAACAAAAACAAAAAATCGGAAAATCGGCAATAAGGACCTTCAGTCCATTGACATATCAAAACATAGACATGTCCCAAGCCCTCAAATGAGATGGTACTAAACGCTCAGTCGTGCCCAACGTGTATTTGGTCGTTCTTCGGCCAGCCAGGCGTGACGTTTAGAATCGAAACAAATTCGCTTACATGTGTCATGAAAACGTGTTAAAACCTTTCGGATAAACATTGTAAAAGGGGATTGTGTAACTTTTCATTTGAAAATATTTGTTCATGAGTGATTAACGAAGCATAAAAAAATTCGTATTTAAATATAAATATTATTTTTTGTTAAAGTCGCACCATGCCTAGCGGCGCAATTGCGAAGCTCTTCTTAGTTACAGTGATGCACTGATAGGAATACGTTTTTAAAATATAATAAACGTGAGTTCATATTATCCTTTCGTTTCTAAAACTCCAGTGTAAAGAAATAAATGGGTTAAAATTGGAGAATAGAATGAAATTATGGGAGCTTTTTTTAATATTTTTTTTTATTATATGCGCCTCCACTCGTTGGCGAGTGATTTTGGCCGAAATGAGAACTATCTAAATTATACGGAATTTAAGGAACGAACCTGATTGTTGATTGTTAAAGTCAAAATGTAAAGTTTTTAATGTTTCAAAAATAAGCATCCTTCATTTTTTAGTAGCATATGCATGCTTATTGAATGCAGCTTTGGTGTAAATAAACAGTACTTTGTAACTATGGGCACGTTTGCGTGTTACTACCTTAGGTTACTACTTTTAAAATATTTTACTCTACGGGAAATTTTTTATTTATTAATTTATACTTTTACAATTTTGTATTTTTTTTATACAGGATAATATTCCCTCGCTGGGGTGTCCCGTGTCGAGGGAAACATTTTACAATAAGTATAATGAAACATGCCTTAAATTAGTGATTTAACATAGTCAATAAATAAAAATGTAATTATTCTAATTAACCTAATTATCATCGTAATTATTCAAAAGCCAAATAAACTAAAATAATGATAAAAAACATAATAAAGTTGTATAAACTTGCAGACAAAATTTCATAATCAGGAAACAATTTTTTACCTATCTGGCTTGATCTACTCATCGATCCGTGTGCAACCCACCTCCACTATCCATTTCTTAATAGCAATTTTATATTGAGAGTACTTACTAATTGTCAAAATAAACTATTTTAGTTGACGCAAATCAGTGTTTGATTCAAATATTAAAGTTATAATATTGGAGTTCTACAAAATAAACGCCAAGTCAATAAATCAAAAAAAATCTGTAGATAAAGAAAAAATTACCTTGCCGAAAAAAATTTACTTGACTTGACAAAAAAAAACAGTTTGGTTAGATATGTTGGAATGTTAAAAATTTCAATAAATATATATTTTTGAGTTAAATTACCATTCAAACACCTGTAACCTGAAACCTTAATAGTAACAATGTACATAATCGGAATGTAACTTTTTTGTTACATTGAATGTGAATGTCTTAAAATAAAAGGAAATACTCGAATACTGTTTATAAATCGGTGCAAAAGTTTTTAATTTTTCAGGGAGCCTATAAAAAAAAATCTGTTATTTCGAAATAATACGATAAACAAAACGGTTTGTTGTTTTTTTTAATGATAAGTGTCATCTATAGTCTATACTACTAGAGGAGGATAAATAAATTAATAAGTGAAAAATACTAGTTATTAAATTATCGACTAATTTTTTTTTTAAAAACAAACATTTCTATTTTTACTATTTATTTACCCAAGTATTTCGATTTTTGGGGTCATTTTCAATGAGTTGTAAATAACTCACAATTAGAAAATGGGAATCGAGTTATGGTAGAGTAGGGTTCGAACCTCAGACCTCTGAGCCGTGAGTCCGCAACACTAGCCACGGGACCACAACCCGATTCATATTTTTTTCTTTTGACAATAACACTGAAAAAACTAATCGCGGCAATAAAAAAACTATGGCGTTTTTTTGCTGTTTTCATCAGTCTCCAAAACCATTATTTTCAAAAAGCATATTTTAATTTATGCTTTTTATGACTAACACACCGTTGTTTAATTTTGTATAACAGCTATGCATTAAATTCTAAAACAAATACTAGGCACACCAAATCACGAAAAAACAGCTTTAAATAATGTATAAACACTTTTTTTTTTATTCTCCCTGCGCGGTCTTTTCAGTTAATTAGTTCAATCTGTAATGACTAAACTTGGATTTGTAAAACAACATTTATTCAAAGTAAAGGTTACCAGTAGCTTTACGATAAAATCAATTGAAGTTGCATTTGATAAATGTCAACATGTGATTGTGTACAATTTCTATCATTTATTGCATCGATTCCAAGTGTCATTATGGTTCAATGCTAGCGCTGTTTACAAAAGAAATGGGTTGTCAGGAAAATGTATGTTCGTGATAGCATTTTAGTTACATTCATGATTAACGCTTTACCAAAACAAATTTAAAACATAATGGGCAATTGTCATGGATTTTTTATTGGCCAATAAATTAATCTAAAAAATCACAAGCCTAACGTTACTATTCTTATTAAAATCTGTTAAGAAATAAGGGAGATATAAAGGATTAAATTCTAGTAATTTGAATGGTGCCAAAAACAAACAATTCGTGACGTCATCAAGTATGACGTCTTCGGATGTTCTGTGACGTCATCGGATTTTTTTTCATCAATGTCTATGGATTTTATAGAGTATTGTAAATAGCTTCCTTTTTCTATGTATCGTTTGTTTACATTTAGGACGTCCTATCACTTATCAAACGCTACGAGTTGTGATTTATAATTTTCGTTATAAATTGATAATTAAATTTATCGTTATCATAATAAATTAATATTTAGAAGAGGTTGGAAACCATAAAATAATAAAAAAAAGTCGAGATGTAATATGTAATCCGTTTTCACATTCATCTGTCAGTGCCTGGGTGTCAGTGCCAGTGGAGTACCCACTCCAGGGGGGGCTTAAGATAATAAACATAGACAATTCTCCTTATATTTCTATCTGTGGCCTTACCAACATTAAAATGAATGCATTACTCGTGAACTTCTGTGACAAAACTTATTACCAACTAACGAAACGATCGTTTTCGAAAGACCTTATTTTCGAAACGAAAATAATGAATGAAAACATTCATTACAAGGGTTTATATAAACACTAGGAGTTTTTTTTTTTAATCTTTCATTTGTAGAGTAGGTTAAATCCAATATTCCTCCCGAGTAATAGTACCATATTTATGCAAAAAAGTTTTGTTGACACTGCTACTGTAGTTACTTTTTGCAATATTTTTTTAAAATGTGGAAAATTTGGGGGCAAGAAAAAAAAAGTTTTTTAACTGTGGGAGGACATAATTAAAAAGAATAAGCGTGGAGGTGATTTTCAAAGATAAGTTAGACAATTGAACTTTTTATGATATATGTAGGTACTCATTTTTTTGGTGGCCAATTGATGTAATGGTCAGCGCGTTTGTCTACCATGCAAGAGGTCTCGGATTCGATTCCCGACATGGCTGATACGTGAATTTATTAAAAAGGGTGTTTTCACACTAGAATATTTCATAGTCCCTGGACTGGTACCTGATGCGTAAGACTGATTATCTTACCTTGATGTAACAAAAACGATTTATTTATTTTATTTATATGTACGCCAAACAAGTATTTTTAAGGACATATTTATATTTATATACATAGAAAATTATTATAAAGAAAAGTAGAAAGACACAATAGTATATAGTAAACATCGTGGGAATGGAAGCGGGAGAGAGGTGTTTATAATTGAATTTGATTCAGTGATCGTTTGAAAGAAGCCAACTTGTTAAAAAAGAAATTAATACTGGTATGTTTGTTGGCAGACCTAAGAATTCTGGGCATAGGGGAATGAAAACCATAGTTAGTTCTATGGTTATCGGTATGAAAGAGTATGTTTTGTCTGAGGTTTCTAGTTGGGATATTTAATTTTATTTGGCTCAGTAGTTCAGGCGCATCAAAGAGTGAGTTGAGAATTTTAAATTGGACCAGAAGGTTGGAAATTATTTCGACGGTCTTGAAGAGAATATATAACTAAGCTAGTTTCCATCTCATTATACGTATATTGGTCTCTGAATAAGCCCAACCTCCAGCCTATCTTTCTCAAAAATCGATGTTGAACTGATTCAATATTCTTGATGTGAACATCATAATATGGAGACTAGATAACAGAGGAATACTCTAGGTGCCGGTGAACTAGGGAACAGAAGAGAGTTTTAAGGGTATTGATATTTTTAAAGTCAGTTGTGCTTCTGTTAATAAATCCAAGAAGTTTTAAGGATTTATTGATACATGTTCAATATGAATTTTGAAAGAAGGTTTAGTGTCAAGTATAATACGAGTACCTAAATCTCGTATACTAGACACAGATGATAATATTTCACCGTTCAGTGAGAAGTCGTATATGATTGGATTTTCCAGACGAAAAAAATTCATCACGTATCTATGGTCTCTGCTGTGGGCCGGTCAGATATCCTTTGCCTGTAGTAGTAATCTCTGTGGGGTAGTAATCTCTGATCAAGATACGATAAGATAACTCTTTTTTTTTATGTACAATTTGAAGTAAAAATTTGAAAATCAATAATCAGATTGATATTTTTGTTGAATAAAAAAAAAAACGAAAACCTTCGTGGCTTCATCAAATTGAATTTAAAATTCAGACTAATCGCATGTAGCAAGATTGTTCCTAATATTATGAGTTATTCTGCTGATGAATTACTTACGTACAAATTTTAACGAAATAATGAAAACAACAATAAACCCAATCAAAGCGTAATGTACAAAATAGTAATATTTTGTCGTTCTGATAAAATTATTCATATTTGAAATGCTGTTTCGACACTAAAATGTGTTTAAATAAATATCACATGAGTCCTAAATGCAACGTGAGGGGTTTGAACTTCTATCTTTAGGTGGTGACCCTACAGTGGTCGGTGACAGTGATGTTGGCAGTGATAGGTGGAGGACTTGCATTGAACTGCACTAAAACCAGCTCGTAGGTCACAATCGTCCCAGCGATCTAGAAGAATATTAAAAAAGTAAATATTTAAAAAAAAATCATGACTATTTGTGTACCATCTAGACTCTAGACCGACAAGACAAATCTTTCAATTTGCTCCGACGATGCGTTTGTGTAAAACAATCCAAAACACCTAGAATACCTCTTTTTCAAAGATGGTGAATGGTAATTATATTTATTTATTTGAACATTTCATCATATATACAATTTTTTCCACTTTGCCCAACTATATCAAACAGTATTTTACGATTTTCTTGTTATATTACTTAAAAATATTTTATTATTAAATTTGATTTTTACATTTATTCTTAAATTGCTTCTACTGAATATGTTGTATAATTTTTAAGTTTAATTTTTGTTTATAAATCTTGGGTAAAAGGTAATTTTTGTTTTTTTTTTCAAATGACTTTATAAATTTTTGTAAAAGGCATATTTGCCGTATATTATGTTCATAAAATAAATACGCAAGCAAATAACAATTGATTTTTCGAGGACGATATATTTCATGTTAATGAACATATTCAGGTAACAAGTCATCGAAATATTGAGATAATAAAGTTTTTGTTATTATTACATAGGTAATAATGAAATATTTTTTGTTTTCTAGATTGGTTTTGTTAAACATAGTTTATATTTTGAGTACTACGTCTTCGGTGTAAACATTTTTTTTTATGTGTGCATGGGTGTCCCAAACTTACAAAAAAAATGTACCCACTGTTTATGTTTAGCTTGTATAATAATTAATTAAATTAAATATTTCCTCACTTCTAAAGCAATGGGGGAAAAGTGGTTAAAAAAGAGAAATAAATATGAAAATGATGTCATTCTTTACTTACTGTCAGAATGAGTCCTCTCGTAACGTAAAAAAAGTTAAGTCCTGTAAGTGCCACGACATCTGTGGTCACTTGCTCCAAAAAGCGTCGAACCTAATATATCAAAACATTAAATCACATCTGGTAACATCCGTAGACTAAATATTACGTGTAACTTAGTACCTAGGTCAGAAGGCTTAGGCTTTTATGTCAGAAATACGAATGATAAAGTCCATATATTGGAGACCTGCGATATGTAGCATCCAAAAGGTAACGAATGTAGTTTGGATGAATTGTAAAACAAATATACGTGGCATGGGCGAATGGTAATGTAATACAAATATATCAAGCGGGATTTGGTATGATCTAGTAAATCAAAACACGAATATTACGTCATGTAAAAAGTCTACATAGCATAAAGCCAAGATAAGAAATGTCAATATTGACGCGTGTGTGCATATGCCATATACATATATTGTTCTTCAATGTCTCTAAGAACACAAGGACGTCCACAGCAGTTTACTTACATTATATCATGGATGGAGTACTGAAAGAGCGGCGACGTCCAGGGATCTCGGGGCGCTGTTTGACGGGTACGTTATCATGAATGTAATCTTCATTTAATTTCATGGCGCAATAATTCCGTTGAAATGCTTGGATTTGTTCTTAGAAATGTCAAGATATTTTCAAATACTTAGGTTTTGAAAATATTGTATAATTCATTGGTGGCTTGGAATTTAGTTTCGTCAAATGGTCGCCAAATGAGACCAGATATTCCTTAGTAGTAGAGAGGAAAAAACTGCGTTTATTGTATCTCAGGAAGTATGGATATTAAATATTATCTGTGGGTTTTCCTAACTGACTCTAACTAAGAATGCTGGGCTACTAATCATTTTGGAAGAGGAGGTCTATATATTTGGGCATTCACTTTTTTCAGTTGATTGGTGGCCGCATACATGATTCAGATATTCTGAATGAATTAGGTCTATTTGTCCCTGATAATTTATTAATTTATTTACTTATAAGTAGTTTATTACACATTTTTGAGACAGAAGTCCAAACTCCATGGGACTGAAAGTCCTGTGTTGAGTCGAGACAAAGGCAACAAAAGTTGTTCTACCTACCACGATGCAAAACCAACCTACCAATGGCTATGCCGATAGTTAGACAAATCTTATTATTTATTCGTATCGTCGTAGACGTTGATAATATATTTCATGACATTGGGATTTCTCTTAGGAAAATGATTTCCAAACTGTAATAACAGAAGTTGATTTTGCATGTTTTTTTATTATATTCAATTGATTTGTTTTGATTAAGGATGAATTGGATGCATTATCGTAATGTTCTTAATGTTTTTAATAAATCAACGAAACAATGTTGGAAACCTTTTATAAAAAAATGGAGTAATGGCAGTAGTAGCATATTCTCACCTCTAGACAGTAAGATTCGGAGGGCACGGCGTACAGTACGGCGGCTGGCCGACGGGCTTGGCTGTTGATGCTAGTCGCCAAGATGGACACCACGAGGGAGCGGGTCAGCAGGAAGCCGAAGGAGAACACGAAGTACATCGCCTGCGTGGCCCTCCGCAGAGGCCTGTACACACAGCCGTCATGCAATTTCGGCCTAAACAAGCGCTTAGGAGGAGTGGGTCGCGCTGAATCGACAGCTTGGGCAAGTGTTGGTGTTGAAACCGGAGCCATTGAAAGCGCCAGGTTTTGTTTGGTTCAGTTGATGAGAGATCAGAGTGACGCGAGCAAAGCGTTTTGATTGGGGATAAGGCTTGCGCAAAATATTTCCTAGTGTTAAGAAAGCCTAGCAAGAAATATCTAGTGTTTCTAGTGGCAAGATATTTATTATTTTAAAAAAAGAATAATATTATGGCATTGTGAGAGATCAGATTTCCAAGTGTGCATAGTGTGGACGTTCCTAAGTCTACGAGTACAAATAATAATAGCCAAGACATCTTTGTTTTGAGAAATGAGGTAGCTGCATGATGTCATGATATTGGTGAGATTCTCTTGCATAGCCAACTGCCCTTAGTATTTATGATTTTATCATGCGCACTAAAACTGCATTCAAGTAGAAAAGTGCAAGCTTAAACATGATGCTTTTTTCTAATGCATAACGGCGATTAAAAAAAAAACAAAATTGAAAAATGTGACAAGCTAGGGATACTATTTTCAGGCTGCTGCAAAAATGAAATAATTCTGCATTTGTGTTTTGGCCGAACGAAGTTTTGTACGCAGTTAATAAATGGAACTAGTTTTTTTAAAGAAAAATGTAATTGATCATGTTTTAAGCGAGAGAAAAAATGTTTCTGTATTCCTCACCCACTCCGGTTTTCACAATCTTCTAATTTAGTTTCGTCAGTATTGCTATAAAATTATTTAAAAAAAGATAAACTATCATAAAATAATTACAAAATTATAGGAATATCTTCTAGCCGTTGTTATCTTTGCGCGTTTCATCTAGTCGTCTAGTCTACATCTATCATAGTTAACTATTTTCTATGAAAATATTAGAAAATCTTCAACCACTTTAGTATTTTAGATACTAGTATTTTATTCAAAATTCATAATGTTTTTTGTGTCAAGTTTAATAAGAAACATTGCAATACATGTTGAGTAGTGATGCAACTACCATATGAAAATACTCGCTGCCTTTGATCATACGTAGAGAACACAACGACATGTAAAATCAACGAGTTTCAATTTTTCTTCGTAAGTCCGTGACATTGGTGCTGTACTTGACAGTAAATTTACGCGTAACAAACACATTGAAACTACTGCTAAAAAAACTTCCAAAATGTTAGTTTGTCAAGCGACCAATGAAATATTTCAGAAACACTGACGTATTGAGTAAACCATTTATTTACTGTTTATTTATTTATTTTAACAGTCGACAATGATATAACAGCATAAAAAAGACACGGTTTAAAGACAGACCAGCGAAGTTTCTAAATAAAAAGTAAACATATTAAATTGTGGTACAATAAAAGGGTGTGTTTATGTGTATTTGTATGCTAGTAAAAGTAGAGGTGTGTTTTTGTGTATTTGTGTGGGATTGTGTATAAATGATTGTATAGTGATATTGAGTATAACATTAGGTGTGAAATAATTGTACAAAAAAAAGACAGTAGAAATAAGAGTACAGAGAGAGAACTTTGACATATAGTCACTGCAACATTTTATTAAGGTCTGATTCTGCTTTTATTAGAATAGGCGGGGATGTATAATTTTTTCGTACATAAATGCGGCAATCTTTGATCCATACGAATTTATGATCTTTCACTTTAGCAAGTTCCCCTGTTTTTTTATGGAGATCTTTATTTCGTTTAGTTTAATGATGGTTAAGATAAACGTTTCCATCACCTCCCAATCCCAAGCCACCAGTTTTAAGACCTTTTCTCATGCGGATTGCGCTTATAAGATCATTTTTTTATTTTTCTGTCCCGGAGTTGTATACTTATTTTAGACGACTTGACCTACATACCTACATACGTGTCCTAGAATTTAGTTTTCCAATTTACATTTAGCATATTCAAAATTGTTTTCTTTTCTAAAACGAGCCATTTTTTTTTATATCAATTAATCGATTCCATACCATGTATTCTCCTTTCCATATATTTTTTTATTATTTTATGCTGTATTATTTTATTTTGATTTTTTTTCTTCTGTTTCCATAAGTGAGTACAAGTGTGAAATATGTAATGAGTCTTATCATTTGAATTTTTATCTAACACCTTGTATGTATTTTTTTTGCTAAATATTGTATGCCTTTCACAATAAATACATATTAAATTAATAAATAAGTACTTCTTGCAATCTTTCTTTTTAGATTCTATTCCAATGAATCGTTTGTATTTATAGGTAAATTGAAATTAATGCTTACTTCCTTATTGTTTTAAAATCTTGAATATTAATAAATATTACATATTTATCTTAGTTTTAATAATAATGACGATTCTAAATTTAACATTTTAATGGGGAAAAATATAACTATAACAGTTTAGGGAGACAAATGTGAACTTACTTAAGGCTGTTGAAGAGTTGCAAACAGATGAAGTAAAGATTGTTGGCAAAAGAAAGAAGAACGATCTCATTAATGTACTTATCCACATTGCGAACCAACTGCGCCGAGTTGGAAAATTCCAGTCTGGCTGATCTCCAGAACTGTTGTGGTAAATGCTGCATTAAAAGAGAAAAATTGCTATGAAATGTGATTAGTGCGACCTCCGGATATAGCAACGAAGGATAATGATGGTTTATGTCATTAAAACTAATGCTGGTGTTATTATAAGATAATTATTAAAAATATTTAGTTCTCAAGTGTAGGAAATTAAAATTCGCATTAAAATTTCTTCATAAAAATACAAGTTAAATTAAGTATTTGCCTCAAAACAATTCTCGGGTGCAAATTGTGCCGTAGTTTTTAGAGCTTTGGGCAATTATATATTGAACCGCTTTAAAACTTATAGGAATGCAATGCATGTACTCGATACTCCCTATTATTTCTGTGGTGGAATCAAATTAATTAAGTTTAAACCTTTCCAGTCATGGAGTCTAGACGATCGGCCAAACCTTCCAGTCTATCAGCAAGGGTGACGCTTACAATCATAATAAACAGGTCTATAAAGTTCCAGTTAAATGTCACTGAGAAGACAACAGGCTGCAAAAAATGCACATTAGACATTTAAATTTAGAAAAATTTCACATTGAAGATTAAAAGTTTAAAAAAAAATACCTGCAAAAAGGCCGCTTTCAAATCCGAATATGTTGTAAAATAAAATACCTCTGGAAAAGAGTTCGTAAAATATTTTACCAAAGTTGACTCATTTTTGCTGCAGTCGTGTGCTAATACCACCCCAGATGTAATACTCAATACGTGTTCAACTGTAAAAAATACATATAAAAATGAAAAATTATTTTTAATATGTATCTTTCTAAGGTAAAAGGCACTGCGTGCCGTATATATTAATAAATAAATAAATACTTACCGAGTGCAAAGAAAAGGACTCCAAAGCAGCACATGTTGAACCTGGTCCTCAGTGACCGTCTTCTGTTTCGTTTCTGGCTCAGTTGAAAGAGTGGGCTGTGGCGAGACTCTCCTTCGGCTAGAGCCATTCCTAGAGCTGGCCAGTGAGGAGCCAAGCGAAGAAACAGGAGTAAGGATGTGAAGGAAACACCGTAGAATATCATGCTAACTGTCAAAAAAAAGAAGCTCACAAGAGTGAAAACACTGCGGTTTACTGGGCGCAAATTACGATGTCATATATTGGTTTGAAGACAAAAGGTTGCATTCTTTGGGACCATGTTCCGCGGAGACTAAGACAAGAGAGATGGAGAACATTTAGAGAAGGAAATATGGATGTTTAGACAAATGTCAGGCTTATAATTTTAGTTACATACTCATTAAGTCTATGGAGTTGACAGATTTTTTGAAAACAGGTTTGTCTTACACATAACATAATATATAAAATACATTTAATAATTAACCTTTACTATATTATGTGTGAATGTATGTTTATGAATGCATTACAAGCGCCCTGACTCAACACGGAATTTCTAACGAGTCGGGGCAAGTTCACAAGCATGGACCGTTTCTGATTGTGTCGATATAAACTGCGTCTCTGTCTCGAATAAGTATATGTTTAATATTAATAATAATAATAAATTTCGACAATTTTTACAGCGCCGTTTTCGTGAGTTATCACTTCAAGGGCGCTGTATATTATACTTCAATAAAAAAATAAGGTCTATCTACAGACCAACTCTTAATTACTATTTACTTACATACAAATTTTACAAATCATGTAATACACATGATATGGTACTTCTAACAATTACATCTAAAAAGTAGCACTTTTAGTGTCAGGAAACGATTTCACAAATAAACAATTTTTTTTTTTTTCTGAAAAGGGATTCAGTTGCACAATTTCGAACTTCTGGAGGCAAAGCATTCCACGCCGGCTATTGCAAAAGCCCTATCGCCAAATTTGGAACTCTGGTTGCGTGAATGAGGTTGTATCACCTTCCCTACAGCAGAACAGGAGGCTGAGCGGAGAGTGAGGCGCCTATCTGCCAGCTCGTCCGTAACGCAGAGTTCCTTAAGGTATTGAGGAGCAGTGTTAACGTAACCAGTGAAGACTTTGAAGCAACGGTGTAATGTGATCGTACTTTGATACACCAAATATTAACCTGGCAGCTGCATTCAGAATGGACTGCAATCGCTTAATTTTATATTTAGGTAAGTCAGCACATGTTATTAATAATATTTATAAAAATGCAATTAATAAATTTAATAAGGTACAAGGTAGGTAATTTTCCAGTTCTTTTATTAATTTATAGATCTTCCATGAACCTAATTATGGTTTTGAGGAGATTACTGAACAATCTTGAAATAACGCAATTTATTGTTTGTTCACCGAAGTAATTCGTGACTGGTTTAAGTGGCCAGTTTAGACACGTGTAACATACACCATTCTGCCTATGTTTAAATATCCATATTCAATTATTACATCCATCTATTGACTTTTGTGAAGCAAAAGAGCTGAAACCTTTATTGATGTAGTGGGTGGGATTTATCTGACTGAATTTTTTTACCTACTAGGCAACGTAACGCATGAAGATACTTTTCGATTTTGTACTTCTTCTTATACCAGTTAGTTTAATCAACAATCATTGGTTTGTACATATTTATGATTTATTTCATTAAAATTAAAATTAATTTATTTTACCAAAATAACATTACGAATAGGTAACAAAATATTTCAGGCGTTATATTGGGACAATATATAAATCCAGGAACCAACCACGAACAATCCAGGAACGAGCAATGGTTTGACACGATCAAGGTATAATACTCTCCAATAACAAGAGTATTTGCCCCTTAAACATATTTTCACTGATGTGAAATATGTCAATCTCCAAAGTGATAATGTTCAGCTGCCTAATTGTTTTTCCAATCGGCAATACCAGAAGCAGGTTGATTCTGGAAGCCAGGAGATAAAACAGTCTGTGCTGACAGTGTCGGAGATAACAACCAGGAACATAAAAACTGATACTCTTTAAAATGGTTAAGTTCTCGTAAAACCTCTTACCAGTCTGAAAAAATGTGTCAGTCTAAATCCATCCCTTTTAGGTTGCAAACTGTTAGTCCTAAGCATGTCCAAGAGAAATGCAGTGAGATAGAGCTACAGATAACTACAATACTCCCTCATGTAGAGATACCTCAGAAGTTTTTTTCAACCCTCTCCAATGGAGGGAATATCTCGCCTCATGCGGACTCCATATCAACGAGGATCACTTAAGCCTGGTTCAAATGAACGAGTTATACTGGATTCTGAGTGTACGGAGATCTTCGAAAACCCTGCCAGCTCGGAGATTATATCTAACATCTTCAGTGCGAGGTCACGTGTTCTCTCGACATGAGCATGAAAAGTGAATCTGTTATCAAAGGTGACCCCTAGACCATAAATTGTCGAAACACGCATGAGTTGGCGGTCATCCATTGCGTTTCTGTGATATACAGTACGCAATGCTCTAGTGAAAGATTAAATTATGCATTTCGAAATATTCGAATACATTTTTGTGATAGTAATCCAGTCTAGGGTATTGTTTATATTGCACTGTAGGCGCAAGCAGTTGACAGGGTTTTCTATATCCAGGAATAGTTTTAAGTCAGCATCAAATAAAATAAATCGCGAGAAATGATCTTCGCGATATCAATTATGAAGATGGTAAAGAGGAGTGGACCAAGGTTTGATCCTTGTGGTACTCCGGAACAAACTGATGTGGTAGCTCAGAAGTAGGTACCGCCAAGCGTTGATCATAGACAACAAACAAGACAGGCTTGCAACACAGAGGATCAGGGACGTAGGTAAACATATAAAAGCACCGACGCACTGATCGCTCTTTCTTCTCTACCTCTGCAGCCTGCCGCCTACTACCAAGATCTAAGATCTACGTCTTCCGAAATTATTGTCAACCGTACAGCAGAAAATGTTGATAAAACTTTAACTTTAGTATTCGATTTTATTAGTTAAATATTCTATCCAGATCTCGTTCATTTTATTGTATTTTATTTTTGCTTTAATAAATAGTGTTAAAAATTCATGTCAGCACCGATTTTCTTTTATTTATGAAGTATGAAGCAACCTTTTGAAGAGTAAGGCCACGCGTGAGATGTTAGATGTAAGACTTCAAACGACTTCCTACACCACATTTTAGCCTGCAGTGCAGGAATGAAAACATTTCCGCTTAGCGTGTACACCCTGATCGACTTACCTACAGAGAAAATAGTTGAGTCAACAATTGGTGACAAACAAAACTGGCGACCCCGACAATAGACCCGTCTACACTGAGAATGGTTCTGATTTTCTATTTTCTAGGTAGCTAATAAAAAAACATCACTAGCTGAGGAGATAAACCAAATTTGTAATTAACAGTTTCAAAGGCCTTCGAGAAATTACCATAGGAGCAATCAACTTGGTAAGCGTTGTCCAATGCTCTTGCCACGTACTCAGAGACTATCATGAGGTTTGTTTCAGTGGAGCATATTTTTCCAAAGCCATGTTGTACTGATACAATATAAGGCTCAATTCTGAGCAGCAACATACTATGGTGAATTGATTCAAAGAGTTTGGCCGGGGCAGACAGAATTGCTACCGGTCTGTATGGAATATTATGTTTTATTCATTTTTTACTCATTGTTACACCGTGGAAAGTGACTTTGCAAACTTCAAAAAGGCAAACAAATAAAACCACGTGACAACATAGCATATTTAAACGCAATCAAATAATAACATCGGTCAACAGAATCTTAAAATAATAATAAAGTTTGACAATTTCATATAATAAAAACCGAAAAACAACAATATTTTAATGTCTTATTTGAAAACAAGAATGATAAGAAAAATTAAAAAACAACAAAAATACGGTAGTCAAACAAGCTCTGAAATATTATAATGTAGGCATAATATAATCATAGAATTAAGAATAGTCCAGAAGGAGCGTAAAATCATATTTGAATACATCGGACTGTGTCCAAAAACCCCCCACTTTGCCCCACTTTCACCGCACGCATGCGCGAAGTTGCCGCGTAATGTCAGATCGTGAAAAATATAATCAAAAAAGATTTGTGTTAATAAATGTTAGATAATAAAAAATATTTTTAATTTCTCTAAAATTTTATTGTACTTGCGGAAACATTGATTGTCACAGTAGTAGAGTAGATAAGTAAAGGGTGATTTAATAAGAGTCATTTAATTAATGAGCTTTGAACTTAAAAAATAAAACATATTTAAAATAAACAAAAATAATTTTGACTGCCACGAAATTGAACGGCCGAGGTTTGGTGGAAAAATACTGTCAAATCGTTTTCAAAATGTTTTCGTTTTTTTGACGATTAAGTAAAAAAAGTCATCGCCGAACGAACTCTCCGATTTAGAATGCTTAAGCATTGATAAGCATAGTCCATTCCGTATTCGGAGCTAAAACAATACTGAGAGACGCGAGTAAATAAAGAGAACCGGTAAACGTCAAAAAATGACACCACCTTCATTATTTTACTATTAATGTTTTACTCGCCAACATTGGCGGGTTGAATTTTCAACTAACGTTTAAAGAGTTTTACTATCCACCTTTAGTTACTATGGAGGAAACAACTTATTTCTTCTATTTTGGACTATTACTACAGACTTTTTACGATCATACAACCAGGCCTTAGCTAATCGGCGCAGGATAGCGAGGTTTTGCTTTGGGCAACAGCAAATCACACAATGACGAAACGAAAAGATTTAAATGTCAAACTCAATGTCAAATGCCACTTAGTATACAGTTTTTTCCAAAATTTTAATAAAGAAAAACCGTTTACTGAACCAGCTAATGGAAGGCAAGCCAATGTTCGGGCAGGACAACGTCTGTCGGGTCCGCTAGTTGAATTATAAATTAATACCTACTGGTTTTATATACATCAATGGTACTCATCATAATTTTTGTAAAACATAAAAGCATCATGATAGCCGTCACCGTCATAATTAGAATAGTGTATGCTACACGCCAGTGTATCCAAGAAAATCTGGAAATACAAAAATGAATACATAATCATAAATAAACAATCAAAACAATTTAAGTTTAAAACTAAATATGGTAAGTTTGAAACAGAGTAAGGTTATCTGTTCTTTCTTTTTCTTTGGTACAATCTATTATTGAGTAGGTTTTGTAAATTACCAGTGTTCCATTAGGTAAATGATAACAAAGTATTTCATAACTGATTTTCATTATTAACTACTAAAAGTAAATGCCAATTTTGAAACTTTCCTAAAAAGATCTTCGGTTTAAAATGAAAGGAATAAATCTGTAACATTCGTTCTGGAAACATTCAAAGAATTAAGATGATCTCAAACATTCGAAAAACTAAGAAAACCAACGGTGAAAACTCGAGACGATTTCTTTCGTAAAAGAAATTTTCTCTCCCATGAAGTAAAAGATGCAATGAAATAAAATATTATCAATTTCAGGTTTGATAGATAGATAGAAATAAAAGACGAGTGATATTTAAATCCGCAAATTTGAGGATTTACGTATTACTCGTCTTTTGTTTCAATAAATTTAGTTTGGCAATAGTATTTTACACGCTAAAAAACTCATAAAACAGAAATAAATAATAATATCATTAAATCTCTGTAACCAAATAAAAATGGTGCGGGTCATTGTTAGCAAAACCTTTTGACTGGTCATATTCCGACAAAGGTGCCGCTTCTGACAATACTGCTTGAATATTAATCACCACTTACTTAAGGTGTGATGCATCCGGCGTGAGAACGCCCTTGACAGGCAGAGCGCCAAAACATTGTGCCACAATCAGTATAGGGCCTATGGCCCTGTGGAATGAATTGTTCTCTATCCACGATGTCTCATAATCAGCATTTTTCTTTTCTGGAAATATCTCTGTAAAATAAAGCAAAAAACGATTTCTCACTACATTATTTATGAATTAGTAGTCAAGTTGTAGAACTCAATATTATGTATAAAAAAAACACTTGTGTACATGGTTCAATGTTTTTGTGACGGCTGTTCGTCTTATGAGAGCATTATCAGAGTTCAGAAGGGTTTTAGCTGGATTAATATTCTTGCACAAAATAATATCTAACTATTTAGATGCACATAATATTCTTGCTCAGATTAACCTTAATTTACCTCACTGTAATTTGCGTACCAATGCTGCCTTTGCTGTGAGAAATTTTAGAACCACCGTCAGATTCTTTTTCTATTATATATGCCAATCTATTGGGGCTTTCAGAAGCCTCTCATGGCTTAAAAAATGCATATTTATTTATACTTTTACATTGTTTGTATTCTTTTTTTTATACAGAATAATGTTCCCTCACTGGGGTGTCCCGTGCCGAGGGAAACATTTTACAAAATGTGAAACATGCCTAAGATTAGATATTTAACAAAGTTAACATAATAATAACAGTAAAAAAACGTAATTAATCCAATTAACCTAATTATCATTAACATAATAAACAGTAAAAAACTAAAATAATCATAAAAAACATAACCAATTTATATTTACCTATTTGGCTTGATCCACTCATCGATCCGTGTGCAACCCACCTCCACTATCCATTTCTTAATAGCAATTTTATATTGTGAGAACTTACTAATTGTCCCAATGGATAATGGAAGTAGATTCCTCTTTGACCAAAGGTTGTATTTATTTTTTATTTTTTGCAGCATCAGGGTGGAGTATCTAGTAACTCTTGTATTTGTAACGGAAGGTAGAGAATAATGTTTACGTGCGTAAAGTAAAAAAGCTTTTAGATAAAGTTGTTTTATAGATTTTACATTAAGATTTTCAAATATACCAAGGGAGCTAGTTCTGATTGGGACTCCTAAGATATTTTTTATTAAGATTTTTGTGCCATTATTATTTGCTTGATCAGTGTGTCATTTGCACATCCCCATCCAATTATCCCATATTCCAAAACTGATTGAGTTATTGCGTAGTATATTTTTACAAGTTATTTTAGGCTAATTATATTTCTTATAGTTTTAAAAAAGTAAATTTGCTTTTTCAATTTATTTTTCATATGATCAATTTGATTAGTCCATTTTAAATTCTAATCTATATAAATTCTCAAATATTTAATATCTAATTATGTATCAAAACTTTTGAAAATGGCCTCGTAAGGCAAAACAACTATAGGGGTAGGTAAGGCAAGACGAGTTTCTTAAAGTTGGTTAGTAAAAACCTCATTAAATGTTAAAAAATATATTTAATAAAATTAACGATGCTTTTTCAGTAACCAAAATCTAAATGATTAAAAAAACTAGGAATAATCATTTTTAAGCAATACATTTTTTTATTAACTTTAAGAAAAACCTATTTTGCCCGTAGGGGGAAGGCAAGATGGTACCGAAAAACAAAAACCCGAATTCAAGTCATCGAACGAAATTGTACAAATCGTAAAACTTTCTCATTAAATTGTACACGTTAAAGTTAACATTTAAGCTAAGCATAATTGAAATATTTATTGATGCACAGTAAGTCCTACATAAGTCGTAATAACACAGTGTATTTATCTTTAAATTGTTTTTATTTTCGGGCTGGAAAATTTGTAGACGCTCCCGTACACATGTTTTACTCTCCCGGCACGCCGAGGTGGCCTTATTTGTCCAAGGGGGGGGTAAGCTAACAATCCATGCAAATGTTTTGTCTTGCTTTTGTGTTAAGCTAGGGTTTCCTAGGACAGCGGTGCCCGTATTTTAACGGCCGTAGTGAACGGTGATGCGGTGGACAGCCGTCGTAACAATGACTAGAGTGTAGTTTCCTAGGAAAACGGTGTTATCAACACCATTTAACACTGTTTCCTTAGGAAACCACTCTCTAGTCGACGTTACGACGGCTGTCCACCGCATCACCGTTCACTACGGCCGTTAAGATACGGGCACCGCTGTCCTAGGAAACCCTAGCTTTAACAGTCACATATGAGAAGTACCCGTTTTGCCCACCTTAACCATCTTGCCCGAGCTTCCCCCAAAGAAAATCTTGGATTTCCTCAAAAAAAAATTGACGTGAATTTTTAACGAATCATCTCAGATTCGTTATTTTGGAACTAGCCCGAAATAAATTTACTAGCATATTATTGTAAAGAAAAACAATGAGCAATCCAAACAGAAAAAAGAAATAGTAAATAACAAAACAATGACGATTTAAGGGCATATTAAATACATGTACAAAAAGTAAGTCCTCCACAAAATTTCCTCAATCAATCCTTCTCCATTCAAAACTGCATTGCAGAAATATTGATTTATCTATCATTAATCTCAAAGACATCCAAGTTCCGTGAATAATAATTGTAGAAATAATAACGAGCTAGGGATATTAATAAAATAAGGCAATTACCGTTAAATATAATTATTTGTTTATTTTCAGGTCCCGGTTTGTCATCAAATCGAATAGTTCTGCAGGAAAAAAAATATATTAGTTATATTTCTCAATTGACTTTTTAGTCAATATTATAACGTGTTGACTACTGCAAGTGATGTTTAATCTAAGAGTATGTACTTTGTGCATGGGTATTTTAAACACAAAAGACAATTTATAATAAATAGTCACAAATATGACTTACCTTTGGAAAAGCGGACTTTTGTCAATTTTTTTCGGCCAGTGCAGTATGAGAGGTCTGATTTTGGGCATTTTTTGTTGTTTTACTGTGATTCATCAGGACCAGATTGGTGAAATTTTAAATCCTATTTAATATATAAGAGCTAAAATTAAAGGGGGACTAGTTTCAGTACAGATATTAAAAAATAGCATATGTGCACCTATACCTGTGACGAATATTACAAATGTGAATGAATGTAAATGCGAAAAAGAGTTATTTAAAATGAATGTGTGCATTAAATCATAAAAACTAAATTAATTAAAATAAGACTCAAACAAGCTACATATACTGAGACATAAAAATATTAATAGAAATTTCTTCTAGAACTTTTCACGGGGAAATTAAAATAGTAAAACAATTAACATTAACGAGGAATGTAATTAACATATCTTTAAAATCAATTATACCGTTTTTTTAATTCACTGAACAGAAAAGTTGTATAGCACGGTCTCATGTCTTAATTAATCGAAACGTGAATTGACGTAGATATGAAAACTAATGCGCTAAAAGGATTATTTATATTTTGAAAAATACGTGGGATTTAAACGATAAACGTTTTTAATATATATAAACGCTTTGAATGACACGAAACGTAGAATTAATCATTGTGATTTTTTATCGTGATTGTGGCTAGTGACAAGGGCTGTCCGTTTGAGTGGCACTATTGTGTTTTATAATATGTAGGTAATCATCAATGGTAAATTTTATCGCCAGGGGAAACAGATTGTTGGTCTATTCCGTACACATCAGTTAATATTTGACCGCTGTTTAAAATTAATCAGTGTTTAAAGATATATGAGCCTATTGTAGGTGAAGTGAACCAACTGACAAAATAGTCTAACTTTTGTACGAGCTTTTTGCATATTTTATATGAGAATTTCGATGGTTAAAAATCCTTTATAATAATAAAAACACGTAAGTAAACAGTTTTATTCCACTTTTATTTATAGTTTTTACCAGTGATCGAGTTTTGTCGTGATCGAAATCGTCAGGCTGGTGAGAGACTTAACAAATTTCAATGTTGTATTCAAGTGCAAGCAGGGGTTGTACATAATAATTTTATTTAATTTAGTCAATAATCATCATCATTTCCTTTTCGCACCTACTGGTGCATAGGGCACTGGATTGGTACATGAATCGCAGCATATCTCGATCAATTTTGTTAAATGAAGGTAAGGTGACCAGTCTTACGCTTCAGGTACTAGTCCAGGGACTATGAAATATTCTAGTGAGAAAACACCTTTTTAAATTTTAGACAGGCGTCGTGGCGCAGTTGGTTAGACGGCCGACTGTGAAACTGGAGTCGCGGGTTCGGTTCCCGCCAGTTGCAAGAAAAAAATCCATGAAAGAGTTTTTTCTCAATTGGTCTGGGTGTTGTGGTGAATTTTTCATTACCTCCTTCCATATCCTCTCTTTCCCATTATAAAAGTATTGAAATTTACAAACATACAGGCGGTAGGTATTACAAATACTTTAAACAGTGTAAATTATAATATAAAAATAATTTAATATTACATAATGCTACTTCAGGTTAGCCTCTGGTTAACGAGGCATCAAGTTCTCAGCGTCTTAGACCTCCGCTGCAAATTTAGTTGGTAGTTCATGTCACAACTACGAGATGCGAACCTGACTTGTGAGGATGCACATGAGCTGGCATCCGACCGAGATACCTGGAGGATCTTTGTGAACACCATATGCTCCAACTAGGTAGCGGACATGGAATGATGATGATGATGATGATGATAATGATGACTTTTGGTAGGTCAACTATCAAATAATTAGTAAAAAGTTAGTGCTAATAGCGCTTTTCCGCTATTTTGATAAAATGTATTTGATGTTCAAACGTGCATCTTGGAAAGTATTGACACTACGAAAAAAAAATGAGTACGATTTTTAAGTAAATTTTATTTTCTTAGTCTTTCATATATTTTTTTTCTATAAAACCTTCAGGGACGCTGTCCTAGGAAACCCTAGCTTAAGGATCCTATGTCCACCGATCCTGTTAAGTTTCAAAACATAATAACCCTTTTTATAAAAAAAATAGAAAAAAGTACATACCGAATGACCTTGAACGTCCCATACTTCTAATAAATCTCGACAACCACCAGATGGATCTAAACCTGGTTTTTGCAGTCATGTAAAGTGTCCTAAAACAAAGCTACTTGTATTTGTAATATCTTTGAAAAATAAAAATTAGTACTTCAAATTCGTTTCTTACCGAAAAATACCGTAAAATACCGCGGTAATTTTACCGCCTTGCATCTCGAATGCAGACACATGCAGAATAGCTGAACTTCCTCATTGCTGCGTAATTTGATAATTTAGAAACGGCGAGGAGCAGGAACAAACATGTGACACGCGGTGACCAATCAGAGCCCGTGACTCACGCTCTGCTTGCTATCAATGTTATCAACTAACCTTACCTATCCTAACCTAACATAAGCTAATCTAACCAAGTCTAATTATACTAAAAAACTGAGATCGTTTTATATTTTTATTTTGATAGTTAACTAGCATTGATTTCAAAATATTGTTATAATACTAAACGAATGTAATAAAGCACATATTTTTATAATTATGTCTAATAGGTGAAGAATTTATTCATACAGCCTTGTCAATTAAATATTTACTGTCATATTGATATTAAGTAGTTTTCAAACTGTCCGGACATTATGAATAATGCCCTATTAATAACTTAATCAACAACATATACATAACACAGCAAATATTATTATGTATCGAAAGAAACATGTAAATATTAAAAGTTGCAGATTCAGGGATCAGAAGTGTGAGGCTCGAATTCTGCACTGCCACAACTTGATTCCTAACGCACAGATATTTATTTATTAATTAATTGACTTATTTTGTTCATTAACGCCCAAAAGGCATTTACAAAAAATAAAAATGAAATAAATGCTAACATACTAAATAATAAACACAGAATATACAGAAAAAATATGTAAAATTAGTTAAAAAGGGTATAATAAAAAGTTTTACAAAGTAAAAAAAAAAAACAATAATAACAAAGGTATGCAAAAAAAAAACAGTAAGCATATAAACAAAAAATGCAAAGATATAAGCTTATGAAATAAATTCTGTAAAGCAAACAATAAATAAAGTGTTACGGTAAGCAAGAAAGACATTTTTAAGTTAAATTAATAAACAAGCAAGCATATATTATCACGAAAAAATAAGAAATATGTATCTATGAAATGCGTATTTGCCAATACTACTATGCAATTTTATACAACAGAAAAAAATAAAAAACAAGTATATGGTAATAAAAATAAACAAGTAAGTATTTTTTTAATTTATGGAATTGAATTGTCAATAATAGTTTGACGAGCAGCTACAAATAAACTTGATATTGTGGACTTATAAGATAGTAAAGAATTGAACAGAATGTCTGCAGCCGTTTCATACGTGTTACCTAACCTATGCAGTCTCGGTATCAATGAATTGTTTTGTTGGTTGGAAGAAGTACTGGAGCAATGAAACAATAAAGTACTCCTAGTGTTGACAGCGGGTACTCTAAAATTAATCAATTCAAGTATTTTTGGTGCGTCAAAAAGAGAGTTTACAATTTTATACAGTACAGTGAGATCATTAATAGTTCTTCTTTCAGAAAGTGTTGTTAGGTTAAGCAGTGTTGATAAATAGTCATAATTCACATTTTGTATTGGAATGTTTAGTTTGTAGTTTATATATCGTAGAAATTTATGTTGAATGTTTTCTATATTATAAACATGAACATTATAGCAGGGTGACCTAATTGATGAATTAAAATCTAAATTACTTCTTACAAGAGAACAGTATAATATTTTCAATGATCGGATGGAATTTTTTGTGTTTCTCAAAATAAAGCCCAACATTTTTAATGCCTTGCTTGAAATTTCATTGACATGATGTACAAAAGACAATTTTTCATCAAAAAATACCTCGAGATCCTTTATCACTCATACTGATATTTACGAGTAGTTGAAAATGAAAACTGACAGAGAGACCTGGAGGCTCTTTGTGGATACCAAATGCTCCAACTAGATATCAGACATGTAAACTGAAATGAATTCATGAACATGGTCACAAAATTAAAAAAATTGGGTAAATAAATCATAAAAATGAAAATATTTCTTTAAAAGTATTAATAGAATGATATTTTTTTTTTACATATTTGCCTAAAAAAAGGATTTTGGAACACAACTTTTTTGTTTATTTAAATTTATGTATTTTATTATTTTATTGATATCTGTAGTGATAAAATACTTTGGTGGCATAAATTATTATTATTGCAACATTTTACCAATATATTATATAGAAGGCACTGGATGACTGATAATAAACAAACAGAAAAAAACCTTTGTTTTAGTATTGTTACGAAAAATTTAATAAATTGTTAATTTATGAAAGGTGTGATTGAAAATTTAAAATATTTATATTTCAATGAAAAAAATGGAAAACAAATTGAACAGAGCTAGAAGTGAAACTAATTCACAGGTTTTTGATAAAGAAAATATTTGTGTTAAAGCCAAGAATATGAATTCAGTAAAAAAAGGAGTGCTCGAAAAGAGTAGATCAGTAAATAATGAAGAAAATTGTGTCACAAACTCTAAGAGTGGAATATTAAAAAGAAAACCCCTTCAAGAAATCAATTTACCACTGCAAAATTCATTTAAAATTAGGGAATATAAAGAAGAGAATGATAAATCAAATACTAAATATTCACAAGCACCTGAAAAAGTAGAAACTTATAAGCTGCCATCACCATATATTGAAGGTGATTCATCTTCTGAAGAATGTTCTTATTTAGCTGTAATTTCAAGAGATTCATTACCCCTCTCATTGGAAAGATTAAACATCCAGAAAGATGACGATTTCATTGAAAAAAAATGTATTGTGTCAGATTTCAAACATGTTACAACAGAAAGAGAATATGATACATTGATGATTGATGATTCTCTCATAGACAGTTTCAATCAACTAAGTGATGAGAGTTTGTTTTTTGATGAAAGTATTGACTTCAATGAAAGAAATGCAGTTGGTGAAGATTTACCCAAAAGAAAAATGAAGAAAGGAATGGGGTCAATGGTTTTGGGAATACCAAAATTTGATGATATTAAAGCTACGCCTATGAATCACGGAGTACTGGAGTTTCAAGGTATCAAGCAAATCAGAAAGAATGCTGCAGCTTTACGTGATACTCACGAATCTCCAAGTGTCAATAGTGCAAATTGCCAGGCGTTGTCTTCAACAACTCTGTATAATAGTGAAGACGCAACGGTTGTGAATTTTTTAAAAAACAAAAAGTGTTTAATTTCAAAAATACACGAGTCTTCAGCCTTAAATAAAAATGCAGCTTCCCCGGTAGTCTATGTAGAGCAGAAAATATTAGATAAACCACATAAATCTGCTTTAAATAAAGTAGCCGGAGCCGTTGTTTTAGATGTTCAGGATAATTTTGGTTTGTGAAAATATTTCTTAAATAAAAATCTATTTTACCTTATTCTTCAATTAGATGTTCCAATTAATTTGTTGTTTTTTCAGTATTTCATGAAGTTCTTTATTCTACCGTTTATTTGGAATTTATTGTAAATCATCTGTTGCACAAGGAATTGAAATATCACCTATCAAGTAGTTTTCTAAAGAAATACTTCATCACAGACCTTAATCGTTCAATTGTTATAAATTGGTTGATAAAACTTCAGGTAAAAAAAGGATACTCTTTATATTTAAGTACTTGATTCAGGTCCATCAAAATAATTTGCTTCTAAAACTATTCTAAAGTCTTAAAGTAACATTTTATTACTTTATTTAGTAGGTAATTGGTTTTATTGGTAGGAAATAAATGGTTTTCATATTAAAAATTATCACGTTAAATCTTAATTATAAATTAATATTCCAACAGTTTATTTATTGAGAACTAATAAAATGTAAAAAAAATACCTATATTGTCTCGAAGTATATCGTTTACTGAACCTCAAATATGTTTTATAATTTGCCTGTTTAAATAAATAAAAGCTACCAAAACTGAAACAAATTTTGTTGGTTATAAATGTCGGTGTCGGAAGACTTATTCATTGAATAATGTGCTATTATTATTTCAGACTTACATGAGGACAGATCACCTTCTCGTTTATACTGCAGTAAGATTAATGGATCGCACAATAGATTCGTTTGAGATACCACTAAATATGTTGCAGCTTGTTGCTCTTGCTTCCTTCTGGTTGGGTTTGAAATTCCATTCAACAAACCAAAAAGAGGTAGGTAATATTGAATCACAAAATGCTTAAGATAAATTATGCTTTTGAAACAATGGCGATTTTTTTTTCCAAAAAATATCTCCAAAACTACAAAAATAATAATGGCTCTAAGTTCTGGGAGTAATAATCTCTTATAGTACAGATTGTGTACGCCGTTATAAAAATACTTCTAATAGTTGTCTATTTGTTTTTTATCATTAGTACATTTTTTCCTCTTCTGAAGTGGCATTCGGGGGTGCCATAGCTGTAATATCAAACATGTATTTTCCTCCTTTCACTGTCTTACAAAAAAACATAGTACAGTGAAAGTACTAACCAAGGTTGTGGACCCAAAAGCAGAGAATAATTCTCTGGCAAAATGCACATGGTCAGCACCACGCGATGGAACTACTAAAGGTTTGCTTTCAACCTAATGAAACTAATCCTAAGACTTTACCGCAGTGAGGAGTACAATGAAAGATTTTAAAGTTTCCAGGTTTTATTATTATCACATGATTTTATTATAGATTAAGTGGATGGTAAAGCAGTCAGGTGGTGCATACACAGTAACTGAACTTGCAGAAATGGAAAGATTAGTATTTCAAGCAAATAAATTTGATGTTGGTACCGTTGACTCCAGTACATTAATACACTATTATATTTTAAATTTACATCTCCCAAATGCAAATGTAAGTAAAATATTTTAACTGAATTATCATTAATTATAAGTAAAATTTGATGGCAGGAATCGATTTAAGTGCTAGATCGGATTTTTTTAACTAGACTATATTCATCGCATCCACATATATATTTCATATGTATTAATGTCTGCCTTGTGGTTTAAAAGTCAGGTCGTTTACCTACCATGCAAGACGTCTCACACATGGTTGACAAAAAATATTTATTGTGATGATCATTCTACCTTCATGTAACAAAAATCTAATGATTGGTGTACCAATGCGTGAGCTATGTACCATTAGGTGCGGATAGGAAAATAATAATGATTTATGTTTTACTAAGTTAAATCAGGTATGTTGACAACGCCTACATGAAAAATATTTGTTCAAAACATGGTTTTACACTTCAATACATTATCCCTGGACTGATATTTAAAGTGTAAGTCTGATCTCTTTCCCTTTATGTAACAGACAATCGAAACAATTAGTAAAACAAATTATTTGTACCCGTTATAAATGTCAAAAAACATGGTTACCCCATAAACCAGAAATCTGTTGCCGGTCACCACAACATAGTTTTAAAATTGATTGGTTATTGTAAACACATGGTCACACGAACCTGTGACGTTGCAAGTAGTTAATTTTAATTAATTATCTCATGCATTTTTGAGAAACTTTGCCATGCTAAAAAGGTTTCATTTTCACAACTTGTTAGGAAAAAAAAATTATAGCCGATATCCCATAGCATTGAACTTCCTTATTATGTTGAATTTTGTCTGTGCAAATATTTTATGGTATATTTTAATTACAAATGTAATTTGTGTTTCTAATTGAACATTTGATTTTTTCTTCCTCTTGCGGTGCCTTATCAGGTCCCCCCGGCGTTGGCGATCACTACAGCGAAAGCATCTCGGTCCTACGCCACTCTGAGGCCAGGACAACTGCTGTTGGATGGACTCGCCATAGTGATTCCTGGGAAAAGATGACCAGAGTGGTTTCCTGTTGATTTTTAATACATGTTAATTAATGCAACTAATATTTTCAGATAATAGCTCAATGTTCACATTACCTTTTGGATTGTGCTTTACTAAACAGTCGTTTTGTAAGAACATTACCATCAATGATGGCTTCTGCAGCTGTTTTTACATCTCTACATTTGATGAAACAATATACCGATCAGTTATGGATGCGACTTTGCTTTTACTGCGGGTAATTTTTTTGAATATAATATTTTTTTCGAATCCTCATTTTGTGAGGTTAGCAAGAGAGTAAAAACAAAGCTTCATAATTTTTTAAAGTAGCTATCAGATACTGTAGAGTTGCAAAACATGTGTCTATTGTATTTTAATAGATACATATTTGTCCATTCTACAGTATCTGAAAGCTTCTTAAAAAATATCATGCTTTCTTTTTGCTCTTCTCTAAATCCCGCAAAATGCAGATTCGATAGTATACATAGGGACCGTCGACATATTTTATCATTTGTTTTCAGCGCTGAATCTAATAGGATCTAGCACCCCCTTACCTCTGAAAAGGGACGGGAATATACATATTTGTAAATTGATAGAAACATATTATTCTCCTCTTCCTTCTAAGCAATCGTCTGGTCTTTTGTCAACTGAACCAATAGTAGGTCCGTTTCGGCTCTTGTCTGTTTTACTTTTGACATTTAATGAAATTAAGAAAGTAGTTAAAACAGTAACTTCAGAACATTTCCAAAAATGTCCCATAGGTACTGAATGTGTCATTTACATTATGTTGTCATTTATTACACATCGGTGTTGTTAATTGTTTATCACATTTACTTGATTTGTAGTTAAAAAACAGGATATAAGCTGATTATTGTGAGAAGATGCCAAAGAGTTGGTTTTTAAATTGGCAAAACTATATAATAATTTTTCTATTCAATGCAGGTTCCGCCGTTGTCCACAATGGTGACTGATGACACATATTCGATAGGTCTATTTTGGCATTCATTTGTTTATGTTGAGGTCTATTACTGCCCGTAATTTGATGCCGGGAAGATCAGGGATAGTAATATAAAACTAGCTAGTTGAAAAGTTTGAAACTTGTTAAGGTTTTCTCTCTAATTTTGTATGATTATTTTATTTTTAGGTACTACACCCCCGATGAACTGAAAACTGTGAAATTGGGTTTGTTAGAAGTTTTAAGAGAAGTCAATAATCCATCTTTTCCTTGCAGAGAGCCATACTATAAATATTGCAGCAGTCGATATTGTAGCATTGCATATATTGTTTTAGATGCACTTTCTAATGATTTTGAGTAAAAATAACTGATTTAAATATCCATTTTTTATAAATATTCGATTTTTTTTAGAAATGGTTTTTTCATGCAATTTGTTTTATAATTTTGCTGGCAAATTTTAATATAAATAACCCATAAATCTTTTTAAAAATTAATAAAATGTGTAAATTATTGACATTGAGTTTTTATTTCAAACACCTATTTTCACTAAATAAATACCATCCAAATAAATAGATAGTCATTATTTTGGTTGAATTGATACGAGTTAATGACAACTGCGTTGAAAGTAATATATAATACCTATATGAAGGCCTCATGGTGTAATGGTTAGCGTGTTTGCTTACCCTGCAGGCAGGGGTCTCGAATTTGATTCTCGAAATTGCTGACATGAAATGTTTATTAAAAAACGTATTTTTACACTAGATTATTTCATAGTCTCTGGACTGGCACCTGAAGCGTAAGACTGATCATTTTACCTTCATGTAACAAAAATGATAAAGTAACACTGCGGTTGGAGTACCAATGCAGTGCCCTATGCATCATGAGGTGCGGAAAGGGAATGATAATGATGATCAGTTATTTAAAGTTTTTGTGATATGTTATTTACTGACCTACTTTTAATTAATTATTATAAATAAATAACTGATACAACGTCTCATTTAGGTACCCACCATTATCATTTGTAAGGTAGGAACGACTTTTTTTATTTTTAGTATGGTATCATTAAAATTGACAACCGAGTTATTGCCGCCGTTTGGGCTGTCGGTATATTTGTGGAATTATTTTATTTAAGTATTTTATATTTCGCGCTTTTGGAGTGGATTCTTGCATCCTAATAATTTTTAATAAAACACATTTATTCCTACACAAAATGGGTGTAAGTTTTTAATTACAATTGTGCAATTAGAAACACATGTTTTGTATTATTTTGTATGCTTTATTCATAAAGCCGGTTTACAAAAGCCAAAAAGAATGTAGTTTGGTTAACCTTTAAATTGTTTCTTGTATTGTAGAGAAAGATTCCCACTAATAAAGGAAAGGAAAAGCGTCTGGCGCGAAAGGAAGAACGCCAGAAGGTGGCCCAGTCCATGGCCGCAGTATCTAAAGCTAATGCTTTAGAAGATCCACTAAAGCCATTTCCCGCATTTCGGAAGTTTGACAGGGATGGCCTCACTGCCGATTTAACTTGTCAAAAAGTTGTTCAGCTCGACAGTGAAACGCTAGAATGGGTTATTGATCTTACTGAGAGAAATATGAGAAAATCGTAAGTTGTGCATAATCTTTAACAATCGTTAAAACTAACTTAATACATATTTACTCAAATATAATTTCCTTAAGTGTTACCTCGAAAAACTATGAATAATCACTTAGTGATATGTAACATTTGTTTAATGTAATTATTTAGGTATACTTATATAAATACCTAGTTATTTTGTGGCGTTTTGTCTTTGCATTTATTGGAACATGTCCCTAAATGAGTTCTATGAGCCATGGAAATACAAACATGCATTTGTTTTAAGAAAAATGAATAAACATGTAAAAAAATTGGCTTTGATTAGTCCTCTGAAGGGTGAAGAATAGTCTCTGGAAACTGCTATTATTTTTTACTTTAAATGAGTTCTATGAGCCATGGAAATACAAACATGCATTTGTTTTAAGAAAAATGAATAAACATGTAAAAAAATTGGCTTTGATTAGTCCTCTGAAGGGTGAAGAATAGTCTCTGGAAACTGCTATTATTTTTTACTTTACATACATTTATTGAGTAGAGACACAGCTTATATTGTTTCAAAATAAGCCGTGTTTCAAAGCTTTATAGTCACTAAATACGATAAAGACAAGAGATACTTTCGTCGTTACATATTTCTTATTGAAAACCTTGCTTACTGTACAAATATATTCTGTAAAAGTACCTTGATTTCTTATTGTTTACTGGAAACTACTAATCATGTATTTTTATATTTACATTACATATATTGTCAGTTATACTGTAATACTACGTAATTATTAATTGTTTTTTTTGCAGGGGAACCCAAAAAGCGCTCTGTTGATATATTTCTTACGATTTTAACCAACCAAAGATATCACCAGTGTATCAGGAAAACTAACATTATTTAGAATGAAAATAGCAATAATTAAAAACTAACAATTCTTAGTTCCTATAATTAATTGATTGCAGTAAAACATTTTTGTAAAAAAAAAACAGGTTACCTGGTATTATATATAAAAGAAATGAACTATTTTGGTCCATTCTCTTGCATTTACTTCCTCATTGCTAAATTGCAATACTTGCATAAAATGTATTTATGTAATCTGGTAGCTTTTACATAATGTATTACTTATGTATTTGTAACAAAGAATATCTTCCCTACTCAAGCCCTTTTATTATTTTTTCTATGGATTAATAATGATTTAAATTTAAAGACAAACTAATATTATCTACAAATTTTGATTCTGTTAAATTAGTTGATAAATAGATGTCGCTAATGAATACTTTTCCTGTGTGCACAAGAAAAGGTGGTTAAAGATTATAATAATGAAATTTGTAAGTAGTAAAATTTAGAATCTAGAAGTAATTTGAAGAACATTACTTTTTAAAGATATATCTGCATATTCAGCCAAAAATGTAATTTTGAGACCATTTTATGTTAATTGTAAATATTTACTTTAGAAAATTGGAAAGAAGTTGTTGTAGAGCAAAGTTTAAACTTCAGACCTCATGATCCATAGTCTGTGATATTACCATGGGTCCGCAGCCCATAAAAAAAAGTGAAAATAAATTACAGTTCTGAATATCAAAACTTTGTATCAAATAATTTATTGATTTCTCTTAATTTTTTTTAACTAAGCAAATGTGTGTAGGAAAGGGCTAAGAAAATAATTTTAATTGTAAAACATATAGAAACAGAATATAAAAACAAATAAAAACACGTTTTACATACATATTTTATTATTTTTATTTACAAAAAAACATAATTTATTCACATATAACTTAAAATAAACTATAAAAATCATAAATATTCCTAAACTATGTTCGATTCACTATCTTAATTAAAGGTACACAGTTTTATGCATGAAGATTTCTCCACACAAATGTTTTAAAACAGGCCGAGCATCACATATTGTATTTTTTGTCTTACTTTCGAGGTATGAGCAGTGTTCTTGGGGCTGGAATGGCGAGAATAAACGTCTGGAGATGACAGAGGAAGAAGCGTGGTACCTGATAGCCAAGGATTCTTCTGGAAAGAACCTCGGGTTCTCTCATTTCCGTTTTGACATGGACTATGGCGAAGAGGTCCTCTATTGGTGAGTCATAACATTAAAACTATCGGAAAATATTCGCTAATACTGGATTTGTTCCGTCCAAACATTTCATACGGGCTGTTAAGGCCTCGCGGCTTTCGGAAATCATCTTATACTAAATTGTATTAGCAGTACTTTCAGTCCGTCGTAGTAAGATTTTTACATTATTAGATATGAATATCTGTTTTAATGGCTTACTTACAAATACTGAAACACCTTATAAGTTTTTATGTGAACGCACAAGGTGGCATTTTAACTTTTGACGAAGTTCCTACTTCCGATGTCATGTTTGTGCGTATCATTTGAACACATTTTTATATTTCTAATTGCTTTATCTACTCTCGTTTAGGATGTCCCGTTTCCCAAAATTGTTTAATCGAATCTATTATTTTTCCTATGTTATTCTTAAATAAATATGTACCTTTATTTTCACGCGTTTGAGACCCTCCGTTTTGAAATGATTTTAATTCACCATTCTGATATGGTTTAATTTCGCCGTTCATATGTTGTTTCACATCACCATTCTGACGAGGACTCACTTCACCGTTTTTATGAATCACTTCATCATTTTGGAGTGATTTCACATCACCATTTTGCTGTGATTTTGCCAGACCATTTTGGTATAATAAAACACCATTTTGATAAGGTTTCGTTACACCATTTTGATACAGTTTTATACCATATCCATTCGTTTTCAAATATCCGTTCTGCGCATATGTAATATTGTTATTTATACTATTCTGGTGAACTTCTTTTGTTTTTTCTTCCGCCGAGAACATATTTATGATTTTCTTAAGTATATATTTAAGAAGGAATATTGCAATAAGAAATGATACTAGCATAAATGATATGATGTCGAGTAAGAGATATTGGTACCACGCTAAATCTAGAGCCGCAGATCGTAAGTGACGCGCTCCCTTATACTTAATGACATATTCAAGCCAATAAATCGCTGTGTCCATCGGATGCTGAGGTCTGTCGGTGAAGAGTTGCGACAGATGTTTCATCTTCTCCGAGTAACTGTGAAAGAAAACACAATTTAAAAAATTTGTGGAGTCGGAAATAAATTATTTTTACACAAATAATATTTTGACAGATTAAAAATGTGATTACGATCATACAGTCATTTTATTTGTATAATTTATTTAGATCATTTGACTATTTTCAGTTTTAAAAATGTACATTTTTAATGTCGCCTTTCACTTTATAGAAGAATATTAGATATTTCCAATATCACACAAACTTCTTTTGTTTTCAAGTATCTTGTTTTTAAATAACCATCAAAGAATAATTCTGCATATCCTTCTGCTGGAATTAGGCTTATTAACAGACAGACATTGATTTGTTATTTATCTATCACTTACAATAAAATTATTGTTGCATTGAAGACTTGTTAAGTATATTTGAATACCCAGATGTTTAAATCACTGGTATTGCCAGGTACCCACTTTTTTTTCTTCTTCCTTTATTAGAAGGGCCTTCTACCAAAATATGATAACATAGGCCAAAAACAAACACACATACTTGCTACATATGTATTTAGTTTGAATTTAGAATCTGGTTTACTTGATTTTAATTTACAGTATCTTAATCAGTTCAGTTCAGCTCCACATGGCGGCATTTATTTATGATCAGTTTTGACAAAATATTTTTTTAGTGAAGATTCCACTTACCATTTTCATGGTAACCAGTGGGATTTCTGTAGTCAAAGGTTATTAAAAAAATAGTTCAAAATTTAATTATCTATAGTATTGTAGCATACCTACATTATAATGCGTATCACGATATATAAACTGTAACCTGAGAAGTAAATATTCAATATTTTAACCTATTCGATTGAATAAATAATAGGTTGTGGTCGTTTTTTAATGCAGCCATGTTTGTATTGGTTTGCCATTTACTATGTAATGCTTCTAATCATAAATCATAGATATATAAAGTATATTATTTACTAATAAATTCAAATTTAGTAAAAATATAATAATTGTTATAAAAAATAAACTATGTTTTTAATATTTTTTAATGTAAAATTAATAACATTAAAATATATGTACATTAATTTCGGTCAAAAAATTTAACTAAGAAAATTTGCAATTTTTATTTCACAATTAGAGATATTTTACATAAACTATTTTATTTCCAAAGATGATTTTTTTGAGCATGGAATATTTATGTTTAGGTATTTATATACATGTCATTAAACACGTTTATTGCAATTACAACACACATGCAAGGAAAATAATTGAGTGGTATTTTTTTTACCTGCTATCATTCAGGAGTTTTTCTAGCCCATTAGTGAAAGTTTTCTCATTGACATCGTAGTAGTTGATGACCTCGGCCACTCCTCTCCTCTGCAGCTCGGCGAGATTCAGGGCCTGGTCAGCAAAGAGTGGAACTCCCAGGATGGGCACTCCGCACGTGATGGCCTCCTGGCTGCCAAGGAGACCACCGTGACTGATAAATATCGTTGTCGCTGGGTGACCTGATGAAAGAAAATAAGATTATTTTTAATGATATTTTTTCGGTGCAGTTTGCAATGCTTTTGCCAGACAAAATATCTGTCTTCATACAAGAATCAGATATTTTTCTTCTTTTATCCATAATTTTATGAATATTTCCTTTAGGAAAGGTACAGTACAAAAAATAAATGCATAGTATACAAATGAAAGGTAATTCTAATGTACCAGTGAAATTTTCATATTATTGTTCTTATTTTTAAATACTGTATGAAAAAATAAATATACAAAATTATTTAAGAGTCCTCTCGAGAGAAACCTGTTCTGAGAAGGACTGTACAGTGTTCAAAATTTTATTTACATTGTTCTCACGTCACTCGAATGTTATTTTAATTTATTTTATGCTAATTTGCTTTAGCCAGATTTTGATCAATAAAAAAAAGAAATTGTTATCTGTTAACTTAATTTTATGGAGAAGCTTATTATATAATTGGGCTGATAAATAATCCTTGCAGTTTTTACCAAGTCTTGTGTTAAAGGGTGGAATTGATAGTGTTATAGTTGATAGTGTATTATATTACTTTTTACTTCACAGGAAAAGTATAATTAATGAGAAAAATATTATTAGCGTTTTGTTGAAATGTTATTAGTACGTTGTTTTAAAAAACTTATATAGTTATAAAGTAAACATGATCTATATAGAAAGGCGTTCTGACAATACTATCGCTTTTCACACCTAATGGCGAATACAGATTTGCATTAGTAAACTGTTACTGCATTTCAATCCTTTGTGAACATGAAGACAAGATGATCTATCTTATGTCTCGGTACATCGACTATGGAATATTGTAGTGAAAAAAAATATTTTTGAATCTATTCAAATATGTATTTTTATTTATTAAAAACTTACATACTATGTAAATTAGTAGGTGTTATGAGCAAATCCTTCCAATCACTCTTTTGTGTCAACAGGAATCTAACTCGAGAGTTCACGCATATTAGCCTAAAGCGCTAACCATTATTTACAAAATAGAGATTTTATTTTAATGTGAAATTTTATCTGCTGTTATCTAGGTGATTTTCTATCACATTTGTTTTTTTTTCGCGTACATCTCCGGCCCATCTTAATCTAAGCAACCTCATATGTGCCTAGATGCTCGGGGTCTCGTATATGCCATACAGTTCATCATTGTACAAATTTCCAAATTTGTGTAGTTCAGAGTCCATGGTGTGAGTGTGGCCAAGACTTGAAAACACCTGACCACATACTTTTTGGCTGCCCAATAACGGAAGGACATAAGAATTATTTTAAACTTACAAACATAAATTTTCCCATAAATGTCACTTCTCTCCTATCCTCACTTACCCCCGAAGTGATTCATCGCATAGGAAGATTTCTGAGTGAGAATGGTGTGAACTTTTAGGAGGTTTCTATTTTTTTATTTTATTTATCCTATTGTACATAGTGTTAATAGTACATTGTAGATCCCGGTCTACATCAAATCATTTACGTGGATGGCAGAAATCATCCTTCATAGGATGAATTGCCAAAAGAAAAAAAAAAAAAAGTATCACTCATCTTTTATTAATTTCTATGATAAATTACAATAAATACCACAGATAATTTTCGCTAACAAACTTGGTATGATCATGATCTAAATTATTGCTATGGAGCAATATTTTTCAAACCAACCAACAAAAAATAGTAATACTTACATAAAACTTCCAACTGTGGCATCCATGTTCCAGTTTTTATATTCGGTGGGAGTTTGGGAAGGTGCGCTGCGTCTACCTTCCACAAGACCCTTTGCTTCAGGCGTCCCAATACGGAGATGACCTGCTGTAGCTTCTCCCAAGGAATGGACTCTATCTTCAGCATAGATCCGAAACTAAAGTATACCACCCCATCCTTTGATTCATCCAGGAACGTCTGAATATCCTGGAATGTAGAAAATTTCATTATTTTTTTATTTAATAGATATTATCATCAGAGAAAAAAAAATCTGAGTATTTACAGGGTTTGTGACCTGTTATTGGCTGCTTTAAGTGGCCACTTTACCCATTGTGTAACATTCTCCATTCTGCCTCAGTTTGAACATCAATATTTCTTCAATTCTCCCAAATTAATAATGAGGAAGATCATTTCTACGGGAAATTGGATATAAAAATGTTTTGTTACACGCGGTAAAATTAGAGTTAAATTGTACTGCAAAGATTCTTGAAAATGTATGAAAAAAATTATACTAATAAATAAAACTACTTTTGACGACGTCACTAGTTCTTCCGAATCAACCAATGTTAGAGTGAGTTGTGATAGATTTCCGGTTAACAGGAAGCCAATTCACCAATTAGCAGAACTCACTCAAGAAAATTTGTGATGTCAAATTTAAAAAGCGCTGATAAATATGATACATAAAAATATATTTTTGAAATTTTTGACTTAGTTTGATAGTCTATTCACAAAGAAAAGAAAAAAAACCACTGAACTTCCTTACGGAGATTGAACTTTACACATTTTTTTCCCACTTGACTATCAATCTTTCCGTTTTAGTTCTTCGTTGAACAAGTTACCCACCTAGTGGGTATTATTTAAAATAAAAATTACCAAAAATAACATTTAATCTTAAAAATTAGGACTATACATGTAAAAGTAAATATTCTACATGGACTTTATATTAATTCCTCTGGTTGACATCATTTGTTACAATCATTTTATATGTATGTATATGGGTCAGTGGTCACTAAGATAAGTTTGCGTCTGTTTATATTAAAGATGAATATTTATCATTTTAACTCAAAAAAATTATTAACCATCAATTAAATTTGCTCTAGTAGATATTGAAATATTTCGGCTTATGGCTTTTGATTATCACTTAAAAATATGTTTACGGAAAATGGTTGTTAAAAAAATGTGTCATTTAATTAATGTTGTATCACACTCGGCAACAACTTCATTCACATTATAAATTTACGTAACTATTTCAATTACTGGAATAATAAGGTATACCTTATCTATGTGTTAGATTGTAAAGAACGTAAGATCATAATAATATCATGGTCTTATAAAATTATTGGTGTCACTAAAATCTATATCTTTAATCCATACTCGTAATTTTCTAATATCTTATGAGATTAGTTCAAATCTTAAATGCAATTCAGTGTGTAATCTATTTTCCATTATTTTTAGCATGCATATCCGATTTATCGTGTATGCTTTTTTGTATATTTATTTTGAAATTCATCATCATATCTTTGAGTGGTATTTTTCTTTAAAGGTATTCTTTAATTTGAATGGGCAGCTTTTTGTACATGAACTCGCCATTTCCCTATCAAACTTCTAATTTACTGCTATCTACTACTACCATCACGCTTTTTATCCGTAGGGGTAGGCAGAGAAGATGGACTGCCACACATGTCTATCCTGACATATGTACATCCTTAGCTTATTCCACATTCATACGTCTTGTCATACATGTTCTTCAGTTGTGTCCGCTTTTGACATGACCAGACTTAAGATTTTGTCTTATCTGACCATGCCACGTCTTTCTTGGTTATCCTCGTCCTGCGTTACCATTCATTCTCGCCATGTATATATGTTTTACTATTGTTTAATCATCCATTCGTTCTACACGGCCAAACTATCTCACTTATCCTATCAATTATACCTGTCTCAGATTTTCACTTCTATTTTAAAGTGCTTATTTTATCTCTGTTATTATTTTTAAAGTTTCTTTACCTCTGGTAGTTTCCCGGGCTTCTTGATATGCAGTCCTCCGACTTCCACAATCTGCGGTACCCACGGACGCACCTGGTTGATGCTGAAGTGGCTATTGAGTAGTATCATACTGAAGTTCCTCGCCATGCTGGAAATGGTCGGCAGAGGTCCGAGAGCGTCTTCGACTAGCTTCTGTGCTGGCCAGTTGGCTAAGACCTCGTAGGACGCTTTGATCACTACGGTCATAATAGTATTGTACAGCCGTTCGTAGAAATTCATCCACTGGGTCAGAGGGTAGAAATATAGTGGCACATAAGCCGGATTATCAGGGTTCGCCACCATATCGTTTACCCAGGGAAGATTGACGCTGGAGACAACTCCTATAGCCGGGATTCCCAGCTTATGCGCCATCGCTAGAAAGCATTCCGATCCAAATATCTCCGTTACGAACAAGTCAAATTTATGTTCCGGCTCCATCAGCGCTAGAACCTGCGGGTGGTTCAGGCCGATCTCGCAAGACTGCAGGCAGTCGTTAATGGTGTCCAGATGGTTCCCGATGGGAGACATGGACAGGGGAACGTCTATAGATATGTTGTTGGACAGTGCGGGAAGGGTCCCGTCCAAGCTTATATCCACAAAGTTTTTCACGGGTTTTTTCTGTAAATATAAAATAAAAATATTTATAACTTATAAATTTATCATCGGATTTATTTTTCTTATACTTGGTTTTATGCTTTATTTCTTAGTTCAATATAGGCAAGTTCACAATGGAGTTCTAGTGCCAACTCATTGATATTTTCTTGTATACCCACGAACAGGTCATGCCTTTGTGGGATTTTTTTTTTACTTTTTTTACTATTAATATGTATTACCTCTTATGTATATTGTAAAAAAATATATATATATATATAAAAAAAATAAAAAAACTTATGTATGGGAGCGAAGTATGGGATTGGAAAAATAATTATGAAAGTAGGTTAAATGCTGTCGAAATGCGATCCCTCACGCGAATATGTGGTAAAATGATGTATGATAGGTGCACATATGTCGAGATTCGTGAACTGTGTAAGTCTGAGACATGCAATATCGTCAGAATCAAGAAAGCGGCGCTGCGTTGGTTTGGACATGTCGAGCGAATGGACAGCGAAAGAGCGGATGCAGAAAACGAGGAAGACCTAAAGATGGACATGTCAAGAGTAGGAATAATCGGCGTGCGTGCATGAGAAGATGTATGAATGTAGAGGAAGCGAGGTCTGTATGCAAAGACAAAGTGATATGGCGTTCTATCCTCTCTGCCTACCCCTACGGGGAATCGGCGTGATGGTTTGTTGTGTTGTTGTTGAATATAGGCATATAAAAAAACTTTTACGTCTGCAGAAACTCTGGTACGTATTTCTGAGAATTGACACGAAGTCATTGTTTTAAAATATAATATACCGGATTATCAAAAGTTTGTTATTGATTTTTAATGATTTACTGGTTCAGTCAACCTTGAAATTAGTGCTGCAGGTAGAATACCGGAATTTAAATGATTTAAATAATTAAATGTGGGCTCTAAAAACAGAAATAAATAAGTGCGCTATAATAATATTTCCTACGTTTAATCAAATCGTGAAACATTTTGTCTTGTTCAAAAGATAAAATAATGTCAAATTTACGGAATACGAAATGGTTTTACAAAAAAATTAAATTCATTTTCAATTTCGCACCACAGCAGGCAGAACCTCAATGTTCAGTTCTACGGGAAATTGGATATAAAAAATGTGTTCTCGTACGCGATAAAAATTAGTGCATTGTACGGCGAAGCTTTTCGAAAATGTATGAAAAAAATAATAAAAATACGTTTTGATAAAAATGAACTCTTTTAAACGTCATAGGTTCTCGTCAACGGCTGTTTAGAATCCTATCTATTATGTGTCTTAAGATTTCCGGTTTTCGGGAAACCATGTTTACATACGTTCGGATTTCTCTTTTTGAATATCAGCTCAACTCACTGACTGCGATTCGTGACGTCACTGGCGGAGTAATTTCAAAATTATAAAACATAACTATGATAATACGATGAATAAAAATTAAAATTTGACTCAGTTTGATAGTCTATTAACAAGCATTTTTTTAAACCACTACTGTTTTTACCACATTTTTAAGAAATCAATAAGTAAGTATATAAGTCACATATATTTATGAAAACTTGATCAATGTACATAAAAATATTTATTTTATTTTATTAGGTAATTCAACAAAGATACATACTAGAAAACATACAATCTGAAAGCATTCGTCGATACAATTTTACATGCATATATATCTTCAATGATTGAATTACACAAAATAGATATATATATTAAGATGTAATACATATTTTTGAATATTTTTTTATACAGGATACAATGCAATAACAAATCGGTTGTACGTGTGTACTTATTAAATAAGATTTATTCCTAAAGCTAGGGTTTCCTAGGACAGCGGCGCCCGTATCTTAATGGCCGTAGTGAACGGTGATGCGGTAGACAGCAGTTGTAACGGGGACTAGAGAGTGGTTTCGTAGGAAAACGGTGTTATCAACACCATTTAATACCGTTTTCCTAGGAAATCAGTTTCTAGTCACCGTTACGACGGCTGTCCACCGCATCACCGTTCACTACGGCCGTTAAGATACGCGCACCGCTGTCCTAGGAAACCCTAGCTTAAGAGATTATTCGCAAAAGCTGAGAGAGTATCATGAAAAATTTCAATTTTATTGTTTCGGCAGTATATATTATATTCCCTACACATGCGGGCCATAGGTGTGTGGTATGTAGCAATATTTGAAAACAAAGGCATTTGAAATATTTCCCGATGTCTGAGTGTTCTCAATCCCGCATTTGTTTGTATTTTATTAAGGAGGTTAGTATCTACTTTGCAGTGTAATATTTTATACAGAAATTTTATATCGAAAACAACGCGGCGTTTTATCAGAGAATTAAAATGAAAAAGAGTTAGAAGTTGCTCGTAATTTGAATTTGAACGTGGGTTAGAAATTTGGAACTTATACAAAAGGTACTTTAAGAACTTTTAAAAATAGATTCTATTGAATTTTTATGATTTTGATATTTATGATTTTAAGAGGAACAGAGATTTCCATAGGCTCAACGCGAAAAATAAAGGTATGTTGGTTGTGCTCACTACTAAACTGCAAATAAATAATTATTATTTTGCCTCAAACTGCATACGATTCTACAACGAGGCACCTCTTGAAATTCAGGCTTTGTCAACAAAAAAAAATTAAGATTTTTGTCAAGGAGCTACTATAGAGTCGAATAAGATTTGCAAAACAGGACAGCTTGGCATTAAATTTGTATTTATTGATTTTAGTTTGTTGATTTGAATTCATTCGTTTGTTGAGTCTAATTTACTAATTGTTGAATTGAATTATATAGTTGTAATTCATTGATGTTTATAAGTGACTCAATGAATCGTATGTAGAGAATATACTAAACTAAACTGAACCTTTTTATTACATTACAAAACATCAGTCCTCGAGAATCGAACTAAATTTCTTGTTCAGTGAGAACGTAAACTGTATTTATAAATGATAAACTGATTTTAAAATATTAGATGAAAATATATTCACATATAACATTATTTCTTATTTTCTTTATATTCTTGTATTTTCGAACTTTTTGTGCCCTATGTAGCATATTTTCTACATACCTAAAATATGAAAATAAAGCAGAAAAAAAGGATAAAAACACAAATATTATTACTATTTTTTAAAAATTTTATTTTTTATAAAATATATAATAAATTTAGTAGATATTATACCTCCCAGGAGTTATATAAAAAAAACTCATTTGGGACCGTACATTTATATGTATCTTTTCTTTATAGAAAAGATTTTTGTGACAATACGTAATATCATACATAGTTAATACACTCCAAAGTAGTAAGAAAACACAATTTAAGAAGCACAAAACACAGTACTTCACTTACATTAATAGCTATCACTATCAAAAAGATTTAAGTAATATTTTTTTATTGCGACACTTTTGGTTTTGCTATTCGACTTTTCGTTTTTAAGCTCGTCGGGCAGTTTATTTAATTCGAAATGGTCAATATTTTCCAGAGACTTTTTTCCGAACTTCGTTGAGCGAAATTTAGTTAACATGAAGAGTTACGCGTGTTATGCTTATGAATGTCATGATTAAATGTGTAATTTAAATTTGTGTGAGCAGAAAAGTTTATGATATTTAAAATAGTCTCGGTGATGTCATGCAGTCTGTCGGTAGATATCCTTGACACGGGAATCCCATTTCAGTCCAAGAATGTTTCTCAGAGCTCTGTTCTGAAGAACTTGTATCTCCGAAATCTGATTTTTGCTGGCGAAACCCCATATACATGATAGATAGTATAAGTGGGAATGTATCATAGCGCAGTAGACGGCTAACAAAACGGGATGAAGAAGCGAGCCACGAAGTCTATGCAATACGCCAGTTACGGGTGCTGTTTTTGATTTTACATGTTCAAATTGGTAGCTCCATGAAAGTTTGGAGTCAATAAATAGTAGTATTTGGTAACATTCGTCTTTTCAATATAGAGTTCCGAGAGAAATATTGATATTTAAGTCCTGTTTGTTTCCAAAAATCATATGCGATATTGTTTAGTTAGAATTAGAAAATTGGGTAGTGAGGGGTGCTGAAACACCAACATACGAGGGCGGGTTGAAAATGACGCTACCTAAGTAGGTTTTTTTTTTTCAAAAACCATTTATTTCTCAAAATAGTCTACTTCGACACACTTAGTAAGACGATATTCCAACTTTTTTATACCATCTGAATAATATGATTTTGGGAACCTCTCAAAATACGCGTTAGTTTCGGTAATCACTTCTTCGTTTGAGCTGAATCTTTTTCCTGCGAGCCATTTTTTCAAGTTTGGAAACAGGAAAAAATCACTAGGAGCTTAATCTGGACTATAAGGTCAATCAATCAATTCGAAGTGTATTTCACATAATTTTAGCAGCGTTGTCTTGAAGAAAGAGCACTTTTTTCTTCTTTAAATGTGGTCGTTTTTCGTGACATTTTAACAGCTGCCGTTTGACAAATCGCAATTTGGAAAAAATAAATATTTTTTGTGTTTGTGCTGCCATCTAGCGCTAGGTAGCTTCATTATCAATCCGCCCTTGTACTAGACAACGCCTAAAAATATTAAACATTTTTATACGAGGTAGAATAATGAACGTTTTACAATGTGTAAAGTGGCGCCTTAAATCAGCTAATGGCAGGTCATAATATCTGTAAATGCCTAGACTTCCATATTCCCTTCTCAAAAACATTCTCATGCCTGTTATGTTGGTCTTAAAATTTTATCAAAATGAGCTTGGAAAACGCAATATGCTTTATATAAATTCACAAGCTATTGACCAACAACAGGTCTGAAAAACGTTAAGAATTTTCTCGTTTTACCCTGCACTTCAGTATTTTTTTTATATTTACTTTTTATCTTTTATTTGTTGAGTTTTCAGTACCGTTGTGTTGTAGTTTTCCGATAAAAGAATATTGTGTCTAAATAGTATAAGACTTGAACTTCGGCTACGAGTTTGTTGAACTTGATATATTTCGGCGCTAGATAAAAAAAACGCTGTGTACTTAACAGCGCCAAACTGTCTGGTATTCGACGGTATCACAAATTGCTTACTTTTTAGTGTTATATTTTTTTTACTAAGATACCACGGCGTTCATAACATGTTTATCTAATACCATTTTATCGGAATGCTCATTAAATAATTTATTTGTCTGATAATGTTTCGTCTACGACTGCTGTTAGAAGATGCCCTCCGATCAAGTAAAATATATCAAATATGTTTAAACTATTGGGATTCATCAAGATTAAAAGCTGTATCCGCACAAATGAAGGACCCAGGCATTTTACAGGGCTTGTGACCTGTCAATTGCTGATTTGGGTGACATCTACCATTTATTTTCTTCAAATCTTCCATATTCCTATACTTCACAAAACAAAAATCGTCCCTTTTATCATCGAGGAGTATAAATTATACAACGGGTCCATTACTTTGAAATTACAATAAGAAATCAAAACGCATATTTATTTATAGTCAATGTTGTGCACAAAGTGCAATTTTTGCATCATGTATGAACATTATTACAAAAAATATAAACTTAACACAGCATCAATAAGGAAGTTCAGTGTTTTTTATTTTTTTAAAATATATTTCTTATTTTTTTTAAATACTATCAAATTAAGGTATGTATCGTATTATCAGCGATATGATTTTTTGAAGTTTTGTAATTTTGAAAAATCTCCGCCAGTGACGTCACAAGTTCTAGTCGGTGAGTTCTGCTGATAACAAGTTAGTTGACTTCTCGGAAAATCGGAAATTTATCACAATACTATCGTTGGTTGATTCGGAAGAACTTGTGACGTAATTCAAAGCATGTAGTTCATTAAAAAAAAACGTTTTCGAGATACTTCGCCGTACAATTAAATGCTTTAATTTTTACAGCACGTAAAAAAATATTTTTATATCGAATTTCCCGTAGCATTAAAATTCTTTATTGCGTACACACCACAATCTATAATACAAAATTCTAATAAGGACAACAAGATGAAATGATAACAGATATTATTTATGTTTGTGTTGTTATTGTTTTGTGTGTTTGGGTTGTGGTGTGTGGAGTGCGGTATGTAGTGTTTGGAACGTGGGGTTATGTTATGTGTGATCTTACGTCGGCGTTGTGTTACATAAAGCAAAAGAAGATATATATTTTTTAATAAATGTATTTAAAATAAAAAAATTAACACAAATATGTAGTGTTTAAAAATATAGTTTCCATTATTCATACAAATACTCTTCTAATTTAGGTTTTTATAGCAAAATACAACTTAATTATTATAAATAAGAGAGATTCGGATATCAAATATTATATTCTACGTAGACTCATATGACATCCCACCAAGAATTAAAATAATAACCCGCCAAGCCTTTATTCTAGACGCTTGTCTGTAGACACGGCAGAAAGTTGTTAAAAAAACACCACAACGCTCAGACCAATTTTTTCAACTGAAAAAAATCTTACATTATTATTTTTTTCAACTGGTGGGAATCGAATTTGTGACGCCAGTTTCACAGTTAGCCGTTTAACCAGCTCCGCCGCCTGTCTATTGCAATGGTTATTGATAAAATAGATGTAGAATTATATATTTTATTTACCTCACCAGGTGTAATAACCTGTTCTGAGATAACTATCAAAGTGATTCTTTTATTTATTCATAATACAACGTTTATCAAATTGATGATCCAAATCATTATTTATTCGCTTTGTTTTTTGGATTACATTTCTTGCGTCTATGAAATTAGGAAAAAAAACAGACCTGTAATCGAACAAAGTGTAAAATTTTTGTTACAATGAACTTGAGATTATTTTTTTGTCTTTATATGCAATTTTTATACAAAAACAAAAAACATTCACGGGCAATTTGAAAGTCAATATTTTCGATAAGGACGTTGCATTTTCTCACACAATAAAGTGTTTATCTGGTTCGCTTCTTATAATTAAAAAATAATTTTAAATTTTGTGTTTTTGTAAAATATTCTGTTTTTGAAGCCCTCGTGGTTTACTAGCTAAGTTACCTTACGCACGAGGTTTTCAGTTAGATTCCCGGCGATATTTCTCATTACTTGTTTTAATTCACTACTGCATTTGGATTTTATTAGATTAACGTTGGTTAAGGCTGTAGTCTGGTAAAACAAATACAAAATTAGGAAACCTACGATTTTGCCATTTTAAAACGAATGTTTTTTTTAATAGCGCAATAATAAAAACAAAAGAAACATAAATTAGATCGTCTTCGGTAAGAGCAGGTCTGAAGGTCATAAAAACGCAAATAAGATGTTGTTATAAATTAAATATTACAACCAGAATTATCTTCTTTTAAAAAAATAAGAGAACACAAATTTATAAAAAAAGGTTTCAACTAAAGTATTTCAATAAATTTCTTTTTTTTAAAAGTATTACCGAAGGCATAATTACGTAGAAATAAAAGAAAATGTCACAAAAATGTATGTGATTTAAAATGCTTGTATTTCTTTTCAAATCAAAAAATTAAAATTAGGCTTCA